>NC_142184.1:13197857-14441428 GCF_026936395.1 Plectropomus leopardus | reverse complement strand
ACAAGATAAAGATACAAACTGCAGCCAGCTGATATAAAAAGACATCCAGCAGTGGCAGCAGTGGAGCCAAAATGATTCAATAAATGAGAGAGAGCAGAGCCACAGTACAAAGCTCTATGAAGCCAACTGTTTTGTTCATCAAAGTCTGGCTAATATCAAAAACAAGACCACTCAGGCTGCAGACAGTCAGAACATATTACAGAGATTATAGAAAGATCCTGCAGTTAAAAGCCAGTTGCTTTGGTTAAACTGAGGCATCAAATGTATGTATTGACTGCCAAACAGAAAAACTGTCACGTCAACATTGAGACAAGCGGCTTATTTTCAAAATCAAGCTGAAAATATGATCTACCTCTGTGGTCGCGATGAGGTCTCCCACATGTGACCTTATACTCTGCTGTGTTATATCACATCTGCATTGTTAGGATCCTCTGAGAGTCAGCTGAAGAAAGACAAGAAAGGTGGGAGAGAGAGGGGGGAATGACATGCAGCAAAAGGCCACAGGCTGAACTTAAACCCGGGCCGCTGCAGAAGCCTCAGGCATTTGGGGTGTTCACTGTGCCAGGTGAGCTAGAGGTCACCCAGTGTTTTTTTTTTAATATTGAAAGAAGACAATAAACAAGAAATGACCCAAATATTAGCAGGAAATTGTATGA
The DNA here is from genome assembly GCF_026936395.1 of Plectropomus leopardus. NCBI lineage: Eukaryota > Metazoa > Chordata > Actinopteri > Perciformes > Serranidae > Plectropomus > Plectropomus leopardus. Next base: position 14,440,772 of record NC_142184.1, on the reverse strand, counting down.
TAAAATTAACTCGAATTACCAAAAATTAAATAAAATAAAATAACAAAAACAGGAAATGACATGTAAAAGTGCTAAATGAAAATAATACTTTTTTTCTGTAATCCATTCTAAATATATAATTACAACATTTCTAATTCTGGTTTTCTTGATTTTTTTTAATCTAGTTATTTAGTAATTATCTTATCTCTCTCTCTCATTACATTGTACAATTTTTATTTTTTATGGCAATTTGCCAGACATTTCATGCTAAGCTTCTAATTGCACTTTTTCACATTTTAGAAAAAAAATCAAACCAATTTACACAAGACAGTAGCTCAAGCAAATTGATATTGACGCAGGTTTAGTTAGGTGCAGTTATTTTGTTACCCTTATCTTTATTTACATGTCATCCTTTTAGTGAAAGCTGCTACTGGGGTAGGTAGAAATCTGGAAAAGGCAAAACAAAACAACAGCAGCAAAAACACTGCTGATCTGTTAATTGATATATACCATATAATGGATGTCAATAAAAGAAAAAAACTGTCACTAAAAAAACATGTCATAATATGAAAATACACCCCTCCTCCTGCAGCTCTTCCCTCTCTGTCCCCAGGCCCTCCCATCAGACAACCATATGTACGTGCTTCATACAGTAACTCATCCATTTATTTAATCATTTTCATTGTAGAGTTGCCTCTCGTGCATTCACTCAACACAGGACATGGACCTTTAGCCAGATCTAACCTGTATAACAGCAGCAACAGAAAACTTGCTGATCTGGCAGGGAGTTGGGCTGTCCGGTCCCTGGAGCTGGGGTACGTGTTGACTAGATTAGTGTCATTTCAGCCATTGAGTGGAGGTTTGGGTTGCTTTGCAGTGTATTCAATAGCAACTTTTTTTTGCAGGATTCTCTGCCATTAAATCAGGCTTTAACAGAAGGGATCTGACGTGCATTTGCATTTACAGAACAGCCAATAGGAATGCCCTCTCTCAGAAATGACCTGTCATTAGCCAAAGTCTCTCGTCAAGGTCTGGATTTTCCAAAGCCTGAAAACAGAGCCAAAAGAAGAAGCAGAAGCCTAACGTTCGCTCAGACCACTGGAATTAAAATATACTCTAAGTTTATTGCTCGATTTCTGCCCAGTGATGCCAAAATTAAACTGCCCAAACAACTTTAAGTTCATTTTGCTGGTAATAGTTTTACACTTTAACTAAAGTAATTTTTTAAGTGCAGGAATTTTATTTTATTCTAGATTAATGGAGTGTGCAGGGATTCTTTACTTCTTTGCTCTTTCTCTGGTGAAAGAAAATAATTTAATGCAATAGTCATTAATCTAATAATGTTTATATGTTTGGCAGTGAAGTTCACATAATAAGAATCAGCTCTCTCAGAGTGGTCGTGGTTACCTTGATCACATGACAGGATTGTGAGCACAGGATATCCTTATTAAAAAAAAGAGGCATCCTCCTCTAATTGCTGAGCTTTGTGACTTCCTGGACAACAAGCGTCCATATCCTCACACCCACCAAACATCCTCTGTAGTGTTCACAGTAACAGGCTGACTCATCTCATGGAAATGTCTCATTGTATCCCCACTATTGTCTTCTCTGTTGTCTCAAAAACGTCTCTTTTATTCTTCATTTTGTTAATAAAAGTTTAGTTGCTTTGTTGCATTTCCCAGCAACACTGTTTTAACTTTATTACTAACGTTTTCCAATTTCACAAACAATTAAGTGTTTCTCTAAAGCTTCTAATGATTATTAGTCACCAGAGACAAAATTACTGGGTATATAAAATGGAGAAACACTGTTGTTAATCTTAGATCTTAGACACAAGTGAGGCAAAATGTGAAAGTGGTGTCAGAACACAAGTTTTGTATTATGTTTTCCCTTAGACTAGAGATCAAACAGAACAAAGAGCTCACAGAAGAAACTCATAAAATCTACTTTTTAAAAGGGCACGGAGTACAAATAAAATATAATACAACATATGTAACATATCAGGGATGGCACCTTTTCCTTATACAATGGTAAGAATAGGGTATGCCATTATGTTTCTTTCTTCATATACAGCTGAGTTGAGACCAAGTCATTGTTTTGGAAGTCACTGGTCAGTCTCAAGTCTTTGCACCAAAGTCTCAAGTCAACACCCAAGTCCTAGTCTTTAGTTTCAAGTCCTAAATGAGTCATAATGCACTCTCTACCAAATATGATGCAATTTCAAAAACAGTGTAACAATAAAATTAAATGAACAAAATCATGAATGCTTTTTTTTTTTTTTTAGTTCTCGAAGGTTCTGTCCTGCAACTTGATTGGATGCTGTTTGATTGGTTCAAAGTGGATGTGGGGTATTAAATGTGTACTTGCTTGGAATGAAGAGCGTCAGCATTGGCTGATTTCAGGAAATTAATTTATTTGTGGTACACTTTTTAGATGCAAAGCCAATGGTCTGTCCAAGTGGGGCACTGACTTCTGCATGGGTGGCATGAAGCACAAGCGCTGCTGCAGGCACACACGTTGGCATAGCTTTAATTTGCCCCTTTTGTCTCCGCTGCCCATACCTACCCTTACTAACACTGCAGTGTCTAACATTCCTGTTTATAGTTTTGTGTAAAAGATAAATAGATCTACCAATCACAACACAACAGAGTGACACCACACAACCGTAAAATAAAGCTTTTAAACTTAAATTTAAAAAAAATGTCACTCTTTAAGTATATAGTACAACAGCAAGTATAAAGTGTAAGGAAAATAAAAGTGCGAAAAAATTAAAATAAATAAATAAGCATACTTTTTTTAACAGGTGTATCAGTATAATTGTATGTACAATTACTCAGGCTAGACAATATTCTAGCACATCACTGCTTCTCAGATTCAGGACTGAATTGCACAGATAAACAAAAATTCAGGTTACTCATCAGAGAGTTCAAACTGACCAGCCAATTTTAATGGGGTGGCCAATCAGATTTCAGGCCACTCCCTGAACACACCTGTACCATGCTATTTAATCTTTGGGTTTGGGAGATGGTTTTCTCAAGTCAAAAGAGAGTCAAGTGATGTTATGTGTCATTGGTGTTAAAATTATTTATGATTTTGTCAAGTTGAGTCTAATGTCATCAAATTTCTGAGTCTGGCTCAAGTCCAAGTCATGTGATTTAAGTCCACACCGCCATACAGAATATAAAGAATACATATAAAAAAATAAATAAATCAAACATAATAAAAAAAAATAGTACCTCAAAGAATCTCTGTCCAAACTCAGGCTAGCTGTTGCCCACTGTTTCCAGTCTTAATGCAAACTAACAGCCTCCTGGCTGTAACCGTATTTTTTAAAAATAGATTTAACAGTGGTATTCATCTTTTCATCTCACTCCAAGTGACAAATTAATCAATCAAGGCTTGTCAATTAAACACATTGTGATTTTTATCATAGATACTATAGGTAAGGAATATTTGCGTTGTGTAAGCTCTTGTGAAAAACTCTAATAAGCACTCAGTTAGAGCATGACACAATTATTAAGACTCTCACTTCAGCTGAGAGCAAAACATCAAAATAAGTTGAGAAGCAAACAATTTATATCAGTCTAGTCCTCACATCTTTGAGTACTCTTCATCTTATCAAAGACACACTGACGTTCACTCTATTTTTAGTTTAAAGATGGTAGCTTCACTTTTAAGCAGGTCTGTTGAGCATTATCATCTAATTTCTCTCCAATTGGCCTTCTGTTTATGCAGTTTGACTTCAGAGGGTGTTTTTGATATTTCCTTTGCCTGGCCAGCCAAAGTATCACTCCTAGATAATTGACTTTTTATTAAAAAGCACCACCTCCTCTGAGATAAATTACCTTTGCAGTCCACTCTGTTAGCGGTTGATGACAGTCTTCAATAAAAGCCTGACTAAGTTGTTTTAGTGATCATAATTTAAGATTTAAATCAGCATAAGGAAATGGTAAATTACATCAAAACTTAAGAAATCAGACCATAAAACCCACTGAGTGCATATCACAGACATATGAGATGCATTACTGCACAAACAAACAGATGCTCTCTTTGAAAGCAAATAAAACACAAAAAGGAAAAGAGCTCCATTCATTCTCTTTCTGATGAAAAGCACAAGACAATTACCAGGATGGAGTTTTGATAATAAACAATTCAAATGTCTTTTTCATGTTACTTTTCCGACTTTTGATTATTGAGTGTTTGATTTAAGTGTCTAATTATGCTACAAAATCTTTGAATTGGGTTTAATTGCATTGTTGTCTGTCTCAAGGGGATCTGTGCTTTTTATTTGGGATGTTTGATGGCAGAGAGTTGTGGCAGCATCTCAGAACAAATGAAACACCTTTTTGATGCCTGTTGTGAAAAATCTTGGCTATCGATCTAAAACGCAGCTGCAGTCTGGTCTTGGTGAAAACAAAAGGCCTATATAAAAACTTAAATCAGTGCACTGCAGATCAGCTGTTCCGATTAATTGAATTCTTGTCACTTCTCTGCGTTTTCTAAATATAAAATCTATCATATACATCCCTGTCCCACATACAGTATAGCTCTACCTTCAGGTATTAAACTGTCAGTGCTCATCAGGTGGATTGAGGACACCTTAAAGGCAGAAATGTCCATTACTTGTCGTTCACACCCCATGAGATTTCATAGAAAGAGATTAAAATGGTAAATGTGGCAGTATGGTTGAGCTTAGTTGAAATACTGCTCATTAGCATACATTTATATCCTGTATAATGGCTTACATTTTAATTTGAATATGTCCAAATCAGTGAAATTAACTGAATCTAAAAAGGACTCATAGTTTGTGATAAAACTTTGTGTCCACCTCACTGGCCGAGAACTGTGAGCTACTGTAATAACAAGTGGAGGTGGAAGGACACCGCATTATCCCGTTCACTGAAGTATTTTTAAACCAAGCATGAGGTCTGCTGGTGATGTGAATCTCGTGGCTACTAATAAAATGCAACAGAGTTAAATCTAGTGAGTTAGCATTGCAGCAAGGAATGTGTTCGTATGTGCACCAGTGGAGGAGGAAGTACTCACAACATTAAACTACCCCAAAGTACGAATACTCTTACAAAGATCTCCTAAAACATGCATTTACTTGTTTTATCAAAATAATACTTTAGCTGAAGAACAAAACTAGATTACTTTTGTATCAGTTTATTTCTGGTACATTACTGCCTCCAAGGTTTAGGGCTGAATTTTACCTATAAATTAAAACTGACCAGGGGTGTGTCTAAGGAGTGGCTTGGGGTGCGGGGCACCCCTGAAATCTGACTGGACACGTCAGGTGCCACCTCATTATGACTGGCTATGTGCTCTTTTAGTTTCAACTGTTTGATGAGTAAACAGAATTTTTTGTTTATAGGTGCAATGTACTCTTAAAAAATGCCTGAAAGGCAGTATTGTGCCAGAGTACTGTCTAGCCTGACTAATTTTACAAAGTAATTGATACAACTGTTAAAAAGTTTGCTCACACAGGGTTATTTAATGTAATTTTTGGCACTTTTATTTTGTTAGCACTTCAGAGAGGAACAGTTTCTTTATCAAAGTACAAAAGCTTTATTTTACATTTGAGTGGCGTCACTCTGTTGTGTTGTGATTGGTAGATCTATTTATCTTTCAAATTAAAATATAAACAGGAATGTAAGACACTGCAATGTTAGTAATTAAAGTAGGTATGGGCAGTGGAGACAAAATGGAAAACTAAAGCTATGCCGACACGTGTGTCTGCAACAGAGCTCGTATATGCCACCCCTTCATAAGTCAGCACCTCACTTTGGCCAACCCAGTAAAAAAAAAGTCTGGACATGCCACTGAAAGTGACTGGGCAGATAGCCATTAATAATGGAGTGGCACCTGTGGTGGCCTATCAGATTTCAGGGGTGGCCAATGGCACTCAAGGCCACTCTCTAGACATGCCCCTGCCAATGGCAACATTTTGAACATGCTGATATGAGACGTATGAAACATAAAAATGTGTTTCCAGAAACATGCAATGCCAACATTTTCTTGTGGCAACTGGGCTGGTGTCAGACAAACTTTGTGGAGTGGGCGGATTCAAAGGTATGAACCCAGGCAGGGGCTGACCTGCTGCATCTGAGATTTATGTTAATGAGAGACTGAACTAAAACAAAGAGCTGAAAGATGCTATACAGCTCAGCAGAGATGAGAGGAACTGCTGCTTTGAGTAAAGCCCAAATACCTCTAGTTGGTACTTATCTAAATAAGCTTGAATCCACCCACATGCCATCGCAGATATGACCAACTCACTGTGTTTGGTTGTACTCACTGTTTTGTTCGATGATCCAGGGTGCGAGGATGTGTGGAGAGTTGCTAGGCGAAACTGAACTGATTTGTTTAACTTTTGCATTCAAACAAAATCAAAAACCCCAATCAAACATTACCCAAAATAAACAGGCCTTTACAAAAAAGTTCAAATCAATGGGACAATAAATAGATTTATGAGATTAAAAAAACTAAGATTCAACCAAACACACAGCAGTTGAAGACTGTATTCTCCTGATGTCTTCCCTGATTGACTAATTTAGCACACCTGCTTTTAATGAGAGGATCCTGAGATGCAGGTCAGGCAATGCATTTAAGTGACTCACAAAAAAACAAAGAAAAAGAAAAGTGAAATTATAAGGAAATGGCTCCAACATACAGGGCTTGAATAAATACCTTGTACCTCTGGTGTGCAGACATGCATAATGAACACCATAATAAACATTTTCACAGCAAACAGCACACAGAGAAACACTCTGGGAATTTGCATGAATAACCAACTTCGCCTTTTTGAATTCTCATTGCTTTGCTTTTCTCAACTAAAGTCAACACGGCCCCCTTCCATCCGTAGCTGCAATGTTCTCTGTGCCTGAATAATTCAATATTGCTCACTGTCTGCTCCTGTTGTGCTCTGCATGGTTAAGAACCAGTGAAGGGGAAGGCTCAATGCATGGGGACAGGCCTTGTTTTCTACGCCTGCAGCCAAGCGTGTGTCTTATGTAAGGGAGGGGGTTGGATGGTCCAGAGTGCAACATCCACTGCATGACAACTCCTGTCGCTTTGTCATCATGTGTCTTCCCCATCCCTCCTCTCACTTTCTGTGAGTTATGACCTCACAGATGCCCTATTTTTTTAATGAATGGTCAAAAGCATCGTCACAAACAGTTCCTCGCCAAGATATTTCATTTCCTTTCATTCTACCATCGTCTTTGAGTCAGTCTGTGTTTCCATATCTCCCTTCATGCTCTTCATCTCCTTCTACCCCCCACACTCCTCCTGGTCTCCTCTTAACAGGCAGACAGTTTGACAGGACAGTCATCATTATCATTTTAGACATCTTAAGGAACACTTTATTTTGTCAATTATGTGTTTCCGTCATTTTTGCCATGTTTCTCATGAGAAAATGCTGTTTGCATACAAGCACCTCAAGAGAAGATTGTGCTCATTAAAATGTAACTGCTGCATTTATTACAGGTTTCTCTGAAAGAGAAGATTTGAACCTTGTATCCCGTGAGACATCTGGAATATGAGGATTCAGGTGGTTACTGCTGCATTATTTAACAAACCCTCCAGCCATCTTGCTTCGCAGGTGTACATGAATCTGTTTCTCATGATTTCACAACACAAACACTGTGCCTGTCTGATGTTTCTTTGAATTACAAATAGCAGCTGAATCCATCTTTGTGTCAATACGCTGTGTATTCCACAAACTGACAATGTTTCTCAGCCCTCTCAGCTTGTCTGCAAATTAACAAATACGTTCCATGAGATTAAAACAATTGTTTTTAATACACATGCTTTGATACAATCATTAAATGTGCAGCTATATGAAAAACGCAGTGTGTGCGATAAAAAGTCAGGCCATGATGGGTTTGTTTTTTTTCCCATGTGGAACAGAAGTAAATCTTTCTAAACTCAACTGACCAGCTGTTCAACTGTGTTGCACTAATCTCTCTCACATGCACAAGAAGGTAACTGAAGGCATCAGCCTGGCCAGTACACACACACTGCTGGCTGACTGGACTTCACAGTGATGTTTACTTAAAGGTCCCGTTTGTAGGATTTAGGGGCACTGACTGGTAGAAATGGCATATAATATTTTCAGTTTATAATTATCAGAAAATAGGAATGATCATGTTTTCATTATCTTAGATTGAGCTGTTTATATACTGACAGTATTTTAGCCACTGCTTGGCCAATTTGGACATACCTTGTTGTTGTTGTTTTTTTTTTGGTGGGGGGGGGTTGCTGAATCCATTTATGATATTTTCAAAATTTATATTTTAAACCAGAAGTCTGCATATTTTAAGTCATCTTCTCAGGCACACGTTTACCACTTATATAAACAGAGTTAAATCATGAGTCAGTCATTTTGACAGGGAAAAATATCTATCAGTATAGCTTACCACCTGTATAAATAGAGAACCTAAACTAATACCAAATAGAGTTATATGTGGAGTAGGTCATTCTGATAGACATTTGCACCTGACAGAAAGACCTACTGTAGGTTACATTCAACTCAGTTTATACAGGTGGTAGGCCATTCTGATATTATTCCCAGACAAAGGGTACAAATGTTTATCAGAATGGCCTACCACCTGTTTAAAAGAGTTAAATGCAGAGTAGTGGCCATTTCAGTGGCTGATATACTGTCTATATATGATATTATGCAATTTTTTGTGAATTAGTTCTATTATGCAAATTGCCCAACATATGCAAGTTAGCATCCATCAGTTTCCTACTGTTGGGGACCCATACTATGCATTTATAACGTAAAACCTTGGAGTACTCAACATTTCCGGGTTCACGATGGAGCTCTATAGGCTGGCAAATGGACTAAAACTCAAAGAAAGAATATTGCACTAATTTACCATGTTACCAAAAACACTCGTCCAAATGAATGATAACTTAACTGGATGTGTAAATAAGCAACTGTTTACACTAAGTTCACCATATGAACTTGAAATGTCATGATATATCATTTTTCCATCACTCAGGGCCAAATTTGAACATTTTTTGCCTCTGTCCCATGGCACCATTTTTCTGGTCGCATTTTGTCTGAATAAACAATATCCACACATGAAGGTAACCGACGTCTCTGAGTTAACATATAGTAAGAGTGTCCTTCCAGCACAGGGCGTTTTGAGTTGGAACTGAGAGCGTTTTGTCCAGGGAATGGAAAAGCTATTGATTTTTGTTTTGCTGCCATTATACACTATTTGTTGTAGCCATGATAAACCAAGCAAAGAATAATCATTTAGAAGTAGAAAAACTGTTCATAAAGGAATATTGTTGCCTATAAAATTAGATTTTCCCATGCTTACGTCTTCCCAAAACATAAGAGACTTTTGGCTTTTGGCGTGTGGAAATGCCAACAACTTAATTTATATCAGAGGAGGAGAAGAAAAAGCTCTAAAATACATCAACTGATGATCGACACTTTTTAAAAAAAAATACTATTTATTATTATAAAAAATTATGTAAAACATGATTTAAGCATTAAAATGTACCCTTACTCAAAACTGTCATGAATGTTAATTGTTTGTTACTTGTCTTTTTAATGTTACAGTTAGATTATGTGAATATTTCATGTATTGGATGAGTGGGTGTTTCATTGTCACCATATGCACCGAGAAAGAAAGAAGCATATGTGAAATCAAAACTATTTTTAGACTCTACAAAAAACTGTACGAGCTCTCTTCTCTCTGTGTTTGTGTCTGAATCATAAGGCATAAATAAATTCAGTAAGATGACCGATAAATTATAACAAGTAAGAGCATATTCTGCAAAGAGAGTGATGTGACTCTGAAAGTCTCTTTGTTGTCACCAGCCAGAGCTTTGAAGCCGTGTCTTTTGACCGCTGTGACAGATCGATACAATGTTTGACTTGCTGGTTAATGTTTAATTACTGTGCCTTGATTGTGGACTCATGGCATTCCCGAGGTTTGGACGGCCAATTACTGTCACTCATAAAAACTAAACACAGTCTGTGTTACACAATTCTAGAGGATTTACATTCATTATATCACCAGTTGTTGCTGCGGGCTCGCCTTTATGTACCACTCAAAGTCAGGCTTTTCTCATTTGTCGTAACAAAGTGACCAGGTAAACCATGTACTCTCTATTCAAAAAGAAACAGCTCATTCACATTGCTAAATCTCAAATCACCAAAATGAAAAGTGGAGCCCTTTTTTAAAACACCGGTACACTGTAAACTCGGATTGGTTAACCTTACTTAGAAAAAGCATGCAAACCGACTGCCTCAAAAAACGAAGTCCAGTGCAATAAGTACTGTATGTTGTACTAACCAATGCTTTTTCTTGTTGTACACTTACACTAGAGTTTTAGTTACAGTACTTGAAAATAAACTTAAGATGTACTCTTGACTTAATATAGACTACTTAGAATTAGTATTTCAGATAACTTAATAATTGTAAGTGAAGTATACTGTGTTTGTATCATGAACTCAGAGATATAACTGGCATAAGTCTTTATATCTGACTATCACTACAACACTGGCAAATACAAAGCAAATTCTCCCAAAACTCTTTATGCTCCTTCAAGATGAAAATAGGAGTACTTACAAAGCAGGCCTTGTAGAAGTTACTGGGGTCATCACAAAGTAGAACAGAGAGGCCTCAGAGTACAAGGGTGCGAATAGCTGTCTCATCTGGTTTCTAGAGGTGAACAATAAAAGATTATGCAACAATCAGAATTTAAAGTACAATCATTTTACTCAAAGTGAATATGGAACAAGTGTCACCACAAAGTTTGTTTGACAGTGCAGCAAACAGTTACTGATTGGAGAAGAGATTTTTAAGATATAACCTTTTCTTATTCCATCTTATATCCCCTCATCACCATTGTTGCAAAAAAATAAAAAAATTAAAATAAAAAACAAAACAGTATTTGTGTTCAAATCACAAAGATCATTATACAAGAAGCCTGTAGTAGACTCACCCCTGAATCAATCTGCTGCACAAACTCAGCCAATGAGTCTCCAAGACATCCTTTCTTGGACTTAAAGTTTGTGACAAAGCGTGGTGTGTGGCGGTCAAAGGCATCAAAAAAGTCACTCTGCTCCTGTTGAACTCTGCAAAGACTTACAAAAAAATAAATAAATAAATAAATAAAATGAGTAAATAGGCTTAGGCAAGTTCTATAAAGTTAACATTTTCATGGTGCACATTTCACCAAAATCTCATTTTAAACATTAGTTTCCATTGAAAATAGAAATAAATATGGACAATGAATTAATTTATGATGCATATGAATACTGAGCAAATCGGCACTGCTAACAGGTGTCAACACTGTAGTGTTTGCTGTGTCAAAACTGGCTACATTTCAAGTTTGCAAATACCCACTTTTGTTTCCACGGTTAAAATAGGTTTTCAGGCAACTCCTGCACGGCGGTGGGGAAGCCAATCTCCAACTTCAACACCGAAACACTCCTGAACAAGCTCTGCCGGCTCCTAAAATGCTGTGCCGTGCCTGTTAGCTAGCACTAGCGCTAGCAAGCTAGCTAACTTGCTAACAGGCACTGTTAGCGGTAGCATACACCAGCTAGCGCTTAGCATACGTTAGCTAACGCTAGCTAATATTGGCAGCAGTCAAAAACACAAGCGCACACACAGTTATTGTTGGATAACTTACCGTATTATTCTTTAAAAAGGAACATTAAAAATCCGAGCAGTTTGACTTCCCGTCCCGTCTCCTCGTGCTCGTGCATGCTCAGGCCTCTTCTTCTTCTTCTTCTTCTTCTTCTTTTCCGGCAGACTTTGGTGCTACTAGGTGGTTTAAGTTAGATTCATTCTGAACAATAAGTAATATGTGTTTTTTTATCCTGCATTTAACAGTTACTCATTAAAAACAGCAAGAAGTGCATTTTGTTTATTACTGAGTAAAGTTTACTAATTAATGCATGTCATGGCAGCTATTAGATTTTAATAGCCTACATAGAAATCAGTCTGTTTTGTTTTTTTTTTCTTCAAAAAGAATAAAAATACAACCAAGATTGCTTTATCTGGCGCAGAGGATGCAAAAAATATCTAATGGTTACAAAAAAACCTCTTCTATAAGCGACATAAAACTGATTTACTTCACTGTGACAGTCATAATAATGAAGCTATTAATGTTTTGCCCACACAGGTGTTTTCCTTTCCAGATTGACTTCTCCTCAAGACTTGACTTTTCTGACATGTGCCTCATTCTCCTGCTGAAAATGTTAAAGGAACACTTGAATATTTTGAGAAATACACTTACCCACTTTGCTGCTGAGAGTTAGACGAGAACGTCGACACTCATATCTTGTCCATCTATGAGTTTGAGATGTGACCACCTATGTTTGTGAAAACAAAAGCAGGAGTTTTTTTTATCAACAATTTGGGATGTGTCCAGTTGTGTTTATGGCAACAAAAGGTGGCGCTTTTTGAAAACAGTTTGGGACGTGTCCAGCTCTTTTTGTAGTTTGAGATGCATCTAGTCATGTGGTGACAAAAATTGGTGGTTTTAACATCATTTTGGGACGTCTCCAGCAGTGTTTGCTGTCAGAAAAGGGTCTGTTTTTTATTACTAGTGTGGAATGTGGCTACAATAGCGGTGGTTTTTAATATTAGTTTTTGACACGCACAGACATGTTTGTGGTGACAAATGTGGGTGTTTTTAAAAACAGTTTGGGATGTGTCCAGCAGTTTTTGTGGCAACAAACGTGCATGTTTTTTAGCAACAGTTTGCTAGTGTCCATTTACGTTTGTGGTTACAAAAGCAGGTGTTTTTTATCAACAGTTGGGATGTGTCCAGCCATGTGGTGACGTGTGTTTTTCAACATCGGTTTGGGACGTATACAACCATGTTTGTGGCATCAAAATTGGGTGTTTTCATCAACAGTTGTTTGTAGCAGCCAACCAGGGCATTTTCAGGCAAAACATTATGTTCATGTGTCTTCACAAAACCCCATGTCAACCACAGTGTTGCCACAACAGAAGATTGAAAATTAAAATGTAAAGTTTTAACACATCCACTACATATAAATGTAACATATCCATGGTTTGCTGAAATGAACAATGCCAGCATTTTTTTCTGGCAAATGGGCTGTGAGGCAAGATTTCAGACAATGATTTGATCTCAGGGCTTTATGTTTGAAACAGTGTTCAGCACATTGGAGCTGGATGTGTGTCACGTTCAGCCGCCTGCAGCTGTTGGTTGTCCCTGCTGAAAATCTCATGTGACATGTGACTTGCAGAGCAGAACCCACACAGAGAATAATGATAGACATGTGTCATGTATGTTGTGCTCACCAGACATACACATACATATGAATCAAATTCAAACCGACCACGTTACAAAAATAGAGTGATGGACATATTTTAGTTGTTCAAGACAAATAACTTCTATATGACTAACAGGAGAGGTAAGAAGTGACACAGTTGAGTCAACATGAACACTCCCAGCACTCAACACTGGGATGTAATGGGATGGAAAGCTGCCTTTCATGCACTGCTATCCAGGCCACTGCCCTCACAGGCTGTGGTAGAGTGCCAGTTACTGTACTTTATCTGAGCAGGCAGGAAACACAGAGTGCCTGTTTTTCCTCTGCAGTGGCATGTGTTTCTCACCTGATCCCTCCTCGCTCTGATCCAAACTGCAGATATATTTGTATGATTAGGGATAAAGTTACTATCAGGCATTGACAAGGGATCTTTTCGCTTTCTCTGAAATCACATTGGTTTGGCTTCCTTTTTAGGGCAGTTGGAGGAAAAACCTATTTGACTTACAAATTGTCATCTTCTTAGGGAATAAAAACAGCTGTGTTTGTGAATACAGGATAAACTTACAAATTGTAATGATGAAATGGAAACTACAGCTAAATGATGGCTGAGCTTGTCAAAAAGACTAAAGGACTAATCTAGACAGAAATATCTACATTTACAATATAACACAAATAGTTTGACTATTGTGTTTCTTTAACCCTTTGTGAAAGTCTTTCTGAGTCACTTTGGGGGATCTCCTCACAATAGTCAGGTTTATAGGAAGATGGTGGAAGTCAAATTGGTGACAAGTGTTCAAAATGTTTGAAGGTTATTACTAAATTTACTTTAAATCTTTGCTTCAAATTCATGCTGTTACTTATTAATGGAAATGTGACCAAGCAACATAAAAATATTTTTTACAACACCATACAATATAAGAAAACAAAGGAATAAAAGAGCATTTTCGGCCCATGAAATGATCTCATTATTGAACTGTGTTATTGTAAGTGGATGATCCCTATACAACATTTATGTACAGTAGTCTCATCAATATTAATACATTTTACCAGATGATTATTTGTTTTCTGTAAATACTGAAGTCAATTACAAATTTGGGGGACTTGACTTGAAAGTACTACTACTACTACTGCTAGTGCTACTATTACCACTACTTCTACTACTACTACTACAACTACTACTACTATCTCAGTGGTGGACTTTTTTAATCGATGGACAAATCACTCATTTGTGTGTGTACAAACGTCTAATTTGAAATTTAACTGAAGTTATCACATAAATGTAGTGGAGTAAAGTAAACTACAATATTTTCCTCTGGAGTGTACTGGAGTAGAAGGTGCATGTAATTAAAAGAGGTCAAGTAAAGTACCTCAAATTTGTAGGCTACTAATGCACATCACTTGAGTACATGTACTTAGTTACATTCCAGCACAAATCTACTTAAATACGATATTTTGTATTTATTTGCGTGAGAACTGTCAAAGCTGTTTAGCAAGTGAATGCAAAAACACTGTAGGTCTATTAGAGTTTCTGTTTGAATTTGTCCAAAAGCATTTGCTCTGTGTCACTTTTCCAGTAAAAAAAAAAAAGAAAAAAGTGTGCCAGGATAAGGTGCACGACTCCTCTGGCAGCTGCTGGTTTGGAGTTTTAACCATCAAACTCATAAAGCTGCAGCTCGGTCTGCAGAGAGAAACTGGTCTCTGTGGTGCGGGCTCCATTATTTATGAATAAGGACTAAATGCTGGAGCTCCTGGGGGGATTAGACGCGGAGATCGCTGTAATCCGTTTGGAAACTCGTGCGGGGAGGAGCGTTAAGACCCGGTAGGTGTGGGGTCGGGTAGGATTTTCCCTCGTGGAGTAGAGGCTGGACGCATGCGCCCCTCTCTCAATATTTCTCCATCCACAGCGCAGGAGCAAAGAGGATGAACTTGTCGCGTTACCTGCCTAAAGGAGCCGCACGGGATAGGTAAATGTTTTCTTCTGGGAAGTTTTAAAAAGGAGGGAATACTTGAAAGAGAGGGAGGCAGAAGTAGCAGATTAATAGAGATAGGAGGCGTGCGCTTGGATGTAAAAGCGACAGTGGAATTAGAGCGCGTGTTGTTAAAAGATGCAGAAACAACAGAAGCGGCAACAATCTGGAGTTTGATCCTCTGGGATATTTGCACGCGCTGGGAGCAGCATGGTTTGGCTCAGGAGGAGGGTAAAAATGGCCCAACTTGGAGTGACACCCAAACATGAAGTTTTCTCTCTGTTAGGACTGTTTCTGTGCTATGCATCGGCTGGTTTTTACACCACTCCGCGGGATTAACGGGTTTAGACTTGAGTCATCATGTCAAAAGTAATACAGAAGAAGAACCACTGGATCAATAAAGTGAACGACTGCCTGGTGATCCGGGACGCGTCCGGGGAGCTGAACGTGGATCTGCGCGGCGGAGCAGAGAATGGAGAGTTTCCGTACATCGGACAAGTTAGGGAGGATGCTGTGGTTTGTCAGGACAGTAAACTCTGCGATGGGGAGCTGCTCTTGGAGGTGGAAGGGTTGCCTGTGTCTGGATTACCCCTCTATGATATTTTAGCTGTGATTAATTGCTACAAAGGTCCCGTCAGGTTGAAAACTGTGCGTCAAGGTAAGAACCACTGACAAAAGTCTCCAACACTGTATGAAGTCAGGTAACGTGAAACATCTGGTAAAATGGGACAAATAAGGTTTTACTGTGTGGGCTCTTTAAATATTAGCAGCCAGTCACCAAAGGTGTTATTGTTTGTTATAACAAATGTGCTTTGCATAAAATAACCATTTTTATTGATCTGAGTAGCTTGTTTGGGCAAACCAGACATTTAAAAATGATGGTGAATTAAATAAATTGTTTGACTTTTAATAAAAATATTTTCACAATACTCTAAACCTTTTATGGAAAAGGGGTTTTGAGTTCCTACTTAGTGAATAGAGGTAAAATGGGACAAAGAAATCGGTAAAACGAGACATTTTTCTGCTGTGAAACCAGCATGTTTAGGCTGTCATGTGCCATGAAATCATTAGTTATGCAACTGTGTGCCACCATGTAATATCACTAACATTTTTAGCATTTTTGTCTTTTAAAAATATCAAACATGATGCACTGACTCCATGTCAGCCACGATAGTCCTGAATTAGCCGTAACTGTTTCTTACTTGCAAGTACACAAACATGTCCAGTGTAGACAGTATAGCATCAAAGATACAGTCTGTTAAAAAAGGGAAAGTGTGGTAGAGAAGTTGGACATGAAAAAAAATACACAGAAGTTACTTAATGATTAAATTCATTTATGACTGAACTGATTTATCTGTTAAAAAAAAAAAAAACAAATCAAAAGAAAAGAAAAAAAACATTATTCTCCCATTTTACCTGAACATGTCATTGGAGTTAGGTAAGGGTTTAAGACATGTTTGAAGGTCCGCAGTTTGTAAAATATGTTACTTAATGATCATATTTTAGTAAAACTGAAGCTAGGATTCAAAGTTTTAGGTAGCTTTCCTGGTAATCTACGAAAAAGAGTCCCACAATACCTGACTTTAATCATTGTGTGTGTGAGTGAGTGAGTGAGATTAACACTCACGCACAACACAGTCCCAGTGGAAGTTGTTTTATAATTGCCATGTGGCCCAGCATTATGAGCACATAACAAAATGGTGATGCGTGTGTGAAGTAGGGCAGAGGGAGGGATGCACGGTGCCGCTCGCTGCTCGTCTTCTCCTCCAACAGCAGCCTGGAGTTTTCACAGGCTTTGACATGAAGCTGCCCTGACAGTCCTCCTGCCCTCATTTGTCTAACATTGCTGTTAAAGCCACTGTGGGTCAGACCTGCGGGGTCACAGATTAGGCCACTTACAGAGACCTCCAGAGCTTCATCTGCACTCACAACACTCACAGCACACAAACTGTCTGCTGCCATGATACCTTACTTTCTCTGCCCAAGGCTTAAAGGCCGCTGTCACCTTATGTGGCTTGTTGTTTTCTCAGCTGTTAATGGCAGTGTTTCATCTGCAGTTTAAAATCTCACAAGGCTTCTTCCTTAATACATACAGCAGGGTTTTGCAAACTTTTGAATGGGGGCTAGATTCAGTAATGTGAAAAAACCCGAGGGCCAGCTTCTTATTGCATGGGTTACAAAAAGTACATTTTTCACCGCTCCTGAAAGCAACGGCCCTCTCAGTTGACTTAACGTTTTTTTGCTATGGCCATGTTTGCTACCTCGCAGGTTATGTCTGCTGCTCTGTAATTGTTCAGACATTCCCAACTTGTCAAATATGGCCGCTTGGCCAACAACAGATGCAAAAGCAGCAATATTTTATGAGTTAGGATGAGAGTGTGTTGAACTGTTTGTTTGCTTGTTTACCATCTGTTTATGAAACTACAGTAGTTCTGTCTGTGTAGTTCCTAGTTGTCTACAGACTGTATGATAATTTCGCCATCATGACGTGAACAGGGGTTCTTTTTCGTGAGTTTTTCCTTGGGTGTGAGGGTCTAAGGGCAGAGGGATGTCGTACACTGTAAAGCCCTCTGAGGTAAACCATGTTTTGTGATAATGGGCTCTATAAATAAAATTGACTTGACTTGACTTGACAGAAAAAATGCAAAATGAACTCTCCTGTTTGACCAGTATACAGTAGTGTGGCAGGCCACGTTTTGAAAAAACATGCTGTGAGCCATTTCAAATGAGTGTATGGGCCATAAATGGGCCATGGGCCAGGCTTTGGACATGCGTGTTGTAGTAGTGGTTCCCAACTGGTGGGTTGCATGTGAATTGCAATATAATGTTTTTTTTGCATATCATGCAGCCTTAATTTTTTTGAAAACTGATTGAAACACATTTTTTCCGTTGATCAGCTAATCCAAGAATTATTATTATCGTTCGAGCTCTACTTCTTCCTGTAATGTTGTTTATGTTTACTGAGGGAGGCTTTGTTTGTGACACCACTCACGGGCAGCTGGGGTTATTTCTGGAAGTGCTCGCTGCGTGTTAGATGGGCTTGACCCATTGACCATGGTCGGCTGCATCTGCATCTGTCTGAGAAGACAGCTAGAGGGATGCAGCCACTGATTCAAACTTATTTTTTTTCTCTCAAGTGTCTCCAGTGTGCTGTGCATGTTTCTGTTGTTCCTCCTGTTGGCCAAATCCGGATGTTTTGCGATGCCTGAGTGAATACTGAAATCACTTTTTTCATTTTGTATATTTCACCTCAAATGTCTCTTTCTACACACACGCTCACGTTCACTCCCCTCGCTCGAACAATATTTGACAAGGCTTGCAGTGCTTTTTCTCCAGGGAAATCATTAACTGTGTTATATAAGGCGGTTTAGTTTCAGTGTAGCATCATTGCCTCTCCAGTGTACTGTGTCCATTAGTGGCTGCACAGTGAACGCTTGACCTCCGGAGCTGAAGTCACGACCCCTGGGACACGAGCTCAGCGCTAACGCTGCTTTGCATCTGCAGAGGGGGCATTTGTTTGACACTTGATCATACCAGTGTTGCACCATGGGAGATTTTTTAACGTACAGTTTTTTAATTATTCTAAACTCCTGTGGAAACAAGTTGTACTTGTAAAGCCTGCTTCAGCACCCTGACTCCAGACATGAAAAATATCCTGAGCCGACTTCATGGCTTTGTCATTATTTTCTTGCACAAGTCTGCAGCTTCTCCTCCTCATCTGTAATTAAAGGAGGAGGATATTCTTCCATCAGAGTCGCTCACAAGACCTCCATTGTGCCTCACAGTCTGTTGGGCTCCCATGCAGAACCAGCCGGGATGGATCAGATCTCTCTCCTCTCCCCACCAAAGAGCTGTGGGTCACATTACAGCAGGTCACATCACCTCAGTGCTGTAGGTGGAAACTGTATCAGGGTGTGCTGGGAGGCGGGTCGTTACTGTGGTATTTTTCAGCCCCACAGGTGTGTGTGTAGCTCCCACTGAGGAATGCAGAAAGAAAACCACCTGAATGAAATCTTGGCATTCCTGTGGTGGACAGGTGAAATATTACACCCCTGTGGTTTTCAGTTTAGGTTTTAATGAACACAAACTGGGAATGAATAACAGAGATGTGAGAGAGCTTGCTATTTACACAACAAATGTATAATCATACACTAGAATCAGCAATAACGTTGACACCTTTTCAAGTTTAGTTTTTATCTTTTGACAAATATGTCATTTTTTGATTTTTTCCCCTTGTAGTCACTAAAAAACAAAACATTTTAGTCTATTTTTGTTGTGCATTTTTAACTCATCTGTCTACTTAGCATTTTGAGGCTACAGCTGTCACCATCTTTGTTGTTTACTGTTAGCATGGTAACCTGTTCACACACAGTGTCCATGTGACTCTGCCCTGCAGTAATTCATAAGACTGACTCTCCATCCAGTTATAAATCCAGTTATTATTCTAAACTCTGTGTGTGAACAGACTGGTTCACTGGCAATGGGAAAGCAGTCCAGTTTTAACAGATTTTCCTGTGTATAAAACATTTGCATACACCCTAATTTTGATGGAAAAAGGGTTTAATATACTTTTCATTGTCTTGGTTTAGTTAAGAGGAGAAGCTTAAATGTAGCATAATAATGTGTTGTTTTCCTTTAAATACCAGCATGAATGTTTCTTTTTACTTGTGCCATCAGTGTGTGAGTGCAGGTGAATGTTTAACTGATTAGCAGGTGGCACCATGTATGATAGCCTTGACCACCATGTGAGTGTGTGTGTGTGTGTGTGTGTGTGTGTGTGTGTGTGTGTGTGTGTGTGTGTGTGTGTGTGTGTGTGTGTGTGTGTGTGAATGGGTGAATATTGCATATAGTGAAAAGCGCTTTGAGTTGTTGGAAGACTAGAAAGATGACATACAGGTGCAAGTTCAGCCTAATATCTGTCCCTTTGCACCCAGTTTGAAACCCCCTGGCTTATTCAAACTTATACTCACAAAGTACAAATTAAACACAAATACACTGAGTGACTGTGCAACATATTCTCCTTTTTCCCCACCAATGGGCTGTGGTCACTTATAATGTAACAATCATTAGTGTACTTTGTTTACAGAGGCCCATGTGAATGATGAACAGATTTATGATTCGGCATAATTATGAGGTTAAAGTTCAAAGAGGGAGTACTCTCCTTCTCGCTATCCAGTGAGGCTCCTATCACTTACCATCAATTGAACTTAGCTCACAGGTGAAAGGTTTGGTCTTCATAGTGTTGTTTCTGTATTTTAATGCGCATCTGATAACAGCGGTGTCCTGTAAAGGTGCAAAGGTTATGCATCAGGTTATATAATGTCATCCAAATGATACTTGTGAGCTATGTACAGTATATTGAGACAAAAACAGGTGTGAACAGCACAGTGGTGTGAGTTTTGAGAGTTTTTACCTTTAAAGTGAAGTGGTAATCCCTCCAGCACCTAAAAGGGGGTTTATGGCTCTTGGAACATGGGTGGGTTTGTCTGGGTGTCTGTCTGATCTCCGGGACAAATGGCCCTCGGTCGCCTTAGATCTCGCCTCCACTTGAACCCAGCCAGAGGGAATGAGGGCGGCCTGCTGGATGCCAGGCATTCCTGAGAGGTGGGGCCGGGAGTTCACTGGTACACCCTGATGAAACAACGTTTATACATCAAATTCTCCACTTTGTTCCTGTTTTTCCAGTTAGGTCACATCTTGCTTTCCACCATTACCCCTCTCACTTCTTGGCAACAAGGTGGTCTTGTGATTAAGGAGACCATCTGTTTAAATATTCTTCCATCCTATCTTCCCAGATAGTAAGCTCCATCCTGCTGAAGTAAACAAAAGTTGGAGTGCAACTCAAGGGTCACTACATTCGGACCGCAGGCAAATTAGATTTGTTTCTCATATTAGATTTATGACTGTTCACTCTGTTGTTTGATTGATCAGATCAGATTTGTAACTCTCAGGGCCGACTCAGAATGAGTGGAGTCCAATTTGGCTGTTCAAAATGAATATTCAACTTTTTTTCCAAATCAAGTTTGAACGTTTGAACAAAGTTCAGTGAGACGTTAAGTGTGACAGGGACATTAGTGTAATATGGTAAACAAGCTAATGGTGCTAATGACGGATTGAAAACGTGCAACATTTTTTTTTGCCGACACTAGATTAAAAAAAAAAAAAAAAAAAAAGCCGAAATGAAACTGACTGTAGCTGAGAACATCACTGCACAGCACACTGACAAGCAAAGACAAAAATAAGGCAACTGCTTGACCTGAAGTAATCTCTTGTATTAGCTGTTTTTCTTTCATGGGTCCTGATGTTGTGAAATAGTCCGACTGTGAATATTCAAAGCAAAGACTGGTCCTGTAACCTCAGCATCCCCGTCATACTCTGTGATCTGAATCTCAAGCTCCATCTTCAAACTGTCTCCAAAGACTGCACTAAGTTGTCACTGAAATTGTGTCTCTAGTCTTTTTGCACAGTTAAGAAGGTTTACACACATCCAGAGAGGATGCGACAGCTCTGTAGACACAGATCTCTTCTGTGATGTGCTCGTCCCAGAATGCTAGTCCCTCATATTTTCTTAAGTATGAAGATTTTGTCAGTCTTGATTTAGTGACTGCATAAGTTTATCCCTGAAAGGCTTGTCAACAGCTTGTGACACGACTGCTGCAGCTTTCTCTCCTTCTTCTCTCTGTACTCTTTGCTTTTTACTTTTTCTTCACAGTCACCATCCATCTGTGTTTTAGGCAGCAGTGGTATATATGTTCTTATCTTTTCATATTTTAAACATATTGGGTACAAACAGTCACACAGACTGAGAGTTTGACATTTGGAGAAACTTTGGTGTGGATGTCTTCAAAGGAGCTGTGTGTTTTTCACTTTTTAAGGATTATACATTAGGATTTTGCTTCGGTCTTGATAAAGTGATGTGTTAATATTGCTAACTATGGCAGCATACCAGTGAAGGAGCAGCGACACACAAGCAGCTTGTGTCATTTAAGCTTGAACAAACAGCTTTAATTCAGACATGTTGCCTCAGGTGCTGTTACATTGAGGTTGCAATGGAGCGCAGACCAGACAGAAACAGGACACAACCATCAGTACTGTGGATGTGATACTCCAGCAGGCAGAGACAGTCATTGTTATAATTTCCATTCAGTTAACTGTAGCCATGAAACAGTGTTTTTGTCAGTTTTTATTATACTCTATTCGAGCCTGTAACACAGAACAAATGTCCGCTCAGATTTGTAATCTTGTTTATTTCCTCTTAGCTCAGATCTGCTTTAGATCAAAATTCAAGACTGTATTTTATCTAACCAAAGGTCTTATTGCTCCTTGTAATTGCGCTCACATTTCTCCAAATCATCTTTTAAATAGATATCAATCTGGTATTTGTGCCAAAAGTTGGGCACTAGGTCAGCACAGCTGCAACTCACAATTATTCTTATTGTTAATCCATTTGTAGATTATTTTTTTCAATGAATCGATTGGTTGTTTGGTCTATAAAATGTCAAAATGGTGAATAATGGCGATCAGTGTATCCCAAAGCCCAAGATGACGTCCTCGAATGTTTATTTAACAACCCAAAGATATTCAGTTTACTGTCATAGCAGAGAAAAGAAGCAAGATTATATTCTCATTAAAGTTGGCTGCACGCCATGATGCTGCACAGGGAGAGTTTCAGCAGTGGAGCATTTTGCCTGCCCGATTTGTATACTTGTAGATTTTGTTGCTTTGGTCATTTGTCCTTGATATTCAAATGGTTTATTTTTTAGTCTGTTTTAGTTGTGTTTATTGTTATGTCCTTGTTGTGATGAAGCCCACAGACAAAGTTATTACTTAAAAGTCAAGTTTTGAATGACATGGATCAAAGATTTTTGACTGTGGTTTAGTATTTAGAAATACATGCATATGTCTGTCTGTCTATCTACAAACATACATACAGTTTGTATTAGCATGAAAACTCGATCTGCTCTGTGCAATGTGTCTTAACTCTGTCAAAAATAGACAAGGCGTGTAGTTTCCCTAACTTCTTAGATGCTTCTGAAATGTGCTGAGTCTGCTGAAATCACAAGAATTGTAGCTGCAATCTACTGAGTGCACCTGTCTTATTTTCTTCTTATTTTACTTTGCTCGGAAACTTTTTGGGCCCAGTGGTCAGGTGAGATCGGGACTTATAAAAACTCTACATGCTACAAAACTCGTGGACACAGCGCACAACATGGGGTCTGCTTTCACTTTCGCTGAAATACCTTACAAACAGTAGCTGACAATTCCTGCCTTGTATACTTTCAAAGTCCAACTGAAATTTATGAACTGGAAGCTCGTCTGAAAGCTGGAGGAGGTGCATTATTTCAGCGGTGCAGAAAACAGGTGTTACCCCACAGCCAGGACACACACAGACAGACAGACAGACAGACAGACACAATGTATTTGTGCTTCACGTATTGTCACAGTGTGGTCAGATCGTGTATATCTCAACGTGCAGTTTGTAAAGAGGAGCTTAACTTTTAGAAACTTCCTCAGCCTGAAAGGAATTCTCAGCTGATTAAGTAGCCTGTCATCACAGTTAGTTCATGAAGAGATGCAGTTTACTCCTCCACCGCATGCCAGTCACATTATCAGTATAAGCATAGAGAGCTCTCAGGGTTTCTAAAATACTGTACGTTTGTTTCTTGTGGAGTTCACATGCATCATGTTTCACCCCCTACAGAGTCCTTAACAGAGACATGTTCGCCATGAAGCTGAGCAAAAGCAGCAAACAGGCAGCACGTTACAGTGCGAAGGCCACATCTTGATCCTCGAATTAAGACACTTTTTCTTTAATCAGAGTTTCCTAAACCCCTTCTTGAGTACCACCAGTCCTGCTATATAATATCTCTCCCTGCTCCAACACAAGGAGAGATCTAAAACACAAGTGTACTCGAGGAGAGGTTTTTGGAAACACTGCCTTAGATCATTTATCAATCCTAGTTTGCTTCTCACCTTCATGCCACCATCTGCATCTCAGTATTTTCTTGTATAAGGCTTACATTTTATCATAATAAAATGAATTTACAGATAAGAAATTGGCATTTAACATGTCTCAAATACTCAGAAGTTGAAGGTTTTTAGCAGGTAGGTAGCAGTGATATAGGCTATACACAGTTATACGAGGTATACCCTACTCTTTCTCTTTTTCAGCAGGGATACTCCGACAGGAGGCCAGGGGCCAGCTGCACCAGCTTCACGTGGGTCAGGTGTACACAAGGGCATTTCTAGGATTTGGAGACATCGGGGGATTAGCCTGAAAGGTGTAGAGGGGTCTGTGGGATCTCCTCCCCAGGCACTAGCTTTATTTTGATGTATTTTATCCAATTTGGCACTTTATTTACATTAAAAGTACAAAAAACCCGATGTGAATCCCTGCCGTAAGTTGAATGTCACTGACTTACAGTGTGTCCACCTCTCAGCCCAAAAATGCTGTTAGAATATAATAGAGAATATACCCACTTCCTCCTCTGTAGCCTACTACTAGTGGTAACCTCATCGAACACATCACTGGGTGTTTATTTGGAATTTATTTGGAGCAGATAAAAGATTAAAGGAAATTTAAAGAAAATATGACATTCAGCTATAACATTTACATTGCTGTTAGTGAATAGCACATTTTTCAGGATAAAACCTTGTATTTTCAAAATTAGGAATTTAGACAAACAAACTTTATAAGTTAATCTGCCATAGTTTGTTTGTAAGGCTTTCACATGAATATGTGTGCATGTGCAATATGAAAGTAAAGCATGTCTCCTGTTATACTGCTGTTTACACATGGTAATTCCTTTTTTTTAAAATTCATTGACAGGTTTCTCTACAATTAATCATGTTGTGTTTGTTTAATGTGTGAAAATAGGACGCCCATCGTACAAATGTTTGATTTCCATAATTAACTGAATCATGGACAGTGAGAGTTGATGTTATGAGACGTTTCATCTATATTTGGCATCTATAAGAGACTTTTTTTTAAATTGATGCCATACCTTACTTATTTTTATTATTATTATATTAGCACACAGCTCTCCAATTTAAATAAAACCACATTAAGATTAACAAGAATAAACAAGCTGTACTGAATTAAACAGATATTTTTTTTTATCAATAATTTATTTATTAGCCTCCCCTCCATTGTTTTGTCAAAATGTAAAAGTGTAAAATAAATGCCCAAGGACAGTTGCCAAACGCCACGAGCCAATCACATTTCATGCAGCTACACAATGCACTCGGACATCCTGACGATGGACCCTCATAGAAAAACATCCAAAAAATTTTGATTTCCCTGCTGTTTTACTAAAATTTATGCACTTAAAACTTAAAAAATGGGGGCTAGAATATGGACTTTATTTTATCCCGTACCCTAAACCTCACATTAACAGAGCAAATGTCTCCTTTGGATTAAGCTATGTGGCACACAGAGAATATTAACAAGAGTGTCTACATTTGTTCTAAGGTAAGGCAACATCGTGTAAGCAAAATGACAAGTTTATGTATAACCTCATACACTGTGTCGGCAACATCATGTATAACATCAACTTCAGCTTCAGCTTAGTAGCGTAGCTCATCATGTCATCTGCTTAGTATTTTTGTTCTGTGACATTTGGACATCAGTGTTAACTGTAGCAAAAGGTTGTAGTTAAAGCCCATCCAACTGAAAACCATCAACATTAACATAGCTGTGACGTTACATAGAAAGCAAATGCTGGCTAATGCCAATACCGCCGCATAGTGAAGACCGTTTTAATGGCTTCTGTTGAGAAATAAAGAGCTTCTGTGCCCAAAAGTTCTGTATATGTTTGGATATGTCCTTGACACTGACAGCTGCCGTTGTTAGTTTAGGCAGCGCGCCGATTGTTTGTCCGAGTGACCTATGGTGGCGGGGCTTAGTGATAAGTCAGTTAATGAGAAAGAGACAGAAAATGTGATCATTGTGTGGAAATGTCAGTATTTTCTGAGCAGCCGGGATAGTTAAACGCTGAGAGTTTTTGGCCGTTAGAGCAGTTTTTTATCCCCCATAGGCTGATAAAGAACTTGCAGTCACACCATCTTCATGCCATTGTTGGCCATAACTGATCCACTCACTGTAGCTCTGCTTTTACATTTTTAAAATCACTATTTTTGTTACTATTGATGTGAACAACCAAGTGCAACACGATGAATGTCTCTTAGGAATCACGTCTTGTCTCTCTCTGAAGCTACATTCAGACTGCAGGCCAAAATGGCCCCAAACAGATTTTTTGCTCATATGTATCTCAGATAACTTTTTTTTTAATCTGATCTTTTCAAAACTGATATGGGACATTTTTTACATGTGGTCCCAAATCGGATGCAGATCTGATTTCTTGCAGAGCGGCCTCAGTCCGAACAGTGATAGCAACATTCATGCGACTTTTACGTCCTGTCTTTTGATGAGTCGCTGATAAATGTGGTTAAAAGCAGCTGTTGACATCCTGAAATTTTGGATGAAATCTGTTTTAGTGAGACCATTCACGTGATGATCCCATCACTCTTGACTCTGACTCCCCATGCAAACACAATCCTCTGTACAGAAGTAGCTGTCATTGCTCCGCAGAAAGCCATAATTAAAAATGTTCTCCTTGTCCTCAATATCATTTGTGCACAAATTTGCTGAATCCTACAGAGCAGCAACTTATTATTGACGTGCTGAAAAAACGTAAACCACTTTTTTACGTATTTCTTATATTCTTTCATTTCTATTTTAATTTTTCCCATTTTATTTTATGTCTCTTGACTTTTGCACCATAATTATTATGATGCAATTACTTGTCTGTGAAAACTGAACTTTCTGAACTTTCGTCATATGAGCTAGTTATGTTTGAGCAGACTGTGCTGCTGCTGACTGTTAGTTTGTCCTCCCCTCTTCCTGCAGAGTGCCTACGACGTTTTGAATCAGGTGATCCAGAAAGAAAAATGATGCAGCTTTAAGAGCTTGTCACTGGATTCACTCCCTCAGTTTGTCTTCCTCTGTCTCTCTCTGCTGCTCTAACATGCACTTTCAGTGACCTACACACTAACACATGCTCCTACTAAGTCAATCACACACACACACACACACACACACACACACACACACACACACACACACGTTCACTGAAAGAGAGTCTCGTATGGTGGAGATAAATTGACATTTAAGCTGTGCTCCTCCTAGATTCACACATCTGGAAGGGATTACGCACCATTACAGGCTCTGTTTTATACACATGAATCATAGTGCTACTTTTAGTCTGTTTCTTTGGGTTTGTTGTGGTCGTTAGGACCAGTAATTACACCTTCCTTAAGATGCAAATAGCACAGTGTGAGAAACGCTCTAATTTTCCCAAAGGTCCTCTGTCATCATGCTGGATTCACAAACTGGAGCAGGACGTTAGAATTCAAAATACATCTCCAAAGGCATAGTCTGTGCTGGTTTGATTGTAAAACGCTGCTACACTTGTAACATCATTCTCATGATATAAAGCTTGATAAGCCTTGGTGTGTTGTTTTGCAGAGGTGAAAGGTTTGCAGATGATCCTTAGAGGATTTCTCCTGCTGCTGATCTCTCTGTCCCTCCCCTCCTCCGCGTCCGTCAATCTCCAGAGATTCAGGTTGCTCATAAGCTCTTGAGAGGGCTGACCCGACCCTACTTGGTTTACCAGGGTATAAAAAGCTTTATGCACAATCGTCTGATATCCTGACACTAATATTCACACTGCTGTTTAATCTGAAAGCTTCTGACTGTATATACCAGTAAGACGTATAGAGGTGGATCACTTTTAAAGCAAAATAAGTTGTACGGAGAAGCTAGAATTAGTTTGAATAACTCAGCTTTATCCTTGTAGTTACACTACAGCGATGACTGCACCAGATCACTGTGAAGGCTTTCGACTGGCAGGACACTGCTTGTTAATATTTACTGAGTTCCAGGGTTGGTGATCTAATGTTGTAAGAAATTAACCCAGTCAGACTTGCACAGTCGCACTTCTGTTTCTGCCATTGTTGTCCCAGTGGGTCACACTTAATGAAACAACAAAACCATGAGGAGGAGGAGGAGGAGGGGGGGAGGGGGGGTATCTGAAATGCTTTCATGTGAAATACTTTTCCTGGAATATCCTCAAAGAGCTCAGCTATCATGCTTCATTAAACAAAATCCAGACCAGAAAACATGCAGCCTGTAGTCCTGGATGAAGTATAAATACTTTGCAGTTGGACAGTAATGCAGTTATGATAAAAAAAAAAAATCTGTTCATCCCATTGTTCAATATCTGCAAACCAAAGCATGAAATTGAATTTATTAG
Organism: Plectropomus leopardus; assembly: GCF_026936395.1. Taxonomy (NCBI): domain Eukaryota; kingdom Metazoa; phylum Chordata; class Actinopteri; order Perciformes; family Serranidae; genus Plectropomus; species Plectropomus leopardus. Next base: position 14,412,231 of record NC_142184.1, on the reverse strand, counting down.
ACTGTACAGAGCTGCTAACAATTATTTTCAGTATTGTTTAATATAACTATTGATCTTTTGATTAATCCTGACAAAATTACATTTCCTGTTCGAAGGTAATGACTTGAAACTATTCGATGATTCATCTGTTAGTCAATCCACAAAAAAATGTTTTGTGGCTATTTTCATTAATAATAAAAGTATTTTTTTCAAGTAAAAATGCCATGTTTGGTTCCACAAGTCAGTTGAAAGGATTGGCTGATTTTCTTTGTCTTAAGTGATTGATTATATAAAAATGTTAATTGAAAAAATATATCATTTTTTTGTGTTTTTGGACTTGAAACTAGTTGTTTGAAGATGACGTATTGAGGTTTTTGGAACATTTTATAGAGTAAACTATTAAATGGTTTGCTTAGCTTTGGTTTCGTTCTGCTGTGTATTTGTGCAAAGTTTTAAAAAGTACCCATCGTAACAATATTTTTGTGGAAGGTAGTTTTTGTATTTAGTCAAATAAATAATGTTTTATATTTACTGAGATTTTATCATATCATGTTTAGTTAGTGGTACTAAAATCTGTCAGTGCAGTTCAGGGTTGACTGCTTTCTGTATTTAGTCTGGTGGACTTTTTTTTAATGTTTATCCCAAACAAACCACTGCTGTTTCCTGTGAATTTTAAAAATGCATCACTTCCTGTGTAGCAGAGGAAGTTTCCTGGCAGAGTGAGACGCCCCCCACACTGTAGGCCTGAACCACAGCATGTTGCATGATGTTGGATCTATGTTATGAGTCGTCAGCTGGCAAGAGAAACATTTATTTATACATAACAGCTGGAGATGACTGCTATAGAAATGTGTCAAGCGAAGCTGTTGTCAATACAGATGTCATGCACGGAGCCCTCTAGTGGTAGAATCATGTAGTATGATGAATGTGGAGGACTGAGGAGAGGCTGGTGTTAAAATAGTAAGATAATGTAATTCATGTTATATAGCTGTTTAAAATAGTTTATATAAGAAATGTCAAAACATGTTTACATTTCTTTACAGTATATATGTGCAGGGATTTGTGAGTAACCTGATGATGATACTAACTCAGTATTACTAGGAACAGTGCTGAATGCAAATACGCTGAAATGCTTTTATTCCGCAGCTTCAAGATTCAGTGATGATATTTTCATGATGACATTAAAGATGCTCATTTTCTGAGATTTCTTCATTGGTTGACAGATTGGAACATTTGTGAGCATAAAAATATAAAGTTTATGGTGGTTTTTGTCTTGATATCTATCCTCTGTTCTGTTGTGGTTTATGTTACACCTGAAACGGACCACATACACGGGAGCTGGAGTCAGTGCGCAGAGCCCGCTTTGATCTCAGCGGTTTAGAGGAACTATTTTCCCATGATGCTGTTCCCAGAGTTTTCACCCTTTAAAAACTTAAATCACACCAGAGGACTGACAACTTCAAACAGGTGGAGAGGGTTCAAACACCTTCATGAGCTCTGTGTGTCCACAGCATCTCCTTCATTCTCAATCATATATCTGCGTCTCGTGGCAGGTGGAAGAACATCTTTTCTAAATCAAAGACTTCCTCCACCTGATATTCTCATTACTGTCAAGAAGCTTGAAGATGGTTCCAGTTGTGGTGGTTTGAGTTAGTCACAGCAGCAGATTGGCCCAGACAATGGGGGTTATTAGTGTTGGAAGGGGAGGTTGTCTGCTGCAGCTGTGCAGCTTCTCAAAGGTGCACAAAGATCGTAACTACTGTTTTAGTATAATTTACAAAACTTAATAACAGAGTTCATGTGTTCAGCAGCTTCACACAGTGCTACTGATGTGATCCATGAAAACAGCTGTGCATGCAGCTGGAATTCATCTGCAAAAAACCCATAAGGCATTACTCTGTTGACTGGCACCACAGGCTAATCAGTCCTCAACCTGCCACTGCAAGTTTATTTTCTGAAAAATAATGTGTTTTTGTCCTTGTTCTGTGGCATTTTCTGCTATATACAAGCAACACCATCATTTTTGTCACCTTACTGTCATATTGCTTGCATAACTAATACAGTGTTGGGGTCGTTTCTAAAATAAAAAGTAATGTCTTGCACATTACTTGTTACTTTTAAAAAGAGTAATGCATATGTTCACCTAACTACTTTCTGTAAAAAGTCATTCGTTACACTACCTGTTACATTACATTTGCTTTTCTCCGCAAAATCTCCTGAGGCACACTGTAACTTAATTGTAAGCCAACAATAATATAATGTTAAACCTTACACATGCCCACGTTTTGGCACAAAGCAGGATTAGGAGAATCAAGACGGCGCTGCGGCAGGCTAACATAAAATAGAGAAAAGCGACAATTTCTCACATTTAAAAAACTAGTAAGTTGTCATTTTTGGGTCCTTGGCTTTAGCAAACTACAAAAGCCCTTGATCCAAATATTTACAGTAAGAAACAGGAAAAAAGTGTTTTGGCAGATAGCGCCCATCCTTTCTCCAACCGGTTTGGAGGCGCAATAGAGTCCATCTGCCAACTAAAAATGAATTTAAGATGTCCTTCATCCCAAATGCAAGCAATATTTTTAACTCAACAGTGCTGAGGCAACATCTGAAGCTGAAAAGTGAAGCTAATGTGGAAGCGCCGAAGACTGTCGTTCCTCGGCTGGCCACTTGAGGCCGGCTCCTAAACAAATTAAATCCCCATAGACGCCTCTGTTAAAATGGCCAACTTTACTGCAGAGGTAAACATATTAACAGCTTGGTACAAAAAATGTTAATAGCTAATTGTAACACCCATAACAACTCTGTGGACCATGTACATTTGATTAAGGCCCATTGTCTGCTTTTTATTTGATTGTCTCCTGTGTCTGTGGGCCAAGGAAAAAAAAATTCCACCATAGTGGACAGTAATGATCTATTTTATTCATCTATCCGATGATCTGACTTATCAATTATAGACAAATAATTTCAGCGATAATGACACTTTTCTTCTCTGACTGATTTAAGCCTTATAAAGACCTAAATAATTTGAGTGTCTCCTCTGTCCTGCTTTTCAAAGTCATATCTGACTTTCTGGTCTTGACCAAACAAACATATCACATGAGCCTTCCTAAAAACCAATATTTTTCTTCAGTCCGTTGGCCTGCTTTCACATACAAATCTACCACAGTCTGACACATGCCTCCGCCTATCAAATCACTCGCTGTTTTTTTTCCAGCTGTGGCTCTGAATCACTGTATCTCCAAAGTAAATTTAGACTCTTTTTGACAAAGCAGCATAATGATGGAAACATTTTTCTTGAGCCGTTGGTGTCGGCTAAATTTACTTTGAACACTTAACTTGTGTAACTCGCTCTCCGTCTCATCTTGTGCTATGCCGCCTTTTGTAAACGTGACCTGAAACTGACTCAAATCTCATTGAGCTCTCAGCAGGAAAACATTATTTTAATCTTTTATGTTTGTCTCTGTTCTCAATATAGAGCTCCAGTGTGAGGTTATATATGGTAGCTGAGGCTGTTTCATCAGTGAACCGTCACTGTGAATGCTATAATCTGACTGAAATGCCTTAAGATAACTGTTTCTTAAAATGAAGAGCACAGACAGAAGCATATTTTTAAAACAGGAAAGATGATAAAAGGTAAATATTTGTTTCCAGAGATATACGTGGTAACTCAAACACTGCAGATTAGTACTGGTACAGCCTGGGACTGTTCGCAAGCCTCTGTCTGTCCGGGGGAGGGAGTGACCTTGGACTGCAGCTGTTCGTCAGAAGTTGGCAGCATCTGGCTGCGCTGAGGGGTGAGGTATGGCGGTGGGGGAGTCGGGTGCACAGAGTCGAGAAATACTTTGTGCTGAGCAGGTCAGGTAGGGTGAGACAGAGGACAGGACTGTGATTTGGATAAAGCCTGAACAAGTCATTTGTTTAGAGCGAGACAAATGGAAACAGTTTAAAGAAATACTTTGCCCACAAAATGATCATTTGTATATAAACTATTCACCCTGTCTTACACTGATTCTGCGAAGAAAACGGCCAAAAACTGAGAAATGCATGATGAAACACATCTGTTTATAAACTCTCACACAACGCGTGGAGAATGATTAATCACTTACATAGTTACGTGCTTAGCATTTTTGCATTTTGTGCTAAAACCCACTGTTTTAAAAACTTTTATACAAGATTTGCACGCCAAGGTGAGTGCATTTGACCTCTGCATGTGCACTCCACTGAGCTGCACAGGTGTGCTACTCATCTGTGCGTGAGACTGTTTATGCAGAAGTGTTTTAAAGAGCAAGGGTTTAGTGAAAACAATAGCATATCAGTTTTATTTTATTTATTTTTTCCTTGAATTTGTTACCAGTTTGCTTTGTCTGTCATGACAAAAAATGTACATTTTGAACAAGCTTAGGGTAACGCTATAGACTTAAACACAGTTCTGCTCCTCTGCTCTTTTCTAATCTAATCGTCTGCCTCCGTCCGTCTGTTAAAGTATGTTTGTTTTTGTGTGGCAGTGAGACTAGGATATTACTTTAATAATGAAGAAAAGAAAATAGACCAGATGTTGAAATATCGTGGCCGTCGACACAGCAGCGCTAGTTTTGATTCGCTTGAAAGCCAACTGGGCGGCTGCGGAGCCATGCGGTGGGCTACCAGGCCTCCGGTGCTTCCACTTCCTTTCCGAAGTTGAAAGTGTGGCTCAGGTTGCCAGAGTAGAAACGCTGTGGCTGGCTTCCTGGCTTTCAGGCACCTCACAGCACTTACACTTCTTGTCTAAACCCAGTGTTTTCACACGGATGTGCTCTCAGGTACAGACGATTGGTACTGACATACAGAATCGGTACCCTGTAGTTCTGACGTAATTAGGTTGGTAAAAGTTAAGTTAAAAGTTTGGTACCCAACCCTAGAAAATGCATCAGTTGTACTCCTGCAGAAGTTTAGACACTGTTTTGCTGTTGTTAAATGCAGCCCCTTTTACTTCAATGCATCAAGAATTTTTGCTATTTTTGGATTAATCTTTCACTGCGGAGGCATGCGGGAAAAAGTTTTGTTCACAAATTCCAAATAACGTTGGGTGAGTAATTGATATACAAATAATCATTCTGTGGGTGAAGTCGTCCTTTAATACACGGAGAAAAGTCAAAGCGAGTTTTAGTCTATTAACAAGTCTTTACATAAACCTTTTGGAAAAGACTGAGTTCCAGCAGAGCTGCGACACTAGCTTTTTTATTCCTTACATCCTAACGTTTTCATCCCCTGCTGATGCATCTGCAGCCAGGGACCGCTCTGAAAACACTTCATATTGATGTGTTCAAGGAAACTGTGTTTGGTAACCGTTTCTCTTTGATTTGTGATGCCATACCTCACGAGTGTAATGCTTGTTGGCAACCAACTCTCACATATTTAATGTCAGAAGCTCTGCGCATCCTTGAGCTTTCAAATAAGTTTTCAGTTTTGAAAAAAAGTTTCTAAGAACTGCCCGTTTGCAGCGACAAGATGGTTACATCCAGAGTTATGGATTGAACAGTTTTTAGAAAGTTGGCTCACCCAAATGTAACAAAATAAGATTTTTTTACCACTTACATTTTGTTTTATATAACCATGCAGATAATTTAGTTTCTCTGTTGTGTTTTGAGATATTAGTCTTGCAGATTTGAGAACGAATACGTTCTGTATTTGTGATGTAGCAAAGAGTCAGCATAACCATCATGCACTTGGCTGTGCTGCAGCTGTTATCTCAGTGATAAAAGTTCCCTCTCAGTTATCACAAAAATGAACCCGAGCTTTGTAAGACTGGAATATAAATGAGATAATCTGAGAAATTTTGAACCATAAGTTATGATAATTATTTAAAAAAAAACAACTACAATATAGTTGTAAGCAGATATTAATAAAACAAAAAGTTAATTTCTAACTTGGTTACTTGGGAACAAGAAGATTCTGACATTTCTGACTAATGAAGACGATCATTTTTTGGAAACTGGTAAAGCACCGAGAGAGAGGGCTGCCTGTAGTTTACCTAATTTTACGGGGGATTTGTAACATTTTAATGACCTGAACACACAAGCAAATCCATACAGTGTGAGTGTGTACAGTTTGCACTATTGTACGAATCATCCCCGGCGGGGAAGTAAGACCACACGTATAAGAAAAAAACACAAGGTCTTTACTATGTTTGGCCACATTTAATACACATCCTTCCTACTCTTAGACCTTGAACTCGTCACTGGCTTGAATATGTCTGGGTACGCTTTGGAAAGAGTCCAATCCTATTGTCACCACCTCTCCAACTCTGGTGGGTTTCTTGTTGTTAGTGTAAAGGATGTGAGAAGGAAGGAATTACTAATCTGGTTTTACAATTTGTGACAATAGCCTTGAATGTAGAAGGAGCAACAAAAGAAGATCACTAAAAGAGAAATTGACTCGAATGGGCCTAGTCGACTAATTATGTTGTGACAACAGATCCCTTTATAAAGCTTAATTTTTGGGTGACAACAGCCTCATATTAAGAGAGAGCTAAGAGGACAAGGACCTGACAAATGATGTTAAATCAAACACAATGAATCTGCGCCTCATTAAAGCCATGATTAAATCCTGCAGAGGCAGAATGGCTTTGAGTGGGAGGTAGTGCTCGATCTCATTTTAGTCATCTCAACATATAATTGTTAAGAGTGATTATATAATCATTTCTGATCCAGACGAATGTTTATTTTCTTGTATTTATTTTTAAAGAGTCAACATTTTTTGTCCATCTCCTCAGTCGACCTAATTTTTTTTCATGTGTCAAAGGTGAAGTTTGTGCCGCAGGATCCTTTTTTGTAAGATTATGTCTGACGCAGAGGTGGAAACTGCTTAAAGATGAATGTAGAGAGATAACAGTGTCAAAATACTCAAATGTCCCTGTCTCCTCCTCTTAACTCTGTCTTCCTCATTTGTCTGTCGCAACTAGCAATTACTTTCATGATCGATATGTCTGACACGCATTTCCTCGATTAATAACTTCAAAATGTCAAAACAAAAGTGAAAAAAATGTGCACATTTAAGCACAAGGTGCCATCTTAAAATTCTTTGTTTTATCTGTTAAACCCTCTTTGTATCGTTTGGAAAGGTTTTAATAACTTTGAGACCGTTTGTCGGATCTTACTTTTTTCCCGTGGAAGCTGCCGTCTGTGCCGTTCAGAGGGACTCCGATCGGCATCGTAGTTTTTTTAGAGGCCTCAGTATCCAGCCCCGGAATTCGGGTATTTTATCGGGACCTTGTTCAATAAATCCATGATGATAGATCCGATATTGGGTGTCTTCCGTCCATATTTTATCCATATTTCGATGATAAGAGTACATTAGCATCGATGCTAAACGCCATATTGGTTTCCCATAGTTCCTTTGGAGAGAGGTCAGAGGTTTGTTTGGTCGTGTCCACCAATCGGAAGACGATCCGACACTTTGTCACCGCTACGTATGCCACACGTCATCTGAAGCAAACTGCACTGTGATTGGTCTAATCCTACTGTATCTATCGCTCTGTGTTATTGGTAGCGCCTCCTGCATTAGAATAAACGCTGGTAGCCCCTATAATAATAATAATAATAATAATAATAATACTAATAATAATAATAATAATAATAATAATAATAATAATAATAATAATAATAATAATATTGAGACAAGGGTAAATCAGGAGACAGTCTAACAAGCAGGAGGGCATCTTATGGATGTAAACTCTGTGATCACTGTAGGCCAGGCGGTGTGATGTGGCCCTCTGCACCATCACACATACGAACTGCTTTGCAGAACAGCACAGATGATGGGATATACAAAAAACTGCAAAAAAATGATGGGACTTGGGAAAAGTGTGTCTTTTTTATGCCAATCCATTAATCCAGTGTTTCCCAAACCTCTACTTGAGTACCTCTTGTCATGCATGTTTTAGATCTCTTCCTGCTCCAGCACAGCTGAATTAAATGATCAGAGGGAGAGATATAACACATGCAGGACAAGAGGTTCTTGAGGGGAGGTTTGGGAAATACTCCAAAATTGATTAATCAGCTCTACTTCAAATGATTATTATAATAGTAACACTAAAATATTTTTGGTGGAAGCAACCAGGAATCTTTTTCAAAGGTCTCTCGATCATTTAGAGTTGCTGCTCCACATCGCCACTCACTTTGCTCAACACCATAATGAAACTGCCCCCTGCAGCTTTTTTCATCGCCCTGTCTTCATCACCTGTTGGTTATCTCCTTTCATTCTTTCATCTTAAATGTCTCGCAATCATCTCTGTGTTCAGTGCTATCCGGCTGTGAAGAGAGTCTGCGATTTCCTGCGATCTGAAGGTCAGATATTTGATGGTTTGATGGAGAACAAACCATGAAGGATGCACAGTGTGTGACCGCAGTCTAACATCTCACACACAGACACATATTCACCTTTAATTTGCTGCAGTTTGACTGAATGCTCCAGTTTAGTCTCTTCACTGAGCACAATGAGGTGATCTTACACACTCGACATGGTTTGTGTTTCTTTAAAGGCACAACGAACATTCAGGAGAAAATATCAAAGTATTTCCACATTTTATCTGCGTGCCTCTGGTTGGTTAAATCTGTACAATTTTTTTTGCATTTTTCTGTATGCACACATTGCTTACAAAAAAAAGAGACAGGCTCTTCTTTTCTCTGGACCATCTGTTATACTGTCACCTGTGGGAAGGGAATACGGGGTAGATTTACCCGACAAATCAATGTTCTTGCATCACCAAAAGCAAAAGCCAGAAGCCGTGCCTGGCAGTGTGGGAAGTATCTCACAACATAAAGTCAGTTTTGGCTGTTCTCATACTGTTTATTGTTTTTTTTTTTTATCAACACTGATTCCTTTTTCTTGAACTTTTAGGTAATATCAAAATGTGTATGTTAAGTCATTATCTATCCCTGCCATGAGGTAAGACAAAGATGATTGACGTGTGGCCCACAAATAAAAATACTGCAATATTTGTATATTTGCAGTACTATGAACCGGGTGTCTATGGTGATAATTGTGGGAAAAAATGCTGCTAATGCAAACGGAACATTTCTTACTGATGCAGCTTCAAATTAAAAGCATTTAACTGGCAAAACATTAAGTCACTTTTATTATGAAGCAGTCACAGGAAACCAGTGTTTTTCAGTGAGCTTAGGACTTAGAACTAATGTTCATCAAAAAATGAATCGACCAAACCAGACAATGGTTAAGTTTTACCTTTTTTTGGACAGTGGGTCAGTTTAAAATATTGCAGGGAGTAATGAAACAGCCAGGATGAAGAGCGAGAGCCCCTCTAACTCTCATAAGAGAAACCAAATTCAGATCGAACTGTGAAACTCAGCAGTGCTGATCAAATATAAACAAAGATTTTGGTACTGTATTGCCTATTTCTTGCTTAAAATGTCTCCATAAGTATATTTTAGTGCACTGTTTTGATTGTAATATGAGAATTTGTGAACAAGAAGGGAGTGCCACACTGTTTTCTGTCCTGTAAACACGAAGGCTAAAAAAACTTAGATGAAATGGTAAAATGGTGCAGCAAATACAAACCAAAGATACTGTTACTGAGCAGCTATTTCTCACCTAAAGTGTTTTCAGAAACATATTTTAGCTTATCTTTTAACTAAATTCTGTATTGTTTGTTATGAGCCATATTGTTTGCCGTCTCAAACTGGACAGGCTTGCATGACGTCACCCACCAGCAGAAGCATGTATTGATCCAGTGCAGCACAGTGCATTCTGGTAGTTGTAGGTTTTCTACCTCTTGAGCAAAAACGAATGCTTTATCCCTTATCTTCTATTTTCTCTGGTCGTGGAGCACCAATTTCAAAAGTATTTTTGTCTTTATACTGTATAGACGCCTGGTTCTATGAAAGATCCATATTTCCAGCAGTGACTTCTTTAATAATTAACAACTTCACTTTCATGGTTTCCGTTTTGTGAACTCGTGTATGTGATGCGCTGCTACATGTTGCTGAGGGTGATTAGATTTGAAGAGGCAGGGCTGCACCTACAAAGGTTTGCAGCATCGTAACATCACTGCTGGCTGCTGAGATCCAAGGCCTCTCTTTAATCTAATCTCAGCTGCTGATCCCCAGCTGTCAGTCTGCGGTGTGTTATCTCTACTCTCAGACACTTCTGATGGAGACTTCAGACTTTTAAATTTTTTTTTATTTATACTTTATTTAAACTCGGGAGTCATTGAGGGAGATCCTCATTTTGAATGAGGATCTTCAAAATCTTGACAGGACACACACAATCAATTAGAAACAATTGAACAAGCACCAACATATATTCAAATAAATAAGGACATAAAGAAATGCAGTTCATAAATAAGAGTCACTGGCAAAAACATTTGCATGTCGACAGTGGGGGACTTTTGCTTCACTGGAAGTAATCAGTTGCATTTATTTTCCCCCCTCTCGTCTGTTTAAAAGAAGGTTTCTTGAACTTAAAAAACTGTAATTCTGAGCACCTACGCCTCATGTTCTGGTTAAAAACACTTTTTAGCATGTTAGCTAAATCCTCTAACAAACATGCTCAGCTGGCACTTCTGAAATTCTGCTTCCTCTCAGCATAAAATTGTGGTAGCAGCATCCATTGGGTAACTAACTGAGGAAATTCACATGACAGATTAATTTAATGAACCTCCCTGTGGGGCCTCATGTCTGTCAGCTATCTCCCTACACATAGCTCTGCATATCTGATGGATGGCCCCTTGGTTAGAGCGGCTATTCTTGTAAAATTGGGTGTTCCATATATGTTAATTAATATTAGGTTTAACACGGCAGAGAAGTCAGATATATAGGTCACTAGATGTCCCGTCTTCTGGTTTCCCCTTCAAGTTCATTGGTTTGTTTGTGCACGAGAAGCTCCTTCAATTACAACCCTCAAGGTACAAATTAGTGGTTATTATGCTCGGTGGAAAGACTTCTCCTTTTCCATTCCTTCATCCAGATGCATATACGCTATAATTCAAGCCTAATGTGGTAATTCCTCGTCTCTTGTTTTATTGTGAGTTTCATCAAATTAGGCGGCCGGTGATGACACACTCGTCCCCGTGGTGTGATGCGCTCCAGTCTGCTGCTGAAGCCGAGGGAGGACAGGGACGTGTATCTCATCTCCGTCTCATTGCCCATGGTCATTGGCTCCTGTGAAAGAGGGGACTTTAATCACAGTGGGGCCCTTTGTGTGCGACGGCCAGGCAGGCAATGACATTTAACAGAGGCAGCCAGTTAGAACTGATGGCATGCTCACATACCGGCCGAAGCTTGATGCTTTCCATCAGCGACAGGGAGGATTCAGTGTTTTTACACGTGTTGCCCACGGGAGGAAAAAAGATACAATGGACACATTAAATAGCTGCTTTGTGTGCTTTACTTTTTTTTTTTTTTTTTTTTTTTAGAAACATGGCACAAAGATGTGTTTTTCCTTTAACTTTAAAAATGAACCCAGGGGACAAGAATAGAGATCCTGCCATCTGGAGCGTGTTGAGTTTGGTGTTCCAGTATTTGACAGAAATAGTTTCCATGTTTAGTCTGTGTTAAAATATTTTTGGGCGCAGAATTTATAAGCAGTATCTTTGTTTATCTGGGATGGAGCCCACATCACTCAAGACTGACCCTCCTCTCAACCCACTCCCTCATGCTTTTACTCGTTCTTTTACAGTGGCACCAACCTTTCTTTCTCCTCCCTGCCTTCTTTTTTATTCCTCCATCCTTTGGCCTACTCAGCTATTAACACAGAGCGGAGGGAGCGGTAGGCCTGGCTTCCTCTGGTTATATTTAGCTATGAACAGATGCAGCGCACTGGAGCGGAACATACCGCCTCTGCTCGCCTCGGTGTGTGTTCCTGTGTGTGCGTCTTTGTCTGTGACTCTTCTTTCATACCAGTTCTCCCATCATGCACTGCTGACTCTGACTCAGCAGCACAGCATTGGAGAACTGGGTCAGAACTGGCCCGTCTGCCTCCTCACATAAACCATCCATATGTTTCTGCCTGTCCAACAGACAAAACCAGACGGTTTGTTGTAAGCCAGTGTTTGAAGAGAACAACCAGATGCACCCTTTTTATGAACTGACTCTTTATTGAGGACATTTAAGGCACCGGAGGGTCATTTTTTAAAGTCTTTTAATTATCTCACAGCTATTTAGCAGTTAAAAACATGCTTGTGCGCTTCAGCCATTAAAGGAACAGTTCACCCATAAATGAAGATTCAGTCATTATCTACTCATCCTCATACCGATGGAAATTCGAGTAAATTTTTATAGTCTACAAAACACTGGCAGAGGTTCAAGGTGAAAAGACGTTGCACTCATCTCCCAAACAATTGAAGCAAATGGTGACCAGGATTTAAATGTTTAAAAAAATAAATTTAAAATTCTTAAATTCTATTGTCATCATTCTATAGCCATTACATACTACAGTCAGAATTTACTTCATAATGATAAGTTAAAGCAAAAAAAAAGCAAAAAAAAAAACCCTGGATATTTTCACTTTAAAATACTTATTGACTTTAGTTTCACTTTAGTTTCAATCTGGGAGTAATTTCCCGCCATACTGAAATTTACTGATACCATTGGTTGCTGGAAATCAGATAAAGGCTTAACAAAAACACAGATGAGAAACCCTTTGGAGGAGTATGTCAGTATGAATCGGGGCTCCTGTCTAGTTTCTCACTGTACACAGCTTCAGACTGGGAATAACATGAAAGCAGCCCAGGGTGTGGCTGCTTATGGACGTAATTATAGAAGTAGAAGGCAGAGGACCGGTCCAGAGCTTTATGGCGGACCTCTCTGTGATTGTTGTTTTTTCCTCTCCACCCCTACAACGCTGATTGCAGGGCTCATAGAAGGCCGCAATAAGACGGCGGCAGCTTTAAGCAGTAACAAAAAGCCTTACACCCTGCTTCTATATCTGTGTGCGAGGAGAAGAAGAGGGAGGGTGTTTATGTGTTTAATTGACATGAGAACAAAACAAGTGTGTCCCATGTTTAAGATCATTTTTATCATGTCTTCTGCATCAGCTGTTGTGACCTCTCAGCTGGGATAATGGCGATGTAATAGCTGGAGATTGTAGCTACTTTATCACACCAAGCGAGTGGAGTGAAACCCATCACTGAGAGCAGAGAGTATCTGATTAGTTTTGTCTGTTGCATCCTTACTGATGTGTTCACCTCTCTCAGTCGGCCCCTCCTCATATTGCTGGATAATGTAGAGTTAAATGCTCTCAAGTGTAACTGGAGAGTCCAGTGTTGACTGACGGGATGTCCTGAGACCCACAGGAAGCTGCTGAAACAATGGAATTTACTGTTTAAGAACCAGCATTTCCAGTTCCTACTCTGTGGCCATTATTTGGAATCAGCCAGAGGAAATACAATATTATTTGTCCTCTGGAGGAAATGCCGTCTCTTTGTGCTCAGTCTCAGCTCCGGGTTATCGGCCTGAGATGACTTGGGATGATGACAAAGAGGGCAATTTAAAGATTTGGAAGATGGCGTGGTTGGAATAAAACTGTGATGGACAATCAGTGTGTGTATTTTGTGTAACTGTGTTTCAGTTTGTTGCTCCTGTTGTGCCACAGCACTAGATAGAAGCACGCAGACAGAGTGGAGCCGTCTTAATCAAAACGTGATAACAGACGGGCTTGTGAAATCCTCAACTGACCACTGAGATCTCTCTCATTCTGTACAACAATGCTCTTTGTAATGTTGAGCACATCTGATGGTGTCTACCCAATTATTGTGTTAAAGGATAAGTTTGACATTATACATACTAACACATGCATTTGTCTACTTGTCAATAATTTGGAAAGAAGATTGATAACACTTTCACGTGTGTTCTATATAACTGAAGTTATAGTCACCAGCCAGTTAGCTTAGCTCAGCATAACAAGTGGAAACAGAAGAAACAAGCCTGGCTCTGTCTGAAGGTAAAAAAAAATGCACCTACCGCCACCTCTAAAGCTCACTGATCAACAGGTAAAATCTTAATTTCATCTGTACTAAAACTGAAGAAATAGACCAGCACATAAATGTTGCAGTTTTTACAGCAAATCTATAGTTTTTGTTTGGATTAAACAAATGAGATATTAATAATTGACCTTTAGAGCTTCCATTGATTCCTTTGTAACACATTTTATCTTGTAAATATAAACCTTTTTGTAATTTGTACATTTATAAAACTTCTTTCTATACACATAATCTTTTCTACACACATCTGTGTGCAAATAAACTAAAACTAAAATGCTGGTAGGTTTCTAACCTTTGGACATAGCCAGGCTAACTGTTTCCCCCTGTTTACAGTCTCTATGCTAAGCTAAGCTAGCCTGCTTATAACAGACAAATGTGCGATTTGTATTGATCTTTACATCTAACTCGATAAGCAACACGATCTCATCTCTACTAGTCATATTTTGACACTTGGGCAGAAGCCCTGGGCGTTACCGAAATGACTCTGGAGGCAGCCTTTTGTGTTGTATCTTGAAGCAGAGGGGGCAGTTAGGTTTTGGCAGTTTGTGGTTCGAAAAAGATGTGGATGTCACTAAAATTCATCTCGCTTTGAGTGGCACAAACACGTCTGGAGAAACACCACATCCAGTGTTGTTTATTGGTGTCAAACGCTAGTCACCTGGGTCAAAGTCCGGTGTTTGTTTGACCCGTCCACCTCCTGTCCCATCCAAACTGAGCGGTCTTTCACGCTCTTTAAACAACGTCAGTTATTCCATTTATAATGGACTTAGTGGAAAGCCTGTGTGTTTCACTCATACACCAAACTGTGCACTTAGTGTAGAACAGGCTGCATCAAGAAAGCAAACAAGTTTATTTCCCTGAAATGTTCCTATATTCCTTTAAAACACGCCATACCAGTTGTGCGAAGTCTGAAGAGCAGCTGGCTTTCCACCTGACTGTTTCTTGGCCACACACCTACACAGGGTCACCTTAGCCCAACACCCTCTGGTGGTGATCGAGCTTGGGAGGGCGTCTTGTCTTGTGCCGTAATCCTCTCTGTCATCACTACAGGTGGTGTTTCATTAGGTGGGATAATGTGTGTGTGTGTGTGTGTGTGTGTGCATGTATGCGTGTGAGTGTGTGTATGTGTGTGCCCTCCAATTACTGCAGGGTTGTCTGCTCTCCTCTACACACAGTAAGGGCAACCTGCCTGTCATTTAACACCTAATCTGTGCCAGCGGCGACTTCCAGGAGAGAGAGAAACACACAAAGACGAGCCTGACACACAAGAGCAGAGCTCCTGACGAGACACACACATACAGAGTTGATTTCTCTGTGGTGATGTTTGTTTTGAGTCTGTTTTAGTGTTTAAACAAGAGTTTGTATGAGAATATTTCCATTCTCAGTGTAACCATCCTCATTATTTTGTAATGTGTATTTTGCTTTCAGTAATTAGTCAGTTACCAGTTGCAGAGTATTAACTGTACAGCATTCTCCCAGAGAGAAGCTATAATTTAGGGATTTTTGCTGCTGTGGCCACTTATACTACATATCCATGTGTGGTCTGTTTCCTAAAAGAAAACCATTGTGTTGATATTTTACTAAACTCAAAAGATCTGTCCGTTACAGTTTGGTTGCAGATTGTATGTGTTTGCTGTTTAATTGTTGACTGTAAGCAAGTATGATTGGTACTTTAAGGTGTCTTACAAACACCTGGGTGGCAGAGGTGAAAGAATATTTTACCTAATGAAAGTAAAATTAGTAATACCACTAAAAATACAAGTTAAAGTCTTACATTTGATATTTCACTTGAGTAAAAATTCAGAAGTATAATCAGAAAAATGTAATCAAAAGTAAAAGTACTGGCCTTTTAATGTTATATATCCTATTTTAAATATTATTATTTATGTGTAGGGAGCATTTTATTATAACAGTTGATGGACTTGGAGCACATTATAACTGTTTTATATAATATTGGATAGTTTAATGAATGCATCATATTTTATAAATTCATGGTTTGTTAGCAATATCTTAATGTAATAATGAACTCCAGCTGTAAAAATGCAATATTTCCCTCAAAAATGTAGTGCAGTAAAAGTATAAACTTACTTAAAATGAAAATACTTAAAGGTATACTATGCAGGACTGTCAGTTACTCTTTGTAAACATTCTCCCAAGCGAAAGTGAGAGTAAAAGCCAACCTCAGATTCACTCGTTTAGCGTTTCGTCTCGCTAATGCATTTTGTTGTTTTGGTTTTTTTTTCAACGCTATGTCTATTGGATGCGTGCTGCTTACAGTCTGGCACCTGGTCGCTACCTTTTTATAAAGCCCAGAAAATAGGAATAAAGCGAGAAAATAAAGGCAGAGTACAGTCTATGCAGATGAATACACTGCCTCACACTTCTAGTGGGTCATATCAAAAGTAAAAGCACCAGCCCCTCAGTATTATTATACACATCACATTTAAATATTGTGTAGGGGTAGGATGCGAAGGCAGCATTTTAACATTACAGCTGGAGCTCTTTTTAAACTATTGTATATAATATTTAAAATTTTGATTTTCAACAATATATCATATTTTACAAATTCATGAGATGTTGTGTTTGTTAAATCCTAATCTAAAAAGTATCTTCAGAATAATGTAGATAAGTAAAAAGTACATTATTTGCCTCTGAAGAAAGTGACATACTCAAGTGAATATTAAAAAACTGTATTTAAAGGTAATACTTAATAATTTTTTAGTTATAAGCTTAAAATTAATAGTTTTTTTGATTATTCAAAGTAACTCTTACAGGGATGAAGCATGCCATATTTGTAGTTACATGCTATGTAGGTCTTGTTTTTTCACCCCAACCTCATGGACTTGAGCTCCACCACTGGGGGGCAGCAGCCCATAATGACCACACATGGCTCACCTCTTTCGCTGGTTGGCTCTGGGTTGCTGTGGTAACGGTGCTTGTGTGAAGCAGACTTTCAGTGGTGAGGCTCAGAGACACAGAGGGCAGTGTTGAGCTGGAGGACGGGAGATGAATCCCAATCAGCAGCTGAACAGAGCGTCACACACACACACACACACACACACACACACACACACACACACACAAACACTCACATGGATGTTTCTTTAAAATAATGTTCACTCTTTATGAGAGACACCAAAAACACCCAAACCACAACTACTGTTTGGATGTCTACCACTTTGTCTTTTTGAAATAGTAACCACCTGGCGTGGTTATTTCCACAGACATGATTGACAGATAGTACCAGTGACTTGTAGTGAAGACAGCTGCTCTGTGGTACTCTGGGCTGCAGCTGCTTGACAGTCTTCTGCTGATGTTTGAAGCAGCCACGGCCATATGTTTATTTTATTTTGGTTTGTTTTAATGTCACTTCTTTTTATATTATGTAGCATTAATTTAAAAAAGCATCCAAACCTTTTTAAAAGAGCTGCAAAGGCAATTAATATCATATCTTTAAAACGCAGATTCATTTCTGTGTTTTTATGTTCAAAGGAATACACGAGAGAGTGTGTGTATCATTACGTCCTTAGATGTTTGCACACATCTACCCACCCACCCCGTCCCCAAAATGAGACAGGGATGCATAACTAGATTTAAGGTTATGTAATGCCGACTGGAGGCATGGAGGATGTGTATAATCCACTCTTATTTGGGTTAAACCCATCTCTCTGTCTCACTCTCTGACTATCTGTAAAATGACAGGGGCCTCACATCATCACACTTCACTGCTCTGCCTCATCCCGGGCTGAAAAGCAGCGATCTCCGTCAGTCTTTTACCAGCCGACTCCACAAACATCTCAGCTCCCAGGAAACATCTCTCAACGCGCTAACGTCTCTGGTGTCTCAGATTTTCCCTGATGGAGTGATTTCATTGTTATGAGAATCAAGAATATCCTCTGCAAGCTCTCAAATGATCCGTTTTATCATTCAGAGACAGACTGTCTGTTGTTTTCAGTATTTTCACTGGCAGACAGAATAACATTGCATTTTCTTAAGGCTGCAACTGATGTTTATTTTCTCCACTGATTCCTCTTTTGGTCTATAAAATGTCAGAACACCATCAAAAATGCCTTTTACAGTTTTACCAGAGCCCAAGATGACTCATTTAAAAAAGCTTGTTTTGTCTGACCTGCAGTCCAAAACCAAAAGACAATACAGCTTACTATCATAGAAAGCTATGAAAACTCGAAAATATTCACATTTTATTGGCTAAAATTGTAAATTTATGTAATTTTTGCAAAAAAAAAAAAGCTTTTTGCTGTCAATCGACTAATTAGTTAATTGTTTTAAATCCAACTTTTCACCATCCAAATGTTGTAGCTCTGTGAAGAAATACAGGGATAGTAGAAATAGGGGAGACCGGGGTCGGTTAGCACACGTCACAGACACGAAAATGCAGCATCAAAATATTTGCTTTCTTCACAAAAACATCTGAAAGTCGAGTCTAACGTTTTATAGCAGAAGGAGTAAAAGGTGGTCTTATAAAATGGTGTTTGATAGAAATATTGGAAATGTTTTACTTCCATAATCTAAATGCCCATGTAAACTACATATTTACCTCATAGGCATATCAACATTAACGCACTGATATTGATTATATTGATTCGTGCTATAAAAGAGCTCTCTGAGTAATTACTCTCATATAGGCAGCCTCTATTGTATTTAATCAAATCTATATAATCCCTTAATATAAACCTATTTAGTCAAATCTATATAATCCCTCAATATAAACCTATTTTTAGTATATGAAAATGTCAACACAGATTATACAGATTATATTTAGAGAAAAACATACATCTATAGATTAGCAGACATAATGTATACATCACATTCCCAGTCACAATACGCTGTGTCTTAAGAAACCCCATTCAGTGCACATGGTGAATTGAACAATTCAGCGTGTGTATTGTTCAAAATCTGTGGAACACTGCAGCACAGTGAGATAATATCTCCTGTTTTCTCACCCCATCTAGTTGTTTTTGTTTAAACCTTTGTTTTTGTTTTTCCTTTTGTTGCATGCTGCTGGGAAACTACTCTAAATGGGTCAATAAAAAAAAGCTATTGTTTTATCCCCAAATCTTAAATACCATGTAATAAATTGGTAAAGCTGAATAGGAAATTGAAAATAAAAACAAGTGTAGCACACTCTGGAGGCTATATTTCTAAGCTGACGATGTATCAAACTGTGACTCTGCTGAAATGTTTCATATCAAACCATGAACCTGCTGTCTGCATCTGAGAAGAACTTATTTAGTAAAGCAGCTAGACACCAGTATGGTTTTATTTTTCAATTTGACATTTACAGCACCATAACATCTGGTTCTTCGCTGGTGAAACAGCATTTGTGATTAAAAATCCGGGGAGAAACTAAGTAAACAGTGTATGAACTGCACACGCACACACAGTGGTGTGACGGTAATCTCTGATCCACACGGCTTTAATCCTCATAAATATTAAATATTTGATGACTTTCTCATTGATGGAGCATGACACCTGGGCGGCCCGCCCTCTGCTCGCTGTACGTATCCACAGGAGGGGGGTTGTTCCTGACAGCGGTCTTTATCTCAGGGAAGCATCTGAGCCAGCAGAAATGACACAATGCAAAACACTAACGTGCGTGTAGCATATTTCATTATTGTTGAGGAGCAGTTTAAATAAATCACATAACCACGGACATGGGAGATGCAGAGAATGAATTGAACACTTGTATGTGTGTGTGTGCACTGTTGTATGTGTTTTTCCTTTTACAATCTGACTGCTGCTTGCCTAGCAGGGACCGTAATGATGGTCGTCAGCACTGACTGGTTGCTAGGTAACAATTACCTGACTGTGCTTTGCTTGCACTGAATTACACAGTGGGCTGTGTGCATGCGTGTGTGCGTGTCTGTGTAGAGGAATGGAAAAATACAGCAAGGTAGACTACCAACCAGTGTCTCCACTTCTGGGTAGATAAACCCCACGTCAGAATCTAAATAACAGCGATGATAACATTAGCTTAGCTGTGTTTATGAATGTGATTCACACCTTTAAATGTTATTATTGATATCAAATTGATGCAAATCCCTACATGGCAAATATGGTCTCCCAAGCTTCATTTTGACAAACATATTAGTGGCTGATTTGGTTAAGATTTAATGTTTGTAGCCTACTGTGTGTGGCTGTTGTGTCTTTTGGGATGTCGCATCATCAGTGTTATATTCTTCGGTATTTATAGTCATGTCTATGAGGGGGGAGGAGGTGGATGTGAAGCTGACAGATGATGATGTCACCACAGGGCCACACCTCAGGGCAGATGACAGATACTCCTCTGCTTTAAGACTGTTTTCACTTTCTCAGCTGCTTCACTGATGCTTGTTTGTCCTTGTCCTCGACTGTCTTAGCAGAGGCACTTCCTCTTAGGCCGCAAGCACTTCCTGCTCCGTTTTGAAGGATTTTCAGTTACAAACCTCATTCCACATCTACAAGCATACCGGGAAAATATGCTTGTTTGCTTTCTTACTGAGAGATAGATGAGAAAATTGATACCACTCTCATGTCTATATGGTAAAGTTAAAGCCAGCAGACAGTTAGCTCAGCTTAAAGACTGGAGACCTAGCTTGCAGCTTCCTGGAGTATTGGCTGATTTCTGGGCAACTATTCCCAGTCAAGAAGAAGTCCAGCACAAAGCCCTAAGCGGCAAATTGTCATTTTTACACATACTGGAATATAATTTGCAGGCTTGGGCATCTGTAGCAATACAACACTTCATTTGTAATGTTATGACACAATTAACCTTTATCCAACAATTGCTGCTCCTGCAATATGGGCATTGCACTTGGCAATTTTGCTATTTGATAATATTTCAATTTATTGTGCAGCCCTTATACAACATTTTAACTACTGAGCTCTACGCCCACGATAGACTAGCGGACTTTTAAAAGACTTAAGTGTATGACAACCTATCACATCTAAAGATAATGTGAGATTTTGTAGACATACACTATAAGATTTTGATTCCTTTTGAGATTTTTCCTATTTTGCTCTTGGTCGAAAATTTCACACCAAGCTCCCTTTAAGAATTGTGGCATATTAACTATTCCTCAAGCGGCCAGAGAAACACAAGTTGCCATATGTCGACAGTATTTTTGTCAATTCAGCACAGGTACACGCTGCATTTGCATACAAGCTTTATATTTTTGATTTTGTTGTTTCAGCCTGCTACCAGCCTCTACTGGTTAGCTGCACTATTTTAGTGGGAGGAGACCGTAGGAATGAGAGGTGGACTGTTTCAAAATGTAAGACTTCACTGAAATAAGGGCTGGTTGGTGGATCAGGTACATGTCTATTAAACACCTACCCTTGTCCAATCTGCAACTTCACCATTTTTGTCTCCTTTTCCACAGTCCAAGGGAACTGAAACATGTTCAGATTAGTGGCCTTCATGTGAGTCCCCACCATTTTTACTGTCTATCTGGTTTGCTGCTTCTTGTGTGGTGCCAGAGAGAGTGTAGCTATTGGTTTTTGACAAAGTCATGTCACTAAACTTTGCAGCTTGAATGAGCCAAGTGTAAAAAGGTGTGATTATATTAAACAAACAAACAAAAAAAAGACTTACTTAGACAGCTCCGACTCTAACCTCTTTACACCAATCAATCAAGAAAACAGGAACATGCCACAATTATGTCTGCAATAGTGAAGTCGACTGAAAAGTTGTTTGGTGTAAGACCAGCATTGGAAGTGCTGATAGGTTTGATTTGTCACTTTTAGACAGAGCCCAGCTAGTTGTTTCTCTGTTTGCAGCCTTCATCTAACCAAAGCTATTTTCAATACAGACATATAAGACACAATCTTCTCATCTGACTCAGCAAAAAAGTTAAGAAACATATTTCACAAAATACTTAACTTCTCCTTTAAATCAATTACTGAATACAGTAAACTAATTTGTAGGTAAGACAAGCAACAAAAGTAAGAGTATGCAATATCAGAAATTAGAATTGAAAGTTTCTTTTTTTTTTAATGGTCAGTGAAGCGATATGAGCAGGTTTGTGTTTGGATGTCAGTTGAGAAAAACTTTGTTGACATTTCCAAAGAATGTGGTTGAGGTCTAATTTATTCATCTCTCCTTTGACCTGGAGGTATGGTGAAGCTTAAACAGTTCTCTACAGCGCTACAGCAAAGACACGCCCACTTTTTAGTGACCCAGTCAAATTAAGAAAATGCACAACTTTACCATGTTCACGTTTTCATTTTCACACTGAAATATGTGACATAACAGAACCTAGAAGTGCTTAAACAGTCATGTCACTGCATCTTTATTCCCACTGGTTTCAAAGTAAACTCTACCGACCCGGTCAGCACACTGACCCTGCCATCTGAAAGCACGGAGCCAAGAGAAACTCCTCCGCTGTGATCGGAGGCCGACAGGAGGCCATGGCACCTCCCCCAACAACTGCTTGCCAGCTCTCCCAGACATGGATGATATATTTGGAGATCATTAAATGGTCCTAAATGAGACCCTGGTGTGAGAGTGAGCTCTGACCATCTGGCCCCATTGTGAGCGCCGCGGCTCTGTCCAAACGCAGCCAGCAGCATCAGCACCTCTGATTGGATGAATGCTGAGTAAGCCTGAGAATTACAGCCAATCAGAGACTCTTTTAATCAATTACACAAACCCGCCTCAATCTCTGTGTTTCTCTCTAAATTAACCATCCTGTTAGACATTGTGTGTCTTTCTCTGCTCTACTCACACTGTCAACATTACATCTTTGCAATTTGCCACATTTCCATCTAAGAAATAGATAGAAGTTGGAATGAATGAAATCCAGTAGAGTGGGGCTGTATGGATGGCAGTGAGTGTCAGTCAGTCGGTCGGTCGGTCGGTCAGTCAGTTGGTAGGTCAGTCCCACACTTTGGTTCACACTAAAATATTTCAAGGACTATTTTATGGACTGCCATGACATTTTGCACAGACAAAACCCAATGACTTCACCTCTAGTGTCATCGGCTAGTGATGTTTTTTGGTTGTAGTCAAACATCCCAAAGACTATTTGATAGATTACCATGAACATTGGTGTTATGGTTCCCAGAGGATGAATCCTAATGACTTTGGTGATGCACTTATTTTTTCCTTGTGTGCTACCATGAGGTTGACATGTTGTTCTGAGTGAAATTTCTCAACAAATATTTGATAGATGCCATTAAATTTGGTACAAACATTCATGTCTTCTAAGGATGAATTCCAATGGCTTTGTCGAACCATTCACTTTCCATCTAGTGTCAGCATCAGGTCAAAATTTTATTTTTGTCTAATACCAGCTTAACTAATGGCATTCCCATCAGCATCAGCTGTACTTTGTGTTTATTGCTAATCAGCAAATGTTAGGCTTTCTTTAGACTGTGGAGCATTAATGCAACTAGTTGCAGGTTGCAAATTGCATGAAACATAACTTCCATGCGACAGTAACACGAAGAAAATCAAAAATGAGTTTCATGCAACACGATTTTAATAGTTCACTTAACTTTGCTTGGTAGAATTTTTCATCTGTGGTTTTGTTTTTGTCGACTGATTATATCAAATGGAAACTGTCATTGTAACGACATTTGGATCTTTGTATCCTACTTTGTGCTGTTTTCTCACTGGATAATATTGATTTGAACGCTTTTTATCACTTTTTCTTTTGACACTGACCGGTAACTATGTTTCACATTAAACTAATACGGTAAATGTGTTGAAAATTATACCCACTTATCTAGTTTTGAGGAGTAAGTAGTAACGTGTAATTAAATTACACAATAAATGTCAATGTAATTAGTTAAAGTTACTAAGAAAAAAGATGTAATTAAATTTCAGTTACTATAAAAATGTTGGTGATTACAAAGGGGTTACATTCAAATCATAAAGTCTGCTGCCCTGCAATGAGCACAGGAACCTAACAGAGAAAGAGGAACCAGCAGAGGGGCCGTCACATTAAAAGTAAAAGTTTGTATGTCGAGTAAAACATATATTCTTTTCCTTTTGGATCTTTTCATCATGCAGGGAGGTCTTCTTTTTGGATAGCTCTTTTCCAGACAATTTTCAGCTTCATTGCCATAGTAAGCTACATTATGTAATGAAGTAATTAAAATATTAGGATTACTCATTACATTTTTGACATGACATTTTAGATGTAAACACAATAAACAAACTTGTTTATTCACTAGAGGACTTATATTTTTCCAAACCACCACAGGAAGGTAAACAAGATCTGTCTTTAGCTCTTGTAGTATCCAGGAGCATTTCCACAACAGAAATGTCACAACCTTTCATGACCTTAAATTTGGTCGAATGACAGCATGTAAACAGCAAAGAGACAAGCAGATTTCTCGATGTGGGGGTTTGTTTACTTGAGCTGTTTTGGTCTGTTTGCTGTTTCCAGGTCACAAGCTCAACAAGGACCTGAAGCACTACCTGAGCCTGAGATTTCAGAAGTCTTCCCCCGATCACGAGCTTCAAAAGATCATCCGAGCCAATCTGTATCGCCATGCTGTGCCTTGTGAGTAACAAAATCAGTAATGATGACGCTGTGCTGGTTGATGTTAAAACCAGGACGTTTGGCTGAAGAATTTAACCAATCTTTAGCATAATTTCTCCATCTTTACTCAATAACCCACTTTCTTTTGGCTTTTTTCTTGTTTGTTTAATCTCTTCTTGATCTCATTCTTCCCTTTCACTCACCCATGAATTATTCCCTTACACTTTATTTCCTTTTCATCATTTGAAATCATCGCCACCTCTGAAAAGACAAACATTTTCCACATCATCATCATCCCTGTAGTTTTTGTTACATATTAGTGTCCATTAGAGCCACTCGTGTCTTGACAGTGCCAGAGCACCATTTTTGCAGCTGTCTCACATAACTGAGAAATATACAAAAAGTGTGGCTCGAGCCAAACACTCAGTGCCGTGCCAGAGTCCACAGCTGGGCTCGGTTACGTCACAAACAGTTGGATCTGCGGTTGGGTGACACAGTTCAGCTCTACTCTGTTAATTTCCCCACTGTACTCATGTCATGTTTGTGTTAAAAGAGCCTTTTGCATGAGTTGTGATGACCACAACATTTTAGGCTTAAAGCGTTTCAACAAAACGGCACAGTGGATCTATTGGGGATGTGATTAGAGAAAGAGAGTGTGTGTATGTGTGTGTGTGTGTGTTCCGAGGAATAGTTTTGATTATCACACATATGCATAGACATGATTTAATCAAGGAAGGCAACATGATTCCACTTCCTCTGGTTTCTATGGACTGCGCCTGTGTGTGTGTGTTCATTTGCATTGCAGTGCTTCATAATAAAATGCGGCTTCTCGACTAGATTAATGTTTTTTTTTCCTCTTTCTGTCTCTCTTGTTCTTTGCTTATTCACTCTCTGCCTCTCTGCCCTATCTCTGGCTGTGTGTCCTCTTGCGCTCTGCCATGTGACCGGTAAATCCGCCTCTCTGAGCCTTCCCCAGTGCCCTGCCTGGGATTATGATGTTCTGATATATTGAAAATAGATTCCTGCCTGATTATGTGATGAACATGTTGGGCTCTTGCAAACATCACAGGACGATGGAAAGGCCTCTGAGTGCATAGGGCACACATTAAAATTTGACTTTATGCACAACAGAAATGGGAAATATGTCGTAAAGCATTTTGTAATACAGTCTGAGGGGTTGACAGATTTTTTTCTGGACACATTTTCCTCCTAATTCCTCTTTATTTCCCTATAATGTTCATACTCAAAGTTAGGTACTCTCACCTCTAGTAACTGCAAAGAACTCTTTGTTAACTGGTGATAGCTATTAATCACTATTGGGGAAAACAATAGTGATATCCTCTTCAGATTCTGTCTAGTGGCAGACCGAAATTACATAGTGAAAGCGCGGCTTACAGGGAGCCAATCCTTCAGCTTATGGTGTCATTATTCTATAGCTAATACGTTGTGCAATCAAGCTTTACTTTGTAATTGTAAAGTTAAAGCGAAGCACTTGTCTATTTCCACTTTAGCATGGACAAAATACTGGCAATGGCCGCTGACCAAGATGCTGTATTTGATGCCACAGAAATGAGAATGGCTGTGCTTGAAAAATATAAGGAGAGTAAAATGTAGAGTCAACTTTAAATCCTGCTGATTGTATTCTCACACCTGAGCAAGTTATTACTCACACTACTTTTTGGAACAATACATATAAGCAATAAAGCATGACACTGTTGCTTAGACACACACCTGAACACATACATGCAGAAAGAAGTGTCCCTGATTACTCATTAAAGTGAAATATTCTACTTTTTACAGCCTGTATGTCAAAATAAATCTGGCCAGCGTCTCGAGATAATGCATCAGTCCATGAACACAGAACAGATGCGTAGTGATAAATCAGTAAAGGAGGCTGGAACTATATTTTCTGATTGTCAACAAATCCCATAAAAACACCCAAATAAAAATGTGCTAGCATGTCTTTCTGTACTTTTTGGCTTCTTTAAGGCCTGAGCCTATTTGTTCCTGCTGGAGGCATCGATCTTAACCGGTCTCAAATGTATAGTTGCTCTGAGAACTTGACTCTAACGGGAGTAAATTGTGTTTGTTGGGGATTATTTGAGGACATGAATTTGGTGCTTTAGTGAGTATTTACAGCAGCAGGATGGTGGATGTGGGATTGACTTAAAATAAACTCCAGTGCCCACGTTCATGTTGATAAAGGAACATGTCATCCAGTGAAACAGTGTGGCTCACTGATGTGTTTTTAATGTGTTTCTAAACAATGTAGGGCTTTGGTACAGAAAAATATGGCATATCGGGCTTTGGTTACACGGCAGATCTTGTAAGACAGAGAATATTTGTTGGTACTGGTCTTTTCATGGAATTCAATGAAAAGGAAAAGAAAAACCTAATATGACAAAACTCCTATGTGAGGCTTATTAGTGTTGAAGTGGCTCTATTATGCTTATTTTCAGGTTCTTGCAATTAAGGGTTTCTACTATGTTTACATGTTTTAATGTTCCAAAAACACATATTTTCCTCATACTGTTCATGCTTGAACACCTGTATTCACCTTTTGCCTCTTTTAGCGCCCCTCCTGAAAGACCCCAGTCTGCTCTGATTGGCCAGCTTTTCTGAGACATTTAAGCGTCTCTGCACCATCAAGAGCAGCGAAATGTCTGTGACAGGATATATTTCTATCCTGAAAAATCACCATTTCAAGCTTTAAAACACAACCACACATGTTCCAGCAGGAATATGATCCAATATCAGGGAGAAATTGACAACGTCTGCAACCAAGATACATATTTCCTTGACGTCAGCATGTAGCTAGTAGTGATGCACGATAATGATTATTTCAGACGATATCGATAAGCGATAATTTCCAGATTCTTGTTGCCAATATGATACCAATAACCGATCATTTCTTTCTGTTTGTTTTTCATTACCTGAAGGTATGAATAGGGTAATGATTTTTTTTTTATTTTTCAAATGAAATGCTCTGACAATCTGTTTAATCAGAGTAAAAGTAAATTGTATGCATTAGAATATGCAGTTTGCAGCACTAGTGGAGTAAAGCCATGGGCAACACCAGTGATTTTCAAAGCAATTTATGCTTTTTATTATCAGTTCTATTTATCGGCTAAAAATGTCATTATCAGAATTATTGGTATGACATCATAGGTCCCATTATCAGGCCGATAATTATGGGTCCCGATAATTATCGCGCATCCCTAGTAGCTGGCCATATGAAGCAAGATACTTGCAGCAAATGAATGACTGTAACAAAGTATTGTGCCACTCTCTTACATTAAAAATCACCAAAATTAGTCAATAAAAGCTAAATCTTAACAACCTGACAAGGCCCAGCAGGAATACAATTCGAAATAAAGGAGAAATTAACAACGTTGGCAATCAAGTTTGTGCATTTCCCTGACATTAGCATGTAGCTACGTTTAGCAGTGTACTTGCAGCTGGGGAATGACTGTAACAGAATATAGCCACACTCAAGCATGAAAAATCACTAATAAAAGCCTCTAATTCACAAATGGACATGTATCAGGAGGAATGTGACTCAAACTCAGGGAGAAATTAACAGTATCTACAACTATAAGACTCAACGTTTCCCTGACATTAGCATGTAGTTACATGTAGCAATGTAGGCTATGTGATGAAAATACTTGCAGTCATGCACATGGAGCTGATGACCATATAAATATAACTTTTAAATCTGGCCTGCAGAAATGGCTATGAAAAGCTGAAAGCTGCATCAGCTGCTCTAAGGTAGAGCCATTTCATTTTCCAGCAAATTGCAGTCAAACTAAAAGATGGAGATAATCAATAATACAAGTCCTGTGACTCCTGTGAAAAGTTAACTTGTGTAACAAATAATTTCTTCTAGCTTAAATCACATTAACACAGCTACCAGCCTCAGAAAAATGCGGCAAGCTCGTTGTATTTTTGGGTTGCAGTTTTTGCTCACAGGGATTACTTTAAAATAAGTTTGACGTGTTATTTGAAACTTTGGCATCATTTAAGATGAACAACCGATATATAAAACTATAAATGAGACGGCAATTAAGGAAAAGCATTTTGGTCCCCTTTTAGTGATGATGCAAATTGTGGTCATGTTTTGATGGAGTTTTTTTCTTAGATTTTTTCTCTTAGCCACTTCAAAGACAAAAATGGGTCACAACACAATGCTGGTCAGTCCAACACTGAAAGGTTTATACTGTTTCCCTCTCTCTCGCTCTGTCTTTCTTTCTTCCTGTTCCTCCCTCTCTTCCTTTCTTGGTGACCTACTATCGCTGCCACCTCCTGTTTATTGTCTCTCTCTCTCACACACACATGCAAATGTTTTCATGGCATGACAAGGCAGAATGACAAAGGCAGTCAAATAAAAGCCACACTTCTCGGCCCTCTGTTTCCTTTGTGTCTCATGTCCCCCCTCCACTCCCTCTCTCTCCTGAGCACATGTGTTGCTCCCTCTTGCTTGACTCGAACAGGTGCTTTTCCCTCCACCACTGGTCGAGGTGTTTTTTTTCCTCTTTTGAGGCATGTGTGTGTGTTTATAGGACCCCCCACCCCCTCAAACCCGTCCTCCTCCCCTCTCCTTCATATCTCCACTGCTACAGATGGCCATTGTTATCATGTGCGGCAAATGTCACAATTGATAGAGAAGTCGCTCTCTCGTGGGATTCATTTCCCTCTCACGTCTACAGCTGCTGCTTGGGGATGAGGGTTATCTCGGCGTTATCCCGGCGTTTGAGCCACAGAGCGAACCAATCCTCCCTCCCCCCACCTGATCTCACCCTCCCTCTCCCTCTCTGCTCTCTTCTCCGTCGTCCTCCTCTCTCTTCACTTCAAATCCTCCAGTGAGTGTCAGCGTCCCTGTGGCTCGGTGGTGACTGCTGCCTTCCTCTGTCTCTCTCTGTCACACTGTAGCTGCTCCCACTGTCTCCCTGCCTCTGCTGCTCTCACCCTCCATCTCCTCCTCTCTCTCTCTCCTTCTCTCTCTCTCTCTCTCTCTGTTTCTCCCTCCCCTCCTCGCTGTCCTTCACTCCCTCGCTTCCTTGTTTTCCACTCCACTGCCGATCTCGGGGAAATCATTGTTGGAGACAAATTTCTCTGTTTGCCGCTCACACAAAGAAAGGGATTACGGCTTGATTTGCTGGCTCCGGGCTCGCTCTGCATCCAGGCAAGTGGCAGCTCCTTATTCTCTCCTCGTTCTCTCCTTCTCCTTTTTTTCTCCACTCTCACCGCCAACCACCATCCGCCATCCGAAGCCTGTGATGTATGCATGGCAGAGAGTGTGTATGTGGTTGATGCTGTGTATATAGGCTAAGGGAATCAGGGAAGGTGGGGGTAGGGGTGGGAATTATGTGAGGGGAAGAGGGGGGCAGGCACAGTCGGAGCAGGCACGTCCAACCCAGAGGGACAGATGGCCAGTAGCCCTGGTGCTTTTTCCTCTTGGTTTTCTAATTCACCCTGCAGGCTTTGTGTAAGGCCCACTAGTACACAGACCTTCTTTTCAAGAAGCAAGAGATGGCTGCTCTCCTTAGCTAGAAGAAGGAGGGGGTATCTGTGTGTGAAGAACAGACAGGAGAGGAGAGGAGGAGAAGGAGGAGGAGGAGGAGGAGGAGGAGGAGGAGGAGGGGGGTTGTTGTAGAGGCAGAGCAGGTTTTTAAGAGGAGGTTAGGGTAAGAGAGGAGAGGAGAAGAGATGAGGAGCTGAGAGGGGGGTCATCAGCCTCAAATGTATGGAGGTCAGGTCCAGATGCTGCTCAAACAAAAGGGCTTCTCTGGGGGAACGGCAGGGGGAAGCGTGGCACTCGCCATTGTGTGTGTCGCTGCATTGCAGGGTGCTGCCGGGGAGCCTCATGCTAATGATGGCCATTCATTCTTGTAACGGATGAGTGGGCCCCAGCTTCTGTTTGCCTGCTTTTCACACACGCACGGTTCATATTTTGTTCTTGTGACCAAATATCTGCTGTGCTAACACAAGATTTCGCTCTGGAAATGGCGAGCGATGGGGAAAAACGACGGTTTCCGAGGTCATTGAGGAAGCTGGGCAAATATGTGTTTTTGCATAGTAATGATGTATGTAGACAGGTGCAGGCGCTATGTGTGTTTACATGGACTATGTGTGTGTTAGACTTATGTTTAATGCATGTGCTTTCATTGCCATGTTTAGCATATTTTACAGATACAGTGACAAACTGGCATCATTTGGAAACATTAGAATAAATCATCGTACAGGCTAAAAGGCCTGCAGATCCTCCTTCCTGCTTTAGTGTGATTGGCAAGTGGGAGGAAGGTGGCACTGGAGGCTGAGGTCTCTGACGTTGTATTTGTTATTGACAATCTCCTCCGAGCCCATTTCAAAGGCATCTTACATACATCATCTAGAAGAAACCATTACATCAACACAGTCTCTGTTTCTGAGTTAAGAACAAGCTGTACTTTGAATCTGGTCCTACATCAAGTCAATCAATCCTGATGAGAAAACACAAAGACCGTGACCGTAAAATGTGGCTCACAATGATTTTGTTATTCAAAATCCTCATTCATGTATCCTCACCAAGCTCATGTAAGACAATCCTCCTTTGATCTTGTGGATACTCAAGTAAAGATTTGTTGACAGGATCATCCCAGAGTCACTCAGGTCAAATTAAAGTGATCTCTCCCTGATTAATGAGTCACTATCGTGTCCCACAACTGCTGAAATGCTTCATGTAGTCCTCTCTGTACGACTGGGGAGAACGGCAGTTCTTACATGCTTGAACCAGAGATGTTTCAGCCAAACTGGGAGTCCACATGAAGCATAACCAGAGCTTGGGATTGTTAATTAACCCATTGAATTCTGAAGGAGA
This sequence comes from Plectropomus leopardus, assembly GCF_026936395.1. Lineage (NCBI taxonomy): Eukaryota > Metazoa > Chordata > Actinopteri > Perciformes > Serranidae > Plectropomus > Plectropomus leopardus. Next base: position 14,380,931 of record NC_142184.1, on the reverse strand, counting down.
TGAGCAACTGCACAAGACATGGCCCAAAAATTAGCAAGAAATTAGTTTAAAACATTTCTTAAATTTCCTGAAAATAAGAAAATATTTAACGAAATAAAAGAATAAAACAAAAACACACAAGAAAATGACCTAAAAATTAAAAATAAATGTATTAACTGTATATATTTTATGCTATTTTTTCCTGTAACAATTTTAAACATAAAATTATCAGAATTATAAATATAGTTTTTGGGATACTTTTCTAATAATCCTCCCTTTTTAAAAAAAATAAATAAATTTTAGGTCATTTTCTCGTCATATTTTTCTGATTTCTTGCAATTTGCGGGACAGCTCTTACCAAGTTAGACATTTTTTTTTTCGCCACATTTTCCGAAGAAATCAAACCAATTTGCTCAGGTTTCAAAGGTTTACATAACTGTAAAAGCTGTCTGCAAAAGAAAAGTGATGTCGATCCAGCTTTCAGAGGGTTAAAGCAGGTGTGAACTGATTTAGATATTCACAGATAATTTCACTCGCCTGCTAGTGTGTCTTCTTCGCGGGGAACGATGACGATAGCTGCATCTTTGAGGTCAAGGAAATGAACTGTGCAAGTACACTGACTGAACAAAGATTCTCTGTTCTGATCATGTCGTCTTTAAAAGACTAATCTGTGCGCGAGTCTTGTGATGGTTTAGATGTGGATCTGCTGTGGCGGCCAGCTAGCCCACATTACTGTAGCTGGTGTTTGGGAGCCTCGATGCCTCCGAGCAGTGACTGTGATCGTGCCAGATTGATCTGAAATGGGATATGCTTCAACTTTCTTCACTGAACTTTGCGTTTTCATGTGGATGCTTACAGTGTCTGTTTTGTTTTTGATCATTTTTACTCCCGGGATGAGCCAGCTGTTATTATCCTAGGGCCCTACTTGGTGTTATACATAAAAACCCTGCCAATCTACTTCAAGATTGATTATACGGCTTTTTTTTGTGCAGTTCATGCTTGTTATTTGACTATTTGCTTATTAGAAGACCCAACTAGAGCATTTGGTCATTTTACAAATTGTAAACGACATATGTTACATGACTGTTTTGTTAGTCCTCACTGCCATACTGCTGCTGTTATTTTGTCAGTAGCTTGACACCTTGGAATAAACACTTATTCCTTTTATTACTGAGAGTTGGACTAGAAGATTGATTCAACTCATTTCCAGCTAGCAGATGGTTAGCTTATTTCACACACTGGAAGCATGGGGAAACTGCTAACATTTCTCGGTTGTTCCCAGTAAAACAAAATCTACAGCAAATTATTATTTTCACTCTTAGTTTTTGACTTATTTTAAACTTAGCTACCATGCTAGCTGTTTCCCCCTGTTTCCAGTCATTATGCCAAGCTATGCTAATCTGCTGGTTGTAGCTTCATACTCAGTTGACATACACAAGAATGCTTTCTATCTACTAAAACTCCCAAGTTTATTTCCCAAAATGTCCAGATATTCCTTGTAAAAATAAAGAAATTCAGCTGTTTAATTTTACTGACCAGAAGCGTTGACAAAAATGTCAATGTATCACTTCATATCAATGCTGTCATTCTGCTGTTCGCGGCTACAAAGCAAGACAAGAACGGTCCGTTGTTGTCATGATATAGCCTGCTATATTTATCTTGAATGAATTTAAGATTCCTATTTCAAAATTTCAACTGTTCCCCATAGTATCAAAAATGTTATCGAATAACATTGCTTTCAAAGTGAAGAAATTTCAGTAGCGTTAAATCACTACTGCACAGAATGACCAAATATCATCAAGTAAACAGGCAATGTTCACAATTTTTCAGATATACAATATCTGCAAAGTCTGATGAAGAACCGCATCAGTAAAATCTGCATCAGCAGCCCAGCCGCCAGAAAAAATGTTGCCGTTGTACATTGATGCAAACCACGGATATGTTTAGCCTAAATATGAAGTATTTTGGAAACATTAGTACAGCTGAATATGTCATGGTGTCAGGAACCTGGAACTTCTAACTTCAATATGCTACAACACCTTGGAAAATATTGATTTTTGATGCCACCTTTTCAAATATTCAGAATTGATATGTATTGATACATATGTTTGACAACACTACTTTGTCATCAGGAGGTGAATAGGATGGTGATGGTGTGACATCTAGACGAGATAAGTGCCAAGCCACAGACCACTCTTTGAGACCAGCAGTCAACAAAACTGGGTGTTTTTTGGGCTTTTTTTTGAGACATCGGCATATCCAGCTGTGACCCAGCAGGTGTTTTATGAGCTAATTCCATAGCCATGTGTTTTTGTGCTAGAGACAACCACATGTTATCTGCAGCATTGCTGAAACATAAAGATTTAACATCCACTACATAATCATGTACAAATGTTCCATATGGTTTGCAGAAGTTTACTCTGGTGATGGTTTTGCATGAGTGAGGTAAAATAAGCCCTCAATATTTGGAGTCTTTCCTTGTTTGACTGCAAAATTATGCCAAAGGATGTTCTGTTGAAGCTGTAAAGTGAGTTTAGCCTCTTGTTAATCCTACCAAGACATGCCCAACTTCACCCTTCAACTATTCAGAAGTAACAAATGTCATTCTTAGTGTCACACTGCAAAGACTAACCCAAATACTCCAACATTTAACAGGAGAGGTCGTTGAAAATACTCAGGAAAAACAATGACAAACAATGTAAGACATATTTTACTTTTGCTGATTCACTCCAGGTCTGCCAGTCCAGCTTCTATTCTTTAACTTTGAGCTGTGGTACAATGAGGGCATGTGGCTAAGATTGGACATTGTGAATCCAAACAGAAAGCTGCAGTCCTCTCCCCTCAGGGCAGCTCTGGGGTTTTGTGGTCAGGTTGCCTGGGCAGCCATCCATGTCCATGCAGGTACAGGCCTGCACTGCCAGGTGGAAGCTTTCCTTTGGTCTGCCATTGGGCTCTTAATCTCCCAAGGCCCTAATGAAGCGCAGGCTCTCTGCTGAAGTCCGGTCAAAGCATAGTAAACAAAGCTGCATCCAACTCGAACAAAAACCCTCGTCATCATATTTACACACTAGCACAGGAGCCTGTTTTACACTATATGAGACCGGTGCCCTCCTCCCGTCTTCTTCTACATCCTGAATCCATGTCCTGTTGCCCTTTGCTTCCTTCTTTAACCCAGCTTCACCCCTGGAGAGGTTTTGAGACCTGCCCGAAGCTGGCTGTTTATCAGGAGCTACCATGTGTTAGGTAATGCCAAGCGTCTATATTTATGGCTAAGATAGCAGGAGAAGGAGAAGGGAAGACAGTGACAGGGAAGAGAGAGAGAGAGAGAGGGAGGGAGGGAGGGAGAGTGGGCGGGAGTATGAAGGGGGGCTGCAGCCATTGGCCTCAGACAGGAACTGGAGTGTGAATAGCTCACAATGGCTTAGCCTCTAAGCTGGGCTGGACCTCTAATTTGCTCTGCTTGTGGAGCTTTGAAGAAAAACGGCAGCTGCCTACTAGCTGCCTGCCTGAATGAGCTCGCAAGCTGGGAGCTAGCACTCGCTCACAGACAACTGGATGATCCATGGGTGGTGTGGTGGGAAGAGGGAGAGCAGAAATCAGCCTGCTTGGATTTATCTTTTTGAATATTTCTGTGGAATAACGTGCGGAGGGGAAAGCAGCAGCGGCAGCAGTGGCGGTGTAGAGGTAAATCTGTGACATTTACTTCTTCTCCTGGGAATGATGCCCTGGCTTCCGGGATTAGATTGAAGGGGATGTGGGTGGGGAGAATTAACAGATACATACGGAGGCAGACATACAGAGGCAGGTGGATTTCTTTTTTGGAAAGAGAGAGTGTGAGAATCAGTGCTGATGCAGATTTGTGGTGGTTTTGATGGAGTGATGTGCCATGTGTTTGTGATGATGGCGGATTTGTGTGCACACATGCATGTTTGTCTGCCACATTTTATCCATCTTCCCCTCAATTTTACCTCCCTGAGTCACCCCTCCTCACACACCAGCTCTCTCCTCTCAGCTTTAAATGAAAGCTCCGTCCCCCTTTTTTTTTTTTACTTTTCCCCTAATAAACACTGGTTTCTAATAGGGTGTGAAAAACAAAAACCCTGACGTCTTTTGTGGATTTTTTTTATTTTTTTTTTTACAAGATCTCCTGCTAATGACGCTTCAGCTTGCCCACTATTCATTTTCAGCCCCCATGTCCCCTCCTCCCTCATTCTTCTCCCCCATATTGAAAGGGGAGAGAGAGAGACGGGGAGGGAGCCGGGGGAACAGCAGGAGAATAGCGGCTGGGACTCAGCTGTGAGGAGTGTTGTGGCGCGAGCTGAAAGAATGGCCTGTTGTGTTGGGCAGCAGCAGTATTGTGTGTCTGGCCTCTCTCTCCCTCTGTCCTCTGTCCTGCTTCTCTTTAATGGGTAACTGCATCATCCCTTTATTCAAACAATCACAGCAAGGAACCTGCTCGGCTTTTAAAACCATTAAAATGGGCTCTTTGATAAAGAAAGTTAGCCTTTCTTTAAATTAAGGGCTGGGTATTGTTTGTAATGTTTCAATGTGAGTGCTAGTAAGACCTCGTCCACATGCACGGAGTATTTTTGAAAACAGCGTTTTCCCTCCTCCTTCCAAGAAATTTTTACCAAAAAAAAAATGCAAAAACACAATTGAAGCACTGCCAAGAGTAGGTCAAACTAACGGGCAGCAATTTAAACTTTAAGCCACACAAAGAAGAAGATGTTGGCTTAATCAGAAGCCTGAAAAAGCTTTTAACAGAGGGCTACCTGTAACAGTGACCGCAGTAAGACATTCAGACGCGTGTGTTCCTCAACATAGTGGAAGAGTAACTGTACTTACTACTAGCTGTAAACTATTATATCAACTATTAGAAACTATTTGGCTACTTTCGCCATTTCACAAAATGCTGCCTAATTTGAATGGAGATAATGACAAAAAATCTGATGTTACAAGCCAAAAAAGTTGATGTGTCAACACTGGGAAAAAGAGTCTCAGTAACCCAAAGTGCAGTTTGTGTGTGGATGAAAGGCTCAAAGGCAACGTAAGCTGACTTTTCAAATAAACCCATGTATGTGTGGGCAAGGTCTTATATACCTGAAATACTGAAAAAGTACTTTTATTTAGATTCCTCACTTTTATTAAATGTAAGCATGATTTTCCACCTGAAGGGTTGAAATGATTAGTCGATTAATCAGTTAATTCATCAACAAAAATAGAACAGGCTACTGTTTAGATAATTGCTGAATCGTTTCAGTCATTTTTGGAGCAAACACCTTAACATCACCTTGTTTCAGCTATTCAAATGTGGTGATCTGTAGCTTTTTTACAACTTTTGTGACTGAAAAAAATGTAATGTTATTATTAACTATTTTACAACATTGTTTTAGACTAAATAAGTAGTTAATTGAGAACAAATTTTTGCATAAAATCCTTAAAAAATAGTCATGGACCCTAAAGAAATAAGCCAGTAGTCTTAAACATTAAATGTGAAACCCAATAAGTCATAAAGGAACTTTGCCTATAAAAATGCTGTAATAATAACATTAATAATAATGAACTTGACTTGTAGATCACTTACATCAGGCATGTCAAACCGGTCCACAGGGGGGCCGGTGTGGCTGCAGGTTTTGTTTCCAACCAAGTAGCAGCACACCAGACTTGACTCATTTAATCAACTGATCTCCGTCTTCAGACAGTTGATTGGTCAAACTGTGTGCTCTTGGTTGGTTGGCACAAAAACCTGCAGCCACACCGGCCCCCCTGTGGACCAGTTTGACATGCCTGACTTACATAAAAGAGATGTAGCTCAAAATGATTTATAATGAAGATGCAACAAATCAAAACAAAAGCAAAAGGGACAACAAAATTAGACGATAAAGAGTAAGAAAAGTAAAACCGAAATAATTTATAACTAATAACAGTATTAATAATTAGCACGGCATTAACCAAAAGCCAAACTAAATAAATAGATTTTAATAGGTTTAAAAGCAAAAACTGTCTGATGATAGCATCAGCAAATGTGAACACAAACTGTCGATGCTTGATATCTTTCGCTTCAAACATATTTTGAGAATTTTGACATACAAAAATGTGGCCCTTTTTTGCAACACTGCAGACGTATTTGACAGAAACTCTTCCAGGAGCTTGTTCTGTTGAATCATGACGGCAGTGAAAGTGGTTTTGCATTTATGTTTCATTGTGGGAGGCAAACAGAACCATTGTAGCTCTCTGCTGAAGCTTCCCCAACCCCAGGGCAGTTAATTGAACTTACTACAGCATGGCGTGCTCCTCGCAGCACCTCGGCCCCTGATAGGATCTGGAGTGGGGCTGCTATTTGCTTAATCATTAATCTGAGGGCCTCCACTACATTGATTCTCTCTCCGTTCCCCTTCATAAATCATTATGGGCCAGCAATCCCTTTAATGGGGGATGGAAGTGCTGATTGAACACAGCCACGGCACTCAGGACGTAGTATTCACCTTGGTCTACGGGTCAGCCGATCAGGAAACAGGTCAGGTACCTGTCCATCTCAGCAGCCGAAGACTTTTAAAACCTTTGAGTATGAAGATGGAGCAACAGTTCCTTTAATTAAAAGAAACGTCGCCCATGTTTAGATCAAATATTTTGTTGTATTTCGTATTAGTCCTATTAGCATCACTAAAAAGATGTAACCTGCTGACACCATAATGGATGCAAATGGTCGTCTAGCTGTAGTTTGTGGTTGAGACGCTCCCATAATCTGACCAGTGTATTAAGGGACTACTTGTGTAGATGAGGCCTTAAAGTGCTGCCTCAATCAATGCTGCTCCGGTAATTGGCTTAGAGGCCCAAGAGAGTTCCCTGCTAACTCCCTGTGTGACTGTTGGCCTTCTCTGCCCCTCCCCTGCTCCGTCTGCTCTGAGATATGTATGTAATTTCTTCTCACGTCACTTCTCAGCCTCTGTTTTCATAACACACACATCCCCATCAACACTGAGCATGTGTTTATGCTGGAAACACGCCCCGATTTATGCTTTAGCTGCAGCTTCTCAGATTATGGACGGGACAAGCAGCAGTCGTAAGATTTTGTCTTTTAGGGGTATAAAGTTTGATGTGACATAATTTCACCGTAGTTTAGGATAAATTCCATCTGTTGTTTGTTATAACTTGCTTATTAAATTCTAGAAAATTCTGCACAGTTTACAGCCGCATCATCAGGCTAATCTCACTCCCAAAGTCAGTTGGAAGTTGCTCTGTCTGGTGTGTTTTCCCCCCGTCAAGCTCACACTCGCAACCAGCAAGGGTTAAAAACAGCAGATGTTTGGCTGAACCAGTGTGTGTCTACATGTGTGTGTATGTCTGTGTTAGACAATGAGTGGAAGCTCCCCAGACCATCAACAGCAGGAAGATGATTGAGGGTATCAGATGTCAGAGTGCCGTCAGCCCCGCTGTCTTTTGTTAATACACAGGACGTTTCTTCACCTGGAGTTGTGCTTGTGTATGCGGTTGCGGTCGCGGTAGTGTGTGTGCGTGTGTGTGTATAGTCTTTTGTTTGTTGTTATTTTACAAAAATATTAGCTTTGTCTTTTTGTGGACATAATCCAAAGCTGTTTTTGCCATGATGACAGCTGGTGGAGGAGTAAAGGTCTGAAGAGTCAAACAGGAGTTGATGTGGGTGTGAAAGTGTTCAGGTTATCTTGGCCTCAGGTAACAGTGAACCAAACTGACCCAGAGGTCACAACAGGACATCGAGAGAAAGAGAGAGGCTGCAGAGACATAGATATCAGCCTGACTCTGACATACTGCACTTCACTTGTTTGTTTGTTTCCACAATACAAGATAGAAATATAAAATGTACAGTCAGAAAGAACACACTTCAAATAACTTCTAGCTTCTGTACAACCTCAGCTTTTAGAAAAATATGAAACACTACGACACATTGACTTCTGAAGCTCCAAATTGCACACAATAGCATCCAGTGCTATCAAGTTACTGGATTATGAAAATCTGATTGTGAAACAACAGTGTGAAACAGTCTGCAGACATTCAAGTGTCAGATTCAGGGTTCATTTTCAGGCCAAAAATAAAGTCCAGGTTACTGTTGTAGTAGTCTGTGCAGATTAAGTAACTGTAGGAGTAGCTTATGATGTTGATACTGGACAATCAGGAGCTCAGCGAACAACAGAGCAAATGTGAAAAAACATGACAACAGCACCAAGAAAAAAGGCACTGTTAACATGTACTTTCCCGCCTGGTAATCACTATCAGTTATGTTAAATATATAAGTACATACATAATGCATGATCTGAGCTAAATATGCTGACGGTGAGCAAATGTTTAGTTTACTTAGTCTTAGACTTAGACGCGTTTATTTATCCCACTTGTGGGAAATTAACTTGTCACAGCAGCCGTGTGTACAGAAAAAATATATAAAATATCAATATATACAAAATATAAAATATACAAAAGTGCAAAAATAGGCATGTATCAAAGAAGAAGAAAAAATGTACAGGTTTTAAATACAAAAATCAAAGATATACCAGAAAAAAAATCAAAGATATACAGATTAAACAAGATGCAGGTAAGAATGTGGGAGAATGAGGGAGCACTGTTGTTGTATTGTAATAAATAGTAATAAGGATAATTAGGCAGGGGCAATTTTTACTATTTTTTTTTTTACTGGGATCCCTGTTAGCTACAGTGTTTCAACCAAAGCTGCAACTAAATCAACCAGTTAGTTGTTGATTAATACATTTTTTGCCAAATATTTTCATTATTTATCAGCTGCATTAAGTATTTTTTTAGGAAGAAAAATGTCAACCTTCTCTGATAGCAGGTTCAGTAACCTATTTGAAAAGGTCTGTGTAAAACCAAAAACCTGTTAACCCTTTGAAACCTGGATCGACACCAGTTTTCATGCGTTTAGATACCCTTTGTAAGCTATTTAACCTCTTGAACATTAAGCAAATTGCTTTGATTTCTTTTAAAAAATGTAAGGAAAAAAAAAGCAATGTGCAACTTGACAAGAAATGTCACACAAATGGAAAAATTAGTACTATATGACAAGAAAATGACCTGAGAATTGCTTTTAAAAATGTGGGCTTATTATTATAAAACTGGCGGTAAATGATAAAAAAAACTATACTTATTATTATTTCCATCATTTAAAATTCTGTTCCAGATTATTTTTAATTTTCAGCACTTTTTTTTAGGTAATTTTCTTTTTTATTTTTGCTAATTTCATGCTAATGTTTGAGCCAGTTTTTGTTAAGTTAACTTAACCTTCTCCTCATGTTTTTAAGAAAAAAAAAATCAGATGCATTTGCTCAGGTTTCACAGGGTTAATATCAAAGACTTTCGTGATGTTTAGAAAGCCTAAGTGCGTTTCTTAATCTTTTCAGAAATGTGGGCTTTTCTTTTGGGCTTGCATCTCCACCCCAGCTTTGCAAACTGTTGGCTTGGTGGTTTGCGTACAACGCACAGAGCTGACCCTAAAGAGACAAAAGGCTGTGTGTCACAAACTGCAGTGAAAGCCTCAACTAAGATTCATATTCAGAATGCGCCGTACATGTCCAAAGACTGCTCCTAAAATCTGAATAATCCCACATCTTAATCAGAAAATGCTTCCGTTTTTTTTGGAAGATCCAAATGGAAAATGCTGTTTAGGATGCTGTATCAAATTCAGAATACTGTCATATTTGGTGGAATATCGGTGTGCATGTGAATGTAGTCATTGTGGCATTAGAGGATGTTTTTAGGGTACATCGTTCATACCAGGTCACATTTTTTTAATCCTTCAGCCTCCCACTCCTGTACAGTACATAATGTTACATGTGGATATCCCTGGCAGGCTCAGTGCCACTTTTAGACGATACAAACATCCACTCAGCTACATGAATGAAATATTTAGTCAGCCTCCACAGATAACAGCTTCCCTCTCAGTATAAACTCACACGCCTTGCATCAGCCCACCAGAAAGGGCTGCAGTGCAACTTCATGCAAAAATATGATTTTTTTTTATTTTATTTTTTTACAGTGCCCAATAAAAGACAGCATTTGGCATTTTCAACTACGTAAAAGCCCATTTGTGTTTGACCTTTGTGCAAATACTGAGAGTAATAGCATTTCAGTGGATCTATTTTAGCTCAGTATTTGTGATGGCAAAATGCCAAATTATGTCGAGCAATATATGAAGGAAAATATGAATTTCTGGCTGCTAAAACAGAGAAAGATGAGCGCTGTGCATTTTAAAAGATTCAGTAGCCAGATGGCCTCAGAAAATATGATTTTTCTCTGAAGCTAGATAAAATGGCCTCTAAATGCTCGCCACTAACCCTTCTCATTTACAGCAGCAGAATAATTCAAATACATTTGGAAAATGCAAACTCCTCTTGATTCTGTCCGAGGCCATTTGAATAAGATTAAGGAACTTGAAGGTGCTCTCTATTACCTGTAAATGTTTTAGTGCAGATGGAAGGGAAGTTTTACTTAAATGCATGGACGTATCATAAGACAATGGGCCCCTGGGCACAGATATTTAAACGGCCCCACCACCTCTCCTACCTAATAGCAAGACACATAGACTTTGTGATTTTGCTTCTTTTTGTTATTGTTTTGTATCTTTTTGTGGTAATTAAGCATATTTTTTGTGTGTGTCTCTTTGGGGTCATTCTTTGACACTTTTGGGCAATTTTTGTCTCTCTGCAGTTCCTTTGCATCTCTTTGTGGTCATTTTGAGTCACTTCTTGGTCTGTTATTTGAGTGACATTTAGCAAATGGAGGCTGGGGAGAGGCGGCGCACCCACCAGCAGGAGCATTCATTGGTCCGATTCATTCTGGTAGTTGTAGGTTTTCTCCCTTTTGAGCAAAAGCCAATGCCAGAGTCCTTTTTCTCTGTTTCTCCGGTCGTGTAGCACCAATTTTTGTATCTTCCTACTGCAAAGAGGGTCTAGTTTTATGAGTGCTTTCTTACGCGGGTTTCTACATCATTTCATGACCAAACTGATACATTTTCATTGCAAAACAACTGTTTTTTAATGTAATTTTTTTTAAATTCTCAAGAAAAAAAAAGAAGAAATCAATCTGTCTTTGTGTCATGACTTGAGTATAAGGACATTGTAGCCCTCATGTAGTTGAAGGAGGACAGCTGGTGATGGTCATCTCAGTGTTATCAGTAAGTTTTGCTGCTTCCTTTGGCACCTCTGCGAGAGATGTTGCTGCTATTCTGCAGTTTAATTTGGTCTCTTTGGAGGATGTTAATCTCAAAACTTGAGTAATACCGAAACAAACCTATCTATGCATGGATGAATTGTTACCTTTTGCCATGACAAAGCTGAAAAGGATTGCTTTTTGTCACGATTGCAGATTAGCCAGTTCATATGATATTGTTAAAAGTGTGTAAGAGTACCTACTGTAAGGTAATAACGTCAAGGTCTGTAATTAATGAGCTGGGGCAGTTTGGATGCTCCTACAGTTTATGATGCGTGTTCAGTAGCAGTGAGTGGCCCAGTATTAGGAGACAGGATGTGGGTCATAGCAGGCACTCAAACAGGCCACTTCAGGGACACATGTCCCCTGCTCCAGAGCTTTTTATGAACTGCCAGTGAGGACAGAAACTGGCTTCCACAACCTGGTATTTATAGTCCACACTTTGAATACACCACTGTATATATATGTTTACATGCTTCTTCTCTCTTCCATATCTGTGTCTTTCCAGCTGTGGGTCTGATTGTGTGTCAGTGTGGACACTCATACCTGCATTATGTGTGCGTGTTTACTGTAAACGTAACGCCTTACAGAGTGCTTACTTTACACCCCCCACTGCACGCTGCTCTAGATTTAGCTGCAGACTGCAAAACCACTTTCAGGTTTGTACTCTAACATTTGGCTCATGACACACTGTAGCTCTTTGTGCGCCTCCACTTCTTATACAAGTGGGCATATTAATCACCTTTACAGTACAGTGCAATCCACTGCAAGCTTTCTACAAAATGTGACTTACAAATTTCCAGTTTTGATTATTAACTGTGTGATATCTGGACCTTATGCATTCACAAAAGGTAGTATAATGTCTAGGGCTGGCATCTGGACATCAGAGACTTAAATCATTCTTGTGAGACCCCTCAGTCAACTAATATTGCTTCAGGTCGAGCAGTGCAATTCACTTTTGGGGACGTTTTGGTCCCCACATTTTGCAGTCAGTGCCCCATTGTAGACAATACCCAGTCCAGCTTTTTGAGTCAGTATCGGCCTGATATCAGTCACAGATTGATGCATCCCCAGTATCCATGTCCCAAATGTCAGAAATAATAAAATAAATGGCAATTACAAGTCAATAGAGCTGAAGTTTTTTCTTCAGATTTGCTTGTTTCATTTCACCGACAGTCCAAAATGCAAAAATATTCAGTTAAAGATATAAATAAGATTAGAGCTACAGTGATCAGTCAACTGACTGTAAATGCAGCTGCTACAATTTTGATCAACTACTAATCATTTAATTCAATGATGAGGCAAAAAATCTCTGGTTTCAGCTTCTTATATGAAGAAATGTTGCTCTTCTCTTTGTTATATTATTGTAAATTAGATATCTTTGGATTTCAGGCAGGCTTTGGGAAACTGTGACAGGCATTTTTGTGATGCTTTGAAAACTAAAGGATTAATTGGTTAATGGAAAAAAATAATGAATTTATCAACAATTAAAATAAAAGTTTGATTAATTTTGTGTCCATTCTGCATTCTGCAGAGAGTTTTCTCTGTTTCTATGTTGATGACGTGACAGAAGTGGAGACACGCTTGCCTGGACTCCCTTATCCTTTTAGCAGTGCATGGATCAATACCACACACACACACACACACACACACACACACACACACACACACACACAGCTTTATCCTTGTGAGAAAGAGAGCGAGATGCTCCTCACTCAATAACACGATGCCCAGACAAGATGAAAGTGGAGATGTGAGGAGGAGCAGTAGAGAGAGTGTGCTGCACAACAGGCCAGAGGTGCAGTGTGTGTTTGCATTTGGCTTCTCGGCAGTGTGACGGTTGTTTGTCAGACGGTAAGAGGTGAGAATGAGGGAGAAAGTGCGAGCTGTTTTGTTGTGCAAGGGATTTCACGTGCCCATTAGGTGATTGTTTTTCCTGTGTCTACACTGTCCTCGTCCTTTTCCATCTTTCTGACGCTCCACCATTTAGCAGATGCCCCCTGTCGCAACAGCCCTGTACCTCCTCCCTCCTTCTCCCTGTGAGGATGGACACGAGCCGGAGACGTCATTGTTAAGAGAGAGTGATACTGATTGGATGTTGTTCGATCTCTAAAGTCTCCTAAGTGGCATGGTTACCTCATCACACCTAGAAACCACTGCTGTGTCCGCCCACTAAAACCTATGAATATTTCCAAAAGTAAGGAGACAGAAATAGATAAATTAAACTTCCTCGTAGTGAGAAATGAAGATGAAAGAAGAGGAGGATTTAATGGTGAGGCAGAAAACTTGTAAGGGAGGAAAAAGAGGGAGATACAAAGGAGGAATCAAGAGAGATTGTGGGAGAGACACAAGATGCTTATAAGCTGAGCAGACAGTGAGATTTATATTTATTCCTTATACAATAAAAAGTAAAGGGTAACAAAGGCGAGCTGTGGGTGTAATGCTGGTGATTTTTTTTCTTTTCTTTTGAAAGCAATATTATGGATGCAATCCAGCTGACTGACTTGCCACATTTCCTGCAGTGAATGACAGCGTAATGCAGCCAGAGAGATTTAAAGGATTGGTATAAACAGCGCTGCTAAATCTCTAATGGTCGAAACATTTCTATGGTCTCACAGTACTCTGAATGTCGGTGTTTATATACACTGTAGTACTGCACTTTGAAAGCAGATAGATGTATAAATGTATGACAAGAACACGGCTGACTTTGTAATAAAGAGATGATTGTAATTTGGTTACTCAATGTATTCGAAAAATCACTGATTTCACTCAGACGCATTACATCACATGACTCTGATGCTCATCATACACTAGGAGACTTTGAAAAGACTTTGAAAAAGCTAAAGTCTGACACTGAGTTTTTAACACAGACTGTAAGATTTTGCAAAGACTTGGGATCATGCAGGGTCACTATTTTCAAGACCTCAACTGGATGTCTTTTGAGAGCATTCCCCATGCTGGTTCTGGTGGAAAATATGACACCAAATCTCCTTTATGAAATATTAGATATTAACTGTTTCTTACATTTCTCCCAAAACATGTCAGAAACACAAGTTAAAAGAATGTCAGATATTGATGTTGTTCTTGTCAGTTCAGCATCAAAATAATCTGCAATGAAACTGGAAATATATATATATATATATATATATATATATATATATATATATATATATATATATATATATATATATATATATATATATATATGATATCACTGTAACGTCAAGACGATAAAAAAATTGACTTAAGATGAGCGGACTGAGATTTATGCCCACCAGATCATATGAGGGCACCACAATGCTATTGAAAGTCATGATTTTCAGACGTTGGAAAAATGTCTGCAACCGTTAAATCACTTAACCGGTCATTTGGTGTGAGACAGGCAAACATCTACAAGAAGGTTTGTGTGCAAATTTATTTGTGCAAAAACTGCATGAATGAAATTTGCTGCAGATATTAATTTCTCCTTCAGGATGAATCTCAGTATGTCCAATACTTTGGTTTATGACTACACACTCACAAAACTAATAATATTCCCATCAGCTCTTACTCTTAAGTGCTACTTAGTAAATGTTAGCATGCTAACATGCTAAACAAAGATGGTTAACATGGTAAACACACCTGCTAAATATCAGCATGTATGCATTTAGCAGAGGATTTTTTCATACACATGCTGGAAACTTTTGCATGGAGGTAGAATTCACACGCACTCATCTGCTGTACCTGAGGGGTAATATTTTGAAACACCTCTCCTTGGGAGCCAAATGCTGTGTCTGAACTATTTTGTTCTTACAGTTTCTAGTTTTCTGTCATCCGCTGTCATGTTGAGATTTGGATTTGCATGTTTTAACTTCTCAACTCATTTTTTAAGCCAAATTCTTTTTGAAAAGGCGTTTATTGTGATCATTTTCTTTTGGTTGTGACACCTCAAGAGTCTTGATCAAACTAGCAGGTGAAATTACTCTGTTAAAAAATAACAGTTGATGAATGCCCTGTTTGGTTGTGCCTGTCAACCTTGCTGCTTTTTTGTCCTCGCTCAAGTCCTGAAGTGGCCTCATTGATGTTTAAACAACTAATAGAAAAATCTATCAGTTAATGGATTACTATAGCTCACTGTTCTCTTACCATTTAAGATATGTAGTATTGAAGCACAGACAATTTTAAGCTTGCATCCAAAAAAGTAGTTCAGCAAGATGTTGCATCTTGCTGAACTACTTTTTAATCAGCAGTCTGCATCGTCATGCTGCTTAAGTGTCACCAGAAGATCAGCAACACCTCTCAGCAGTCTGTGTTGTAGAATTTAGAGAGCTGGATGATAATGAATATCTTTTTTGTCTTAATCGATTTATTACAAGTAAATAAAACTGACAGGATGTCTTGACCACGGAGTGATATAAAAGATGTGAAACGTGTCTGTATGTTAAATAAGCAGCTACTGCCGGGAGGCAGTAAGCTTAGTTTATCATAAAGACTACAAACAGGTAAACAGCTATCTTGACTGAATGTAAGCACGCTTCTAAAGCTCACTAAAGAACACATCACTATATATACATATACCATTAAATGGTCATAGATCAAATATTATCAATGCAAAGGATAACGTGTACATGTGTAATGTAAACACGTACGCCAGCCTCGCTATATGTTTTTTCCAGTGCTGTCTGTTGGATACCTGCTGCGTAGGGTCTGACACCTGGTTGCTGCCTTTTTATAAAGTCCCGACCTCACCTGAGTGCAATCAGGGTACACGTCCATAAATGTCCCGAACAAAGAAAATGAGACGAAAACACAAACAGAGGGCAGAGTCTCTGCAGAAAAATACACCGCCGCGCACTTCTGGTGGTCAAGCGATGATTGATAGATGTATATGTCAACTTCTTTTTTAAAAAAAAAAGATTATCCTGTGCATTATACACCTTTATTTTGAAATTCCTACAGCATGTACGTATGTATGTATCACCATTTCTGTCCACGTGCACCTCCTTCCTAAACATTCAAACAGTGTTACTATCCCTAGCATCAGGGTGATAGTAGGTGAATAGTAAGCTGCCAAGAAAAAGACTATGATGATATTTACTGATATCGTCTTATATCGATCGCAGGTCCCTGAATTGAATCAAAAATCGTATTGTGGAACTTATTGATATCGTATCATGGTCCAAAGAATTGATATTATATTGTAATGTGATGAAACTTGAGATTTACACCCCTAGGTTTTAATGGAGTTACTGAATGTGTATCCAGCCAAGAAATGGGCCTGCACATTACCCCTGAAAAGCCACAACTTTTTCCACTTTGTTTTTTTTTTGTGCAGATTAAACAAACAAGATATAACGCGTAAGTGAGCTATAGAGTTGCTGCAAACTGGATTTTGTTACAAGCCTGGAGGTCCAGTCTTTATGCTAAGCTAACAGACTGAATGCTTTAGTGCCATGTTTACAGACATGAGCGTGGTATCAGTCATCTGAATTTACTCTCAGCAAGAAAGCAAATTTCCATATGTCCCAAAATGTTGAACAATTCTTTTAAGTGTAACAGACTTTTAAATGTTGACATATTTTTAAAAAGTATTACTGTCGGTGAAAGAGGCGACTAATAAACAGAGGAGTTAATAGGAGTTAATAAGTAAATATTCTCTGAAACATCTTTCACCAGTTTTTTTAAAATACAGTTCTTGTTGTAACATTTGGTGGATTTAAAACAAGTTCTTAAACCAGCAGTGACCAGTCTCACCTTGGGCAAGATTAGTATTTTTGGGTTACTAAGGAAGACGCTCTGGTGTAGACTCTATCTGTAACAAGCTGCCATAAAAAAAGCCTGTTACATAATACTACCTCTATCTGTGATTCATTTGTTGTGTGACTTATGTATGATGCACACTGCACTGGTACATACAAGTCAGATACTTATCTGTCTTTTGAATTACTGCACAATACACTGAAAATATTTGAAAACATACAGAATGAATACTCTGTCTATACTAAGACAACATTTCTGAAAATAACTCGGTGCTAAACACCAAAAGTGAGCACACTTTTTTTATGAAAGTCCTGAGCGTTTCTGGCATTAGAAAGTGTGCAGCATCTTTTCAGTTAGGCACATTTAAGCCAGTGTTCGTGCTGAATTAAAATTCCATCAGTGAGAGCGATGAGAGACTTGTCTCCTCTCTTTTAGTGAGCGATCATACCCACTGACACCATTAAACTCGAAATGCGGTGTGCAGAAGTGGCTTTTTCAAGAGCATATTTGATGCCTGCAGAAGTAGGCCCGAGCCTGTCACATTTGATTTTCTGAAAGCAAAACAAAGTCGAAGGCACAACTCAGAGATCTTAATTCCACCGTAGTTCAAAGACATATCAGTCAAAAAGATCTTTCGGTTGTGATTAATTATTGTAATTATTTATAGAAATGTATGATGCTGGCTTTTTGTAAATCTTTTAATGTTTGTTTCCCTGGGATTTGGCAAATAATGTAATCCAGTGCAATGTCCCTGCAAGAAATGAAGCTTTAAATGTTTTAGAAGTGACAGAGAGATGCTGCTGTGGTTATTTTTAGTTGACGTACAGGATTGCATACAGGTGCTACTGTGCCCACCTCCTTTATAGAAGCTCTATACTGTTTTTTCTTCCCAGTACAACAAAGTTGGAAGGAAAAATGAACACTCATGCATTTTGTATGCTCTGTGGATGAATAAGCGTCCCTGAACAAAGACTACTCTCTGTTTAGTTTGGTGGAATTTCATAACTGAAGACGTTTCCAAATGTGCTCTTGCTTCATTTTTCCATTCATGCATGCCCTGCCTGGTTTCTCACAGTGAAAGAATGGAGCCCATTGATGACTGTTAGTTCATCAGAGCCGCGGTCAGGGCCGAGTACGGTCCAGTCATTGTCTCTCTGGCCTGAGAAAATAGAGACCATCCACTGTGATAGTATGGAGACGAGCCCTACCTCACTGTTGCTGTCATACACTGAGAGCATTCAGAGTCAACTCAAGACAAGCTGCCAGTTATTCAACAGGAATTATCTCCAGCACGAAACACAGACTCCATAGTTTATGATTCTGGCAAAATAGCTTTTTCTTTAAAGACGTCAATGTTTCTTTAGCAACAGTAAATTTCATCATCAAATGGGCTTCAGATGACAACTGCTGATGAAAAACATATTTTATTATGTCATGTATGTTTATCATCTTTCTGTTATAAGAGATTGTCTGTGCAATAAGCAAATAACCGTATATTTACCAGGACACAATACAAATTAGTCGACTGTCAGAGACCTGCTGTACCATTTATACTATGATAGCTATCCCTTTAATATCTCTGGCTGTATTCGGCCATTGTGGATGCCGTTGCGAACAAAAATGGATTTAGGGCTGCAACTCATAATTACTTTGATTCTTTATATGGAGAAGGTTGTTAAATGTTTTTAAAACTGTGCCGTAACTGTTTGACTCTGAAGACACGGTGCGCATCAAAACATTAGTTGTTTGCACCTTATTAAATATTTAAGTAAATCATGTTCTCCAGTATTTTCTTTTGGGCGTAGTCTTTTGGTCTATTTAATAGTTAGCTGTAATTTGTCCATTGTGAGCACTGACCTCGGTCTTTGGAAGGACTGAAACACAGGACATTCCTGTGCTGCATTGCTGGCTGTTGATGGTTTTGCTGCCCAGTGTTTGTTGAACTAGTCCACCTTTAAACTGGGGACCAAAGGGTTAAATTTCCATTGCCGTCTTCAGTAGAAGAGATGTTTATTTGCAATTAGGTTTAAACAATCAGAACTCAATAAAATAATTCACAGAAAGATCAG
This sequence comes from Plectropomus leopardus, assembly GCF_026936395.1. Lineage (NCBI taxonomy): Eukaryota > Metazoa > Chordata > Actinopteri > Perciformes > Serranidae > Plectropomus > Plectropomus leopardus. The sequence continues at coordinate 14,361,951 of NC_142184.1, read as the reverse complement.
TGTAGATCATCAGAAAATAAAACTTCAATGTTTACTTTGATTAAAAATAAACAATATTATTTATAATAAATAGTATAATTGCCTGTTTGAGAATTAATATTGTTATACTGCTGTATCATGATACACGTGACAATTGTCTTCTCTTGTTTAAGTTTGCTGCAGCCAATAATTTTCCAGTAGTAAGGTGATATTCTGTTGGTGGTTCCCACTGCATGGGCACATATATATGACTGTATCCTTGAGCATCCATGGATGTAACATAAAATACATCACACTGTGGCGATGGTGATGATTGATTGCTCCCACGCAACAAGAGTGATGTCCTACTGTACTGAATTTACTGCGTTTAAATTGTGCAGTATTTCACAGAGAAGCAGAGTACAAACAGCAGATCAAGTTACGTAACTCAGAAGCAGGAGGAGGTTGAATTGTCAAACGGTTGCAGAGTCCTCCTCTGATGAACAAAATCTGCACATTTTGATGCAGTACAACGTCAAGTTCAACAAGTTATCATGAGGGTTATAAGATACAATATTTATAGGTCACTTTGTAATTTAGAAATCTAAATTATGGCTGCCAGGTAGACGCGTGTCAGCTGAGCTCCTGCCACCCTGCCAGTAATCTTTCCTTTACTGAAGTTAACAAGAAAAAAAACACCTAATACTGACACGACAGCAATTTGAATATGCCGAGGAGACAAAATAATTTAATACCGACACAACAACTTCAACTTCAAGAAGAAACAACCGCACTGGAGGCTAACGAAGCCAGCAGCGAGTCACACACATGGACGCCTCCAATTTAGACATGGCAACGTTAATCCGTGAAGTGACCAAAAACACCAGCAAGGTCATGGAAAAAAACAACACTTGTGCCTCTCAATGCTACCATGGAAAGTATAAACAACAAGCTGGACATTCAAGCAAAGCGTATCGACAACGTGACGAATCCTGAACAAGTTAAGAGAATCCCAAACACAGAAACAGGTACTCACCGAGCTCCTCGATGATAATATCCGTGAAATATCCGTGGAAACGGAAAATATCCGTAAAAAAAAAAAACCATGCAAGTCTTTAAAGGCTGGCTCCTGAGGATCTTTGGACTGGAGATGGAGAAAGGCCGTATAAAGATCGACAGAGCCCACAGAAGTCCGAAATCCGCCGGTCATAAACAAAATCCACAACTCAAGAGACAGGCTGAAACTTATGGCCGCAGCCAAGAATAAACGAGAGTTAATCCTTCTTCATACAGCAAGATCTCTCCGCAGCTGTGAGGGAAAAAAAGCCGTGAATTCAACAAACTTTAACGCATCCGATTCATGTTGAGAAACCCGGCTTTGCTATCCGTGTTTCCGCCCGGTCCGGACGGGTCCGGTGGCACGGAGCAAAGGTTCCGCACAGCAGAGGAGACTTTTCTCCAGCCCACTGCATGAATACGACTCTAATATTGTTAAACTACTAAACAACTCTTCATAGTATCAACATAGCCCGTACTGTCATTATAACTTGACTAATTGCAGTGTCACGTGATGTAGCCATGTGCTCAATGTTTTGGTTATTATTTATACACGTTACGGGACGCACTGCCTTATTCATGTTCCGGGGCAATACCCAAACGTGATGCTTCAGACTGCAGCTGGACTAAACGCACACATTGTAGAAATACATTTCTGTGTTAGTTAAATGGTTAAAATATATTTCTGTGTTAGATAAATGGTTAAAATATATTTCTGTGTTAGTTAAATGGTTAAAATATATTTTTACGTTAGTAAGAGGCTTAAAATATATTTTTTTGTGTTAATAAGAGGGTTAAAATATATTTTTCTGTTAGTAAGAGGGATAAAATATATTTTTGTGTTAACAAGAGGGTTCAGATGATCCTTAAATGCCGTGCAATTTTTAATCTTTATATTTTTTTTTGCCTGCTGCCCTGTGAAAACATTGGCTAAGAAGCAGTTAATGGTTTTATTTCACAATGGCTCTGTGCTAATATACAAGAAGTATTTATTATTTATTTACTTTTCTCAGCTAGCACCTCTTTCATTTACAGTTTTGTATACTATTATTGTCAGCCAAGAAAGCACAGCTGCATGTATTAAAGATAGCATAAAATGAATACGATTAAAATTGTGACACTTAATATTAAGGGTATCAACAGTGCAGTTAAAAGACGAAAGATTCTTGCAGAATTTAAGAAAGATAACATTGGAATAGCTTTGCTCCAAGAGACTCATCTCACTGATGCAGAACATTTAAAACTAAAGAGGAAATGGGTTGGACAGGTATTTTATTCATCGTATAACTCAAAAGTAGGCGAGTAGCAGTATTAAGTCATAAAAAGCTTAACTTCACCATTGATAAAATCTTTTCAGATAAAAATGGAAGATATATCCTTAAAACAGGTTTCCTTTTTGGGGACTATGTGTTAATAGGATCTGTCTATGTCCCTAATACATTTGACAGGGAATTTTACTCTTTATCCACACACTATACAATTATGGGGGTGATTTTAGTATTGGGGGGGGCTTAGACATGATAATGGACTACAATCCCTCAAAAAAAATCAGACCACCAAAAATGACAAAAGTAACAAAAGAAATATGCTCTGAACTATGAATCTGAATGTAAGTACAATTCTACCCCGAGTTACAAGTTTTTTGACAAAATTGCACTATCATCTCTGTCTGATGATGCAAGGGCAACTCTATGCTCCCCAGTTACTGAATGGGAAGTGTGTGAGGCTATTGGGAATCTACAATTCATGTAAGTGTCCTGATGATAAATACATCAGGGGTCCTCTTGACAAATTTTTACCCACTCCAAATATATATATATATATATAAAAAAAGTTTATTTCCATTTTCATCAGAAGCTACAGTCCCTGGATCAATATAACATTGTTAAAATCACCAACACATGGGATAAAGACCTCAAAACCCAACTAAGCCAGGAAGAATGGTCAAAGGTTTTTTTTTACTGTCAAATAAGATCTTTACATGTAATCGCCTTGAGGAAAGCCAGTATCGAATACTTCACGGGACACAACGCACACCTCAGTTTCTTAAGAAATGTAGCTCTAACATTTCTCCCCTGTGTAAAAAATGCCAAAAAGAGGTGGGGACTTATTTTCACTTAATATAGCAATGCCCAATGATTGCACGTGTATGGAAAAATGTTAAAAAAAGAACTCTGTATAATCTTAAAAATGAAATTTAAGCTTGAACCTGCACTATTTCTTTTGAGATTCCCACCAGAAGGTTTTGATCTTAACCACTCACAATACACTCTCCTGATGAAATTGCTGTTGCTAGCTGGACAATTTATTTTATTTTAATGGATTAAAGACAAGCCCCCAAATGGTAACACAGTGGTACAGAGAAATATACAAGGTCTTACCAGTGGAAAACCTCTCTGCTACATTAAAAGGAAACAACACTTTTTAAAAAAAATATGGCAACCAGTCTTAGTTCATTTACCTTATAAAAGTACAGACTTACTAAAGAGGGGTGGATTAACTTTCAGTGTGAATCCATCTCATAAAATCGAACTGAATGGAGTTTTTATCTGCTTGTCCCGTTTTAAATATAATCTTTCCTGCCTTATTTCTGTTTCATGTGAACTAGTGGTAAAGTACCAGGAAACTGTGTTGTTCTCTCTGATACCAGTGTGCCATGACTATGAGTCTCAATTTTTAGTGCTGTCTTGTTATATTTCTTTTGTTTAGATTTGCCTTCTCTTGTTTTGTTGTCTTTGGTTGTTGTCGTGCACTATGAAACTCAATAAAATTTATTTTAAAACAGAAAAGAGATCAAATATTGAGAGAATTTACTGTTGTATGTGAAACGTATAATGATGTAACACATAACCAAAGTTGAAAGAGGCAGCGCTCAGCCTTCAATATTCTGTAATATAGGCACACCAGAATTAGTCATCCTATCAGAGCCCTCCACTGTGGGGAATAGCCTGGAATAACAGCTCCATTCCCTGCTCAGCAGACAGCGTCATTAGAGCACACTGAGCCTCAGAAACATCTCCCACCATGGGACCACCTCGTCCTATGACTCAAACTCCCAGACAACTTCACTTTCATCTCATCCTGATCCACTGAGGCGAATACAAAGCAGCACTTTGCCTCTGTGCTGCTGCTGTAAATGGTCAGTTCGATGATATATTGTGTTTTTAGTTTTTTTTGCTCACATCTTAAACACTATGTCTTGTCAACTGAATCTCTGCCCTCCTTTCATTTCATTTTATTTTGAGAATCATCTTCAAAAAGGCAGGAAGAGAAGCGATAAAGAGAATCAGTTTCTTCCTTTGCAGTGCAGTACAGGTGTAGGACTGAGCGGTAAATACCTGCTTATTATCAGGTGTTTGTGGGCTGGATGGACCCTGAGGGATGCAGAGTGTGAGCTTGCATATTGGAGAGGCTCAGGTAAACACTCCAACAAGAAAGAGTCTTGTGTCAAACATGAGCTCACTTGTCTAAAATAGATGATGTAAAAGTGGCTGAAGAGTGATTGTCAACAGTCATATCTGCTCTGAAAAAGAGTTTTTAACAGTGCTAGTGGCCTGGATTGAGCAGTTTTAATTTTTATTCAACACTTTGGTTCAGTGTTATATCTATATCTAGCTAATAACTTTTGGATGGATTGATATGTAATTTTGTACTGATATTCATGTTCCCCAGAGGATGGATCAAAATGTTTTTGGTGACTGTCATCTCAAGCACTTCATTTGTTGCAAAATATGGCTTTTTACTGATATATCTCAACATATATTCTGTGAATTTCCATGAAATCTGGAGAAGATCTCCATGATGCCTGGATAAACCCAAGTGACTTTGGTGACCCTCTGACTTTCCTGCTGGTAGAATGTAAAAGATTTCACTTATCCAGTGAAATATAACAATAACGACTTGATGGATTGACAGAGACGTTTGTACTTTGCACTAGATATCAAACAAAAGCCACGTGTATATAATATTAAGTTGCTGTGAGTTGTAAATCCACTGCTTTTAAGCAGAAGGTAGAAGAAAACAGTGATGAAAACATGACGAGGCTCTTTTCCTTTAGGGATACTACCTCTGTCTCACTGCTCACCCTGGGTCTGCAGCGACCTGTACCTGAGAGTATCACAGAAGGATGGGCCACTTTGCAGCTAAATCTAGGGACAGATGAGACCTTTTAAGTACAATGCAAACTGACTGACAAGAAAAAAAAAACCCTGGTTTACGTGAATAATCTCAGTTGACTGAGAGGTCTTCAACTGATGATTAAAAAATTAAAAGTTGACTGATATTTTTCAGGGCCGATACCAATTATTAGTAGTTATTGAGACTGATAAGTGATATTTGCAACTGATATACACTTATAATAAAAATGAAAATCTCTCTCTCGCTGGTGCTCTGCTGGTCAATATTTAGAATATAAAAAACTCCAACCCAAACTTTGTTTAAATACCTTTAGCAAATGTTTCATCAAAACTGAAACTTTCAACCTCACATACAGCAAGGCCTCAGCAACTTTTTTTTATTAAGTCAAATAAGAAATTAAAAATAAATAAATAAATACATAGAAATAGCTCTCTGAGGTAGATAATCAGCAAAATGCCAAATATTGGCCCCAGTAACCAGCCAGGCCGATAACCCCTATTAAAAACATTTCGGGGGCGGCCCTACAACGTCTGACCAAATACATGCTAAATTATTGACTTTCCCATCATGTTCAGCTGTAGTTTGTGTGCTAAGATGCTTTCACATTTAGCTCAAAGTGCAGCTATGTATACTGTGAGTACAGCCTCACAGAGATGTTAGCCGGGCTGTAGCCTTGTTGTAGGGTAGCTGCTCTTTTCCAGTAGTATGTTACTGTATGTCTGTTTACCCTTACTAAGACCCAGTAGGAGGCATTGTGTGTAGTTCACAATGCTTCTCTGCTGCACGCATTACAGTGTGCATGGATACACTCCTGTCCTGACCACAGATGGGTTACAACTTCCGTATACCATCTGGCCTGTCATCTCATCTCCTTTATGTAGAGTGAGAAAAACAATTGCCTCTGTCTCCATTGTCTGGTGTCACCTTCCTCCTACAGATTGTTCCCACTACAAAGTAAAAACACCACAGACCACCAGTCATCAACTCAAATAGGGGATCAGTCTCAGGGCAGTAAGATCAGTGAGGAAAATCTTGAGGTCAATTTATTTTTAAACAGAATGTGAAACTAAAGCGCTGATTGGGAGTTTAATGTGAATATTTTTTGGAATTATGTAAAATATCCTGTTTCACATCATGTTTTCACACTTGGGAATCAGTCCTGGTTTATAATACCTCAGACTAAAGAGGTTTATTGTACTACAGTTAAACAATGCATAAGAATGCTGTAAGTGTATCAGCTCAGCAGTGCAGTCCTAACAGGGACAAAGCAGCTTCAACAATCAGTAACAGCTTAAATAAAGTGACTATAATACTATTATGCTAGTGTATTTTACAATTCCAGACTCACCGTGAAGAAACTGATGGATTGATAACAGAGTCAGGACTATTCTTTAAGGTGACCTTTATTTTATCTTCTTAGCAGGCGGCACTTTCCCAAGAGGCAGAGGGATGCAGAGCCTCGATTTAATTTCCTGACATAATATTCGCAGCCACTCAACTCTGCCAATCATCGTGCTGAATTACAATCATACCCTCTTCATTTTAGAGCTCTCTCATTTACTGCCACCCCCTGTTGCAAAAAAAGCTGAATGAATGATGTGATGTTGCATTTTAACACTAACAATAAGCTTATTGAGTATATCGAACATGTGTCAGGAGGAAAAAAATCTTATTTCATCTTCTCATCAATTGTAAACACCATGGTTTATATTATCAAGTGTTTTGCCGCCTCCTTAACTTTACTTCTTTCTTCCTGTCGTTAGGTACAACCCGCCCCCCTCGAGACGGAGAGGTCCCAGGGGTGGATTACAACTTCCTGTCAGTGGAGGACTTCCTTGAACTTGAGGATAGTGGCACACTTCTGGAAATAGGGACATATGAAGGTGAGGAAGATGATCAGAACTGACGCTCCATGCTAGCGCAGGTGTCCTGATTTTCCACAGATTGAATCAGCATAGCAACATTTATTTTTCCTACATGCAGGCGGGCTGTAAGATGGTGCACTCAGTTGATTCCGATTAGACTGTGCATGATGGGAGGAGATGCATTCAGGAGACAGCAGGTCACTCCAAATCTGTCCCTCTCACTCTGATTAGGACAGTGTTGTGCAGCGCTAAGTCTCGTACTGACACAAACCTGTGTGTGCGAAAGTGTGTGTGTGGGGATGTGTTTGTTTTTGGGTCTGTGTGCTATGCAGAGCGAAGTCTAATGTGTGTGTGTGTGTGTGTGTGATTGTGTGCACGGAGCAGGGAGAGAATGTTAGGACATTAATCTGCTTGGCACAGGTTCTGCTGTGTGTTGGCACATTTCTCCCTTTCACGCAGACAATGTCAAATATCTGTCCACAGGAGTCTGTGGCCATCCAGAAAACCACAGGAAGATAGGATTATGGATTTATAAGTAACTCTGGAGTTCTATAGATATATGATGTTATAGAAACATCTTTGATTATATGTACCATCTTACAACTTTCCTCACAGTTTTGTTGGGTATTTTTTTTTTAGAGATTTTTATGCCTTCACGCCGGTGACATCGAAGGCTGGAGGCATTATGTTTTGGGTTGCCTGTCCGTGCGTCCCTCCCTCCCACTCTCATGGAAGTGATATCTCTGGAAAGCTTCAAATTTCTTTTAGTTTAGCACACAATCCACTTGGACTCAAGGATGAATTGAGTAGATTTTAGTGGTTGTAGGTCAAAGGTCATAGTCACTATGACCTGTCTCTCTCATTTTTGTAAATGTGATATCTAAATAACACCTTGAGGCAATTTTTCCAATTTTTCAAAAATATATATAATAAATTTATAGCATGCTTTTTTATTTTTTAATGAGTTTTTTATACTATCTTGGACAATATACTTAAGGATGACTTTTTTGTCTACTATGTCTCTTTATGCTATTTTGAATGACAAACTATACTATAACTTTGTTATGCTATTTTGCATGACATACTATACTATGACTTTTTTAGTGCTATTTTGGACAACATAATAAACAATGGCTTTTTTATGCTTTTTTGTATGACTTTAAATATACCATAACTGTTTTATGCTGTTTAGGACAACATACTATGCTATGACTTTTCATGCTTTTTTTGACAACATACTATACTTTGACTTATTTCTGCTATTTTGGATGACATGCTACACAATTACTTTTTTATGCTGTTTGATTGACGCATTATACTATGACCTATATGACTCATACTATAGTGTATCATACAAAACGGCATAAAAAAGTCATCGTATGCTATGTCATCCAAAATAACATGAAAAAGTCATAGGATAATATGTTGTTGAATTAAAAAGTTATAGTATAGTATGTCGCCCAAAATAACATAAAAAGTGATAGTGTTGTAGTGTTTGTAGTCCAAAACTGCATAAAAACATCATAGTATAGTATGTTACCTGAAATGGCATTAAAAGAGTGTTATTGGGTAATATCTCTGTTATCTCTGTCTGATGTCTGACAGAAAACCTAAAATCTATAAGTAACACAGACAACGTCTCCCTCATATAGCTCAGTGGTACTTATAGTCGTCACTAACTAAAAAACATATTTCTTCATTGTTTGTCATATGAATCATATCAAATTTATCTTATGTGCAATCCAACATGGCATAAAATTCACCCATTTAGTAAGTGCTGATCTTCATTTAGTAACTGCTTCTGAAAATATCAATAAATGACTGCATTTGATGTGTCCTTTGTTAATAAAGTCCAAAGCAGGTTACCGCTAAATATATATTTTACTCTGGATGAGACTTATTTCACAGGATGTGTAGCAGTAAGGCAGCTCAGTATGAGATATACATCCGTGTAATATCTGAATTTCCACGTCCAAGTCTGAGCTCTGTATTGCTGTGCTGGAACTCAATAAAATAAAATGATGCCTCTCAACAAAAATTAGACATCAACTTTCTAAATTTCTGATCTTCCCTCAGGTGTCAGTGACACTAACCTTGAAACTGTGCTGAATATATAGATCCTCTGTGCTGCCAGGGAATGATGTGTGTAAGACATCCACATTTTCACTGACCTGTATGTAAAATGAAACTTGTGTTACTAGTGCAGATACATATAACTGTGTGGCGGTGACTTTGGTTTATTAGACAGTATCCAGTAGAGAGCTGACAGGAAATGAGGGGAGATGACATGCAACAACATCCATGGCCAGTTTCAAAATGCTTCAGGAATAGTTTGACAGCTATATGTTTTCTTGCTGAGAAAAAGACAAGTAGACCACTTTCATCTACGTGTTGCACACATCATATGTGCCTGTGCATTACAATACCCATACAACCACACCATTTAGTATACCAGAAAAAGATTTAGTAGGTCCCAAACATAGTATTTCAAATGCAGTATGCCAAAAATACCAGGATGTCCCACTGCATCTGGTCGCATTTTGTGTATGTGCTGGTTTGTGTATGTGCTGGTTCAATGCCGGTTGGAGTCTTTGCAGGTTTGTTAAGGTGCAACTTTTTGGTCAAGACACAGGCGACATGAGGTGACACAGCAGCTTTCACTGCCGGTGGTTCTCTGATGTCAGTTTGGTGTGTTTGGGCCTTAACATTTTGGCTTTCATAAAGATTACCAAATGACACATAACAGTGAACTTTAGAGGAACTGATATTAACCTTAGTTACCCACTAAGAGAGCTCTTTTAGCTGTTTCCAACATGTTAACGAACAGCTAAAAAAGTGGTTTTGATCTAATTCTCTGCAAGAAAGCAAGTAAGAAAATTTCCCAAAATGTTAAACTATTGCTTTGACATTGCCCTTATGTTTTCTGCATTATAACCTGTGGCCACCAGGGTGCCTCTTTCTGTCACATTTACAGCAAATAAGTGGATACATGTGACAGTCCATAAGAGAAAAACTTGACGAATTCTTTGTTTGCCCCACTAACAGCAACGATTTCAGTCAGAAACAAGTTGGGTGTTGTGAGCTGGCCCAATGTTTTTGCTTAGTATGCTCTGAGAATCCAGATAATACAGCTCTGCAACCTCGAACACAAACTAGAACTGCTCTGTGTTTCCACCAGCTTATTTCCACAATTCATGGTCACATTGTGATCCAGCTTTATGTCTTTTCCTCTCAGCATAAGATTAGGAGGTTTCATAGATCCTCTGCCTGCTACCTCTCTGTCCCCACGCTCTGCCTGTTTTTATCCCCGGCTTCCTCTCTCTGTCTCCGTTTCTCCTTCTGTGTCTCTCTCAAGCATGCTAATGTCCTTCTTGTTGCCTAGGTAACTATTATGGGACCCCTAAGCCGCCGAGGCAGCCCATCAGTGGGACAGTGATTCTCAGTGATGCAGACTCCAAGCAGTCCACCCCAAAGCGCACCAAGTCCTACAATGACATGCAAAACGCCCGCGTAGTGCCTGCTGACGACGACGATGACGACCAGGCCACGGAAATGAACAACAGTTTTACAGGTGAGGGCTTCACTGCACCTCTACAACCTCTTGAAGTTTCTGCATCTGCAGCTCTCTTTGTGCTTGTGTAGTATTCTCCATCTGTGCTGCATCGAGTGGATGCTTGTTTTGGAGAATCTGTGTGTGGATGTGTGTGCCCGAGATTAGGGATACAGAGGGAGAGAGATAATGTCTGTATGTTTATGATACTCTCCCCTGTTGTTTGGAGCTGGGTGTCTGGCGGTTACATCATGCCTTTGTGATGCTGATTCCTTTTTCTGTGAGCCTCCAAACACTGCCATCTGCCTGTGAGGAGGGGTGTAGTGGGGGAAAGTAGATTACGAGCTGCACTCATTGGCTCTCCATGCTGTAGGCCTCACATCCTCTCCCAACTGTATCCTCTGTTTTAACTTCTGGATCATTAAACTCCCTGTGGCATCTAAACATGTTCATCAAGTGTGCATATTTCAGGTGATGATTATATTTGCCAGATATTTATTAAAAAGACAGATTTTTCATCTGCGTGTAAATTCAAATTTGCATAAAAAACGGTGACAATATGATATTTTTAAGCTAAGGCATATCCTCTCTCCTTAAAGCTCTATCCTGTTTTGTTGAGTGCAGGCGATGGTTTCTTTTTCTCTCTTGATGCTGTGAATCTATGCCCTCTCTGTCCCCCTGCCAGGCTGCCAGAGTGTTGAATTAGCATTTGATCAAATTCTGAAAGGCCCACGGAAGTGGAGGAGGACATTGGGGAGAGATCTGGGGAGAGCGTGGGGATGGGGGTTGGGGGACAGCTAGCTTTAGGAGAAAAAAAGCTTATGGGTGGAGAGGTAAAACAGGGTGGGGGTCAAAAACAGTTTGGGAAACCCTGTTGCTGAAAAAATTTGCATATTCCTGGGGGCCTTTCAGTACACTAGAATACCACAGGAGCTAAACTTAAGGTTGGGGGAAGGGCAGTTATGGAGAGTTTAGTGTGATTTAAGGTCCAGTGTGTAGGATTTAGGGGCGTCTAGTTGCAGAAATGGTAAAAAATATTCAGAAGTATGTTTTCATTACTGTATATTCACTTGAAAATAATTATTTTGTTTTTGTTACCTTCGCATAAGACATTTATATCTACATATGGAATGGGTCCTCTCACGAGTCCACCATGTTGTTCTTCAGTAGCCCAAAGCGGAAAAATCACAAGCCCCTTTTAAACAGAGAAGGTTCCCTTCCTTTTGCTGTTATAAACAGGACCAAACAACAAGGGCATCGTGGCGCTCCAGTGTGTGATTTTAGACAGCATGCCGGTACCGTGGACACAAAAGAGGCATGACAGACGTGACGATTTCGGACTCTAGTGTGATAAATTAATATATGCATCAGCAGCCCTCTCTAAACAAACAATTGTACATTTTACACAGAACAGGGAGGCAGCATACCAGCACAATATCCCCACCTTGAAAAAGCATTGTAAAAGGAGCTGCTGGCTTTCAATAGGGCCATTCGTGTTTTCGCATCAACCATCATAGTTCTCCTACATGCTTGACACCGGGAGAAGTTTCAGTTCTGTCACCTCATGGCCAGATGCCTGTAAATCCTACACACTGGACCTTTACAGTTGAATATGTGCTACAGAGGAACCAGAGTGAGCATGTCTGCTTATTTCATCTGTTCTTTTCCTGCATGCACAAAACATAAACTGTTTTTTTTTTTTGTTCTTTTTTGTTGTTGTCATTGTTCTGTGTTGTGCCCGTTGTGTTACCCAGGATCTTTAGTACGTAGTCTCTTCCCCTCTCCTTTGTTGTGCACAGGCAACCCTAACGACCAGGACGAGAGCCGCGGCGGCATCCTCCGGCCGTATCCCGCACGTGATAATGCTCCATCCTGTGCTCTGAACAATGCCGCCACCTCCACAGCAGAAAGTGGGCAGCAGACCCTCGCAGAACCGCAGGTCTCTCCGGAGGACCCGCTGGGACCGCTGCCTGAGAACTGGGAGATGGCTTACACCGAGAGCGGAGAGCTTTACTTCATAGAGTATGTATCAACAGCCTGAAACATTTCACAGTTTTAGCTGCTGCATCACGCTCTTTGCACTGCCTGAATATGCATTTTTCACCATAGCTCATACTGTAGTTGGTGTTTTCTGTATTTTACCTGCACAATGATCACTTTTGTTCGTCCAGTGGCTTGTCTTCCCCAATGATTTGGTTTTTAGGCCTCCCCAGCCAACCTGCCCAGCCCCCTGGGTGCCACTGCTTTCCTGTTAATCCCTGCATGCCCCGATCTCTAAAGGAGATCACATCCTGATCACCTGACTACCTCCACCTCTCTGTCCTCTCTGCAGCACGGCAAAGGCACACCACCAGGACATGGCTGTGTCTTTTCAGAGCTTGTATGTTCATTTCTGCTATCACTGATTTAACAGTATTTACTTGTTTAACAATAGAGGGGTCAGGTCATTTATTGTTGATATCCTGCCTGTGTCGCTCTTGTTATTCTCATTTCTCTTTGCAGCAGGCGTCTTCTGTCCTCTGTAAACTTGCTGACGTGGTTTACTCTCTAATTCTTATTGATGCATTCATGCACCCCTGCTGTGCTTTTATATGTCGGTTTGACGGCCTGTGTTGAATTATTCTGTTGTCTTGTTTGTCTCCTCTCAGCCACAACACGAAGACCACATCATGGCTGGATCCTCGGTGTCGAGACAAAGCCTCCAGGCCTCTGGAAGAGTGTGATGACGATGGTAAGCAGCTACTTCACACAGTGAAAGTGTACATTCTGACTTCTGCATGGTGCTTCGGGGATCAGTAGCTGGTGCATGAGGTCTCATACATGGTGCTTCCTTGTTTACTAAAAATGAAATAGTTCATTTCCCAGAAGCGTTAAAATCAAGATTTGTAATGAGTCCTACTTCTGTAATATAAGTAAATAGTAGCTTTTACATTCTCTCACAACTACTGTCACACAACAAAATGACAAATAATTCCCAAATAGCAACAAAATGTTGATAAATTCCCCAGTGTCACTTGACTATTTCAGAACACAGTTTACAAAATTGCACCATCAAGTGGTGAAATTTAAAGTGGCATGCTGCACCTCTCTACATTGCTCAGCTTTGTTAAGGTGTTTTATCCTGTTTAATGTAAGCTTTGAAACTAAGGGGTTTTTGTTTCCCTGTTTGCCTTTCTCTGGACTGTCACTCCATTCTTTATTTGCTCTTGATTCCTCTATTCCCGACCCACCTCTTCTCTTCTATCTATCCCCTTTTCTACTCTTCATTTTGTTTTCTTTGTTTCATCCTGCTTTCACTCTGGAGAAGAAGGGATACATACGGAAGACCTGGAGAGTGATCTAGGTAAGTTTTTTTTGTTTTAAAAAAATGTATGCTGAGGATTTTTATTAGGTTAAATGACAGGTATGGCCTGTCCATCTTTGAAATTTGATTATTTCTAAATAGCTGCTCTGTGGTTATATGACTTCTGATCATGCTGTTTGAATTTGAAGCTTCAAAATTCTTCTTTAGAGATTTTTGAGGTAGGAAAAAAAAGGAATTTAAGACTTTTAACCACGAAAGACACTGCATAGCAATGTTTTAATGTTTGTATTTGATGCTCTACCAGCTCACACTCTGTAACCTACAAGCAGAGGACTGACGTGATGGATGCTTGTGCTAGCTACAGAGAGCAGTGGTACTTGTTTACCGAAACATTAATAGCATTATAGATAGCATAATTCTCCAGATTCCTGCAGAACAGAGACAGTTTGTTTAGAGATGGTAAATTAAACCATCTGATGTACACCTGACTATCATAAATTATTCCTGGGTCTGTGTCCAATTTAATTTTATTCCTGTTGGCAGTTTGTTTTATTACATTTCTTGCTCTGCTCTTCAAATGTTTCGAAAAATTTAAGCTCATTAATCCTTCACATTTATTACAGGGACGTGTCTTGTTCCGTATTTGGTTCAGTCGTATGTTGTTGATCATAGATCTGATTTAATTCTAACATCAGTATCCAAAGGTCATGCCGTTTGGGATTTAGGATCATTCAATTTGCTTTTGATGTACTAATTCCGATATTCTGCTGGTCATGGTTTATAATCTAAATTCCAGGAGTTATTTGCTCACATTTGAACTATTAGCCCTTTTCCATACACATGTGCTGGCTTGGTTTGGTGCGTCAGACATACAACAGGGCTACACACCTGAATCTGCGTTTTTAATTGATTATGTACTTGTCTTGTGTCAATGACATTTAAAAGCAACACCCACTTTAGTGCGGTTTGCATTTATTGCACTATGCAATAGGGCTGGATATCGTTTAAAAAATGAAGGTACTAGTTCTAATAGCAGTACCCTTAAAGTGATACTGATACCAGAGGAGTGCTTCATTCGATACCTTTCTTTTCTATTTCATTTGAGACCCATCAAGTGAATGGAAGCACTCAGTTGCATAAAATGCCACAGCCACAGCCTTGTCATAAAGTCGTACTTTTGATGTCACCCTGGCACATTGAACTGCCAGCTCTATCAAATACACCACGCTAGATTTCACCACACAACTGTCAATCACACATCGCATTTTATGGAAGGTTTGCAGTGATTGGCTAGATGCAAAACCAAACAAAAAGTACTTTTTTATGATTTTGTTTTTGAGTGCCAATACCCAGTCCTACTGTGCAAAGGTTGTTGGTAGCCAGCTACTTATAATCATGGATTTTCAAGCTGTTGTTATGATTTTGATTGGCATTTACCATTTTTTGCTTAAAAACGGGGACAGAATGACAAAACTGATCTATAATGGTTCATGAGTGTTAACACTGAACTGCTCTTGAACCATGACAAAGCCTATCTTACGCTACTGCAATCTGCTTTAAAAGGGGGCGGGCGGGCTTTGACCCGACTCTGGAGATGGTCCATCTCGGGCACGACTCAGTACAGTTTGGCATGTTTTTAAACTGGTAATGGAAATGTAAATCAAAGCGGCACGGTCTGACTTGCTGTGGCCAACGTGCAGATGGAAAAGTCCTATATGTTATGCTAAGGGTTTGAAGAGGTTGATATATGTACTCGCAGCTGCTTCACAAACTAGCAAATGGCTCAGCTGCTGATTCTTGTCCCAGTTGCAGGTAGCACAAACAAACCCATAATGGAACAAGAGCTCAGCTCCAAACAAGGCCTTGAATGTCTGGCTGTAAGCCTTTATTATTGCTGGCTGCTCAGATGCAGACAGTCTGCGATTATTGATTGTGAAATCCAGTCTTTTATAAAAGTGTTTACTGGACTGGAGAAGCCCACGGTAACACAAGGAGGTAATGTCTTTGTCTGAAATCAAATACAGTGAGGAGGAGGAGGACTGAGATGCCAACATCTTAATGGGGATGTGTCAGTTTAATAGGCCTCGTCTGTCTGCCTGTTCCCTTGGAGTGTGGTTAGGTGTGTGTACAACTCGCAGGGGTGTGTTCACAGGCTGAGACCATGTCAAGCTGAGTGGAATAATGTGGTAATATTTAGTACGATTGCATGCAGACAAAGGCAGATGTTAGCACTTGAGTTTTTATGTTTTTAGACCCTTTGTTGTTTCCACACAGTTTTAGTGAGATGTTTTAGTCATGATTAAGTCAGTAAAATATAATAAAGTAGTTGTGGGCAGCAGGAGAGTGATTGGGGTCATAATTTAGGTATGAATGTCCTTTGACGACATACAATATAAGTGCTACTGGCACAGTATATACTTCATTATTACTGCTTAACCCTTTGCACCTGTTTGAAACATTTTACTTTTTACAAATGTAATAAAACAGAAAAAAATAACGGAAGAAGAGTCCTTGGCATGTAGAAGCTACATCTAAAATTTAAGAAATGAGATAAAACAGAAAAACATTGGTTTTAAAAACAACATAAATTGGGTTACAACTAATCCAGTTTTTTGGGTCTAAAAGTCTTTTGTTATTTACCTTAATTATTCTTGGCATTTGATCCAGTTTTTGCATTTATTTGAAAACTCAGACAGCATGTCCAGACGTTTATAAACATAGCAAAACAATTTCAAAACTGTGAGAAAAACATTAAAGTCACGTGAACCCTCAAGTGCCATAATCAGAGAGATTGGATAAGATAGCTGAATTTGATACAATACAATTTTACATAAAATATCTGCTAATGACAGAGGTTTACGTATTATTCTGTGTTTTATGTTGTGTGCTTTCTGTATTTCAGAGCTGCCTCCAGGATGGGAAAGGATAGAAGACCCAGTGTATGGGGTGTACTATGTAGAGTAAGTTCATCACCTCATTGACACCCACCAAGAGACATTAGTGTTGTGTTTTTATAATGTATTTTTTTGGTGTGTAGTTCTATTATTTTGGAGAGAAGACAGACGTCTATGGCCGATATCTCCAACACTCAGCAACTTACGCTAAAACAATATAGATGAATAAATAATACTGTAGGTAAGAGGAAAAATATGTATTTCAGGGTGAATTGTTCCTTTAAAGATTCTTTTAAGCTGAGCCTTCACATTGATAAGAGAACATATGAGTTTTTATATCCTGTAACATTTTTGTCTAATCTTTTTTTTTTTTTTTTACCTTTTCATCTTGTTTCCTCTCCCTCTCGTCATCTCAGTCATATTAACAGAAAGACCCAGTATGAGAACCCAGTGGTGGAGGCGCGGCGTCGGAAAATCCTGGAGCAGCAGCAGCCGCAGCCTCCAGAAGGTGAGCGGTATATTCGAGGTTCGTTTCCTGCCCTGGCACGGCACCATTTCTTTCTTTCTTCATGTCTGTGAGTGTCATGTCCTTCTAGTTCGTCCAGTGCTCTCCTGGGTTTTGGCCAGACTGCTATTCTCCTTTCTTCTGTGACTTGACTTCAACTTCTGTCAATACATGATCCAAAAAAAACCCACATTCAGTAAATGCAAATTTTGATTCTCAAAGGGACAAAGTTTTACTAAAATATGGCTGGCCGAATCCCTTGTGTCGTCTTTGGTGTTTAGATTTTAAGTTCTGTGATTTAAAATCATATATGCTCTATATCATTCTGTATTTGATCATTTAATTTGCATTGCCATAAAAAGCTGAGAAAGATTTTTTTACTTTAGTGTGAGACGTGCCTCCCCGGGGGGTCGGGGGGAGAGCCGTTAAAATACTGTGTGAGGTGAAAAGGACAGGTACCTGCTGGTGCTCGGAGAACAACGGGAAGTTAGTTATTGTAGTTTGGCTCTGTGATTTTGCCCATTCATCAACACCGCGAGGAGCTGGAGCTGCAGCGACTGACATGCAGCTCATGGAGGCAATTAGGGTACTTTAAAACAGTTAGAACCCAATTGCTGCAAGTTGTGTCAAAAACTGTAGTCGTCAGAGTCATAAATCAGTCAGATTTTAACATACAGACTTGACTGACGCATTTTTAGATTCAGTGGAACTTACACTTTTCATTATATATTATATACATATCATTATCTCTGAATACATGTCCACAAATCTGCTTAGAAATCATAGAAAAAAAGATGCTCCATGCTCAAATTTGCTTGAGAATCATCACATTTTTGCTTTTCTTTTGTCCCACAGTAATGAAGTGATAGCTGTCTGTTTATCCTTTAATACGCTGCAAACAGGAACTGCTAAAAGCTTATTGAGCACACTTAATTGATGCCCATTTGCCAAAATGTAATTACAGATATAGGCAAAAAGGAATGGGCTCAAGCTGTAGTCTACACCTAACTCATTGAATACATGGCAACATTACACTTCCCGTTTACATCTCCCAATACCATTACATTATAGGAACTGTAGTTCCAAAACTCAGATTATCCCCCAAATAAAGAAAAGACAAAGAATAAGAATAATATGGGTGAAAACATGCATTATTTACTTTATTTCATGTTACATTATCAATATTTTTTGTACTGTACTATGGCTCAGATTATCCCATTCCAATGTTGTGTAATTATATTCCTGAAATACTGACACTCTCCTCCATCTATTCATATCCAGATGTTTGCTCTGTGTTGAAAACCTCTGGACATACAGATGCAGTTGTCTCGATTTTGTCTTAGCAGGGCCCACAGTGCCAGACTAAACCCCTGCTTTAGCCTGAGATGTAATAAAATTTAAACTGTTTTGCATATATATTACTTTTTTTGTACAATATGACATTCGCAAATAACACTAGCAGAAGCTGATGTAGATGAGGAGCTAATTACAACTGAGGCGTAAAAGTGAATGGCAAGTATGTACAGTGTGTGCTTAAAGCTCTGTGTGTCTATACGTGTGTTGTTGTCAAGTGTTTATATGTATGCATGTGTGTGGCATGTAAATACACCTCTTGTGTTGAGTGTGTGTTGATAATGTGTGTGTGATTGTGTTCATACAGAGTGGATAGAGGAGCACTCCTCAGCAGCAGCTCCATTAGCAAACTACGCTCCAAACCACCTGGAGACCTACAGGGACCCGCAAGTCCCGTCAACTCTACCTCCCGTCCCTGCAGGAGCCAAACGTAAGTCGTTATGTTGTATACACGCAGTATATACTTCATTATTACTGCTTAAATTTGATGTTTTCTTGACAGTGGCCCAAAGATATATTATGTTGTCAAGATGAATAACAAATTTTGAATTCATCTACATTTGAAATTCCACATATTTAATTTCTGCTGATTTGTTGTTTTTATAGTTTGTTGATGTGACGTTCAAAAAGAACGACTTTGGAAATGTATATATAAGGAAACCACAAAAAAAGTACATGCAGAATTGGATTCAGCAACTTTTCAGACCCTCTTAGTTACCTTCTTCCTAGAAAGTGACTAGCAACCACTTTAGCAACTTATTCAGATCATCAGGGAATAAGTGAGAAATATATTCAAATATATTATACTGCTATTCACTCCATGCAAGCTGCCCTGAGTAATTGCAGTCCATGCCAAGAGTGCAGGGTGTCTCTCTTTCTTCTTGCACTATGTTTACATATGAATTATTTTCTCTTTTTTAGGTGCATTTTTAGGTATTTATTCTACAATTATTTTTTTAAATTTGTTTTTCAGTTGAATAATATTTTATAAGTTTAAGAAAACCTGCCGTTAATAAATATTCACATTCACCAAAATAATCTTCTTTTTTTTGTTGCCATAATCAAGCAGCTGTGCTGCAGACCTAAAATGTTGGACACATGGCAAACTGTCTAAGATGTTGATGCACCAGCAACCATAACTTCTAATAACAAGACAAACCAATCCACTGTTTTGTAGCTTGCCACAGCTGATGTTGATGGCGCCCTACATTAGAGGAATCAGTCATTGTCTCAACTTGCAAATTTTTCCACATATAAGAACGCTGTCTACAAAGCATGATCCTCATCTGAGAGACAAAATTACTGCAGTCATTGTTAAGGAATGCTGAATGTAGAATCTGCAGATGGACACTAAAGTAAGAGTTGTTTCTCGGGTGTTCGACAGGAGGGAAACCTTTCTTCACAAGAAACCCAGCAGAGCTGAAAGGAACCTTCATCAACACAAAGCTGAAGAAGAGTCGTCGTGGCTTCGGCTTCACTGTGGTCGGCGGCGACGAGCCGGATGAGTTCCTACAGATCAAAAGTCTGGTGCTGGATGGGCCTGCAGCCGTGGATGGCAAGATGGAGACAGGTGCAGTACACGACCACTATCCACAGGGGGCACTGTTTTCATTCAACACACCTCCCTCCACTACATTAACACTGTTCAGTGGTACTTACGAGCTCAGTCCCAGTGTCTCCTCTAAAGCACTCAGACTTTGAAAGCCCATGACGGCTCAGGGATGTCCCGTTGTGAATTCAGCAAGGGCTTAAGGGACCAGAGTGGATATTTTTTTTAGCCCTTTATTCTATATTCCTATATTCATACTTGTTTGTCAATATGATGACATGATAGTGACGATCAAATATATTGATTTGGTCCAACTGCACTGTTTTACTGAGGTGATGTCATTTTAGGTTTTACTGTTGCATTTGAATTGGGCCCTGCAGTTCGGGGTGGCAGGGGAGCTTGATCATGTCCCAGCATACATTGGGTTTGAGGCACAGTGCACCCCTGTTACAGGCACCTTGTTCTTGCCTGATTACACTGAATAATTGAATTTCACACAACTGGGGAATTATATTAAACAACACCAACAGTGTTTTGACTGGATATATTAACAGTAAATAGCTGTTAAATATGTATATGACAGCATCACTGACAGAATCATTTTCCGTGGTGCAGGTGATGTGATAGTCAGTGTGAATGACACCATCGTGCTGGGCTACACCCACGCTCAGGTGGTGAAGATCTTCCAATCCATCCCCATCGGTTCCATGGTGGACCTGGCCTTATGCCGTGGCTACCCGCTGCCCTTTGACCCTGATGACCCCAACACTAGCCTGGTGACCTCAGTGGCAATCTTGGACAAAGAGCCTATCATTGTCAACGGACAGGAGACATTTGACTCACCGTCCAACCAGGCCGGACCCGTAAACGGCATGAGGGAGCCACGGCCGCACAGCCCCTCGGCTGAGGTGGCGTCCAACGGCTCGCACGGCTACTCCAGTGATGTGGTCACACTGGCCTCATCCATAGCCACCCAGCCCGAGCTGATTACCATCCACATGGAGAAGGGCGACAAGGGATTCGGCTTCACAATCGCAGACAGCCTGACGGGAGGAGGGCAGAGGGTCAAGCAGATAGTGGACTATCCGCGCTGTCGTGGCCTAAAAGAGGGAGATATTCTGATGGAGGTCAACAAGAGAAATGTCCAGAATATGAGCCACAATCAGGTGGTGGACCTGCTGAGCAAATGTCCCAGAGGCAGCGAGGTCACCATGCTGGTTCAAAGAGGTATGTATTACATCTTGCTGTCAGATGTTTGGATAAAAAGGTGCAGGAACAGAAGTTTGCACGCCAAAGGATGTGTGATTTAGAGCACAAAAGAATGTTCTGTTGTCTGCTGAACAGACAACAGCTTGAATAGCTGGCATGGAAAGAGTGACATAATGAGAAGGCAGGAGAGAAAAGTGAGGAAGAGAGTGGGCGGCAGGTTGAAAATGCTCGGACTGGATGGGATGAAATGAGGAGAAGAGACGATGAGCTGAGTTAGCATGGCAGTCGAGGAGCAGATGAGTGTGGGAAGGAGTGGGAGGCTGGGTAAAGAAGCGAGATGGATGAATGAGAGGGGAGGGGAGGAGGAGCACATTAGGTCAGGAACTCGTATATGATATGAATACGGCTGCAGCTCAATTGGACCTCAGAGACTTTGTCACTCTTTGCCATTGTCTCTATGTTGCCTAAATAATAACTGGGTATTGTGAAAGGTATTATTTTCTGCTCTGGATGTGGTTTATTTTGAAAATACTGTACTTGGAGCGAATAAGTGAGAGGAGATCAGAGCTTGACTGAACGTTCCATTGATTTTGATTAGAAAATTGAGTATTCAGTTGGCTCATACTCTGCTATTTTTGCTATTTTTGTTTGCTATGTAGGCGCATGGTTTTTATGTGGATTCTCAACTGGTTCACTTCTATACTGAGCCATTCATGTTCCTACACACTACACTGTTGGCTACAGCTGGCACTTTTGGCCTGGAATGACCAAGGGATAAATGTTTTGTCAAAACAGAACAAATTGTTTGACCGAGTGCAAAGTATCCTCACAGACACTGAATGACATTGGGGGTCCCTCATTTGTGTCCAATCCTTATTGTTGTTAAATCACCGTCCATGCCAGCTGACCCACATCTCTATTAGTGGCAGGTTGGGATATGCACCCTACATCAATTATGCCCTCTAATGAGTTGACCTTGTGCACTGCTGCTGGAATAACCCTGCTGTATTGTGTTAAATGTCAGCATCATTATGGGCCTGTGTGAGTGAGTCTTGAGAGATGCAGGACAGTGTTCCTTCTACCAGAGCACAGAGAGAGAGGTTCAAAGAGAGCAAGACAGAGAGGAAATGAAGGAGAGGATAAGTGAGAAGGAGGCTACAGGCAGTCACTGGGGCAGGAGAGGCGACTGACAGCAGCGGAGATCATCTCTGTTAGCTGTGACACCAGCCTGTCATTATTATGAGCTCAGGCGAGAGGCCAGGTGATGAGGGGCAGGCAGCCAGGGGGTCGGTAATAAGAATAATTAATCTTCTATTACAATGGTTAGACATACGGCGGAGTATGGCTTGAAATTTAAAATAGTGCAATAGAACGGTGAAGTCCCTCCCCTTTCGGTGTCCCCTATGGGATCTATTTTCGAAAAAAATATGAATGGAAAATTTTTATTTTTTTTTAATCCCATTTGAATTTCGCCATGAATTACGCAAATGATGTTTTAAAGATAAAATTCTCATGTCAAGTCACAGTTTGTCATACTATTTAATTTTGTGGGAAACTGCTAAGTGAACTCTTTCGTCTCGCACTATGCATGTCACCTAAGCTTTGTTTCCCACACAAATGTTATACTGTCTGACCTGTTTATTTAACAACTCCTGGTGTTTATATCAGCCGGGAACAGAAAGACAAAAAACATACAGTGTGACAACTTACATGTAATTTATTGCAATTCATCGAGATCCAAAAAGTGATTTGTCTCCCCCCTTTGACTTGGTACATATTTTTTCTAAAAAAAAAAAAAAAGGCCCCATGATGGTCCAACAGAAGGGGAGGGACTTTGCCTCTTGATACAAAACAATTTTTCACTTACTAAAAACATTTGTTTGATACTTAATTCTGAGCAATATAAACATGTTTTTCCTTTTTACAAAAGAAGCCAATTTTCTAATTTGGAGCTTTGATAACCAAAGATCATGTGACAAATTTAGGACCAGATATTCACATCTGACTGCTGCTGAAACCCATGACTACAAACCAAAATATCAGAATACGACACAAGAGCGGCGGATATGGATGATGTGAGCTGATGACGCGCCTGTGCTCTAAAGTACCTTTTTGCATCATAGCGATAAATTCACTACTCATATACTGCACAATCTGACACAAATTGTGACCAAGTTTGTTTTAGTAGGAGCCACCTCTCAGACTGAGGCATGCAATCAATATTACGGTCGTCGTTGCGTTAAGGGCAAATTAACAAAGAATGGATTTCGGCTGCTGACAGCGCCATGATATGTGCATTACTTACAACCTCTATCTGTCCTGCCTCAACATCAGAGGTTTCTCCACAAAAAATATTGCATTAATGATATTTCAGTGCAAACGTCCCCAATAAAGTTTTGCAGCTGAGTGCAATTTGCCATCTTAGTACATCTTATTGCACTTATACTGGTGGAAAAGTATAAATGTTGCCTTGATGCCAGTAACACAATAGGCAGAACAATGACATTTTAACATTTTGATATTTTCAGATTGTGAGCTGCAGAGGCTTTCCTCAAAACTTAGGGCAAGGTATTTTGACTTGACTTACTTAGATATTCACATTCAAGTCGTCAGTGCGCTTCGGTTAGCACCATGTCTCTAAGGACACTAATAATTTCCCTGTAACTGCTTGTGGCTATTAGCGCTGATCTTCGTTGATTGGACTGTTTTGCAATTACGCTCATTTGCATAGAAAGTTGCCAGTTTTGCGCCAAATGTATGCATATTATCTAATTTAAATATCTGCAAATAGCACAAGAGCACAGGACTGCTTTTTCCTGGCAGCTCAATTAGTGCTGCATTTCACCCTTTGCGTGTGCTTTGAGAATTCCACGGTTTCTTTTTGTCTTATCTGTGCAGGTATAGAAGCTGCAAAAGCAGCGCTATCCTTTTGTGAATTTGCCTGTCGAATTGTAAAGGCAAACAAAAAAATGCCAAACACTTAGTAGTTATAGCCTCTCAGATGCGAGGATTTGCTTCTTTTCCTTTCTTAACATCACTGTGAATTGAATATGTTTAGATTTTGGACTGTTGATCACACAAAATAAGTAACCTGAAGACGCCAACTTCAGTTCTGGGATATTGTAATTTTCTTGACTTATGAGATGAATCCAAAATATGCATCATAGATTAATTAACAGTAGAAATAATTATTAGATGCAGCTGTAATCAGTTGTAACAGTTCTCTCTGTCTGAGAATAATGCGATAACCTTTCAAGTGATCGCCAGCAGCTAGCACATAATCATTCACAAACAACAATTATGGGAACTAAGGGGAGCGGGGTGAGGGAGTTAAGAAGAGAGAGCAGAGGATGAGGAATAGGAGGACCAGGGATCATGTTTTGAGAAAGTGGAGGAGGAGGATTAGGGGAGAGAGTGTGAGATTTGCTGAACAGCACTGGAAGTTCAGTGAGGGGGAGTGTGTATGAGGAGATTGGTTAAGAGAAAAGTTTCAGCGGAGGAACAAGGTGGACTTCAGCTGGAGGAGAAGAAGCAGCCTTAATCTGCTCATCTGTGACTCATCAATCTGCGCTGTCTGACTCAGAGTCAGCAGAGACTGTTTTTAAGAGAGGGTGCAAAGCACAAGGTCAAACAAACATAACATCACACAATGATTTTCCACAGGAATCGTTTTCTCTCAGACGTGAAGTTATTTTGTTTCGACCAGCAGTTGTTATGTTTCATTTTTTAAAGGATTTTTTTTGCAGTAGATTGATTTGTGTCGCAGAAGTTGCAAAACATTCTGAGTTAGTTATAAATAAACTTACAGCACTGACAAAATGTGAAAAATAAACTGAACCAAGATTAGTTTAAGTGACTAAAATTCAGACTGAGTTGTCTGTATTATAAGATGTGCACGACAAAGCGAGAAAAACATATTTTGCAACACTACACCAGTTCAGCGGTTTACCCCAGGAGGCAGCACTGCTCTGAACTGAACAGTGTCAGTATAGTTTGCTCGTGGCTAATCTCACATAGATACATGAGTTCAGAAGCTTTACAAGTAAAAAATTCAAGTTTGTTTTGTCACAGAGCATTTGCAGAAGTTTGTAGTGCATTTTGCCATTAAAATAATGCTCCATGTGAAGACAGAACATTGCACTTACACTGAACAGATCCACATTTTGGCTTTTGGATTGCCTAGCAGATGATCTCCCTAGCTTCAATTCTGTGGTGGTTGAACACCTAGAAGAGGGGAGAATGGCACCGTGTCATTTGTGAAACAGAAAATGACAAGAGGTTGAATAGGCTGTTGTGTTGTAAAGTAGCTGCTGAGTAGGACTGTGTAGTGACAGCTATTACAAAGAAAAAAATGTGTCTAAAAGCCAGATAGGCATCTTTAAACTTGGCAGAAATAGTTTTTATAATTTATACTTGAATGTCTTAGTTTTGTTATGATACTCATATTTCTACGATACAATATTTTGAAAAACATAGATATTCAAAACCATTTCGATAAAACATGAAAAACTGACATTTAGGGGTGGGAATCATAAAGGGCCCATGATATGATATTTTCACGATACTTCAGTCCAGATACAATATTATTCCGGTTTTAAACCGTGTATGATATGCAAGTATTACGATAACATACACTGCTTTGTATTGTGATTTATTACCTTTTTCAACTGGCAAAATTTGTTTTATCTAATGAGATTAAGTTTTCAGTCTGTTCATCTCACTTGTCATTTTTATGCAGCAAAATGTGTCTAGTGGACTGAAAAAGCACTTGCTTTTATTATTCTAGCAGACTACCAAAAGTTAAATTTGTAATTGCAATATGAATAATTTATATTATTTAAAAAATTATACTTGTGCAAAATACCATGATACCAAGGTGTATTGGTTTGTTCCCCCACCCCTATTGACAATTAGGACATACAATTTAAATTGTATCGATACTACAATTGAATCAGCAGAGGCCCCACAATATGATATTATCACAGTACAATGTTACTGCAATTTTAAAATTATTGCAATGTGCTTTGTATAGCAATAACATATATTGCAATATGAGTCAATACCTTTTTGTTATCTGCTAATTTTGTCTCCAAAGGAAAATTTTGTCAACATCTATTTTATCTAAAAAGTTCTCAGTTTGTTCAGCTCACTTCAGTCATATATATTGCAGCAAAATGTATCCAGTGGACTGTAAAAGCAATTGATGATTTTACTATTCTAGAAGGCTATCAAAAGTTTAATTTGTTTTTGTAATATTTATAATTTATATTATTAAAAAAAACACAGGTGTCTGTGTATCGATACAACATTGCCACGTAAAATATTGCCATACTATCCTGTACTGATTGTGTCCAACATCCCTAATCAATACTGCGGAAAATAAGTTACTGTTTCACATATTCAGAATTGATATGTACGGATATACTGATATTACACTCAAGTTTCTGCATCTGCACCACCTGCACCAAAGATTTGGAAAAATATATTTCTTTAAACACTCTAAGCAGTTCCATGTGCAAATGTGTACTTGTAAAAACGTTTATTTTACCTTAAGCTTTTCTACTCCAGGAAAATTTATATTTTCCGATAAAATTGTAAAGATAACATCTGGCGTTTTCACACATAAGATTTTCTCCTGTAAAGGAGGCCAGGCCAGCTATGACTCCTCCATCTTGTCTTCCCACTGTTGTTGCCATGACAATCGTGCACAGCTCTCCTGTCCCCTGAGAGACAGAGAGAAAGAAGAGAGAAAATGAAAAGACAGAGAGAGGGGAAAGAAAATGAAGAGGA
The DNA here is from genome assembly GCF_026936395.1 of Plectropomus leopardus. Classification (NCBI taxonomy): domain Eukaryota; kingdom Metazoa; phylum Chordata; class Actinopteri; order Perciformes; family Serranidae; genus Plectropomus; species Plectropomus leopardus. Next base: position 14,334,781 of record NC_142184.1, on the reverse strand, counting down.
AATGAAGGAAGTGGAATGAAATATGATGATAACAGACGATGAGGGAGAGCAGGACAATATAATTTAGAGCAGATGAAGAGAGGGGGACTGTTGGATAATAGCACAATCTTATAAGCAGAGCAAGGACAAATGTTTACAGGTTTGGCTCAACAAAAGGGAACATTACTCATGTTGTACACCCTCTAACAATGTATATAGAAAGCGTGGAGGAAGGACCATTCACTCACTGTGTGGGCTCTGCACAGACCCACCAAGGCCACAGCTTCAACAGCATATTGAAACACAGGGCCATTCACGCACTGCAGATTCAGTTTGAAAAGCTCCAGCTCACTCACACATTTGTACCCACACAGCGATGCAGAAACACACTTTTTTCTGCGTTTTTCTGAACTTGTTACTTGCTGCTGTTTGCATGTGTGATTTCTCAAAAGTCAGTCTCTATGTGATAAGTTATTTTGATGGGGATGGGACAGAAGGCAAGGACATTTTTACTTGGCATGTGCTTATATTGCAGATTGATAATATAAACCCATCTTTGAGGCTCTACATTTCAATGTCTGCCTTGTAGCGCTGTTCAATAATTTCCTCATTAGCATATTTCTTTGTTAGTGTGTGAGTTATTAGAGGCGTACTTCACTGTCTACTGTAAAAGAGGGAAAGGAAGCAGCCTCCTCCACACTGATGTTAAGAGCCAGTTTAGGTCACCAAACAACTGTCGGCGCTCGCTTTCACTCCCAATTTGTTTACTTCCCCTCTCATTTGAATGATAATGGGCACCGTCTTAGTCAGTGTGGTGGAAGGTTTCCTCAGTAATAATAAAATCAGCCTTTTAAGCCAATGTTACATCCTCAGTGTTCAAGTTTGTTGTGGGGTATAGAGCAGAGCTTTACTGTCATTCAGCAGCTTCAGCAGAGTAAAAAATATCAGGATTACGGCCTCAGTGGATAATGCTATGTGCATTGCTGTATATTTGTCAGTGTTTGTGCTCTGTGCATAAATAAATGCTCACCTTTTTCCATACCTACCCTTGCTCATATTACATATGCATAGCATTCATGCATTCATGGATGCTTCCACAGAGTTGCGTGTGCAGGAACATGCTATTCCCATATTTCTCTCACCGAGCTTCAGCTGCTCATAAATGTTACATTCGGCCAGATTTGATCAAGTCTAAATTTACACGTGTGCAGCAGCAACACGACGCTGAAGAAAGTTAAGCAGATTTAAAATCTACATCATGCATGAAGATGCGTTCACATTGTGCAGCATGTAAATCAGCTATTTCAGCTGACACAGCTACAGTGGGTGTAGAGTGGGATGTAGAGTCGGGGTCAAGCTACGTCAGTTCCTCAAATCTTAATTCCCCTTCAGTTCCGTGCACAAATTTATGAACCATATGGCTATAGTTAAATTCAATTTTTATATGCTTGATGCTAATTAGGTTGACATTGTTGCCAGTTTAAAGATTTTCAGAGGTTGTTTCAAAGTGAAATGGTTTTTTTTTGACCTCCCATACTCTAATTTAGAGCTCCTGGGTCAAATAAGCTGCTGTTTTAATGGGAAACACTTATTACCTTTTGATGTGTCCTTCCTGGGTCAAACAAACCCAAAAACACTCATCAGCACGTCAGCAGCTGGGATGTTCCACTTCCTCCAGTAACTGGCACCCCATAATCTTAGAGAGAGAGAGAGAGAGAGAGAGAGAGAGAGAGAGAGAGAGAGAGAGAGAGAGAGAGAGAGAGAGAGGGGAAACTAGGGAGGATAAATTATGAATCATGTAGAGAGAGGGGCTTTGCAGCAACAGAGAGTTTTAACATTTAATGATTTTTTTGCCAATGCAGCAGAAAGAGCCTAAGATGGATGCTTGCATGTTGTTGCATGTGTTAAAGTCGTTCCATCAATACCTCCAGTAGGTTTCGTACATGCTCCGTATCAGATGTTGCAGAATAGACAGAATGTCTTCATTGGTCTCTGTAATGAAGGAGAGCGAAAAGGATCAAAGGTCTGGCAATAATGTAAATGTGCTGTGCTACTGCTGCTGCTCACACCTCATATTTATCAAGGCAGACTGCTGTCACTGTACACAGAACTACTTGAATGCCTTGGCAACAGCAACTCTTTGTACCGGTGTCGTTCATGCATTCATTTGTCTATTTTTGTCTCAACACACTTTTCTGTAGTGAATGGCAGGCAAAGGAGCATCAGGAAGGGGAAAGGAGTTTTCTTGGAAAACGGTGCATACAATCAGTGTGTGGAGTTTTTTTGGCTTGTGATGGATGTGAAAAGAAAGCAGTTTCAGTGGGAATGTAGATGATTCCCTTCCTTACACTGGTATGCTGTGAATCCTCTCCCCTGACACTGGCTCAGAGTATTAATATTTCATTAGCACAAATGAGATTGATCTTCTTGGTGACTCTCTACAGTGTGTTAACTGGTATATACGAGAGAGAGAGAGAGAGAGAGAGAAAGAAAGGCAGATAGAGGGAGAGAAAGTCATGGTGCACGGAAGAAGAGGAGGGGAGGGAAGGCTAAAAAGAAAAAGGCAGTGAGAGAAGATCAGCTTCTCAATGTAAGCCTTGAGCAAAGCAGAGAAGTGGAGAGGAAACAGCTCTGTAGTTACTGAGAAGATGTGCATAGCAAGGCAGAAGCTCAAGGTTTCCTTTGATATGATACTCAAGCTACTGAGCTCCCTCTCAGTGGATAATAGTTGAGATTCAGCTGAAGAGCTCGTGCTGAAGACTGCTGGGAAGTAAACCGGAGGAGGGGTGGGATCTGCTTGTGGCGACCTGTAGCTTTGACCGGCAGTCCAGGGGCTGCTGCAGCATAAGTCAGCCCTGTCTGATGCAGATAGATCAGTTGCTCCGCTTCTAATAGCACGGGTGAGAGCGCTGAGTGGAGCGGGATACAGCAAAGGGGGAGGAGATCACTTAGATTAGCGAGCAGCCTAGCGCAGTGTGTTGCTCAGAGAGAAAGCAACAGAGAGGAGGAAGAGGAGGAGGAGGAGAGTGAGCCAGGGCCAGTTGCGCTCTGCTCTGCAGCAGGAACCTGGGTCTACCCGTTTGTCCTGGGGAGTTTTTTGATCATAGGGGACGAGGGGAAGAGCACCGCAGGTCATTAATGCTCTCTCTGTCTCTCTGCCGATGTTTTGCAGGAGTGGTGCCAGCCAAGAGGAGTCCAAAGCTGGTGGTGAGTACTATAATCTTTCTCTTTTCTCTTTTGTGTGTGTGTCAGCTCTACTGATTGAAAGGAGCGCTATTTAAAGAACAAAAGACAGATTTGATATCAAACTCTTGCTCTACTGTTCTGTATCCAGAGCTTCTGAGATCGTTTCATCTCCTCCAGCTGTCATCACTCCTCTTCACTTCTTTCTCAGTGTGCTACTTTGACTTTTTGCATTGTTTTCCTCCTCTTGCCCGTGTTGTCATCTTTCTTTGTTTTATACCCTCTCCCTTTCTCTCTCTACACCCCTCCACTCCTGCCATGCTGCCATCCTGTGACTGATTAAGCATAGCCTAGGCAGAACAGTGCAACAGTGACCAGCTGTTAGGGAGGGCAGACAGCCACAGCCGAGGGAAGATGGGAAAGAGGCATGAAGCAAAGATAGGGGAAAAAAAGGATGTGGATGAGGGAGGGAGGGAGGGAGGGAGGGGAAGACTAGTGTGGAGATGGCTTGTCCCACAACAGTGAATAACTATGATAGCCCACAGATACTGAGGATGCACTGAGGCTAACAGACAGGGAGAAGGGGGCACTGATGACAAGAGTGAGCTGCAAGCAAAGCAGAGGGAGATTGGAGAAGCTGGAGGAAAGATTGCAACAGATTGCAATGTGACTCGTAGTTGTGGCGGATAAGAGAGGATATGGAAAGAGGAGAGAAGAGGCAGAAAGACCAGCTCTGTGAGCAGTGCGAGGGTCTCTTAAGGGACAGTGCAGTTATTCAGGAGTTTAAAGAGCAAACGCCTCCTCATTTTTACGACTCATCTCAACCTGATAAAAAAAATCAATACAGGCTCAGAAGAGACGCCAGTGCAGCTTTAAATTACTGTCACCCTAATTCACCCCTGGAGAGCCACTGAGTTAGAGCAGAAGGACGTTTCCTCTGGACAGACTCCTCCAAGGTCAGTGATGGGTCTTATTCCCACCACTTCAGTTGGTCTTGATCGACATATAAAGCCCCTCAGCTGGCTGGATATTAGCATTAGGATTAGTTTGAAATGGTATCAGTCAGGGCTGTGGGTGTTACCTATTCAGGTCACATGTCACGGCGGATAGAGGAGGGGTGGGTGCTGTAAGGGGGTCGAGTGGAACCGATAGTGGCACTGCCTGACTGTCACTTTAGATTAGCTTTCCGGTGATGAAAAAGCCAGTTTTCCCCTCTCTGTTATGTCAGTGAAATGTCATGCTGTATGCGACTTCGTGTCAGCCCACAACGACCATTTTGCCTCCAGTTGAAAGTCTAAATTAAAGCTCACGGTAAACTCCCATATGCAAGAGAGACTGTGCTGTCTCAACTCATTAAGCGAGTCTCCAGTGATCAGATGAGAAGTCAATTTTGCATGGCTGTTGTTCTCATTAAGAGGCATTACTGGAATATTTGACCCTTTGTCTCGTACAGTGTGATGAGTGAGAGACTGTGCCATGGCTTCTCTACCATTTCACGCACCGGTTTAATATTCACACCAGATCAAAAATGATTCAGTTGTCACACTGGTGCTTGTCAGTAATTGCATTTTCTCAGTCAGGCTCATTTTTTATGAATCTGTAAAGTCTGTTGTAATGTGCATCTGCAAGCGATAGAACTGAGATATTTACATATTCTGGTCGCAGAATCAGAATACAACGATTACAGGAAACCATATGGTGCCTAGCAGCAGAATATCAAGTTGGAAAAAAAATTAAGATATTCTAGAGTTGTGCATGGATGACATTTATTTGTGAGTCAGGCCGGAAGTTAGCGTTACCCTGGTTCCCTGGACAAAAAGCCAATGTTTTTTGTTGTTGTTGTTGTTGTTGTTGTTGTTGTTGTTGTTGTTGTTTTTTTAATTGGATTTTGAATTATTGCAAAAAATATGCTCCATGGCAAAAGAGAGTTTATGACACTTACACATTTTTTTTGGCAAGATAACCATCACAAACATACACCACTTTTATGATTTTTGCGGTATAAATGCAATCACCAGAAGTAAATAGCAAATAGTAAAGCTAATGTTGGGCGATGAACAAGCTACACCACAGTCACATGACTTCAAAGCTGCTGCCACAACATGGATGTAAAATTGCGTTCTGTGCGATACTACATTATGTCGTATCATTTAGCCACTTCAGCAACTGCCTTTTTTAAGGCAGGGTTTTTACTGCTGTACTTCATGTTTTAGAAAAATAATGTGAAAATCTTTTAAGCTTGTGTTAACCACAAACCTTATGTCAGGTGTCTAACAAAAAAAAAAAAACATTGACTTTGAGACCAGGTAGATTATCAGAAGATTTTAAATGATTACTCATTTTCAGGTTTTAGGGCTTATTCCTGCAACACTCAACAACACTATATATTGTTACAGCAAAGCAAGAGGCTCCGTTGGTGGGGGTGTGTTGCTTCGTGACTAAAGGAAAAACTAATCAGGAAGTTCAGTTTAAGTAAAAGATACAAGATTAAAAAGAGGTATTTAAGTTAAACTGGTTTTGCTGGACGATCCTGCATTGTTTTGCTGGAGCCCCCCTGTGTTGCCAGAGCGACGCTGCAGTTTCACGCACAGAGACAATGTCGGTCTAAATGTGGCCTAAAACACAACATTTACGCAGAATATTTTAATTGTTAAACACTTTTTTATTTCACTGTTAAAACAACTGAGTGTTTTGAGCAATTTCAGTTGACTGAGTAGCAACGAAATACTCATAATACTTATCTCCTACCCACCTAGAGTCTTCTCTGCCAAATTTTACAAATCCCTCCTTCAACTGAGACTAACCTTGATTCTAAGCATTGGTTTTCCATGAGCAGGACCTTCTGCAATAAACAAGGAATCGTGGTATTCATAAAAGGCAATATCTTTGTTCACTGAAATTCCCTTCTCATTTCAATCTGTCTTTGTCTTGCAACCATGGTAACCAAGTCATTTCTCCTCACACTCCAGCAGCAGTTTTTAGTGAGAGATATTCTACTGCAATGTCTAAAAAAGATGACCTTGGACGCGTTTTCTCTCTCTTTGTCCTCCATCAACACTCTTCTCACTCATCTCTTTCCCCCTATATCTTGCCCTTATCACTGACTCACTTATCACTCTCACTTTTTTTTCTCCACTCTCTGCCCTCTACCTCCATCCTCTGCTTATATCCACCCCCATCCCTTTACACACATGCACTTCTCACTCTGTTTTCTCTCCACCCAGCACCAGTTAGAGAGGAAAGACAGCCAGAGCAGCTCCCAGCACAGTGTGTGCAGCCATCGCAGCACCCACACCGATTCTCCCAGCCACCCACCCTCTGCCATGCCCAGTGAGGCTGTGGCTCCCACTCCTGCTGCCCCCACCCAGCCTCTGCCAGGCCTGCCCCCTCAGGACCCTGCAGATGGCACCCTCACCCTGCAGAAGAAGCCAGACCCCTTTAAGATTTGGGCGCAGTCCAGGAGCATGTACGAGAGCCGACGTGAGTAGCATGTAGTTCTAACTAATTTTTGAGAGTTTTGCTGACTTTAGAGTTTATTACAGACCTTTTAACCTTATATAACTACCTGAGGTCATCTGGCAGGAGACGTTTGATGGCTTAGATTTAAATCTGGGGAAAAAAAACAACTCAATTTTAGAAGAACCTACCTAAAGATCTGAAGCAATTATTACACGTTTGTAGATAAGCTTTTGTGTAATGATTTAAAGGAATTTTCTGCAGGATAGTTGGATGAGAAGATTCCTCCAGCCTTTATGCTAAGCTAAGCTAACAAGCTGCATGCTGTAGCTTCATATTTCACTAGTGTCTTTTACACTGTGCTGTTATTTCCCCTTGCCTGTCTGTATAAAAAGCAAGATTACAGAATGAGGGGACAAACGGAGGTAGTAACCATGCTAAATAAACTTGTAAAAGCCAGCACAACAGTTGTGACATTTTGACGACGTGCCACTCATTGCCTGGAGATTTAAAGAGCAACTAGCAGCAGTTCACCGGTAACTCAAAGAAGAACAGCAGCTGAAAATTTTGGCAAATTGGAAAAAAAGTTAGGTCCAGGAGCTCCTCACCCTAAGAGCTGAGGGTGAGATTGACCTCCATAAAACAGTGATGGTAAATAATTGTTATCGCCATGTTTTCCATTGTTATTGATGGTTAGAAAATGGTTACACATCACGGCTGTCATGCCTCTTTTTCTTCCAAGATGCTTCACGCTGTCCAAAAATGACACACTGGGGCAGCATTAGAAGAAAGGAGGCATAAAGAATGGACTTTGTAGCAGCCTTATTGTGTAGAAAGAGCTACAGACAGACATGAAATTGGTATTGATCTCCTTATCTAATTCCTGACCAAAAAGAAAATGCGCCAAATTCCCCAAAACTAGGATTCAACAGATAACTGCTATGTGGAATTTTTAACTATAATGTCCACTGCTTGGATAGTTTGACACGTTCGATAAAGATGAGAGGTACATCTGATTGTTTTGCTTCTTAAATGTATTTCTTCAATTGTGGCAAGATGCACAAAGGAAAATAATCACAGCTGTGTATACAGTGTGATCACCACAGGGCACGTCTTTGGCTTTGTGTGTTTGTGTCAGTTGAAGCCTTTTTGTGTGTTTGCTAAACAACGGTGTGCTTACTGAGTCACAACTGATCCTGTGACAAAAGGTGCCTCCAAGAGGAAAGTGTCCTTGAAAACACACAAGTGCTGGCTGATGAGTGATGTGTAGGTATATGCGTGTGTGTGGGTGCATGTGTCAGTCGTACGCATTCTGTCCCAGCCTTCCTCTCGACTGAAAAGAGCTGTCAAGTTCAAAAACAAAACAAAGAATAGCAGCGCGTGTGTACTTCCCTTCACATTATACATTGAACGGACAAGTCACACTTCACCTTTTAAACCGCCTGTTAAAACTGACCACATTTACATTATCAGCAGCCAAACAGCTTGTCTCATGCCCTGTTTAGTCACTGGAAAAACAGAGTATCCAAAATCCCAAACTGGAACAGCAGAAAGTAGGCAGCCTCTCTGTAAGACTCCTCAATATCATTTGCAGTCATGGCCTATTCCTGCATTATTCATAGGGAAACACTGTAAGGGTGTCAAACCACTTATTTTCTGTTTCTGATAGAAGAGCCTGTGAGAAAGGGGGAAGGATCTTCCAAAAATAATGGGTTCACTCGACTGTTCAGGATGAATTACATCCTTTAGACCTCCTGCACTTGGTTCTGCCGCTGATATGTAAAGGGAAAATAGGTCTGTATATGCTGTGAAATACATCTCTGTGTTGTAAAAAAGATTGCATTGTGATTGTAGAGGGGTGATGTCTATGGCAGCTCTTCTATGTTTGCTTGTCGCGCATTGTTATTGTCGCCAGCCACACGTGCGCTTGCTGTGTATTGCAGCGTTGGTTAACAATCATGGCTGCCTGTAGAATCTAGGACTGCTGCTGATTAAATATTAACTGGGCCCGGAGAGGGCTGCTTTAAGCTGCGGCTGATTGGTATATCTGTTTGATAACCCCTGAAGGAGCTGCAGCCCCTTTTTGAGTCGACGGGGGGAGGAGGGGGGAGACACAATGAAACAAGAAAGAGAGAAGGAGACAAAGAATGACAAAGACGCCCAGATTCTCTGTGTTTCCTATGCTTTCATGTGCATGCTGCCACACAGGTGTACTTGATTTGTGATGAGGTGATTCCAATAGTCCATTGAGTGCAATAGAAAGGCAATATTTTCGTGGCAGGGCGGTGTGATTGAGAGGTGAGCTTTTGGGAATGTTGCTTCCCTCAGTGCTTCATGTCACCTGTCAGTTGATGTGGCACACAGTCGTACCATTTACTGTTGCACCCTTTTTCCAACCAAACAAGCATGTATATGTATGTTTTTAAAACATAGGAAAACGCACTAAAAACTGGTGATATACACTTTTTTAGTAGGCAAGTTTGCCTTTGTGCTCCTTTTACACATTTGACATCACAAACACACCAGAAAATGGCTACCCAAATAGTTGAAAGCAGCATGGAGGCCAGTGAAAATGTCAGAATGGTCACTATGGCCTGGTATCGTTAAAAAAAATTACAATCCTAGTACCCTTTAAGTGTTCTAATACCAATTGATTAGTTTTTTTACACCTTTTTTATGTACTACATGTATATGTGAATGGAATTGCGTATAATGCCACCAAAAAACTTTTAGTGGTGTCTAAGCCTGCTGAACCGCCAAAATTGTCAAATACACCACACCTGACTTCAGCACACCACTGACTACATGGGCTGTAACTGCTGTGGTATTTCCAATCTCTTGTCGCATTTATTCAAATAATGCTTGCAGTGATTGGTGCAAAGCAACACCCAACAAATAATGATTTTTTATCAAATTTGGGTACAGAAAGGATCGAATACAAGTATCGTCTGACTGGAGAAATTTCTGTGTTGTAGACAATTTTGATTTATATCGGTCAATATATCAAATATCGAATACCGATACCTAGAATTAAATAGAAGGGAAATACAGGCACTCCAAAAGAGGAATTACATTAGAAAGCCTTTATTGTGGTGGCTAAATCATTAAAAAAGCCAACATGTTTGGAACGATGTTTTAAGGCTGCTCTGACAGAAATTGATGGAATTTGTGGCAACATGTCATTGCATCACACTGGAAAGGGAATGAAAAATATCTTGTCTACCAGGATGTCATATTTTTATCACTGAGAAATTAACTTTCTTGTCCAATGACCAAATGGCTAGTGAACGTTTAAATTTTAACCTCCATTCAATTGATTAGTATTTGGGGCTGGTAAGTGAAGCTAAATGCATTTTTAACCAGCATTCGGCTTGTGGATGATGCTAAGTTTGCACCCTGGCTGGAGCCTATAAATACTCATGACTACTGCAGTCTTTTGACCTGGGATTGAATTTTAACCTTTCTCACTAAAGACAACAGCCAGATTTTTGTGGGTGTCAGTGGGTTTTTTGTCCACTGTCACTGTCACTGCTCTATATACACAGGTCAGCACAGGGTTATTTACAAGTCTACCTGCAGCACGTAAATGCACACCAAGCAAGTTATCGTGGGAAGTGGAGAGTTTAAGTTAATGGGTTCAGTACTGGCCTTGCGTGGCAGCCGTGGAGACAGCAGGCGGTGCAAGAAGAAGCGGCCTGTGCCTCCTGTGCGGACTGGCCCTGTGGGTTTGAACAGACTGACACCAAATTGCCTGTGTCCTCCTCCACAGTCTGCTCTGTCCACTGCGAGATGCAAATGTGTAGGGAGCTGTGTGTGTGTGAGAGAGAGAGAGATGGAAAGCAGGAGAGAAAACAGGGAAAAGTGAAGCTACAAATCCATGTGAGCAGTTATAAATAGGGGCTAATAATAGGGGATCGCCATCCAGTAACTTTTCAGGTCTGTGAGTGTGATGAGGTCACAGCATGAGAATTCGCAGTCTAGTTTGTGGTCTACTTGTGAGAACAAGGAGCCAATCTGCCAACAGAGGCAGTGCTAAAGAGGAAAGGAGCACCTGTAGCCCCTCTAATAGAAAAACAAACATCTTATTGATCAGCGAGTACACAAATGTACGAGGCTTTGTGAAAATGAAACAAAACATAAGAAAAAAAAATGTTAGTTTAGAGCAACAAGCATCCAGTGAGATTTGCCTGCATAGATGCCAATCAGTCAACACTGAACAAAGCCTTTAGGTCTTTGGCGGATTTGGTGATTGAGCTCCATGGAGTCCCCACACTGTTTCTTTTGTGTATTTCAGTGCCAGATTGCCAGGAGCAGGACATTTTCCTTTGGCGGAAGGACACAGGCTTCGGCTTCCGTATCCTAGGAGGGAACGAGCCTGGGGAGCCGGTAAGTATTCCTCCACCCTCCCATTAATAGTTTATTGCCATAGCTGAAGAATTAAAAGATCTACATGCACACTAATGCACCCTATATGTCCTGTTTCCAAAAAATTTAGTGCTTTTAATTTTTTTCTCAGTATGCCTCACAATTCTATAGGAGGTTCTCTGTTTTCTCTGTCTTCCCTATTCCTCCTACTTCTATGTTTAGTCTGCCTTTAAACCATAGTTGCAGAAAGTCCTATCACTCCATCTAACTGGAGCTGTTGCTCTCTGGAGCATCATATAGACAGCTTGTTAAGAGAAGCAAAGCTTTACCCACAATCCCTCTGGTTGTGCACCGTATATTTGTCTTAAAAGTAGGGAGCAAAAGGGAGAGTGGAAGGCAGATATTGAGGAAATAAGGGAAATAAAATGGCAGCAGCCTTCAGGTCTACCCCACAGGAATTCGTACTTGGTGTTTGTGCCAAAAGGTGTTGCGTGGTGATTGTGCGCTTGTTTCTGTCAGAGCTGTGTGTGTACACACCCACACAATGCCTAAAGCACACAAGCTTCTCCATGGCCCCAATGGGCTGCATTGGCCTTCTTGGTTTCTCCGAACGTCAGCCACAAATACCTTGAAGTAATGCAAGAGTCGACTCGCTGCTGTGTTTAACAGATTCATTTAAAATCAGAAGCAGATAAGTCACAATGAATCATTGCGCTCTCTCTTGGCTGGTGGTTTAATTTACTGCAGTATAATGACTCTTAATTAGCCATAGCACAGTATCATAATCATAAAAGCTACTGTATTCTCATCACTCTGTTAGACGATACAATGAGTTACAGTGCCATTTAACAAAAGTCAGTAATCCATTACATTGTGCGTGCTTTGCTTTTTTCAGATCTACATAGGGCACATAGTGAAGTACGGCGCAGCAGATGAAGATGGGCGCCTGCGGTCGGGTGATGAGCTCATCTGTGTGGACGGCACGGCGGTGGTGGGCAAGTCTCACCAGCTGGTGGTGCAGCTGATGCAGCAGGCCGCCAAACAGGGCCATGTCAACCTCACTGTCAGACGCAAGTCCAGCGGATACGGAGGTGATGAGAGTTTGTGCATGTGTATTCATACGTATGTCACGTGCTGTCACATGCATGTTATATAAACATAATGCACACGCTGCACAGACCATCTTTAACCTTGACGAGGTTCCTGACATGAATACATGAATCCACAGTTAATGAAATGCATGAGTAATACTGATCTCTTCCTCCTCATCCTCAGTGTCAAAAGGGGAAGGTGACGTTCCCCCGTCGCCAGCCTCCTCCCACCACAGCAGCACCCAGGCACCCAGCCTGACGGAGGGTAAGCGGACTCCACAGGGGAGTCAAAACTCTCTCAACACCGTCAGTTCTGGCAGTGGATCCACCAGCGGGATAGGCAGTGGGGGCGGAGGCGGCAGCGGGAGTGCAGTGGTGCCTGCCTCCCTCCAGCCATACGATGTGGAGATCCAACGTGGAGAGAATGAAGGCTTTGGTTTCGTCATCGTGTCATCCGTTTCCAGGCCTGACGCTGGCACCACCTTTTGTAAGTGATGTGGGCTAAGTTTAAGCTAGTTGAGACTGACAGGGAATTCTACTCAGTTTGACATTAGAATTTATTTTGTTTAGGCCGACTGTTTGACTTCAGCGTGTTTCAAATTAGACTTTAATCTGACTCAACAGTTTGATTGTTTGGGCATTTGCTGTCTGTATTGGTGCATGTTATGTGAAAAGAGTCTTTCTGAAGATCATTATTTCTCTCAGTGATTAATTTACTCTCAGACTGTGAGCAGCATACAAACAACTTGAGAACAAAGCAATATTTTGGTCTCAAAGCATTATTCTTTAAAGGTTACTACATGACACTGAAGACAATACTTTGCTGAAAACAATTTTAAACTCTACCCCTGTTTGGTAGTGTTTCTGCAGTGGTCACCAAGCTAAATTAAAGACTTTTTTGACATTTTCAAAATCACATAGAATGCAACTCAACCAGAGAAAACCAGAAGAGTAAACCAGAGATGATATGGCCTTGAAGTATTTATTATTATATCAATTTTCTTTCAGTACTTCCCAGCAGTATATAACAAAAAATCCCAGTGATACAACTACAGAAAATAATTTGACCTAAACCAGTAAAACCAGAAAATGGAAGAATGGATTTACGAATTAAAACCGATTACTTAATTTAACACAGTATCTGCTAATGTCAGATTTAACAACTTCATAGTGAAAACAATCTCAATTAGTGAACAGGTATCAACAACTCCTTTAATATTGCCTGCTCAACACGGTAATGCCATGTCGTTAATATGCCTCATCGTTTTGAATAAAAAGAGCAAAATGGGGGGGTTGTTAGCCTTTCAGCCACCGACAAAGATAGTAACAGTGCCAAAACGATGTCTTTGTTAAATGAACAGCTGGCAGGACATTTTTATAACTTGCTATGAGTGCGAACCACCACCAGAAAATTTAAAAGCTCGAGTTAGCAATTAACTCAAAGATAAGAAAATGTTCACAAATTGGAGAGAGAATAAGATTTGGGAGCTCCTTACAGCCAAAATACATGGGACAAGGGCATGCCTGCAGTAGTCAAGTCAAGTCAAGTCAATTTTATTCATAAAGCCCATTATCACAAAACACAGTTTGCCTCAGAGGGCTTTACAGCATACGACATCCCTCTGCCCTTAGACCTCTTACATCGTAGCCGCAACCATTATAATTAACTGAAGATGCTACACTGACACAGAAGCCACGCTTGCCCCTGCAGGCACAGTGCTGCTCCTCTCTATTTTTACGTCACTGGTCTATTTTCTCTTCTCTGTTTGTGGGTCTGCAGCCCTTCAAAAGGTAAAAACTACATAAAACTGTGTAAAAATCTGTAAAAAAAAAAAAAAAAAAAGAAAGAAAAAGTTTTTACATTTCACATTAAAATCAATCAAATCATTGCATCCTGTAGTTAAAACAATCTAGTTAATCAGCCTAATTCAATATTAGTAATTGTAGCCGCTGTTGTAGTGCTTCAAAGCCGCAAAATTCAGTACACACTTAATGAAGCTAGCAGCAAACACACCTTGCAAAGACAGAGCTCTGCCTAGGTGACATGCTGCGGCTGCGCCCCATGTATTTTGGTTGTTACCCTCCAACCAGAGGACAAGACCACCCACCCGATAACAGGGTTGATAAATGACTGAGAATGGCATAAAATGGCAATAACATTGTTAAAATCACTGCCAACATGCATCTTGTATGTCACGCTAGGGGCCGACACTGTTGTGTTACACTTCACACCGCTTTTGACTGCTGAACACTGGCATGCCATCTAAAATTGCACACTGGGGCGGCATAATGCCAGCATTGATTGGTACTGTATAAAAAAAAGCAAATCCGCCATAATTAACAGTCTTTATTGCAGTCCTATCAAGCAGTCTTTGTGTAAGAAAGGGTCTCCTGGCAGTCTACTATTAGATATGACGCATTTGCTAACTAACATTACTTTCACAGGCAAAGAGAAAACATCTACGTCTCCAACTTTGCTTTTGTAATTTAAATGTAAGCCTTTTCAAGACCTGCAGTTACCCCTAACCAATTTAAAAAGCTGAGAGGTGATGCATGAAACAGCCCCAGTCTCCCATATATACCTCCAGCGAAGAGACACAAAGAGAGAAAGTCAACCACTGCATAAAATGACTGATGCCATCTCCTGGCAGAATAACGTATGAAATATATTCTTCTCTTTGAGTTTCCCCCACATTATGAATAGGAGGCGAACAGCGTTTGACAGCAGTGCACTTAATGCCACAGAGCGAGGTCACAAAGCTACTATCATGAGCTTAGGGATAAAGAAATCTCCTCATGTGCAGAGCGCACTCCCTCAGGATCAGGCTGGCTGCAGCTTTATCACAAACACCATCATCACAGATTCCTGCCTCACAGCTGCCCTCACCAATTCATTCAGCATGTAATTGAAGTCTACTCAGCGCACTCCGTCGCTGTCTATACCATTTAAGTATCACAGCAAAACAGCAGAATTGCATGTATTAAAGCTGCTCAGGCATTGATGAGGAATTGTAGATGTCCTCCTTGAACAAATTTGGTATTAACCTCAGAGTGATGAATTTCCAACACCAATGTCACACCAAGGTCCCTTGTATAGTTGGCCATTATGATGATGTACTGTGGTGTGTCACGGGCAAAACACAAGAATGGATGAGACGTTAGCCACACTGACTGCGAGCTAGGGAAAATTTCATTGATCCCACGGGCTAATGGTGTTACTCTGCAAAATGCAAGAATTAATGTGTTATTTATAGTGACACCAGTGCTCGTCAACAACCTTGTCTAAACGCCTTCTAGTCTTTTGAGGCTCCTGTTTTTGCTGCTGTCTCTCTGCGCTCCCCTGCTCTGCTGCACCACAGTTCCTCTTGGGATGCTGAGATGAATGGACTTAGAGCTTTCATGTGCTGATCTGGGATTGTGCTATAGCATCCTGCGCTCACTCTCCTAATGGATTCCAACCATGTGGGACACGAGCTGAAATCTGACAGAGGGATGTGTGTGCTTAAAAAAAAACACACAAAAAAAACACAACACAGCTCTGAGGATTCTTCCAGGGTGTTTGTCAGTCCTGGAGAGAACAAAGCAGTTTCAGCTGATTCAATCTCCCATACATCATGGACACATAAACCATGTTCTCCAGTTCAGCAGGGCCCATCCCCCTCTCTCATCCCCTCCCACTATGACCTGGGGTTGGTGATGTGCTTAGCAGATTGGGTATTAAATCCCGCGTACTTGCCACACCCTCTAATGTCCCACATCTCATTATTTAGATAGAGTGACAGGATACAAGTACATTTTTCAATCGAGACAGAGGGGGGGTGGCTGCAGGGTGAGGTGATGTTATAAATATGGATGTTGCAAAAATACTTGATGGTAGAGGGGAGTGCAGGGAAGAGCAAAGATAAAGGGAGGCCGGTGAGGAGAACTGGAGATCCCCAGGGTCTGTTCAGAGCTTCTGTGTAAACAAGATGTGCAGTATTGAAAACTGTCACTCAGCTGCAGACTGTATTTCTCACAGTGTTTGCAATGACCACACAGCTAGAGCCATATATAAGCTATAGGCTGCACGTCACCTCAGACTGCTCCTTTTTAGGAATCCGTGTCATTTTCCAATCTAACAGTCCAATTACCTGAAGGTTTTACACTGCGGCAGCGATTGTGTGCTCATTGATCCCTTGCAGGGAGGTGTAGTAATGATGCTGTGACCAGTGTATTGATAGGCTGTCGGGCGTTAGTCACTGTGGGCCCTGACCAGTGGCATATGATTCAGAGCACATTGATTAATATGTCAGGCGATGAGGGCAGAGAGATTCTGCAAATTCCCCACCTAGCCCACTAATTTAGTTTTTCAACATTATACTGTTTTAACTAGGGATGCGACAAATGGCTATTTTTAGAGATGCGCAGATTTTGAAATTCCAATATTTATATAATTTATACAATATTGCTATGTATCTCCTTCTTTAGTGCCAGTGAAACCTATAAATCATCATTATAAAAAAATATGAACTGTTTTCAAATCATCCAGTCCTTCATTACACTATCTTTGAATGAGAAAACTTAAACTGTACATTCATTCAAGTTTCTCACCAAAAACTACATTTTACAAATTTACATTTGAGCACTTCATGAGCACACTATAATCTATAAGCTTGAACACATCATAATGTAACTCAGTGCAACCACTGTCAGGAATTAGCTCCGGCCACAGGCCGCATACATCTACTATAACTAAAAACTGGAATCAGAGAATTTAAACTTTAAAAAGAAAAAAAATCAATAATCAAATTAGTTAGCAATTAATGTAGGCTAAGTCTTTAACTAAATTAATCACTGTTGCAACTCAGTGATTTATTCCCCCTTTCTAATATTTTGCATGAGTGCTGATTGCTACATGTTTTATAAAGTTCAATTGGAGTGTTGATTTGGATAATTAACCTTCCTTTTCTTCTCTTTCTCCCTGTTTTCTTTTGGTCTTTTCCTTCCTATGAAATATAAATCAATATAACCAATCAACACAATCAATCAAATAATCACCTTGCACTATTTCTAACATACACATGCAAACATACAATGTACATGTAAACAAACAAACACAAAAGCTGGAAATGCTTGTGTGGCCATGCCCCACAAAATAGGCCGCATCATCGAGGGCAGTCCAGCGGACCGCTGTGGGAAGCTGAAAGTTGGGGACCGAATACTGGCTGTTAACGGCTGCTCCATCACCAACAAGTCACACTCGGACATCGTCAACCTGATCAAGGAAGCCGGGAACACGGTCTCACTCAGGATCATCCCGGGTGATGGTAAGGCTTTTGGCTTCCAGCCTCACATGGCTCTTTCATAATGCAGCATGATGTGACTTATTCATGGATGTGGTGGGAAGGAAAGGGCACCGCTGCTTTTCACAGGCAAGAGCACTTTTCATCAGGGTGTGAACCCTGGTATGTCAGAGAGTGAGTCACTGAGTAGGAGTAAGGTGAAGTTGCCCCCAGAAACTACTGTAGCACTTCCAGAAGTCTTTTCTCTTTCTGATTTTTGTTTATTTTCTTCGCCGGATATCTCACCAATTGCAATATCTTGCCAGTTTGAAAGGATTAAAAAACGCTGCTCACATTTAATCAAGTGCTTCCTGTTGGTGTTAATCTCAGCTTAGTTAAGGGAAGGAAATGCAGCTGCATAATACTGCAGTACAAGCAGTTTGTATCGCAAAGGTCCACATTTTGGGTGAATTACTGTATGTCAAGTGCTGTAACAAGGGAGCTTGTTACTGGCTGAGCCACTGATCAGCCAATGAAAACACTTGAGCAGCGTTGCACTGTAATACTCTCCATTAGAGACAGAAAATGAAGCTCAATTAAGACCAGAGGAGAGAGAGGCGGGAACAAACTCCTCCACATGTTCAACATGCACAATGCAAAACTTTCCAGTAGAAAACATGGCATGGTCCTGCAATATGGGAATGATGGCATTTATCGGTCCACCTTATTCTCATTTCATGCAAGATGTGTGTGGCTACAGCATGCTGTTTACCTCAAAAACACAGAGAGGTGGCTGTGAGGAGGTCGTATTTCTTGGAGTAATGAGGACAGAGTGAGTAAAGGAGCCTGAGATGAATGAGTCAGCCTGATGTTCTTGCTAAACACAGACAGAGCTGTACTCCTGCCAGTGTCAGTGGAAACTAATGTGTGCTGCAGTGTTCTAGTGGGTGATAAGATAGAGTTGAAGAAAGGCAAGAAAAGACAGTTGTCCTTGTTTTTGTTTTATCTCTTGTGAAAAAGCGAATGAAACAATGATGCAAGTCATGAGGTTTTTTTTTCTCTTTACTGCTGGTTTTTCTTCCATTCAGTCGGGCCAGTGTTGTCCATGAGCAAATGGCAAATGACAACATCACAGGCAGTTAGCATCAGGTTGAATAGAGCAGCCTGTGGGCGGTTCAGTGGACTCTTCTGGACAGTAACATTTTGTTCTCCAGAGTGTTTTTTGAAAACGTAGCTGTGGGCAAATGCATTTAACAAAAAGCAGTCACTTCATTTTAACTGAGTTATTTCTTTTTTTTAATTCGATTTGTCTGTTTTTCCGCAGAGTCTTCCAATGCTTCTCTGCTGACTAATGCTGAGAAGATAGCTACCATCACCACCACACACACACCTCAACAGACCACAGAGTCCCGGTAGGTGTTGATGCATTCATTTTTTAAATATGCATTGATGCAAATGTCTTTCAATTTATTCTATAATGCAGCACCATGCGTATTCATATGGGTTTCTCTTTTTCAAAGGAATAACTCAAAGTCGAAAGGAGCTCCTCCTCCTCCACCGATACAAAGTCAGACAACACAGGTAAGAGCAGATGTTATCACGCCATCAATAAATCAGTTACCACCTATCAGTCATGTACCATAACACATTTTCCTTATATACAACAGAACTGCGTCCATGGGGGGGGGGGGCAAATGTTGCATGTCAGAATATTGAGCGAGGTGTGACAGTTTTGACATAAAGGCAACGTAGTGAGCTGTGAGCATTCTGCATCAAACTGGGTATAAAAGGAGCTCTATAGGACATTTAAAGTGTATTTTTGTGTCAGAGACACATGGTTCTCAACATGGAGGGGGCTAGCAGCTAGTGGTGCTAACACAAACAGCGCTAACAACAGCAATAATGCTAACAGAGCTAACATTGTTAATCAAGGAGGGCACTTCTTCTGCACCAACACCATCCTATTATCAGCGTTAACCGCCATGTAAGCACAGTGCAGAGCAGTGGCGTTTAGCTAGACAGTGGGACACACACACAGGGACTCACACATACTTACATGCACGTGCAGTCGGATCATGTAACACAACAACAACAGAAGCTCAGATTACAACACACAGAGGGAGCGTGGTTTTCCCTGACGTCTGTGCTCCACTTTATCTTTATAAAGCAAATAGTTGCTTGCTGCTGTAATTATGCTCTGAATGTCGTATAGATCTCCTTTAAAGTTCAAGATTGAGTTTTCATATACAGTGCCTGCAGCGTCCTACTTTTTCTTGACATTTTCAACGCAATTCTAATTTCATTCATGTCTAAGTCTGGGTGTCGTATCCTAAAATAGTACCTCTATTTTTCTATCACATATGGAGAGATGGATATACCCCACAAAAACTACCATATATTTTACTTTAATATGAAATTCTCCTCACTTGAAACTGTAAAGTTCTACATTATCAAATTAAACGTGGGAGTAGTCTGATTAGGAATAAAGCTGATTTTGGGAGAGCCCATACATCCATTGGGAGGGAACTTTTGATGAGTAAGGTAAGTTTTGGGTCCAGCCCTTGCGATGCCCTTGCTTAGTGATCTGTACTCTGCGCACAGGCTCATGTGGCATTAATTATTCATGCATTCCAGGGTATTGTACTGCCATTGACATTTTGTGAGTTTTTGTGGGACATGGCTTGATTAGTCCTGAAGTTTGGACTCACCTTTTGACTCCCCTGTGCACCATGGATTACTTACTCGTCTTCTCTAGTCTCCTTGTGACTCTCTCTTTATCTCTGATTTTCTGTCTCATAGGATGCTGAGTTTTACTCTGTGGACCTCGAGCGGGACAGTAAAGGTTTTGGCTTTAGCCTGAGAGGAGGACGGGAGTACAACATGGACCTGTATGTGTTAAGACTAGCAGAAGACGGAGCTGCAGTCAGAAATGGCAAGATGAGGGTACGTAACCATTAAATGTCTATATAAGGATGCACCAATTAAAATTCTGGGCCTATAACGATGTCAATTAAGAACACTGATGTTTTCGTATGTTGTTGTTTAGTCCTCCTTTTGTGGCAGGGAAACAAAGTAATCTCCATTATAAATAAACAAGTATTTTAAATTGATTATGTTCTTCATTGCACTACCTATGAATTAGTGAAAATTCTAACATACACATTTATTTTAAAAAACTTTAAAATAACCTCCTTTCACATGAAAAACATGTTTTAAAACAACTGCTTCAATAGCTTTAACTTCATTTAATATACCATAGTTCCCTCTGTAATATCCATTGCTGTGAAAGGATGAACAGATTTCTCCTTCAAACAACTTTATCAAGTTTCTTACCAGAAACTACATTTTACAAGTTAACAGTTGAACTAATCATAAGAACATTATCACTTATCTTCGCTCAATACTCATTTTGACTGAATAAAGCTTGAATGCATCATAATGTAACTCAATGCACACGTTTCCTGACGGGATGCCGTTAGTTTCAAGCCCTGCTTTAAAGCCTGAACAAAATTTATGTGACACAATAGAAAAACTTGGTACTGTCATCAGTGAATGCAGGAAGGCTTATACTGATGTGCGGCCAATAAATCGGTGCGTACTTGTTTCTATGCATCATGACAACATAAATTTCCTCTTTGCACATTATTGATGAAACACTACCATGAACTGGGTGTGACAATAATGTGTTCTCTCCATTTTAGGTGGGAGATGAGATTCTGGAGATTAATGGTGAGAGCACAAAGAACATGAAGCATTCACGTGCCATTGAACTGATCAAGAACGGTGGTCGGAGGGCACGGCTCGTTCTCAAACGGGGAGATGGATCTGTACCTGAATATGGTAGGTTAACATGTTGCAATGTTTTTCAATGTTTTTCTCCCCTTCCTGTAAATAACACTGCTTATCCCAGCATTAAAATCTTATTATTGCTCCTGTTGTACACACCACGGACTGGAATAAAGCCTCTTATCTGCTTAGTGCACTACAGGGACATATACTTTTTTTAAAAATTGATTTTCACAACTCCTTTTACTGTAAATGATAAATATTTTACAGAATGTCATCTTCTGATCCATGAATTTAAAGCAACCTGTCATACTTTCAGTGCAAGATTGAGCTTTCAGATATTATTGATCAGTGGAGTAATGGTTGCTACAAAAGCTTGTTCAGTGATTCATACTGTATAGGATCTCTACCACAGATGTTTTACAGCTTAAGTAATATTCCCTCCCAAAAGCTGTATGCTCTGCTGATGGATTATTCCTTTCACAGTTTGAGTCATATTGTTGTATATCTCTGCATTATTTTCTGGGGTTTAATTTTCGGACTCTTTTCCCCTCTCAGACAGACTTGTGATCATGTAGAAAGTGTGACATTTTTTTGCCTCTCACAACAAAGCCCTTCTTCTCTCTATAAATATGCACTGTAAAACAGCCTCTTGTCTGTTTTATTTGTTTTCTCCTCTCTATTCCGACTTCTTTCTCTCTGATTGTCTCTTGTTGCGGGCTCTTCCTCCTCTCTCCAGCGATGATGGCTCCTCATCTCGCTGTTGGTACAATGAGGAATGACAAGATGGGAGAGCCCTGTTTCTACCTAATGGGCCAAAATCAGACCACGGTTTGTAGCCAAAAGTCTGTCCCAATCCACGCTCCCTGTCATCTTTTTCCTTTCAATTTTATCCACCCCTCCTGTCAGCTCATCCCTACCTGAATCCCTCGTTGTGTGTGTTTGCGCGCGGATGTGTTTACATCGTGTGCATGCTTAATTGTCCTGGCATGCCTGGATTAAACTTAATGTAACTTCTGTGAATCCGTACTAGGGCTGCACGATTAACCGTTAAAAGATCACCATCTTGATTCAGGCATGAATGCAATCTTATTTCTGAAGGACAACCATTCCGAAATATCTGCTTTGGAGAGTCGCTTATCTAGAATGAGTGCTAATGATATGTCCCTGCTGCAGCACACACAAATGTACTTCAAGGCTGACAGACTCTTGCTGAGCTTACCAATCAAAAAATCTAATTAGCCACAAAGCTATCTGTCAGGTCAGGCTGGGTCACCACAAAGAGTGCCTAATCTTTGGTCGCGATTACGTGGGAGGCAGATACAAGCCTAGCCTGGGGCTATTCTATTGTGCACTGAGCGATATCATAACTGAAAATGTATGTTAGTGCACCCTGAGATATTTAGGGTTTTCCCAGTCATTACGTGGCTTAGGTGCAACATCTACGCTGTATGAATGTAAAAAAAAAAAAAAAAAAAAATGCAGAAAGCATCTCAGTGAGCTGACACATGAGAAGCAGCTGTTGGCTATCGAGCAAGCTACCCATAGTTCTCCACAGTAAACCAGTCACTGTAAGCACTGGTAAACTGATGTAAATCTCACAAAGTGTAAAGTAAATTAGTTGGCTAGAAAGCACACTAGCCCTTTAAAAAGCAGTATATCACCAATGGGAGTAAATCACTAATACACAATGATAAGCACCGATAAAACAATGTTCACCACGCTAATTGAGTGCCAAAGTACAAGGACTGACACTTAAGTGCAATGTCTGTATTATAATTTTCTATATAGTGAATCCATATATTACTTAGAGTTAGGGATATATTTTTCCCAAGTATTAATTGTAACATAGAACATGACTTGCATGAGTGCTTCTCACTCTGCATGTGGGATCTGCCTTGATTCACATCATCCTAAATTAGAAAAATGTTTTGCATAAATGGACCAAGCCTCATATGCATGGTCTTGTTCTGGTTTCAGTTGCGATACAAAATCTTGGTTAAATAGCCCATTTCCATTAAATCTGCACTTGTAGCTAGCAGGCAGGAGGTCCTCTGCTCTTGGCATCCCAGGCGGAACAAAACATAAATGTAGGTTTCACTATTGTGATCTGTGTGACATTAATGCAAGAGATATTCAGTTAATTTATTTAAACAAATATATGAAAAAAAGCTATTTTAAATTTTGCAATGCAACATCAGAAAAAAAGGCTCATAACAGACTCCCACGTCTTAACATTTTTTAGACTTTTGAGAGACTGATTTAAGGCATTTAAATACCGATTAGGGCCTTATTTTTATATTAATGAATGCCTTTTAAGATTTTTTGCGGATCCACAGGAACCATGATCTGCAGTACGTTGCACACCACTGTCATCCACATGAGATTGCTGGCCCCAAGCAGTGGAAAATAAATCAATAACACACCAGCAATAGTTAGTAAAATATTAATTGAGCTATGTTTTGAACACACCTGAAGCAGCTGATGCAACTCACCAGCTCTTCCTAGCAGGATCAAGGCTTTTGCAACAAATGAAAGCAATTGTTTTTTTGTAGAGGAATGTTGATCTTGGCGATGTTGGTATTTTAACAAGTCCATATGCTTGTTTGTTTCTTTGTAGGACACTTTTACAAGCAAGAAATGCAAAAGTGCAAATAGCAATCATTTGTTTTTGTTACCGAATAAACAAATGTTTTCTCTGAGAATCATGATCTTAATTCTAACAAAAAAAATTAACTGTGATTCTCATTTGATCAAGAATCGTGCAGCCCTAATCTGTACACGTACAAACTTCCCTCCTCCGCCAGTCCCATGCCAGATATTTTTACTGGGACTAATTTAATGCCACCTCACATGATGCTGCCATAGCAACCTGTCTCTTATTTGGCAGACCTGCAGCCAAACACGCTATTGTTTTGTTTTGTTTTTTTTTTTTGCTTTTGGTATGTTCTTCCCAATGATGCACACTGAGTTATTCACCATTTTGTTTTGAATGATTTCCTAGGTGCCTGCTGTGTCATTGATAACCCCTGCCCTTCACGTGCTGATGTGTTGCACCTGCTGTTGTTGCTGACATCACCCCGTGTCTCAACTCGCAGCCCTATAGAGAAAACATATTGAAGTGATTCATCACTTCAATGCATTTTATGTGTATAGATGTATAACAGAATGTTACATTAATTAAAATTAGCCTGATTGTTTCTAGGGATATATGCAGCCTATGAAAGAGCACATGTATGCATGATTTCCATAAATCTCTGCATTGACTTTCTGTTATGTCAATGCAAGAGCTCACATGAGCCAGCAAGGAAAGCCATGTCTGCTGAACACAATAAACGTCACATGTAATTGATGTAAAAGATTTCCTCAACCTCCTTCCTCTTATAAGAAATTTCTTGTGAACAAGCTTCTCTTCCTTTCTCCTCTCCTGCAGACGGCAGCAGTGACGGGCACACTCCCACACCCGGGGCACAAAACACTCCGGAAGTGAGAACGCTGCCACCTAACAGCCGATATCACACCTCATTGGAGTCCAGTTATCCACCAGACCTTCACAAACCATCACGCCAGGAGGAGGCTCCGCGTGGCCGAGACAGGGACAGGGCTGGGTCAGATCAGATGGACTACCAAGGCCGGCAATTTAACCCCCACCATCATCACACCTGGAATAACAATCACAGTCAAAGTACCCCCAGACAGCAGTCTCCAGATAACAGTAACAGCAGTAGCAGTGGCAACAAGAAGAGCCGAGGCCGCAAAGTCAAGAAGTCCGAGTCAGAGAGCGGCATCTCCAAACTCCTAAAGACTCTGAGGAAAGACAGCTCGGGGAAGAAGGCTGCAGCTGCCGAGAAACTGAGGGGGCGAGAGCTCTCAAGCAGCAGTTCTACTTTGGACGGGAGGTTTCGTCAGCAGCGTCGCGGCTCCCTTGACCGCTCACCAACCCGAAAGCGTGGTTCGTCTCCAGATCGTCGGCGGGCCAAGTCGATGGACCGCAGGGCAGAGCGAGCGCATCGGGACCGTACACCTGAGAGGGAGTACGACGACGGCGGGTTCCTCTCAGTCACCCCTGAACGCAAGTTCTACGAGCGGAGACTCCTCAAGGACTCACAGATGGCTGGGCGAGTCAGGGAGGCCACAACCCCCGAGCGCACTAACAACAACGGGGATTCCTTGTCTCTTTCCAGGGGCCGTACCTATAACAGAGCCACAAAGAACGGCAACCTCCTGAGAGACTCCTCCTCAGAGAGGAGGGAGGAGAGATTTCTGATTAACGGGACACCGGAGCGACGATACAGAGTGGAACGGGACTCTTCCCCTGACAGCAACTACAGCCGGGACGAGCTGAACTATGCAGCAGCACCCCGACTGAAGGATTACTACGGCATGATGAAGAACAACGCTGCACACAACAATGCTGCTTACAACAACACAGGCCATAACAATAACACCGTTGGCCACAGCCCAAACCAGCTCCCTGAGCCCAAGAGAAGGCTGTACAAAGAAAGCCCCAAAGACCTCAGCATCTAGAGCAGAGATCCCCCTCGCCACTCTCCTCTATCTGTAAAAACTATGTACCATACACTGGAATTGGACTTCTGAGGATACTAACTCTTGTGCTTTATTTGGTCAAATGGTTTATTGATTGATTTGATTGACTTAACTACTTGTGATCCCATCCAGAGATTCATAAAACAGCAGGAGTACAATCCTTCTATCAGTTCATACTGGTTGTTTTGTCATTGTTATAGTTATTTTGAACATATCAGAGGTTGTTGTACTATAGTAAAGGTATTGTATGTGCCTGCATATGAAATCAGTGATATTGCTTTTTGTAGGCATTGCTGAATCTAAATATTTGTTCCCTCAGAGATATGAAACATGCTTCCAGTTGTGGTATCTTCTAACTACTAAGCTTGTTTTCAACTTGTTTTTAGATGTCTTTTCCATTCCTGAATTGCTTTACTGAACAAACTATAGCACAAGACACTGATGGTTCACAAGAGCTGTGAAAGTCACAGACGTAAGGCAAAAATCTAAATTTAAGATCTGATAATAGAGTGATAATTACATAAATGACTTTTTTTGCATTTGCTCACTATTTATTTTTTAATTTGGCACATATCTTGAGCAAGGTTCGTTATATCCTCGAGGACCAAGGTAAAAGTACACACTGTACCTGGGAAAGCATGCTGTACCCTTACTTGTGTTGCATCCTTGAAATGTGTGGCAGCTCACACTCCTTTGCCTAATACACCCACACACCACTGATATTAAGGAGAGAGATCTGATGAGAAAATTGGAAATGGTGTTATTAGTTTCTCCCTTGGAGAAGGATTATAAAAATAACTTGAATGCTCACTTTGTTCCTCTGTGTGTACTGATGTAGCAGTGAAGGAACCTGACTCACTTTTAACTACAGGCGAAACTGCTCTGGTAGACTCTGTTGCAGGAAAATTAGTTATCGAAATTTGTTGCTGATTAAATATTCAATTTAATACTTTAAATGAGTCTGCATAATGCCACAATACCAGCTTGAAGCTGCCATAAAATATTATTTTTCAGATATGCCAAAAAAAAAACAAACAGATGTGTAAATTATCCCTGTGCAAGATGCATGTGTAATTTAAGTGTAGTTTAACCACTTTATCTGATAGGACTGAGCGAGAATTATTGATAAGGAACATGCACTGTAGTCCCGCAGTAACAATAAGCCCTGTCCTCATGTTGACGATAACCACATTGCGCACCGACCACCTCCTGGGTCCTGACACAAAGAGCTGATGTGGTTTCTTGTGTTGGTAATATACGTAGAGTCCCGGTACAGGAGACGACCAATCTGCCATGCTGAGCCATGCTGTCACGCCACTGGAGTCTGACTGCTGCTTTATAATGTGTTTTGTGTGTATTCTCTGTTTTATGTTTCATTAAAGAACTAAAATATATTGGATAAACCACAACAAATGCATTGTTTGATCACTGTTGTCGCCATGGTACTGTATTAACAAAAAAAAAGAAGAAAAAAAACACATTTAAGAAGTTAACCTGTTGGCCATCACCTGTAAAGATCTTTTCCAATGTATCTATTAGGAACCTGTCAAGGAATAAAATGTTGCCTTTTTCTTGTACAAAAGAGAAATTTATGAAAAACCTCAGCAGTGAGGAATGTGATATTGTGTTTATATCTCTGAAATGGACCTGATGATTTATGGGAAATATGTTGATTTACTCTGGATCAGGTATGTAAAGACATTTTAAAATGAAAGACTGTATTTGGTCAATCAGAAAATGTTTGATGGTTTGAATCTCTCTCGATGGTTAGCCTGCCTTTGTATTATAAAGCACTTGTATGCAGTCTGTGTTCTTCAAGCATTATTTCTTGCAATGTGCTCCGGACATAATGCTGTCTCTGTGTTGATAAAAGCAGTACATGTATATGGGCCAATCTTTTTTTATAAAACTATGCATATATAAATACTACATTGTTCATAGCTTTATTTGACCCATGAAGCTATACATAACATTAGTCTAAGTACAAGTAGATGTGGACTTATCCAGCTTCTTTCCTTGAGATGGATTACAATGTATATGTAGCTATCAAAAGAAGTCTGTGAATGCTATTTTTATTATCAAATAAAGTTTTCCATACAAATTCAAAAGGATTTTCATATTTCTGCACAGCCGTTTTTCAGTAATGTCTCTGGAGAGGCTTTTAAGTTTGTACGCTTGTTTTGATCTCTGGTGTGTCAGTCGTGGTCACACTACATTTGAATATGCAGCTTTGAAGGCTTTGTTTTACTGAAGATCGACACTGGAGGAAAATGTACGATACATTCAAAAGTCACCTTCTAACAGCTTACACACCTATAAAATCAACAACTAAAGTTATCATGTCAAAAGCACAATGCTAAAAATAAGAAGTACAGCTTGTTAGCTGCATTCCTTGAAAGGCATATCATCGTACAATAGTTGTACCACACATTAACGGTGCATTGCACAGAATGGAGTGACAAGCAATATTATTTCTCTCTATACTGGGGCTGGTTATCATTAAACCGTGACAATACCAGTACCAATGCCAGTATCCCAAAGTAATACCAATACCATCGCTTTATTCAATACACATAATTTGAATGGAGTGGCGTTTAGCATAGCAATACTTTTGACTATTATGGTGGTATCTCAGCACCCTGAACTGCCAACTTGGTTCACTACATCCTGCTCGACTTCACCAAACCACAGAACGTATGGGTTGCAGCTGCTGCTGCTGCAGGACCTCTGTGGCGAGGACAATTGTCCACCTGTCAAAGCCCCCAGGAAAGCAAGCCAACCTTGACTGCAATATTTCAGCATTACGAAACAGATATCTGTAAAACTGTTAACAAGACATTTTGAACTGCTAACAAGGTCAACTACGACTCTTTCTATTATGAAATTTTGATCCACGGAGGTCTTATATTTGTGAAACTTTCCTTCAGCAAAAATAAGCATTTTAAACACTTGTAAAGTCATCACAATGAGACTATGATCCGAGCCAGAAATGGTGGGCAGCAGAAAAACTAAGGCATGTATTCAGTGGGCGGCATACCGCTCATGTAAATCAAAAGCTTGAAACTTTGTTGCAGCATGCTCTAAAAAAAGAAGCCACTTCAAAGAACTGACCAGGTGCCATCTTATTATCTGATATCTAGGTATTATTATAACTCCATGGCCTGGTCACATCACATGGCTAATGTTAATGGTTATTAAGTGGTTAAATGAAAAAGCTGAGGAGTTTCAGTGTCGGTGTGAGTTTGTTGGGACTGTGTGAGCTTGTGTTAACCAAGAAGACTCGCCAGGAGGAGAGGAGCTCCAGAGACGGCACAAACAGAAAATTTTCTGATCTGGCAGGCAGTTGGTACATACTAAGATCACACCCCTGACATATTTTTTGACAGGAAACGTTTCAATACTACTTGGTACTGGGTTGTATCAGTCAATACTATAAAGATACCCTACATACACGCCAAAATAAGCATGTTTGTTACTGTTAGAAAAACGTTGCCAATGCTGCAATAATACTGACTTTAGCACAGATATTCATCATCTGAAATGGTATAATAAAATGACTCTAGGGTAATAATTGTTTAGGAGACAGATTTGTTTTTTACTGGATTCTTCTGAAGTTTTGATTATAACCAGTATTGATTCACAAAAAGTTTAAATGTTATCTTATCAGTGTGACAAATTTTCAAAAGGTTGCCATCTATCCAACGTTCTCCAAAAACCTTCATTAAAATTTTAAGAGCATGACTATGTGACCGTAGCAAGAGAAGCGTTTCTTTTTTAGTGCTAAATTAAACAGCGAGTGATTGATTTTTTTTTCTTCTCCTTAAGCTCTCAGCTGGAGCTTGACTTCAGACTGCTTGATGAGTAAAATCTGTATTCTGTCAAAGATCCACTGGTAAGATGGTTGCTATAGCTACACACGAAGGTCACTATGGGAGAGGTGTTTATTTTTCTCTAGTCTGGTATGTTGCACAACTGACAGCTTTCGAGGAATCATGCCATCATGCGTTTCAGTCATTCATCATAATGATACAATTCATCATGACATCTTTCACAGGGTAAAAAACAGCCGGATTCTCATCAAATGACCTATAAACCTGAGGAAACCTCTGGTGTGTCTATACACACAGACTGTAACTGAATGGGTGTATTATAACAGAAAGCCTGTGCTCTAAATATTGTTGTTTTTTTTTTATTACGGATATGTACTGAGAAAGGTTGTGCGGCTCTCCAAATTATTGTTCCAATAACTTATTCTTCGGTAACACATTTCTCTATAACTTGGGCATTTTTTAAAAGACTTTTTGTGGGGGCTTTTTGTCTCTATAATGATAGAACAGCTCAAGCCTGAAAGGAGGAGAGAGAGGGGATGACATGCAACAAAAGGCCACAGGTGGGAGTTAAACCCGCAGCCTCTGCACATGGGACGCCTGCTTCAACAGGTGACTGATTTTTCAACCTTGACTTTATTTTCCAAAGTTTTTGTGACAAAGTGTTACACAGTTTTTGTAATTGGTCCAGAACTGGGCAAGAAGGCTTCAGCTGTGAAACAACAGCTTAAATGTAACCACTCGTGGCATGTTTTACCGTCAATGTACAGCCACCACAAGTGCTTGTTTTTAACACTGAGAGGCTCTGATTGTTAGTCTAAGTGTGCGAAAACATTATCAAAATGACTCCTTCAGAGATCCAGAAGCAGACCTTAATCACCATCACAAAGGCCACCAGATATCTTTAAATGAACAGTAATTTCTCATTGTAAAACACACTTCATCAAAAGGCTACAGAAACAAAAAGAAAGCCATCTTGGTTCAACTTTCCATTGTTCCCACAATCCTCTGCTCTGGTTTGGCTGAAAAAAACCCTTAATTCATTCAGTTAGTTGCGAAAATATGCTGGCTCTATACAGTCTAAAATTACTGTTTATTCAAGTGGGGTCTGGTGGCAGTGATTTCAGGACTGTTTGTGGTAAAACAAAAATGATCTTAATTTTTGACAACAAGGGCTACCTCTGAATCCTTTCCAGAATGTCATCAGACACTTTTAATAACAATCTGAGCCGTTCAGTGGCAAAAACAACTTTTAGTAAACTAGCTGGTAAATTGCAGCCTGATTTGCGGCTGAAGCCCTCTCACTCAGTACTAAACGAATTTCAAAAATTGGTAAATTTGAAAACAGAGTCCTGGTTGAAAAAGTCAAAAACACCCTTTAAGTCCCCCCACTGAGCATTTATCAGCTGCATAAGAACATTTAACAAATAATTTACAATACAATACAGTAGACAGCCTGGTCGGAAACCTTGGCATCATCCTGGATCCCCATCTCTCCTTCAAATCTCACATCAATAACATCACCAAAATGTCCCTCTTCAACCTTGGTAATATTGCCTGTCTACGACCCGCCCTCTCCTCCTCCGCTGCATTCACGCCTTCATAACCTCCAGACTTGACTATTGCAACAACATTTTTTATGGCCTCCCCTCCACTGACCTCCAAAAATTACAGTATGTTCAGAACTCTGCTGCCCGGTTGCTCACACACTCCTGCTCCAGAGACCACATCACACCCTTCCTTCAACATCTTCACTGGCTCCCGATACAGAACCAATTTCACTTCAAGATCCTCCTCATCGCCTACAAAGCCCTCAATAACCTTGCACCCTCATGCTTTACTGACGTTCTCTGACACCACTCCCCCATACGCCACATAAGATCATCAGGTGCACACCTTCTGACCCCCATCACCAGGACCAAACACTACACCTTGGGGGACATAGCCTTTGCTATTGCTGCCCCAGATCTTCCCTCCCCCCAAACAACCGCAACCTAGACTCACTGTACTCTTTTAAAAATAAAGTCAAAACACACCTTTTCAAAACAGCCTGCAATACCTGTCTCTCACTGCCTCCCCAAATCTGAACTTCCATATCCTCTAAATTTTTCTTTTGTATTCTATTCTTGTATTTGTTCCGTTCATGTATGCATCTTTCAGTATTTTGTTTTCTCTATTTTGTATTTGTTTTCTTTCGCATTTCATGTAGAGGGTCTTTGATGACCTAGAAAGCGCTATATAAGTCCTATCTTATTATTATTATTAGAATTATTCCAGCTATGAGACATGTTTAAGTATTTGTGAATGTGTAGTAGGCATCAGCAATCACACTGTATTGTAATTCACTACGTGTTTATAGACCATCCCAAGGGCATAGCTTTAATTTCAACTTTTGGGGGGACACCACCCTCCCTTTTTTCCTCCACCAGCAAATTTTGAGCATCAAACACTAAATTTCCTGCAGTCTGGTGAATTTCAACGCACCAATTTGTGCCTTTCTGCATAAATATATGTTGAAAATGTCTTTAGCTTTGTCAAAATAAAAATCCTCTGCTCCTTATATATTTTTATTATGGGGGACAAATGCACATGTTCTCACATGTCCTCTGCATCCCCCCTAAATCTCTTCATACAGCCACAATCAAGTGTGATATAAAGAACTTTTTATCAGTTTAATACTGGTTAGAGATGCTAAAAGTGTTGCAGAGTCTTTCGTAAACAATTACTTTAGTTAATGGTGTATGGTTTGAGTGTGATACGACTGATGTAAGGAACACAAATATTGTTTCCATTTAATAAACTTTGCATCAAGGTGTCTCTTGATTATACTGTTATCCAATAAGTCTTTGTCTGTGTTAACCTTTAATGTGATTAATATTCGTCATCAGATAAAGTTGGTGTTGTGTCATGTGTATTTTCATCCCTGATTAATAATGTCATAATCCCTTAGGCCGAGTTTCAAGTCCAAGGTGACCTGTGATGGAAATGAGATTACTGAGGCCACATACGCCTCTAAAGAAATTCAAATACTATTCTAAGTTTTTGTTTCGCTTTAAGTGTTTGTACCATTGCGTTTTGTAACAGAAGAACAGGAGTGACAACAGTAGCTCAGCAGTAATCAACTCAAGACATAAATGCATTCTGAACAGGTCATTCACTTTTATTTATTCGATTAAATATACTAGAGTCATATGAACTTTGCCAACCAAATTGTAAGTAAAACATAAACAGAATGAGTCATTTGCAAAGTGCCTTTTATTTTACGTTGCCTTGATTACATGCCTCTACATTCAAAAAATAAGCCAGTATCATATAGGATCCAACTGTAAAAGATTAACATTTTTTCCTTTCCTTTCAGAAAAAAAAATCTCATAGATCATTAAGTTGGATATTCTGTACATACAGGAACAACTCTGTAATGGGCTGACCTTTCCTGCAACTGTCTTTAGGTTGAACCAACTCAAAAATACAAAAAGGAGGTTATTTCTGTAGACATTAGCCTTCAGTCGTTTCCCGGGGGGAGCAGAAGTCTTCTTCTTGGACTGTGGATCATGGAGCCTGTGTTGACGGCCCTTTTATGCAGGTGACACAGAGCTGGAGGAGACAGAGGAGGCCTCGGTCTTGGTAGAGGATGCTCCCTCCTCCTCCTCAAAGGGATTCTTGCCGCAGCACAAGGTTGTGATCATGCAGTTGCGGAACTGCTTGTTCATGCAGATGTAGATCATTGGGTTGTAGATAGCAGAACTCTTGGCAAAGAAGGCTGGGATGGTCATGAAGACTGGTCCAAACTCAGAGCCCTGATGTGTGAAGATAAACCAGGCCACACCGGCGTAGGGCAACCAACATACCAGGAAGGCGATAACCATGATTACGACCATGCGGGTGACTTCCCTCTCAGCCCTCTGGGTGGTCTCAGACTCCTGCTGGGCAGCAGCAGCCTCCTTGACAGCACAGAGCAGACGACCGTAGCAGAAGAAAATGACAGTCAGTGGAATCATGAAGTGGCAGCAGAACATGTAGATAACAAAGGACTCATTATTGAAGCCTTCTGCACGTGTGTAGTAGTCGACTCCACATGAGCACTGCATGCCTTCAGGGATGTAACGAGACCAGCCGACAAGAGGGGGCACAGAACAAGCCAAGGCCATCATCCAGGTGAGGCCCAAACCCATGAATGCATGATTCTCCCCAAAGCGGAAGTTGCTGATGGGCTTGCAGACGACCACCCATCTTTCAACAGCCAGAACAACCAGCGACCAGAGGGCAATCTCACCGCCAAGGGTAGCAAAGAATCCTTCCAAATTGCAGCCAAGGCGTCCTAGGACGAAGTAGCCATGCATAGAGGTGTACATCGTTGTGGTGAATCCTCCAAACACCATGAAGAGGTTAGCCACTGCAAGGTTCAGCAGGATGTAGTTTAGAGGGGTCCGCAGCTTCTTGTGTTCGATGGTGACGTACAGAGTGAGAAAGTTGATGGGGAAGCCGGCGAGGATGAGAAAGAACATGTAGGCACCCAGGGCAGCATAAGCTGCTGGGTTGACAAGGTAGTACTGAGGGTACTCATAAGGACTCCGGACAATCCCAGTGGTGTTCACCATAGGGACATAGAAATAAGGTCCCTCTGTGCCGTTCATGGTTGCGGCTTGCGGTTGCGATCAGCCCTTCTGTATTGTTTCTTCTGGCTGTTACGGAGAGTGATGGAGAGGACCCTGCTACAAATGGACCGAAGTGGCCACGGTCTGGCTTTTAAAAGGCACACCTTGGATTATCACTTTCCAAATCCGTCAGCACAAAGTGATTTAGGCCACAGTTAATATCTAATCCAGCCACCACTGCAAACATAACTGACCACTCATCAAGATATTAAGGTTACACCTGCTCATGTCTATCATTGAGCTATCCTATAACTTCTTATTTTAAAGCATTATTTCAACATGGTAATGTAAATAACTTTTAACTTTAATATTTTAATGCAAATTGAATTTGAAAGATACTATTGAGGGTTACTGTGCACAGAAAAAAGTGCACGTCTCCCTGCATTTGTATAACTTTCCTCCTGGTGCTCTGAACTCCTCAAGCAAAAATGTGCAGTTTGGGGGATTGCAGCAGCTGATTTGCTGATATATCAATGTGAATTCAAGCATTAGTTCAATCTGATATAGCTGTGCAATGGACTTGTGACTTGTTTAAAGTGTCTTTCTGCCTTCTGCTGTGAGATACATAAGATACCCCTGACCCTGAATGGAGTTAACTAAATGATGAATTCGCATAATTTCATTTCATGACTTGGAGCCCTAAATCATTAATCGAATGCTGGAAGTACAGTATATTATAACATTATATTACAACTATAACATTTAGTGTAATTTTCATTCTAAAGTCGTGTGGTGTCACATCACATTGTGAAAACATTTGTGAAGCCTCAGAAAATGTCTTTCAAACAACTTTAGTGAGGACAACTACAGGTGTATTTAAAAACCTATAAATTAATTTCATTTTGGCAAAAGAAGCCAAATTTACTCTTATATGGTGAACTTTAGTTTACCCTTCTGACAAACAATATACCCGAGACAAACTGATGTTGTATAGGGCTGCAACTAACAATTATTTCCATAATCAATTCATCTTCCATTTATCATCTTAATTGTAAAAAAAAGAAGAAAACAATGCTGTTTTTAGTTTGCTTTTTTTGTCAAAACAATGGTCCAAAACTTCAATATATTCAATTTCTTGTCATTAAAGAAAAGCAGCAAATGTTCCAACCACAAGTCAATGTTTCAATGTTTGGCATTTTTGCTAAAGACATAATGAAATGACTGATACATTATAAATCAGCTGTCAATTATGATGCTGTTGAGATTTCTGAATTCCATATGATGCTTTTTTTTCTCTCTTTTTTTTTTTTTTTGTTTTTTTACACTTTTACACAATTATTTTATCATACAATGACTCAGAGACTCATGAAGTAACAACCCAAAATTTCTATGGTTATTTTTTTTTTAGAAGATGTTGAAAGACATTGTAGATCAAAGAAAGAACATTCATAATTTAAGAAAGCATCAGAATAAGCATCCCTTTAAGTTTTGTTAAAATACACCCTGGTCTCTTGTATTAATGTGTGGTAAGTGGTCGATGTTCTGTAAGATATTGGACGTAGAGCAGAGACAGTGGTGTTACTGAGTGCTTGACCATCTTAGCTGTTGGTAAAGAGCTCAGCACTTTCCTAATGGGTGTTGTATTAAAGAGATTTGGGGCTTATGGATGTGTTACTCTCACAGGCCTGTAATGGATTTAATGTCGCACTGGGTCATTCTCGCTCAGTAATGTTGCTGTCTTCAGACATGAAACTTTATTTTTTCTTTCCTTTTTTTTTTTTTTTTTTTTTTTTAAACAAATGCGTGGTATGTCAGAGTAATCCTAATTATTATTAACTATGGAGTTTGTATATATATGTGTGTGTGTGTGTGTGTTGTGAGAGAGAGAGAGAGAGAGAGAGAGAGAGAGAGAGAGAGAATAACTAAAACAAAAAGAAAAGGGACAGAAATAGAGAAAGACCTACGCTGAAAAAGACCCAAAGACCCCAAAGCTGCTTTTTGGGATAAAATACACCCACCAAACAACACCTGATTGTCCTGTTAAGGGTTGCAGGGCCCTGGATACTTGTTACAGGATTAATTATATATATTTTTCTCTCTTCTAATAATAAATTTGCTCAAGAAAATTACGAAGCAAATCGGGCCAATTGACCTGTCATTAAAGGAAAGCCTAATATTTCTATTTCTGTGTGGTGTGAGGTGAGGTTATTTGTTGTGAAAAATGGTAGTGTGGTAACTTCAAATGTAAAGGAGAGTAAAAAGTACTGCTTCCAGAGTAAACTGTGCTCTCTGGTGGAGAGTAACCAAACATGAGAGCCCATTAATTAAATCAATGGCATCAATACGAATCACAGATTCTTAGCTACTGTTTAAGAAAAATAGCAAGAGATGAGATGGGTTAGCTGATCACTGATTCTTAAAAAAAAATAATATAGAGACAACTTGAAAATATATTTGTAAAGATGTAGATGGCATTTAGTAAAAATAAAATAAGAATAATTTCATATGCAATAGCCTAACTGAGGATTGGTGTAAACCAGACAGAATGTAACATAATAATTAACTCCATGTTGTTAAATTAAGGTTGTCACCACAAGTTTTTACATATACACAGACACACACGTTTCTTCACATTTTAAAGATTTTGTCATGCATACAATCTCTCATACTGACAAAAATATATCATGGAAACTCTTGAGTCTAAAGTGTAAACAGAGCTGCAACTTTTACATGATAAAACACAAATAATTGTGAAAGTGTCTGAACGCAGCACAAGAAAAGTATTGTCCATCCAGGTCTCAAAGGGTTCATCTTAAATGAAATAATCGTTGGTCACAGCCTTAGTCTGTACACATCTGTAAAAGTTTAAACAAAACCTAGGTTAGCATCGACCAACATAAAAGTTAATGATTACAAACTACTATTAGTTGTTCTTTTAGTTTTCTATAGTCCTGGTAAGTTTTTGGACAATCTATGTCTGGCAATGAGGTTCTAAATAATTAGAGTACTTAAGTAAAAGTACAGCCATCAATTGCAAAAACAAAAAGCCATAAAGGCAAAACACACTAGAGCCATTAGGAGAGACTTCAAAGTTACAAACTCTACAGCAGTTATTTATCCACAGGCTGTAAAGGATTTACAGATCCTGGGTGAGATCAGGACAGACCTGTTGCTGAGTTGTAAAGTCTGTCTGCTCTGCTGTGTGATCTGTAGTGTTTTGCTGCCCTCCCCAGGAAGCCACAATAAGTACACTTTAACACAAATCCAAGGATCTATTTTCATTACCACCATAAAATAACAAATTCAAAGTATTGTAATGTTAACATTACAGTAAATGAATGATTATTAAAGATATTCAGCAGGAGACAACCTCTTGGCTGAGCACGCACATGACACATTCATAAAGAGCAGTGGGTCCAAATGTTTTTCCTTAAGAGATCCCTTGTCTGTCCTTGACTAAACTGACAACTCCTAACAAGTGACAAAAAGGATTCAATACATAACAATAACAGTGCACAATAACTGATTACCATGACTATACAACTAACCAAAACAGTGTACTTGATAACTGCAGGAAGTTTTTGTAAAACAAGCTATTTGGATAGATTTTGAGCAGATTATTTCCTGTGAATATTGCATCAGAGATGGGTTTTCCTGATAACTGTTCTGATTTTTTTTTCTTTTACAATTCTGCCTGTATTATGTCTGTCTTTATTGACAAACACACAATAGGCTTCTTTTGTGACAAATTTGGTGTTTTCTTTTTCCTGACACTTGGCCATTGTTCTGTTAGCTCTTAGGTTGTTTTCACTGTGTACTTTTTAAATGCATTTCCAGCTTTTTAGCAGAAAGTGGGTCTTCATGAATATAACTTGTGTTCAGGTGTTCACCAAGGTTAGGTCTTGCCCGTATCTTATGACATTTTATGACAAGTTTTTTAATAATAATCCAGACTTTAAAAATAACAAATTATTTCAACGAATGAAATGAAATAAATTAAATGTTGAGATAAATGCCTAATGTTTGTAAGTTATTACAAGTTATTCTTAAAATCAAGATGTCCTTTAACTCAATGTGAAGCTATGGCGCCCCCTAGTGGGGCCCTAGAGGCTAGGAAGCAGTGAGCATGTAAGGAAACAAATGATACAAACAGGCCATTAATTTGTCATCATGCTCACATTGTTTCATTCATTTGCATAGCAAACTGCAACTTGTTAAAACTATTTCATTAGGTTCAAAAATTTATAAATTAAAGTCCATCTGGACTTGGAGGGTATTTGGCACAACGAATGAATGACTCAATCAATCAATAAAAATGGAATTTTAATTTTATCTGCCTGGATGGATCATAATCTATCTGGACAGACTGCAGTTTAACAACACTTACTTAAAAATTAGCTTAAAAAATTCTGCGCTTTTAGTTGAATTTAAATGTTGGTTTTTGACCTGTGAAGGAGTATATTTTCCATTGCTGTAATAAGGATCTAAATATCTCTTCCACCACTGGGAATATATTATTTCTTCTAAATTATGTTCATGTTTTAATGTCTGTCAAGATCTTTAAACCACTAACCTCCTAAATCCTAAAAACATAATCCTTTAAGCAGTATGGCTATACCCAACTTGGAATTATGTCAGTGGAATCAGATTTGGCTGTACACGAGCTAATGCATGCCAACTATGCTAACCACAGATCAGAAATCTGCAACATTTTTTGAAGATACTAGATATCAAACAAAACCCAGAGACGGTGCTGTATTAAGTTGCTGTGAGCTCTAAATTCACCTCTTCTAAGCAGAAGGCAGAAGATAATGTTATCTCAGAGCCTGAAAGCCTCGCTTCCTTCAGGGAGCTGCCTCCGACTCGCTCAGCCTCACCTTGAATGTGGATCTGCAGCTGCCTGTACCAGAGAGCAGTGTAAAAGCAAGTAACACTCACTCTGAAGCTACATTTGGGGAGCAAAACACCCCAAGTAGTACACTGCACACTGACAAAACAAACAACTGCACAACTTAAAAAATCTTAACTTTATATCTCTCCAGTCATAATGTCCTGTTAAAATATTTCACTCTCAAAATATGTAGGCCTAACACCATGTTCAAGAGTCTCTCTGTCCACACTAAATTTGTTAAATATGTATCTCTGTAACGTCATATAAACAAATCATTAAACTGATAAGCTGAGCGCTCATGTAAACAAACCAAGTAGGTTATCAGCTGTGCGTTCGACATAATATGCTTAAGACGTAACCACTTAAAAAATAGATGAGACTGTCATTTGTGAGTTCTTCTGTCATTTGTACTTTTTAAAACAGAAAACACACATTTGAAATTGTGATATTTGCTGGAACTGACACACAGCCAAAAGCAAATAGGTCATTACCAGAAGCTTTCAGCTCTGGTTTGGGGGTTTGCGGTTCAGGTTCAGGTCACTGATTAATGCAATTAATGTATGTGTATGGTTCAGGCAGGTCAGGCTGGGTTAGTTCTCATAGTAGGCCAGGTTGGGTCAGGTTTTAAAAAACCTGACCCGTGCATCTGTATTTCCTACATTAAGCAGGAAGCCAAAGGGATTTTTGTTTTGAGCCTGGACTGAAATAGCTACATTAACCATTCAAGTCTCACAAAAAAGACAGATTCAGTCTGAGTGTCTTGTTTTTCTAAATTGTGTATACATACTGTGTTGGCTGTGGTTTTGGTTTTATTGGTTGATGAACTGGTCAATTTCAAATGCACTCCTCTTTCTAAAATGCTAAACTGAAAATGGTCAGAACTGCAGTGTTTAAAAAGTATCCACCTTGAGTTTATAGATGTCTCAGACAGGGGCCTCTCCACTGAATTATACACAGGGATTCGACTTTATTCTTATGAATAGTGTATGACTTTCTTTCCGAAGAGGAACACAGGAGATGTACTGTTACTACCTTGAGGTGTGCTAATGTGTAAAGTCGGCATGGTCTGGAAGAAGCACTATATGGCAATAATGACTCGTATCTGTTATGTTAAAAACTCTGGGGAGTTAGTGTTTCCAACATCAGCTCTGTAGTTGTCAGTCCAAGCTAGATTTAGACACCTGACAGTACCCTTTGATATTACATGGATTTTACAAATAAAACTTATTCAAAAAGCCAGAGCTTTAATTCCTGACTTCAGTTTTTTGGGGGGGGTTTTTTGTGTATATGAAGATGACTGTGGTTTTTAGAGGACAAATGTGTGGGCAGAGTGTGATGCTCTCTCACTCTGCCCACAGGAACTCTCTTGCTGAGTGACCGGTAGAGAAGAGGGAACACTGTGACCACGACATGGCACATTCCACACCACCAGCTCCCACATACATTTCACACTGAGGGTTATACATCATCGGGCCTGTAACAGCCAAAATAACCTCAGCTGCTGTCGACGATGTTTGACTTTCACTGACCAAACAATAAAAACTGTTACATGCAATGCTTAAAATAATCCTTGTGGCTGTTTGGTTTGGAACTGCAGCTAAAAATGGTTTTCATTATTTATTAATTTGTTGTAGACCTGTAGTTGAAAGAAAATTATTCCAGTTTTTTTTAGATAAAAGGTTGCAAAGGCCTGAAAGAGGGGTGGCGTGCGCAGCAAACGGTTTGTTCATGCTCAGTTTAGCCTACATAACATCCCATCAAGTGTGATCATGCTGGGTCAAAGCTGCACTGATTGCTAAATATGAAAGAAAAAAAAAGAATTAAAAAAAAATTAAGTTAATTTTTACTTGATTGGCTATACCGTAATTCTGTAATATGTATAATAGCTCACCCGTCTCTGGTTTGAGTCTCACACTGACCCTCACTTTCCTCCTGAACCGTCTCATCTGGCTGATTTATCAAGAAAGTGTTAGACCGCAAGAGACACTGACAGTGTATTAAACTGCCCTGAGTTACAAGTCTGGTCGAAAGATAGTTAAATACCTTTTTATGTCTCCATATTACTGAGTTAGATAGGCAGGAAAACCCTGTACACTGTATAGCCTATCTTTTCATGTTTGGACTGCTGCTCAGAGAAACAGAAAGACATCACTTTGGACTGTATTTTGAAAGGCTTTTTTTTTACTATTTTCTGACAAATGACAGAAAAGATGATTAATCAGAAATAAGTGGAAAATTTACCAATCATGAAAATAAATTTTAGTTGGGCCCCTAATTTGTTGATTCATTTTTAAAATCAATTAATGAATTAATCAGTCAGTCTGTAAAATATCTGAAAACGGTGAAAAGTGTCCATCACAATTTCCCAAAGGTAACATCTCTTTTGTCCAAATGACAGCCTAAACAGCTAAAAGATTTTATTTTCTCGACATAAAACAACGAAAATAAGCAAATTCTCACATTAAATAAGCTACAACTGGCAACTATGGCATTTTTACTTGATAAATTACCTTTTTTTTTTTTTTACATTTTCTTTGAGTGTGAGCGATAACACATAACAGACAAAATAGTTACATAAACATAAAATCTGAGTAGCTCACAAATCTGTTCATAATGTTGCCCTCAAGACATACCAAGAAGGCTTGTGAAATTTGTAGAAAATGAACGTTGTAATGGGATAAAATATGTGATTTATCTTGAGCAGGTGGTTTAGGTGTTTGTCTATAAGTGTGTGTGTGTTTGGGTGAGTATGTACAAAACAGACAAGTGAAATCAATGCGTCCAGGATTAATAAAAGTGATTAAAAAAAGAGAGTAGAGGTTCCATAACTCTTATGATTAATGATCTAATATTCTGTAATTGTTGGATAATAGATTTAGCTTTGATTTCAGTAATTACCAGCTGCTCTGCTGATCACAATGGTTTGGGTTGGATACAATCACACAAAAACTCCAGACTAAAAATCAACAGGACAGTGAATATAGTAAAAAATTCATTTTGATATATATCTTGCCAGCCCCAGTAGAAAATTGACTCTTTTATCTGCACTTCAAAGTTTAAAACAGGACTGTAAATTGATCAAAGCTGCACATAAAAAAGGTGCACTGGTGCTGCGCATGCTTTCAGGATGTCCGCCAGCAGTGGGAGCTGTTAACCTTCACTGCGCTGCTTGACATGAAATCGTTCACATTCAGCATTATTGTACAGCTGAAGCAATATTTGCATCTTGTTGCTGAATTAGTAGCACCATTTCAGGCCGGCACTATTTGAGGCTGCCAAGCTGCCTCTTTTAAACACATTATTCACATTGTTTGTGACAGCAGTGCTTCCCTCGAATCCGGGGGCATTGCAGCTGGTGCACGTCCATGCTTCTTTAACTAAATTGATGTCTTTTAGACCATCACTGCTATTGTTGTGTGGAGAGGGATGTGTCAGCACTCTCAGCAGGCAGTAATGTACGCACATGGAGACCCTCAGACCCTTTCCTCTTATCAAAGCCTGCTATTTGTCGGGAATAGCATCCAGGCCCATTCAGTCACCTTAAAGTGCACAGAAGATGAGGTCAGATATGTTATTTAGCTTTATTCAGCAGAGACCAACAGGAAATTCGA
This sequence comes from Plectropomus leopardus, assembly GCF_026936395.1. Taxonomy (NCBI): domain Eukaryota; kingdom Metazoa; phylum Chordata; class Actinopteri; order Perciformes; family Serranidae; genus Plectropomus; species Plectropomus leopardus. Next base: position 14,292,188 of record NC_142184.1, on the reverse strand, counting down.
TCATCCTACATTAACCATATCCTCTCTCACCTGAAATTAGGGGGTGGAAGACTTGTCAGACTGTTTTTTTATGCGTCTGAAAGAGATTTCTCCATTAGTGCGTAGCTATTTATGCCTGGTGTGCGATCAAATTTGCAGCAGTCAAATTCAGCATGTAATAGACCCCTTCAAAGAGAGTACATAATGACCTCATATTTCTTTAAAAGCACCTAATTGTACTGGGAGAAATAGAAAGAAAGCCTCTCCAGCAAGCTGATGAGGAGCTTACGGTATTTCTGGTCAGTCAGAAATATAAACAACAAGCACGAAGTCTCCCTCTCTGCTCTTTCTCTCCAATGCTACTCTCCGATTAGCCATGATTTTGTTTCTCCTCCTTTCTGTCTCTTTATGGTAGTCTTTCAAGTTCACACACACACACACACACACACACACACACACACACACACACACACACACAAACACAACATTTAGTCTGTAATGACGTTTCAGTGACTCCTTCTTACCGCCCATTGTTCATGTTTGACAACTGCAAAGAAATTAGCAGTCTTTGGCATGATTCATCATCTTTCAATCGAATGGTTGCTAAGGTGATGAATCCACCGTGTATGTGCAGAGTGCTGAAATCCTGTGGAGTATGTGGAGAGCAATGTCCTCACTTTGACACACACACACACATACACTGACTGACTATGCGGTGGACTAAAACGTCGGGCTGAGCTGGGTTCTTATCTCTCCTGGATTGATATTTTAGGGGTTTAGAGAAAGAAGCCCCAGATGCTGGCGGTTAAACCTCTCACTGTGCGCACAAATGTCACCCTCATCAGCAAACACTTCCAGACACACACACATCCACACACAACACCTCCTACGCTCTCATCTGCACACGATCACACAACAACCGCTTCAAAGCCACACATATTCATCAGCCCTCTCTAAACTCCTTTTATCATATCTCATTATTCATATGCTAAACAGCCACACAGATTTTGGGGCTGTAAACTGGAGCGTGGCGGAAAGTAAGGTAAACACTCGGGTCAGGCATGATCCCAGTGTGTTGACCTTTGTCGTACTGTGTCGACAAATGTTTTTTTTATCCACTTTTAGTGCTTTTTTTAAAGAGCCACTGTCAATTTTCAACATGAATCTTTCCAATATGTTTATCATATGTAGCCAGGTAGGAAAAACTGACTTAAATCCGGTGTTCCTGCTTGCCAGACTCATGTCAGACTTGTCATGAATGATGTGTCAATATCAGTCGGGTTAAAACTGGTCCAAAGCTATTAATTAGAACTGATTCTCAGACCAAATCATCCCATATCTACAGCCCCAAAACCTGAGCCAAACCTGGCATCCAAATATCCAAATATATATCCAAATATAGCTCAGATCCAACTCGCATTTGGTCCTCCACTGCCGAACACAGCCAAACGAATCATCTCTCAATTTGTCGCACCTTTGAGGCTGATACAAATAAAGATATTTCAGGCATCTAAAAATCTAATGATGACATATCAGCTAATGGTCAATTTTTTAACATAAACACATACAATTAACATTTTAAAAAGGGTCCGTCTAGAGCCAAAAATAATTAGTACAGTAGATAAAACAATGACAATTTTTTTCCCGCAGATATTTTAATAGACAAATTTTAACAGAATTATTTCATATTATTTTTCATTTTGTTCAATCAAGAAAACAATGGTAAAATGATGCCCCTTATCCTTTAAACTACATTTTTAGATATATAATACACATAAAATCAGCCAGCTCTACAGGCAACCTCCGTAAATAACTTAAAGTGACCTTTGGTCTTTTCTCTTTTTACGACTCCACGATGAAAATACTGTTCAAAAACAAATCAAACTGTGATCTGGTTAAAAACTCCAGTCTGTGGTTCACCTGTGCAAAATAGATGAAAAAATAAATTGCTTCCAATACTGACACATAATCCCAAATCCTGACAACAGCGCTGCTCTTTAACTAAGCGTCTTCCAACCCTTTTAATCATCTTTCTACTATAATTAGAGTTTAATAATACAACAGATGCATCTACCATTGCCACCGGCCTCTGGTATCTCACTGCTTCCAAATGCAAGATGCAAAAAAACATTTGGACATGTAATTATTTAACCCCTTAAATAAATGCATAAATAGTTCTTCCTGACACACTGATTAGATGAGATCAGAGCTGAGTTCTGCGACAGATTGTTTTGTCTTGTGTGATTATTGTTAAAACTACATCCCACTTGACTCTACAGATAAGCTTGTTGTATTTATTACTTAGGTGTTTTGTGGGTTTAAGGTCGACTTTGCCCTTTTTCTTGTCACACTGTTTTCCTCGTTCTGTAACCTGAACAAGGGAAACAAAACATGATTATTACTGCTTTGTTTTTCATTTCTAGACATCGCAGGTCAAAAGACATGAGGGCTTTGTCAAGAAGAGCATGAATAATATCTAAACAGCGGTAGCATTTGACGTTGGCACATGCTCATCTGTGTAGATGCATTAATATTAATCATATGTGTTTGTGTCCTACACAAACGGAGCACCGAACCGTTATGCCACTGAACGAGTCATCTGAAAGATTACATAGTTCAAAACAGAGTTCGTATTCATGCATGACTGTTAGAGCAACTCGCCACTACCCGTTCCAATTTTCCATTACAGATTAGTTTTGGTGAACAAGCATGCGTGTAAGATTTCTTGGTATTCATCATTGGGCTTATAATGCGGCACAAATAGTGGAAATTGGGCTAAGATGAAACATTCAACCGGGATATGCATCAGTGGATCTGACACCCCAAATTTGTCAAGTGTGTCTCCAATTTAGGGGAAGTGAGGGGAGATAGAGTTTCAAACATGTCAAAGAATTAACACAATTTCCAATTATGGCCTTCATTTCCTTAATTAGAGGGAGGGACTAGCACAGACTCAGAGACGGATCAGCAGATGATGGATTGGGCTCCTGAGGGTTGTAACTGGGAATAGGCTTCAAAGGCTTTGCACCCCATCTGCTTGGTATCCTGATTTGAGTTCTCCAGAGAAGACAGGCCATTATTTTAATTTGACTTATGAATAAACAAAAAAAGTATTTTCCTGGAGGAGTGTGTGAAAATGAAAAGTGTTTCGCTGTTCTAAATACCACAGGTAATACTGGCAAGGATCAAACCATCTTTTTACGTCAGGAGGATTGTGTTCTTTGCTAACTCATGGTTATAAAATGCTCCACTTTGTCTCTAAAGACTGAGAAGTGTGACAGCTATAATTGAGGAGCTTCAGCTTCAGCCTGAGAGTTGACTGAAGTCTCGTTAGTTAGTCAGCGTTCCCTGTAGAATCAGAAATACCACAAGGCCTCAGGTCTGCTTATTAGATGACATGGGGGGGTCTGATGATTGGCATAGCAACTGGTCTGCTGGGAAACTGAATAAGAGCGAGTGAGGATCATGCAGTGTTGTCTGATGTACGAAAATTATCGTATTTGTACGATCATTTTGCTCAAATTTCAAAATTGCCATGATGTACAATAATTTGACCAGAGTCACACTTACAATAAGCACTGAGTTTAGTTTACATGTCTCATTTTAACTCATTGGCTCCTACATCTGTGTTTACGCATCACTTGTCACATTATCTCTTTACAGCCAATGGCGTCTAATAAAAACAACACAAGCAGAGGGGTATTGCACAAAAGCAGAATTAAGAAATCCAGGATAACAGAAAAGGCGAGCCTTGATCTAGTCTCATCAGTGCCTCCTGGCTTAATCTGTTGCAAGTTTGCCAAGCCAGGATGAGAGGGTGCGACAATGTCAAGCCAAGCATTTCAGATAAATGCGTGTTAACAGCTTTCATGAATAGACCATGGTGTCGTTCACAGATTTTCCTGATGTAGACATGGAAAAGACACATGCGGCATAGTTTTCAGCAAGTGAGCAGGAGGTCCTCGTGGAAATATATGAGGAGGTAAAGCATATCATGTGCAAAAAAAGGAAATATGAACGCTATAATCAAACAGAAAGAAAAGGCCTGGCAAACAATACCGGACTGACTAAGATGCACAATTAGTGAAATAAATATACAGCTAATACTTCAAACCCTGCGGTGAAGGTGGTGTTATGATTAATGATGCCAACTTACAATCGACAGGTCGGATTTCAAGTCTCCTCCGACAGTATCATTGCTGCTCTGGGTGAGACTGCTGTTCATTATTCGTTACCTTTAACTACAGCTGCACTGTAAACATCATAAGTACCATTTAAGGAGATATTGTCATTGTCATTATCATTTTCACAAAATATCAGTTGGTCACTTTGCCTTAAAAGTTAGAAGTGGAAATTAATGTTCCGGAAATATACTATGAAGACTAAACACTAACACTAAAGGCAACATGCATTTAACAGACGCTTTTATCCAAAGCAACATGGGCCACCTCCACCGCACTCACCCACAATTAGCCACACAGACCATCTGTGGGATGGCGAGGGCGTCAGTGATGAGGCATTTGCCAACTGACTTCATTAAAACCACCTTTGCAACTTTGTTAACCATTTCTAATCATCTCAACAACTGTGATAACAGCCTATATGTAGCAGATTCATCTTCTTCTGCTTCTGGGAGCAATATGAACAGTTGAGAGTCTTGACAGATATTGTTTATCAGGACAGGTAGTGTTGTGGTTGGCAGATATGTCCTGGTGTGAATGTTGCTCATAGCACTTTAGACAAGAACGTCTACTCATTATTACCTTTAACTCCACAATAAAAATGAAAACAGTGGGCCAACTTTCCTGAATTACAGTGTGAAAGCCTGTTTTAATACAGGCTAATAAAAATGAATAAAAATACATAGGCCAAGAAGATCATGCTGAGTGACAGCTGAACAAAATCAGACACTAGGATTGAACAAGCCTGGCTGTTAGCCTGGTCAGGAGCAGGCTAGCTGAACAGAATAAATCTTCATGGCAACTTTTGTGCTTCTGCTCTCGTGCAACCAAGTCACGGCTAAATTCAGCCTGAATACCTGGAAAATCCTGCCATAATCCGCTCGCTAGTTTTTTGTGCAATAGCCCTCAGGTTGAATTTGCAGTAGTGGAATAAAACAAAGTACATTTGCTCAAGTACAAATTCAACATAATTTAGTTGTATATTTAATTTAAATGTTTCCACTTCCTTTTTACTGCACTCCATTTTTCTGACAGCTTTAGTTACTGTTCGGATGACTGTTTTTCATACCCTTCCTGTACAGTGGAAATCAATTATCTCCAGATGTGTTGATGATTAATATTAGCGATAAACTCAAGGATGAAGTCTTTCTCTATGTGTTGCTAAATAAACTCCTTAAAAACTCTCTTGGATCAGCTGGAAAATACATTGTCACAAAGCTGAAAACTGGGCTGTTTTTCTGACTCTTTAGAGATATACTATGTCTCTCACATGACAGCCACGCCACAAACATATGATGACCTTATAGAATACGATGCATTGCTGCTGTAGATTAAACTACCTCACAGGGTATAAAGGAGTTAAAATGGGCACTCATCTCATCAGATCTACATGATTCACACACAGGATTTTAGCTGAAAGCTGACAACTTTGCACCTCTGACAGCAGCATTTACTCAGCCTCCTTAAGGTCTCAACACCACCAAGACTAATGTCATGTGGCTTGATAGGAGGGGCCCTGTGCCCCCTCCGACCAGGGATACTGAACACCTTTAACCTGGCTATTCTAGACCAGGTCTTTGAGTACAAATCTTTGTGTATCTAGCTAGACAGCACTCACACCATATCAGCAGGTAACAGTCTAAGGGCAAATCTAAAATAAGCTTCTTGTATAGAACATGCTCCACCTTAACTGCTTCTGGTGAATTAACTCTTGTTCAAATGACCATCCTTTCCATGTTCCATTATTGTGACGTTATAGGTCAACATGCGAGGGCACAAACCATAAGCATGATTTTCTCTATCAATCTGCTGGTTAAATTTAAAAAAAAAAAAAAAAAGGCGTATTCCCATATGTCAACATTTAAGAGACCAACTAAATACTCTGTTAATAATAAATAAATAAATAAATAGAAAGACAGATTAATCAATAATGTAAATAAATGTTAGCTGAAGCCCTTCTACAATTGTAGAAATTTGGTGGCCTTCACAGTCTGGCAGGCTCACACTCTGCTGGTCATTGTTGTTGCTTTGTCTGCAGTTTACCTGTGACACACAGCTGCTGCTAGTTACAGCTCCTCCACCTCAAACTCTGCCCCATGTTTTGGTTCCTTATTAATCATACATTCACTGGCATCTCTTGCCTTGTGCATTATGTATATGCTATATCTCAGTGATACACATCTGCTGTTCTGTTATTTTCTGCTGCTTGAATGCTGAGAGGAGCATCATTTTGCCCCCATCAAATTCAAATCTAAATTCATTTGTAGCTACAAATGGTCCAGTCTCCTTTGACGCAAGTGTTTCTGAATTATTAATTCCGACTGCTGACAGCAAGGGCTGGACCTGAATATTTGACTACTCGGATATTCATTCATTGGGTATTCGGTTATCGATTTTGGGATTTAGAAATTCGGGAGGTTTTCACTCCTTGTCAGGCGTTGCCTCAGATTCTGAGTCTTTTGTTATGAGCAATTATGTAGATCTATAATTTCTCCATGATAAGAAAAATTGTCACAATTGTAATTATGTAACATAAAGTGCAGAGATAGGGCCTTGGTCAGCCAAACCTAAATTACAAATAATAGGGTATTTGCTTATTTTTAATTAAGCATCCAATGTCCCATTTGGGTGATGTTTCATTGGCATAACAAATATTTTATTTTCTGTGCCCTCAGTTTGGATTTGAGTGGGTATGTTTCCCTAAAAGATGCTCTGTGTTGTGTCTCGTGGCAATTCACATTGCTGCTCTTAATAATAGCCACGGTCTCTGAACATTTTATGAGACATAGTTCTGAACTGTCGGTGGGAATTCTTGATTAAAAGCTCTGTTTTCACTGTCAACTTGTCTCCTTACAAACACGCCGTGTGAATTAGCTTTTCTCTGACTGTTGTCTCTCGTCTCATTTCTCTTGTGTGTTTCTTACTCAGTCAAATTGTAATGCTTATCAGAATGCACAGATTTGATTGGCTGAGTATTGTGTAAGATTATTTAATTGATGCAAGTAGTCTGTGTATAAACCGGTGCAGCAATACAGTGCTGCAGGAATGAGCCCTAAAACACCAAAATAAATGAGCATTTCTGCATTTCCGGTTCCCTCACTCATGTCTTTTTTTTTTTTTTAATTGTTTTTTTGGTTATATCCCTGAAATTATAATCACAAAAATGCTTTGACAAAATTAAACATTTCTTCTAATCAGCAGGTCTGAAATTAAGGGTTGAGTATCATTCACATTTCAACCAGTAACTGGAATTAGCAACTTAGCCAGCTCCCTCCAGACCCAGCCTTGGATGAACAGAAGATACTAGAACCCAAAAAAAAAAGTCTGCGAAACAGCCAAACCGACAGCAGACAAATTCAAAATAAACATAATGACACAGTAAGAATATATAACTTATGGTAGCAAGTCACTTAGTTAATAATTAATATGTTATTTGGACACAAATCTGAGCAGAAAAGAAGGTGTTCATCCTCTATGACCCACAAAACTGATCAAAATTTCCAGCCAATTTCACCAGACAATGAAAGTGAATAGCTGCGTGCACAGATGCACGCAGGAACACATGCTTGAATTACCATCTCTGCCTTTGGAGATGCTGATTATTTCTAAAAGGGATGGATGTAGTTTTAATTTATATCTTCTCTCTGCCTGTCTGCAAAAAAGGAGAATGTGCTTCACAGAATGCCTCATGTGTTTATGTGTGGTCGCTGATCAAAGCTGGATCAGATGAATATTTACCATTTATGTGTCTGTGTGTGTGTGTGTGTGTGTGTGTGTGTGTGTGTGTGTGTGTGCGCGCGCGCGTGCGCTCGCATCTGTCTGTGCTTTGTTGTGTGTCTGTGCATGTGTGTGAACTGAGAGACGCCCTCATCATAAATAAAAGCTGCACGGCATCTTGTGATGTTCCTCATGATAATGTACAACCGCTGTTAAAAGATTCAAACCTGCTATTTTAGACACAATACATAAAATAATGCACCGAACACTCTCCCGTCTTTCTCATTGCCTCACATAAACGCTACTTCTGTCTCATCCTACTCACTTACTTAATGACACGGCCCATATTAGATAATTCCTCTAAAATGATGTTGCCAAAAATATGATAGGCCCATCAGTAATCCCTGCAAGGCTCGGAATAGAACTGAATAACCCAAAAGCTAACATGATCATCCAGTACTTTGTTGCGTAAGTGTCGGTTCTCACATACACAGAGTGGTTAGGTACTGCTGTCCTTCACCCTTGTTCACAGTTGTTGAGATTCTGCTGCTGCACAGTTTTATCTCTGCATTTTGTGATCTGTTTGTTGCTTGTCTCGGAGGCTGCTGGCACAACACCTCCTCAAAGCTCTGCACTCATGCAGGAGACAGAGCTCCTCACTGTCTGGTAAAATGACAGTGTCTTACAGATCATGGCCAAACCGTGTGATCATGTCTGCTGAGCACAGGGTCTTACAGAGTACCAGTCTGCCCAGTTTAATATTCCAGACACCCACCATATGAGCTTTTGCCAGTAACACAGCCTTGATTCATGCATTGCTATGGCCTTATCCTGGCTTTCCATTGGTCTGCAACAACCAACAGCGGGTTTATGCACCATGTTCGGTGACTTCAAATCTTGTTGTTTGTTTTGTTTCCCAAACATGAAAAAAATAAAACAGCACAAGTGTTTGGCAGAGGAGCACAGCATGCACTGTGATGAATTATGAGGCATAAAACACAACACAATGTGTTCCTTCATCTATCACATGTATCAGATGAAGTTAATTTAATACTGTGTATATTTCAAAGACTGCAAGAAAATAGGTCTAAAAGCTGCTGTTAGGTCTTGATAGCATTCGTCCATTTTCGCACACATGCAAACCTCTTCAACAGCAATAGTGGCAACTGTACAAGTAATGTCACCTCAAATGATAAATTTTTCTGTGCTAAATATTAATGCTCCTTTTGGCTGTACGGTTAGGGAAGTCTCCGGAGCAAGCATGTGTTAGAAATTTATCTGAAAGGATTTATCTACACTTAAGCCATTCCCTGTGGTGGCAGCCGCCTGGGCGTCAGTGGTAGTACAGTTCTTTGATGTCAACAAGCCCAAATAAAACATTTACTCAGCTATACTGAAATTTGTTTTCCCAAGTCATCCAAACTGATTCTAAGAGATACTGATAAGCAGCGTCTGAATTGACTTTTTTTCATCTGCCACTTTTTTAATCTATGCATTAAATAAAGGAAGGACATTTAGATCATTTTGACATCCTTAAATGTAAAGAATGATATCATTCAGTGGTTAATATACTAGGGATGTCCAAATTGGAGTTGAAGGATAGGTTTTGGGCCCAATTAACACAGTTTTTAATTGACTAGGATCAGTTATTTTGAGCACCTGCCCAGCCTGATCCTTTGTTTACCTTCACTATCACACAGGTGTTGTGAACGAAGAGCATGACTTGCAGCCAAGAAGTGTTTGGATGCACACATTTTTTCTTGTATTGCACTGCAGAGCTATTACACTGTCAAGCATATACACTAGATTGATTTTAATAACTTTAAAAGTACTTGAAGTGTGCAATGTGCAGCTGTGTTATCCCAAGTATCGATTCTCAGTTTCAGCAGATACATCAAATGACTCGGATCAGGAACGAAATAAACTTGATTAGGATATCCCTACTCCACTCCTATTAGAATTTACATAAAAGACATTAGGCTACATGCATGATAAAGTCAGTATTCAAAGTACACCATCGCTTTTGGAAGCCCTATTTTTAGGGGTTATGAGAGCACTGCACACATGCATGCCCATTCATAAAAAAAATATACATCATACTTGCTTTAATGCCAAAATCCTAAAATTCAATAAAGCCATCCATCAGTCCTGTTCATTTGTGTGCAACTTTGGCTACAATGGCACAACACAAGCACATTTGGTTTAGATTAGGAAACTAAACCACACACAAAGAGGCAATTTGTGTTACAGCACATAGTACAAGAAGCAAGACACTGAGAAACATCACAAAAACTATACAGAAATTATAGGCCTATAAAATTGCAATAACAACAACAACAGAACAATACATCAGCCATCCAAGCATCCTTGGTCCAGGCAATTCATATAATGAATACACATATTGCACCTCATCAATAAGGCTTCCACACCTCGGGATAAACAGTATGGCAACATATCCGATGGTTGAAACATTTCTTACCGTCCCATGATTCATACTGTCATATCACCCACAGACCATATGTATTATGAATACAACAAACGTCCCTGTAGAGCAGCCTTACAGCACAATGTCATTAAACAAACAAACAGTGACCAACATAAAATTCAAAGGCGATGGACACCACAGCGGGCTCCACATGCATAAACACAGCAAATCACACACAGATTCTGCAGCAGCAAGACATAGCATCATCAAAGCAGACAACAAAAACACAATATAGACTTGAGAGCTGTAGTCTGAGCATGGGCATCTCGGGTAAAAAAAAAGTTCAACTTTGATGATTTATCTGTTTTAACCCTTTAAAACATCTAAACTAAAAAAGAAACAGCCCAAAAATTAGCAAGAAATGAGTAAAAAGGTTACAGGGGAAATTAACTGAAAATAAGTTAAAAAATTAAATTAAATTAAAAAATGTATTTAAAAAAAAGCAAAAAACAAACAACAAAATGACCTTAAGAAAGCGCTGAAAATTATCTATTATCTTAAAACAAGAATTATGAATAAAGTTTTCTGGAGACTTTTCACTACTTCATGTCATTTTTGGTCTCTTTCTACTAATTTTTAGAATTTTGTGGGACATTACTTGCCAATTTGCTTATTATGTTTTTATTATTTTTTAAAGAAATCAAACCAATTTACTTACACTGCAGAAGTTTATATGCTTATAAAATGCTTCTGAATGCAGCACAAGAAAACTGAGTTGTTGTGTTGTTTTGCAGCACTTAAACTGTTTTGAAGTCCGAAAAATAAAGTAGTATTTAGTGAGGAATTTATTTATTTATTTGATTTAATTTGTCACACCCAGCGCCACCCCCTCCTCTGATAAATAAACCACAGTCCCTTACAGTCTTCAGCACACCTGCTGCCATCTTTGTTGAGCTAACATTAGTTTGACACCTCAGGAGCATGTTTTAAAAAACAGTTTAAAAATCATGTTTAGGCTACTGCCCACTGAATATGTTTGCAGCTGAGTAAAAAATATAGAAATGTCTTCAAAACAACAGTAAATGTTACGGCGGATGCTCGACACAAACACTTGTATAAAGTTAGTGTAAACTCACCGGTGGAAGAGCTTCTCCTGCTGGTAGTCTCCTCCTCCTCCGCCTCCACACTCGTTATCGACAATTCTAGAAAAAACAATCCGAATTCTTGAGTTTGGCAACTTCGTGCTTAATATTTTTGCCTTTTGTTAACTTTACAAATCACTTAATAATTACTTTAACGCTTTGGCGACGTCTGTTTAGAAGAAAAAAGGCTCTTGACCCTGCCCCGCCCGCACCTGTTGACGCTCGGTCCTAATGAGGGAGCGGTGTGACCTATGTGTACGGCAAGGGACTGTGCTCTATTTATCAGGGAAGTGGGTGGGCTGGAGCGGCACTTTGACACACTTTTTTGTTATATATCTTGACCCTCCCTGCAGCTACAACCTTGAGCCTTTTTAAGTAACTGGGGGATAATGCATGTCCTTCCCAATTATACGTCCATGCCCTCCCCTCACTACAAATAAACATATTGCTTTTTTGAAACTTTATTGAAAAGATTCACATATAGGCCTACAGCAATACAGCAGGTCAGCAATATCAATAAAGTATAAGGGTTTGAATCTGAAGAAGAAAGAAAAAAAGGATTTGTCTGGTAAATTAGCCAAAATAAAAATAAAAGAAAATAAAGATACTTAACAGAAAATAAATGAATAAAGACACAAATTATAAATAATACAACATAAATTATACAAAACAGAAGCAACTGGTCTTCATTTAAGAGTAAACATATTATTTTTCAGGGTCTGATTAACTGTACATTGCAGCACAATTGAGCAGTTGATTTACATATGTAGAGTTTATACACTTTAGGGTTTTGCAGTACATCAAAAAGTCATTATAGAAATTTTTAAAAATGGAAGGTTTCCATGAATTTAGCTTTGTGTAAATTACTTTTTGGCAATTGCTTTAGTCAATAGATTCTGCCATCTTTGATACATAACTACTCCTTACATTGCAGCCAGACTTCACCTGAAGTAGAGACAGGAGGCAGCGTCATATGATATTATCTGTTCATACAAGAAGCAGTTAAAACAATGAAAAGAGGGAAAATACAGCTGGACTCATGAAATGCAGCCACCAACTCACTGATGGTGTAAACTGTAAAGTAACACATATATTAGAATATCCAACATAAACCACAATGTTATGAACAAGCATATTACTATCACTAACAAAAGTGCCATTTGTGTTTTGAAACATAACACAGCAGGCTTAACAGGAACCTACAAACTTCTCAGTCCAGCTATAGGCATGATCGAGCTGTGACTGTCACTGAAATATACTACAGTTTCTTTCTATGATAAATGGTGTGATTTTTGAAATCTTTTAAAGGAAACCTTTAAACCCCTCTTGCAGGTTTGGAGCTCCTGATGGTATTTAAAATGAATACAAAATATGTCCATTTAAAGTTGAATTTCCCTTCCCTATGGGAAAATCAAGTTTTAGTTGAAACAAAAGCTAAGTATGTGGACCTTTTTGTCAGCTAAGGTGATTAAATTATTTAATTATTATGTGCTCCATATACAAGCCATCTTGTGACAGTGTGTGGTTATAATTCTGCCTGTATATATTGCAGCTCTCTATCCTTCTCAAAAAAAGCAAATTAATTCAGGAAAGGTTATGATTGAAACGGGCAATTCAGCAGAGAGTGGGACTGAGCTTTTCCCCTGTCGACGGTATCATATGACCCCTTCTCTCTGAATCCAACAATGTTAGGGTGACCTGCCCCTCCTGCGCGATGAGGTAACATCTGAAGCCGTTAATCCATGACAGTCATGGAGACATGCCCGAGAGCGGACGGAAATAGATATGCAAATGGTGAGTTTCATAACTCCTCATATAGAAATCATTATCTTGATCTATTTACTTTTTATGTGCTACATTCTTTCATACAGTGCTGTAGAAACCTCATCCAAATAGGTTTTCATGGGTTTCATAAATACGGCATGCTTCGTTAGTACCCTTTGTAATAGCTGAAAACTGATGGACTTAACATAAAGGCAGCTTACATTGTATGAAGGCCACATCATTCATGGAGCATGGCTATTTTTTTCTTCACTCAATATCATGCCACCAAGGGGGTTTGGAGGGGTTGGAGTTGCAGTCTCTAAACACATGCTGCATATGAGATCCAATTAGAGGTGATTTACTGCCCTCACAGAACAGGCAAATGGCTGTATGATAAAATAAGCAATCTGATCCCCAGATGTGACTTTCTCTATTACAGTATTTTGCAGCACAGAGGATTTATTCAGCATCACTCAAAGGTTTATAGTTTGTGTTAGTGTGGTTTCACAGTTTGTTGGGCTAATTTTTGCATTTAGTTTAAAGTCGAAGCTTTGTTGCTCTGCTTTTATTAGATCTGCCGCTGCTCTTGTGGCCAAAGATGAGAGCAGGAGGCTGACAAACATTTAATAGCCCCTTGTGTGTTTCTTGTGGTGGTGGCATCTTGCAAAAATGGTAACAGATAGGTGGGATTAGAGGGCAGACTGCACACTGTGCCCATGTGGTTTCCATCTCATCTATTCAACGTGCTGTCATTAAGTGTCTTATCTAATTACTTCCAGTCAAAGTGGATGTGGCAGATCCAGGAGGCTCGTCCTCTGGGCTCCACACTGTTGATGTAATGCTTTTGTGCTAAATGCAAAGGGACTTAAATACGAAGACATTCTAATGTGTGGTGGCAAAGATTATTAGGCACTAAATTATACTTACTGATTTCTGTTAATATGCGTAGAATTCAGTGCACATGCAGTTAATTTCCAGTCGTAAGTTTTTGTCTGATTTCACAGGAGGTTAAGGAAAAGATCATGTGGCTGCAGTTGCTGAATCTTTTGAAAATGCGGCAGATGGAAAGCAGCACGGGATGAAACAAGGATGGCTTCTCAAAGAAAAACAGCCAGAGACCTTGCCTATCATTCCTGCGCTATTCATTTTAATTTAATCTTCCTTGAGTGAGACATCTCCACATCAAGGTTTCATTCTTGCTTCAATAAAAAATAGCTACTGGGATCTTCAAGCTAAGGATAATAAACACAGCACAGTGTAAACTACATGTTCAGTATCTTGTATGTATCTTAGTGCACACTTTGTCTGTGTTTTCACCCAAAGTGTGCTCCTGCAGGGTTGCCTGCAGAGCGGTGTGTGTTTGTGCACGCATGTGTCTGTGCTGTCTTTCAGTTCAGTCTTCTTTTCCAAGCAGAAAAAAATGACAGCTCAGTACCAAGGGAGTTGTTATAAAGAAAGATAACATATAAAGATGTCTGCTGGTTGACATCTTCTTTTCCACAACATTATAACATGGGGTCCCTGTGGAGGAGGGCTGTTTATCAGTCAGGGGCTTTAAGGGGAACAGGTGGACAGGGTAATATGTGGACGAGATGGATGTGAATAGATTAAAAATGGGTGAGAGACAAGGAAATGGGCAGGGAGGGAGACTGATAGTAATAGGGCAAGGAGACGAAAGCATGTTGCATGTCGATATTACAAGGATGTTGTAGTGTTGTCTATCAGTGCCTTTACAAAATGTTCACACAATGAGACTTTTGATAAATAATAATCAGTAATGTAGATGTAATGACTGAGTAAAGGCAAATAATGGATCAGCTAGAATAGTCCGATGATTTCAGAGGGTTACTTTCTTTACTTTGTAATGGACCCCTTAAAACCAGGAAAAGATATAATCTCTAAAGGCTAAGATGATATCTACTCTTATATCACAATATCGGTACTGTAATATGAATATATTGTAGCCCTATATGCATGTACACAAAGCTTTGTACTGGGATCTTCATCAGGGACCCCCAGGGGGCCCTCAGAGTTACTGCAGTGAGGCCTCTAAATTACTGTTTGATGATTTAACTTTTCATTTTATTTTTTCTTGTTTGTTTGCTTTTTAATTGTCCAAAACACATCAACACGAATGCGCCACATTCTTAGCAAAAATAATTAGTCATAAAATAAACTAATTTCAATAGCAGTACACAAACCTTGTTGTTCTATAGATGCCTTTCAAATTGAACTTGTTTTTCATTGTTGGCCAATTCACATTCCTTTTTCCTGTGAGTACCCAACTCCTCAATAACAATGTAATGCAAGTACTCAAATAGGCTATGCAAGTTATTTAAAATGCCCATCCGACTAGATAGTAATAAATCCCTGTGCAGCACTTATCCATAGTAGTGAGGTGAAATAGTAAGCTAATATTCTACATACTGGCCAGTTAGCTATATTATTATTAAAGTACCAATATTCTTGTGAGCCATAATGAAACCGTCTAGTAATTTTCAAGCGAGAGATACATACTGTCCACCTCCAAACCATTGGCAAAGTGCAGAGACTAAACACACATAGCCATGCTACAGCTACTGCTGATTTAGCAGCTACAGGCAAGCCTAAAGCCAAGAAGACCAAAAAAATATTTTGAGAATTATCTCATGTTTAACTCAATTTCACAAAATATATGTGGTTGTGGGTCCCTGCTCCGTCCTCCTTAGCCTGAAAACATTGACGACCCTTTTATGGCGATGCACCATGCATCCTGAGTTTTTAGCACAAACAGCCATAATTCTACATAATTCTTCTTTTTGAATTGTATGTTGTGATCCAAATGCTTTTTCTGGCCCGTGAAAGTGGATTATCTGTGCTGCGTGACTCTCCTCCTTCTGTGTTGTTGCTGTGCAGTTGTGCATTGAGCCACCAGGGAATCAATGGCTCATCTCCTGAAAGCTCTTAGTGGTTACAAGAGTGAGTAGTTATGACCGAGTGTTAACCCCTTGGGCACCTTCATTCACACAAGATCCTCAATAGCATTATATCAAACACCAATGTGGAAAATGGCACAATATAGTAATGACTTAATTATGGAAAATACAATGGCATAATTTATTAAATGCTTCATCTTTATTCTTTGGAATCTTCTAATACCAAATGACAATAGAAAAAACAGTTTCTTTAACACTGTGAATAGCCAAATCCCTGCAGTCTGGGTGTAGATGTAGCTTCAATTAATTGCATCATGTTCCATGTATTGCAACGGCCCTCATCTAATAAATACATTCAGTTAAAAGATTATTTAATAGACCAGAAAACATTATCATCGTCAACTGGGTCACAAATACTATTCAATGTAATAAAACAGATTCTGTGTAGCTTTATTAGATTTCAGTGAAGAGGTTGATATTTCCAGAGAAAGAAAAACACAGACCTTTGTCATCTCAAAGCAGGCATGGTAATTGGAAAGGGGACACTGGGACATAATCACTCCATCACAGTCCTGGTATGGCTTGTAAATATTCACAGGTCGGTTGCACAAAATAGCGTTACCTGGAAATGGTGATGTTTTGTTTAGATGGAGAAGGTCATCTATAAAAAGCAGGGGCCTAACAAAATTGAACACAACATGTGTCTCAGGCTGCACTTCTGCAGCAGAATGTGTTTTCACCCAAAGGAAATAAGTATTTTTCATGTCTGTCTTTGTGTATGTTGTGATTTCTGTATTTTCTGTGACGGTGATGGCAGTTCCTTCACCTTTTGAACAGTAGTGTGAATTGTATCTGGTCCCTGCTGAACTGTTCCTGTTTCACAGAGGGTATTTTTGTAAATGTTTTTGGGCTGTTTGGACCCAAACCTGAGAATAACAGCTACAATAGACTGCCAATGTGGTCTTCTTATTTGTGTGCTGGATGAGAAAGCCGCTGATGAGATAAAGCCATAGATAGAACTGGGTATTGTGATCAAAGATGGGACTCCATTCAGTCATATGACAGTTGCTCAGTGGGCGCATGGTGTTCGCCAGTGGGTTACGGCCTGTGTTTTTTTTCTAAACGTAGCCTCCCCCTCCCTGACAAAATTTTACACAAATGTCTAAAAGAATAAAATGATGAATTAATGACATTACACATTCAAAAGGTCAAAGGTGAACTACACTGTGACATATAAAAAAACACTTTTCTGGCCATTATTCAATGTCAGATCTGATCTGAAAAAGAAGGGGAGACATTTGGTGTGACACTGAATTGGTGACATTAATATTGGCTGTCCACCTTTAAACTGTGCTGATTGTATAGATCTTCTGTGCTGACGGGGGGAAGACATAAGTGAAGCATTCATGTTTTCACAGACATGGATGTAAACTGTAGCATGACTGGTTCAAGGAGCATACAACCCAAGGCGGTAACTCCAGTTAGAATTTTTCAAGCCATTAGTTGGAGACAGAGCGACATGAATCCTTTATTTCTACAGAAAATTGTTCCAGAAACAAGGGAGACAGTGTCATTTCCTCTAATTCATCACGTGAGCTTCACAAGGGGCAGCATTGGCTGGCTTACTAGTTACGCCTTAGGTAACGTTGCCATAGCTGTACATTATAACATGGACCCAACTAATCGATGATGAAATTTGTTGCCAACTGGATTAACTTCATCTCTGTTAAGAATAAATCAAAGCTTTCATCAGGATCATTAACCAAGCAAGTAAAATAACTGGTAAAACCCAAACTCCATTGTCAGTATTTCATACCCAAGTAACTGAAACAAAAGCCAATCACATTACAAAAGATCCCACTCACTCTATCCATAAGTCTGTCCAGCTACTACCATCAGGCTGCCACCATCAAGTCCCCTTGACCAAGACAAATACTTACAAAATCTCCTTCATTCCAACTGCCATAAACATCTTAAATCAAGGTAATGATCCATACGTCTACATACATATACTATGCCACTTTACCCACCATTGTATAATGTTTTTTCAATTCTGTCTAAATGACCGTTTTTCGCTGTGTTGAGCCACGTCTAATACGATTTTCTGTCATGACAGACAATAGTTTTCTGAATCTGAATCTAGATTTTAGTCAGTTTAATCAATCAGTTGTTACAGCCCCAAACACTTTACTTGATAAACAGTCTAAGCATACATTTCTTAGATGTTTGAGTTTAATTAAACCAATTACAGGTAGACAATGCAGGCATTGTTGGCTACTGTTTTTTTAAAAGCATCCCCATCCAACTTGAAAGCCAAACCCAACTCTGTCTGCTTGGCGTTTCACCTTGTTATATTGGTGTTTTTTCAGCACTGTGTCTATGATATTTGTAGCTCTCTCTTGGATGCCTCCTGCTTACGGTCTGGCATCTGGCCACTACTTCTTTATAAAGTCCCAACCTCACCAGCGGACTGTACCCATAAATGTCCCAAACACAGCAAAATAAAGAAAATAAGAAAATACAGGCAAAGGGCAGAGTCTCTGCAGATAAATACACCATCACACACTTCGAGTGGGTTATAAGTGACGATTGAGAGGAATTACTTCTGTATTACTTTTTTGAGTTTTTTCTTAAAATCCTAATAAAAATCCTGCATAGTACACCTTTAACCGGTTATTTTTAGGCCACATGGGGGCAGCCCAAGAAACTGCAAACACAAAAGATTATACTTTATAAAACTGATAGTGCAAACATTTGCTTCTTTACACATCCAGTATCAAAATGATACTTAAAAAAAAAAAATCGTACTTCTAGAAATACTAACATGTTTTTCTACAATGCTTCGTATTTTGTTTGAATTTAGTCACTGCTTGTTGTGTTAAATGAGTCGGCCTGTGTTTGAGAGAGCCTGTGTTTTTTTGAGAGCGTCTGGGTGTCGAGCCTCCTTGTCACGGTGACAGTGAGGGATGAGAGTCTTGTTTATCAGGCTGTAGAACTGGTTGTGTGATCAAATCAAAGGGCAAGAAGGATGACACAGACTCTAATAGAGGCAACACATCATTGTCATTCTCATTATCTCCCTTCTCAATTGACCTCATCCCCTCCATAACACTGCTCACCCAGCACAATGGGTCATTAGTCTATTAAAGTGTAAATAATTCTCGCTCTGTGGAGCTGTTCCTGCAGATACAGCTAACCCAACTGAACACAGTACATGTATGTAGCATAAATGTCCGCAGACACTGACATGGATGTGTTTCATCTCACTGAACACACATGTTCACCTGCCACCTCCCACATCGCACAGTAACACCTCTTTCAAAGGAAAGCCTGTAGGGTTAGGGCCTGACAGTTTTGTCATCCCCTGACACCACATAGTGATGGAGGAGATAAAACCCCCATGTGTCTTACTCACAGTCCCCCAGAGCAAAGACATTCCTCAGTAACTGAAATGGAGTATGGCAGGACACCACTCCCCCCCGCTGAGAGCATTTAACATCAGTATGCTGGTATCAGATGTGGAGGTTCTCAAGGGAGTTGAGGAAGTGGTGGTGTGGCTGAAAACATGACAGAGACACAGGCTGATGTACAGAGAGAAGTCCCAAATGGGGACGTGGGGTGTGAGTACCTTGACAAAGTGATAGTGGTCACAGTGGCTCAGATGTGACCTTTTTATTGTTTCTTTACTGCCTGACAGGCCACCACCTTTACATCCACTTTCACTCTCTGATGCCCCTTTTACACCAATATGGAACGCGTTCTGTTCCAGTTCCTTCACCTAATTTTGAACCTTCACAGCATTTTGACCAAGAATAACTTGATTCATGACCTGAAAAGTTGGTTCCCAGCTGGAACCAAAAAATAGCAGGTTTCTCTTGACCTGAAGTGTGAATCGTGATGGTATTAGTGGGCGTGCCATATTCTAAAAGTTGGAAAGAGAGGCTGGGGAAGGCAAAAATATACCTCTTTTCCACCCAAATTAGATCATGTTTGCATGTCCAACCCATTCTCATTCTGAAGTCATCAAATACCACCAGTTTCCAGTGCTTTTGGTGTAAGTTTGCGATGCCACAACCCAGTATTGGTTGCCATGTGCTTTTGTTTCCTACATAACCTAGTGCAGCACATCCCACCCTGTGCTTGTTTTTGGATAAAAACAATCGCTTTGATAACAGAACAAACATTCTGCCATCTTGCAACTACTCCTACTTCCATTATGCGTTGTGCAACACCCTTCATTGATGATGCATCCTTGATTAAAATGGTTCTAATCAAACTGGTGGAAACGCAGGCTTGTTCTTTAGATAGCACCAATCTGTTCAAGAATGTGAGCTAATGACTGAAATCCTCCTATCACCTTACTCACATGACAAAAATAGCCGGAGAAAGGGTCACATTAGGTTTGTCAAGATGCAACTGATTCGGCTCAGGCCCACGGTGTGAAAGAAGTAGCCAGGACAATTTATATGATTGTGCTATTGTATGTGTACAATGGCCACTAATGAATACATGATTGTGAATACTGGTTTTATTGGAAAAAGGTAGAGGCTGTCTGCTTTAATGTAGCCCTGTGATTTGTAGGAAAACTATCAAAAATCACCTTCATCTTCCATAATAGCTTTTTGCTCAAAAATAGAATTCATAAAAGCTTTAAAAGTATGAAGTCTCTCTAATACCTTCACCTTCCAAAAGTTGTTCAATTATAAGCCAAAGAGAAACACTACTACTTCTGATACTGAGTAATGTCTTCTCATCCCGGTTGATATTTTCAAGTCTCCGACATGTCAGACACAGCTTTATGCGGTTTTCATGTCATCTATCACTCTCTGTTGGATACAGCACCTTCTCCAATGTCCGGTATTGTGAAAGCAAAGAACTCCTCCTTGCTTTGTATCCGGCCACGAAGCAAAACATCTTCTCACTCTTATTTAAGTCAATGCACATCTCCAATATAGCTCTGAAACGAAGAGCTGTGAGACATGTCCTCTGAAGTCTGATACGCACCTTAAGTGAGATGTTTCATCCCAAGAATCTGACACCTCAAGCTTTTTATCTGCTGCAGAAGCTGAACAAATCATTGTCGTCTTGTACTGACTTCATAAACTAGAGGCAGTTGAGACTGATGTCAAAGCGACATTAATCTCCTGTGACTGTCTTCCAGTCTAAAGACAGCAGCTCTGGCTGTTTTTCAGGATTATGTTTTGGTGTGGTGGAATGTAACAAAGTTCATTTATTCTAATACTGTACCAAAGGATATTTTTTAAGTACTTGCACTGGATTATTTCCATTTTTCCTCTTTATATGTTGATTGTACTACATTTCAGATGGATATATTCTTCTTTCTACTACATATATATGACAGGTAGAGTTTAAACGCACATTTAAAAATTATATTGGAAACATATCATCATATAAAATACTTTATATGATTGTTATTGAGCCAAAAGGGGTCACGAGGGTCTAAATCACATTTCAGATACACAGTTCCACAAAAGACTTACTTTCCCTATGAATATTTTGCATGGTTTTATTTACGAAACTGTTTGTTGTCCAGATAAATCGAATTTTCAAGAACTCAGGAAGAAGTGAAACTGTTTGAAAGTAAGTACCTATTTCCATTTTTGCTGTTTTCATTTTAGTTAAAAGATGCGTCTGTTTGGAGTGACTGGTTTAAGTCTATTTACACTGAGCAGCTGCACCAATTTATCTATTTTCCGCCCATCCCAGTATTTTTTGTGGAGAAAATGTAAATTTAAGGAGAAAAAATAGCACGTTAGAAATAAGTGCAGCTCAGCCGTATAATCATCAGGATATTCTATTATTTGCATATAATGGCAAAGTCTATTTTCAGCCTGCAACAGAAATGTGTGGAGAGGAAATGACTTTAACAGCTACACTGCAGGGTTCCTTTGACTCATATGGAAGAGGCTCCATTTCTTCTCCTCACAAGCTTCTCCTTTTCCTCTCAGATAATCAGGTATTGATTCCTTTTCCTGCACTGTCCTTCCCTCTACCTAGTCTCTATTTCCTCATCTTCACGCCCTTTGGCTCCGATTATTTCTCCTGCTGGCCGAGAGATGACAGAAATTCATTTGGATGTGTGACCTCGGCAATAGACCACCACAGTTTGGGGTCTACAGTCGTTAAAACAATTTCTGGTGACAGTTATTGAGTTATGATTATTGCATTATGTGTCCCACACTTCACAGATGTCCCACATCTTATCTGATTTTCTCTAGGTCTGGTTCTAAATTAAATCTTGTCTCAGCCACAAGTGCTGTTCACGATTGATTTTCAATGTAACCCTTGAAAATAACCACTTTATTCGGCAAGTGGGGCGTTGATCAAGGTAAATAACAATGTTTGAAGATTTCACATTAAACATTCATCACTAATTTTTTTGGTTATTTTTAATGGCTTGGAGGGTGTCTTGTAAGTTTCAATAAGTTTAACAAATCCGGTCTGGTCAGCAGAGGGGGGATGATAAACAGTTTTGGGGTCACAGGGTTGGGTTTCAGGTGTCTTATGGATTTGGATTTGGATGAGAGGCTGGAGTTAAGAAGTGAGGGGTGGATCTGACAGATAAGACGAGGACACTGTTGTCAGACCAGCCCGTTCTCTTTCCAAAGTCACCAAATAGCACCGCTTTGACCATGCTTTTGGCACAAAATCCTGATGACAAAAAGCAACATTTGCCATCCATTTGATAAGCCGTTGGACAGTGTCAAGTGAGAATACGGCCAGACAGAACCAGCAGTGTTTATATACGCCAGCGGACGGCATTTGCCACATACACATGATACACAGCAGGACAGCATCATTTTTCTATACAGTCTATGCCTAAACATAACAATGTTGCGCCTAATCCCACCATGTGCTTGTGTTGACATCATGGTAGCTCTAGCAAGATACATCTGATTATCCGATCAAACTGTCAAAAAACAAACTGCATTCCTATTAATGTTGGCACCAGATTTTGATGAGGAAGAACAATGCACTAAATATAAACAAATCTCTGGATCTGCTGCATCAATTTGAATCTTTTTAAAAACATGAGTCCAACAATGTTATAGGAGCTCAACGCTAAATCAGTGAGGTACCCTTTAAGTTTTTAGTAGGGTATCTGAGGCCTCAGCATTTAGGATTTCAGGTATAATGTATCAAACTGAAATGTCTCGTACAGTTAAAAAGAAATGGGACATTGATATATTTCTTATTGCTGTGGTGCTGTACTCCAAATGGTGTTTGGAGTATTGACTTTCAGCTTCAAAGGTATTTGAGTCCCCCATTTTAAGAACAGTGACCCAAATAATAATCCAAACAGACAAAGCAAACAGTTTTTCTGGCCTTCTGACCTCAATCTATCCTGCTGAATAGCAGACTGATGGCAAAAAACTGCAACTACAAGACTGACAGAGTATCACCAAGGAGAGACACAAAGTATCTGCTGGAATGTATGGATCATAAAATTCACTCAAAAAGGATTTGCAACCAAATTCTAAATCATTGTTTTATTTTATTTTTTGGTAACTTGCCCAATTATGCATCATCCAATGAATTTGTGTCATTATGTGGGGCTGCATTTTCTATGTTTTTCTCCTTATATGGATGCAAAGCCCTTATATTAAAGCTTAAAGTCAGCACATTAACTTTAACCTCAATTCAAATCCAATATGCTGGAGGACAGAGCCAACACATCGAAAAATGTATCACTATGCTAATACTTTCTGACTGTGCTGGATAAATTAATCACTGCAGTCGTATGAAAGAGGACACCAAAGCCACAAAAAGGGTCTTTTTCTTCCAAGACATGTCACTGTGTGTCCCGCTCACTTGTGAGTGTCTTTTCATTTAGTTGCCTCTTCTTCTCTTTCTTTCTGTGTGTGTGTGTGTGTGTGTGTGTGTGTGTGTGTGTGTGTGTGTGTGTGTGTGTGTGTGTGTGTGTGTGTGTGTGTGTGTGTGTGTGTGGCCTATGCTGGGCTTTGGCAGCATCGTTATGCTGCAGCTAAATATAATTGTCACTCTTCATCACAGAGCTTAAAAATATGAAGTTCACACAAAGTTAAAAAAAAGTGACGCATTAAACAACCGTAGGAATAAATTCTGCTGCAATGTATCTTACAATTTAGTAAAAATATAATTATAAAATAATTTTCACTTTCTGAAAGTGCGAGTGTTTTGGCAGTGAGTACAGTGAGGTTATAGGTTGAAACTGAACATTGGATATACTGTACATGAACAACACATACAATAAACATGAACACACTAGTGTTTAAAAAATAAAGTGTTCCATGTTTACTTGCTTCCAGTCTTTTTCCTTGCCTTTGTTGGTGCTTTGCTGTGTTTCTATGCACTTCCCCTTACCCGGCAGTCAGCAAAATAAAATAAAATACATTGTGCTACAAAAGGTCAAAAGCTCCACAGGGGGAACACTGCCAAAACTAGAGAGTAAGTTTCAAACTTGTAAAATCATCAAGTACAAAGTCTGGAGCTGCTCCGTAGACAGACCTTTCTCAGAGGAGACATTTGGACTTGTCATAGTAGGAAAAAGCACAGGTGTTACTAATAACACTAATGATGGCTCTGTTCTGTTTAACTGCTCCAGTGAGAGTGACAGTGAACCAGCATGCAGGGAACCAGGATCCTGAAATCAAAGCAGCTAAACGGATTTAAGCCATCATTCGATTGCTTACACCTGTGTTGTTCCTACTTTGAGGAGTTAAAATATCTTTTGTGAAAAAGTTCCGGAAATGGGAGCCTGATTTTGTGGACCCAGGGAACAGTCCCCTGGGTGCTCCCAGTGTCTGTAACATTTGTCCCAACTAACCCTTTGAAACCTACATCTGGATCACAGTTCTAGAGCCTTTCACAAATATTTACAACTTTTAACCCTAAGCAAATTGGTTTGATTTCTATCAAAAATGTCAACTTGACAAAACTATGTTTTGTTTTTTAGCATTTTAAATAAGCAAGGGGTAATATCTAAAATGAAACTATATTTATAATTGCCATAATTTTATTCTAAAAATAATTTTTTTTACAGAATTATAACTTTTGTTTTTATAACTGTCTTTTTTAAAAAAACTTTTTCAGGTCATTTCCTTTTTTTTTAATTTCACATTTTTTGTTTGTTTATTTGTTTGGCCAATTTTCAGCAAATGTTTTTTGTACTTTGTACTAATTTTTGGGTTATTTCTTCTTAACTTCTTCTAAACTACAGTTTTTGGATTTAGCAGAGAGTGGTTCATGTTTACTTATATTTTTGGACTGTCTCAGACCATAGAAAATATGAA
Organism: Plectropomus leopardus; assembly: GCF_026936395.1. NCBI lineage: Eukaryota > Metazoa > Chordata > Actinopteri > Perciformes > Serranidae > Plectropomus > Plectropomus leopardus. Next base: position 14,266,772 of record NC_142184.1, on the reverse strand, counting down.
TTTTGAAAATGGGCGTAGTTCTCCTTAAAGGTAAACAGTCCAAACAGCTGTTGTTTTTCTGCAGACAGTCGATGTGTAAGCTTTGTGATTCAGTTTCTCACCACTATGCTCCTCGGGAAGTTGAAGTATTTTTTTGTATATTTTTTTATCCTCATCAGTGAGCCCTTTTTTCTCTTTTCATCACAGTTACTCACTGTTTGTTCTGATGATTCAACCACTTAATGTCAGTCCAAACCCCACCGCAATAGTCCTTACAGAAAAAGAGCAGAAATTTAACTTCTGAGACCCTGAACATCCAAATATAGGCCACCTCCTCCCACCTAACTACACAGAAGAGCACTTAACATGGCAGCATGTCTGTGCGTAGTTGCAGATCTCACAGTGCAGTAGTGAAGCAGAGACTCTATTTCAGTACTATACCTTTATTTTTCCAAGAGAATCACAGCGGCCCAGACCCTTTATTGTTCTCACATGTGGCAACAGCCTTGATGGAGTGAATCATATAGGACAGTGACTCATATCTCACAAGTGATGCAGTGATGAATATGGAGTATTTATAATCATATTTATGTCAGCCATCATGCTGTATGCTTTGTAAGCAGTTAAAAAAGCTGTGGGACCAAAAAACAATACTCTTTACTTGGTAGAATTTACATAAAATAATAAGAAATAGAATTGAGGAGAGAATGACTGTTTTTGTTTGTTTTTTTATAAATCCTGTTGTGATTTTCTTAAAATATCACCTGATTTCTCAGAGCAAAGTATGTCAAGTCCTCCCAGACAATTCTCCATTTCATTTTCATCTCCTCAGGCATGCATAAATACTCCTGTTATTCTAATCGGAGGCTGTGTGCCGCTGTATGATTGGCTGATCAGCTGATGACTCACTTCAACAGGCTGGTGCGGGGCTGGAAAAGAGGAGGGTGGGTGGACGGGTGGGTAGGAGGATAGGTGGTGGTGAAAAAGAGGGGAGCAGGAGGCGGGAGGAGTAAAGCTCTCTCCCACAGCTTGTACGCTTATATTGATGTTGTCAGAGCACGCTGGTGTCTCACGCACTAACACACACACAACATAAATACTTGCAAAGGGAGCCAAGTTAATCTATATACACTTTCTCACTGTCTTTATTCCTGCCTTCCCCTGCCATGGCTGCCTGTAGCCAGACTTGAGGAGAAACACAGAGCCCTGAGGAGTGAGGGAGTGAGTGAGAGAGAAAGAGAGAGAGAGACTTGTGCTGATCACAGAGGCTGCAGCCCCCAGCCTTCCCTCTGTTGCTGCTACAGTACGTGTGAAAGGCGGAGAGGGAGAGGCAGCGGAGGCAGCGGAGGCAGAGCTGGTGTTTGTCTCTGAGACTCGGAGGGGAGAGGAGAGCGCTGTGAGCTGTGCGGCACAGAGCAGAGACACTCAGTCCTCTGGTATGTGTCCAGTGTGAGTGGCTCAGTCCAGTCCCCTGCGCACCTGCCAGGACTCAAACCACCAGCCAAGCAAACAGGTGAGTCCAAACAGCCTCACGATGAAGTATCTCATTTGCAAATTTGACTTTGATATGATCTTATGTTGTCATAAAAATAACAAAAATGCTGAAAGTTCATCCATCATTAGTTGTGTGTGCGTAGGCATGTGACGAGGGTTGTTTTTTTACACGTATGTTTTGCATTAGTTTGTGTGAAGGCTTGTTTACCTCTTGACTGACAAGTGAAAAAGACCACAGGGACTTAGGGAGGGAAAAAAAGCCTCTAATAAGACGAGTGAATCCGTCTGATTTCACCCCCGTTTCCCCCCCATGTGTAAATCCATGTGTCCCTGAAAGAGAAAGTGGGTGGAGTGGGAACAGCTTCAGCTCTGCTACTGTTATCTCAGGCTTGTTTGGAAACAGAAAAAAAAAAAAAAAGAAAAACACGATGCCATCTCAGATGCTTTAGGAGGACTACAGTGTTTGATGGAATGCAGATTGTGCATACATGTGTGTGTTTGTGCAGCGTTTATCGACAACTGTCATGGAAATCTGCAGCTGTTTACATGTCAGATTTACACTGTTTTTCTTGAGCTTAGTGTGAGCCTTTTTGCCTCAACTGCGCAAGAGAACTACTGCATCCAGCCCCGATTGTTGTAGCACTGACAGGAGATCAGTGTAAGATTATAACAAAATTCCCAGATCAAAGTCTAATCCATTGCATAATAAGGTTTTTCATATGCTGGAGTGATTTCAAAAAGAGAAATCAGATCTGTCTAATGAGGACAATTATGCGTGGCTATTTTTTCAGATTTTTTTTTTGTCCACTTTTTGAAAGCCTGTCTAAAAGTGATGTCACAGTTTTAATTTGTCACATTTATTTTTCTTTACGAATTGCTTTGGCCACGACTGCGCTCAAACTTCATCTTTATTCTAATTCGAAGCTGCCTTCTGATCATCTAAACCAAACACTGCAGATTTCAGCACCTTCTCCTCCTCCATGTTACCGTGTGACACTTGTCGCTTGTATCCTGGAAATGTAATTTGTGTGTAATGGCAGCTTATAAGTGTTTACCGCAGGGAATCAGCAGGTCGGTCAGAATTATTTCCTCTGGTGCAAACACTTGTTGAATCAACTTCAGCTCATTTTGAAGTGTTGCCTATGAAGTAATCTGTCTCACTTCAAGCCAGTATGATTTGCGTACAGAGAGGACAGAGAAATACGAGTCTTTGAAAAGGACCATATGGCCGAATGAGATTTCACAGAGAGACATTTTCAGTGTGTGGATGGTTTTAAAACCCCTGAGCCATGACCGTGATCTGGGGCTGCCACTGAGAGTAAAAAAATCTCCCCCCTTGTTCATCACTGTGGATGCTGCTGTTGTTTGCCTCCGAGTGTCAATCTGTCACTCGCTGTGATGTTGAAGCTTCCCATTGACCCTGCCACGTCCCTTTATCACACATCCTTCAATATATCTGTCCCTCCTCCATCCATCCATCCATCCATCCATCCATCCATCCATCCATCCATCCATGTTTCTCCCACCCGGGTTTCAAATGTTTGTCTGCTCACTTTCACCGCGCACCTCCCTCCACTCCACCCCCCCCCCTCCACTCTGGTCGCCACAGAAACGGCTGATTCAGGAAGGGTGGGCGGGTGTCTCAGAGCTCTTGCTGCTCTGCCCCATGCGGTGCTTTCACAGTACATTTCTGCTTCTGTGCTGCTTTTATGGCCCCGATACGCTGACAGTTCAGGTGGCTCAGTCAGATGTTACACAATTGTATCAGCGACACAAAGGCTGTTTGTTGCGTCCCCACAAAGGACAGGTTCGGTATTTACAGTTGCATTGCCATTCATGTTCAGTAGCACGGGGGATCTCTTCACTGCCCGCTGGCAAATCACCACTGCTGAGAAAGGTTTACCGTGCCGAATTTGCGATGGCATTATTTATGATTCTGACGTAAAAATGTCTGCCTCTTGACTGGCTTTCTAATTGATCCTGAGAGAATGCAGCCCTATTTTTGCTTAAACATACAGTACTGTATATGACACCTGGGTCAGAGTCACACTGTGTGTGTTTAGAGACTACACTGAGGTGATTAATAATGTAATATACCATGACCGAGTCATTTAATAATAGATATGCTATGACCTTTCCATTACATAAGGTCGACGAAGCCGAATTAGAGTGATGGCAGACAGGACTGAAATGAATAGGTGGAATTGGAAAGAAAATTCTTGGATAAATAATCCCCTTCTTTTTAGCCGTGTATTACTGAAGACCTCCCACTCAAAAAAAAAAAAAAAACAGTCAGTGTCAGATAAAAGATTTGCCTCAGTAATTACAGATTAATTTATCAGAAGTGGTTTTTTGTTTTCGTGTTGTGGCTTTATCCATTTTGTCGGCATGTTTAGGATTTAGCTCTGGTTGCCATGGTGATGGTTTGTACAGTAGCTAAAAAAAATAAAAAAACCTGCCTTTTAGAAATAGCTTCTGAACAGGAAATGAAACCTGTGTTGCACCGCAGTCAATCCTGTGCAGGACCCCATGAACTCGTCGTGCTGTGTCTGATTAAATTAAAATGGGAATTTGTATCCACTGAGGAGCTAATGGGGAAGACCAACTCTGTTTAAATTGTTGTGCTCCTTGATAATCAAGCTTTTCATGTTTTTGTGTTCATTGTACAAACACACTGTTGAGTCGCACACTTTCTGTGACATCCTCTCTCTGCAAATTAGCTGTTTTAAAAAGTTGCTTGCAGTTATTTGAATGTTTGCTGTTGTTTAAACAAGGATGAAGAGCCGCGTCTAGTGAGTCTGACCATTATTGGTATTATCTACTTCAAAGCACAATTTTCATCCTTTTTAATGAAAACGTCTTAATTTGTGTGTGTTTTTTTGTTTCTGAGAACAAAAATGTATAAATGTCTGCAGGCTGCAGGGGTTTCTCCACCCTGCAGTGTTCAGCCATTACAGTCAGTGGTGACGCAGCCCGAGACTCACACAGCACACTGCAGACCCGTCACAAGACACAGCCAGAACAAAGAGCATACACTGTCATCTAAGAGAAAAACTCAACATGGATGACAATACAGAGGCAGCTTTTTCATGAGACAAGGACTGTAGATTGGCAGAAACAGCATGACGCCATGTGACAAGACCCGAGTGGTTCACCCTGCTACTTTTTTAGGACACTGTCCCAGGTAGCACTGTGGCAATGGACGCCTCACTTTTAGATCTCTGTGACGACTGTTTGTATGTACCTGTAACTATTCCCTGTTTCATGTGAACATGTGAGGATTTAAATGTCTGAGGAGTTCTGCAGCTTGACTTGATGCTTCAACATGCACATAACTAAACCACAAAGGTGAGTTTGCAAAAGAGGAAAATAGAAATATGGCTTTAAGTTTAAAATCATGCACTGTAAAATCTGACAAATTGATCTTACTTAAAATAATCTTGCAGAGTGACTGCCTTGAAAAAAGAAAGCAAATACACCTATTAATCTTAATTTATGTTTACTTTATATCTAATTGTTCAGTTTACTCAAAATTTTGCTCCATTTACTTAATTTTAAGTTGTTGAAACTTAAAAATGACAAGTGAGATTACCTTGTTCTTTCTAAATGTTTGCAACTTCAGTGAATCAAGTTAGTCTGACTTAACATGATAATGACAAAGGGGATTTCGCCAGTGATGAAGATGTGCAAGTTCTGTTTTGTTAAGATTTTAAGAAACTACAAATATGACTGACTACTGTATCCAGCAGAGTACAGATATATAGCACTCTAAACTTGGTTTACTGAGATTGCTAAAACTTAAAAAGATTGATTTAATTAAACTTGTCATTTTTTTATTTGCAACAGTTTCACAAAATTAAGAAAATATACCTACATTTTAAGTAAAGTTAACAATTAGACATGAAGTAAACAAGAATTAAAATTATAGCTATATTTACTTAATTTTTTTTCAAATTATCCAGCAAAAACAGTGAATGATGCTGGGATAGCTAAGGGGAATTTATGTAAAATAAACTGTGAACAGAGATTAAATCCAGAGCTCAAATTAACTCATGAAGAGAAAGTTAAAATGGAAATTGACCCTGAGAGGTGGGCCGACCTCATGCCAGGCTGCACTAATATGGGAACCAACAGTTTCTTGTTGCATTTTTTACCATGTTTTCTAAATAGATTGCAACAATTTGGTCAGAAATAAAGAGCAGCAAAAGGAAAGTTATTTTGCTCCACGTTTCGAAGGGTTAAAAAGCCTGCATAAAATGAAAACTTTGCACACGTTATCCTTTTTTTCAAAATACATTGTTAATGAAGCATGGAGCTTACACTCTGAGACACTAAAACATCACAGAATGTCAATTTTGTTGTAGCTATTAGGTCTTCATTATACCCAGGGTGTAGAGAACGGTGGAAAGTTATCTCACTATGGTCTGAGAAAGGATTACTGTATTATTGCATTTCATCATAAAAACAACTGAATAGGACTTCACAGATCTCCAACAGGTGCTAGCCCAAAAACATCAGATGCCACAAATAGTCAATAGAGATTGTATAACATTTCTGCTCATTAATGAGCGGTGGGGGTCAGAGTGAATTGATAGCAACACAGCTCATACATTATTCATGACATTACACAAACTATAAGGTCTGCATTAAAAACAAACAAAGAAGCAAACAAAACACCAGAGCACCGGAGCAAATTCGACCCAATTCAAGCCTTGGGGAATTTCGAGAGATTATAACCTGACCTGAACCCGGTAGGTCTGGTTGGGCCCAGCCGAATCCAGGCAGAGAATCCTAACTGTAGCTCATACACGTACAAAATGCTTATTTACATTAGTGATGTTTGTGCACGCAATGGTAAACTCATCCAAACACTACAGTAAACAGATTAAACATAGTTCATTACAAGCATCTTGAAAGTGTACTGTTTTTTTTCCTATTTATACAAGAGGAGAGGATCTTGTATGCTTTTAGATACAAGAAACAGTCTGTCATATTTATTTAGCAAACAGTAATATTGTAATTTACTTATAATGCAAATAAGTTAAAATTTAATGATAGCAAGCAGAGGGTCCTGCCCTCCTGCCCTATTGTTACACACTGCGTCAAGTGCCACAAGATAAGACATAAGTTTGAGAAGTTGTTTTGTCTTCAGAGAGTGCACCATAAACTGACTTAAGCTACAAAAAAGATAGAAGCCATAAAGAACGCTTGTGAATCTCAACGAGCAAAATAAAACAGTTTGAGAAAGATCCACCAGGGGGTAAAGCAGCAGCAGGTATCTTTTAATATAACAGACCGTTGGTTTTAGCATCAACCTGATTTACCATGATAATAAAGAGGCACAATCATGCATAATGAAGGTAAACCAGGGCTGAAAACTGTCGACCCGGGACTTCAGTGTACGAGTAAATCCTCAAACCACAGGATCCCTGACCACAACTCATGCTCCTTCTAAAATGCAGAAAACTTAAAGTATAATTCTGAAGTTATTCTATATTTTTCTTACTACCAGTGAATCCCATGAAAAGACCAAAACCAGGTTATTCCTCCCTGCCACAGACCAACATTGTTGTCCAAAAAACACATCAGCGAGCCTCAGCATCGCACTACCTTACATGTTCCTTTATTAGCATGGACATGGACAGTGTAGTTTATTTTGAGTAAAATCCACATACACCGTCCTGCTGCTGTAATTACTCACTACAAATAAATCTGCAGCTGGAGGGAACAAGTCCACAACTAGTACACCTTTTACTCCATTTTGATTACTCTAACATTCGATAGTAACTGCTGCAGCCAGTTATTTAAGGAAATTGTGTAGTCTATTACTTATTCATCAGGAACCAATGCTTTTGAAGCTGCCATAGACAGGATAGTAAACAGACAAAGATATAGGCTAACAGATCAGGAGTTTTTGGACCAGAGGAACTTTTTTCTACTTCTCAACACACTCCTTATTGTTGTCTCCACACTACAAGAACTATGAGTGATTGTAGTTCTTACAACATAGTTTCGAGAGACTCGTAGGTAGTCTCCCAGCACAAGAGGTGTACCTTGATTAGTTGAACACAGTCAGTGCTGCACCAGCAAGCACAAGCACATGGTGAGATTACGCTGTACATGGTTGTGTTTAGGCAAAAACAGCACATGGCGACCCACGCCAGGATGTCAACAAACGCACAAACTGCCATGGATGTTTATGATTAGGCAACAAAGTTACAGATGGTTACATTTAGGAAAAAGGGCACATGGTAAGGTGTGGGAAAAAAAACCATCACATTCACACGGGACGCGAACACTGGACTCCCACCCATGCCATAGGCACCCCTGAGCTCCTTATATCATGTGGTTACATGCAACTTTGGGCACAGCAGGTGCTGTCCGGCCGTCCACCGGTATAAAATAACACCACAAATGGTTCCGTCTGGCCGCGCTCTCACCTGGCGCTGTCCAGCAGTGTATCCCGCGTAATCCACGAAAGGTGGATTTTGGCATCGGGATCTTATGCCAAAAGCACTGCAAAAGCGGTGGCATTTTAGGACTTTGGAATGAGACCGGGCTGGCATACATGTGACGGTGGAAATGCAACACCATTTCGACCTGTCAAAGAGAAAGTGATGCTGCTATACTTACCACCAGTTAGTTTACAGTATGACACTTCAGCGTTCCTATTGGCGGTGCAAATGCAAACAGAAAACAAAGCCATTAAGGGTATGTAGTCTTTGGAGGTGCTCCCAAGAATGATTTGGTCCAAAACACAGAATAATGTAGAATATATATGTTGAAACACTTAAAAAATACTTAATAAAGGCGGTAGCTTGTATCCTTTTCACCCAGAAACACGCATAACTGCTAGTTTAATACTGAGAAAGTGCCAACTGTAAGAACAACTACCTCAAGTGTGTAGTATTAGATATTTTTGCTTATGTGATGTCATGGAGCAACACATCCAGATTTGGTTGTTCTCATAAAAAAGATTTAAGAATATTAGCGGTGAAGCTTGCTGCTCGTGTAGGGAGATCTTTCTCCTTTGCTTTGGTGAGCAGATTAATGAGTATTGAGTGTTTCTTCCTTTATTGACTTCACTCTTTCTACACTTAGCAGCCACCAAGATTGATTTTTCCAATAAGTTGGCCCTGTCTTTTAACCGAGGGGGTAATGATGCTGTTGAGGAATTATCTTAAAAATGTTTCCACAAGGAATTAATGCAGATAACTTCTTTTTGTAATCGTGGCTGCAGACAAATGTATGTTTGCATCCCACAAGCCAAAAGGAGCACATTCGGATCAAAATATACTGAGAGGAAATCCGGTAAATCACACGTCTTGATTTCCACATGGAGTGAAAGGTGAATATTTAGCCTCCAACAGGTCATTACCACAATCAAGCTCCTCTTCAAGTGGATCCTGGATGATTCCCTGCGGCCCGCTGCTGTCTGATGACTAATGTTCTCCCAGGCGCCATATTAAAGCCCCTTAATTGGTTAGAATAATCCAATCATTAACTTGCTCATTAGAGCTTATTGTAGTGCTGAGCCCACTGTGACTCGATCATAGCAAACTTCTGTAATTGTTCCCAAAGCCGAGTCCTGTCTGCTACATTATTCAGGACTCATCAACACCAACGTCCTGACTCATTTTGCTTCTTTAACGATTCTTCGCCACTTAGTGTCAGGGTGATTCTGCACTAACCTCACTGTCCTGGCCAAAAATTCCCATCTGGACACACTCTTGGTGCCACCTGCTCCCTTGCTCTCTCATTGGCCAGTCCCTTTGACAGCTGTGAGGCCTCCAGTTCAAAATGGCCCCCCTAACACACTTCTTTTTCTTTTGGATTAAAGAAGAAGAAACGAGGTGAGCTGGAAGAATAGATGAGGGGGCTTCAGAGGCGCAGAGATTCATAAAGCTCCAGGTTTAAACTCGATTCACCACAGTGCGTTTCTTCAGTGCGGCAGCACTGCGCGTCTCAGCAGTTTCCACCCAATCTCCGTGTATCCCAGAAAGTGCTGACTGGCTCATGATAGGGATCACTAAGAGAACAATATGCAGTTTATGCTTAGTCAGAGGGAGACTGTTTCCCTTAAATTAAAAGTTACATCCAGAGAGGAGCTGAGAGGGACAGCGACAAACTGAGGCTGCAGGTGTATGGATTATTTTCAGCGGAGAGAGACAGCATGATGTAAATGCTTCTGCTGCTGTTGTTGGTGTCGATTTTGGTGCTAGTTTGGCCTCGCTGACGGATGGATACGAGGAAACTCAACTCTAGGGGAATCATCTGTGCTGCTGCTGTGCCCTGAGGTTTAGTACTCACTTCATCCTCATACTAATGGCATCATTACTGGGCTTCTGAAATAGCGTTTTCCAGCTCACCAAAATACATACGCGCACACACACACACACAGTCAAAACTAGTAGAGCATCACCCATTCATATGCACACACAAGAACACACACAGTGATGTCCATAAAATACTCAAGGACTGTCAGAAATATATTTATATGGTAGGAAAAATTAGATCACTACCTCATAACTGATTTTTGCAACTGAATGTTGCGAACGGAGTGAAATCTACAAAATAAGTGCCTGTCTGTGATACTGACTGAAGAGCTAAACTATATATAACATGAGTTCTTCACTTTCCTCACTGACCTCATTTAGATAAAAAGGATGATTATGAAAGGATGGAGGAAGCAGCACAACATGCATTTGCCAAATAGGGCATCCATCCACCGGCGTCATATCAGTGGAATAAGTTAAGTTGTTAGTGACACGTTTCACACACAACGGCACATAGCAGATGTAAGATATAGAAGTAAGATATGTTATTATACATAGTACCCTATAGCTCCTCATATCCACAACAAATGGCTACTAAAAGGTGTCTGTTGATAATAATGGTGACTGAAAATCAATCACTGGATTTATAAAAGCATCCAAAGCTCATTTTAAATCACCCTCTTTTGCTGGCGTTATCATCCTTTCACAGTCCAAAGAGATCAGCTGCAGCATCCTGCAAACTGCTAAATAAAATTTCGTGCCCATCGGCCAGCTGATGTCTTTCAAGTGATTAATTAATCACGCAAGCACAGTCTGACAATATATAAGCAACAGAAGGTGTTCCTAATTTGGCTCACAGATTCCTAAGGACCCTTTTAATGACTGTGACTGTTATAGAAATAATATTCACCTTTCAACGGGATATCTGTAGGTCTCGAAAAGTCTTGCACTGAATTTACTTTTCGCAAAAAAGGTCTTGAAAGGTCTTAAACAGTATCATGCTTAATTCTCAAAATTCTGAATTATTTTCACTTGCTTGGTGACTGTATACACCTATAAACCAGTGGGATCACTCTAGCCATGATACTGCTATTCACAACTTACAATGAACATGTGTCAGGAAAGTGGATCGGTAATGGCTCCTTTCCGTTATTCCAGTCCCTATACTTCTAATGCAATTTAATTGCATTCTATATGGTATTTAAAAAAAATTGAAATTAAAAAACTAAGAATCTGTTCACCCCTGCTGAGATCCTGTTTTAAATAAAAGCCCACGTTACTGACACCATCAGTTAAAGTCATACAGTACATAAAGGTGACCATATATACATCAGTGAAAACAGTTGTAATAATCTATCTGTTCATTAAGTTTCCAACATGTTGTACATTGTCTCAAAATATGCCACTTTGCCGCTGTCAGAAATACTCCAGGCATTCAAACAACTCCAACGTAAAACCACACCGTGTTGATACTAAACGGTCAGAGCAACAAACACAGCGCAAAGAACTTGAAAGTCTGCTAAGCTGGACAAGTATAGGACTTTGAGCCAGGAGACCTGTGTTAATGTCCTGTGTGAAACTAAAAGTCGAAGTTAAGTTATTTAGTCACCAAAGTCATTTAAGTCAACTCATGTGACTAATGTCAACCACGATCTTCCCCTTACCTCTGACCCTAACCAAAGCTTTGTTGTCTAAACCTAACCGTCAACCCCTTCTTAGTCACGTGAGTCCCTCAGCCCCAACCCATTCAGGACACAAGATAAACAGCTGCCTCATTATACTACATTATAGTGTGTTTTAAACTATTTATTAAATGTTTGGATGGTGTTCTTTAAATAGGTGGATATGAATTCAAGTGTTACCCACTTATTGTATCTTGTGTCTACTAGAGTGCAGAAACTTTGGAAAAAAGTTGCATAGGATGCATTTTACTTCTTGCTCTAAGCTCTTCTGGAAGGCTTTGTGCTCTTTTTCGTCTCCAGAAGGCTTTTCACCAGTTGGAACACTGCTTAAGATGGCAGACCTCAATCGATTTCCAGGTCAGGGAGAAATGAAAAGGACAAGGACGCATAAATAAGCAGCTGGAAAGAACCCCACATTACCCTGACGTCCTGGATCCACATCCAGCAGGGGCTATGTGTGTCACCTCCCTGGGTCTCTGTCATATTTCAACCATCACATAAACAATTTTCAAAATGACAGAAATGAAGACTATTTTGCTTTGACCTGCATCATGATCTAAACCTTATTCTTTTTCAAATCTCCAATTTATCTTTTTCACAGTTCCATCAGCCTCCTGAAATCAGTCTCAGGACTTCTTCTGCAGCCCTCTTCAACTCTATAATAATTCAGAATGCATGAAGGCAAAAGTTTTTTTTTTTCTTATATTTGAATGGCTTATCCATGAAGACAAAAAAAACTGCTTATGATGGCCAATCAAGTGATACTGTAAAAATACTGAATTAGTTGGGGAAGGGATAATCAGAATAGCCTACTTTAGGATTAATTTCCTTTCACACAAAAAAAGGAAATATTGTTGCTGACTTTTGAATATAGCTGACAGGTTCAAGTAAGTATTTAATACCAACATTGTTGCTAAAAACAAAACAAATAATGGTTACAACTACCACTGCTCAAAATACCATCAAACTGAATGCAAAGTTTGAAAAGTAATTGAAAAACAAGAATAAGAGTCTACAGCCATGCTGGTGGCTCTGAGAAGCTGTACACAGTGGTGTACTGAGCTAAATGCTAACATTGTTTTTAATTGCAATGCTAACATGTTTTTAAGCTGGTTTAACATGTTCAACATCTTAATTTAGCATGTTAGCATGCTTTTGTCTGCTAATCAAGGATGCATTAAGAGAACTGGATACTGCATTGGAGGCAGGGCCCCATTAAAAAATGTAAATGTAAAAAATGTATCACTGATTTACAGATGTCTTTTTTGCCATGTAAGGCTATGTGAAAAAAGTATTTTTAGGCCACAGGGCATCACATGCAAAATGTAATTCCTGTTTGGCCAAAATGAAGATGGAGCACTTCTGGGTGGGCAGTTATTTATTCGCAGGTAACACAAAGTTTAGAGGATGATGGGAAAATAATTTGTTTTGGTCATAATCCAAATTTTTAAAAATTGGCCTGATGATAGCACTAGATGAAAAATTGATAGTGTTTAATGTATTAACATATTAACAATTTATCATTTATCCTGAGTGGAGACATGAATGTCTCCACAAAATTTTATGTCTATCAGTAAGTTTCTTTCACTCACTAACATTCACTAAAAACCACAACTGACGGCCTCATGGTGGCACAAACGGAAATGTGAGGCGATCCCCACAGATATTAGGAAATCCATCTAATTTTATTAGATGTGAAGAGGTCTCTGTCTGGACCAAAGTGGACCGACAGATCCACATACTCAAAAAGCGCAGGCCTACACCCCACAAAAAATAATAGATGAAAATTATGGAAAGAGTTGGAGGCATTGCTATTCATAATTGAAGTTGATTTAATTCCAGATTTCCTAACAAGACGATTTATGTTATATTTGTAAATATAAAATCACCACTGCACCCCAGAGATGATGTAGAAAAAAACTCAACAGTGCCTCCATAATCCATTAAATCTTCCATTCCCACAAGGCTGCAGGGGAAATACTTTACAGACCAAAATCTTTGGTTTCCTCTTACGAGCTCTGCATCACTCTGAACAGCTTTGAAGAGATGAGGATGCGATGCGATCAAAACTGTTATCTATTACACCTGCTTTTTGAAACACACTCACACTCAAATACGTCTAACCAACACAGATCCTCTCCATTGCTGCGCCACCTGCCTCTCATCAACCCCCTCATCAAGCAGAATAAGATCGCTGTTAATCCACTCGTCTCAGCCCATGGCGTAGCAACAACACTCTCACTGCAGGGCTCAGCTGTTCCCTCAGGGCTCTCTGGAAGCCAAGAGTATAGAAAGGTGCTCAGCCTACACACTACCATTATGTCTCTCCGACTTCATTTCATCCACACAGGCGTCTTTGCTCTGTAACTTGCATTCTGGTTTTACTTTGTAAAGGACAAGGTCAGCGGACAGTCAGGCACTTACAGGAGATGTGAAAATAATTAAGAACATTTAATCATACTGTTCTTTAAGATACTTATACTTTGGGTTGCCCAGTATGTCAGTGGGTAGAGCAGGTGCCTCATGTACAGAGGCTACATCCTCGCCACAGCAGCCAAAGGTTCGTTTCCAAACCTGGCCCTTTTCTGCATGCCGTCCCTCTTTCTCCCCCCCTTTCACGCTTAAGCTGTCCTGTCCTAAATACAAAAAGCCCCCAAAATAATTTCTAATTTATATTTAATGCTACTTAAAATTGGACGAAGTGGCTGGGGAGAGGGAAGTCTGGGCTTCCCTGCTTAGGCTGCTGCCCCCGTGACCCGACCCCAGATAAGCGGAAGAAAATGGATGGATGGACAGATTGATGGCTACTTAAAATTATAGTTTACTAAATTTCAGCGGAAAATATTGTACTGCTTACTCCACTACATTTATCGAGTCACCACAGTTAGGGCCCGAGCATGGAAGTGCCAGAGACTGTTCAAGGATCCTATTATTTTTAACTGAGATGATTTTTCTGCAGCACAACTGCTTGTTTGAGGGGCTGGCGATTCTTGAAAAAATTGACACACACTTCAGAACTGACAAAAAAGTGCAAAGTTCTGCAGTGATTGGGTTCGGGAGTGGCCATTGGGCCTCATAGTGCACCCAAACGTACGCTAAGGTTTGATGATTATATAATTAGAGTAAATCATTGCTTTCATCTTTAACAAAATAAAATGATTTTTTTTTTTTTTTTTTTTTTTTTGCACGACAGGAAGTCAACTTTCTTGGATTTTGTGTATTAAATTTCACAAACACATGGTTTTAGGACTTCAGGACACACAAAAACTCAAGAAACTTTTCAGCCATGTGCAAACCAGTAATTATTTGGTTTGGTGGTGTCATTGGCCTTGCGTGTAAATTTTGCAAATCTGCAAGGGCAGCCAATAAATATATCTGGATATATTCCAAAACTATTAAAATTATGTCAAAATATGGTTGTGCCTATCTGAAGCCTCAGGTGTGCATTCATTATGCACTTCTAAATTTGGTCTGTATTATTGCTTGTCTTCATGAAGTGTTAAGTTCAAGCATTTTTCCTTAATATCACTGGTGGAGTTTATGGCAGGCAATTCACATATGGATATAAGTAAGAGTACAATTAGTTGTGAGTATTTGTGCTTCTATAGCACAACCTTAATTTGAGAAAAAGCATTGTTACATTTGTGCCTGTTCTCCCATGAAACCACTGGGTGTTCAGTAGTAGTGTTTGAGCAGCTACACATGAAGGCTATCTCATAAAATTATTGGTACCCATGAATGTGGAATGTGATATGAAGTCTTTATAGATTCACATCTGGCTATATTTTGTCACTATTGAACTTGACTACCATCTGGCATTATTCTATCCTACCAGTTTGAAATATAAGCATTTATTCTGCCAAGGCCAAACGCCATATCTAGCAACGTTAATGGGAGTAAAAATAATTATTGTACCTGCCCTGTGAGTCAGATCCACTCCAAGATATAAGAGGTTCTTCCTTGGTCCCTTTCACTAAGTTTCATGAGAATCTGGCCAATAGTTTTTCCATAATCCTGCAGACAAACAGACAAACCGAATCAAATACATAACCTTCTTGCTGGTGGTAATACTCTATCAGCCAGAGGAGCCAGGGCTTTCACTTTTGATACTTTAATTACATTTAACTGGTAATAGTTGTGTAATTTGGGTTTTAATGCACTAATTTTACCTGTAATGGAGTATTTCTTTATTGTAGTATTGGTATTTTAACTTAAGTAAAGGATCTGAGATCTTCTTCCTCCACTGGAGATGTTTAAGTTTGATTTAAAGTGGAGGTCATTGTTCATTTTGTGGTGGATTTGTATTTGTTTCCTTTCATTGCCCTTGGCCGGCTCCCTAAATGTTTCTCTGAGTAGTACTGATTGTGTTGTTCCGTCGCTGCCGGATCCTGATGCCTGAGTTCACAAAGGTGGGGGAGTTATGGGAATTATTTTGGCCTCAAAGTCCTCCAGAGGACCATCAGGGGAGATCCAGTAACAAGGAGGTAATTGAATTTGAGGTTTCAGCTAATGATTTTTCCAACAGCGAGACGCTCCCCCCTTCTCCTGGGCTCGCAGTGTCATGCATGGCCTGTACAGAGCGTCGCTCAGACAAGCCCTAAATCATCAAATAATGGCTTCGGAGAAGCTAAGTACCTCTTACTCTTTTAACAGGTGTTATTTAATAGCACTTATTAATCCAACAACATATACAGAGGTTTCCATTTTGTGGGTCGTCTTATAGGCTTCACTGAACAGATGTTCCAGATTTATTGCCTTTCGACAAGAGCCTCGTTGTTAAAAACCAATAAGGGGCTAATGAATCTCATTGAGCTCAAGATGCTATATTATAACATCACATAGGAATTCATTAGTTGTCTTATTTAGATTATTGTGTCTTTAATTACTTACAGAAGTTGTTAAATCGTTTAAGCAATCCAGTGATATCTAGTGGTGGAAGAAGAAAAGCTCTCTTAAGTAGAAGTATTAACACCACTGGGTATAAATACTGTGATACAAATGAAAGTAAAAATATACATCAAAACATACTTAAGAACCAAACATAAAAATACCCAAAGTCACTGATTAAAATCTGAATTTGTGAGGTCCTAATTGCCATAAACATTCTATTAAATTTATGTATACATCATTTAATGTTTTTTTCTTTTTTTAAGCAAAAGTGAGCTCTTCTCCCTGATGATCTACATAATTTATGTAACACTTTCAATACTTAAATAAGAAAAGGATGATTTGACCTAGAATCAGTCTTAAATTTGGTAAAATAAACCTATTTAACAGGTCTTAAAAGACTTAAATTTAAGTGTTTGATACCTGGTGACACCTTGTTATATTGATGCATGAATGTGTTCATTGCTTTAATGCTGCAGCTGGTAAAGGTGAAACTAAATTTAAATATTTTAACATATTGATGGGTAGTTTGTGAATTTCCATCAGGGTCCATCTAAGTCTCATCTATATCTAAAATAATACATCATAATTTATTTATTGATATTATTTTCTATTATTAACCAGAATCCACAAACTAGTAACTTCAATTATCAATTTATTGAAGTGGAAAAGAAGTAGAGTATAAGTAGAAAGTAGAGTTACCCCCCACTCTTGTTTGGTCATGTTCTCCAGTCCCTTTGGCTTATGGGTAGTAAGCAGGCTATGATTTCTCTTGTTTTACCTGCTACCTTCTTCATTTTCTTAACTCTTGCCAACACATTCTCATCTAGCACAAGTTAACCTGAGTGTTACACTAACATCTGTCCCCCGCAAACATTGTCAAGTAGGAATTTTGTATGAATATTTTTTAGAAGTGGCTGTTTTTATGTGGCTAAAATACGCTTTGCAACTGCCTGTGTCCACAGCAATACATTACCTCCATGTTGGTACTCCTGTGTGCTTCTCCAAACTGCAGGCATGCCGACTGATATCTACTGTAATGAACTGACTATGGATAAGTGCCTCATACAACCCCACAGATCCAAACAAACCCTTCAAGTTAACCCTTTGAAACCAAAACAAATTAACTTGATCTCTTTCAAAAAATAAAAATCCAAAAATTACCCAGAATTAGTAAAGTCATGAGGAAATTACAAGAAAACAAAAATGGTAAAACAAGTGAATAAATAATCATTTTAAAACAACAGCAAGTGCTAAAATATACATGTAATTAACTTTAAACATATAATTATGGTAAAATAATTATTTCTGATCATAATTTTCTTACATTTTTCACAATCATTTTTTTTCCTTGTTATTTTATTTCATTTCATTTATTTATTCATTATTATTTCTTCTTTTTTCAGTTCATTTTCTTGTCAGGTGCTCATACTTTCTTGCAATTTGCAATTGCAATTTGGACATCTTTGGCTAATTGCCTTTTTAATCCATGTTTTAAAAAGAAATCAAATCAATTTGCTTTAAGGCTTTAAGGCTTTAAATGCTAATGAAGGGGGTATCTGAACATAACATAAGAAACTGATGTCAATCCAGGTTTCAGAGGGTTTAGCACTTGAGTAAATGTACTTATGTGACCTACATTAATATGAAAAGAACCTGCTGAGCCTCAAGTTCTCAAATTAACTATAAGGTCAGTATGAAATGTTTGATATGTCCTTTTATGATTAATCTACCCATAAAACGTCAAATATTAACATCTAAAACTTAACATTCATAACACACTTAAACATCTATAATACTGGATGGTAGCAGCATTTTCTGCTTCTGTGTATTCTTAAAAAGAGTCTTAAGTATAAATTCCATTAGAACTCATGCTATGTTTGGCCTTAGACATTTTGACAGCCTAAATTTTAAATCTGGCAACTTCAAGGCTGATTGGTCTTGAATTGTAGTTCAGTCAGGAACAGAGACCTCTCCCCTCGGACCCCTTGTCTCCTCACCTCCATTATTATACCTTTTCATCCTTTTTATGTTGCTTGACATAATCTCCATTTCAGTTTCTGTCTTTTCTTTCACCAAATATTATTCAGCTATCTATCCTGTATTAAGCTACGTAATATATTTATTTCTCTTTCCCAGCTTCAGAAGCAGCTCTTATCACAAAATGAGTGGGTATCATAATTGTTCCTCTTATCCCACCTCGGCTCAGCCCACAGCTCTTACACACACACACACACACACACACACACACACACACACACACACACACACACACACACACACACACACACACACACACACACACACACACACACACACACACACACACACACACACACACGGTCGTCATCCCTGTTGCTGAGCTGTAACCCATTTAGGTGCGACATCTTGTCGTTGCCCTTCAGCTGCACAGACTCACCAGCTAATGGCCACCAGGTTTTTCTCATTAGTTAATTATGCTTTGTGATAAAGTCCGCAGCTTTGAGCTGTTAGCTGAATGGCTTTTAGGCTAATGGTAACTGATCACCTCTGTACACAGACCAAAGTTGGCCTCTTTTTTGCACTTGTTGCGTTGTCACGGCTATCTATTATGCCATTCTTCATTCAGCCACACAGACAGGCCGCTGTTTGTGTTGGTGCACTTTTCTGCAGCATCCTTTTGCAGCATGACAGAGGGTAGAGGCCAGCGAAAAAAGGCTCTATCAGAGATAATGGTGGCGCCCACTGGTCTATATGTAATCATACTCTTACCGGTAGCTGCCCAATATAATTTTCCTCTCAGCCTGTTATTCCAGTTTTCCAGTCATGGAGGTGTAAGTGATTCACAGATTCGGTGGTAACACCTGCAGCGGCTTCAGACCGGCACATACGAACACAGATTTATTCCTCTCTGAATCTTTGTCTGGCTTTGACTTGATCTATTGAGATCTGATCGATTTGTCCCATCGCATTGTCTGCTTCTTTTTATGTACTGTCACAGTCAATTTATATTTCTTTGTTCGCTTTAGAATGACTCTGGCGTGAGTCATTACATGTCCATTGTTGACTGCGTTGCTGCACAAAAGCGCTGGTTTTCAAAAAAAAGGGCTACAACAATGACGGAGGGTGTCAAAATGAATCATGCCTTCAGTGGCTACTCTGAATTGATTTGGTTTGGTACCCAACTCGACATAGTCAGTATTGGATTCCCGTTCTTTAAACCAGTGCCAAACAGATGTTGATGGAGGTGGATTTTCTCTCCACAAGGTTTACCATTTTTCAGTGCAAATTGAGAGATCTCCTGCGCCTTTTGTTTACAGTACAATGATGCATGAACTTGTGGTGTCGCAGCAATGTTTTAAAGGACGTTCAGCCCATTTCAAAACCTCTTGAGTCCATCTTCTGTGTCTTTAAAAATATTGTGAAAACCACTCGTCTCCAGTGAACCATTCACACTTAATCACGCTACATCGTCACGGCTGCACTGACAAAGTGGTTTAAGAACAGGCAGACAACTCATCTCCAGACACCAAAAGACGTCTCTTTCATATGCGCAGCACTTTACACATGCATGGAGAGCAGTAAATGCTCCCCATATGGCTACATCCACACATTTGTCAGCCCTTCTGCGTTGGTCTATAAAAAAAAGGTTTGCAGCTAGTTCCCTGCTAGTAAAAGAGATATTTTGGAAATACATTGAGATGTATAATATTATTTCTGCAGAGAGTACAGAAAAACACACAGTGCCATCACAGTGAAGTCATAGTCAGAAAAGAAAAGAGGATTGCTCTATTTAGCCTTAAATAAATAACATCTTTTACAATTCATCAATGTGTGAGCCATTGTCAGCGCTGGATTTAACCCATAAGGCTAGCTGTAGGTTGCATAACAACACTCGTGCAATTACATTTGCCAACAAAGAACGCATCTTAATGTAAGTGAAGCCAAATAATATCAGTTTACTTTCCCACAACACCAAGTTCCTCTCAGGATCATGCGGTACTCGTACTGCAGTGTTGTAATGTGCCAGCTGCACACAGTTCAACAGCCAAAATGTATGCAGTTTGATTCAGCTGTGAAGAATGTATTAAAGACGGAGGCTGTCCTCCCAAGAAAAAATAACAGCATCAGGCGTTTCAGCAAGTGCCCAAAACAACATACGTTTCCGGATATCAGGAGACATTGTTAAACAGCCACAGCGTCTGATCAGCACTGCTTAGCTTGATCTCAGTTTCTTAAACCTCCATTTGTACAATAAAGGAAACACTGGCACTCACTGCCTGTTGACAGGCTCTTGCTATTAAAGTCAAACAGGGCACTAATATGCAATTTTTAAGGTATTTGGAGTGAGAAAAAGACAATTCGGTAACAGAATCATGGTTTATATTTGATCAGCGCTGCCTAGTTTTAACGTTCGATCTGAGTTTGGTCTGAGTTTGAGAGAGAGGCAGTGGCAGGCCTGGTTTTTTGATGCACTTCTAAAGTCTTTGTTTCCGTGGTGACGGGCGCTATAAAAATTCAGAAGTACAGTCTGCTGCCAGCAAAACGTCAACAAATGACACATTTTGCGTCATCCGGCTGAGTTTTGCTGGGGAGGAAACAGGGGGATCTGGGCGCTGGTGAGATAGAAGGCAGTTCAGCTACACATACTACCCATACTGTTATAATACAAAGAAGATTGAAAACTGGCAAAGTATCGTTTTAACCAAGTTGTTTTGAGCCTAAACCAAACGCACCAACGCACTAAACCAATGCGCTGTCACATCATGAAACGGACTGTTATAACAGTGATTTATCTCCTGCCAGTGGAGGCGTCAGATCAATAAATGCTTCTATGTTTTGTTCTGGAGTGCATGGCCCAGTGATGTATTTTGTGGTTTAATCTGGGGAACTTGTTGCGAAGAAGAATCAAAGCATTAATGCTTTCAGAAGTGACATTATTTGGTGTTTTCTTTGTGGAAACCCCACACATTACTTGATTTACAGCAAGTGGGAGAAACAAGGGAACCGTTTCTGTCAAATATGCACCTAGTTCTTGAGCCATTATGTAACTCAAAAGTTACATAATAACCCATATAGCGTGCCTCCTCAGCACAGGTTAAACTGCAAGATAACTTAATGCTTTCATTCAGCCGTAAAACACAGCAGCGACTTGCCCCAGAATCTATCCAAGTAATGGAGCAATCTGGCAAACCAACAAGCAATTTACAGGGGTTCAAGCCCTTTTTCCTCCGCAGCATCAAGATGGCTCAGGGATTTGCCCGACCTCTAACGCTGTACCGGAGCTTTCAGGGCTTTTACAGCTAAAGTGTTGTTGCATCACAGGAAAATGGCTCAGCTATGTGTTCAGCTCCTCTCTGCCATGATGTTTCATGTGAAGAGACCAGTGGGAGGACGTGTAAAAATGCATAGCAACAGACTCTTTCCTGCTCTCTCTCTCTTGCTCTCGCTCTCTCACAGGCACATTAACACACAAGACAAATAAAAACAGGCACAGATATAGCACGCATGTATCCCCCCAACACAAGGCTCCATGGAATAATAACAGCCCCATATTAAAGATTACACCCTGAGGCAAAGGATGTAAATGGCACCGCACAAAAGGAATTAGCCTCAGTTTGTGAATCACCAGCTGCAGTCGAGGGACAGCGTGCGCCCAGCTGCACTCTTCGTACAGGTCACAGGCTCGGTCTGGATCTGCTGTATGTGTGTGTTGACATTTTAGACCCCAGTCTCTCTCCTTCAGCAGCTCGCCGCTTGCCTGTCATCATACCCGATCACACCTGTCTGTCAGATCATTTGGTAAAAAAAAAAAAAAAGATAAGATAGGGAGGCCTACAGGCTGTATCCATTTCCCTCACTGAGACATAGGATGGTGCCCGTGCAGCAGCCTAAGAGTGCAGCTTCGCCTGTTGAAACCCTGCAATTCTATTTCAGGCCATCCCACACACAGTGGGAGAGGAGCAGAAATGTGTCACCCTTTAATTACAGCTTTTCAGGTCCTTGTGAAATTTTGTACATCTGTAGGTAAGAAAGTCCTACTTTGGATTTCAGGAATACACCTCCAGCAATTAGCACATCAGAGTAATGAACAGTAGTGCATGTGTGTCCCTGTCTGTGTGTGTGTGTGTGTGTGTGTGTGTGTGTGTGTGTGTGTGTGTGTTTTAATTGGTTTGATTTAAGCATTTTGGTTTATTTGCCCGTTCTTTTGGGATATGCAGCTTTCAGCACATGAAAATCATGTCCTTCCAGCTATTGATGACAACACAGTGTGAGTAACGCAGACGGCCGATTCAAGTGTGTGTGTTATGTTCCCAATTATATCACCAGTGTTGTCACCCACTCTGAGCTTTTCTCGGTCTGTTCTGCCAGCTGAACTGCAGAGCTTTTATTCCTATAGGGTCAACCCCCTTTCAATTAATTTCTTGTTAGTCCTGATCCAAATAAGCTGCGGTAAGAATTTAATCCTCATAACTGGATTATGAGCTGATTGGTGCTACAAGAGAGCTGTTTGTTATCAAAATGAAGGGTTTACATAAATCTGGATTTGATGGTGTATTGACAGCCAATCAGAGACGATCGGTTGCGTCATTAAAATCAGAACCTCACACAGAGAGGAGGATGATGTCAGGCTCCAATCAAGAGATCTTACAGGCTGTTTTCACAAGTGTCCTTGATCATGATTTTCCATGCAGAGAGCTATTGAACACATGAACACACTCTCACACAGCCCTCCCCCGTCTGTGCGGATTAAGAAACAAGATGGAGGAATGAAGGACACTGAACTTGCTTGAAAGGTGGCATTTTAACCCTTTAATGTCCTCACCAAGGAAAAAAAAACAGTGGAAAAAATATTAGCATTTTTTATTTCCTTGGGCCTATAATAGCAAAAATTAATGTTTTGTTTTGTTTTTTTCATTTTGTTTCAACAGACCTCATAGTTTGGATTGAAATGATTGTTCATGATAAAGGTAAATGAGAGAGAAAAAAATTCTAAATTACAAGTCAGGTACTGTTAAAATGTTCACCATATCTGTAACTGATAAAAATTAAATGTATCATTTAACAACAATGAATAATCAGAAGTTGTTTTTTTTGTTTGTTTGTTTTGTATTTCATAGCAAATAGTCACTCTAAATATAATTAGCTTAGCTTCACTACCTTTACCTTGAAGGGACAAGTCAACTGTTTGGTAGAGCATGTTTAAAAAATTCAATAAATTAACTGACCCTATGGATTTTTTTCTACTGTATAACGTTGCATAAATCTGTTCAGTAAGACCACTGACACTATTACTACTTCTCGTAGGAGGCAAACTGAAAAGGCAGCAACATCTAGTGGATTTTTTCAGCATAACATACCTAAACGCAATGGTAGAGACAGCTCAATCAGGTTGAGTTTAACGCATTTTTAATTAAGATATAGAGACTCAAAATGTGCTCTACCAAACAGTTGAGCGGGACGTTAAAGACTTAAAATCTGATAAAGATACCTCTCATCCTCCGTCATGTATTCCACCTTCCACCCAAACACACAGTCAAATAAATGACTCTGTAATCTCCTGCATCTACATTGAGACAGACAAATAACATATTCCTTGTCGAGCCACATGCTCGGTTGCTGTTACTCTTTTTTCCCCCTTTCATTGCACAAGAGCTGGGCAAGGGTTACTGTATTTACTCATCCAGGCTGACTGCATGGTGACTGGCTCCTGAGCCATTATTGGTATAGAAGGTTACAGTGCTCTGACGCACGCCATCCCCACTGAGTGAGATAATGTCCCCTGTTAGTCCCCAGAAAGCGGATTTTGTGTATGTGTGTCTTTAAGTCTTTATTATTAATCAGAGATGACTGTGAGTTCAGCAGGGAAGGGGGAAAAGGCCACGGGTTGACATTTGGGGTTGTTGTAAGTCCTGTAGAGAGGCTCACGGAGCAGCGTTAGTGGAGCAGTGGGTTACTGTTTCAGTCCTGCCCACAGCGCTTTGTTGTGTCCACTTTGAAACTGTGAAAACACATTTAAATGTTTGTGAAATGACACCATGTTGTCAACAGGAATATGATCCTATTTTACCTAAAGATTTGTCACACCACATTTCTATGTGTGTCTGTCTGCGGGTGTTATTGAACACAGCCCACATCATCAATCCTAAACTGTGCCTGCTGAGATATCTGAAAGCTGTTTGCATCAGGACACTGTTTGAGGTGAAGAGGACCATACCAGATTTCATCCATCTGTTGTCCTGCAAAATTGATTATATCAGTTGATTATGTAAGCAAAGGAACGAGATGAGCCAACAAATTAGTTTCATGGTGTTTCACTGGGAACCGGCGCAAAGGATCCCACTATCAGTTGATGAAACCAATATTAATAAACGGATATCAAAGCACATCAGATTAATCAACCTCTTTGTTTTGTAAAAGCAAAACTGTAATCTGATAAATATCCAAATCCTCTTGTTCCACTTCAAAACACCTCCTGGGTGTTTTAAGCACTTAGGCAGATAATTACCATCTGAAGTTCTCTAAGAATAATCAGGGAAGTATTAGTGACACAAAAAGGTCTTTGAATGTTTTCTTCATTATGTACGTTCAATGAACCAATAGAGGAAGAGTTGGCAATTTTAGGGGGGGATACCTGTCATCCTTCTACAGACCCAGGTCATTTTTTTTGTTTTGGACTGTTTTTTGCTTATTTTCCAGTAATTTTCTTATAAGTTTTTACAAATTTCTTGCTAATTTTTGAGCCATGTCTTAAGTTGCTCATTGCCTTTTCCCCTATGGTATGTAAATCAAACCAATTTGCTCAGGTTTCAAATGGTTGACCAGCATGGAATTTGTAGCACTGGATTAACAACTAGGAAACACAGACCGATTGCATGCGTTAAATCATCTCAGCTGATGCAACTCAGCCAATCACATTTGTGAAGAACATGAAGAACATGCAGAAGAGATGCGAGACAACAGTCTAATAAAAAGCTCAAAAAAAGTAATTTTACATGGGATGCTCCAAAGAGAGAAAATTAAAAAGTAAAAACAGCTTTGAATCAAGAATGGTCACTCTCTTAATTCTTCTCATGGGCCATTTAAAAGTAGCGTGTGTCTCATATGTTCCAAGACCAGTGGTGAAACCGGTCATGTTTCATCAAAACTTCAAGAGAGGAATTTGCAAAACACAATGTAGGTATGATATAGGAAAACAAAAAAGTGAGCTTAGATAACATAAAGCTGATACAAAAAGACAAAAACTCTAGCAGGCAACAAAAATGAGGGAGCACGTAGAAAAGAAACCAAAGAAAAACACAACAACCAAACTAGAAACAAACAGTAAATGAGGAACAAGGAGACCAATGCAGGTGACAACACAGACAGACTGACAAAAGACACAAAGACTTAACACACGAGGAAAGCAGGGAGATAACGAGCGACAGGTGACAGAGGGGCTGATGATGAACAGGTGAAACACTGACAATCACTGAGGCAGGAAAACACACAAAGGCAGGAAGTAAAATCAGGCAAAACACATGCGCACATGTACAGCACATGCACAATGAAATCTGAAATCCTTAAGTACACCTACAATGCATGAAACAATGAAAAACACAACACAAAAGAGAAACCTCCAAACAAAGTCCACAAGGGGCGTCCTACAGTCAGGTAATAAGTGCACAGTTAGGTTTAGGCAATAAAAATTACTATGGTTAGGTTTGGGTAACGAAACGTCGTGAAGACGTTCCTTAAAATGAGTCAAAGTTCACTCAAAATTTACATATATCAGAATACATGTCTCTAGAGAAATGTGACAATTTTTGGGAGCCATCCATCACTCCACCCTGCCCCCTTACAAGACTGTTCAGGATTGCTGTCTTGTTTACTCCTGTTAGTGCTTTGGTCACATGATCACAGCCTTTCATAATACGTGGGATATTTACAAAATTAGGTGCATTACTTTTCGTAGGCAAAGTACAAATTGTTTGTGAGAACAGCCTGCATTAGAAAAATGGGGCATCAGCCCCTGATAAAAATTAACAAATCGCCTACTGAGTATGTCTCGAATAATAACTCTTTCTGTTTTGGACAATTGCAATGTAATCTGCTAATTATCTCCTATGTTTAATGTGTTAAATGAGTTGGTACGTGAATGAGGCCTGGCTGAAGACAGGATGCACGTGGGACAGTCCATTAGAGGACATCAAAGCGCTCGCTTTCTAAGTCTTTTATGGTCCTACTGATCTGCACTGAAGCCTGCTTAGCTCCCTGAAAAATCTGCATTTCAAATTTTTCAGTGACTGACCTTTATGTACTTTGTCCCATCATGTATTTGCCCGTCACAATTCTCCCGGGGGGCATACTGTTGAAGTGTTTGATGTTTTTACAGTTTTTGCAGAGGGGGCCAAACTAAACCACTTCTTTAACATTAGGAGCACGTGTTTCACCACTATATATATATATATATATATATATATATATATACACACACACACACACACACACACACACACACACACACACACACACAGAGCAGAAAATATATCGAGTAAAAAAACTTCAAACCTCCCACTGTACTCCGGCTTTAATATTTCACCGGATGTGCTGAGTCTTTGAGAATGTGAAGCTGTTGAAAGTAGTAAAGTGCTGCTGTTAGAAGTAGAGAGGAGTGACTAACACAATTTACACTCGTTTGCATGTGATTTTAGTTGTTTGGTGCACACGGTAAATAGTTCAACAGAGTTCATAAATCCCAAGTGTTTGCTACATTGCTGCTGCAGAGTCCACAACAGGCAGAGGATGATTAATTACTGTGTGTTGGAATAATAATTCCACACAGTGTTTGTTTACAGGGAAATAATTGCCTACATACAGCACTGAGATTAGCTGACAACCAAGAACCTGTTGAGACGATTAGTATCCTCTTTTGTTCGGCTTTTTGCGTGCAGGGGACGCAGGAGTGAAAATGAAACTCTTTGCCTCATTTCATGATTAATGCTGATAAGAAATATCCATGAAAGGCACAGGAGCCCATATGCGAATTTTTGCGTTGGTTTAAAAGGGGAAATAGAAAAAATGTAAAACAAGGGAATTTATCAACTCTTATTACTGCTGACGTACAACATCATGTTAGCAGATAAGGAGATTAAGTCAGCTTTGCACTATCTCTGCTGTCATGAAGAGTCTATAGTCGATTTTGATTGGTGTTCCTCTCACTGTGAAGAGTTAATAGAGCCTTGGTCAGGCTCGGAGCTTCAGCCGAGCACCTCCTCTCATGTCAGCTTTTACATAAATAAGAGCTTTTTCTCTCCATCACTCCCTCTCCTTCTCTTTCTCTCATGCACACCCACACAGAGCCTGTCAGAGGCACATGAGGATGGGAGGAGGAAGGAGGGAGGTGGGTGAAGCATGACACGTGAAAAAGGAAAAAGCGCTGCTCTTAACACTGCATCTACAGCCCTCCATCTATTGTTTCTCTCGCTCTCCTTCCCTTTCCAGATACCGTATGTATTCAGGACTATTTTCTCTAACTGAAATCGGAGCTATTGTGAGTTTATACGCAGAACACTTTTCTTTGTTCTCAAAATCACCCAATTACCCAAAGATCTTCTCTCCTCTGGCACAGAGATGTTAATTAATCTCAGTTAATTTATGTGTAAATTAAGACACTGCTAATTGGATCTTACTGAAGGAGAAGCAAATTATGAAAAAAATAAAAGTAAATTCACATTCAGTGATGAATTATGATCTGCAAAACATGATATGCCCACAGCAAATACATTACATAACCCTGGTGCGTAATAGAAAGAACACTAAAAGATTCATGTTTCCCCACAAAGACGCTGGTCGGAAGATAAATATGTTACAGGTCTCTCTCTGCTTGTTTTTCTATTGTTAAATCAATAAAATCATACATTTCTTAAGACACTAGTAAATGGGTGTTGTTCAAGACTTTGCACACACCAATCCGTTGCCACGGCAACTTGCAGCATTTTTGCAGCCTACACTTGGCTGACTGCTGCCTCACTGAGGTTCAGTTTGGATGAGTTCTCGGCTATACACCAGCTACTGCAGCTGGTTAAAACGGCAATCATCGCTGTCAAATAATTCAGACAATCTATACGCTCAAACTAAACCCATCATATGACTGTGATTATTTCAGAGGTGTCAAGTAGGTGCAGATTAATGAATTGTGTTGACCTAAAAGCGAGGTACTCTGAAAGCAGCAGGCTGCCTTCAAGAGGGATGACAAATTATAAATTCAGTGTCTATTAAAAGTGTTCACCCCCATCTCAAGTCATCATGTTTTCCAGCATTCAGAGAAGATTGAATGTGGCTTTTTTGACACTGAGCAATAGATAAAGACCCTTTAGACATTTGTATAATATACAAAATATATTTTTCAACCCTTTTTAAAGGTAATAACGAAATCATCACTGGTGCAGACAACTGGTTTTAGAGATTGCGTAATTAGTTAAATGGAGATCACCTTTGTGTATGTAGTCAAGGAGTTTTATTTAATTGTAAATCTACCTGGAAGATGTTTTGGTGAAACGGTATTGTCCATCCAGGCAACTCAGGGGATCAATACAAGACAATTTCACACACACACACACACACACACACACACACACACAGAGTTAAATCATTAAAGGGAAAATTCACCAACTTTGCGTGGCAGTCCAGTCAGTGGTAACTGTAGTCAGCTGAACCAATAAATTCCTCTGTGTGCTACACTAACCTCAGAAGTTGAGTTCTCCTGCTTGTGGAGCCATGCCAGCAGTGCCTACATTTACCATGATGCATTGCAGGTGACCTGCTCACCTATAGCTATTACTTTGTTGGCTGAGGTTTACAAGTTGTGCCTGTGTTCCTGCAGGTAACGAAATAAAAAAGCTGCAGCTCTGTAGTCTGACCCACCACGAACCAAGACGACAACACGCTTTGTTATTTTATACGTTGTCCACAGCAGCACATTACTGCGTCACTTCCTCCATTTCTTGTATTTCACAAGCCCAGCTTTAAAGTCGCCAGACATAATTTTTTCTGTTTAAACATTTAATTGATTGACTACTGTTGATTGCACAACACAATGGCTATAGAGCAGTGAAAACACTGCATTAAAATTGGCTAGCTATTAGGTGATCCACGATGAAGTCCATAGCAAAGGTCAAAATCAAGTAACACTAGGTTTTCTTCAATAAATAAAATATAGTATATGTTACATTATATATCGAAAAGTTGAAAACTTATTGCTCCCCACTTTAATTACTCTGAGCATTTTTTAAGAGGCAATTCAATAAAATAGATAAAAACAGTGTTAGGTGAAAATAATACTCACCCAAAGGTCCCCAGCACTCTTGGCCCTGTTGGCTTGGATGTCTTTTTCAGTTTATCTTCAGGATCCTGAAGAAGGTCCACAACACAGGTCTGTCCACGTAAGGAGAAAAGCTTAAGTAAGTCACATACGGGTACTCTCAGGGTTGATGACAACATCCGTAAAAGCTGCCCAAAAAATTCAGTGCAGCCTAACAATACAGTTTGGAATCGCAGGGAAATGTCAGCAAAGGCACCATCAGGTGGTGTGTGCTCTCAGCTCAGGCTCTGGAGGGTCCCTGCCGGCCATATCTTCTTGCAGCATCTTTCCGCTGCATTTCTTAGGCCTTCACCCTGGCTCGAGTCAGCCAAAACACAGTAAAAACTATCCTCGTCCATAACATCCTCTGCACTCATATTTTAGGATGCCATTTTCAATTTCGGAAAGTTTGTTATACAAACGAAGAGAGTAAAGAAGAACACATCCCCCTGGCCACCCAGAGGCAAAATCCAACTTGTGGTTCTTCCTGCATCCAACTACATCACTGTCACGTCAAAAGAGGGTGCTGGATACAGGAAGAATAACAGATTTTTCAGCTGCAAACTCGCCTTCAGCACATACTGAGGACTTAACACTTCACTTAACCACATTTACCATCAACAGGGATTGGACATCCACAAAAAAAGCAAATTTTCCCATCAAGAAATTGAAAGAGAGCAACACAGCTGTAAATCTGCATCAAGGAGACAAGTGAGGGAGGCCACCAAGAGACCTCCGACAACTCTGAAGGACGAGCTCCAAAGGCTAAGATCAGAGAGCCTCACTCCGCATACAACAAATAACTAACTGGGTGCTTTACCCATCGCTTTATGGGAGAGAGACAAAGAAAAAGACATTTTTTCAGTAGATCACTGTCAGAAAAGCCACATTAAATTTACTTTGTGAGACAAAAAAACATGAAACGTATTATCAACCCTTTGAAACCCCAGAGTGACATCACTTTTCTTGTGCTGCTTTCGGACGACATTCACAATATTTAAACCATTGAACCATAAGCAAATTGGTGCAATTTCTGTCAAAAAAAAGACAATGAGCCCTTTAATTACAAATGTTTTACAAATTGCAAGAAATTAGTAGATTTATAAAACTATTTTTTTTAAAGCTAGGGGAAAATGTCTGGATAACAAAGAAAAAAGGCTGGGGAAAACTTCATTTATAATTATCATAATTATATTTTGAAAATGTTGTTAAATTAAATAATAAATAATATTTATTTAAAATATCAAGCAGAGACTTGTTAGAATGCCTTGTGAATTTGTTCTGTTCATTTAAGACAGATTTCATGCTATTCTATAATAATACTGATGCAATTTATCAGATTATCATCTGTCTTCACATAACTGTTGAATACAAGACGTTGTGACATTTTAGGTATAAAATGGCACCCAGAAAGTGTCTCTAATATCATTGGTTATAATTAGGATGTCATTGTGATATAAAGGTCAAAAATGTAAAAAAAAAAAAAACAAAACTGTGCGGGGAGGTCAAGAAGGATTATAAGATGTTTGTAATGATTGTAGACAGAGGTCAGAGAGTCTGCGGCTTCTTTATTACAGCCATTCTCTCCTCCAGGTGATTCTCCTGATCAGTTCCTCCTATCTGGTTGATAGTGTATTGATCAGAGCAATCTCTTGGTCCTGCAAGGCACAATTGCCCATTTCTGCTACAGACCTTTACACACTGTTAATTACAAGAGCCTGATGTGTCTATTTTTATCTGCTTTCTTTATTGATAAAATAATTTTAAAACCACTTCAACACCGAATGATTAGCATCAATGGAGCACAATGTTCTTTTGACATAAATTCCAAAAACGGTCTGTATTAAAGATAACTATCAAAAAAAAAAAGACAGACAGTACATTTACTATAATTATCTAACACAGAGCAGCTCCAGAATGAACCATCAGTCCTCAGAGCTTTTTCAAGATGAGTATGTACCAAAGCATGTTAATGTCTCTCCAGTAAACAAGGTTATGCTTCCAGGAAGGCGGTCAAATTACAAATAAGTAGAAAATTACAAAATAGAGAATACTGAAATACTTATTTTCTCCCAAAATATATTACCACTTCTTCTTTCTGCAGCATGAATTACCCAAAAGTATGCCTCCTCCAGGAAACAGAAGTTCACAACTTGTCTCTCCTCTCTCCTTGTGTTGCTGGGGAAGAACAGAGGAGTGTGTTATGACTAACCAGTCGGCCTGGCGAGTGTGTATTACGTCAAAAAGTCACACACTCATCAGCGGCCTTCTGTACCAGCTGAATGTGCATTCAGTCAAAAGTTAGGGTGTAAAAGACGACTCAT
Source organism: Plectropomus leopardus (assembly GCF_026936395.1). NCBI lineage: Eukaryota > Metazoa > Chordata > Actinopteri > Perciformes > Serranidae > Plectropomus > Plectropomus leopardus. The sequence goes on along the minus strand of NC_142184.1, from coordinate 14,234,809 downwards.
TGCATTGAAACTGTTTGATACTAAAGATGTGTCTTTGTTTAACAATGCACTGTAGAGACACAGAGTACATCTTAATAAGCGGGGTGTGAAGGGACCATTAATTGAAGCACTGGTGCACACAGTGACGTTGTCATTCTCTCTATCTAACCGTGTACAAAATGAATTTCTTCACAATGGTTTTACTAATAGAGACACAGAGGATTAGCTGCACAATGCAACAACCAACTGGCCACTTTACTGTTAGTATTTATAGTTTCTCTACCATACTCCATATAACATCACACATCATTTTTTAACCCTTAGGGACTGTTTGGTGCTTTTTAGGCACTATTCATTCTTTGATCATTTTGGCTGTGTTCATGCATATGGCATACATTTTGGAAAGATTGCGTATTTTTGTTTAATCTTGGAAATTCCAGTCTCTACAACAAGTCTAAAGTACACTAAGCAAATTGGTTACATTCATTTTGTTAAGTGCATAAAAAATGAAACCCAAACTGCAATTTTTGAACCCGCAACCATCAAAGCACAAAAACATGCATTGTATTATTTCTGAGTGTCATTCTGGGCTTTTGCCATTTTTACTATTTTCCACCTGATGACATCTTTTTTTTTTTTTTTTTTTTTTTACCAAGTTTTTCATATGGAGGAAATAGATGCTATTTCCTACATGCCTTTTTAAAATTATTTTGTAGAAAAAAAGGTTAGAAAAATAAAACAATAAAACAAACTAGAAGAAAATGTCCAGAGAAGTATATTTACAATAACTACATTTTTATATTTAAAATTATTTTACAAAAATAATAACACATATTTCTAAATATAAGTTTCAGCATCTTTCTGTGGTCTTGGCACATTGAGCACCACAAGCTGTGTGCCATCTAGTTCCATTATTAAAGAGAAGGCAGACATCTCTATGGGCGATCTCTCCAACACTTAGCAACTCACAACAAAACAACCTTGATTGATATACTAAAAAGATACTAATAAGACACCACAGTGCTAATTAAAAGACTTTTTCCACGGCAGACATTTTGTCATAGCAGGTAAAACACAGCTATAACTCATAACATTATTCATGGCTCCATTTCATTTAAATGTCCCAGTAAGCCGTGTCACAGAGCCAGCACACACAAAAACAATGGCCCCAGCCTTCATCATTGTTCGCTGTTAAACCTGTGGTTTTCCTGCTATGACATGTCAAAATGTCTTCTGTGAAAAAGGATTATTTAAAATGTTTCTGGTCATAGACCTTCATCGGGCTAACTTGATGTATTTCAAGAAATATCCTGTCTTACCAGAAGTTCCAGAAAGTGACTGTATCTGTGGTCAGATGCAGCTTTATGACATGTTTAGCTTAGTTTAGCACAAACCCTCGAACCATGGGGGACACATCCAAACTAACTCCGCCAAAAGTGGCCTTCAAATACACATCTTCTTTATGCAACTCTCGCTAACACAGTAACAAGACAGTGGCTCTTAAAAAGCGGTGTGCTTACACAGATTGGAGCCGTTTTCTGAACGAACAGCAGCTGTGTCTGTTAACATACAGGCAGTCTCTGTCTGTGAACATGCCAGCTTTGCACACTTTTCTTTACCAGAAAAAAAACACAGTTGTGTAGTTGTGGCTAGCTTGTTAGCATACAAGATAAAACATGTAAGTAAGGCAATTTTGGAGTTTTTTCCTATTTTGATAAAGCCTGACTCTGTTAACCCCTGCTTTCGGTCTTAATGCTGAGCGAGGCTAAACCAGCCTCTCTTCTGCTCAGAGATGAATCAGTAGGAATGGATCCTAAATCTCAGCTGACTATACTAGATGTGCATTATGACTGACTTAAAAACAAACTAGACTGATGAGGGGAGGAAGTGCAGGTGAAGAAAAAGGGGCGAAGAAGCTCAGGTGAGGTGATGAAGCAGAGCAACAGGCAGGGAGCTGATTGGCTGGGAGAAACTGAGGAGCAGGGAGGGACTAAAGAGGCTAATACAGGACAGCTGTGCAGATGGGTAAATGAGAAAAGGCAGCATAGGAACACAGAAGGGGAAAATATAATAAACTACAAGCCAAGAAAACAAGAAAACACAATCATCTTAATAATAAGCCGACTAAGTGAAAACAAAGACAGACTTACCAATACAGGCAACTTAAATGAATCTATTACACTTACAGTCTTTCCAAAAGTCTTAACAAAAATCAGTACACAGCAGACTGTGAAATCTAGTCTGTATCATGTATGGATCATGTATCATGGATGTACAGAGAGAACTGGGCACAATGTCAGAAGCGGGGCCCCATTCATTCCTATGAAAGATGCTCAAGCCAAAAAAGTTCAATTACGAGGCATAAAATTACTTGGATCATCCACATCCATGGGCCCATGGAGCAAGCACACTAGCGTTTCCTTAAAACCTGCCTTCCACACACTCATTTTCAGCCTAACTCACATGAATGGCCTTTTATATTAAACTATATTAGTTTCTCTTAAATAAGCGCCATTTAAGCATTGCTGTCCCAAAAATAATATCATTTTAAAAAACTCTGATATATCATAATGTAATTCTTTGTGTTTTGGCCCCATGCCAAAACATGTCAGACCCAGCAGTTGTAAAATAGCTGTGGAAATTAGTCTCAAAGTCACTTTTATGCTATAGACATATTTTCTTTGCCAATTATAATCTCTCTTCACCTATGAAGCCCCTGTATGACCAACAGTGTTGCCTTCTGGTCCACCTTCTCCTCCCTGCTCTTTCTATTCTAGCACTAAAAATAAAAATAAAAAAATAAATGCAAAGCAACAGTGAGCACAAATTCTACACAGAAATTCAGGCGACGTGGGTATATACCTATCATGAAGCTAGCTAGCCATCAACAATAACTAGCAACTGCTATATTGACATGTAACTAATTTGACATCATTTAGCTAACGTTATCAACAGGCAACAGCTTTACTCAACTTACACGGTTTGTTTTGGAGAAGGAGGGAAAGGTTTTTAGCCTCTTGCTGGTTGGTTTGCTGTACATATTTTGTGGTACTTTAGTTAAAACTGCCATTTCGGAGCAGTGCTGCCCGCGCGCGTCTTCAACTGTGTCACGTGATCACAACGGGACAGCGCGTGACTTGTATGCTACCGCCCATTCACGGTGCGTTTCAAGACCGCTGGGAAAAACGAGGTATGACAGCCTTATAATACATCCAGGGGTATGACATGTTACATATTAATTGAACGGTTGTAAAAAGTGCGGGGGACAGAGGGCACAGATACGCCAAGTGCGGAGGACATGTCCCACATGTACCCCGTGTATGCTACGCGCCTGCTGCTGGCTGTAGCTTCATATTTAAGGTAAGATGTGAGTGGTATAAATCTTTTCATTTGGTAGCCTACACTGCAAGAAAATGAATAAGTGTAATCTAAAAATAACAAAATATTCCTTCAGCCATTCAAAATCTGAAGAAAGAGGCTTGGTATCATTGAAAAACATGGATGCTGGGCAATTTAACAAGGAATGGCTCAAAAATGAGTAAGAAATTAGCAAGAAGTTACTGGAAAATTCTCTGAAAACAAGCTAAAACAAAAGAAAATGAAAAAAATTATGACCTTAAGTGCTAAAAATAAAGTAAAAAAGAAAGTAAAGTAAAATTATACATTTGGATATACACCTGTAAGAATTTTGATACATTGCCACTCCACACATCTAATTTTAAGACATTTTTTAATTACCTTTTATAATTTTTTGCAGTTTTCTGGACATTTCTTGCCAAGCTTAATGCATTTTTTCCCCATGTTTTCAGAATAAATTAAGCCAACTTTCTCAGGTCCCAGAAATGTATGTGTTTTTGAAAGGCATCTCAATACAGCACGACAAAACTGATGTTGATTCAGGTTCTAAAGGATTAACTGATTGAAACAATAAAAATTACCAAAATGATCGATATTTATCACCTCTAAAACCAATACTCCTAATGTAAGTCTCAGAAAGAGAGTAGATGAGTATATTCCCCAAATATCTGATTATTCATAAATATATATAAGTGAATTTTTGCTCAGTAAAAGATATGCAATTAAAACACATTCCACCCTCCCTATGACCCAGCTGGTGGGAAAGTGAAATTTATATATTAATGCCAGCATGTAGTTCAAATTTTAGTTGCAGCAGCAGCTTACTGGTAAGATTTATTGCCAACATAAGTCACGTTTGAACTGATGTCTAACTGGCGCAACAGGCTGCAGGCTTCCCAGCAGGCCCACTCTCACTCAGCCTCCCTGCACTAATGAATAACAGCCTCAGGCCAAGCTAGAGGCTCAAGGTTACATACCTGTGATCTCTCCTCACAAAGAAATCAGCAGCACCCATCTTAGAGAGATAAACAGTACTCAGCTCTGCTTAGATGGTGGCTGACTCACTGGCTCAGTCTGTGGAAATGTCTGCTGTTGGTTGGCCACTGCTTCATCTCTGCTTTTTTTTTCCTCTGTGATTTCTAATCTGTATGAAATTGTGTTGCTGTCTAAAACTGCCCAAAAAGACCTGTCTTATGCAATCATTTTGAATCAGAAATGTCAGGGCCTGGTTACACTTTGTCACCGACCAGCATGACGTGCTGTTTCTGTTAGTGAACTGCTGCGACCTTGATACATGACCTTCAAACACAGAAAAACCTCTCATCTCAGTCTCAGCTGTCTGTGCCACTTGTGCGTCCACATTGACTACTCTCTGAGTATCATTACAGCCTCGGACGTTTCCAGTCGACTCTCCATCAGCTCTGCTAAATTTGTGCTAAATTTATGTAAATCTACGCTCTTAAGTCCATTTTACCAATACTGGTTATGCTTTTTTTGTGACTGATGTTGGGCTAAGGGTCACTCATCAGGATGACGAAATCAACTCACCACTTTCCTCCTGCCAACTTTGCTGCCTGGCTGGTTGAATTTTTCAAATGTACACATCAAAGAAAACATTGGAAATTGTGGAGAAGATGGGCAGCAGCTTTGATCCCACCACATGGGCAAGCATCTCTACGCCCATCTCTGCTTCGGAGGCACCAAGGCAAACACAGATGAATTAAATACCAGCTGCGATCCTGGTCACATGTATCTTCTCTGCCAAGCATCCTGCTAGTCATTGTATGGGGACTGGATACTGAACTGGATAATCTCTGCACTCACCTAAGTTTCCAACGGGATGTCAGGAAGAGAAATGCCTTTGCTAAATCCTGATATACTGGACCACACTATTCAACCAGGTGTCTCTTTTTCTAAATTCCAATCTGACAGAACAGAGGACTCTGATAAAAAGGAGTAGGCACGTGCTTTATGATGAATAAGCATTGGTGCGACAGTAGCAGTACTAAAAAGATGTCCGGTTTCAAAACGCTCACTTACTGCTATATACCATTTAGAGGTGGCAAAAGAGCAGAGTCACTGGTCACACTCAAATAAAAGTCACTGGTCAAAGTCAAAATACATAAACAAACTATGATGCCTGCTCATAGTAACATGCCTCCATGTCACTGAGGGCATGTGCCCTACAGACTGTGATCCAGGACACCATCGTGGATGTCACTGACGACTGGTGGATTTAATTTGGACTGGTAAATGGACACCCAAAGCCCTTTTACTCTACTTGTCACATTCAGCCCATTATTCATTCACTGGTGGCCAAGGCTACCTTGCAAGTTTCCACCTGCTTCTTATTTTTTAAACATTTATACACACACACACCGCTGGCACAGCCATCTGTAGCAATTTTTTTGCAGAGTATCTTGCCCAAGGATACTTTGACATGCAGACCGAAGGAGCCAGGAACCCTCTGATGAGAAGACAACCTGCTCTACCACCTGAACTACAGCCACTATACAATTTGTAAAACCACAAAAATAAATTAACCCAAAACTACTTTTAAATCATTCCACAACCAGAAACTACCAGAAGCATCTGGTATGCAATAAACACACACACTGAAGCTTATCTGGAAACGTGGAAAATTATAAAACGTCAGCCTACCATGTAAAAAGGCAAAAATGGGCTAAATTGCAATGCACAAGTTGAGGGTGCTGACAGGATATATCTGTCCCTTTTATGATTTCACTTGAAAATCCCATTGATTATATTACAATAGCCTTAGCAGGTTTGATAATCACTTTTCAAATTCATATTATAACCACGTTTGTTTCCTTCCACTATACACTAATTGACTCCATTATCGCTCCACTCGTCAGCTTTCAAAATAACAAGCCATGAGATGTAAACAGAACTCATTCTTGCTCTAGTTTCCGGCTCATTAAATATTCCAGTTGCCTGTAAAATGAGTTGCATTTCATTTTCATACTTTGGCGATGGGGGCGATACCTAGTCCCGTTAATTATTCATGTGTCAGTAATGTGTGCAGCTGTTCTCCTCTCAGACAGAAAGAAGAGGGAGGAAAAGATTGAACTGATCTCTAATCTATTCATTCAAGTAAAGCAGGGAATGCAGATAGAGCGGTGTCTGCTGATAACGATGTTTTGAGACTGCATTGTCAGTATAGATTGATTTTGTAATATAAAGTGCTGTGATTTTAAAGCGTCTTGTGAGGAGCTACTGGTAGTTAATGCTATGGTTTTGCTGAGTGTGAAGACATGGGGAGGCAACTGTTCGTTCAAAGCAATTTTCTTCTGAAGAGGATTTATCTAGTGTTGTGTTTCAAATGATGATTGACAACTTGCAGAGCCTTTTGCGCTTATGCTAAATACATAGGGGAGGTCATTTTTGGCTCATGCACTCTTGTGCAGGGACACTACAGCCTTAGTATAGAAGAGCATCATTGAGATATTTTTGGAAAACAGTTCAGATGGCTGCAATTGATGTGGAATTTTCTGCTGAGGTACTATTTCCATAACTCGACACACCAGCTGGTTTGTTATATAGAACCATCAAAGAAGTCATTATTGAAAACTGTTTGGAAAAGTGTGCACTTTCCAAAAAATATTTGACAGGTGATTGGATGAGCTATCTGTCTATCATGGGCTCACCTTAATCTTAAATGAGATCTACCAAAGCCAGTGGGGGGAAGAGTGAAAACATCTTTTCCATCAAGAAAAGACTTCAGTGCCATTTTTTGCTCTTCTTTCAATGAAGAAATACTCTCCAGTTCTTATGCTGTTGCAACATCTATGTGATTGGCCAGGCCCATCTGAGGCCATGATGAATTTAGTCTGAACTTGCAGATTCATCTGTTTCCCAAACCACTGTCTCGCTCTCTCTTTTTATTTCAATTTCCTCTTCTCTGCCTCCTTCTCACTCTTTCTCTGTGTTTCCTCAACAGGAATACCTGTGTCCACTGAAGCGGTTTGTGTAGAGGAGCATGTTGTGACAGCCATGTCTCTGGAGATGGAGAAGACCATCACCAAGCTGATGTACGACTTTCAGAGGAACTCCACCTCTGATGATGACTCTGGATGTGCACTGGAGGAGTATGCCTGGGTTCCCCCCGGCCTCAGCCCTGAGCAGGTACACAAGCTCCAGCAGTCATCACAGTCGCCTCCTTCCCGCCTCCTCTAAGTGTTTCATTAGCTAATGCTTATTTTTGTCCGGCACAGCTAGACCGTGTCCAATTCAACCGAATCAGTCAGAAGAATTAAATTATTCAGACGATAAAGTATCTGTGGTGTTTTCCTAATAATCCTGAGATGGAAAATTCACTGATCTGAAAACAAGACAATGTATCATTATTGCTTTTTTAAATCCCCTTCATGGTGGAGGGGAGGGCAGGGGTGACACACAAATCACAGAGCTGTCAGGAGTTTCTTGGAAGAATAACTGTAAGGACATTTTTCGGCTGTCAGTGTTAAAGCTGACACTGTGTAGGAACCGAGTTCACAGTCAGATGGCAGACAATGACAACTCTAACCGACATCATAAAAAGGAAACTCAGACTGATTAGCTGATTGCTTTGTCTGAAGAATACATTAATTAAGCAAATGTCGTCTAAGTCACTCATCAAAAAACGCAAATATCACCCTATTATATATTGAAATGTCTAGGTTTATGCAGAGTCCCAGTTCATATGAAGCTGTCATCACTTTACCTGATCACCATCAAGTAGACGATTATAACATTTCTGTAAAAACAAGAGAGAAATGTGTCACTGTAGACTGTAAAAATATTTTCCATTTAATGAATTTGCAATGCCAAGCCTTGGTTTGTTCTGTAGTTTGTGTTTTCGTGCAAATTTAAACCCAGAGGAATGGAAGCAATTTGAGTCAGTGAATGTTTGGATGAATCTAATTGGAAATGTGCGGCAACGTGTTTGTGCATCCAGGTTTCACAATTCCCTGCCTGTACTCATTTGCAGTTTAAATGCCTTTTAATTGCATGCATGACCAAGCTAATGTAATCAACTATGTAAATCCAGAGCAGGATAATTCCCGATCATTTTTTATTTTTGTCGATTGTTGTCATCAGTTCTGACACATGACAAACAGAGCTCTGTTCAGCTATATTGGGTATAAACACTTCTGTCTTTATTTAGTAAGGGCAGCACTCCTGGGGCTCCGTTAACACATGACAGGCTGGGCTGATAACAGTCATTTTCCTCCAGTCAGCCATCTTGACAGGATGCTCAAAGAGACTACAGTCTCTTTCCTCCAACAGGGGGTGCAGGCAATTGTGGCTGCCTATTGCTTTTTTTCATACACTTGAATGTAATGATTTTTAAGCCTGTCATTTCGTGGTTCTCTCCACACAATGTCATGTGACATGCATTTTGACGATCAAAAGAAAATCATTACTGCATTCAGCTGTCAGAACTCAAAATTGACATGACTTCATTTTGTGTGACAACAAGGATCATTTGGCTGAACTGTTCACCACTGACCATCTCTGGCCCACCTAACAGTTGATTCTGTCTGTGTTAGTTAAGAACAACTTCTTTATATTGTAGTTTTTTTTATTTATCCTTAATTGTCAAAATGTTTTGTATCAGCTGTGCACTGCAGTTATTTTAAGAGCTTACAATTACTAGATTTGTTGAGATAGAGCCTCTAATAATTTGAAACAGAGCTGAAGCTATTAACCAATTAATCAAGTAGTCGATCAAAATTAAATTAAGATGCAATAATTTAGATAAGTACGTAACTCTTTGAAACTGGTGCCAAATCACTTTTCTTGTGCTGCTTTCAGACATCTATCACACGCGTCTAAAACTTTGAACCCAGAAAAAATAGTTTGTTTGTTTTTTTCCTAAATATATGTGGAAAATTAATCAATGAGCACCTTACTAAGAAGTGTTCCACAAATTGATCTCTCACTCTATATATATAATTATGTAACCTAAATTCAATATGTAAGTATGATAGTTACTATGATAATTATTGGAATTTTTAAGCACTTTCCTTAGGTCATTTCCTTGTTGTTGTTGTTGTTTTTTTTAACTTTCTTTCTGGTTGTTTTATTTATTTATTTATTTAACTCATTTTCAGATATTTTTCTTGTAACCAATTTGCTTGGGTTTTAAAGGGGTTAATTGTTAAAGGTATACAATGTCTCAACTGTCGCTTAACATGCATTGTGGCTACTCCTCCCTACACTGCTTGTACATACGCTGCAAGCTACTATTGTAGGATTGTCACATTTGTTGTTACAGAAAAACCACAGTTTGCCGTCACCATCTTGTTTTTTTGTAGGCAGAGGGGACTGACTCTGTCAGGAGATGTAGAGGAGATGGACTCAAATCCATGAGACCGCAGGCAACTGGAACTAATAGTTTTTTTCTTGGTTGGATAAGAGAAACAGCAAACAGAAGACCAAACAACCAAAACAAGGATCAGGCAAAGACTGAAGTGAAGACCAGAACATAAATACAAACTTGTCTGAGGAGGAGATGAAGTGCAGGTAGAGAAAAACGGACAGGGAGGCTTTGGTGAAAAAGGTGATGAGGCAGAAGAACAGGCCGAGAGCTGACTGGCTTAACACAGGAGCAGGGAAGGACTAACGAGGCTGATGCAGGGCAGGTGTGTAGCTGGGTGAATAAAGAAAAGGCAGCACAGGAACAAAGTGAACAGAAACAAAATTCACAGTATTCTCAAAAATACACCGAGTGAAGATGAAGACAAGTGTACAGGGGATGATTTTTTATTTAACTCACATGTTTAAGTGTTACTAGGCTTAGTTACGCATAATTAAGGGCAGGGCAGCTTTGAGTGACCTCGGCTGCTCAGATCCTCCCTTTGCACCTCCACAGCTCTAACCTCTTGCCCAAATATGATCATTTTGGGCTCCAAAAAACCAAGATGGCCATCACCGAAATGCTGAGCTCCAGGATTCAAAACAGGAGTCACAAACCAATGAGTGACATTATAGTAGCTATGTCCATTATTATATTCAGAGCCCAAGATACAGTGGAGATATTAAGGAAAGTTTTAGGGATTTTTTGCAGCATGATAGACCAAAAAAAACTTTAAAGCATACCTGTTTCTTTATACGCTCTCCTCATATGAAGAGCCCGATTCTGGAGAAAAGCTCCTAACTTCAAACGACCCTAACTGGCAAACTTGTCATAAGGCTCGGTGTCACCCTCCTCAGCGAAGAATAAAACAAGTGGGTGGGTTATAGAGAATCTGAGGGGCAGCACTCAGAGATTCACTTCCCATCCCTCTCGCTCTCCACCCCACTGATTATGTAAATTGGATCACAACAACCTCAGCAAAATAGATCGTTACACTGCGCTGAACACTAGACCACTTTGTGTCAAAGGCTTTTTTGCTGAAAATCAGAGACATGTGACAAGACTGCTTTCCTTTCTTTGAGTGTTTACTTTTCATACACCAATCAAGGTTTTTTCCATTTCACCTGCTAACATGCAAATGCAAAAGGAGGTTCAGGCTGCCGATACCGAGTCCCACTGCATCGTGAATTAAAAATTGCAACACCAGCACGGAGATTAACTTTCAGCAATGTGAATATTAGCTGTTGAAAATTTTAAGCACCTGATGCTGTTCAAGGTTGTGTCTGCGGCAACGCAGAGCTCACTGTGCCACACACTTCGAATCTCAGACACTAATTTCCAAGGGCAACGATGATGGAGGGCAAAGCAAAACAAATTCTATTGGCATGAAGACCATGATAAATTCATCTCAAAGTAATTTCAGATTCATTTAAGTGGGTTTGTCACCATGAATTAATGTAATAATGTAGATTATGTAAAATAGCCTATCTCTCACTCAGTATAATGTGCACAATGACTTAGCTAACACTCTGAAAGTCAGCTTCAAATCATATGTAAAATGGCTGTTATCAATATTTTTATGACAGCTTGTATTCAAAAAAGGATATTTGTGAGCATCTATCGGCTCATTGTTTTGATTTTTCAGCCACAAATTAACCGTTTCGGCAAAAGTAAAGCTTGAGTGACATCTAAATCACGTAATTTTTTTTTTGTCATCATTTATTCCCTGATTCTGTTTCCATTGAGCTATTAACAATATGCCAACTTTTCTACATTCCTCAAGCAGAATTTTTGGGGAAAATTGGAGAATTTCTTACAATTTTCTGCATTTTCACTCAGGGCTCATGAGCCAATTGAAAATGTGCATGAAACCCAGCGGATTTAAATGCACCCAGTGAATGCCGGTTTAATATTTGAATATCAGACCCACATGTTTGATGTTTGTTTCAGGTGCATCAGTATTATAACTCCTTACCAGAGGACAAGGTCCCTTATATAAACAGCCCTGGAGAAAAATACCGTATCAAACAACTGCTTCACCAGTTGCCACCACACGACAACGAGGTAAAACATTTTTAAAAGCAAATATCTAATTTTTTTTAAAACAATTATCATTATTGTTATGACTTCCTGAGGCATATTAGTTTTTATGATGCTTGATGATGAATTTTGTTGTTCAGGTGCGTTATTGTAATGCTTTGGATGAGGAAGAGAAACGAGAGCTTAAGCTTTTCAGCAACCAACGGAAGAAGGACAACTTGGGCAGAGGCAATGTCCGTCCTTTCCCTCTCACCATCAACGGAACGATCTGCGAAAAGGTAAAATCAACAACTGCCATTTTGTCCCTTATTATAATTCTTGAAAATATTCAAGAGCAACAACTTTTAAGGCTTCCCTCTAAAGAAATTTCACTTTCTATTCTATCTGTATAATTCAGTTCCCAATTTTCAAATTATACTCTCGTTTTTTCTTGGCTGGGCTTCCTTTTGATCAGATAAATGAAAGAGATATCAAGTAGAAAACATTTCAATCTTGAAAAGATCATAGTTATTTCAAGTGCCATCTCCTCATCCTCTCTCTCCACAGCTCACAGTTTGTATTCAACTTTTTCTCTGCCTCTTCTCCCACCCGTGCCTTTATTTTCTTAACCTCTTCTCTCATCTGCCCTCGTTTCCTTCCTTCCCACTCTTCCCCTCTCCTTTTCTTCCTTTTCCTCTCCTCTCCTCTCCTCTCCTCCAGTGTGGTGGTCAAATAAACGGAGGGGACATTGTGGTTTTTGCTGTGAGGGCAGGTCATGGAAAATGCTGGCACCCTCACTGCTTTGTCTGCAGCATGTGTGAGGAACTCTTAGTGGATCTCATCTACTTCTACCAGGATGGCAAAATCCTCTGTGGTCGGCACCATGCCGAGAGGCTGAAACCCCGCTGCTGTGCCTGTGATGAGGTGCGCCTGTCTGGGCCACGAGCCCCTAAGGGTTGGAAATGGCTGAATGGTTCATAGCAGAGACTTGGATGGGGCTGAAACTGGTCTGGAACGAAAAGATGTCTTGGTAGTCTTGCCATGTCTCACAAAGTCTTGTTTTCTCACCGTAATGTGTGGCAAGCTGGCCTGAGATAAAAAATATTAATAACTTTAGCTGCCGAGCTCTGCACTATTAAAGTCTGGTACGTTTTGTTTACTTAAAGGGACAGCTCACCTCAAAATCAAAAATACATATTTTTACTCTTACCTGTAAAAGCAAATTCAACCAAGTGTTGAAGATATCGGCCATGGAAATGTCTGCCTTCTCTAAATATAATGGAACCAAATGACACTCGGCTTGTGGTGCACTAAGAGCCAAAAAAATCAATTTAAATAAACTCAAGAGCTGAGGTGTAATGTTAGCTAGCTCAGTGGTGCTAGGTGAGCTAGTTCCATTAAATTTGAGAGAAGGAGGCGGGCAGCTGATATCTCCAACACTGGGCAACCAAAACAAACTAGATAGATAAAAGCACTACAGCTACGAGGAAAAATACGTATTTTTGCTTCTGGGGTGAACTGTCCCTTTTAAATATAGTAAAATGCAGTACTCCAGGAGACAAGGAGACATAAGGCAAAAAGGGTTTATAACCACTGTTTAATAGTTATGATTAGCTAATGATGGTGCCCTGAGGTACCCCAAACATGATCACTACCCAAAATGATTTTGCCTCTTCAGCAACATTAGAAGTCATCTTTGCAAAAAGCTGTAAAACCACTTTAAAACCAGCTCAAATGTTCATGGAAATCATAGAAAATCTTCGCTAATGAATGTAATGTCTTTGTCATGCAGATAATCTTTGCTGATGAATGCACTGAGGCAGAGGGCAGGCACTGGCACATGAAGCACTTCTGCTGCTATGAGTGTGAGACCACCCTCGGCGGCCAGCGCTACATCATGAAGGACGGACGGCCACACTGCTGCAACTGCTTCGAGTCCCTTTACGCAGAGTACTGTGACGCATGTGGAGAGCACATAGGTACAGCACATGTTTAATTGCTGCTTTAAATCCTCTGACATGTATGAACTGTTACCAAAACACATGGATGTGATTTTCTTACACTAACATCATGGAAAACCTCTAACAGCCATTTATTGTGAGTGTGGGTGTTATCAGCTCTGTGAGCTGTGCCACAGCTGTGGAGAGGCGGAGTCAGCGCACTGAGATGTGGATGGTTATTATCATCCCAAGCTCCAGTAACACTGAAAGAGTGTGTGTGTATTTCAGAGGATGCTCCCATGTTGTATCCAGATGGAAGCTGTGAAAGATGATTACTTCCCCTTGCTGGGAAGCAGGGCTGCTGAAATGTATTTGCGCTTTCACAAATCCAGCGATCATGTATGGGCACAGAATCACAAATGTTTTCCTTTAGGAGAAAAAAAAGCTCTTTTTAATCCATTTCAGCACTAAGTGGAAATTCTGACAAAAATGAGCTTAACCTACTGGCTAATGGCTAAAATGAGACTGTGGGCTGTGTTCATTAGCCCGCAGAGTTTGTCGAATAACATTTTTATAGTAGTATTGGAGATAGCTGCCATCACATTACCACTTTTAAGCTGTTAATGCTCCACCTCTTGTGCATTTACTAATGAACTTGTTTGTGGTATGTTACATTGTAAAATGTATGTTTTTCCTTTCTTATCAAAGGCATTGACCAAGGCCAGATGACATATGACGGGCAACACTGGCATGCAACTGAAGAGTGTTTCTGCTGTGCCCGCTGCAAGCGCTCACTGCTGGGCCGCCCCTTCCTGCCAAAGCAGGGGCAGATCTTCTGCTCACGATCCTGCAGCGCTGGACAGGTGGGCAACCAAATGTGTGACTTAAGGCCTTTGCACACTGAGTCAGTTTTTTTTGTCTGAAATTGTTGCATGTCTAAAAATAAATACGGCCTCACATTGTGTCAGTTATGTTTGCACTACTGATTTTTATTCATTCAAGTTTTCAAAACAGGTTCGATTTTCTACGTTTTTTAAACATCTGTGTGTCATATTGCACATTTGCACGACAAACAGAACAATTAAAACACATCGGACTCAGGGTGCAAGATTTCTGCCCATTTTTTTTTTTTTTCCGGACGATGGATTAAAAAACGCAGCCAAAACAAACTGACTCTGTGTGCAATGGCCTTCATTGTTATATTGTTTTAAAAGGGACATTCAACAGTTTGTCCACATATTTAATAATCTTACGTTTCAAATATTTTAATTAGAGCACAATGTTGTATTGTTACATATTTACAGCTTTAATAATCTTACTAATCTCTTTTATTTGAACCAATCAGGATCCAGATGAGTCTGACTCCTCAGACTCAGCCTTCCAAAGTGCCCGTTCCCGTGAATCCCGCCACAGCACCAAGATTGGCAAAAAAGAGCGCAGGAATGCTGAGCAGGAGCGGCGGAGTGCCGAAGCCCGCCAGTCAGCTCCTCCACCCATGCCTGACCGTCTGTCTGCTGAAATTGATCCCCTCTCTGTTCAGATGGACCGCTTAAGCCTCTCATCCAGCCAGACCCCAAGCAGGACACCCAATCGCACGCCCAGCCGCACTCCGAGCCGCGCCCCAAGCCTTAACCAGGTGTGGATGAGCCGAGATGACCCCTACGTCCCTGCTGCCTACGAGGGCCCCCAGCGGGAACCCTCCCCCACACCAGCACCCATACATCTGCTGGGTCAGTGCAACCCCAGGCAGGGCTACAATCCCAACACAAACGCTCAGACTGCAGCCAACGCAGGGAAGAGGCCTGATTCCTGGGGGAAGGAACAAGGAAACACCAAGAGGACCCCTATGGCCGCTCTGAGGGGCCACTCCTTTAATGAAAACTGGACCCACCACAGCCAGGATGAATTCAGGCCAAACAAGCTGCGCACCCAGATGAGCTTCAATGAGATGTCTAGCCAGAACCAGGGCTTCTCTGACAAGAGGAGCATCAGCCTGCATGGGTTCCAGAGAGACGGCAGACCCCCGCTGACCAGGAGGAATCCCATCAACGCCATGAGCTTCAATGAGCCCCTCACTCCCCTGGAGCAGACTCCTCGAGGATCCATGGACTCCCTCACCATGTCTAATGCGACAGGTACAGCGATGTCAATAATGCAGTGTCGTACAATAATTAGGGATGTTCCGATCTAGTCTCAAACATCGGATTGGGGCCGATCAAGGCATTTTTTGTATTTAGCTTATGGAGGATCTAATCCTTTGTTTTATGTCAGCTGTCACACAGATGTTTTTACTTTCATGCAGAGCATCACCTCTGCTCCACCAAGCTATCTGTCTTTCCTCTCTGCTGAACTTATGAGCAGCATCTGAGCCCGCAAAACACCACACACCATAGACGAAATTTGCAGTCTGAGACTGTTTATTTTTGTTATTTACCAAAGTTATGAGCGCTCATTTCATTTCAGCTCAGTGTGAGAGTCTAGTGTTTTGCTTTAAGCTATGTCACATGTTGATTCTCCCCGCTCAGAGGAGAAAGCAAAGGAGATGGGTGCACAGCTTTTGACAGCCACGCTGGTAAAAAGACAACATAGTTTATTTATTAATGAAGCATAATCTACCCAAAAGACAAAAAATAGACACTTAGCAGAATACAGCTCATTAAGGTTACTGAGACGCAGGCTGCACTGCAGCAACAAACACCGGACTCGCAAAGGGACAGAGACATTCCCTTCAGCAAGGAGGCCGACAAGATTAAAGGGAGGGTTTGTCACTTTGTACTTTATCTTGTAAAATGAATAAATAAATAATAATAATAATAGGCTAATAAATAAACATCAAGGAACAGCTTGGATGCTTAAATCAAGCCTTCCTAAACTCTGCACTGTGCAGCTGTATTCTCTAGGAAAGCTAAACTATGGGATCAGGACTTTGTATCGGCAGATACTCAATACTGAATGACGCGGATCAGGATCGGGACATCCCTAACAATAAAATATGATGCTGAATGATGTGAAATGTGACGTGTGATTTTTGTTTTTTAGCAGGTAACTCTCTGGACGGGGTCAGTAAGCGTCAGGAGCATCTGTCTCGGTTCTCCATGCCTGACCTCAGTAAAGACTCGGGTGTGAATGTGTCTGAAAAGAGCAACATGGGCACCCTCAGCTCCTCAGTCCAGTTTCACAGCACCGAGTCGCTGTCCTCCTCTCGCCCCTACAACAACAACAACAACATGTACGCTCCTCTGAGAGTCGGCTACCCACTGCAGTACTGGGATGGCCCACAGCCACTGGGCTTCGATGGCAAAGGTCGCGTTGGGGTGATGGGCAGCAGTGGAAACCTGCGAATGGCTCCCATGAGTGACAGAATGCCCCGCCGACGCATCAGCGCGCAGGAATCTGTGTCACAACAACAGCAGCCACAACCAAGACGCCGTAAACACCACCGTGGAAACCACAGTAACGGGCAGCACCGCAGTGGTCGCCACCACAAACGCTCCCGCCGCTCCCGCTCTGACAATGCCCTGCACCTGGTCGCAGACCGGCCTACTCAAATGGTAGAGCTGCCATACCGTCGCGTCCAGGAGGATTATGACCGCTTCCCCTCTGGTAGCGCTGCTCGAGAGTTGTTTGGTCTGGACCCCGGCGGATACAGACAGCAGCCCCACCGACCCTGCCCCCGCACCACATCTGATCTCACCCTGCAGAATGCTGGCTGGCAGCCTGTGGGGCTAGGCGGACCATGCTGGGGCGATGGGTACATGGAGGCTGCTGACCCCTGGTGCTCCAGCTGCTCCTCTTCCTCCGAGTCTGAGGGAGACGAGGGTTATTTCCTGGGTGAGCCAATCCCTCGGCCCGTGCAGCTTTGCTACATCAACAATGAGGAGCTGCGCCATCGCTACAGCCCCTCTGGGATGGCTGGCCATCACGGACCTCTGCACGGACCGATTCACGGCCAGCTGCACACCCGCCAGAGGAGGAAGAGCAAAAACTGCATAATTTCTTAGATATAGAGCAAAGAGATGGTGAGGGATGAGCAGGAGAGTGAAAGAGATGAGAGGGAGAGAGGGAGAGGTAAGGAGACGGTTAAAGCAGCAGAGAGGTGGAACAGAGGGAGTGGGAAGGTGAGAGTGAGACAGCGAGAGTGAAAAGTGTGTTTGTGTGTGTGTATATGTGAGTGTGTGTTGGGGTTGAAGAGAGAGAAGGCCTATTTTTTGTGCTTGTGAGCTTACACAACTCTACACCGGCTAGTGTTTGTGTACACCTACACAGAATGATCTAATCATAAGAGGAAGCTCAGCTGGCTTACACAACAGAAATGTTTACAATGATGGGGATCAACTCCTCTGATGGTACCAGGAAGCACTGATGAATCTAACTACTTAATATACCGCAGCTGAGGTAAATAACCCGATGTATGTATGTGCGTGTCTGTGCGTGAATCCATGTTACAGAGCGATTGGACAATTCCTTTACAGTTTGAAAAAAAAGGGAAGTAAAACTGGTCCAAACTGCAGCGATCTGACTGTTCATGTCGCGGCTCAGTGATCCAAGCCCTGGGCAGTAAAACTTATTCTATGTGGACAAACCAGAAATCGTGTTGGGATAGTGAAAGTTACGTGCTAGATTCCAAGCTATGTCATTGTTTACCTCAGTGGAATCCAAATGCTGCTGGAATATAGTGTTGGCTCGCTAGCCCCGTTATCACCTTGTACAAATAGTCTGTTGAACTTTGTGCTCTACATAGCCGGCTCTCCATGCTTTACCAAGGACAGAGCGCCAGACAGCGTCTGCTCCTTGACCATTCAGGCACAGTAACGTCAGGTATGGTCCCGTTTTCTCTTCTGCAACATGCTTTGTTTTTTGAGAGTTACCCATAGATGATTAAGAATTATAACGATAATAATAATAACGCTAATAATAATAATGAAAATAATAATTATGAGAATATTAAAGAATAATACCTGTTAAATGTATATATAGTAGTAAACCTAATAAAATAATGGATGAAGTGATGTAAATGTTCTGTACATATGGTCTTAAATATTTATATATTTTGTAACTAAAGAATCATTATTTGTATAACATGATGTAGAGATAGGGAGACTTGCATGTTGATTTGTTGTTGTTGTCTCATACTGAAAATAAAGTGTACTTCAATTAACAACCAGCAAGTTGTATCCAAAGTTGTTCTGATTGGTCAACTGCAGTGTCACACTGACTGTGCGCCAGATCGATACTGCAAACTACTTCTAAAGGGGCAGTCCCCCCCAAACCAAAACTACATGTTTTCGTCTTACCCATAGCTCTGTCTATTGATCTAGATTGTACTGGTTTGACTTGCCATTTGTTGGAGATATCAACCATAGAGATGTCTGCTTTCTCTCCAATACAATGAAACTAAAGGCACTTATGGTGCTCAAAGCACCAAAAAAATACATCTGAATAATTGCTGCAAGCAGTTTCATGCAAGGAGATTAAAGAGAGCAAGTGACCTTGCATCATCATAAAACATCATATTATTGGGGTACAACACGCATGCAGAAAAATATGGGCTGCACTTTAAGGCTCAATAGCTGGAGCACTATCAAAGAACATTGGGATGATTGATTTGTTTCACTGAGGCATCTTAAGTTGGCCTTGAGTCGAAAAACAACTAAAGATATGGGTGAATTGCAATCCTGCAATCACTGAAAAGATCCTTGATGTTTATTAAGTCAAGTAAATTCAAGTCAATTTTATTTATAAAGCCCATTATCTCAAATCACAATTTGCCAAAGAGGACTTATCATAACAGCATACAACATCCCTTTGTCCTTAGACCCTCACACTGACTAAGGGAAAAACTCCCCCCCAAAAAATGCTTTGAGCACAAGTCAAACGCCATCTAGTTCTATCCCATTGGAGAGAAGACAGACATCTCTACAGCCGATATCTCCAACACTCAACAACTCACAATAAAACAATCTAGACTGAAAAATAGCACTACAAGAGGAAAATTTATATATTTCTGATTTGGGGTGAACTGTCCCTCTCAGCAGGTTTTGTAGTGCGCTCACACTGGGGAAAAGGTAACTAGAAAAAGTCACCTTGACATTATAAACTATAGATATCTTCACAACAGACATTTTGCCTTGTCATGGCAGCAACAGCACAGGAGATACACATTTTATCAACAATGGCTCTGTTCCATCAGGTGTCCCAGTGAGCCAGCATACACAATACCAGGACCCTGGAACTGGCTCAACTAAATGGAATGCAGTCATTTTTAATTTGATCAATTACACCTGCTGCTTTCCCTACCATGATGTGCCAAAATGTCTGCTGTAAAAATGGTCTATTGTCCCACACAATTCAATGCTCAAGGGAAATCGAGAGGCTGCTCGCAGGCGCAAAAAGCACTAACCACAAAGCACAGCTGAGGCTGATGGGAATGTCATTAGTTTTGCAGGTATTTGGTCATAAACTCTGTGAAAATTTGGTGCAGTGGATGACTTTGCACACCAGTGCACTTGTGAATGCTAAGAGGTGCAAGGTTTTAGGAGTTTTCATGGGCCAAGTGTGATTCCTCATGATGAATAAACTGACCTTCATGTGTAAAATCAGTGTGTCTCTTTAATAATTAGATTAAAATGATCTTTAACAATACTGGACTGAAATTTCTTGGTATATATCAGCTGATATTTACACTAATATCAATAATTCTATGATAGACCAATGTCAGCTGTGCTTATTTACAGAAAGGGGACAAATTGAAGAAATGAAACTGTGCAGAAACATATCAAATGCAGATGCTTCCATGTATCAGGGCCCACTGAATGTTTTTTTTAGTTTTGAAAAGGACGTTATTTAAGTTCTACAGCCTTTACAGTCACCAAATCTCAACCTAGCTGAGCAGCTATGTAAGATTTAGGCCAACATGTAAGACAACGCTCTCACCACCATCTCCATGAGACCAAATGATATAACATGTAAAATCGATTAAGTGATGTCTGTGACCGTCTGTGATGTTTTATGTCCTTTTGTTATGTCTGACTGTTTATTTGCATACAAGATCTTGATAACACTGAGATTACTTGCTTAAAGAAAGGTTGCATATATACATGAATATCTTGTGAGAACTCCAACAGAGCTCCACATACTTGGCAAAGAGTACTGAAGCTGTTCTGGAGGCTCGTGGTGGCCTGACTCCATGCTATGACTTTTTTTTAGATTCGTTTATCTTTATTTTAGTTCAAACATTAACAGCACTTTTTACTGACAAAAATGTGTGGCCCACTCACCCACTGACCGATAAAAGGTCCAGTGAGTAGGATTTTGGGGCATCTATTAGCAGAAAAAGTATATACTATTCATAACTATGTTTTCATTAGTTTATAATTTCCTGAAAATTGTTACCTTAGATTGAGCGGTTTATATCTACACAGGGGAGCAGGTCCTCTTCCATAGAGTCCACCATGTTGTCCTACAGTAGCCCAAAATGGACAAATCAAATAGTGACTCTTGATGAGGCGTTTTTGCGTCAGCCACCACAGCTATCCTACACACTTGGCATACAAGAGAAGTGTGTAACCTCACCACTAGATGCCACTAAATCCTACACACTAGACCAGAGATACTCAAATTACCACCCACAGACCAGATTTGGCCCGTGATGGGTGGCCCACCACCCATTTTCTAATTCACAATAGAAATAGATGTATTCACACTAGTAATTGTTGTGCTTTGAGTATAAATAAGGTGCCAGGGTGCATTAAAAATGCATGAAAATAGAACTTGTTTTTACAAAACAAGATGTGCCAGGGAGGATTCCCTGGGCCCTCTGACAGAGGTCTTGGCTAATTATTTATATATCAATTATTGATGGTTTATCATTGAAACTCCTGTCATTTGGCATAAGTGGCCCCCGATCAAAGCAAGATGAGTAACCCTGCACTAGACCTTTAATATATTTCTTGCAATAACTAGATTCTGTCTTCTCCATATAGCCCAAATAAATCACTGAAAATATTAATAACATGTAATATGCTGTAAACAAAATTTAATCATTGAATGCAAGTGAAAATAAATTAAGCATGTAGGTCGGAGGTCAAAATACAGTTTTGACTTCTTCATAAGGACACTTAAAGCAATACAACTGGTGCATTTTCATCACAGTCATTAAAATTTCAAAATTAGAAGCTCCATCAAAATATCAAAATCACAATTAGATTTTACCTTTCATTATTTCAACAGTGCTTCTCACCATAAGGCCGAGCAGATAACAGAGGGGGGACTCCATCCAGGCAGCAGACAAGAATGTGCGAGCTTAATACTTCAACTGACAAACACAAAAACAAACAACAATCACATGGAATAAAAAAACACACTTTTACCAGTAGTAACAGTGGCAGGAAGCCTGTGTGTCTCTGATTAGTGAGACAGCTCTCTGGAGTCATAGTCCTCGATAAATTTCTCCATTCCCTCCACGCAGCGCTTGCCGATGTCCCTGAGGTTCTCTTGCAGCGCAGCCTGGATGGGGCGCTCCAGGGTCGGATCCTTTGCTATCAGCATCTTTGCCACAAGGCCAAACATTTCACATTCCTGATAGTACACCTGCAACACACACACACACACACACACACACACACACAAACATGGTTTAAGGGCGAATGGGATGAAGGGATGAAGAGAGGGAGTGAGAGAATAGACAAACAGAAGTGTTGGAGGGGAAAGAAGAGCACGACAAGCTGAGTGAGAAGTCTTGTCACCCGTCTCCAATTACCACCGAATGGATTAACAATCCGCGGAGACGCTCACATGCAAACTGTTCACAAGTATTGTGTGCGCCTGTATTCAGAGTTATGTGGACATTTTTGCATTAGCTACCTGTTGCCAGACTGTCTCTCTGCAATGTCTCTATAATCCTGCAACCATGGAGATATGAAAAGCAAGAGGCCATCTTTTCCGTCAAGTGGGTGGAAACACACGCACATACACTCTCTCACACAAACACACCGCCGATGAGCAGAGCCTCATGTGATGTCTGTCACATTGAAGACAGCATTAAAGCACGTGTCGGAGCCTCTTGTGATACAGGTGAGCCGACAAACAGCTTCATTTTTTGCATGATTAGAAAACTAAAACACCATCAGTCATTTCATACAATGACTAAGACCTTCTTTGTCGGGCAAAGTGAAGACAATAATGACACTCAGGTTGCCTCAGGCTCTGCATTTCAAAATTAATGTTTAGACGACAGAAAACAAATCTTTTTTTCTTGTCTCTTGTCTCCCGGCGCTTTCCAAGATCTTTTCCACTGTCACTCTCTCTAATCCCAGTTCCTCTTATCTCCCCTCTCCTTCTATCCGTTTATGACTAACCCATCTCCCAAGGTGCGTGTTTATGTAATGACACTCCTCTACCTCATCTATCTCCCTCCTCTTCTGTTGGATGGCTCGGTCTCGTGTTGCCGTCTGGCTGGCAGTTGAAGGGAGCTCCCTGTCTCTGCTTCGTTCCCTTTCTTTGCTCTTGGTCCCCCTGTGGTCTCTCTCCCTGCTTTGGTTCCTGTCGCTCTGACAAACCTGCAACATGAAACGAGACCAGAGTTGGACCGTAGCAATCAGACAGTTGGCCAAAAACATGGGTGCAAACACTGATGATGACTGAGCTGCTAATGACAAGAAGATGACTAAAGTGAAGTTACACATGTCAGCTTGTAACACTGTGGAGAGTGAATTATAAATTCAGAATTAGTTCAGACTGCATGTCTATTCAATGGCAAAACATTAAAGATCCAGTTTGTAGGATGTAGGGGGATATGTTAGCAGAAAGGTAATATTAATGCATATATTAAATCTCCTGAAAATGATCATTTCTTTGTTTTGTCTACATATGAAACAGGTCTTCGCCGGAGATTGCCATGTTGCACCGCCATGTTTCAACAGTAGCCCAGAGCAGATAAACCAAACACTGGCTGTGGATAGAGCCATTCACGTTTTCGCATCAACTACCCTAGTTGGCGGGCCCTCCGCGACAAGCAGCGTAAGAATAACACATTTTTGAACGTGAAACTGCTTTATTCAGTGTTTTTACCAGTTTAAACCACCAGGTCTGTTTGTCTTGCAGAGGAAAAGACCTCTGTGGATAATAAGGCACTCAGTGAAAACCTCCTGAACGCCTGAATCTTAACTTAGCGGGTGCATCTGCTACAAGCCAAACAGCATTGGAGAAACACTGATTTGTAACGTTTATTTAGTGTTTTTACTGTTTGTTTTACTGGAGAGGAAGAGACCTTTGTGGATAATGCGGTTCACGATGAAAACCTCCTAAACAATAAACACTGACGGAACAGAAGAAGTTTCAGCTGGTTGCAATCTGCAGTCATATATGCCACTAAATCCTATGAATCCTACACACTGTTGACATGCCGTGATCAGGATTTTTATATTTACCATGGATCCGATGTGTATATGTAATGTATTATTGTACTGTGGTGGAGCTTTGATGAATCTGGATGATTCGACCCGATAAATCAAACTGAACAATAATTATGTTACTGCTGTGTTAACCGGCATTAATATAGTGCAGCATCAACACACATTAATACCCAACATGCTGAGAAGATTTTGTTGTTTTAGTCCTTGTATTTGAAGATCACGCAGCTCACATTTATTAACTCTGATTAAAATATTGAAAATCTGAAACGAGCAAGTCATTCTCTGGTTCCTCTTCTTCCCTTCCCTAACTTCACTGCAGCAGCGTCCTGCGGTGATTCATCGTGTGCTACTCCTCGCTGTGTTTAGGTCAGCCAAGAAATTTATGTGATCATTTGATTTCAGCCCTTTTCTGCAGCACCTGGACTCTTTGCATTATAGCCAAGTCATTTTCTGCAGTGAGCTCATGTCTAATTAACAAACAAAAACATGAATATGTAATGGATATATAACATATCCATAAGTCGCTCAACAGAAAAATAATCGGAAGCTATTTTTTAAATTGATTTAATCATTTTCGAAAGATGAACACCAAATATTATTAGTTCCAGCTTGTCCAATGTGTGGATTTGCTGCATTTAACTGTTATATGTCCCTGTAAAATGAATGTATTTGGGGTTTTGACTGTTTGACTGAGCAAAACAGTTGTGATGGGCAATTTTCTGTACTTCAGGACATTTTAATCATATAATCATGATGTATATGGACTTTTTGGAAATAAGCTTTGAACAAAAAGACATCCAAATACGCAATAATCAGCAGACTAATCAATGTGGAAAACAATCGCCCTTATTTCTACCTTGTTTTATCAGGTTATACATTTCACATGACAGAAGTTCCAACCTGATCACTTTCACCTCCCGATGTTTTTACTTGCTAATTGGGTTAAAATAGTAAAAAGCTCTTAAAAACATGGATGGATTACTGCACAGGCCTCACAGTCAGAGGCCGAGGGGCCCAAAGTGTCAGGGACCCTCCCTTCCCCTCACCTTCAAAATGTCACTCAAATTAACACATACTGACCACGGAGAGATTTGAAATGACCACACAGGGACACAAAACAACACAATGACAAGGAGACACAAAATAACGACAAAGCAACACAATACTACCAAAAAGAGACAAAAATACCTCAGAGAGACACTTAATGACTTGAAAGAGACCCAAATGACTACAAAAAAAGCCACAAAGAGACACAAAATGAACACAGTCTTTGTGCCTTCCGTCTGTGTAGGAAAGGTGGTGGGGTCTTTTGCGTATCTGTGCCCAGGGGCTCATTGTCTCATTACCCATCCCTGTTATAAATCAGTATAACAGCGTTCGGACTGTGCTGCTACATCACATCGATATTTTGGAAGGAAAAATATTGTATAATATAGTATATGAGGTGATTTTTAGGGATTTGGTGGACCATTGTATTTTTCTATATTTCTTAACAAAATGGAAAAGCAGAAAGGGGAGAAGCAAAGCAGGTTGTGAACTTACGATGAACGCTGTGTCCTTGTCTCTGCTGGAAGTGGATCTGGGTAAGAAAGGTCTGGTGGCTGGAAAACAAACACACCAAACAGTCAACACAGCAAGATAATATTATCGCTGTTTCTATCTACCATGCATAAAGGTGCACACAGCATCTATGGGTGTTTTTTTTTTTTTTTAGACCAACGTTGATGTTTAAAAGCCTCAGAATGTTTTTTTTTTCTTCTCTTCAGCCTCCGTTAGAAAAATGAAAAATGTATTCTGCAAGTATCTGGGTGAAAATCAATACATCTTTAAAGGGAATCTGCTGATATTTGGGAAATTCGCCTTGTAATATTAGACTGCAGTATTCCTAAGTGAAGCAATAGTTTTGTCATGGCTCATTATATACTGCTGGCTAGTCTCTCCCTCTCTCGCTCTCTCACTCTCATATACACACACAAATCAGCGATGAGTCACCATCATCGCACCATCACTCAGGCACACAAAAAACCTGTTCCACACTCACACATACACAAACACACACCTCCACAGTGCTGCAGTGTGCGCACAGATACAGTGCCTGGGTGCAAGAGAAGATAAAAACATACAGTACCAACAGCTCAGTCGTTAAAAACAACACAACATGCCACTTTCTACCAGGAAAAGATCAACAAAAACATTTCACAGTTTGTGTTAAAATCACAGAAACAGGATCGTAACAAATTCTAAAACCGCTCCTGTTTACTTCAGGACTCCCACTGACAAATGATGAGGTAATTCTCAAGTAATAAATGCACCTGTAACTAAATTACACAGTTCACATCCTGAGACGTATACTGAATAATGCATGGACGTCTACATCACAGCACCACATAATCCATCTATTGAAAATGCTCCTCAGTGGTCAGCATTATGTAACACTGGTTTGTTGCTACCAGAGTGTGACTACCTACCAACCACCAGATACCACGATGAGCAAATGCCCTCCAAATATTTGTAATGCAAAGTGTCCATGAAAGTGTGCCTGTGTGCACCTCTGCATGCTTATACTGCCACCCAATGGTTATTTAATAGTGCAAGAAGATACTGAATAGCTTGTAAAGTACATTATGTGTGTATGTATATATATACTGTGTATACTATATATGCATGTATTAAAACACTCACATGTAGAGGAGGTGGCAACAATAATAACAACTATGTCCGGGGGTTATTTATGTAACTTGATGACCAATTTTCAGGTTGTGGTATGTGCTGTATTAACTGTATTATTAATACATTATTGGGGAATAACTACTTACATGTAACTAGTTGCATTAATTACATTACAAAAATGTAAATGTAATCATTAACAGTTACTGAGAAAAAATATGTAATTAAATTACAGCTAATGTCAGTGATTACAAAAGGGTTAGATATGAAACATATTTTCATTAAGTAGTTTATATGCTGAATAAAACAGAAATTCTGCTTTGTGATGCGCAGGATGCCTCATTTAGCATATTTTTGGAAAACACAGGTCACAAAACTATTGAGACAAATCTGAGCGCAACATTTATGCACTTATATTTCTTGGTCTTTCAGCTTTATTTCCCTGTTTAAAACATTTGTTAGAAAAAGAAATCAAAAAGTAATTATATGTAATAAGTTTCATTATTTTGATGAAGTAGATGATAGACATAGATATGTAACTTTTTAACAGGGTAAAAACTAATCTGTAAGCTATTAAATTTCGAATGTAACTTTCCCAGTACTGTATATCTGTACATCTGAGTATATATGCTTCTGTTACTGTGTCTAACACTGTACGTACATGTGTGTGTGTGTGTGTTCTTCTGTTTAGTCATTCACACATTCAGTGTGATGTTTACATTGCTTTGTACGGTAAAGCTGAAAATAAACTTCTTGCAACTCATAAATTCATACACCATGTGGCGAAAAGTATGTTTGTACCAAACATCAACATCACATTTCCAACTAGAATTACTGCCTTGCGTTTGTTTGCCTCTGCGGACCAGACAAGCTGCAGTTTAAGTCCATGTCTGTCCAGGAAGTAGATAACAGTGGACAATATGGATGTTGCGACAGCACAAAAGATCTATACAATCAGCAGTTTCAAGGTGGCCGCCCAAGATTGGTGTCACCAACTCAGTATCTGACCAAATGTCTCCCCTTCTGTTCCTGAAATATGACACTGAATAATGGCAAGGAAAGTGTTTTTAAAGAACATTATGTCACAGTAAAGTTGACCTTTTTAATATAAAATGTCATCACTTGATCATTATGTTCTATTTGACTTTGCAAAATCGGGACGTACGGGCTGACAGACAACCCAAAAACACAATGCCTTCAGCCATGGCCATCACAAAACATGGGCATAAGGAAAGCTAACAGTTGAATGTTTTGAGAAATTAATTTATTTGCTGTCTTGCTGAAAGCTGGAGTAGAAGATTGATACCACTCTCTTGTCTGTTTGTTAATATAAAAATGAAATAAAAGACGGGAACATCAGAAACAGCTAGTGTGGCTCCATCAAAAGTAAAAAAAAATCTGACTATCAGCATCTTTAAAGTTAGTTTATTACAAGTTATGGCTAGTTTGTTTAAAAGTGTAACGACAGCAAGTATAAAGGGGGGCGAGTACTACACTAAAACTCTCTGAGTCTAGTTTGAACTTGTCTCACATATTGTGCAACACCAGAGGGAAACATTATCTTTAAAAAAACAAACAAACAAAAAAAAAGAAAAGCTGAGGTTTTACAGCAGCAGTTTTATGCCGCTGCACATAAGAAATGATGCTGTGAAATGCAGCCCGCAAACTCCAAGTTTTCTCACTGTGTGTGCATGCAAGTGTGTGTCTTTGCATTGATTTTGCATGGGACTAAAGATGAATGATGCCTGTAACACCAACACCAGGGAACGCAGTTTGCCATACGTGCAAAGAAAGTGTCAGCATGGGAGGAACCTTTACTTTGTAAAACCTCAGGGAGCTATTTTATTCATTCATTTTTAAGTTAAATTTATACTTGACTTCATAAAAAAAGTTGCAGGGATTTTGCTATACATGATGTTGAAAATTTCAGTTTTGAATAAACATTTACTAAAGGCATTTAAACCGTTTTTTGTTGGAGTTTGTTACATTGCAAATTCTAAATACCGAACCGAAATATTTCCATTTTTATTGTAAATGCAAATTGTTTACAAAAATCAGTTTTTGGTCTCATTAAGTACAAATAAGTTTGTTGAAGTTTTGCTGCAGATTCGAACTTACTGCTTGGTTTTGGAGGTGAACTTCCTTCAGAGCTCTCCCTCGGCTCGTACCGCTCCTTCTCCTTCTCCCGCTCACGCTCTCTCAGTGCAATGTGGTGAAGTTTAGGCTGGAAATGATCTCTCCTGTGGAAGTAACCCTGGGGGTTGAAGTGGTGATACTTGTGGTGGCTGAAGCCTGGTTTGTAGAATGAGTGGTCATCCCTTGAAAACCTGCATCATTTGACAGGAAACAGTCAGAGCAGCCAGGATGGCACTGGGCCTCAGTATTTTGCAGGAAACTCTGCGAAAAAGTTGGTCGTTGAGAGGAAAACAAAACACAAAGTGCTCCCTGTTCTCCACCTGTTAGTCTTACCGAGGTTTGTAGAACCGTCCTCCAAACTTCGGTTTGTAAGAGCTGGACAGCCATGCTCTCGGTCTGGATGGACTGCGCACTCTCCTGATCAGCCTCTTCTCATCCTGTAACGTAAAACTGTTTATCACACTGTGGCACTTTCTAACAGAGAGCAGAACAATCATCGAAGCTAAAAAGGTCATTTTGATACATGACATCTGAGAACAGGATGTACCTGAGTGGGAGACGCAGAGCTGTCAGTGGGCCTCTTGTCGACAGAATCATCACTGTGTTCCCTGTGCCGCAACATGGAGCCCTGAGGAAATAAAGCACCATGTTAATCGCAGCTGTTATAGTGTTGCAGCACAGGGCGAGTATGATTATTACTAGAGCAGACACAGTCAGGTGGTTAGAAAAATAAGTGACAGCTATTTTAATGATCAACTGTTTTACATCATTTTTTTCAATACATTTCCATGTTCCAGCCTCGTGATGATGAAGATTTGCTTTTTTTTCTTTGTTTTATGTTAACTGACAGAAAGTTAACTGTCACTTAAGACAAACAAAAGCAGCAAATGTATCTGAGACTTAACTGTTAGCCAGACAAAACAAACAACATTAAGATGTCACCTTTGACTCTGAAAGAAAGTGATGGACATTTTTCACTATTTTCTGACCTTTCATGGACTAAACAAATAACAGATTTATCCCCCCAAAAAAAGCACGAGTGTGAAAATCGATATTAAAAAATCACTCCAGAATGATGCTGAAATACTGTTAATGCAAAATTTCTTAGAAATTTAAATGACATATACTCAAATACTGTACTTTAGTACAATTTTTACCTGTTTTAATTTTTTTAAACTCTATATTTCTAATCCACCTCATCTCAGAGGGAAATATTGTACCATACCTCCTCAATGTTTGATAACTTTCATACTTTATAGTTTAAAATTATTAATATAAATGTGAAATAATTTTATTGATTTTAAATGATGTATTATTATAGATTAATCTACCAAGAATTACATTACATTACAAGTTTTCTATTTTATATTTCCAAACCTTTACATATTATTTTTGTGCATTGTGATGTAGCATATGGCACTTTTTAAACATATATTTGTACTCATTTCACATACTCTGCATATTATACTTTTTTTTTCAAATATTTTAAACACTGGTGTGAAATTGAAGCATGTTGTACATATTTTTATTTCATATTTTTACTTACTTCTTACTGTCACACTTCTTGTTTCTACTTTCGTGTATGCTTTACATCAGAGCGACTGTAATATATCACTATGTCCACGTGGGGATAATAAAGTGTTCTGATTCTGATTAAGTAATATGAGTCCCACCACTACCAGCTACAGCATTAAAGTGATGAACACACTGATGATCAGCCTATAATTCAGAAACAGGACTACTTTAATTATATTTTCATGGTAATTTTTTATAGCTTTACTTTAATGTCCTCTTTATATGTAGATAAAAATGGCTCACTGATGACAACAGATTGTTATTTTCAGGTGATTTTACATTAATGAGAATGCAGATATGAATATTATATACAATTTCTGCCAATAGATATCCCTAAATCCTACACACTGGACCTTTAAGTAAAGTACTGAATGCAGGACTTCACCTAGCAGCATAGTATTTTTACTCTGGTAACAATACATCTGTGTACTTCTTCCACCACAGACATCACATGTTGTGTCTTCTGAATTAAATTGTAGTCAGATAAAATGTTTTATTATTACTCAATTTATTGAAAGTAAATATGCATTTAATGCTCAAAATTATACAGAACAACCCAATCATTATTTTATTTCTATTCTGTGTGTATTGATACTCAGTGGTGCCCTCATGTGCTAATAATGACATTTTTTAATCTCATTTTTAAAAATTTATTTTAGATTTTTATTGGGTTTGTACCATACGGGAGCGCTTGTTGCTGTCCTCCTCTGGCTCTGATATTGATTAAATTTTATTTTGACTGATTGACATAAAAGTAGATATATTTGGTCAAAGTGGGGGCTACAGGTTACCAGACTATCAGCATATGACGCATTTGATACATCGTTTATGTTTCACTCCCGGAAATCAAATTTTTACCTTGTTTTGCTGAGTGTCCTGCGCTCGTGCATGATCCATTTCGGTCACTTTGCAGCGATCTTTGATCTGTGTGGATGATATGTTCACTTTATGTCTCTCTAGAGACAAACAAGGAACCAGGAAACGCGTGCGACTTATCAAATGAATCTCTTCGTTAAATATGGAAAGTTAATGATCCACATGATTGCCCCCCTCGTGGTTTGTTATCTCACCGTGCTGACAAGTTTGAAAGGTTTTACCTTGACGTTGAGTGTCTCACATTGTCGACAAATGACCTGCGTTTTCTTTGGTTTCCGCTGAAAAACAACATAACATGGTTTTTACTTCCTTTTTCTGCAGCCGCCCAATCAGCTTCAGCCACTGCGCTCATAAACGCTTATCATCTAAACCGAAAACTGAATCAAGTTTGTTCTGTGGGTTTTTTTTCCTGTTGAGAACACGCATGCGCAGTTCACCTCACGGACTGACACACCTGTTTACAGGCTGCGCGTGACCCCCTTTAAATGAGTGTTGCTTTATCAAATGATGGGGCACTTCAATATTGAGAACAGAAATAGAAATTTAAGCTTTTTTATTTTGTTTCGAAAACATAGTAATGATAATAATAATAATGATAAAAAATAAAAATTCTACTAATAATAGGCTAATTTAAAAAAAGGTTTCACTTATTTCTGAAAATATAATTTATAGCCTATTTGTTGGACTAATTTAGTCCTCCACCAAACAGTCTCTTTCATACTCTGCGATAATACCGCCTCTGTAAGTTAAATTATAACAACCTGAATGTTGTATGATGACATGAATGCTTGTGAAATGGTTGTGTCAGACTCACATGGATTAATAAAACTAAACACTTACAATCCTGCAATACTGTGCAATATTTTTCTACAAATGAGATTACTGTGAAAAGAATGTTGTCTCGGGTCAGAGCTTGGTGAATTGGCCTTAAGTTATCAAATAATGAGCAAAATATGACTTCAATCAGATATTAAACAGTAAACAAGCAAGTATTTTCTCATGGGGGGGGGTTAAAGCTATATTGGTAAAGCTAGATTTGCAGGACACACATCTCCCTCAATAATCATATGTGCATTTATAACCCTAAAAAACCTTAAAGGACTAGTAGCAGAGTTAACAACATAAACTGCACAATGAAGAAAATGCACAACATGCAAGAAATTAGGTGTTGGAGGCTCAAAACTGTCTGATGGAGAACCTCCCCTTTTTCATATGTGCCCCCCTTACTGCGGAAACAAAATGTAGGCCCTTGCTAACAAACTGGAACTGTGACACTGCAGCTTTTTGTTTCTTTTTGTTTTGTTTTTTTTATGAGAAAATATCTCATATCAAAAGACCATCTTCAAACACTGAGCATGATAAAGAATGCAAACTTTTTTCAAGTGTAAAATAGAAATACATGTGAATCATCCCAGTTTAAGACCTTTTTTTTTTTACATTCAGACATGTTTACAAGTCTGCTCCAAAATCAAGTCATCTCAGTTTTGCCTGTTGTTTGCAGACTCATATCCCATATCAACACTGGTGCACATGATTTCATTTATAAGATTAAAGCAACACTAGAGGCAGGGGTTCTGGTCATTAATAGCCAAGTGCTAATCATTTAGGATATCTGAAATGATTAAACAATCAACAGTAAAACATACTGTTATTTATAACTTTGTGTCTTTCTTTTTTTCTGGTATATGGTAGCAGGCGTGACAACAGGGACACTTATTGATGCAATGTGTTTCAAAGACAAAAAATATGTGGTAAACAAGACACAAATGTCCAATGTGGGTTAAGTCACCTCCTTAAATCTGAATAAAATACCATGTGCTCCAGTCACAAATGGCTTTAGTAACTTAAGTAAATACTTCAACCCCAAATGATCATTTGCTTATCAGTTACATACCCTGTGTTATATTGAATTTCCGAAGAATTGTTTTTTCTCACGTCTCCATGGTGAATGAAGAATACAACAGTATCTGTTTACATCCATCTACAAACTCCCACACAACTTGTGCTGTATAATCCAAGTCTCATTTAGAGAGTCATATGATCAGTACTTCCCAAACACTTGCATTATCATTAAAACTTTAAACACTTCCCCATGTTTTACTGAAAATACACACATTTGGGAAGTACTGGGCACACTGCTGGATAACTGAGGCTTGCATGAGTTGTGTGAGAGTTTATCAACGGGCCCCTACGTAGAGGCCCTCTATTACTTCAAGTTTTCTTCACATAGTCAACATAACACAGGGTGAATATTTTACATACAAAT
This sequence comes from Plectropomus leopardus, assembly GCF_026936395.1. Classification (NCBI taxonomy): domain Eukaryota; kingdom Metazoa; phylum Chordata; class Actinopteri; order Perciformes; family Serranidae; genus Plectropomus; species Plectropomus leopardus. The sequence continues at coordinate 14,201,221 of NC_142184.1, read as the reverse complement.
AATAATTTTTGGAGTTAACATTGAATGACACAGTGGCTACAAGGTAGCTGAGGCCACTTTATACTGACATCCTCCACAGAGGTTTAGTGTTCCTCTCTCCTCCCACTGTCTCCACCCATCACACTTCCTCCACCCCTGAGAGAGAGAGACCGAGTTAGAGAGAGAGAGAGAGAGAGAGAGAGAGAGAGAGAGACCAAGTTAGAGAAAGAGAGAGAGAGAGTATTATTAAAACCAGACAACCTTAGAATGACTCAGTGTAAAGTTGTCCTTTTCTTTTTCTCTTCAGGCTTTAATCATTCAACAGAGGCCCGTTTGGAAAGGTAATCCTGAAACAAACACACTGAAACTGTTGGGACTCTGCTCTGTTGTGTCTCGCTGTTGGTGTTTGTGGTTTACAACTTGTTGGAGCAGGTTTTCTTTCTTGTCGGGTTAGTTTTACTAATTGTTCCGTGTTGTGTGTTGGGCTGTTCTTGTCAAGTATGTTGCTATTTTATAATATGTGCAGGACATACATTTAAACTGGAATGTATCATTTTCTTGGTTAAAATACACAAAAAAGCTGAATTCAACTATAAATAGATGCAAATATGTGTTTGTTAAAGCACCTAACTCATACATGTGCGATACAGCTGTTTTCTCATCTGTAAGTGTTTTTCTCTGGTGTCACATACCACTGTTCAGGAGGAAAACATTATAACATGCAGGGGGAGGGGAAAACAAAAGGTAGACACAATGTTCTCAGCCACTCATTTTCACTTTTTTGATCAATTATCCATTGATTTATTGGTTTAAGTGTGTAAAAGTTTACTTTATGTGACAGGATTTGGTTTCTTCTCCATAGCACCATCCCTGAAATCCTTCCTGCATCATTCAACACCCTGAGGTCCAGCTAAATTTGTGTTTAAGTACGAGATTGGACACAAAAAAGACATGAGGTAAGCACAAACTTAGGGACAATATGCTGAATTGATACGGCTGATAGTTTTCTATAGTTTTGCTACTGTAAACAAGTCCCATGACAAGACAGAACAACTTAAATCAAACATTATTTATATCACACCTTTCATACAATCATGTAGCCCAAACTACATCACAGAGCAGACATAAAATAGCACAGAAAAAGTAACAAATCAATAGCAAAAAATTACAACCATAAAGAAGAAAATGATTAAAAACTAAATAAATAGTAGTTTCTAAAATTAGTTCTCACTAAAATGGGTGTCACCAGGAGCACATTTTTGCCATGATGATGCACACAGTCACGCAAGTGTAAACAATACCAGCCATCAAGACGTTAACACTAGACTTGTCCTTTTTGCCCGAGTGCACCAATGTTTTTAAAGTGGTTTAATGTACAGAATCATGCCTCACAGGGTGCAACCTGTCTCAAGAGCCCAAATGCTGCAGGAGTTTCATTTTCGATGCCAAACACTCACAGCCAATGACTACAGAGGATTTAAACAGGAGTTTGAGGTACGTTTTAAAACTGAATTGGATCAGATTTGTGATCTGTGAAGCTATAAGTGTTTGTTATGTGTACTAACATCTTTGTCTCTATGAAGGAGCTGGAAAAAGTTGGCAAAGACCTCCCGTCCAGAGCGGGGGACTTGCCGGCCAACAGAGAAAAGAACAGATACCCCTACATACTGCCATGTAAGTGCACAACTTATAATGCAAGAAAATATTACAGTGAGTATGTTTAACAGGGTATGAGATTTTAATTTGTCTGCTTTCAATCTATAGATGATCACTGTCGCGTGAGGCTGTCTGTTCAAAACTCCCAACCGCACACTGACTACATCAATGCAAATTTTGTGCCTGTAAGAACTCATTCACCTCATTTTCATTACTCTGTCCAGTAGCTTTACCACCTGTCCGTCTGTCTGTCTCAACATCTGTCAGTCTGTTAATGTCTGTGTGTCTGTTTTCAGGGTGGAGGATCAGAAAGAGACTTTATCTGCACCCAGGGTCCTTTGCACAACACCACTGCTGACTTCTGGAGGATGGTGTGGGAGCAAAACGTCAGGATAATCGTCATGGTGACAGCGCTGAGACACAAGGACATAGTGAGCAAGACATTCAGTTTGTGTGTGTGTGTGTGTGTGTGTGTGTGTGTGTGTGTGTGTGTGTGTGTGTGTGTGTGTGTGTGTGAATGTGTGTGTGTGCATGCTGATTACCTGTGAATATAAATCTTGTCTAACTCTCATCAAGAAAGCAAAAAATTGAATTTCCTGTAATGCCAAACAACTTCTTTCAAGGAGCAGTGTCTGGGATTTAGTGGCATCTTGCAGTGTGGACTGAAGATTGTTACCATCTGAAACTGTGTGAACTCCCTATTAGAATTCGTTCAGTGTTCATAGGTCAGTAGATTTTTATCGAGAGCCGAATTATCTCCAGAGGTGACCTCCTCTCCAAAACAAATTATTTAAACCAGTAAAAACACAGAGTAAAGCACTTTCACATTATAAATCAGTGTTTCATTGATGCCTCTTGGTATGTTGGAGACAGATCACCAGCAGAGCACCTGCTAAAGTGTGCTCACCTTATTTCTTTGATAACTTAGGATCCAAACGTTCAGGTGGTTTTACCGGGAGCTAAATTATCTGCAGAGGTCTCATCCTTTCCAAAACAAACGGTCATTTAAACGTGTAAAACACTGAATAAAGCTGAATAACAAAAATTTGTGTCAGCTTGTCATGGAGGAGATGCTAATTACAGTAGCTGCTATAAAAAAAACGCAAATGGCCCTATCTAGAGCCAGCATTTGGTTTATATGATCTGAGTTACTGTGGGAACACGGCGGTGCAACATGGTGAACTATGTAGATGAGGACCTGCTCCCTATGTAGATAAAAAGAGCATAATGTGCATAAAAAGAGAATAACGAAAACAAAACAATTCTTATTTTTAGGTGAATATACACTAAAGAAAACATACTTGTAATGTTAAATTCAATTTCTGCCAAAATAATCTTCTTGAATCCTACACACTGGGCCTCCTTTATACATACTATCAGTGTACCTTAAAAGTCTTAAACAACCTTGTCTTTATAATTGTGTGCAGGTGCTCTGTGATAAGTATTGGCCACTGGAACAAGGGACAGTTTATCATGGACTGATCCAAGTGACAACAGTGACCCGCAAACAAGGTCCAGATTATTTTATCACCACCATTAACCTCAGACAGGTGAGCGAAACAAACATCCATCATCTCCTTTGGTACTTTCAAACTGCTGCTGATTACCTCTGCGTGCACTGACTGCACCAGTGATCAATCACAGAGGAAGTTGCTGGATTGAAGGAAAGTGTTTGTGTTTCAGAGAGACTGTCCAACAGACAGGATAATCACACACTATTACTACCCAACCTGGCCGGACCGAGGCGTCCCTAAAGACACATCCTCGCTCTGTGCCTTTACTGAACATGTGCGACTGAAACTGGAAGAAATTCCACGACTGGGGCCGGCTGTGGTGCACTGCAGGTGTGACCTCTGACCTTCACCCCATTACCCTCTCATTCAGGGAACCCTTTACTCACTAATGTTAAAAATTTGGCCCTTTCAAGTTTATGTAAGTTTTCAATCAGATGGTGTCTGAGACATTGTGTAAAGTCAATCTTCTGTTTGTGTTTCAGTGCAGGTGTTGGGCGTTCAGGTACATTTGTGACATTGTTGTGGCTGATGCAGCTGTGTGTGAGGGGCATCCAGCCTGATATCAGAGCTGCTGTGGAGGATTTACGACTACATCGAATGTGGATGGTCCAGAATCTGGTGAGTCAAGTACTGAGATTCACCTGCAGTGGTGGAATAAGTATTGAAATCTTTTATTGAAGTAGAAGTAACAATAAGAAAGCAAAAAAGTACTCTAGTGCTAGTAAATCACCACTGCTTATTTAAGTCATAAAAAATGGACTTAATATGTAGTTAAATGGACTGTGTTCTTGCTCAGACTGTATTATTAAGTGTATATATATATATGCATACCTGTAATTCACTGTCATGTAATCCATTGCTTTCTCACTGTGACACTCATAAATCTGTCATCTCTGTACTCATTAACACTGTGTGCTCTACTGTCCCCAACATGAGATACTCATTACCTGCTCATTTCTGTGTGTGTGCTCAGGAGCAGTACATATTTGTTCATCATTGTCTGCTGCACTGGCTCAGTAAAGGAACCTCAGCACGGTGAGAACACAGAAAGAAGCTCCCACTGAGCACCAACGCACGCCAAACTCAATTTCGGCACAGGCAGTGTGTATAATTAGTCATTGTAATGTAAGTTGACATTTTAATTAGGCGTCTCCTCTTTCCCAGCAGGCCACAAATTCAGGGAGCCGATTCAAAAATTAACCAGCACATGCAAGAACAACCCCGCAGCTCCTCTGGACGGGGGAGCCGAACTGGGAGGAGAAGACATCACCATCAGCGACAGACACCTCCGTCAGACCAACCGCAGAACACAGTGCAGCAGATTTTTCACCCTGGGAAGCTGCTGAGGAGGTTACTGCCTTCCTCGTCACTGTTTAATCCAGGCTCACACGCCTCCTGAACTCAAATTGTAAAGCTAAGAACAAAAAACAAGCAAGACTAAAAAAAAAACCCAATCATGCATGCCCTCATACAGCATCTAAGACATCAGAAATAATGCTGTGTGTGCTGTATGTGATGAGCCCTGCAGGCGGAAAACTGGCCTGACAACATGCAAATACATGCTGGTGAGGAACCACAGACGCAGCAGATTCTATTGATAAGAGAAGAAAAAAAAACCTGCCATTCAAGTCAAACCTGATCCTCCACTGGGACAATGACAAGGCTGCTCCCTGTGCAGGCAGTTAAATACTGAGGTTTTCTCACACATGTGGAATGCAACTAAGGACATTAACTCAAGAACTGTACTTATATACGGTTTTTAGTTACTTTTACTTTACGCGAGTATTCTATTTTTGTTACTTTATACTTCTACTCCACTGCATCTCAGAGGGAAATATTGTACTTTTTACTCCACTACACTTGTTGTAACATTGGTTACTTTGCAGAGTATTAACACGAAACATAAATCAACTAACATTGATGTATTATTCTAGATAAAGCTACCCAGCAGTATTAGAAAGTTATTTAAATGAGTCCCACCTTTACCAGCTGCAGCGTTAAAGTGATGTATTCATTAATGCATCAATAAATATAATCTAATAATATATACTATTCAGGAATGGCTCATTCTGCAGGAGTACTTTTACTTCTGGTGCTTTATAGTTTTATGATAATACTTTTGTACTTGTAACAGAGCATTTCTACACGATAAAGTGATACATGTACACGCTAAATCTGCGTGATAAAGAGCTAGAGTAAAAATTTGTTTCATGTTTAATTCTTATTTTACATTTCATTATTATGCATTTATTTTACTTGTATCCTATTTTCTCAATAGAAATCACCAGAGGCCCGACATTATCAAATTATCAGGATAATTATGTCACAATACTGTATTATTGTATTGCGATAACATATATTGCAATGTTTCTTCTTTAAAATATAAATCATATCATATTTATCTAATAAGATGCATTTTAAAGATAAAGTTTCTTTCTTCAAATATTTCTTATTGCTGCAAAATGTATCTAATGGACTGAAAAAGCAATTGATTTTATTATTGTTGAAGGCTACCAAAAGTTAAATTTTTATTTGCAATATTAAAATGTATTTAAAAATCCTTGACGTCTGTGTATCAACACAATATTGCCTCACAAAATACCACATCAATATGCAGCATTTTTTTTCTCACCCATTATTGATAAGTTGTTTGTTCAAAAAAAAAATCTAAAAATTATAAAATAATGTCAGTGTTCCTCAAAGCCCTAGATGACCTCCCCTAACATCTTGTTTTGTTAAAACAAGAAAATGTATTAAATTTATTCAAATTTACTGTAATAGAGGGGTAAAGAAAACAGAAATCATTGACATTTAAGACGCTGGAATAGCAGAATTATGACTTCCTTTTCTTAAAACTTTACGAAAACCAATTAATTATCAGATTAGATGACAATGAATTTATCAGTTGAACACTTTAAACACTGATTACTCCTTGCAGCTCTACTGTGGAATTACTACATCTACTTAAGTAACAGATCTGAGTACTTTTTCCACCCCTGGTGTCTTTTGTGTGTTGCCAAACGATAGTTTTGTATCCTTATTTGCCTCCACTGTCTATGCAGTGACGTCGGGAGATGCAGGAAAAAAGTTGTGTAAGCTATCAGTATGTGTATGAACGCATGTGCAGAATTGAAAGCAGGCATGCTAGAAAGGCAAACACATGGTGTAGTGGCTGTACAAAAAAGGTCATGTTTCAAAAACACACAGGCACTGCCATTCTCCTTTGATGACTGAAACCCATTACAGTACATGAAGGAGCTATGAGTATTATACATTATAGAACATAAAAGGGCTAACCCACTCTTTAGAGTCTCTCATCTGTCATGTAATAAACATGTATGATACAATAGATCCCTCATCGGGTGAGTTTTGGGGGTTTGTGATGGACAGGAGAGAGAAAGGAGGATCCAGCAGCAGCCTTTGCCCTCCGTCTGCCAACGTCTCCACCATGTGGCAAGTGCTAATAGCTGCAGGGCGAGTGGTGACACTGTATTGCAATAAAGTCTGTGTCCTGGCATGATTCAATGCTGCTGAGCGAGTCCAACAGCGAGCAAACAACAATCACTAACAAGCGAGTCATCTCCAGAGTTCGCTGCGTCCACGTGTGAACTCGAAAAACAGACGAGCGTGAAATACAAAGAAAAGGGGAGAACTCACACAACTTGAAAATGAGCTTTCAGCCTATGTTTGGCTATTTGATGCAGTCTTAATACCACTGAGGTATTCACTGTGACACTCAACAGTGACCAAGGCAGATGAGGAGCAACAAAGAGGGATGTCTATGAGAAGCAGCGTAGCACAGGCCAACCCAGTGAAAATATATATGACATATATTACAGATTAAAACAAAATGGGGAAGAAAAATTCAAGACTATTGGTGAGGATGACCAACAGTTAAAATAACATTTAAATTAGAGTTCAGGTCCAATAAGATTAGACAATACATCCTTTGGCCAAACAGAAAGAAAAACAAATATGATGGTAAGGTTGAGAGATTGCCTCAATAAGACAAATTATTATCTGTATCGGTTTTTATGTACAGTCCGTGAATGTAAGATATGCTCACACATAGTGAATATAAACATATACATGCCACCCTTAAAGACCACAAGAGGGTGTGAGAGAATAGAAAACTACTTATAATGAGCAATCAAAGGCTGGGTGAAGAGAAAAAGGAAGAGTCTAGTCCGTTTGATCCTCCAGTCCAACTAGTGCACGCTCTCCGACATGTTAATGGCTTCCTGGATTTCGCGGATGACGAGGATGCGGGTGAGCATCTGCTCCAGCTGTTCTTTTGGGATTGGTTGAGTCGAGTACCAGATGGGGCTGTTCGGAGCCACCACAGGCTCAGGAGTCAGGTAGAAGGTGTCATTGCGACCTTTAGCACTCTGCGGACTGACAGAGACCCAGAGAACAGTGTGAGCACGTTTTCCACGTGCACTCATTCACCAGATGTCAAAGTTACAGTTTTAGCCCGTCTCTGCCTACTATATGATTTTATCGGATACTCTTGTGCAACTGAGGGAGAGGATTAGTGGAAAGGTGTGCTGTCATATTTAAGTTTTAGACATTTGCCAAACTGAGTTGTTCAAATATTGTTCTTCTGTGACAACTTATTAAGATTATGTGAGCTTGTTTTTAAGTTATATGCATTTTTTGAACTTATTTGGAAAACAAAAAGGTTAATATAATTTGTGCAATTTGGATGCAAAACTTTGAAACTCAAAAAACTTAAAAGCACTCGGGGGGCACATAGGACCTTATAATTCCAAGGTAGTGGTATAATAGCACAGGGTCATGATAATGCCCTAAAAGGCTAAATCAGTGTTTTTATAATGGGGCTCTTATTCTGGAAGCACTGGCCACCGCACCATTCATCCTACTGACATTATGGTTGGAACTGATTATTTTTAGATTATATCCATTAATAATTTAATCTACAAAATGTAAAAAAGAAAATCTGAATAAAAGATGAATATGTCTTCAAATCCAAAATCCAAAACATATTCATATTACAATGACTGAAAACAGAGAAACACAGCAAACCATCACAATAAAAGAGCAGAAATTAGTACCTTTTACATTCAAATTCTGTCTGTCTGTCTGCTTGTGTGTGAATGTGTCTGTATGTGTGTCTTCGCGTCTAACAGTGATACTTGGCTAAACTAAAATAATATAGAAAACAAAATAGACCAGACGCCAAAACTATTGCAGCAAATTAGCACTGCAGCAATAGCAGTTGCGGTTTGCTTTAGGGTGCTTTGCAGGACGTTCGCCTCTTGTCTAGAATCAGCTTTCTCACTCAGATGGGCTCTCAGGTGTTGATAGAGTTTGGTACACTGGTCATTGTTTTTCTTTTAGATGTGTGCATAACACCATCTATGCCATCACTGGTATTGGGTCTTCACATGTGGACTACGGTGCACTGCAGTTCTTTTTTTGGTGCGTTAAATATGATCATGTTCAATTTTATTCCCACACTGCAAACCATTTTCTCTTTCGAATGTGTATATATATTTAATAAAAAACTTTTTTCCCTCTTCACAAGTTGCAAAGGACGCTGACATTTTTATAGATAGCTGAGGCCAAAGAAGTTAGTTGCCTTTATTCTGAAGCAAATTATTAAAAGGCAGAAAACATAAAAATCTTTTACCATTTGAGTGGTGAAAAAAAAAACCCACTAAGAGTTATTATAAAGCATCCATATTTTGTCAGTTGCTTAGCAACAGTGTTTTCACAAGTCTAAGCACTTGAACGTTTAAGTGCAACGTGTACTCCACAACCCATGTCAATAACAAAGACGGGAGTTTTATTTAATAGGTAGCAGCAGCACCACCTCAAAGAGACACTCTGGCTCTCATCATGGTTTGATAACCCTAACCTTGGCCAGAGTGAAAAACACATGGTGCTACAAAGAGGCATCTTTTAACCGTTTTCTTCTTTTAGTAGATTAATATTTCATTACATTCAAATCCTTTACACCTCAAAAACATGCTGGCATATTTCCTGATAAAAACCTGTCTATATTTACCATTTGAAGAGGTAGAAATCGTAGAGCTTGATGGGACATCGCAGCGGGTTCTCTGGGTCCTCCAGCTGCTCTGAGTACATGTCATCTGTCACTGAACAAACAACAGCACAAAAACTATTTAATACCCTTCATATAGGGTTTCCTCTCAGACATCACAGCATAAATCCAATTCATGTGCACTCTTACCTTTCTGTCCTATGAACCTCTCTGTTGACTTTAGGTATCGGATGCTGGTGCTCTTGTCTTTGGGGTTGTTGGGACTCTTTCTGGTGTGTCTCAGCACCTTAGAAAAGGCCACTTTTAGATGCTGATCTACAGTCTTCAGGTGAAAATACCTGTTAAAACATACAGTTTATACATTAATAGGTGTATGGAGACAGAGAAAAACAGCACGTATTTGTATTTTGTCAATATGTGGGTAAGGAATTATTTGTGTCCAAATTAGGAATTGCTCTTATGTACAAGAATATATAACAGACAGTAATGCAAGAAAAAGAAATATCATTATGTATGATGCCTGAAGAAAATCGGGCTCAACTCACTTGGTGTTGAAGAACATCAGAGTTGTGAGCAGCGTCGAGGGAGAATGAGCTCCCAGCTGTTTACATTCCCACAGCATCTCCTCTGTCACATGACTGGGGATGATATAACCTGGTAAAGGAGGTAAAAAGATGACTATGAAGACCTGGCAGTGTATCAGTTTCAGCGAGCATAGCACAATCTATCAGTTAAAAATGTAATCAATGACAACTGCTAGTTGTGTTATTTACAGTGTTAGACCGATCAACAAAAAGCTTGGGGTGGAAGGTGGGGTCATTGTCATTAATATTGTTTTGTTTATTTTTCATTTATCTCTTTTTTTCACTGCAATGCTATGTGTCAGGTATGTCATTGCTATCATTTTATACGCATATCTTGAAGCTTTATATTAAACAATGATTTTTAAAAAAATAAATTCAAAGCTGGAACCTGCATTCACTCTTAAACTGATAAAAAACATCTTTAAATACAGTTTTTATATGTTTGCGTTTATGAGCACAGGATCTTATTAATCATGATAGCTTATTAATCATGATAAGCTACAAAACTGGAAATACACACTCTTAATGAAAAGTCAGCAGTTATAATACGTAGTAAATTAGCATTATACTGAGTTGTAAAAATTATGGCGAGTGTAATCTCCCAGTGGATATTACAACAAAGCCAGTACAGGCAGTATGTGTCTTACGTGTAGCTATCTACCAAATTTATTTTAATATTATCCTGTGTGGGGCTACACTTGCACACTTGTTCCATCGTTATCTTTATGAAAATTGAAACATCATATTGGGGTGAGATGAGTTAGAATTTTTGATTGGTGACACCCCTAACATGGTAGGTTTCTGTACTCAATATTACACACTGTATATGCGATGAACAATGAGTTGAAAAAACAGAGTTGATTACAGAGCAAAACACATCGCAGGTCTACATAAGTTTTGGTAAACAAGTTCTGTCCACACCTAGCGGATGAATAGATGGCCTCCAAGGCTCCAGGATCTGGTGCAGACTGTGAGCGAAGCGAGTATAGTACTGATCTGAGAAAATGTCATCCACACGACCATTATCAAACAGATACTGCGGGGAAAATTGGAAAAAGAAAGATGCGGTCAGTGTTTCCAATTCAAAACCGATTACTTAAAAGAGACTGAATGGATGCTGAAAGGAGAGGGTGAGTGTGTTTGCGTGAACTTACTTTTTGTATACACAGAAATACATAGTAGAGAACATCCGCCTCATAAGACTCTCCCTCCATCCCCCGAGCCTCTGTTGTCATCAAAGACAGACCCATGCAGAGCTCAGCTACTGCACACGACACCAAGTCCTCCTGGAAACGTAGTGCCTGGCGTCCTAAAACACACACACACACACACAACCTGGTGATTTGGTTGAAAGAGAAGCGATTACAACAATACAGACAAGCATCAAAAACAAAATATTGCCGTAACGCTATAATAAAAATTGTGTGTCTGCACTTACGGCCAATTGGGGCCAGCTTATTTTTGTCAGATTTTTCCAACTCTGCATTTTTCCGCTGAGCCCAAAGCCCCCACACCTCCAGCCCCTCCTCTGGCTTCAGGGTGGCAGGCAGCAGCAGCTCCTGCACCTGCACTTGTTGCTGGCCATGACCATCTACCTCTGCTACCACTGTCTGACCCTGCACAGACATAAACACACCAACACTGTTAGCTCATGATGCAGTCAATCAATACATGTCTATTTGTGTATCTGGCCAAAATAAAAGAGCAACATAACACGTTTTAATACCTGCAGCTGCTGCGCGTCCTGCCCTGACAGCCCCTGTGTGTGCAGCACCTGCTGCTGTGGATCCCAGATGAGGGACTGTGTAGCGTTGGAGTAGCCCTGCACTGCCACTGGGATGTGGATGTTTCCGTTCATCAGCTGGGCTGGGAACAGCGTGTTTGCAGCCAGTGTGTGCACCACTTCTTCCTGGCCTCCCATTCCCCCAGAGCTTGTTATGCTGGACACAGCCTGCACTGTTTGACTTTGACTTTTCAGCTTGTCATTTTCAACAGTAACTTGTGTTGGCATTGTTGTCATTGTTGTAGTGTTTGGCCCTGCAACCTGCACTGTTCCATAGGCCTCCTGGGGGATGGCAATGTGTGTGACCTGCTCGCGGCCTCCGGACGCTGCAGGAGCAGAATAGACAGGGATTGTCCAGGTCTCCCCTGTGGGACTGGTGATAGTGCCTGTGGCACTGTAAAGGTGGGAGCTGTCCACAGTTAGCAGGTCCGGCCGCAGGGACACATAACTCTGCTGCTGGCCTTGTCCCTGAGGGATAGCCAGGACTGTGGCTACTTGCTGACCAGGCAGGGCATAGGACACAGTGATGGGCATGTCAACCTTGCGCTTCTTGGCTGGCTGGAGGACACCTGCTCCCTGTGATGTGGCAACAGTGGTTCCCAGTACCCTCCTCTCAACATTGTCCTGCTGCTGGCTGGGAGAGAGGGCCCCCACTGTCTGGATTTGAATCTGCTGTCCTCCTGCAACAGCTGCCACCAGCTGGGCTTGCAGCTAAAACATACAGGAAAAAGGTAATGATGGTAATGAAATTCAAATTCTGGATGATGATAAAAATTGCAATTCTACCATTCTGTGTTTACATTAGAGCTGCCCCCCAAAAGTCAGAGATTCAAATCATCAGTCAGAGACCCCTCAATACACTGAGATTCTTTCAAGTTGAGCATTTGTTTTTTGCAAGTCAGTGTGCTGTGCAATGTGCTTCTGGGGTTGTTTTGTTCCCCAGATTTGCTGCAGAGTAAGTGCTCTTGACTGTCACGCTACTCTTTAGTAGAAGCTGCTGCAGAGATCTGCACTGTAAGGCTCACAGATAACATTATCTTCTCACTTCTCCTTCAAAGTGGTGAATTTACAGCTCACAACAACTTATGCACCACTGGCTTTTTGGGTATCTAGTGTCAGCAAATATAATATTGCTCATATTGTTGCACACTGTCGATCTGTCATTAGCACCGTTATCTTGTTTATGTTCTATTTTACATGAATACCGCTGTCACACTGAATGTCCCACTGAGCCCCATTCAAACTTATAATCTTTAAATAGAAAAAGGGAATCATCTCATAATCGTATTTAAGGGACAAATATAACTGGACTGAATTCTGAGTCAGGTACAGCCCTTGTTTAAGTGTGTACCTGTTGGTGCTGCTCCTCAGTAAGTTCACCGGGCTGAATCAGCTGTGCAGTAGTCACACCTTGAAGCTGCTGATGGGACCCAGAGGGCACTTGGAGGACTTGACCCAGCATCTGACCTTGCTGCTGGCCCTGTATCTGCACCTGAAAATTGAGACGTTGAGGTCAATTTAGAAAGCCGATGATTAAAAAAAAAGGATTGGTATGATAAACAGAACACAAAATGTATAATAAAAAGGTACAAACCTGCACTATCTGTTGCTCTGTATTCTGTTGTACAGCCTGCTGCTGAGACGTGGACTCCTGTATCTGTTGCTGCTGCGGCTGGACCTGCACCTGAACCTGCATCAGGAGACAGTGTCTGTCAGAGAGTTTTATTTAATTTCTTTAAAATACTGCTTTACGATCATCTTAGTATGCTGACTTACCGGACAAGCCAGCTCCAACAATGACCCTGCCACCTCTGTGCTGTCTGTGTAGATACAGTTAGCCTCTTGTTGGTAGACCATAGTGGTGGTGGTGGTCGTTGTATCTCCTCCTTGCTGGCTAAACTCCTGCAGGGCATCTGGGCCCTTACTGGCCAAGGACTCAAGAAACTCCTTCATGCGATGCTGGGGGATGCTCCGAGCTTTTTGCCTCACAAGCTCCTCATAGGAGCCTGTACCATCCAGGGAGTTATTCATTGCTGCTGACAGTGTCTTCTTTTATAGGGAGGATCTGAGGACAGGAGGAAATCATTTAGGATTTTTTTGAATTAGTTGCAGACTTATTAACACTCTGTACACCAAGCCAAAACATTAAAACCGATAACGGATTAAATGATAAACATTGATCATCTTCTAACAATGCAATCTTCTGATGGGACACCTTGGGTCCTGGAAAATCATGTGGATGCTACTTGACACACCTCATCAATCCAAACTCTGTTGCAGACCAATTATACATTGTCATGGCAACGGCATGCTCAGACGGCACATGAGTTCTGTGGGTTATGAGATGGGCTACCATAAGTCCTACAGATGCTTGATCAGATTGGGATCCGGTATATTTTGGTGACAGGTAAACACCTTGATCTCTTTGTGACAGTCCTTGGGCCATCTCTGAGCTGTTTTTGCTCTATGTATTTGTTCTGCAACAATGTTTGGTTGAGAGGAGCATGTCAAGTCGCATCCACATGTTGCTTGCTTTGTAACAAGATGATACACTCTGTTTACTTCACCCTTCATCTGTCTGTGGTTTTAATGTTGTGGCTGATGGGTATATATCTGTATAAACAAAGAATAATATTAATCACATTTCAATCATGCCGAAAATTTTGCAACTCAAAAACATTTGAAAACCTGAAAATAAGAGACAATTGTCGGACAAAAATTCTGTGTTGACATCAGTCAAACGTCACATTGTTTACAAAGTGCCCAACAGATCACTGTCCAGTTGCAACACAGACAGATGGTAATACGAAAGGGTTAAATCTATCTGACTGTGTACGAGCAGGGACAAAAGCGCGGCCACTTTCCAAATCCGATGCAGTGTTCAAAGCAGCGATGGAGGCTGCTACATAATGAAAACACGCAAGTTTTGCGCAATTAATTTACGATTATACGCATAGTGCAGTAGTGCTACAATAGCTAATCTAACAGCTGATTACACAACAAGCTAGGTTAGCCAGGTAGACGGCTAACTAGCCGCGTGTTGTTTGCAAATAATATACAGCTACAGCTGTGCTTAGTAAAGTGTAACAATGCGACCATGTGCACAAACAACAACACGGCGGCTACATAGCAGGTGGTACAACACAGAAAGCATCAGAAAACCGGTGAATCTCCTCTCAATAACGTTACACCGACTACCTTCTTTTCTGTTATGTTCAAAGCTAGCAGGCTAACGTTAGCAGGCGCGTTAGCTAGCTACCTCTCTTCTTCAACGGGCCGAGGCTCGAGCTGCTCACAGCCGCTTCTCTGCCCTCGAAACACCGCTCGTCTTCCAACGAGCAGCGAAGCGAAGTGCTACTCACGCTCCCGTGTGGCTGGTCTATTCTTTATTTTCCTTTATTTTCGTCAGATTGCTAGCTGTAGTTTTTCTTTTTCTCAAACACTCATATTTCGCTGGGCGCCATCTTACAACAGTACCCTCAGACCAATAGGCAGGCGATTTGTAACCCTGTCCTGCTATCGCGGTATTTTCCCCGCTTGATATCGCGGTAACTGGCTCTAGTAGGATGGTCCGTTAAAGGCGACACACGCAGGGAGAGCGGCCGTCAAGATCATGTAGATGTCAGTCCACCTTAAACACCCAGTTATGCCAGACAGACGCTCCTAGTGGTTCACTGACTTCTGAATCTTTTAAGGTAGTCCCGAAGAGATGCGCTGAATATTTGGGTGCCGCTCGGGGAGCTCTGGGCAGTTGAGGGTTAATTCCCACGCACTACATTTCAGCATGGTCTGCATTTCCCCACACCGCTTTCTGTTTGGACCAAATATCTGCTTGACTAATTATTTTCACTTTCTGTTGCATTGGCAATAGTGGAGGAGAGGGTGCATCTTTCCCTGTCAGATATTAATATCCATAGAAACTATTTTGCAGCTTAAAATGTATTTTTTCTACCATTCCTTTGCAAAATTTGGGGTTTAGGCATCAAAACACACAGTTCTTTTATGGCTGATATCAGTATTGGTTCAGTATTATTATGTGATATTTGCCTGATTGCAGATCATATTGTTTTCTTAAGGCAAGGCAAGTTTATTTATATAGCACCCTTCAGACACAAGGCAATTCAGTGTGCTTTACAGGGGCACAGAAATACATTACATTACGAAAACATTAAAATTGCATTCAAACACTGAAAGACAGCCAAAGAGCACAAGCCAGAGAAAAAAAATGTTATTGGAAAGCAACAGAAAACAATTAAGTTTTAAGCCCTGATTTTAACATGTTTCTGCAGACCACAGGTGTTCAGGGAGTTTGTTCCACACATGGGGAGCATAAAAAACAAAAGCTGCTTCACCTTGCTTGGTTTTGATCCTGTGAATGAGGGGTCAGGATGCATCATAGCATACAAGTAATTAGAAATGTTTTTAGGCCCAAGGCCATGTAGTGCTTTATATATAAGTAACAGTACTTAAAAAGTCTATCATCTGACACACAGAAGGCCAGTACAGCGATTGAAGGACAGGTGTAATATGCTCCTGTCTTGGTGTTAGAAAGGACTCTGGCAGCAGAATTCTGGACAAGCTGCAGCTGTCTGATTTTTTTACTGAGACCCGTGAAGACATCTTTACAATAATCAGCCTGCTGAAAATAAATGCACAAACAAGTTTTTCTGTATCTTGTTTAGATAGAAATCGTTTAATCCTTGCTATGTTTTTCAGGTGGCCATAGGCTGATTTTATGACTGTCTTTATGTGGCTGTTGACTTTTAGGTCAGTGTCCATAAGTAAACCAAGATTTAAGGTCGATTTTGTGGCACCTATTGGCAGATGTGGAATATAATATTCCTAACAATATGTTAGTTTTTTTTTACATCATCACCTCAAAATAAAAATACTGTTAATGTCACCTTAAAATCAACTGTTTATATCTACATATAGAGCAGGTCCTCCAAGCAAATCTTGGTATTAGTCAATTGCTCTTAGTTTTAACTACATTCACTTTGGCAGAATTATTAAAGTAGGTTAATTACTTTTTGTTCTGGCCATTATCCATGTAGTTAACTACTGAAATTACAATTTTGGGCCATGAAAGGAAAGGAATGATTTTTTATTTATATTTTACCATTGCCTCTCTACTCTTATTGAACTCTCTTTGACACCATAATTAGTCATCATGAAAAGGCTATTGATTATTGCTATATATATTTAAACATGTTCAGAGAAATTTGCAATTTTAACACTGGACACAAAACCAAAGCTGACATTTCTGCACTTTCCCATGAACAGTGGGGTGTTTAATCCCTTTGGTTCACCGGTGTTCACTTTTTGCAATAAACCTTAATGAGTGGCATTTTTTGCTGGCGTGTGACTTTTTGTATATTTTATTGTTTTTGTAAATAGTTTGAACAACTTTTTGGCAGTAACTTTAGTTAACTAAACCTGACCAAACATTCAGTTCTGATAGTAAAATATCATTGTCTAAAATATCACTCACAGGAGAATACTGACATCAGTTTCAGAATTTTCTAGTTATTAAAACAGACAATGCAGTTTTTCAGCAATTATTTATTGTCTCCTGTCAAAAGGACACATGTACACCCCTCTGAATATTAAAAAACACACATGAATGTTTGGCAGTGATCCACCACCTTTATAAGAAAGTCATGTATGGCATCTGAGAGCATCTCCTTTGTGTAACACCAGCTCAGTGCAAATATTAAATCAACCTACATGAGGTCTTTGTTAAACAATGATCAAAGTTGCATTCAACAAAGAGGAAACACTGTAAGTGAATATCATTGCAGCAGATATAGAAAAAGAGTCAATAAGACTCTGACACTGACTGACCAAGGCTGAGATTGAGCAAAGAAGTGACACTGTAGTAATTTTGTTTTCAGAGCCAACAAATCAATAAATAGAGTCATGTTTTCCATTTTAAGTGGGTCAGATTCTTGCAAGAGAACTGTGGTTCAGAAATTGGGTACTGTAATTATTACAGTGTTTGATTCTGGGTCAGTCTCAGCCTGAGCGGTCTGTGCACTGGCTGATATTTCACATTAAGAGACGCAAACAATTTGGACATGTATCTGTGGGCTCATGGGAAGCAGGAAGTGCAGCTTGATCTTAAGTCAATCAGATCTTCCCGGGGTCTTCTTTGAGGGTGACTGTTCTGTTGAAGACAAGCTGCAGGGAAAGACAAAATACACTTACACTTATGTTGTTTTCAACCAGAATAGATTAACGAATAATTCCTTAAATGAGCTAAAACAGAAGCTTGCAAGAAATTCTAATATATATATATAACACACAGTTGTTTGGTCTTACTGTACCTTATCTGCGGTGCTGTCGGGGTCCAGGGAGAAGTAGCCAACTCTCTCAAACTGGAATTTGTCAAAAACTTTTGCTCCCTTCACTGAGGTATCCACTAAGGCACTGCTGATCACATGCAGGGAGTCCTAAATGACAAAAAGAAGACACACAAACAGTCACTACACACACCAACACATCTCAGTTGATGAAAGCAGGCTTTCTGTCACAGGAGAGCAGAGGAACTCACGGGATTGATGTCGGTCAGGAAGCCGTTGGGCACTTCAGACGGATCCTCTGGATGTTTGTGCAGGAACCTGCAAACACAGTAAGATGTTTTGGTTAAAAAGTTTACCATGCAATACTTTATATATACTTATACAAAAGTAATCCCTCTTAATCAGCACTTATGACCCACTAGAAATGTGTGGTGGTGTCTTTATCTGCAGAGACACTGCCCTCTTCTCATTTTGCTGTGTCTGGGATGTTCCTCGGTGCAGTAACAGGTGAGGTCAGGACTTTGGAAAGATAGTAATCATCACTTTAAGCAGCAAGTGCTCAAAAGAAAGCTACAAAATCGTGGACACAGTGCAGGAGAAATGCAAATATAGCAAGGTGAAGAAAAGATAATTCCCACACACTGTCCTATAACTTGCAATAAACTTTTAGACTTAACCTGATGAAGGTTTTGAGGACTGAAACTTTGTTTGATTAAGAAAGTTTACTGCAAGTAATAGGACAGTGTGAAGGAATTGTCTTTTCTTCACTTATGGACAATCTCCTCTTATGCACCAGTCAACAAGATTTTCGAGGTGTGCATGAGCCTCCACATTCAATTATAGCGACGTGACACCTGAATCTGGACTTTCTCTCCCGCTGGTGATACTGTTTACAAGCAGTGACCGACATTTCCTGCATAACATACCTTTTAGTGAGTTTTCTACATGGAGTATTGGTGGAGTGATTTTTGTGACTTACAGTCGTTCATAAAGGCGCACTTCACACAACAACGGCTCGCTGACCCAGTGGATGAAGGCCTTTGGTTTCAATGCAGTCTCAGAACTGCAGCAGCTCACCTCCAGTTCTACCACTTTACCCTGAGTGTCCTGAGAGACATAGCCAAGACAAAGGACATGTTGTGAGGACAGATGGCAACATAAAATAGTGTGTAAGTAGATTAAGACATCCACAGAGGAAAGTAAAAATTACTGAGAGCGTATCATGACAGGATCGCACATATTGTTGACATTTCAGTGTAATAAGCCCATTGGGAAATCAAATATGCATAAAACTATCTATAATTGAATAGTTATTTTACCTAAAGCACTTGACAATGTGCCTATCATTCTTACAAACAAACTCTGCAAGCTATCTTAGCATTTGAGGAGTAGCTGCTTATTTTCTTACTGCTGTTAGTTGGCTAGGCATGCTAGCTCCAGTGGTGTACACTACCCACACCACCTCCTGTCCCACCTAGCGAGTACATTTCACCTGACAAATCTGGTCTGACTGCACCGTAAAAACATCTGGAGCCTTACCTTGATGACCTTCTGGAGAGAGATGACATACCCCGCGTGCCTTAAACCTACAGGCTGATCTGGGGTCAGACGCTTGTAGCCCTTTTCCATCACCTGCGAAAGGAGAGGAGAACATCATCATCATTTGCCTGCAACCCAAAATTGCACAGATATAGTCTGCTGCTTGTACCTCTCTGAAGTCACTCTGTTCAATGAAGATTGTGCGTGAAAATGGGACTGTGTGGCTGCCCTTGGCCTCGTTGGCAGGGAAGTCTGGTACTGGTACATCTGACTGATACAGGAAAAAAAAAGACAACATGAGGATTCAGCACCTATGATTTGACAAAACATAAAAATATAAAGAACATCACAAGCCCTCGGGGGACAGTTTAATCACTACGTATTTTTGACAAACCTTGAAGTTCTCAGGGAGGTTAGTTATGGTGACTTTGAGTGGGTCCAGCACAGCCATAACTCTGGGTGCCGTTTCATTTAGCACGTCCCTCACACATGACTCCAGAAGGTGGGGCTCTGTTGTCGTCTGGGAAACTGTGACTCCGACCTGCCAACAGATGCAACTTATTATAACACCACAGCACCGTACTCAAGCATTTAATTACTAGTTTCTCCATCCACCCATTCATCCTTCTGTCAATTGTGCATACCCGCGCACAGAAGTTGTTAATTGCCTCTGGTGGGAAACCTCTTCTCCTCAGTGCAGTCAGAGTGAAGAGTCGGGGATCGTCCCAGTCTCTGAAATTAGATAACATATTTTCAACAGTTATGAAACAGATTCTGTGTAGCGTGAAGACAAGAAGCTGTGGTCAATATACTGCAGCCCAAACTACAGTGAGAAGAGTACATGGGTTAAATTCACTCATGTTATCAGTAGGCTCTCTTGTAAAACCCTATATTTCGTGATGGATGTTTTCATTTTAGAAATGGTGTATGTGAAAATTGACCTGTTTTTCGGAATGAACAAGATAATTATCTGAGAAAAGTTTATGTGGAAAAAGAATCAGGTTGTTTTTCTGAATTTATGAGATATTAATCTTGTGAATTCTCATTTTCAGAAGTATCTCGTAAATTTAGTAAAACAAGGGCAGATGTTTTTTTCCCCCAAGTGAATGCATTATGCATCCACACAACTCACTATATTCTACAGATTGTTTAATTCAGTGTTTTTTTTTACTTTCTCATCCTGAAGATATAAATGCTTTTCATTATGCACTGACAAAGATACTCTGTCAGTTTAAATTTGTGCTGTGTTAAATCTGTTTACACTTCTAGGTCCAACCTTGTAAGATTGCTGTTGTGAATTTTATATAAATGTGACTCTGGCTCATGTGGCCAAAATGTTCAATTTTCACAGATTGCTCTATCTGGGCTATTGTACAAACATCGCTTCTAAAGTAACGAAAACAAAACAACACTTATTTTTAGGTGATTATAAACTAATGAAAACATAGGTATGATAATTATACATCATTTCCGCCATTAGATCCCTCAAAATTCTGCACACTGGACCTTTAAAATAAGTAACTTACATACAGTAAACAAATGAATATTTTACCTGACAACGCCGGTCTCCACCAGTTTGATGATTTTCCTCTTGGACACAACAGTGTAGGTGAGGTTCAAGCGGCCATATTCCCACTGCACAGGGCAGTACACATCCAGAGCGTTACACAGCCAGAAATATGATGAACGCCTTTCATGAAAACACAAAGGAACCAACACAGAACATTAACAATGATTTTGTATGCATCCAAGAAAGATTATGATACAGCTGAGCTAACAAAAACAATCCAAAGAATTCATGTATACCTGGCCTGAAACTCTTTGGTGCACAGTGAGTGTGTGATGTTTTCAATAGAGTCACACAGACAGTGGGTGTAGTCATAAGTGGGGTAGATGCACCTGCACAGAAAAATAAGACACAAATAAAACACCTCTTGTTGTGAGAAAGATGTTGTATTTAAGTGAAACTACCTGGATGAAAAGAATGGTTGAGGTTTTCATACCATTCATCTCCTGAGCGATGATGTGGCGTGTATTTGATCCGGTACGCCACAGGGTCCATCTTCCCGTCCTCCATGACCATCTTCATCCTGAGCGTAGCCTCTCCCTCAGCAAACATCCCCTTCTTCATCCTCTCAAACAACACCAGGGACTCCTCAACGGGTCGGTCTCTCCAGGGTGATGGAGGAACATTATGGCCCTTCAGTTCCTCGCCTTTCTGGTGGCACACGTACGCGTGACCCCTGAAGGAACACGGAGAAAAAAATCAAGCATCATCGACCTGCTTGTGCACAATTACAAACACACACGCAGACAGTTCCTACTCTCACCTGCGAATGAGATCCACAGCGAGGTCGTAGAGTTGCTGAAAGTTGTCCGATGCATGCGTTATAGCATACGGCTTGTAGCCTGCGTAACACAGCAATATTGATAAGAAACTGTCTTGATGAATGTAGAGTGTACGTGAAGCTTTCATCACATCAAAAGTCGAACTCACCAAGCCACTCCACCATGTCCTTGATGGCAGTGAAGTATTTTTCCTCCTCTTTTTCTGGATTGGTGTCATCATACCTCAAGAAACAAATCCCGTCGTTTGCCTAGAGGAAAAGACAATGTTAAAAAAAACTGCTGCATCAGAGAGAATTAAACAGCTTTTGGGTGGAGGACAGAAAGACACGTACCTTTGCATAGCCAAAATTGAAGTTGATAGCCTTGGCATGTCCAATGTGAAGGATACCGTTGGGCTCAGGAGGAAAACGAGTACGTATCTAAAAAAGTTCATGAATGCAGAGGAGAAAAATCAGTACCCATAATCACATTCTTCTCCAAAAGCAGCACATATAAAGTTTTTGTACCTGTCCACCAGTGATCTCCAAGTGCTTTTTAAGCAACTCCATTGTCTTCGGTGTGACCACATACCCCTCAGTTTTATAGTTCTCTCCTGTGTGACGGAAAGTAACGATGAAACATCAACATACACAGAAAGTAAATCCTTTAAATTGCTCTAAAAGGAGAGTGAAGAATAAAAAAGCATCGAGCACATAAACAACTGCATCTAATTGTTCAGGCGGTTTCCTTTCACCTGGTTTATGGAACTTCAGCGCCTCTCCTCTGAGCTGCTCCATTAACGACTTTCCCTCCCCGGGCATCGCCTCACCTAAACAACCAACAAGCACAGTTAAAAAATAAAAATGTTGACACAAACATAAAATTAAATTCACTTCAATCTGCCGTCCACTGTCTGATGCTTACCATTCACTGCCACTTCCTCCTTCTTTGCCTTTGTGTCATTCTCTGCAACTTTTGCCTTCTGGGGCTGAAAAACAAATAAATATACCCCCAAAAGCAATGTAAGCAATCAGTGTAATGATTAAAGGACATTTGCTGTTTTGCAGAGACTTAAATGATACTCCTCTTGCTTAAACCTTACCAATCCAACCCAACAAAGGCAATAAGTAGGCCACTAGCCAATCATCAACAGAGTAAGGCTGGTCAATCCTTCGCTATCCAGAGAAATGCAAGTTTAAAAATAGAAACAGCTGGCCTGGCTCTTCCCAAAGGTAACAATATTCATATGCCAGCACTTAAATAAACACTTAATATCTAATTTTAGTAGTAGTTTAAATCTGCACAAAAATAAAGTCTAAAAATGAAAGTTGTGATTTCACAGGAAGCCATGTGCCAAACTACTTCCAGGGTTCCTACGTTTTCATGGACAAAATTCCAAAACCTTTCCAGGACTTTTTAAGGGCTCATAATACCTTTTTTTTTATGCCCAACTTGTCCGATGTTTCCCAGCGTATCAGATTCTTACTTTATTTCAACAAATTTTGAGCTAGTGGGCATACATGAGGGAGAAACTGAACACAGGGAGGAAATGGAGCAACGCACGTGATAAAAAAGAAAACCACGAACATTGACACATTTAAGAAATATGCTAAATGGACGGCTACAGAAAATAAATGTACCATTATGTTACATTGCCTAGAAGTTTATCCAAGGAAATTATTGTAACAATTTTACTACAAACAGCAAACCAAAACTTCTCCTAAACTTCTTCAGACCTGGAAAATGAGTCTGTTAAATTCCATGATTTTTCCTGGTTTTCAATAACCGTTGGGACCCTACACTTTTTGGGTGGGCACAGGAATAAAATAAATAATAGTATTTTTCCAATATGTTCAATTACTTCTTTCCAAAATATGATGCATGTTACCTTAGGTTTCTTCTCCAGGTCAGCCTCTGTCTTGGGACCTAAGAGGTGCAGGACCTTTAAGACCAAAGCCACAGTTAGTTACAGTATATAGAGACAATAACAGAACATCCTCAGATACAAATAATCAATCACATTGACAGACACATCTAAACTTATTCTCCTTCTTTAAAACACACCTGCATGTCCACCTCGTTTTTGACGACCTTTCCGTCGGCCCATTTCAGGGCAGAGCGTGCCTCACCTGCAACAGACACCACAGCTCAGAGAGACGTGCTCATTGTCTGTCAGGCTTTTATGGTTTAAAAAAATTTAATTAAGTGTGACATCATACCCATTAGCAGTCCCATGTTGAAGTGGTACCTCTCCTTTAACAGCTGTTCCTTGTGCTTCTTGATCACCGACTCCACCTGCACGACATTCCACTGTCACTGAACACACCATGCCCAGTAAAGCTCGTAAAAATGACTTCTAGACAGTGTAAGATCGTTCACTTACTGCATCTTCGATCTGCTCCGGTGTTATGACCACACCTACTCCACATGCTTCTTCAAACTCTTTCTGATTGATGGGGCCCTGAGGATTACTCTTCACAAATTCAAGTGCAGCTGCATAAAGGGGGGAGGAGGAATTAATGGAGCAGGCAGTCCTTTTCTCCAGTTATTTATGTCCACAGACCTTTCTCATTCATTTTGGTGGTTCTTTAATCAGGTTGGCACTCATTAATTATGGTTTCCGGTCTCGATGCTTTGTAATTGTGATCGTGGTAATTTATTTTGATCTTTGTTAACACTTTTCCATAAAGAATAAATAACATCAAGGTTTTAAATTAAAAGGAAAAATAAAAAGTATAGACAGAAAGATTACAGGCTGAAGCTTAAGCTTAAGCTTAAGCTGAAGCTTAAACCTACTCTTTTTTACGAAGCATGTTCTCATTAGTAACTCATTTACTTCTAAGTTTCAGTTTTACAAAAGAAAAAAAATATTAACAACAAAGAGACAAAAAGGAGAAAAAATAACAAAATTATGTGTGATACTGAAACATTTCATGCACACCCTAGTTTTATGATGTTTGTCTACCACCACATAATTATCTTTTTAAAATATGCCGTGTGAACTGCACAGTTTTAAATCCTTGTCATTACCACAAGCTTCGCAAGCTTTCTTCAGACAGAATTTGCACTGGGTGTGGTGTCAGGATGCATAGTTTATATTCATCAATAGCGTTGTTACCCAGACTCTGTTGGCAAACCATCAAACTAAAATGCATATCATAGTGAGTCTAGACTGAAAAATGTCAGGTTGCAACATGTTAGAGACATCAGAAATCACCTGCCAGTTGAAGCTCTGTGCAGATTTTGCTCTGAGCTATACTGTCTGAGAGGAATGCCAGGCGTTTGGTGTCTTTAAGGCGAGAGGCCAGACTGTACAGCAATGTCCCCATGGCTTTGTCCACTCCTGATGCCCCACGGGCACGCTGGGCCTATTGAAAACAATTAGAAAATACAGGAATTACTCGTTTTGTCCCTTAAAATGTGTGTATGTCAATAGCTTATGGACTATGTTACAGTCAGACAGGGAGGTGTGACTATTTTTTCCTTTTTTTACCCCCTGAGAAGCTTATCTGTAAACAACCTCAAGAATGTGAAAATGAAAGTAGAGTGACCCTGCAATGACAACTCAAACGCGAGAGACGTAACCAACGGAAGGTACCTCTAAACCCAAAGTTAGAGCACCTTTGGGGACTCTTCAGGGCATGTCAAATACCTTTTTAAGCACTGCATCTCACAAAAAAATAATGCAGGATTTTTTTTTTTTTAATTTTTAAATTCATTTTTATGATTGTTTTTTTCAGGTAACTTTATTGGACTTTTGTACTCATTTCTTGCTCATTTTTGGGTCATGTTTTGTGAAGTTTCTCACTACATTCTTCCCATGTTTTAAAAGAAATCTAACCAATATGCTCATGTGTCAAAGGGATGATAAAAATAGTTTTATTCTATATGTCTCATTTAAAATTTTGCCCAAAATAAATCGTTTGCACTAACTTACCAGTTGGATGGTTGGTTAGTTAGTTAACCAGTTAGTTAAAATCAAATAACAAATCTGTGGTGAAGGAAAAAGTCAAGTCACTCGGGAGGATTGAGGATAAAATATTTGTGGTTCTTTTTCGTGAGGAGAAAAGAAAAAGTTGCGCCTCAGCCACCTCCCTCCTCATAAATAACGAACAGTCTCTCACAAAGTGAAGAAAAAAAAGTAGCTGTCAGTCACATTTCACAGCTGTCCCTCCAGGAAGTTGAGTTTCCCCAATTTCGTTGGGTCTTACCTGGATAATCGCGTCCTTCAGGGCGGAACTCAGCGCCTCATTTTTTAGCGTTTCTTTCGCTTTCTGCTCACTGAGCCCAATGGAAGTGAAAAGTGCCAACGTATCCGCCATTTTTCCACCGTATTCACCGGTTAGCTTGAAGCTCTCAGACACGCCACCTCCTCACACGACTTTTCTCCTCAGAGAGAGAACCACTTCCGGTACACCCAAAAAAAAAAGGTACAAAAATATTAGCCAATGACACACCGCGGGCCTGGATAGTATTGACCAATCGTGAATGATCTTGATTAAAGTTGCCGCCCACTATGAGCGAAAGAGCCAATCAGCAGTTGTGTTGACATCGGTAAGGAAGGCCTACCGGAATCTGTGTAATGTTGCATCATATTGACATTTAAGTTATTTCTGATAATTATTTACGTAAAATTAGGACCATAAAATGTTCTTATATGATTGGATAACATATTAGATAACAAACTTTACACGTTTTAAAGCTTTTCTTCTCAATTATGGGCAGCTTCTTAATACTGTGTAAGGTCTTTGTTGTCCATCATCTTTCAAACAGGCTAAAATAACTCCGTGAAAGTTTTTTTTACACTGGTTGCAGTAAACATTAACTGTGCACTGAAACTGCAGCTCCCCGTTGTGTCATTTTTTAAGAATTTAATCAAGGGTTTATTACGCTGCCATGGAAACAGTTTTATAATCTGGGCTCACAGTGTATGCTTGTTTTAACCTCTGAACAGTCACCAGGGTGACGGTTAGCATGACAACAGTTATGGCCAAACATGCGGTGCTTTCATCGGGTGCAAAAATGTGGAGATCTCTGGCCTGTGCAAAGTCAGAGCTGCGTCTGGATCTCACTCTTGCATGTGGACAAACTTTCCGGTAGGTTGGTAAAACTCAGGTGTACTCTGTATCAGCACTATGAGCAACAGGAGAGTTGCAACACAGACTAGTTGCTCACAATCTTTTTCCTCAAATGATCCCTTTTCTATCATTATGTAAACTGACGACCCCTGACTAAATGACACATTTGATTGATATTTCATGTTATATTCCGTTTGTAACAACAACAGTGCAGAGCAGCTGATAAACTGTACTATTAAGCCAAACAGGGAACCCAATAACTACAGAAAATTTGTGTAAAACAGATTATTCTTCATTAAATTTGGGCAGATTTACTGTGAATATGCCATGAGTTTTCCTGATATTGTTAGGATTTTATTAAATAGAATTTTCTGTCTTTTTCTAGCAATCACACGTACTAAATTCAGTGTTTTCCTCTCTCTGATATTTAGCTGTTGTTGTATTAGCTGCTGTTTTTTACAAAAAAAAACCCCACACAAATACAGAAGTAACACAAAGCTCAGCAGAACATTTGTCTACACAGTTAATATAATTAAAAGAAACCAATATGTATGTTGGAGAAGAAAGAAAAATCAGTGGTGTTAAGAATAGGTTATTCTTTTGACCTATTAAATTAAGGTAACTTAGACTTAGACTTAGACGACTTTATTGATCCCCGGAGGGAAATTTGGTTGTCACAGCAGCCTGGCACGTAAGACATACAGAGACATACATAAAAAAAAGAATAAGAAGAATAATAGAAGATACAAATAAACATAAATATATAAAAATAGAATAAATAGAATGCTGAGGTAGTGCAAAAGAGTACTGAGGTAGTGCAAATGCAGTGGTAAGGTGCAATCTGATGATGGTAAGGATACAAAGAAGAGCAGGAATTAGGACAAGGCTGGTTAGCAGAGAGGGAAAGCTATTAGAATATAGATGGTGTTTAGGTCTTCACTGTGTCCTGTATGAGATTTATTCTAAATTTATATCTTGAATTAAAATGTATAGTTTAAAAACATTTTTTCCTTTAGTTGTCTTTACAAATAGAATGAAAGGCAGAGATTTGGCCTTCTGTGCATTTATTTTAATAATTTAGGTCCTCTTACACCCCTTAAATTCATGAAGGTCTCCTGACCCCCTATGAAGCTTTGCTGACCCTTAGAGGGGGTCAGGACCCTTTGATTGGGAACCACTGGTTTAGACCCTCCATGTTTCTTTGTATATTAATACATCTCAACCTACAGCTGGAGAGAAACTGCAGAGGGCCACTGGACTGGAGTGATGGGAGGACGAGTTTGGACTCTGACTCAGACAGATGACACTCTTTGGTACCACGTTTACAAAAACCAAGGCAGGCAAGAGGATGGAAGTGACAGGAAGAGGAAAGCAGTTGTTTCTCTTCAGGTGGAAAACAAGGCAGAGAAGAGATTCAAAGGAGCTCTGAAGAAGGAAGAGGAGGAGCCAGTAGCTGTGACTCCAGTGCAGGACACTGAGGATGAAGAAGAGATGCTGAGAGATTATTTCCAGCTGAATGTGAAGCTGGGGGATCTGTACAAGGAATGGGGAGCAGCGGACCCCCACTTCAAGCGCATTGCAGACATCTTCACAGGTCAGAGTGTGTGTGCATGATACCAGCTATTATTACACTGTAAGTAATGACAGAGCCAATGTCTGTTTTATGAGAAGTGACTAAACATATATTGTTTGGTCTCTCCCTAGGTGTGCGAATGCTGCGCCAGGATCCCTCCGAATGTCTGTTTTCCTTCATTTGCACCTCCAACAACCACATCTCTCGTATCCAAGGCATGGTGGAGAGGCTTTGTGAGGCTCTGGGCTCCCCGCTGTGCCAACTAGATGAAACATCTTACTACAGCTTTCCTTCCCTGTCTGCACTCACAGGTACTATAATTAGTGGTTTAAATCGAAAAGTAAATATTACTATACTATATTGGTTCTTTGGTCAACAATATGATGCATGCTGTTATGACAAAGTCTTCTAAAATACGATACCAGTTCAATTCAGATCAGTTCAATTCAGTTCAATTCAATTTAATTCAGTTCAATTCAATCCAATCCCGTTCAATTCAATTCAATTCAATTCAATTCAATTCAATTTCATTCATTTCAATTCAAATGTAATACTATCTTTATTTCTTGCTTCAAGTGCCTAAATATGTAATGCAGCTGTGTACAAGTTCATCAAGTTGTTTTTATTTGTTTGCTATTTCCAAGATTTTATTTGTTTTCTATTTCCAAGTATATGGAGAAAAAAAGTTGTTTCCCACAGCCCAAGGTGCTAACACATAATACACAAAATACAGCATAGTCACGAACATACATGCAGGGCAAATAGAAACGTTCAGAGAAAAAAGGAAAAAATCCTGCTGAGTCATGTTCACTATCCATTGTCATCATAATTGTTGTCTATTTTCTGCATTTTATTTGTCAGACAACAGCGTCGAGGCACGTCTCAGGGATCTCGGTTTCGGATACAGGGCTCGGTTCCTTCAGCAGAGCGCAAAGCAGATTTTCGACACCCATGGGCTCCAGTGGCTTGAAGGTCTACGCAGTGTCCCATATCCACAGGCCCGTGATGCTCTGCGCACACTCCCTGGTGTGGGCACCAAGGTAGAGAGGAAAAAGGGCCTCTTTTTCTTGAGGATGTAACTGTAACACCTACCTGATCATGCCCTGTGTCTCTGTGTAGGTGGCAGACTGCGTATGTCTGATGTCCCTGGATAAGGCAGAAGCCGTGCCTATAGACACACATGTGTGGCAGATTGCTAAACGTGACTACAACTATGATTCTGGCAACGGACAAAAGAGCATCACAGATAAACTTCACAGAGATATTGGTTAGTATTCGTGCACCTCATCAGGAGTATGTTTCCAGTTTTAAACAGAATAATGCTTCTCGAAACACGATGTCCAATGTACTATTTCTGCACAGGGGATTTTTTCAGAAAACTGTGGGGTCCGTATGCTGGTTGGGCACAGTCGGTGAGTGTCATCAGTGTCTGCCCTTTAGTTTCTCTTACAGTATGTCTGCTATATACTCCCAGTGTCTTTATCTGTTTTAGGTGTTGTTCTGTGCTGACCTCAAGAAGTTCCAAAAGCTGAAGGAAATGCCACATCTGAAGCAGCCAAAGAAAGAGGAACAAAGTGAAGAAGAGATTAGGGCAGCGAGCAAGAAAGCAAAAATTAAGACGGAGGAAAATGGAGCTGTGAAGAACACAAAGTCAGCACCTCAGAAGAAAGCAAAGATGTCTGTCTAGAATGAGAAGGTTATTTCAGGTAAACAAGCATCTTACATCAAGACTCACATCACATTACAATGCCACATTTTTCTCACACTTTGGCTAACTTTTTTAAGAAAAACAACTGTAATGAAATAAATACATAGAACAGTATTCTTGTCATGATATGTAGCAATTTATTGCAAGGACATTCTCAGGGTTTTCTCTTTATGATTGATTGATTGATTCTTTATTTACGTGTCATGCACATAATGTGCCCAACCCTCATGGGTTTATAAGACACCATAAGAAAAAAAAAAGTTAATGTTTTTTTTTACTGTGACCTATTCTGTGTCTACCTTCCTATGAGTTCAGTACTACAGTACTAATACAATGCACTGGTGCTTTTTAAAAAATAAAGACAAAATAATTAATTGGCTATTTTTTCGTGTATGTATTTTAAAAGAAAATATCAGTTATAGCACTACAGTAGATTGGCTCTCACTCCTGCTAAATGTTGCTCAAAGATGCCCATAGATGGCAGTATGCAACTGAAGATATTGCTCTGCAAGATAATATCACACAGTGGTCCATTTGCTTTTGCTACTTGCTTTTTTTAAAAATATGAGAACAACACAATTTACTATTTCCCAGAGTGAATACTCTCAGCTAATCCCCCCCGGCTCCTGTTACACCATGCACCAACACATCAGTGCAGCTGCATGCATGACTGAAAAGGTCATAGGATGCCAAAATAGTGTGTTGCTTTCCTTAAGAGCATTCCCAGCATCAAAATAGTATGTGCGTCGGATCATAAAAAGCTGTTTGAATGGCTGTGTAGTGGCATGGTGTCTGTATGTTTATCTATAGGCATTAGTTGACTGTGTCAGCTGGTCTTTTTATAGCAGGGATTGCAGTTATCTGCTGTCACTGCTTGCAGCCTGTGTGACTGTCTCTGGTGACAACATGGACATTTCTCTCGGGGTGTTTGACCTACTACTGTCCCTTTATGGCAATGACTGAGCAATATTTTAGTTTAAAATACATGGAGAGAAATCATTTTAAAATGTGGCAACAGCATACATGCCTATCAAACCTCTTTCTTGCCCTAATTTAAAGGCATATTGTCTGACATGTACAAGAGCAGGTGCATCATGCATGTTGCTGTTGTGTGTGTGTCTGTGTGCATGTCTTGAATCCATAGATGATGTTTATTTGTGGAAGTGTGTGCAGCCATGCGTGTTAATGAATATGTGAGTCAGCTTTCATCCCCACTCTCGTTTGAGCTGGACAGAAGCTGGGGCCCAGCTTCAGGGCAAAGTCACAACAAAGAAGATAAGCAGAGTAAAAATAGAGCTGGGAGAACAGTAATATTTTTTTTTTAAAAAAAAAAAAAGACAGAGAGAGGTGAAAGTGTGCTGGAGGTGGGGGCATGAATTTTAAAGAAAAAGTCACGCATGCATGCAAGTTTACACGCAAATACTAAAACAACACAACAGTGGCCCGCGCATTATGTAAGAGATGGGTCTCAGCTTGTGCCGTGCCCTCGGGAATTATTCAGTTGAAAGGACATCTCTCATCGTGTCTACTTTATCTCAGAGGGCTTCATTACTTTCTGCTGCTACCAGGGGGCGCCACTTCTTAGAGCTCCAACAAAAAGGAAAGGCCTCTTGGCTATACCCAGATGTGCAGCTGCAAGATTGAATTTATTTGTCTCTGAGGTGACAGAATGTGAGAGATGGGTTTGTGGATGACCAGTTGTCAAGTGTGTGTGGGCTCTTAAAATCAAGTGTTGTCAGAGTGGTTGATAAGCATAAAATCCCAGTATATGGAATTTTATATGGACATTCATATCATAGTATTCAGATAATCAAGAGGAAATCTGTTTATGGATAAACAACCAGGTGATTATTTTTGTTTTTTATTTTCTACAGCGAATTACATGCCTGAAAAATTGTGTTACATCATTCCTGCTCACTGATTTGCAACATTGCCCACAATGGCCTAATTTGCCAAGAGATGATGAAGCGATAGCTACCATATATATGAAAATAGTAATACAGAATGAAAGACAGATGAATAGATAAACAAATAATAAAAACATAAAGAACTATTACTCTTACCCAGAAACTGAGCCAAAACTAAAACCTTGGACCACACTTTTAGTAAATACTGTACATAGAGCAAGTGTAGTAGATATTGTATTATCTTGTATTCATATAAAGTGCTTGTTTTGAATTGCATAGATGAGTATTGGGAAGAACTATACAGTGAATCTACACTCAGTGGCCACCCAGTTTTAAGTTTTTGCTGACAGTGTCTAAAATGCAAATACATACATTTAATAGAATTTTATTATTAACGTTATAGTTAAAGGGGGTATTGTACTGGACTACATTATATTGAGAGTTTTTGTATTTTGGCCTCTGTAATCAAATAGATGAGAGGAATACAGCATGAGAAACACCTTTCCTTGCAGTCTAATTCAACACTACCACTAAGTGTGACCTCAATACTAAAACACAGAATTAATGAAAGAACAGTTGCAATAATAATGATTTTAAAACACACACACACACACACACACACACACACACACACACACAACAAAAACATGATTAAAAGGAATTTGATCTTGTGTTTCAAATCCAGTCTTTGAGTAGGTCTCTATCTCCTTTGAACCCAAAAAATGGTCTCTCTGTACATCCTCATTCTAGCTACCACTTAAAATGATGGATGCTATTATTCCTGAACAGTTACAGATGTATTATATAACAGTATCTGATACAATACCTAAGATGGACAAAATTTAAAGAGAGTTGTGTTGATTCACCTTAGATGTGGTGAAATCCAATGCTGCTGGAGACAGCCCTGGGGGGAGCCTGGCGGACGGGGGAAGGCCGTCCCCACATGGAAGTCTGTCTTTGGGGCCCAGAGTTGGGGAGATTGTTCTTTGGTGTCTAGACAACCAGGGGTGAGGGGAAAGCCACAGAGAGAAAGACTGGGAATACAGAGCTGGCAGAGGCATTTTAGATCTTACGCTTCTCTGCTTCATATGTGTGTGGACGGATGTTGGCTGTTCTTAATGAAAGAGGCTTATTTGTGGTGAAAATTAATACTTTCTACCATCTGATAGGATCCCCGCTTGGCTGGCTGGGATTAAGGTTCAATGCCTTATAGATCAGGAGAAGGAAACAGTTCCGTCTGCTGCGGAGTTAAATTTCAGAGACCCTCCCAGGATCAATTCAAATGACTAAGTGGAATGTATTCACCACATTCCTGGACAAAGATGGTATAGAAACACTATCCACTGTATGGGCGAGGGATAGCATGATTCCCATGTGTGGTTTTGGTGTATGTCAGTGTCAGTGCAGCTAACGCCCTCCTTTTAAAGAATTTGTTCATTTAGTTGCACGCTTTAAATACTGCTCCCCTCTCACTTTATTTAAAGCCTGTTAAATACTCCCCATATGTATCAATAGCTGCCAGTCAAAGTCAAAATATGTATGTATAAGTTACTTGGTTGAGCTGCTTTAATTTACAATAAGTGGGGCATATAAATATGTAGTTGGGCTATTTTATTCTCTGTAATAGGGAAATTCAAATTATTTAATTAAAAATCAGAAAATAGGGATGACCAGTACTGAAAATCAAATGTAAAAGTCTTAAAACACAGATAAAAAGCATATGTTTACACATGAGGAGGAAAATATCTGGTGAGGGTACTATGTGTGAAAATGTATCTGCTATATAATGCGTACACATGCCTTAAGACGAATTTGGAGCAATGTTGGAAACTGGGGCAGGAGGACAAAGTCACTCCATGCCAAGGTATTCATTTTGAGAGAAAGGTCTAATTTTATTCAATGAGGCAACATCAGACCACCAAAGTTCAAATATCTCACTTATCCCTTGTGCAGCAATTGGACACAGCTGAACTTAATTTAAAGGGGAATGTGTAATGCCTGGCCATATTCTCCAAACTAATAGTGTGTCACCCTCAAGCCAACTGTTAACAAACAAAAAAGAAATTTCATCAAACTGCTGAAACTCTGACAGCCACTCAAAAATACCACTGCTGTCTCAGCTACATCAAAACCACATATCATTGCCATTTGGAAATCTTCTTTTGTATTGTCATTAGTTGCGCTATCTGGCTTTGTCCATAGTATATCCTTGACCAATGCCTGGATTGAGACAACAATGCAAAGTCATGAACTTGAATGAAGAATGAATGTTTAGGCCTTCAAAATAGCTTGGCCTAGCTATCTTAGCTTGGCTGTATACTGGCTTGAAGTGGCTGAGCTAACCATAGCAGTATCATGGATTTCAGACCTCTGATTGTCGGATTGTCAATTATGGAAGAGGAAGTCAAGGGCATAAAAAGATTGCTAAAGGCATATGTCAGAAGAGATCCCAATTATACGTGGATGAAACGTTTACTTGCACATTTGTTTAGCTTTAATTGTAAATAAATAAGTGTAAAATAAACACTTCAGGGGGGAATCCCTCATTTAACATTACTCCAACATCCGTAAGCTGTAGTTGCACTGTTTAAAACATTTAACCATACATTTTTGCACTATCCATCCCATTTGCAAAATAATCATCACTGTGTTATAGAAGTAATCTCTCACTACCTATTTATGTTTGAAATTGCTGCTCTATACTTGAAGTTTTAGCTGTAATTTTATTAGTTTTATTTAGTACTTACCTACTTTTTATACTTTTTCTATTTTTTGTTTGTGTACTTGCATGTTTACACCAGGGGTCTTGGAGAAACGGCTTCCCATCTATGTCGTGTACAAATGGCAGAATTGACAATAAAATTGACTTTGACTTTGATGTATCAAAATAATTTGATAGTGTTGGAGGCGAGGCCCCTTTCAGTCCTTTGAAAGTTGCTCAGTGGTGCATGAAGCCAAATAGTTCAACTGCCACATATACAATGACTGGAATAATCAGCACAGCTTCTGCATTGTTGCATTAGTGCTGCACTAATTTGAAATGGGGATAAAATAACTGAATTTGCGGTTCTTCTAGACCTTCCAAATTTCTTCAGACTGAATGGATCTAATCCTAATAGTTGAACGAGTCATTTTGTGAGATTGTGAAGCTCAAAAAAATAAATTCACTGATTTGCAGATGTCTCCTCCGCCATGTAAGTTTATGGAAACAAGTATGATATCACGTGACAGATGTTATTCCGCTTTTCTGCAGGTAATACTTCAGTAGTACTAACACTGAACTTGACATCTTTGTCCTCTCATGTTGGACTGAGGGCTGACTGGACGCTACAGTGACTCAATACTGCCTCTCGAGAAACAAGTGATGTTATAAGACAGGACGGGCCAGGGCTAGCTGGTTAGTATGCTCATTTCAGCAGATATTTCAGCAACACAACACATAGACGTCTTAAACATAACATCAAAACTGTTACCACCTTTAAGCAATAATTAGGGGGCACCTGTGCACAAGGAATGCAGTTTGAAGATGTCAGATAAATCAGATCTCCCTCCTGTACATTTCATTGTAATCTTATTATCATAACTGTATGAGAATCAATCCATATTTTAATCATTGCACTTAAGAGATGATTAGCAGATTAAAAAAATGCATGCACACTCTTAGAAACACTAACAACATGTTTATATAGTAATCTAAATTGCATGACATCTCTTGCATCCAACATCCATTTCCTATTCTTCTCTATTTGGTGGGTGTTTTCAAATAAAGTTTTGATCACTTATGTATCCCCTACCTACAAAATATTAGTTATAATCCATGTACAATAATGCGATTATATCATCTTGAAGTGTTCCTGCTCCTCCTGTCCCAGCCCCTCAGTGTGTATCCTGCTGGCTCAGTAGTAATGTAATGGCATTAGGACAATCCTCTGAGCTGCACAGGTTATTTTAGGACCGTACAGTACAAACAATCTAATGAGAGTGACAAGAGAGTAAACAATGATTCAGAGCGAGATGGCTGCTGCATACATGTGAATTCTGTATGTTCTGCATTTGGGCTTAAAGGGGTCAGAGCTGCAGTCTCAACAGCATGTCCAAACTAGAGTGTTGTGTTTATGTAGAGACAGTCAGTCGGTGGGATAAAGGCAGGGGAGGCACTGAGCCAAGGTGCCGCATGAGGAAACAGTATCATCTTGGCTTCGGTTTGGTTTGTTCCCCCTCTAAAAACCCTGGCTGGAGGGCAGGAGAGGCGAGGGAGCTAGAGTTTCATGCTCTGTTCTCAGCTCATTGTCCTCGCTGCTGCTGCACCACTCTGCCAGAAATGTCAGGTGCCCCCTCACCTGTCACCTTCACATGACACTCTTTTCTCAGTTCACTTTAACAAGCCAGTTTGGAGCTTATTTGCAGATATAATCAGATGGGAAAAACACTACTATCCACATTGTTATTATTATTTATTCATTTATTTATTTATTTTTATTCAACAATATAATGTACAAAATACATCAGGTATAAAACAAGAACACAAAAATACACAAGAGCTGATGATATCAATTACAATGACAGATAATGATCTTCTACAAAGAATTAATTATAAATTCAATATATAAATCATTAGAAACCTTAATTAAATAAATGAATACATACAATAATAATAATAATAATAATAATGATAATTAAAGAACCTTATGAAGCCTATGAAGTTTCAGGCAGATCGGACAACGTACACCAAAGTTACAACAATTTCCTGCTTCCCGTGCCACGGGACCGTGCGGACCTTTGATAACTTTTTAACACCAAAGGGTTAAAATTGGACACACCAAACTTGAAGGCGATCGGATTAATCCTTTGGGACAAGTTCGTAAAAGTAAGTGGCTGGAAATTGGCAAAAATCAGCACAAAATTTGAAATGGCTTTTTTGTGTGTCTGGGTATGATACATAATTGAACCGACTTTTGTAATTTTAGGTGAAACTGGCTATTGGGGCTACACGTCAGGGGCGCTGTGGAGCCATTTTACTACAACCGTATCCGAAACCATCAAAATACGCAATGTTTTGCCAGGCCGGGTGTGAGTACCAAGTTTCATGAGTTTTTTGACATGTTGCAACCTCCAAAAATGCAATTCATCTGGCAAAAACCGTTCAGTGCTCTGGCCCTAATAATCATCATAATAACATATTAAATTTTTAATTTTTTTTAACGATTTATATATTTAACTAATTTACTTATTTGCTAATTTTCAAGCAATCTACTTGTTGTTTTTGTTTATATTTTTCTTTTGTTGCCTATTTCCTTATTATTATGTTTTTCAAAGACATCAGGCCAGTTTGTCCAGGTTTCAAAGGATTAAAACAAGAGTAGCTAATGGTATCAGTTATAACTCTGTCTTTATGCTAATTGAAAT
Organism: Plectropomus leopardus; assembly: GCF_026936395.1. Lineage (NCBI taxonomy): Eukaryota > Metazoa > Chordata > Actinopteri > Perciformes > Serranidae > Plectropomus > Plectropomus leopardus. The sequence goes on along the minus strand of NC_142184.1, from coordinate 14,163,836 downwards.
GTGCCATCTCCCATGTTTGATTGGCTCCTCCTCAGAAGGCCTGGTCACCCATAGACCCATAGCTGCTAATTTATACCTCTCTCTTTATGCTAATTGGAATGTGCCATCCCCCGTGTTTGATTGGCTCATCCTCGGAAGGCATGGTAAACTATACTAGAATATATATAAAAAAATCTTATTTGTGCTAATTGGAATGTGCCATCCCCCGTGTTTGATTGGTTCGTCCTCGGAAGGCGTGGTCAGCCATGCTAGGATATAAGTGTCACTTTATGCTAATTAGAACGTGCCATTCCCCGAGTTTGATTGGCCCCTTTTTAGCCAATCAAACACGGGGGGGTGGCACATTTCAATTAGCATAAAGAGAGCTCTTGTGGCACTGCCATTACTGTGGTGCCACTTCGATGCTGCCCACTGACATGGACTGCTGCAGATAGAGTATTAAACAATAACGTTATAAAGTTATAGCGACAGCAGCATGTTTAAATGTTTGTTAAAGTTAAACAGTGGCCCCCAGACACTGATGAACATTCATTATATGGAAGTCGTAGTTAGCCGGGCTAATCGGGTGTCACTGGGTGGGCTGGTGCTGATTGCCCCATTAGCTGCCTGTACCAGGTGAGCAAACACAGCGATCTCTACGTTATCCAAATTTGCATATCACATATAATAAAGTGATGAGGTGCTGTAATGTACTGTACTTGCTGACATTAGCTAACACAGTCAGTTAATAAAGAGTGGAATTTAATCATTATTAACCTGTTACATTTGGAAGAATATAAAAAAAATATATATGTATGTATATATATACGATTTCATGTTTTACAATTTAGTCCTTTCTGTTAATATTTTTGACCCACTTCTGGTGAACATTTTGGTCCTTGGCAGGGAATCTATGCAGACTGCATGGTCTCAGACAGCAGCACAGGTAGCTAAAGGCGTGTACGTCTGTTTGACACATAATTGAGCCGAATCTCATAATGGTAGGCGAAACTGGCCATTGGAGCTACACGTTAGGGGGCGCTGTAGAGCCATTGCGCCACACCTGTATCCGAAACCACTAAAATACCAAATTTTTCGCCAGGCTGGACATGCGTGCCCAAATAATAACAATAATTATTATCATATATATATACATATAACGAGAGAGACAGAGATAGACTATATTTTTCTTTTTGGTGGCCAGATTTTCAGTTAATTTTCTTGTGCTTGGGTCATTTCTTCTTTTATTGCTCATTACCTTCTTCCCATGTTTTTTAAATAAATAAATAAATAAATATGTAAGCCATTTTACCCTGGTTTCAAAGGGTTAAATAAATAATTTGATTGTATTTCCCATGTTTTCTGAGTAACAATTTTGTGTGAAAAAAAAATCTAAAGTCCGTCCCACATAGACGCCCGTCCCACATATAAGCTTGTTGAGCTCAGTGATTTACGCAAATAATAGCCTGGGCGCGTAATTGGAGTTTTATGGCATGTTTATTATTGCCTCAGCAGTGCATGCTATGTGATGATGTCAATGGCAGTGTCGTCATATTTCCACGGGGCACTGTCTGAGCAGGCTGCTCTGTGAAAAGGTAGGCTGGATGAAGGCTGCTCAGTCTCAAACTGCGTGCCGGACTAGTGTTGCGTAACAGACGTGCCAGGCTGTAGGTTGGTAGGTAGGCAATCGTGTTTATCCGCTTGTAAGGAGAAAAAAAAGAGAGGGAGGGAGCGATGAGGAGAGAGATGGAGCGGTCGGAGGGGGCGTTCATCTGCTCACTAGCTCGTGGCTACAGAGCTGGCAGTGGTACAAGGCTGCTGAAGCTCTCTGTGTGTTCATAGAGGACCATTTTTCAGTTGCAGCCAGCGGCAAATAACCTGGACTAACGTTGCACGTTTCCTCTGGCTCCCCTCGATATGTCCTAGTCTTTATTTACTGCCGCAGAGGACGCCATCGGAGAGGAGCCGTGCAGACCTGCAGGTATGTTTCTCGGTACCGGATGGACTTGTGATAACAGTTTGTGGAGCGGCTGCTATGCGGCGATACTTTGCGCAGTGATCCGCGCGTGACGCTGCATACTCTACCTGTGCAGCGATGCCAGCCGTTGGCTCATCTTCACCGGATATCCACGCTAATTTAACGCACGTCGTACAATTATGTTTTACCTGTAAGGTGGGACTTACTTTGTTATCGGTAATAAGAATTGATAGTGTCTCCGTCGTGAGCAGAGCAGCACAAAGCGGCAGTTTGGGCGAATTTTGTCAGTTGAAGCCATCACGGTGGCTTCCTGCCCTCAGGACGGTAACGTACGCAGTAACGCCGTTACTGCTCGTGACCATCGGTGAGTAGCTTAAATATGAGACACCCTGTGATTGTATTGTACAAAAACCAGTGTCAAATCCCCCCCTCTATCCCAGTGAAGTGAACTGAATCCAAAACTCTGACCTTAGACCTTTACTTTAGTAAAGTTTACGCGCACACGTCAGCTACCGGCTGTAAACGTTACTCGCTAATTTACCAACCTAATTTAACCCTTTAACACTTGGATAAACATCAGTTTTCTTGTGCTGCGTTCAGACGACTTTTACATGCATTTAACCCTCTTAAACCTGAGATAATTGTTTACATTTCTCTTGAAAACACGAGAAAAAGTATAACGAGAAATTTATCCAGATAGAAACTTTGCAAGAGGTAATTAAATTGTCCAAAAATGAAGAGAAAATTAGCTAGTGGTGATTATTTGATATTATTCCAAAAACAGAAATAGAAAAAAATACCCCGAAAACCACATTTATATTAAGTTTGTGTTTCTTATTTTACTTTTCTTGCAACTTTTAACTAATTTCTTGCATTGGATTCAACCAGTCATCTTCTCTTGTTTCATGAATTTGCATGGCACATCTAAATGCCTAACTATTCCAGGAAATTGACTGTCCAGGAACTGCAAATAACTTTGAAGGAAACAGCAACAAGTTAGTTACTATTTCTCCATTTGGCCTCTGCTGGCGCTGGCAGGTGCACAACATGTTGCGTCTGTGCATGTGTTTACAGTGTATTTACGAGGGTTGTCCAACCCAAACATGTCAGCAGAGCTGCTGCACTTAGAGGATCTGGATTCACCTGCTCCTCAGCAGGATTTGAACACATGGAGGGAGGGAGAGGCAAAAGAGGGGGGTAATCCACAGCAGTGTGCTTCTTATATGGAAAGCGCACAGGCAGAGCTGCTCCAAAGTGCTACTGGATGTAACGCAGAGCCCTGCAAGACGACTCCAATTCAAAAAAAAGCAGCACACCCTGATCCTCTGACAAGAAAAAAAAGGCCCTATCCGATTGTAAAGCAGCTCAAGAAGAGATTTACTGGCTGCTTTGATAGTGTGTTCACCAAGAAGAGGGGTTTTAAAAGAGTAAAAGGGTGTAACAGGACAGAGGATGATCCATGGCTGCATGCCCTGGTAATGAGTAGCCTATACATGGTTTACTTTAATGGCTTATCTTGTAAAGAAAAATTATTATTCAACCATATTTGGGGCTAGACGCTTTTAAACTGCCAGTACAATTAAATACCTTCCAGTTAACAGCAGACGTAGCACACTTCCCAGAACAGACGGCCCTGAACTCAATAGTGGAAAATATAGTATAAATCAAACCGAATGTATATCAATAAAGCATAAACCCAGAAAGCAGTAGACATGATCTGTTTCTAATCTCTTTTATACACTGGATTATTTTGGCTTTGGATATACAAAGTGTGTATTATTACATATTTTCTAAAGTTATAAGACATCTGTGTACAAGTTAATGCTTTATTTTCAGTGTTGGGAAGGTTACTTTTGAAATATAATAGGTTACAGATTACTACTAAGATATATAACTATATTATAACTTCATCAAAGTAATGAAACATTACATTGGATTACTTATCTAACAGGTGTTGTAAACAGGGCAATAGAGCTGAAAAGGCATAAAAACATAAGTGCATAAAAGTTGTGCTCAAATTTGTCTCTGTGGCTTTGCTAGCCTGTGGTGTCCAAAATGACTGTTTTATTCAACATGAAATTTTTACCATAAAGATTTTTTTTCATATCTAACTCCCTTGTAATCACCAACATTTTGATTAGTAACATTGATTTAATTACATATTTGTCTCAGTAACTGTAACAGATGACCTTTTAGTTTGTAATTTAATCACTCCAACTAGTTAATCCCAACACTGTTTATAGTAAAATCTGTCTGTAAACTCAGTGATTGCCACACAACACACCACTTAACACAGCAGTGTTTTTATTGCATCCAGCTGTAACGAAGTGAGAGTTTTGGGTTGACGCGGAGCTGTGGTTAACTCCCAACAGCAGGCAAACTGTTTATGCCTGTAATCTATTTTCCTGAAAGTGTTTGTGGCCTGACGTGGTTAGGCAGCTGTTTCAATCAGTCACCAGACTTTGCTATCTCTCAGGGTGTGTTTTCGGGAATGTGTTAGGGCTAATTTAAAGTTCTGAATACACTCAATCCAGAGGTATTCACTGAATCTCTACAGACAATGTTTGATTAAGAAGGTAAACTTTCTTTCTGTGGGCACCAATCATATGTCAATATTTGTAGCCTGTGTTTTACCCTCTTCTAGTGCAGAGGGCTGTCTGTCAAGATGAGTGTGTGTGTGTGTGTGTGGTGGAGTCACAGTGCAGTTAAAGTGCCTCACCCTTTCAGGCTGACCTTCAGCCTTTGATCTGTGGCTCGCATGAAGCCGTAACATCAGTCAAAGATGTTGTGGGGCTCAGCACTTTTAAGCTGGACATCCACTTCGACTGGGGATCAAAAGCATCCTCGATTGGTTCTGGAGCCTCCTCTCCTCCTTTAATGTGACCCCGCTGTGTGGTCGGATGCTCCACTGGAGTCTTGACACCCCCTGAGGCAGTGGAGCGCCAAGACTGAGGCATCTTTAACAAGCGTTGGTTTGTGTTAAGAGCTAAATGGGCACTATAGTTGAAGGCAGAGGTCTAGAAGTTGGGTGACCGCCTGGAAAACTTCCTCAAGGATCTATAATGCATGTGGAGAGCTCATATATCATCTCATATATAAATCAGCTTCCTTTAAACTGAACAGCATTCAATTATTACGCTATTTATTTAACTCTGATTGAAATAAGAAAGAGAATGTTATGGGAGCTGTTTGCAATCCATATGTTATTTCAAGGTGTGGAATTTTTAACGGTCAAACCAGCGACCTCCCCCACTACCCACATACCAACATAACCACACACACTCCCTCTCCCGTTTCCCCCTCCTCACTGGTTTTCTCACTCTGTCTCACATACACACAAATCCACATATATACACTGCCTCACAGTCTCACCTCTCTCCCTCTACACGCAGTACAAACAAGTTACACATCTGTATGGCGAGTAATGCTTAACTGTTCTGTTGGACTGAGGGACCGTTGCAGTGCAGAGATCCACAATGACACAGGTCTCTGCTGGTTTGTTCCAGTCCATGTCCGTCTTTACTTTTACTCTGTTTTTACTCTATGATTCATATTTTTTCTTATTTTCTCCTTCCTCTCTCTTGTTCTGTTATCCATTAACAAGACAGGGCCTCTCTGGTCACCATCAGTGACTTTGACTGTGCGATCCTGCTCATTAGAGAGTCACCTTGACATTGGATACTCTGAGTCAACTCAGGTATTGGACACTCAGTCAAGGACATGGCCTTATGATCTCATGTCCTGGCACAAAACATAAGCATGTGTCCACATGCTCACCCATAGTAATGGAAGCTATGACTGCTAGATGGCAACGTCGGTCCAGTACTTTCTTCCAGCACTTTGGCCCAGACTGAAATATCTCAAAAGTTATTGGATGGATTGCCATTAAATGTTGGACAGACATTTTTGGATTTTTGGATTTGGATTTCTTTGGGTACTTTGTGTTTTTGACTCAAAACCTGCAAAGCTAAAGACAACTCTATCAGCCTCAGCTGTAGGCTACTTTGTGTTTACTGCAAATAAGCAAATGTTTGCTTGCTAACACTTGAAACTAGTATTGTGAATAACCAACAGCAAACTTTTTACCTGCTAAACATCAGCATGTTAGCACGGTTATTGTGGGCATATTAGCAAGCCAATGTTAGCATTTAGCTCAATACATAGCTGTACCCAAGTACAGCCTCACAGAGCTACTGGCACAGCTGTAAACGTGTCATGAATTTCCCCTGTGTGGGATTAAATCTCATCTTAATCTTGTAGAGAGCTGCAGAGACGCGCCACGTACCCCCTGAAAAATGCGACTAGGGTACGCGTCATGCACCACCAGCGTCGCAGAAGTTTGACTGGACGTCAGAGCCAGGAGGTGGGAATTCTGGTCAGTTCTTGTCCCAACAGGCATGTGTTAAATTACATGCTAAGCATAATCTACTGTAGTACTATATATGCCTTGCATGCACAAGAGGTGCCCCGAAGCAGCCCGCACAGACGGCATATGCTAAGAGCCTCACAGCCTCACAGTCACAGAAGTATAAATTCAACATTAGTGTTACAAACAGTAATTATTTTGATACCTTTATTTGAGGAATATGTTGCAAGCAACTCTACAAGATCTTTGTCTAAAAAAATTACAGCCTAAAATTGGCAAAATTGTGATTTTTTTGTGATCTTATTGAAGAATATGTAAACAAGATATAAAATCTTGACAGACATTCAGTGCCATCTTTCAGTACTGGACAGTTTTCCATCTGTTTTTTTAACACATTTCCATCATTACCAAAAAGTATTGAGGTTTGATACCCAGCCCTGGTGGAGACAAGTGCACATTAGACCAGTCTTTATTGAAAAGACACAGATGCTTCTGTCCACAAACAGACGAATGTTTGCCTCTGGAAATATTCCCTCAAATTAATGGAAAGGTTGCACTGCCAGGCCGGCTGGAATCTGGCAGAGAAAAGAGAGAGAACATTTGCAACATTTGAGAGGGAGATTCTCCAAAAACTTCCTCTGCCCTGCTCCTTATGTAAAGTACTTACATTAGCTGGTCATATTAATAAATCAGTGTAGACATGACATCAGTTCTACAGTGATTAACTGATTAGTAGCAGCTGCTGTTGTACTGACTCATGTGATTGTATAACCAGCAGGTCTATACTGTGGGCAAGGAGTTTATAGTAATCTTCAGATTGTCGCTGGCTGCTGTGCTGCTGGATATTATGCGTGGGCATTTCCTGCTCTGGATAAGGAACGTATTGTGCGAGGGAGAGTGACGACATGGACACAATATGCAAACCCCCAGTGCAAATGAAATACAGAGCAATGTGTCCCTCTGCCCTGAGGGGCTGAGAACGATAAAAATACTCTTACTGCGCACCCATCTGCCTCCCCTCCTGGACAGTCACAGAGGGACATACTTGTCTTACTTGAAAGTGTGTGTCTGTGTTTTGGTCCCTGTTGGAAGGAGATGTGCTGGTTTATGTTCAAGCCAAACACCAAACCAGCTGATTACACTGATCTGGTCTTTGTAGTGTTACGTTAGAAATGAAATCCAAAAACACACAGGGTTGGCTGTTCCTGGCCTGTAATTCAGTCTGCTTAAAGGAGCTGCCAATCAGCCTAAATTTACTTTGTGTGTTTTACTTCAATGGAAATTTGTAGTCAAATTGGGTAAATCCAGTCAAGAAAAACATTTAGGGGAACCACTGCTGTGTGTGTGGGCTCATGACTTATGTGTGGAGACGAGATTAATGCCGACAGTGTTTCAAATACAGCAACATAATGTCTTTCTCCTGTTACTGAATCTTATTTGGCCAAATGTTTTTTGAGACTCATTAATCTCTACTACCTACATACACATAGGATGACGCATGTTGGATTATGTAGGATCAAGATGGCCGTATGTTTACTAAAAGCCATTTCTCAATAGTCAAGTTGTTTATCTGAGGCTGCCAGAGACTGCGCACCTGCCAGTGAACCTCCAGGGAAAGGTGAAGCAGGCTCAGTTTCTCCGCATGCCTTCCTGGACAAACTGCCATATCTGCGCTCGGACCATAACAAACCTGTTAATCCCGTAACATAGTTTCCTCGTGACTCTTCCTCTTCTCCTTTGCTTCTTAGTTTCTGTCAGTTTAAATCAACGAGTTATCTCTAAATTTACCGCCCTCATCACGTTCTCTCAGTCTTAATTTTGTTACAGCTCCCCTCAATTTTCACCCCCTCCTTATACCATACCCTCTACTGTCAGCTTCATTACCATCACCGTGCCTCCTCCATCTTCTCCAGCCCTTCTATCCCTGTCATTCTCTTCCTGGAAGCATTTTTCTTATCTCTGCATTCTTACATCCTCCTTATCTCTCTATCTTCAGGGCCCTCTTTCAACCCACACTTTGGATCATGCTGTAGAGATGTGTTGAAACAACTCTAGTTAAACTCGGAACAAGAGGAAAAGAAAGAAAAGGGGAAAAACAGCGATTAATCAGAGGTGGGGTTGGCCAAGAGCCGACTGGACTGAGAGCAGAAGAGGTTGAGACAGGAAAGAAAATAAACACAGGGGCTACTGTGAGTGGGTGGAGATTGAGATATACTACTACTTACATTACTGTACTCATTGCCAGTATTTCTTTACAAGATGCTCTTGTGTAACACTACCAACACTTAGTAAGCAGGGTGACAAAACACTGAAGAATACGAGACAAGCTCCAAAGCAATTGCAGCATTCTCAATTTTCTCACATACGTACCTGCAGTATGCCTGATTTCCTGCTTGGTGCGCCCATATACTTAACCCTTCGAAACCTGGATCTTGTGCATTCTTACACCATTCACAAGTATTTATAAATCTTTGAACCCTGAGCAAATTGATTTCTTTCAAAAACATAGGAAAAAAATGTAATGAGCAACCTGGCAAAAAATGTCCCACAAATTAAACGAAATTTAGAAAAAGTTAGGGAATCATTTCTAGAGAACTATATTTAAAACTATCATAATTATATATTTTAAACATTTCTTATATTAATATCATAATGCTTAGGCTTTTTTTTTTTAGGTTTATATCGTATTGTCTTTACTTACTGTCATATTCTTTGTTTTTTTTGTGTGTGTGTGTGTGTGTGTGGGGGGGGGTATTATTATGCTAATTTTCATGTGATTTTCTTGTACTTTTTACAAATACCTTGCTAATTTCTGGGACATTTCTTGTTAAGTTACCCATTGCTTTCTTTCCATGTTTTGGAAGAAATTAAGCCCAATTTGGCCAAGTTTCAAAGGGTTAAACACTTCCTTTACTTTTTTTCCATATACTCATACAGATTACTCACATGTTACATGAGCTCGAAATGCACACGCCAACAGTGGTGTGCAGCTGCAGTAATTCTCGGAGAACTAGACGTTGCAGCTGTGAATGGACCCTAGGTGAGTCATACAGCTGCAGAATGGATTCTCCCATAGGCACTGATTTCTATTTTCTGTATTTTTCCTCCTAATGTTGCAACTGGAGTTTCAGTATAATCCTTACTGCTCCCCCAAGGTTATCTCCCACTGTGAGTCATTGGCAGAGACTGGTGTGAACAAGGAAGGTTTATGTAAGTCGGATGCTCGGATAGTGAAAGAAAAGGGGTGTTTTTTGATAAGAGGTGCATGTTGAGGCGATGCAACTGGCAGCTGTTTAGTTAGATGACTCGTAGGATTGTGTAATCCTCAAGGGCCCCAGGGTCTCACTGTGTCACTGGGCTCTCTGAGCTTCACCACACTCGGTGCTACAGCTGTCAGCTCCTGGCATCCATGACTCAAACAGAACTAGCAGAAAAGAGGAGTAGAGTCCTGCTGCTTGGAATCTAAAAAAAAACAAGACTTTTGAGGATAAAGAAGCTGATATTCATCCAAGGAACATTTCATGGCAGAGATAGGGAGGAAAAGAAGTTAATGTGTCCATCTGCCACTCAGTGAAACCATCTGTGACCTTTTCTTTTGGCTTGATCAGTTTGATGGTGCAACTTACTGCACAATATAAAACATACAAGCTGAACTCTTGGCTTTGTTTGTGTCTGTGTGCGTCGGCATATGTGCTGCATGTATCCTGAAACTATACACCTCACCACACCCTGTATGCCTGTATGTCTGCTGGCGTCATGCTGCTGAAACCATCAGGGAGTTTCGCTGACCTTCCCTCTGAATCAGCATAAAAAGGCCACAACATGCAATCCTCAAATTAGGCATCATGACATGCTGTTACTGATTTAAACTATTTCACAAGTTAATTTAGATACTGCTATAGACAAGTATTCTGAAAAATTGGAAATAGGTTTTTAAACTGTGTTTCTGCACCTGTGTGGTATGAAAAGTTATTTTCTTGACTTTCTCAATTTTTACATAATGAAATATCAAGTGTCCAATTTTGAAAATTAATGTGTCCAATTTTGTCAATAGCACCTGTAAAATTGTGGTCTCAGGATGTCTTGTGTTTATTTCATGAAATGCGCTAGCCTGGGTGATATGGTGAAATTCAAATATAACAAGGTTTTATTATTATGTATATTATTTTTACATATTATAATATTGTAATAATATTGTGGGATTAACTATTGGTTGCCTGACATCACACAGAATTGTCAGCTCATCAAAATTGTTGCCGTCTTCAGTCTGTCACTGCGTCCACTCAAACTGATTTCCATGGGGAAGGGGGATTCAATTTTTCCTAACCAGTCACAAGAGACCACGGTGCCTGCCTGAATCTAACATAATTTAAGTCCACACTGATCTGTAGTCATGCCAACGCTCTTGCTTTGTGAGGATTTTAATGGTGGAGCTGAGAAAACTACAGTGTCAGGTGATGTTGAGAAGACATGTCAATTTAGAACAACCTCGATAGCAGTGTCTCTCTTGTCCGTAGCGCTAACCATTGTTGTAATTATGTATCCCTCATAGGTTCCAACACACCACTTGACAACGTTTGACATGCTGATTGGTGAATTGTTAATCCTTTGTGGGTACATTGGACTTTTATAATTGAGAAACTGCTGTTTCATGTAACTATGTTAGACAAATCTGTCAACTCAAACTTGGTGGTGTGGGCTGATTCAATGGTCTACACTCAGACAAGACTATTGGACCATGCACAAAGTATTTACACAATGAGATTTTTGATGAATGATCACCAGATATGGAAATAATGAAAAAGTGGGTAAATGCAAATAATAGAACAACCACAATAGTCTGGTAAGGTCAGAAAATTGCTTCACTTTACTGTAATGCAGCCTTTAAAACCAGGCGAAGACAACACCTACGATATTGCAATATTCACAATTTAAGATGACATCTTGTCTCATATTATAATATCTGTATATTACCCTGTCCTGATAATGATCTGTTTTTCTCTGTCAACAGCAGCAGAGTGGTAGGATGGTGTGACACACAGACAGTCACTGCTCACCACTCAGAGGCAGATCATGGCTCCAGAGTCTCTTCTTCTCCTTGGCTTCCTCCTCTCCCTCCTCCATCCTTCAGATGCTCAGACCATCATTGGCTCCTCCTCCTCATTCTCTCCTCTGGACCCGCCTTTTAATTCTTCACCTCAGCCAACCAAGCAGACTGCTAGATTCTGGCCCTCTTTGCCTCCCAGAGGGCGCAGCGATGTGCCTATCAGAGCTACAATCCGGGATAGACTAACAACTACGAATGCAGTACAGCAAGAGCAGCGAGTGTCCCATCCTACCGCGCAGTCCACTTCTACTTTTATATCTGCCCTTTCCACGCATAACCTAAGCAGCGGGCCAATTTTAACTCAACCGACTGCCTCCAGGCCCAGAACTGATACAGCTAGTTTAGCATTCAGCAGAGCTTTTACAAAGGGAGACGCTACTACAAAAGGCTCAACTCCACCTCTGCCCACTTTGCCCTCCATTGTTGTCGCTAAATCTGAAGGCGATAAAGCAGTGACAGCACGAAATCCTAGGGAGGGATCACTAAAAGAGACAGAGGATGATGATTTGCGGGGATCAGGTAGTGGTCCAACAGTGATGCTTGTGAAGGAGGATTCACCTGTTTCTCAGTCAACAGTTAGAAACGAAATGGCGCAATACCAGCCACAGGCACAGACAACGATTTCTAAAGTTTCTGATGTTAAAACACCACCAGCGGACAGTCAGACTGTAAAGCCTCGCCTGTTTCTGCTTACAACAGCCAGTCAAATCTCTACAACACCACAGACTGAGACAAGAGCCACACTGTCCCCTGTGGTAACACAGGCAACACCTCGCTCTGTAGTACAAACAGGTGAGAAGTTGAATATAATAGAATGCATTTTTTCATGACAGTAAAGTGCTTTTGAGGATTTTTTATTTTTTCTTTGGTCTATAGATGTCAGAAAATTATGAAAAATGTCTCAGATGATGTCCTCATGTCTTGTTTGTCCACAGCCCAAATATATTCAGTTTATTATCATAGGAGAGTACCGAAACCAGAAAATATTTAAATTTAAGAAGCTTGAATCTTGAATCCCTTCACATCCTTTTTTTTTGTACTGCATTCAGACATTTTAACATGCATTGAAACCTGCACAATATAATCACATTATATCTGAAATCTGAGCACATTGGTGTGAAAATATGGCTAAAATGCAATAATTTAATTGGCTGTTCCAGAAATTGCAAAAAAATAGGAAAAGGTGACAAGAAAATGACCTGAAAATTCATTTTTAAAGAGAAAGAAACTATATTCATATTAATTATTATTAATATAATTATTATTAACTAGCTTTTTTAAAACCTTTTTTTTACCAGTTTTCTCTCAGTCTCCCTTTTTTGGGGCAACTTTTAGGTGATTTTCTTGTAACTTGTAACTTGCAACTTCTTCCTGTGTTTTTGACAGAAATCAAGACAATATGCTTAGGTTTTAAAGGGTTAAAAGTTGACAAAAAGCAAAAAAAATGTTGCAGCTGTGTTTTTCTACCATTTTTAAAGGTAAACTGACAGAAGACACTCCTTCCACCATCAAAGAAACTCCAGAGCAGGGATCTGTGACATTACCCCAACCCACGACTTCCACCACTGGCTCTTTCGATAAACAGTCACAGGCTGCAGAAGAACCAACAAACACGACAACACAGCAAGTGACAACCACATCTACAACTACACTTGCTGCTACACAAGAGGCTGTGAGAATATCCTCAAAAACAACAAATCTGCCCAACAGAACAGGACAACTGGGGAAAAGTACAGCTAACACAACTGTACAGTCATCAAGGACAGGTAAGAAACGAGGGTCTTTCGCCCTGCAGTTGACTAGTTTTGAAGTGTCCTTTACCCTCTGATGATTTAAAATGGAATTATTTGTGCAGCTGGAACTTTTTTACTGGAAGAATCTGGAAGCGACTTCAAAGGAGGGAAAAAGCAGAGACACTTTTCCATGGAAAGTGGGGTGGTAGTTGTGTGGGGTAGACGCAGCGAGGGGAGAAAGTATGAGCAAGAGGTGAGAGGGAGGGTTGAAAAGGGGCGGGGGGGAATCGCAGCCATGCAAAGAGATAGACAAGAGAAAGTAGGGCCTGAGAAAGAGACAGTGGGGAATACAGATGAGAGAGTAGATGGGGTGGGTGAAACTGTGATGGGAGAAAGGTACAGGCGTAGAAATGCAGGGAGTGGGGATGGTAATGAAAACCAGATGCAGAAAGGGATGAAGGGAGGGGAGCTGAGAAAAATGTAGATGGAAAAGGAAAAAGCATGACACATGGGTCTCTTAGATACCATTAGAACAACATATTAATGACTTTAAAACACTCAGCCTCCCATGAGCACATTTAAAGTCTTTAAGTAGGTGCCCTGGCAGGTCATTGATAGTATTCATGTCAGTACCAGCTTGTAATGTACGTATATATCCGTCCACATTTGTGTCATTAACATGTATCCTACAAGATAACAAAGGATATTTATTTTTTAATTCATTGCAATGTGTGGACATATAAAGCACTGTAAACAGTGTGCATTTAAGAGAAAACTCAAGGGTAGAGGTAAGTGTATCCAGCTGTGAAATGTGATCGGCACATCTGGAATGTGTCTGGATCTTGCTCCTGTAAGAAGAAAAAAATGGGGTTTGAGGGAAGGAAGTAAAACATACCTTTATATAAATAAAGAAGTGTGTCTGTGATCTGTATGCTGTGCTTGCCTATGTGAGTCTGAAAGTATGTGTGTGTGAGTGTGTGTGTGTAATGGGAGGGGACCAAGCGAGGGAGGGAGCCAGGAAGTGGAACACATGTTGGAGTGAGTCATTAGTCAGTGTGTCAGCTTTATAGGTGTCTTCTACACGGTGAGGATGGACTTAACATCCTCCAACTGGCTGACGGTTTGAGTGTTTACCACTGATCAGGGCTGTTTCCACCATCCATCAAGTTTAAATGTTAAACTAGAGATAATTCTAGATGGAGGACCTTTAGTTACTGTTCTCCATCAGTCACACAGTATGTGTTTGTTTTCTTCAAAATATGTTATTTAATTTTGTAGTGTTATTATTCACATCAGTTCATGGTGCTCAGCTGCTTTCATGCCTCTGAGCCAGCAACAGCTGTGGCCAAAAGCATTATGTTTTCTGTTGTCTGTCTGTCTATCCATCCTATTTTCATGAACGTGATATCCAAAGAAAGAAAGACAAATTTCCTCAAATTTAACACAAACGTCCAACTGGACTCAAGGATGAACTGATTAGATTTTGGTGTTCAAAGGTCAAGTTCACTATTACATTTGTCAGTAACTCAGTAATGTAGCATGTTATTGTTAAAAGTCAGTAATCACGTTACAGTTACTGATCAAACAATTTTGCCGTTACTTGCATTTCATAAGTTCTTTAATCATCTGCATAATGGGTGAATAGAAAGAATTGAACAAACATGCCGACAACTAACGACGCCTTCCAGTACGCCTGTGGAGAGGTTCGTCAGTCTGGGCAGTTTTGTGTGGGCCCTGAGGAGGAGCAGGTTTTCTGAAAAATGATTTGACGATCTCATGTGATGTATGCCACTGCTTTTGTGATAAACATGTCAAATAGGCTGAACTAGTCTGTTATCAAGCCATGGTTTCATGTTTTTCTGTTCTGATTGTATAGATCGTCTGGATCCAGGTTTTAGATATTTTAGCTTCTTTGCAGCAACATCCATATTTGAAGCATTTTTTTATTGTCATGGTTACATTTGAGTCTGAACAGACATGGATATTAACTAACTGCGACTTGGGGTGGAGGCATACAGCCATGAGGCAGTAATTCTAGTTTTTCTAATGCTGTCTGTTATCTTTCCACCTGATTAGTTCACAAAGAGCTCAGTGATGAATAGCTCCATGATTATAATGCTGTTGGGTGTTTCCAGGGTTTTGCAGGAGGATAAGGTGGAGCGCCTTGAACAAACAGAAGTATGTGTATTCACAAGAAAATTAGAGAGAGAGAGAGAGAGAGAGAGAGAGAGAGAGAGAGAGAGAGAGAGAGATAATGAGATGCCACATTGTCTAGGTGTTGTATTGTCCCTTGAGGTAGTTGCATTGTACAACACTGCTAATTTCAACAGAGACTTTTCATGGCTGCTTTGTGACACTGTTTGATGTTATGTAATGTAGATGTTCTTTTTAATTACATAATCTAATCCAATTAAGTCACACAATTACTATTCAGTTATCCCGGGCAGTTTTGCTCAGTATAATGTCTTATGAATTTATGAATATACACTGTATATAATATACACTATACACACTGTAGTTTAGGTCTGTTATTTCCATACTGAGCCATGTTTTTGGATGCAGTGATACAGCTGATGGGTAGCCACACATTAACTTGATACCTGCAGGAAGGAGAGAGGAAAGGAAGTGATGCAAATTTAATAAGATTTCAAAAATAGACGTTACTGAGACTGTAACAATGTCTTGATTTTATTAGACCTTGCCCTCATATTTATATTATAAGTGTAGACATGGGACAGTGTGTCAGTGCAGAATGGATTAAGTTACAATAAAGAACTGAGATGGTTCTGGCTCAAGACTTTTATGGTAAGCTACTTCCCTCTAGTGGCTCTGATTAGTACTTCTTGGAATTTTATACTATTGCTCTGGTTTTCAGATTAATGGCATTTAGAATGTATTTAACTTTTAGTATTTGTTTTTCATGTATTAAAAAACTGAAAACTAAAACTTTTTTTTCCTTTTTGTAGGGACCTCTTCTTTCCTTGCCACCGGTGTCATACCCGTCACTCAAACAAGGATAAGCACCACATATCAGGCTGGCATTGGTCAGAGGAACCGCTCCATTCTCCTAGGACATCCTCACCAAGCTCCCCACTCCACTTCTAATCCAGCTCCCGCTCCAAGTGGCAGTTCCTCCCCTAATGGCACGCTTCTGTACTGGGGTGACCTGAGCCGGACGCTGGCTTTCGCCTGGGAGCTGCATGTCTATGGCTCAGCGAGCCTCTTCCTCCTCCTGTTTGCTGGAGCTGCTCTCGGCCTCACCCTGTCCCCTGGAGCGAACTGTCCTCATCGGGGGGCTCTGGCACTTGCCAATGCTCTATTGTTTCTGGCCGGAGGCCTTAGGGCAGCTCTCTTTCTAATAGACCCCTATGGCACACGGAAATTGCTCCCTCGCCCCGCAGTTACAGCCCTCTACAACTTGCCTCTACACCTACTGGTGTGGACGCAGGCTGCCCTGGCCCTGCTGGCATTGAGGGTGGCAGGAGTAAGTGTGTTACCTTCCACTTTGGAGCGTCCTCCTCTGGTGGCTGTCTTGGCTGTGCTGCAGTGTACCCTGCTGCTGGCAGCTGATCTGCTTTCTCCAGCCCTGTCTCCACTGGTGCCCGTCACCCTACAGGTCCTGTCCCTGTGCTGGGGCCTGGCTCTCTGTCTGGGCTTCCTCTGCTATGTGTTTCCACGTATACGCTGTTCTCCTGGAGTCCCTGACGAGACCAGGAGGAAGGCCTGGACAGGCAGCAGGAGGGTCGGGGTGATTCTGGGGAGAGTGCTGGCAGTGTGTGCAGTTCTGGGGGCACTGTGCTGTGGGCTGCATGTCCATGCCACCTTATGGCTCTATGGACTGCTGGGGAACTGGACACGCTTTAACTGGGGATGGTGGCTCGTGCATTTCTGGGCCCGGCTCCTGGAGTTAGCGTGGGGTTTCTCCCTCCTTCTTCTGGGTTCCTGGGTGTTCTGGAGGCCTCAAGGTTGCCATGGAAGGGAGGAGGGTGGACCAGATGGCAGAGCAGCAGGAGATCTGCCGTCCCCTGGCCAGTCTACAGGCTCCCCTCAAAGACATACATGCTGGTCTAAGATAGTCCAAAGTCTGACAGGTAAGCCCTGTAGAAAGTCTGACAGTAATGGGGTGGGAGGAGGAGGGGGAGGAGGAGGAGGACAAGGGGAGGTGCCTAACAACTGCGCTGGCCAGGAGCGTCCTGGAGCTGACATCAGCAAGAGTCTGATCAGAAACCAGAATCACGAGCAGGCCCCTGTCCAACCACGTTTCATCAAAGACAACAATCGGGGACGCAACCATAGGGGCCACTCAGCAGAACGAGGCATATCTGACGGCTCCTCGGGGTCCCTGCTGAGACTGCAGGCACTGGGCCGGCCTCCACAGCGCTCAGTGAGTGGCAGTCTAGATCAGGAAAGGGACACCTCCCTGTCTCTTTATGAGTTCGATCTGCGGCCCCCATCTCCCATTGACCTGACCCGCAGCATTGACGAGGCTCTGCACAGGGAACACCTGCTCGGAGGAGGGAGCTTATTTCATCCTTTGAACGAAACCCCACAGTCCCCCTCACCAGGATCCGGGGTCAGCCAGGGGCCCTGGCTTCGCAGGAACAGTGACCCTCAGCTGCTTTCTGAGAGCAGCGATGCCCCGACAGAGTCTTCCATGCCACTGGGGGGCAGCGTTCTCAGCAGTGTGCCCAGCAGGCAGGTGACTGCTCCCCCCACGCCCTCCCACCAGGGTCACAGGTGGGCTGGGAACGCGGTAGGAAGCGTCCCCTCATCAGTGTCCTGCCCTGTGTCACTTCGTCCCTCCAGAACATCAACAGGGCAGCTGGGGGAGGACGGAGTGGACGACACACGGCCTTTCATCACTCCAGACTCAGAGAGGGTGCGTGGGAGGGCTGGAAGGCCAGTGGGGTCACGGAGTTACCTGGAAGTCAGTCGACATGATGACTCTGCCAGTGTCAGCAGTGAAATTATTGATTTATGAACCAAACCCTTGACATGAGGACCAATTACCGCACATCAAACACACCCATATAAACAAATACTGTTCCTGACCGAGAAAATTTGACTATTGAACTGCCAAAAAATGAATTATTTTTTGAAGAGGGAAACTATTTAAGTGTCTGTTGGTGATGACCTCAGAGGATATCACCTCCTTGCCTTTATTTTGTTAAAGGGTTTAACAACTGTGCTTGATGAGCAGATATGGTGTACCTTTTACTCTGGGAGTAAAACTGGGAGATAGCACAGTTTAACAAAACAGCACACTCTTAAATCTTTACCTCTCTCTCTCTCTCTCTCTCTCTCACACACACACACACACAGAAACACACACACATTTATCTCCCTGATTTTCTTGTCCTTGTTTTCTCCCAAACGCTAACACCTACATAACACTGGTATATATGAGTACACTGGGACCATACATACATTTCAGCAGGTCTTAATAACGACTCTTTAGCAGGATGGTGATTAATTTTATCTAAGACTGAAAGGTAAAAGTCAAATGTGGCTCGAAGCATGTGTAGGTCCCCATTTCTATTGTTTCTGTGAAAAAAATACCTGCATATCAACAATCGTGAATTTCATTGCTTACATAGCGTTCATTTGCTGTCTTCCATGTTTGCTTTGTGATGTAAAGATGTGCCATACATAACCTTGGTTGGTTCTGTGCTATTTTAATGGTTCTACAAACCCATTATTTGGGCTAACTCTCTATAGCTTCTTACCTGTATCATAGTGACTCAGCTACAGATTACTACTTCCACGCTCTTAACGTGCCGCTGCTGCTATCGTCCAGTCTGCCTTGTATGTTAATGTGAAGCTGGTTGCATAAAGAGGCAGGCAGTAAACAACGGCCAGAGATATGCAGACGCATGCTTAGATGTGGGACTGTCGCTGAGGCCTTTTAGCTGTAGCTGAACTAAAAAACAAGATTCAAGCATTAATGCATTTCATGTTGTTATTTTGCAGTAGGACAAAGCTTTTGCAATCAATAATTATGTACAATTTAAGCCTTTGACTGCATTTTTACAGGATTTGACTAAAAATATAAACAATCATAATTAGTTGCAATGAATCAGTTCAGACTGTTTGATATATTAACTAATGCTACACAGCTTTGCAGGGCTGCACCACATTAGACTGGCTTGGCATGAACCTCAGAATTCCTATAATAGACCTAACTCAGTAACAGAGCACTTAACTGTAAGCCTGAGCACTAGACTGAAGTATTTTACTACTCAAGAGGAAACTATCTTTAAAATATACAATGTATAAGCAACAATGTAAATAAAGTTATTTTTGATGTTCATGAATAAAGGTGTATTTGAAACATAGTTGTAGTTGTTACTGTGAAAGACAATCTAAAGTGGTACTGCTTATGTGTCTGATTTGTGCAGACTGTTACACTATTTCAACATCAGAGTGTGCCCTGTTCAGGACATACCGAGCTGTAACGGTTAATACTTGACTGCAGAGATGTGTCTAGGACTTTTGTGCTGTGCTCAGGATGCAGGTTTTGCAAATGAATAACTAGTGGCCACAGTTTGATTTTAATTCTTCTTTGTTTTTCTGTCATTAACTGATGATGAAGGTGATGGAATGAAACACCAAACACTCAATATGGAACCATATTTAGTTCATTAATGAACTTGAATCTATTCAGTGATCCTGAAAATAGCCCAGTGGTTTCCCTTGTCAGTCTTACATTTGAAGAGTTTTGTTCCAACATGAGATATCCAGTATTTTTTTAAAAAAAACTGAGCCTCATTTTCACCAAATGAATACTGGAATGTTATCAATTATATCATTTTGGAATGAAACTTAATTCATGCCTCTGTTCTTGATGAGGGTCAGTCCTTGACTTATTTTCCAGTTACCTTAGGGTGACGTGCAGTACCTCCTAGTGATGTGACTGGCTTGACTTGTTTAGTCTTTACAGTACAATGGCCTTGTGTTGTTGTCTACATTCCAATGAACCCGTGAGATTTCACTGTATTAGTACTTGCCGTTACCTCTTTTACTTCACGACCAGGGTGGTACCTCCAGCACCCGTAGTCTTGTCCCCTCCACAAAGCAGTATGTGCCATAGAAAATACAATCAATGTGCCCCCTTCAGTCTGTAGTCACAGTGCAGAAGTACAGTGTTAGATTCATTTGTTTATTTCGCTCATTGAACTTTTGTTCATGTATTTCTTGCTGCATTTCATGTCTGGATTCAAATAAAAATGACAAAACAATACTATTGCTGTTTATTATTTATTACTTTTATGTTTTTGGCGTAACATGGCAAGAATGACAGTAATCAACAACAGAAGTGTGAAAAATTGAAGATCAGTGATTCTTTTAATCTGAAAATATTACTGGAAAGCCAAATAAAAATAACTAGCTGTTTTTTTGTATCTTCACTTTTACTCTATTAGTATGTCATTACACAATGTTCTTATATTGAAAATGTGTTCACCTGACATCACAACGTAAATTAAACCAAATATCAACGTCTAACATTGTTGGTGGGCCGCTGGGACATGTATAAAACTCAGATTGCTGCAGATGAATAGGAAAACACACTGCACTTATATTACTGTGCACAGTAAAGATCAGATATTGGTAGTTTTAATTTTTAAAATAGCAATTAAACCTCAGACTCAGTTTCTGAACTTCAGTCCATGTCAATAAGACACAGATTACTGACCCTGCAGTTTTGCTTCTAAAATGTCATTGCCACAAACAAGAAAGAAGATGAATCTTGATGCAAAACACAAAATATTTTAATTCCCACTGCAGTAAAAATGCTATCATAGTTACAGATTTCTGATTCCTAAACATTCAACGTGTCAAACAGATAAAAGTCTTATATTCATCAAGCTTTGATTTTTGGAAATCTTTTTGCTATTTTTTGTTGATTTCATTACGTTAGTTGTTATCATGATAAAAAGAAATGTCTCACCCTGATTAGACAATGTTCTTGTCACTCAAATTTAATATCAGACTCAATAACATCAACATTATTATTTATTTGTTCACATATCAGTTTGGGACTCCTGATTATGCAGGCCTCTAAATTTCAGTACGAAACTGCAGTGAGGGATTTTTCATCTTTTTCTTGTAGTCTTCATCAAACTCTTCACTCTGGGCCACAGTGAAATGGTTCTTCCAGTCACCAACTTTCCCTGCAGAACCACAAAGATCAGACAGATATTTTAGCTAAAGCTGGAGATCGAATCGTGTCATGTCTCATGTATTGCATATCACTGTTCACCCTACCTTTTCTAATGAAGGAAGACTTCTTGAAATCCATCACTTTGAACATTGAATTGTTGACCATCTTATCATTTTTCATGTCATCAAACTGCACTCTGCCGAGAATTGCTTCTTTCTCCTCAGCTGAAGGAGACAAACCAAGAAAGCTGCAGAGTTTGTCTATTTCCAGTCCAGTATCCTGGAAGCACAATGGTCAAATATTGTCATCACACTATTACCAGCAAGAAGACCCTGAAGATGACACAGTGAAACTGGAGCATGAGCACCTTGCCCAGTACCACTGGCATTGCAGACTGGCCCTAAAGACATAGAACGTCATCTCTCTGGAACTGGAACTGGTGTCCCCGAGATCTTTACATCTTCACATCCCACATCTGGAAGAATTTTCCATGCTTTGTGGGGGAAGTTGGGGACATGGAATCTGAGTGGGCTATGTTCAAAACATACATTGTTGAAGCTGCTGCTAAAGGTTGTAATCAAAAGTTCACTTGTCTTGGCGCAACCTGAGAACCTGCTGGTGGACACAAGCCTTGGAGGAGACCTTCAGGCCGAAGAAGGAGGCCTTTCAGGCTTGGTTGACCCAGTGGTCTCCTGAAGCAGCAGATGATTACCAGTTGGCAAGAGGGGCTTGCAGTTGCAAAACCTGCATGTTGGAAGAGTTCTGGCACACTATGAAAAAGGACTCTCAGTTGGCCCCAAGGAAGTTTTGGCAAAGTGTCAGACATCTCAGGAAGGAAAAACAGGAGGAGAGCTGCTGACCTGGACTGGGGATATTGCTGAGCTTTGGAAAGAGCACTTTGAGGAACTCCTGTACCCAGCTGTTACGTCTATCATGGAGGAGGCAGAGTCTTCAGACTCAAGGGAACCCTCGTCCATGTTCTTGGCAGATGTCACTGAGGTAGTCAGAAAGTTAGGGTAGCTAGAGAAAAAATATTGAGGAGTTCAGACATCTGGAGGCAGCTTGGAATAGAGACGCTGCTCCCTCACGTCAAAAGGGGCCATTTGAGGTGGCTTGGGCATCTGATCAGGACGCCTCCTAAATGCCCTTGTAAGAGGTTTTTTGAACATATCCAACTGGGCGAGGCCCCAATGAACACGCTTGAGGAATTACATATCTCATCTGGCCAAGGAACACCTCGGGATTACCCAGGAGGAGTTGGAAAGTGTATGAGCGGATGAAAATGGATGAATGGATGGACTATCATCAGTACAGAGCTTTGGACCTGTGACCTAAACAGGGAGGTTCTGAATCATTCAAATACATTCCCAGAAGACCCATAAAAACAAGTAAATTACCTCATTCAGATCTTCGTAGAATATGTAATGGAGGTTTGGATAACTCTGTTTCTTCTCCCACCAGCCGCTCACATGGTCATACCATGATCCATACACCACTGAAGCCACAAAACAATGAATGAAAGCACTTCAGGAGTGTGGGGAAATCTGTGCATCTCCAATACAAACAACTCTATTACAGTATTTCACACATACTCTTTCCCTCCATGAATCTCTGGACGTAGCTGCTCCAGTCTCCAGGCTCTGGGAAAATCATGCTCATGTGTTCAAAATGAAAATAGGACACCACACTGTCCTTTGCATTGCGGGCCACATAGACTATCTGCACACATACAAAAAAATCATTGTCTGAAAAGTAGTTTTGCATTAAACATGTGGACTAGTGAGCATAAATCAGCTGAAGTGGTAGCTGGAAGTACCCATGCATTAGATGTGTTTCCTTTTGTAATCATTCAGCCTTCATATAAAATAAGAATCATACATTTGATTTGCAGAAATGAAACATATCATAACAGTAATGTTTTAGTTCTAGAGATGTAGACATGGTAAAGATCTGTAGTCAGTCCGTTCATCATTCCTGATGTTTGATCAAATGATAAATTATCTACATGGCATAAATTCTCTATTTATATTAACTTTTTATAACACAGGAATTTAGCTGAAAGTGTACATTTTTGTCAATTTCTGATACTGTACTTAAAAAGCATTTGACCTTGCAGTTTTGCTCCCAAAAAGACTTGGGTACAAACTGGACTGGAAGATGAGTCTTGATGATTCGAGGAGAGGTGTGGAGGTTTTCCAGCAGATCTGTTCCTTTGATTATGGGTTGAGAGGGCCTTGATCCTGTACATTATCATAACAGTTTACATGTCAGTGAATCCTACAGTGTGGTAAATACAACACAATACAACTACAGTACATGACAAACCTTGATGCAACAATTATCATTAAATTATAATAGACTACCTGGCACAATGAGTGCATTTACATGGAAATGAATTTACATTTAGTGGTCATGTTTTTGGAGTATTCTGAGCATGCAAACACTATATCCCGTTTCAGAAATCAAGTAAGACTTTACCTGTTTATGAGAAACCTGATTATACTAGCTGAAGTACTAAGAACTTGGATTACTGTGACATGTACACACATTATCCCGGTTATGGAGAGCCTCAAATTGTGCAGACATGGCTTCAGAGGGCATTCAGAAGGAAGAGAAACATAGCATAAAGGTGTTTGCATGTTTATGAAATATGATTCAACCTTTCCAAAATGGTATGCAGATCTCCAAGGTAACCACTCTTGCTTGGAGCGGGATAGATGTGTGTCGCTCTGGAGATGTCTGACCAAAATGCAGCAGGTCAAGGATGTAGGAGACCCATGTGTTTCCTAAAAGAAAGATGAGGGGAAATTACAAAGAATTTACAGTTTCAAATTGTTAAACTTTCAGGTTGTTCTGTAAAGTTGTTTACATCCTCACTGTGTTTTTTACAGAATTATTCTGGCAACCAAAGCTGCCAGTTTGTTTGTTTGTTATAGTGTACACACATCTATTCCAAAGCTACAAAATAAAGCAAACATCTCATAAATGTTTGTGAAGTGACCTGCTTTGGGGTATGATATAATAAGCACATCATCCGGCCTGGCCTGAAAGTTTTGGACGGTCTCCCAGTTGTCTGTGAAAAGGTGAGTCATCCATACTCCATGGAAATTGAACGGCTCTGGTCGAGAAATTGCATCCATCTTTATAAAAGAATACAACAAACAAATCGTTAATTAATGACACTGGAGGTTGCTTCATAAAATGACCTCTAAAAGCCATCTTAAAAAGTGCGTTTTTTCTATCAACGTTTACTATATTATGATACTGCAGTTTACAATGTTGATGTAGCTGCTGTACTTTGTCTACTGTTCCTTTAACAGGTGAAGCGGTAACAGCCAATCAGTGTCAGTGCAGGGCAGCAGGTCGCAGGTGAGGAGCGAGACAGAAATGACAAACAAAAACACAAGTAAAAATAACAGTAGAGCACCTAACTTAATGAATAGACACTTTTTGGAGGACTTGGAGGTGTTCACCCTCTGGCGTTGTTGCTGTGTTCGGGTTTTGATTGAGTTTTCTACGAGGATTTGGTGAGTTAAAAACGTTAATAAAAAACCAACAGTTTTCAGTTTGCATGCTGTTTCCTTGTTTTTCGAGCTAAATGTGCAGCCGAAATTGCCTGTAGCCAAGGAACGACAGTGTCAGTAAGCTTATTTGTGTATTTTATGGTGTGTCATTGTGTAAGGCAAACTGAGAAGCAACATGCAACAGGTATGATTTAGTTTAGCATTGTTGGTAAAGCGACGTAAAAGGCGCTTTAATATTAAAAACACTGGTATACTATGTTGGCACAAAATGCATTTTTCAAAATCAAGCTTGAAAAGATGTTATACATCACTGTTATTTTCTACTTTCATTGAGTTGGTTCTTTCTTTAGCAAAACTTAAGTTCTAAACATAAATATCAAATATTTATTATTTATATCAAAAATACAAAAATGAATTATTTTCAATATACATGCAAAGTAGGTTTTTTTGTTTGTTTGTTTTTATTGTAGCAGCCTGGGATATTTCAATGATTTGCAGCAACATTTATTGTGACAGTGCACCTAGAGGAAATACTATGTATTTTCTCCATGTCCCAAATAAGGTAAAATGACCTCATCAGGTGAAAAATAGTAAAAAAAGACAAATTCCAAGCCAAAAGCCCAGATGACTCCCAGACCGTATGTCTGCAACTAATTTTCCTACATAAATAAGCCGGCCGTTTAAACATAACCTCTGGTCTGTGGTCTATTATTCTTAAATGTTAGTTACAAACTACTCTTCTGAACCTAAGCTGTGGTCCCAACTATCTGCAAATACTGACAGTGCTACATACTGTGTACATATATGGGCAGGCACATCGGCCCTTAACCCTTAACTAAGAAAAACAACCTTTACTAGTTAATAACCTGTCATTAAATTATCCTTGTCACCACTTCTTATCTCAGTAAGGCTGTTAAGATCATTTTAATGTTTTAAAAATTTTACCTGTGTTTGCCAATGTCTCAAAAGAAGGTTTTTTTTTGTTTTGTTTTTTTTTATCTCTGCTGGAGTGAGAAACGTATGTTTTTGTTGATTCTTGTCTGAGATTTGAACAGAAAAAAATTCTGTAGGAGAAACTGTTGTTAAACAGCTGAGAATGTAGCTCTTTTCTTTAACATCTCTGCACTGTAGTGAGTCAAGATGTAGACTTTTGTCCCACAGAAAACAAGAGGATCAGCCCCTCTTATAAGATTCATGATGCGCTTTTTGCTCTGGTAGAGATGTATTCAGGCGCTTAACAGGTGAGGACGTTGTCCAACCCACATCTCTGGACACCAGACCACCAGCTGAACGGGGACTGCATTGGGTTGTGTAATCCTCTATAAATGTAGTGGGATGTGAACCCTCAGCCTTCTCTGTTATCCATGTTATACTAAGATTATTCTGTCGCAGTCTTTTTTTCCAAATCATCCACATTAGATTAATGGTCCAAGTGGAGTCCAGATTCATTAGCTTACTTTGCATGTCTTTCAGTGAGGTTTCCATTTGCTGAATTGTCTGGACATGCCGATCTGGCACGGTTGGTGGAGAGTTGTTTGTTTTTCACAGTATGGTATTCCTACTTTTACTTTAAATGTTAAACTTTTCTGTCTACTCTTTCACCACTGACAATGATTTAATGTTGCCTGTTAAACAAGTAGTGAATCCCACTGGAAAATGAGCATATTTTTTTAAAAAAAAAACTTTGTAAAGATAAAATGATCTGGAGACGTACCTTGTTCGGATCACTGATGATGTCCATGAACAGCTGTTTCCTGCTTGTATTTTCCTTTTATCCCAGTGTATTTATTCACTTGCGTTAAAAGTAAATCTTTAACCTTCCTTACCTCTCATCTGAAACAGATCCATTCATTACATGAATATGGGCTCAATTCCAGATGTGATTTGACAGCCCCTCACCCCTCTTTGGGTTTCATTGGTCCTTAGCCTCCACATACCTGCAACCGTCAAACCATCACCAGATGCCTCTAGACTTTTATCATATTTCCACAAACTAGTGCTGTCTTGGCTTGACTAGGTTTCACTCTGCACATCGGCCCATCATGGCCGGGATTTGCATCCCTTCAAGGTGTGTTTTCAAATGATGAAAGCTCGAAGTGATAACATTTAAAAGCATTAGACTGATCCATGGCTACAGGTCTTAGTGTCTTTCTATCTCACAACACAGTAGGTAAAAAGGGTTTACCTGTTGGAGGTGAGCTGTTTAAAGAGGTGCAATTGGAGCACGTTGTCTGCAGCTCTTTATCTAACAGCGCACTGGGGCTGTTTCTGCTTTCACTTTTCTCCCTGCGGTATCAGTAGACTTGGTTTTCCTTAGAAGTAAAGTCGCTAACAAAGTTTGGCTAATTGTGATAAACACATATCATTTGACTGTCAGTCTTTCTATCTATGATCAAACTGCTCTAAAAGTGATCCCAACTATGTATGTTATTGTTCACCTCTGTCGTCATTTTAGTTGTCATGTGGACTCAGCTTTCCACTTGTGTTAGTAATGACCTAAAAACCTGGTAGTGGTGGTTGTAGTTATTTTTCTTTGTGGCACTGCAAATATGATGCAAAATATGTAGTTTGGTTATATTGGAAAATAAATTGGCCACCATTGCCGCCACAAGGCATTTTTGCGATGACTCTGTTTCTAAAGATGTTTAGGGCCTAAAACTGTACAAGTGTACCAAATTTCATGCTTTTATGGGAAAAATGAACATTATTCTCACATATCATCTGGATTTTAGAGCCTAGAGGGGTGAACCTCTTTTGCTGCGCATTGCCACTGATCCATAAAGCAGCAAGCACTTTCCATTGTGTATGTGTGTTGCTTCTCAACCATTCTGCTAAATGTTGCTGATGAACTAAATTTCTTGGCAGAAGGGCTATTAGTTACTAGTTAATTATTGCATTTTTTGCTGCTGTGTCTTTATTTTTGTGAAACATTTATCAGATAGGTCGTAACCTTCTGTAAAGGCAATAAGCCACTTGAGGCTTTGGTTTACATTGATTTTAGAAGCACTCTGGTCTGTGTCATGCCTAACAATGCCCCAAGCCTACTCTAAAAGAGGGGCTCTTGTGGCTCAATGCTTAATTTCAGGTTGGCACAAAAAAGCTGAAGTAGATAGACATGAAAATAAACTTATGCATCATTCTGCACCAACACAAGGATTGTTTAATTATTAAAATTATAATTCAGTAACAGGCATGATAAAACATTAAATATCACCAGCTTGTACTTTATTAGTTATGAATTTTTTTTTTTTTTTTCAATGATTTCAGGCCATGTTAATAACAGACAGATTACTGACCTTGCAGTTTGCAATGGGACAAAAAATTCCACCTATTTTGGGACAAAAAAAAATGAATTTACATGTTAAAAAAAGGGAAAATTCCCACATTTCTACATATTTTTATACATTTGAATATGCAGCATAGCCTTTTAATCCTGATATATACAGTATATTGATGGTAGTGTTTTAAATTTGTCACATTAGTGTTTAATTGATGCTCTGTAAAAGAGAATTGCTGAGTGTATCATTTCAATTTCAAGAATCAGTGTTTATTGTGTTTTACAAAATTGTTATCTCTTTAGGTTAAGAAATTGAGCCATAGTTTTAGGAATTGTGTTTAAACAGTTGGAAGAACTGTAAAGGCCAGTGTTTTCCTGGTTAAAAATAAGTGTGCTAAGTGATGTAGTTTATGCTTAGAGTTTTGCAGGGATGTGGTTTAGAATTTCTATTTGAGTTAAAACACTGAAATTGTTGTGTTCTGGAGTCCTGTTGTTGATATATGAGCTTTAAGTTGTCAGAGTTGTGCGCATAGTTTCATTTTTTGTTTGTATACAATGGAGAATAACTGTAAATGATAATGTTGTAGTGAAAATGCATGTGTCTGGGATGTACTGCGCATGCAATTAGATAAATGAGACTTGCATTATACTGCACGAGTTGTGTGAGAGATTTTAAGTGGATTATTTGATGTTGTTTTGCTGTTAAACACGGTCCCCGTTTACTTTAATTCATGAGGAATGTTTGACTCTTTTGAATTCTTTGTTCAGGAAGAAAAAAAATGAAAGAGTACGCTTGTTATTCAAAACACATGTGCCAAGAAAGCTGGAAAAATTCTCCCTTTGATTCAGGCCATTTGCAATCCATTCCCCTGCACAGCTGCTCAAATGAGCATGAAGTAGGATTTGGCAGCATCTAGTGGTGAGATAGCAGACTGCAAACAAATAAACCCCAGGTGTTCAATAGATTACAATCTTGTGGGTGAGCAGAGTGGCTCTCGCCAACACATATTTGTATGTTACCTAAAGGCCATGGAAGATGGCCATCTTCCATGGCCTTTAGGTAACATACAAATGCTAGAACCGGTGTTTAGTTTGTCCGTCCTGGGCTTCTGTAGAAACTTGACGGTGCAACATAGTAGACACAGTGTGGGGCTTTTGATGTAGATGTGAAGGGCTCGTTTTAAGATAATGAAAACATAATTCTTAGTGTTTAAGTCACTGGTACAATTTTCAACAGAGCCTGATGCTGCAGTGAAGAGAGAACAAAAAAACAATTATATTTATGTATTACATGATATTTGCTTTAGACAGACAGACAGACAGACAGACAGACAGATAGATAGATAGATAGATAGATACTTTATCAATACAGAGACAGATACACAAGGGGATTTAGAATATAAGCAAAGGCATTAAAACAACTAAAAACACAGCAGTGAAATATTAGTGTAGTCCTACGTCTACTGCAGAGAAACTCTTCAACAATGCACTGACATTGTTTCCTAAAGACTGTTGTTGATTGCAGGTTTTATTAACAATATAAATGTGAATTTAGTAAACTTCTAGCTAAAGAAATGCATGACATTATGCTGATTTGTAAACATAGAAAAAGTACATTCAACAAGAGTTAAACATATGAAAGTCATCGGTCAACAATAAGTAGAATTGTCTGACAATAATTACACAATATCCCTGTAAATCAAATTTAACATTGTGTATAATGTGAATGAAAGGCTATTTGGAGTGTTGTTAAAAGGTCATGCGCAATGTTTGAGTACGACAGCTGTCAACCTTTTACAAAGTTTAGATCTGTGTGAATGCTGTGTGGTTTAGCTGAAAGTGGCCAAGGGCCTGTGTCCACCTAACATTTTTTTGTCTCAAAAAAAAAAAAAATGTTGGTGTCTTCTTCATTTGTCTCCTATGAGGAGTAGGCGTCTGCTGCTGCATGCGGCTGCCTGGAGAAAAAGCTGTATGCCCAGTGTCTTTTGTCTTTTTGTGCCTCTCCTGTTATTGTGTATAAATAATATTAAATCTAATTTTATTACTTAATGTGTGCACAAAAGACAATCGTATGAACAAGCTTTTGTTGTTGTTTTTATTGCGAATACAGAAATATGGATATGATTAAAAACCAATGTATTTACATTTCTGATCACACAAGTCCCTTTTGAGTGTCAATCTAAATGGTGTTTTCATACAGCTGTTCTTTAAATACACAATTTAATTAAATTAACATACCGTAAAGACTAACATATGTGGGTCATTTGGTGGACATGACATGAATACATTTGATTGATTTTAAGGATTTGGGGATTTTTATGTTTTCCATACATACATTGTTATTATATTCACCTTCAGACACGATCAGTCATTTAATTTCCATTGTGCTTCATTAAAAAATATAGCTCCCAGCCTTAATTCAGATAATTTACAAGACTATACACTCTATGCCTCTGCTATTGGGCATCCGTAACTTGATTTTGTCAAAGAAAATCCACATTTCTAGTCAGTCATGGACCCATCTCCACATGTACACAGCCTGGCCAGTCCTGTTCAAATTTCAGTGCGGAACTTAAGTGTGAGATCCGTCATCTTTTTCTTGTAGTCTTCATCAAACTGTTCATTCTGGGAAACAGTGAAATGGTTTTTCCAGTCACCAACTTTCCCTTCACAATGACAAAGAGAATCAGAGAAGTGTGTTAGCCAAAGAGATCTTATGTCACACACATGTATCCATTTATTCATCAGTTTACCTTTTCTCATGAAAGGAGAAATTTTGAAATCCATAACTTTGATCGTAGAATAGTTGGCCATGTTGTCCTTTTTCATATTATCAAAATGCGATCCACCTGCTACTCTTTTCTTCTCCTCATCTGAACGAGACAAACCAAGAAAGCTGCAGAGTTTGTCTATTTCCCGTCCAGTGTCCTGGAAACACAATGGTCAGATATCATCATTGATTTCTTACCAGATAGTGGAGAGAAGTAGCCTGAATAGGAAGAGACCCCAAAAAATAACTAGATCACCTCAATCAGATCTTCGTAGAACATGTAATGAATTTTTGGATAAGTCTGTTTCTTCTTCCACCAGCCGTTCACATGGTCGTACCAGGATCCCCACACCACTGAAAACACAGGACAATAAATGAAAGCATTTCATTAGTGTTCAGTAAAAATATGTGCATCTCTGTCACTACATACTGTAGTTACCTCCAAACAGCAGGAAGCAGCCTGAGATTTCAACATTTGGGTAGTGATCCTTGTTTAAGTTTTTTTTTTTTAAGGGGAACAACTGCCATTTGTTAAAGTATATTATTGTAGAGGCTATATGACATAATAGAAGAAACGCTGCAACCTGCTGAAGTAGTAGGATTTTACAAATGGCAGCAGTTACTGTATTTATGGGATTATCTAACTAGCTGTCTACCAAAACATAATATGCCGTACGTGTTGTTAGGGGCATTTCTCCTGAGAGTAGGATGACTGTCACATGTTATGGATTTATCATTCCAGTGGACAGCACTTTTATACATTAGAAGTCTTACAAGAGCAAGATAAGATAAGGTATGACAAGTGTCTCTGTCTTGTGAGTGTTTATGGTTAACATAAAATAGAGTGAAAGCATTTTTTTTTATATTGCAGATATTTTATTGCAGATAAATTCTATATTCTTGCAACCAGTTACTTTTAACTGTGATGTTGCTATACCCGAAAGTTTCATAGTTTTTCATGCATGTAATTCAGTTTCCACAATTATAATATTTATCACCTTTAATACTGCACCCACTAACTTGTAAGAGCCAACTTAAAGATCTGTAGTGACAAAATGTCAGGATTAAGACAATGTCAAAACAAGAGTGAGCACTGTGGAGCTCTGTGTCTGTGTTGTCTGAGAGAGACAGAGAGAGAGAGGAAGAGAAGGTGGAAGGTGGACTATTGCATGCAGTGTTCTGTAAATTATCAATAGCTAAAACATCAATAACGGAACAAAACTTTTTGACCCTCCTGCACTGCCTGATATTTTTCAGGAAGTTTTCCCAAACCTATCTGTCTGCCTTCATTGTCCAGCTTTATATGTAGTCTTTGGTTCACACAAACACAAGACTTTACCCCAAGAAGCAGACGTTGAAAACAAGGGAACTTTGAGATAAGTTTGAGAAATGATTGTTTTCCCAAATCTCAACATACCTATCTTAACTTGACTAAACCTAACTTGCATAACGTTATGTAAAGTATGCAAAGTGACAACACCATTTATGGGCTACTAATTTGTCAGATATTGTATGAGGATACAGTATTAATTGTATGCTAATATTAAATTTATTTCATGCTAAAAGAAACAACAATTGCATTGCAAGTTAATACTAGGTTTTTAAAAAGATTTGTCCACGTGACTTCTGGTATTAACCAAATCAATGTACGGTCTTCAATCTGAACACAATACACAGATAATTTAGTTGGTTGGATACAGCTAATGATGTCTCTGCACTGCACACACACACACACACACACATACACAGAGTATTTTTCATACGTACTCTTTCCCTCCATGAATCTGTGAACGTAGTTGCTCCAGTCTCCAGGCTCTGGTTGACCCATGTTCATGCGGTCAAAGTGAAAATAAGACACCAGGTTGTCTTTGGCATTTCGGGCCACGTAGACCATCTACAGAAGAGGAAAGCATTTAAATGATAGGACCTCACTTTTGCACACTTTCCCCTTAAATCCTACCTCAAATATGAGTCCTCAATGTTACTTTGTCCTGAATCTATATAATACACAAAGTAATGACCCTGCAGTTTTGCTGCCAAAAGGACTTTGGCACAAACTGGACCGGAAAGTGAGTCTTGATGAGTCGAGGAGAGGTGGGGAGGTTGTCTGCTAGTTCAGTTCCTATATGAAGAGGTAAAGATACAGTGAGTAAAGCCATGAAGCTGTAAAGTAATGAAATTGTTTCTTAACTGCAACATTGATACTAATAAAACTACTACTACTAAAAAAAACTGTAAAAACTTTTGAGATTCAATGACGATGTTTACTGAAGTTTGTGGAAATCAACACACAGTAAACTATAGGCTAAATAAGCGTCTGTATTTTATGATGCACATAGGTCTAATAAATATGAATATCATAATATATGAAATATGGTGAATATAATTGGGTGTCTTTTTCACCTGAACCGAAAGATAGGAAGTGGACTTCCAAGAAAGGCACTCTCTCAAAGATTGGGACGGATCTCTGACGTTCTGTCTGTCCAAAATACAGCAAGTCGAGGATGTAGGAGACCCATGTGGTTCCTATTTGACAAACAGATACAGAGAGAAAAAAACTCACAACCCCTCACCTATATACACATGTCTTTTTCTGAGCCGTAAAGTTTTCACTGCTGTTCATGTTTATAGATTGACCTGCTTTGGGGTATGTTGCAATAAGTATATCATCTGGTCTGGCCTGAAAGTTTTGAACATTTTCCCAGTTGTCTGTGAAATAGTGGGTCATTGGGACTCCATGGAAATCAAACAGTTCAGGTCGAGGGGGTACCTCCATCTTTTAAAGAAAAGAAAAGACAAGAAAAAAATCAAACATACAAAGCACTTAATCATTGCGTGAGAGTAATCAAGCTGCGGCAATTGTGTGGAAAAGAATGTAAACATTTTTCAAATCAGATTGTGTTAAAAAGTAACTTCTTCAAGTCATCTTCAAAGAAGACAAGACACAATACATAGTTATCAATCAAGAAGGACAAATGTCTGTCCAAGATTGAGTATTAGGTTGCAGTCAAAAAAACAAACAAACACTGATGCTATGTAAGAAAAAAACTGTTGAATATTGAACTGAAAACGTAGTTGAAAGTATACAGCCTTCATGTACATTTTGAATTACTTTTATTTACAACTCCATTCTCATCTTCTCTGCTTCATATTTATCAAGAAATTAACTCTTTTTACACTTTAAATGAATTAAGACACATACCGTGCTCGGATCAGATGACATGCTGAATGCTGCTAGTTTCTCTGCTGTGTTTCTGACACTTCTCTCTTCTTGCTGTAGTTTTTCTCAGACAAGCAAATTGTTGTCCTTCTCTCTTCTTAGTGCATAGCAATTTCCTTATTGTAATTGGAGGCCCAGTCCCACATGTGATAAGGTATTCAGCCCCTCCCCTTTCCAGATCTCCTGAGCGTTTACCCTTTAATCTCTTGTTCTCTCAGAAACACACAGAGCATGCATAGTATAGAGTGCTGCCGTTTATTTGTAGGTCAAAACGGTAGTTGGTATTGCCCTGGTTCTCTCGTCAAAAAGCCTATGAAATTTTTCATGTGAACTTTGGATTATTTCAGAAAATACCTACTGTGGCAAACAGATGTTTATTACATGTTTTGTACGGCAAGTTAATCTCTAAACAAATTGACATAACTTTTTTGAAGCATAAATGGCAATTTTCAGAAGTAAAACAGTAACATTAGGCTATAAACAAAATACACTATGGTCACATGACCTAACATTGCCACAACAATCAGGCTGTAAAACTGTGTTCGGTGTTATCATGTTCTGTATTAATTTACCAATAGTTAGCAAACACCTCTTTTAATGCACAGAAAAGCTTAAAGATTCATGAGTTGGGTATTCACTGCTGTATTTTATGTCAGAGAATATGTGAAAATCTCTTCAGCTTGTGTTAAACACACAATGCTAACTCATTTCCGGGTTTTCAGACTCATTCCTGCCCAACTTTATATCTAATCTTTGTTAATTCAGTGTGTAAAATATTTGCACACATGAGTCAGTACAAAACATTTTTGTGGTTTAACAGGTCATAGCAGTGCATGCGTTGTGACTGTGCTTTCTCAGCCCATGCCTTGAGTGCACTTTTTTACTTTATATGATCTTGTTTGTTCACTGTTTTTTGAGAATGAAGAACAAAAATCCAGAATTACTTTGGTTTGATTAAAATGACAAGTTGGACTGTTTGGAAAATTAGGCAAGGTAGACTGAATAATACACGCTACAAGTATGGAGGCATACAGAATATACAATTTACATTTTTGTATAACTTTTTTATTTGGTCTCACACCTGTATACATTGAAACTGATACCTTGTAAGTCTCTTTGTGCTGGGTTTCTAATGTTTTTGATGCATGACACTAAATTGAAATGTCAGTATATTTAAGGACTATGTAGTTGTACATATTTTTCAGTGTAGCGTTAAGATGGTCAATGTGAGAATTTATTAGCAGTCAGCTAAAAGTCATTCAAAAAATTGCATTAAGTTTTAGTTGCAGTTGCAGACATGCCAGCAGTACAAGGAACAAAAACCTACAAGTAGTTTTGTAAATCGATGATCACAGAAAAATAAGAAATTATCTCTGTGTCTCTGTGTGAAGTTACAGTTAGGGATGAGCTCCACTGTGGGTTTAATTTAGGAGTTAAGGCAGAGATTATGTTAATAAACAACTTTTAGGTTAGGCTTTTTCTATCTTATCCAGCAAGTGATGAAAGCCCAATGTGTGCTAAAGACAATGTAAATCAGGCACACAACGCTCTGTGTGCAGCACTAAGGGCATTGACCCCAGGCAAAACCCTGTTTTTAAGGAGTCCCGTGGATGATTTGGGGGGAAAATATTGAGAGTGACAGAAATTTGAATGAATGTGATTGATTTAAGGAAATTAAACAAGCAGGAGTTTGCTAATTCTATCACAATGATCTTTATTTATTTTTTTTTTATTACTTGCTTCCAAAGTTAATGTTAATAATTGATAGAGAGCTGTAGGTTGGGAGGCACAAACATTTTGGCTTCTGAAGGGGGCTATAACAAAGTTTGAGATCCGCTGAGGCAATGAAGGTGATAATCTCACAGAAACGCCACAGACTCATCTCCAAATAAACACAGCCTGTGCGGTCCTGTTTAAATTTCAGTGCGGAACTGAAGTGTGAGGTCCGTCATCTTTTTCTTGTAGTCTTCATCAAACTGTTCATTCTGGGAAACAGTGAAATGGTTTTTCCAGTCACCAACTTTTCCTGCAGAACCACAAAGAGAATCAGTCAGAATCTATTTTTGTTCATGTAACACACATTTATCTGTTTTATCTTCAGGTTACCTTTTCTCATGAAAGGCGAAATTTTGAAATCCATAACTGCGTTTGTAGAATAGTTAGCCATGTTGTCCTTTTTCATGTTATCAAACTGCACACCACCTGCTACTCTTTTCTTCTCCTCATCTGAGCGAGACAATCCAAGAAAACTGCAAAGTTTGTCTATTTCCCGTCCAGTGTCCTGGGAATACAGTGATCAGATGTTATCATTGCATTGTTTCCAAAGTAGCCTAAACAGGAAGAGACCCAAAAAACAAATATATTACCTCAGCCAGATCTTCATAGAACACGTAATGGACTTTCGAATTACTCTGTTTCTTCTTCCACCAGCCATTCACATGGTCATACCAGGATCCAAACACCACTGAGGTGAAAGAACAATAAATAATAAGCACTTTAGTAGTGTTTAGCGGAAATGTGTGCATCTCTGTACAAATTAAAAACTCTATTATTATAGTGTTTCATACATACGCTTTCCCTCCATGAATCTGTGGATGTAGTTGTTCCAGTCTCCAGGCTCTGGCTGAACCATGTTCATGCGATCGAAGTGAAAATAAGACACCATGTTGTCTTTGGCATTGCGGGCCACATAGATGATCTACAGAAGAAGAGAGTGTACCTAGATGTTTGTTGTAGTAACTGGATATAGAACACCAAATTCTACTGCTTGTCTTTGTTATCACTCAGCCTTTTAATGAAATATTAATCCTTGTCTGTCATATCAGCATCTTGTGATCATGCATTGAAATAATACAAATAACACAGACATACTTACCCTGCAATTTTGCTCCCAAAAGGACTTTGGCACAAATTGGACTGGAAAGTGAGTCTTAATGAGCCGAGGAGAGGTGGGGAGGTTGTCCACCAGGTCTTTTCCTGTATGAAGAGGTAAAGATGGAGTGAGAAGTGCTGCATTTGCCAGTCGTGACGACCTTCTGGCACAGTACTGACCTGGTTTAATTCCAACTTAAAGGATCGTGGCTACTTTGTATCTATGGGTAATTATACATATGAGTGTACAAAATGACCTGCAAAGTTCCCCAAGGCTTTTTTTTTTGGCCTCTTGTGTTTAACAGCCACATGCTTACACAGGTTCAGATTATGGAGAACTATGTAACCATTATTATGCAAAAGCCACACAGATTTACTTAATCAAATCATCAAAGGACTATGGTCCAATACAAACTCTGACTATCAGTCGTGTTACAGTAGTGATGTACAGTGTATCACATGAGATTAGTAACAACCATACTTAATTTAAGCCAAGTTCCCTAAACATAAACTCATAATGAAATAAACGTAAAATTGAAGTCTTTTACTTACATTGTAAGTTTATTTAGAAAAACTCTGTATGCATTTAACATACAGAAACGAAGAAGTATATTTTGAAAAGACACAATGTATTTAACATGCATAAATTGATATGATGCAAGTATGTGAAACGTGGTGAGTACATCTGATCGTGCGTTCTACCTGAACCCAAAGACGGGACCATGATCTCCAAAAAAGGCACTCTGTCAAAGATTGGGATGGATTGCTGTCGCTCTGTTTGACCAAAATACAGCAGGTCGAGTATGTAGGAGACCCATGTGGTTCCTAAAAGATAGACATAAAGAGAAAGAGGAAAATAAAATAATCGAAACCCATCACCTCTATACACACATCTTTTATAGGCTATAAAGCAATTACACTGCTGCAGAGTTGGCAGATGATTGAAGGAAATCTAGCCGCCACTTGCATATTTTACCAGCATGTGGTTGGTGGCTGTTGCCAATTTCATACCCTGCACTGCTGTTCATGTTCATAGACTGACCTGCTTTGGGGTATGTTGCAATAAGTATGTCATCTGGTCTGGCCTGGAAGTTTTGAACGTTCTCCCAGTTGTCTGTGAAATAGTGGCTCATTGAGACTCCATGGAAATCAAACAGCTCTGGTCGAGGAGGTAACTTCATGTTTAAAAACAAAACAAAGAAAGAAAAGAATCAAATTATGCAAAGTAACCATTGTCCAAGAGTAATCAAACTGCAGCAATATGATTGTGTGGGAAATGATGCAAATATTGTTCATTGTCAGACGCAAACAGTTAAGTCTGATTTTGTTAAGAAATAACTTCAAGTAATCTTCACAATAAGAGACACAATAAACTGTCCAAACAGTCCAAAAGGACAATGATGTTCTCAAAGACTGAGTATTACATTGCACTCAAGAAACAAGAAAAAACTGGTGCTGTTAAAGAAAGAAGGGGCTGATAATTTAAATGTATGAAGAAGCATTTGCAAATATACAGGGTTGAGATGCATTTCAAATTACTTCAGTCTACATGTCCGTTCTCTTGTACTTAGCGTTACATGTTGATGAACTCCACTTGACAGTTCGGTACAAGGTAACTATTTAAGAAACAAACTTACCATGCCCCGATTAAATGCCATGCTGAACACCGCTTCTTTCTCTGCTGTATTTCTGACACTTCCCTCTTTTCCTGCTGTAGTTTTTCCTCAGTCAAGCAAACATTTCTGTCCCTCCTCTCGCTTCCCATTGCATAACATTGTTTCTATTGTAATTGGAGGCTCAGCCCCAGTTGTGAAAACATACTCCAACTCCTCCCCTGTCCAGATTTCCTGGGCGTTCACTCTTTAGTACCCTGTTCTTTCAGACACACACAGATATGCATATGATATATGTATCTGTATACCCAATTTGTCAAGAATCAGCTTTATTTGATTCAGTGTGTAAGTTTAACACACAAGTTAGTAGAAAATATGTAGGGCATGTTTGTTTAAGAAAAAATGAATAGGAAAGATTTATAGATGAAAGTCAGTCAGCAAAAATAATCCTCAAGAAAAAAATATTTACTGGTATACTCTGATCACACAGTGGAAAACAGTGTGAACAGTAGGGATGAGCTCTTTTTTAATTGCAAATATGGACATTTGAACAAAAACCTTTGTATGTTCATAAGTGTTTAGTGTCTCTGATGGTGTGAAATGTGTAGTTACACAGCTGCTCTTTAACTGAACATTTACTTTTTCATTGGTGGAAATTTAGGGATGAGCAGATCGTCTCTGCGGGACTGATACTTCATTACTCACAAGTTGCTCATTTGGTATAAATTCCCTAAAACATATCGATAATAAAATGACATACATACAAAACATGGGTGGCTGGACCACTTCCATACATTTTTACTACTTTTGTATGTTCATGCCCATACAGCCATCACGTTTAGCTGTCTCCTATGTGACATCAGAACCTATCACGTACAACTGTGCAGAGTCGCATACTTCTGCATCAAACATGAGAACAGTATGTTGTGGTGCTAATTTTCACTTAGAGACAAAAATACAGCAAGATGCATTATTTGTTAAATTAAACTGCCACTAAGCAGCAACATGAATAACTTCATGCCATGACATGTCCTGACCTGTGTGTGTGTGAGTGTGTGTGTGTGTGGGTGTGTGCGTGTGTGTGTCTGTGTGTGTGAGTGTGAGTGGGCGTGGTTTTTCCCTGCAGGCTGGGCCAGGTGCAGGCAATTCCCTGATGAGCTGGTGGTGGGTCTACTTAAGCTGAGGTCTCAGAACTGTTCATTGCCCGAGTATACTCCTACTAAGTGGTAGATGTTCCTAACTGCCTCTCAGTATCTTCCATCAGTTGTTTCTCCTGTTTTTGGATTTTGCCTGTGTGGCTTACGTCTTGTGTTTTTTCCTTGTCTCAGAGTCACCTCAACTCCACGCTTTGTGCTCCAGCTGCTTGTGTGTTCGCCTGCCTGCTTGCCTGCCTGCTTGCCTGCCTGCCTGCTTGCCTGCTTGCCTGCCTGCCTGCCTGCTTGCCTGCCTGCCTGCCTGCCTGCTTGCCTGCCTGCCTGCCTGCCTGCTTGCCTGCTTGCCTGCCTGCCTGCTTGCCTGCCTGCCTGCTTGCCTGCCTGCTTGCCTGCTTGCTTGCCTGCTTGCCTGCCTGCCTGCTTGCCTGCCTGCCTGCCTGCCTGCCTGCCTGCCTGCTTGCCTGCCTGCCTGCCTGCCTGCCTGCTTGCCTGCCTGCCTGCCTGCCTGCTTGCCTGCCTGCCTGCCTGCCTGCTTGCCTGCCTGCCTGCCTGCCTGCCTGCCTGCTTGCCTGCCTGCCTGCCTGCCTGCTTGCCTGCCTGCTTGCCTGCCTGCCTGCTTGCCTGCCTGCCTGCCTGCCTGCCTGCCTGCCTGCCTGCCTGCTTGCCTGCTTGCCTGCTTGCCTGCCTGCCTGCCTGCCTGCCTGCTTACCTGCCTGCCTGCCCACTTGCTTCCCTGCCGAGGCTTTGGACGCTCATCCGAGCACCCAAGGTCTCTAGAAGGAATCCTCTCACTGTAAATAATAAACACCCTTCAATTACTAAACTCTCGTCTTGTGCTTTGTGTCAGCGCTTGGGTCCTCAGCATGTCAGAATTGTCACATCTTCAGTCATTTAAAAACAACAAAACCTGACAGTTATAAGCAGGGTTAAACAATAATAGATTAATTATCTATTATTAAGAAATTATCAGTGTCAGCAGTGGTATTGGTATCATTAAAATTGTAATGAAAGAATCATATTGAAATAATAAAGACTGATATCGCTCAGTCTTAGTTGACATCAGACTATACATTTTCGTTATTTAACTAGGCCTGCTTTTGGTTAATTACATCATTAATTAATTTTTCTGTTTTCTATGCATACATTCACTTGTTCTAAAGGAAATATTCACTTGCAGACACAACCAGTCATTTGATTTCCATCTTGTTTCATCATAATATATTGTTCACAGCCTTAAACCTTTATGATGATAATTAACAAGAGATTCACTGTACACCTCTGATACAGGCAACAGTAACTAGAATTTCTCACAGAAATGCCACATTTTTGTCTAGTCTTGTTCAAATTTCAGTTCGGAACTTAAGTCTGACGTCCTTCATCTTTTTCTTGTAGTCTTCATCAAACTGTTCATTCTGGGAAACAGTGAAATGGTTCTTCCAGTCACCAACTTTCCCTGAATGACAGAGAAATAGACAGATATATTATCTTGAGGTGGAGAGCTGATTTTTTTCCCTCTTGTCACAGACATTTATCTATTTATTCATTACGTTACCTTTTCTCATGAAAGGAGAAATTCTGGAATCCAGAACTGGGATCATAGAATAGTTGGCCATGTTGTCCTTTTTCATATTATCAAAATGCGATCCACCTGCAACCCTTTTCTTCTCCTCATCTGATCGAGACAAACCAAGAAAGCTGCAGAGTTTGTCTATTTCCCGTCCAGTGTCCTGGAAGATATCATCATTGCATGCTTACCAGCTTGAGGAGAAAAGTAGCCTGAATAGGAGGAGACTCAAAAAATAACTAGATCACCTCACTCAGGTCTTCGTAAAACATGTAATGAATTTTTGGATAAGTCTGTTTCTTCGTCCACCAGCCGTTCACATGGTCATACCAGGATCCCCACACCACTGAAGCCACAACATAACAGCACGTCAGTAGTGTTCAGTATAAATGTGTGTATCCCTCTACCAATAAAAAACTCTACTTACTCTTTCCCTCCATGAATCTGTGAAAGTAGTTCCTCCAGTCTCCAGGCTCTGGGTGAATCATGTTCATGCGATCAAAGTGAAAATAAGACACCAGGTTGTCTTTGGCATTGCGGGCCACATAGACTACCTACAGAAGAAAACACACCCAATAGTTTGTTGTAGTAACTGGAAGTGGAGATGCCTTAAATTCTACTGCTTCCTCTTGTTATCACGTAGCCTTTAAATGAAAAATGAGTCCTTTGTGTGACTTTGTCCGCTATTTCAGCATCTTATGATCATCCATTGAAATACAGAAATAACAAATAAACTACCGACCCTGCAGTTTTGCTCCCAAAAGGACTTTGGCACAAACTGGACTGGAAAGTGAGTCTTAATGAGCCGAGGAGAGGTGGGCAGGTTGTCAGCCAGATCTTTTCCTGTATGACAAAGTTAAGTGTAAGAAGACTAATGTTGTAAAGTCCTTCAGTAGTTTCTTTACTGCGGTATATGCTAGGGGTGTAACGATACAGAAAAATCGTACTTTGGTTTTGAAGTCACGGTACAGTACGGCGATGAGAGACGGAGCGATGCATTGTCGTATTTATAAAGAATTCCATCTAAAGTGCGATTAAAACTGAGTCTAAAACAGAAAAGTCTTGTGTAGAAGTCTAAAGAAGTCACTTCCCCTTGCTGGAAGTGCCTACGTTTTGCTGTGGGCACTTTGACATTGTGAGGAAAATCTCTGTCACTGCGATGCAATCTATCAATCAGCTGTGTGATCAGCATAATGTTTCTCTTGTTTTCAATAGGCCTACTCTTTTTTGTCAGTAGTTGAAAATAATAAAATTAATCTCTTGGGTTCAGTTTCTTTGGTTCAGACAGGAATGTGCGGCCTGAGTTGCACTCCAG
Source organism: Plectropomus leopardus (assembly GCF_026936395.1). Lineage (NCBI taxonomy): Eukaryota > Metazoa > Chordata > Actinopteri > Perciformes > Serranidae > Plectropomus > Plectropomus leopardus. Next base: position 14,121,204 of record NC_142184.1, on the reverse strand, counting down.
TATCCAAATGCGCTCACACCTGGTACACAGTCTGTAAACAGGCACGTTTTGTAAAAACAAAATCTATTTCTGTGCATATTAACTCTCTAACCAGCTGCTGCAGGTTGGATGTTCAGTAAAACACAGGACACACAGTGATGAAGACTGTGCACCACAGTGCACACTTTGTGCGTTTTGACCGACAGCATAATGATAACCTGGTGAGTTCACAGTGACATGGTTCAGTACAATCATCTGACTGTTTTATCTCAGCTGTCTTCTTCTTTTGTGTCTTTTGCGGTACATAACACCACTACATTTAGTGCTGCCTCCACCCGACAGAGTGTAATTGCACACATGAGCTATGTGCATGTCAGGATGAAGACCTGTGCAAGTGGAGGAGAAGTGACAGTGAGGCACTAGAGACTGAAACATTAATTAAATAAGCATATGTAGTTTATTTAATAAAAACACGGTCTTCACCTATTCTACATGGAAATTATACTGTATCTAATATAATGGAAGGGGAAACACTGAATTATTATTATTAATATTTACGGACCATGGTACACCTCTGGACCGAACCAGAAGTGCCTGTACCGTGATGGTTTGGTATGAATACATGTATTGTTACACCCCTAGTATATACAGTGTTTTGTAAAACAAACTTTTCAAACATAATGGTAATGTTTAGCGTAGTAGATGAGGTATACTGAAGGTTAAATAAGTGTTTGTATGTTTGTGATTCATGTATGTGAATTATGTGGAGTATATTTAATCAGCTATTCGACCTGAATTCAGAGATGGGATGAGCATCTCCAAGAAAGGCACTCTCTCAAAGATTGGGACAGATCTCTGTCGTTCTGTCTGTCCAAAATACAGCAGATCGAGGATGTAGGAGACCCATGTGGTTCCTTAATGACAGACGGAAAAAGAGAAAGAAATGATATGATCCAAACTCATTACCTCTGTACACATATTTTTTATAAGCCATAAAGCTTTTGCACTGCTATTCATGTTTATAGACTGACCTGCTTTGGGGTATGTTGCAATAAGTATATCATCTGGCCTGGCCTGAAAGTTTTGAACATTCTCCCAGTTGTCTGTGAAATAGTGAACCATTGGCACTCCATGGAAATCAAACAGCTCTGGTCGAGGAGGTGACTCCATCTTTATGAAAAATATAAATTAAACAAATGATCGAAACAAATAAAGCATATAATCATTGTGTGAGACTAATCCAACTGCTGCAATTTGTCTGGAAAAGAATGCAAAGATTGTTTGCTTTCAGTCACAAGCAGTTAAGTCAGACTGTGTTAAAAAGCAGTTTCTACAAGTCATCTTAAAAGAAGGAGAAACACAATAAATAGCGAGCAAGAAATTAACTCGACTGTCGAGTAAAGCTCAGTGCAGCTCTCTGAAAAAGAGTTTGAGGCTTTTGATGAATTTAGACACATACCATGCCCTGATCAAATGACATGCTGAAGGCTGCTGGTTTCCCGGCTGTATCTTTGACAATTTTCTCCTGCTGTAGACTCGGAGCCTGTTGTCCTTCCTCTCTCTTTTTATTGCGTAACACTTTCTCTGTTGTCTCTGGCTTAGTTTCAAATGTGACATGGGGCTCTGGTCACTCCCCTTCTGAGTGAAGGGGAGTGACTAAAACTAGAAAATGCATTTGGAAATGTGTTATAACCAATTTGCCACTGTGCAGCAGAGCATTAGGACGTGAAGTCTCCATACTGTTGTGCAGTAAAAACTGCTGCTGTTGTATACATTGTCTTGTCATGTCTTCCTGGATGAATTATCAGCAACCACTATAAAACGCATCTCTCCCAGTCAGGTAAATGACCCTCATTCTCCTATTTGACAGATGCAGATGCTATCAATCTCTCCACTGAGCATCCAAGCAAAGTAAGGATGCACTGCATCAGATATTACATCACTGCTACTACTACTACGACAGGCTGTCGTAGTAGTAGTGATGTAACCTCCACCCCCCAAAACCATGATTAAGAACCACTCAGACATTCTGAAAGACAATCAATCAAGATGATTGAAAATTAGCTTTCATGCATTTGTTTGTTTGTATGTTTATGCATGAAAAAGCTTATTAAAACCTATAATAGTTGTCATCAGACTTACGGTTCCTGAAATGCACATTGTTTTATGCCATGTGCTGTACCCACTAAGCTACCAATATCCTGGTTTACACCAGGGAAAACACATGGTTTCATCCAAACTTATCAAATACTGCTGCTTTGTCAGTGGACTTTCACAGCAAAAAAATGACATGCTAGGAAACTTCTTGCATCTGTTGTTGACGTTCTAGGACAGCATGTCATTGTACCATTGTCATATGCACTGTGGCTTTTCAAAATTCACTTCAGATTTTAAAGGTAATTTACAGCTTCTGCTAGTTACATGAATACTGTCTTTTTCTAAATACACTTACAGTCTGGGTAAAACACCTTGTTTTAACTTTTATTCCCTTGTACAACAAAATCAGGTGGTAAGGTTAAGAAAAAACATCATGGTTTGGCTCAACATCCACACGGAAAGCAAACAGTGGTTTCCCTGGTGAAAGTCTAGGGTTTATTGGTTGCTTCTCGTAGTTAAACTCTAAACCCCACCCAGTGCAAATCATCCTGCCATAAAGCAAATTAAGTATTACTTTAAAACTGTGATCGTACAAAAATACCACTGAATGCATTGGTTACGAGTAGCAGACAAGTAGTACTAGAGGTAGTAGTAGTAGCAACAATATAGCAATATTAGAAGCTGCAGTGGTATTCATAGAAGTAATAGCTGTGGATGGGGAGTGAACATGTGACCATTGGTTCCCCAAAATACTTAGTGACTTTACATTATAACATTTTTTGAAAAAAGCTTTTGTCCAGCATTTATGCTGAATACAAGCATGCCTGCCCTTGCAGAGCTAAACATTTTGACATTTGAATGGTTTCTGTAGCTCAAAGCAGGAAGGGTAGAAGCAGCTTTGGGCTTGAACATACTGCATGGATTTTAAAAACAATGCCAGTCACTTGGGAATTGTCTGCACAGTGTGTGTGGGTTCAATTCAAAACAGATGGCATTCCTTTTCGTTTGAGTTGCCTTTGAGGTTGCACGCAATGGGAAGAACAAAGCTTTTTTATAGTTATTATTATTTATTTGCGTTGTTCTTTTTACATCTTCCACTCTGTTCTGGCAAATTAAAGCCACAGTACAGTTTGTCCCAGAGAATCACCCTCGGATATGTGTAGATAAAGATTCTTGGTCCATTTTCAAAAATACTTCCGGTGGGCTTGGGAGGAAGTTGGAAAAATAAATCCTCGCACGAGCACTTAGGGAAGAAAAGGTATAGCTGTGGATATGTTGCAACATTTTGTTGGCACTTTGAAACTTTAAAAAGAAACGGCTGCACAAAAGCAATATCTTTACTTAAAGACATAATCAGACAGAAAGAACCACACAGTACAAAACATTGGCTTATTTCTGTGCTTCAAATGTAAATGTATACAATTTTCACTTGAATGCACTGCAGTCCTGCAGTGTTTGTTTGTTGTTTTGACCCATAATGAGGCTCTGCAGTGACTATCAGGCTGTGCCATCATAAATCTGACCCAACTTGCCTTTACATTGCCTTTTGAGTCCTATCTTTACAAAGAGCAGAAACTCAGTGACTCTTGTATCTTAAATCTGCTCTGGCTGAGCTACAATGGCTGTACAACTGCTTGAATAATTTAATTCAAATGCCACTGGCCACTCAGATGTCCAATCTAATGATAAGGTCACTGTTGTTTCCCATGGGAGAAAGTTGTCTTGGAGAGAAGGTTCAGTGGCTGCGTTAAGACCAAACATCACAATCTAGATCTGCAAGCTTTACAAACAGTGGTGAAAAGTAACAACTTACATTTACCCGAGTACTGCTTCAGTAAAATTTTGAGGTATTTTTCATGAGTATTTTCTTTTTATGTTACTTTACGCTCATACCTCACTACATTTTATAGGGAACTTTGGGAATATTCTTTTTGCTCTACTACGTAAACTGCTGTATTTATTTCCCAGATTAAGATGTCCCATTAAAAATATAATATGATTATAGAAATAGATACAAATCCCCTTACAAAAAAGCAGAGTCTACCTAGGACCCTTTGTCACAAGTTTCCAAAGTCTATGCATTGTTAGTAGTTCCACCAAAGGGTGATTTCCCTTCTACTGTTCTCACAAGATTTAATTTAAGTAAATTGTTTTGGTCCAAATAGATTTAATTTGCCCAATATTTTGCAAAAAATACCACAAAGTTGTGTAGCAGAACTTTGATATTTTTTCTGTATCTCCCATTCATCATCTCACAACTCCCAGATTCATGTTGTAACCCATTGGCAGAGGCCCGCTTAGATTAGGAACAGTAATACTTAACTGGGCAGTGTTTAATTTAATTCAAACAGGAATCAACAATCCATGATGCAGGAGTGGATACATATAGTAAATAATATTTATGTTATGAAAAAGATTGCTTTCTCTCTTTGCCTTCGAAAAGTGTGTTCATTTGGCTCTGGACCAAGTGGCTGAAATATGTAAGATTTTGTCTATTGAAGGGTAAATTACCTTATTATGTTGTTCTGTTCTGACTGCTATTCCAATTTTATTTCAAGGCTCCTCCTGAAATATTTTACAGAACTTTTACATGAAAGTGTATAAAGTTCTTACATTTTGGAAAATCTGAACAGTAGGGGAAATTTAACTGTCTGCCTTGATTTAGGCCTATCATTAACACCCATCTGCTTTCCAGAAAAATTCAAAATAAAATGAAATAAAAAGAACTAACTCACTGAACTTTCCAAGACTATGGAAATCTGATAATAATTCTTCAGGTGGTGTTTTCCCCTTAAATTTTCTGCCGGAAGTGACGCTAGTAGAAAGAACTTCAGCGGAAGTGAAAAACGTATACAACAAAGATGGCGTCTCCCGGCGAGGCAGTGGTCGATGAAGCACACGTGGGGAAAAAGAAGAAGGTAATTACGAGTCATTCATTAATTACAGCGTCTAACCTTTGTTATATTCATTACCTGAGCGTTAGCAGAACTGTGCTTCTCAAACTGATACACAAACGTAGCATTAGCTCGACTAGCATCGGACAGCTAATGCAGACAGCGCGTGTTGATCCTGGAGCGTTTGAGCTGACCCCCAGTTCAAAACAACTACACAAAACTCTGTGTCTTATTTTAAAAGTCTCTGCTGCTAACCTGCTTCCGTTTCCTCCCCTTTGACAGCCTCCAGCTCGATACTGGGATGAGCCACAGGAGAAGGAGAAAGATGAAAACAAAGTGGGAAAAGACGGTGGAGAGAGTGAAGGAGGACAGACTCAGAAAGCAAAGAAAAGAAAGCAAGACCAGGGTCAAAAAGAGGGAAAGAAATTCATATCAGGGGTAAGAGAGTGAAAGTGATTGTGGTATGATCAACTCTGCATCAAAGTGTTACTGTTCAGACAGCTGGGAAATATCTGCAGAGTATCTAAGTCTATATTTATCTCGAGAGCAATTGATGTGCAGCAGTTGCAGTACAAAGTAGGAAAGAAAGCAAGTACAATCTCAACAAGGTGTAAATCTAAGATAGTTACTATGCCAAAGAAACAAGTTAATAGTTTCCATAATAAAGTAGATAAAGTAAAGGATAAGTTTAGGTGTTTTTTATATAGATGTTTTCATACAGTATCAATCTAAAGTACAGGTAAGTGTGTTTAATTAATATATAGGTTTAATAAATCTGTAAAAGGGAGCATTCAGGGGCTAACTGTTTGTTAAATTCATGGTCTGATCTGATTCAATAATTTTCGGTTCCTTAAAAGTTTTCAAATTTGTTTATACTTAAACTTTGAGATTGTAAAAAACAGACCAACTGCCTCTTATAGTCATATATATAATGTTCTCTATCAGCCTGTTCCAGCTCTTCAAGTAAGCAATATGTTTACTAGGGCTGACCCAAAAGCTTCAAAGCTTTGATCGTTGTTATGGTAATCAATGTCCAAATCGAAGTTTGAATGCTAAATTTTTCTATACCGTTACCCCAAATAGCTCATAAAAAAACTTAAGAAACAGTCATTCAACATAATCATTTATGCATACATATTAGTTATTACTTATTCTTAGACAAGGAGATTCAAACTTGGCTTATTTTTATGACTCAAATTAATCCTGACATATTACATATCTTTGGAAGTTTTTTTTAAAATGTGTATTGTCAATGTAATACAACATTAATCTGATTCAAAGCAGTTTTTTAAGACTGAAATGATACAATGTAGTTTTTACCAAGCCACTGTGTTCAGTCAAGAATCCTGTACTTAGAGTTGCAGTACATTGCCTCACTGTGAAGCAGCCTTAACGACCAGAAGAAGAGGATTTTTAAGTTTAAGTATAATATTTCTAAAGATGTATATTTTCATGCACGTGTACTTCTTCTGATTTATGTTTATACTCCCTCAGAAATCTGACCCTTTCCCTGGACCTGCTCATATTCCAGAAGACAGGATACAAAAGTTCAAGAGGAAAGATAAAACTAAAAAGGTACGTACCCCAGTGTGTCCTGTTACCAGTTACTAGTTAATAAGAGGAGGTAGCCAGCATCTTACTCCTTTCTTGTTTTTGTCTTAGCCTCGTCGCAAGCAATACAAGCTGAGAGACATGATCACTCGCTCAGACGAAGCTTCAGAAATGGCTCAGAAACAAGCTGCCCGGTTGGACCTCCTGCTCCCAGAGGATGCAGGGTAATTTCCTCGATAACTTGTCTGGCTGCTCCGTGTCACAGTGTATATTGTGACAGAGAATAACCAGTGACAAATATCACTGTAAAATATTGTTTCAAGTCCTGTTTGTGACTTGTTTTCCTCTAATCTCAGGTTTCTGGAAGGAGATGAAGATGAGGACACATGTACAATCTCTCAGGAAGATATTGCAGATGCTGTGGATATAACATCTGGGGCAAAGGTGGGACATGGACCGGACTGTAGTGTAGATGGTGAAAGATTTCAATGTTTTTGCTTTTCAATGCTTGGGCCTTTGCTACAAAAACGTCTCTGTTTTGACTTTTTTAAAAGATTTTTGATTGTTAATTTACAGCAAAAAGAAAACATGATTAAGTAGCAATTTATTTCACTAATATGGCTTAAAACATCATGAGCCATACACAGCTCAGGCTGTTGCCAATTTATTTTATTTTATTATTAGGAGATCATGTATGAGGGCTTAACTTGACGCATCCAGTGTGTTTTTAAATATGTGTTTTAGTTTTCTTTAAAAACGTAACCATAAAAAACAAGTAAAATACTGGGTGTTAAGGAAGGATACAAGACCGTTTCATCAGTTTTGTGTTTCAAAGGCAGTTTGAGGTTCCCAGGTCTGATGTTGTTGCCCTGGCTGTTTACTTTTTATTCATTTGTTTTTTTGTTTTTTTCTCTCCCACTTCCTCCTCAGTATTTTCATTTGAAACTGTCTCAGTTTGGACCATATCGTGTGGATTACAGCAAAACTGGACGGTCAGTGTCTCACTCGCCATACTCATACAGATCATGTATGAAGTGTTTGTCTCAGGGCTGCTGCCCCAGCCAGTGATATGAGTCACACAGCTCAGCATTACAACAACATGGACTCCAGGCTAGAGAGCCGTGTGCTTGTGTACAAACAGGGCTTGATTGACATCTGCTTCTTCAGTTTTGTTGAAGAATTTATAATTTATTAGCCTGCCATCATTCTTATTGGTATCCCACAATTTTAAGTGTAGCTCCAAATGAAAACACTTGTGTTGCATGAAGCCGAGCAGTACAGCAAACTGTGTGCATCACGTTGCCACAGAAACTTAAATGCATTCAGTTGGTGATGCAGAAAATCAGAGCAAGAACATGGTTTTGTTTTGTTTCATTGTAACATTTATTTAAACCAGGAAGGCCATTGCAAGCAAGCTCTCTTTTACAAGGACGTCCTGATTAAATTACAAATGAAAACAACATAAACACACTACAGTATACATCGACTAAACATGAGAAGTGTGGCCGATAACTAAAGTGCACATTAAAAACACACAAGAGGCACTGCATACATCAACAAATACTCCAAAACATCAACACATAGGACAACATCAGCTCAAGGAAAACACAAGCATTCACTGTGCTCTATGTCCATCAGTAGAGATTTAAATTGATTGTAACGGATTACTGTGTCTAATTTCAAGAGCTTCTGAAGGGTTTTCCACTTGTGTGGGGCATAATATTTAAATGCCAATGCCTGATTTCAGTACCGACATAATGCTCTTTGAGATTTGTAGTGTTCTACTGCCATTTGCCCACGCTGACTCTAAAAGAGGTCTTTCATAGGTCCGCAGGTGGCATTATGTATGTTATTTGTTTACTATATTATTAATCAGGATGCCGTTTACTTGCATGTGAAATACTGTATAATTCTGTCAAGTCGCAATAACTTCACCACTTCAGATTATGTTTGTATGCTAGGTCCTGATTTACTCAAGTCGGTTTTACATTGCTGGTCTGTTACAACTAATAGAACAACGAGCAGAAGATAGCTTAGTCTATTGTCATTTATTACAGATAATAATTAAGCAATACATTTCTTCTCTCTTTGATTTGGCCAAAAACTGAACTGATTTGCACTTAGCTCTAATATGGGATAGTGTCAGACCCAAATGCAGTATAATTTTAAAATCTGCAGCATCAGTGTTGCACCGTAAATGTTGTCTGCTGTTTCCCTGTCAAAGGCTTTTTTCGGGAGGCGTTTTCCTTTTCCAAACCGAGGGTCTAAGAATATAGGATGTGCTGTACATATCAAAAAGGCAAATTTGTGATTTTGTGCTGTTTAAATATAATTGACTTGATTTAAAATGTGCTAAAATGCTCTGCAGAGTTAAGGGAAACTGCAGAGTAGGGTTATAACTTTGTGGCTTAATCACTTCAAGTGAGCCCTTTTGTACTATGCTGAGTATTGTTTTAAATTTTTAGGTCGTGTGTCATTAACAATGTGTTCTCCTAACTTCAGTCACCTGCTGCTCGGTGGGAGGAGAGGCCATGTTGCTTGTATAGACTGGCAGTCCAAACAGCTCATGTGTGAGATAAATGTGATGGAGTCTGTCAATGATGTAAAGTAAGTCATTCAAACTTTGCAGCACTAAAGAACACAAAACTTTAATATTCAAGCTTCACCAACCAGCAACTTAATCAATTTCTGCTTTTATGTAGGTGGCTCCACAGTGAGGCCATGTATGCAGTGGCTCAGAAGAAGTGGCTGCATATTTATGACTCCAACGGTATAGAGCTTCACTGCATCCGCAAATTCAATGATGTCCTTCGTATGCAGTTCCTTCCTTACCACTTTCTACTAGCAACAGCGGTGAGTTGACTGAAATTCAAGATTCAAAACATGAGTTTCATGAAAGCAAAACTAAGTAGTGAGGTCCTGGTAAGCAACAATAAAATAGAACACTAAAATTTAAAACCAGCAGAAACAACAAATCAATACAATTAATTAAAACATTTTTTTAAGATTAATAAAACAATAGTGAAAGGATAAAAGCAGTACACATTTAAAAGTGCAAATGCATTATTAAAATGGTTCATATGAGTTTTTTTTCCCACTCACTGTATAGCATGTTTAATTTAAATGTATTAACACAATAGCAAGAAGTTGTCTTCTGTTGAATACTGAATTTGCCACAAACATTGGTGTTATCTATCATAGTTGTTCCCAACTGGTGGGTCGCATCTCCATTCTGAACGAAAGTGACTTGTGAACGTGTCAAATTTGTGAAAAAAAAACCGCTTAATTTTGAAGTACCGTGGATTTCTGGCACAGAGCTTATTTTTAAGTGATGTTTTTGTTTATTCTTGCAACATGTTTGCATTTCTTTTTGTTCTAAGCCAACATGTTTACATTTTGTGAAATAAAATCGAATATGTGGTAATTTAGCTAATGTGTGGACCTTGAACTAATGACCAAAGACAAATCTGGACTCTGAGGCTGGACCAGTTGGGAACCATTGATCTATGCTCAACACATAGACGTCTTCTTTTGGTTGAACCCTTATTTCATTTTTTCTTTATTTAATTAGGTCAAAGCCTCGTTAAGATTAAAGAGACATGACTAAGAAGGCAACAACATTGTTGCAATAATGACAAGAAATACAAATAACATAAACCAGCTAAATCAACTTATCATACTCTATTAAAGAGTGTAAACAATATCCAGGTATCCAAAATTATATATTCAAACACAATATCCAAAACTGTCTGAAGGAGTTTTCAGAATCTGTCACTGTGGACAAAGTCTGAATTTGATTACATATTGACAAGATTTTAAAAGTATGAAACCTATCACTGGATTACTTTGATACTGAGGAAAAATAAAAGGTCCTGAGCTATAAGGATCACTTTTCCATGATTTCTAAGCTGATTATGGATGTTTATTCTCAGTATACACTGGAGATAATGACATGATTTAAAGTGGCTTAAAGGGATACGTATCCGCTAAATGTCTATGTGTATATCTATTACTTGTCCTTTTTTGGGTAACGTATTCTTTTATTTAGTTGTGCGTATTGATAAGTGGGGCAAACTAAAAGTATTATTTCCATTATTTCCTTTAACACTGACTTGAATTTACCGGCAGTCATCAGCTCTGACTAACTTCACTGTTCTCGCTCTTGTCTTCAGAGTGCTACAAGTTTCCTGCAGTACCTGGACGTGTCTGTGGGAAAAGAGGTGGCAGCCATCTGCACCAAGACGGGCCGGCTTGACGTGATGTGCCAGAATCCTCATAATGCCATCATTCACCTGGGCCATTCCAACGGCACCGTCACCCTCTGGTCACCCAACCAAAAAGAGGCACTTGTCAAGATGCTCTGTCATCAGGGCGGTGTGCGCTCTGTTACTGTGGACAAGACGGGCACGTGAGTCCCCTTAAAACATTACACTTCTTCTGTGGATATTGGATTTTTATAGCAGCAAGAAGCTGTAAATAATTATGTTCATTATGGACGTTGTTTCAAGTTAGTCCCATTAAAAGCAAATCCTTTCTTCTGCCCAGAGACATCATACTTAAAATGATTTCTTTTTCTTATATTTGACCATGCATTGGATCTAGATTATTATTTTTATGACAGGACATAACGTTTTGAAAATGACTACAAAGAAAAAGAAGAAAGTTGTTTCTGGATACATACAGATTAAAAGTCAGAAATACTTAATTGATCCCCAGGGGGAAATTGTGATTCATTACAGTCTGAAATAGGAAATAACTCAAAAAAATATAAATATATGTATATAAAATAAAATATGTGCATTAGTAAAAAAATAAAATAAAATAATGATATGTGCATTATGCTTTAATTTCACACCAGTATGTGAAAATGTAAAATATGTATAATATGCTGAGCATGTTAAGTGTGTAAAATATAGAAATATTAAAATATGTGCCTTATACCTTATAATACATCACAGTTTGTCACATATCCTTAATGCAGCTTTTCATTGTAATGTTCCATGAATTTCATGTAGTGCTAGTGTTTCCCAGGCACAATAATGGTTTTTAGAACAATTTTTAGAAAAAAATTCAGAAATGGTAAACAGCTTTACTGTGAATCTAAGTAGATTAGATCTAGAGCAGATGTTACATCTTCAGTTATGAGCAGTAAACTGCAGTTTTCTCAGTGTCCACCAGAGAGCGATCTGTTGATATGATCTCTCCCTTTGGCAGATACATGGTGACATCTGGTATGGATAAAAAGCTGAAGGTATATGACATCAGAGCCTTCAAGCCCCTCAAGTCCTACTTCCTCCCTTCTGGAGCTTCCTGTTTGTCACTGAGCCAGAGGGGGCTATTGTCTGCAGCCACGGGGGATATCGTTCAGGTCATTATCACGTCCAGAATTTATGATTTAATACTGAAAACAATTTAGCACACAGAAAGTGATGCATTTGGAGAAGTGGTGTGTTTGAATGAACACAGCTGGAATTTTAACATTTTAACATCTAAACTGCCAGAGTCAGAGCTGAGAAGAAATTGCATTAACGTTGTTTTGTTGTCCATCTAAATGAATTGTAGGCATGCTATTGAAAGTATGACAGTTCTTAGTTGTTATGTTTTTTTATTGAAGTTATCTTGGTTCCTGCAGGTCCTTAAAGTGTCTTAAATCATTATTATAAATATTAGGCCTTAAAAGTCATTAGAGGGCTTAAATTTGGTTGTAATTGTCACAAAAATTCGATCGAATTTCTTTTATTCTTCTTGTAATTTCCTTTTGTCAAGATACATCCAACATTTCTTTGTGCAAATGCATTTTCCCAAGTTATAAATATTTAAACCTACCACTGAAACTTATGCTTTCCTGAAGTTTTAGCCTAACTCGCTCTTAGAACCATATTCCTACCTAAAACCTACCTCTGCGCTGGAGTATATACACTGCTTACCTTTGGTAATCTCTTCAATGAATGGAAGAAAAAATCATTTGTCCAAAAATCAGTCTTGACTTTGGTTATCTTTAAAAGGTGTTATTAAATATGAGTGTCTGATACCTGAAGACACACTGGTTATTTATCTGCATTATCGACCTTTGACCCTTGTTCAGAAGTTAATGTACTCTGCTTTTGCATTGTCTGCAATTAAGGGTCATGCCAAGGCAAAAGGCCTTAACTTGCATTTTATCTTTCACTTTGTTGTTCACAGTAAGCAATATACTACATGATAATAATTATGACTTGGATAGAATCTAGTTACATATCGTAAATCAGTCCTCTCAGAGTTCAGATCCATCTGCGTTCTTTCACATGTTTTTCAAATGGAAACTCCCATTCAGCTGTTAGCAGAAAGTGATGATGCAGGTTACAGAACTGATACCCTCCCTGACCCCTGCATACACTGTTCACAGTGTAAGCATGCAGAGTGAGGACAGTGATAGTTTGGAGATATGAGTTCAGTGGTGGAAGATGGTGTTATTTTATTTTATTATAATCAAACATTCATTTAACAAGGTGAATTCACTTAGAGATTCAGTATTACACTGCATTGTACACATTTGTAGATTCACAATCAGTGTATTATCCAGAGTAAATGGCAGTCAGTGCGCTCCCAGTTTGGAGGACCAGATAGAAGTACTGGGGCACAGAAGCTAAGAAATTTACTGCTTGGGATGTACTGCTTTGCTTTTTCCAAAAGTCGCCTTATAACTAACAAACAAACAAACAAACAAACAAACAAACAACCCAATCAGAGACAGCAGACAACCAGCAATACATTATGTTCTGTGAGGTGAAATTACTGTTTCTGTCAAAGGAGCCTGTTGGTTGTGGATTGGGTAGCAGCCTCCTAACAAAAGGAGCACCTAAAAGAAATCAACACCATTTTAAGTGTATTCCATATTTAGATTATTTTGTCACTAACAGAAACAATAATTTTACCTCACTGCACACAGGAGCTGCTGGTCCACTGCTAACTTGAATCTTAAGTTTGTTTGTGTTAATTTTTCAAACTGTACGATCATGGCTTCCACAACAGCACGTGGGTTTTGTGGAGTAGCAACTCATCCTATTCTTAACTTCTTGTATGTGTGAGTGCTGTCCTGCGTGTTCTTTAATGAAGCAATAGGAGAAGATATCCGGTCTCAATTAAGTATTTTATTAAGCAGTGAAGGAATAAAATTACAGAGCTTTGGGTCAACTCTTCCTTTCCCTGGCAAGCAAGAAAAGTGTGTCAGTTCACGAAGTCTGACCACCTGTCTCTCCCTGACCCAGTATCTTTTAAGCGTTACATGAGTCATTGTGCATGCAGGGCGCTGTATGTACTCTTCTTTTTACCATATAAGGCTGCAAAGCATTTCACACTTCAACTGTTTACGTCTAATAGTTCTGCTGCACAACTTCACACCCGAACTCCCCTTTCCCATGGTCTTCTTCACTTCTGCAAGGCAAGCACATTCTTTGTTATACAATTGCAACACCATAGTTCTTTTCCAGCACAGCCACACCTTCAGATCTTCTTAAGATTAAATGAGATCAATGACGTAAGCATACCTGTACCCCAACAGTTTATATGTTGCAACAACATCATGCAGAAACCTACGTCAGATGGGAGAAATTTTCAAAGAGCTTGGGAAAATAGTGTTTTTACACTAAAGCATGTTTACTTAGATCAAAATTACTGTGTATTCTAGTTTAATCAATTTTATGATCTTTTTTTGACTTTTGTGTCTGATTACCTTGAAAAGTGCTTTATAAATTAAATTATTATTATTATTATTAGTATTATTATTATTATTATTATTATTATTAGTATTATTATTATTATTATTTTTAAAGAGCCACCCTTTAATATGATATAAATAATAATAATAATCAAATCAAGTTGTAAGATGTTTTAAAATCACTTTACTTTGATTGTTATTTGATGGTACATTACCAACTCATCATTAGGACCAAATTAGGCAAACTAATATTTGTGTTTAAATTTGCTGCAACTTAACTGGTTTCCAAAAGCATACAACCACAATGCACTTTCTGTGTGTGTGTGTGTGTGTGTGTGTGTGTGTGTGTGTGTGTGTGTGTGTGTTTGTGTGTTTGTGTGTTTGTTGTGGGGTTTTTTTTAACAGCGATGCGCAAGGCGCACCTCTTTACTTTTGAAAACTGTCCCTGCAGGTGTACCGAGACGTGTGGAATACTCCAGTGACTAAACCCTACATGGCTCACAGAGTTCGAGGAACAGTTTGGGGGATGCACTTCTGTCCCTTTGAGGATGTCCTTGGGGTTGGGCACGGAGACGGTTTTACCAGCATGCTCACACCAGGTCCGGCATGATTTTACATCATATCATATTTAAGAATCGACTGAGTAACAAGTTTGAAACTGAGGGTAAAGTTTGATGTGGGTTCAGATAGATGTCGACATGTGTTTCCTGATGGGTATAGCCAGCTATAACTGCTGCTGTTATTAAACTCTGAATTCAGATTTTGAAAATCAACCATGCATTACTTTTTTTGTGCATAAAAACATTCCCATCTTCTGTCTTCCACCATTTATATTCAGGTGCTGGAGAACCTAACTTTGATGGTTTGGATGCAAATCCGTACCGCAATGTAAAGCAGAGGCAGGAGTGGGAGGTCAAAGCCCTGCTGGAGAAGATCCAGCCTGAGCTCATCAGCCTCGACCCCAGTGAGCTGGGACAGGTGGACCGCGCCACCTTTGAGCAGAGGCACCAAGACAGGGTTACAGCTCTGGTCAGTGTCTGGAGGCATCGGATTAGCACACATCAGTATTTTTAATTTTAGGATACACATCTGTATATTTTGAAATACTGACTCTTGATCATAATAGGCATATTGTCATTTGCAGCCTCCTAAAAACTGTTTTTCCTTCACAGGGCTTTGACCCACTTGCAAAAGAAAAATTTATTCCAAAGCATAAGAAAAAAGGTCGTAGTTCGGCTGGCAATGTTGAAAGGCGAAAGAAACAAGTGGCTCATGAGGACCAGAGGGTAAGTGATCCAGAATACATGATAAAGGTTGATGCAATTACGTGGTGATCTCTGCTGTATGTGGAGTGTTCGGCTCATCTGTCTTGACTTGTTTATCCCCTCAGGATGTAATCAGGAAAACTGCAGAGGACAAAATGAAGATTGAAAAAGAGAGAAAGAAGAGGGAGAAGAAGGAGGCGGCGTTATCCAGCAAGAGATCTGCTCTGGACAGATTCAAAAAGTAGAAAAGGAGGACCCTTTGTGCAGCCCAAAACCCAGTGACATTCTGTGGGAGTGACCTTTGAACTTCATATATAACGGACACATTACGCCTTTGTGGGAACAAAACACGCTCTGCAGAAATTCTGGATGCAGTCGGCCAATAAAGACTCATTCTCTTGGGTGGCAGATCATCTGTAATCAATGTTGAGTGCAGTGAAAGGGCAGTTCTATTTAATGCCTGTAGCCTGAAGCACTTCCTGTCTACATGAGCAGATAATGTGAGGTGCCACTGTTGGCATGGGTGTCATCCAGAATTTGTGTCAAGATACACTTTTCTTCTACTGATAAAACACATTTTTCACTCATTTTTGTCAAATAGAGTTCTTTGGTTTCTTAAACTGACCGAGTGTATGTCAAATATTTTTTATTAATGTGTTCTAAAAATAAAGATAATGCCAAGCTTCTAGATTCAGTGTGATTTAAGATGACTGTAAAGCATATTAAAACATGAGCATTTTGAGATTTGTTTCAAATGTAAAGTGCACTATAAATAAAAATCTATTATTATTATTTATTATTATTATTATAATGATCACACATTGTTGGCACTTCAGTTAACCCCTTGACAGGTTGATTCAATTTAATTTCTGATAACAGCACAAGCAGCATCTCTCTCAAATTCATTAGCAGGCTTATTTAAAAGATGTCCATTCTACAGTTGCTAGTAACAATGGTAGAAGACAAAAAAATTATGTTAACGGCATAAGATTTTCTAAATATTGAGATCAGATGAAGATGAAACATAATTGCTCAAGCAACTCAGAAAGTAAAAAAAAAAAAGAAAGTAATATGACAACCGAATCATTATTGTCTATCCAAAGTGCAACGTCAATTATAATTCTATTCGATAATCAAATAGGTTGGCTTTAAATGTTCTTCATGCCAGTTTAAAAACTGGAAGAACTGGTTTGCAGTAACATGCACTTTATCACTGGAATAACTTGCTAATAGGACAAGGTCATGATGCTCCTCAGAGTGACATTAAAAGTCTAATTATTGATGGCTTAGATAACAATTGTGAATATGTTTTGTTTTAGATGTTTATGTCTGTCTTATCTTGCTTTGATAGGACAGTTGAAGATAGACAGGAATGAGGGGAGGACATGCTGGGCCTGCTGGTTGGACTCAAATCCCAGAAACTGCAGTAAGGACACATCTTTTCGTACACCGAGCAATGCCCCAGCGAATGTTTTAATAAGTGTGTCTGTGCATAAGGGCTACTTTTTGTCTATATGAGATTGATCAGGCAAGTGTGTGCATTTGAACTCAAAGAAATGCACAAGCAGAGTTCAAATGCACACACTTGCACAGGCACACTACTGGTATGCATAATTGTTTTACATATTGAGATTTCTGAAAAATGGGAAGCACTGAGCACAGGACTGCACAAAGGAGACCTGGATTATACTGCACGAGTTGCATGAGAGTTTGTAAGCAGATGTTTTGATATTTACATATGTTATGTTTTTCACACATTATAATTAACAGATATACAAATTCTCTTTTGTGGGTGAAGTATTTCTTTAACCTCCCTTGCATCAGTTGTGATTGAGAAAAGGGAAACCCAACATGACAGAAATGCTGAAACTGCTGTGTGTGTGTGTGTGTGTGTGTGTGTGTGTGTGTGTGTGTGTGTGTGTGTAGTAACTTTTCTCTTCTAAAAAAAGACATCAGGCAAACATGACATAAGATTCAGAGCCGTTTATTGGTGACAGTATTCAATTAAAACACGTTTTTCCTGAGTGTAAACACACCGCCTCTCACTTTGTTTACATTGTGGGTGGAGTAAAACAGCCTGAGGCTTTATCCTAACACATTGTAAACTGTCTTTTGAAACATACTTAGACCAAACACACACTGACATCGAGCTGTCATTCACACTCTACTTAATGTTTAATCTCCCTATTGCAGAGAAAGGTAATAAATACTTCAGTGGGATTATAGCTGTGTGTCACATCAGTTTATGGTTGTATTTTTTAAGTCAAAACTGGCTGAATACTTCTTACTGTCTCCACTTTACTGTCCAATTAATGGCAGCTTGCACAAATCATCATTATTAATATTGTAAAACATAATATTTATATTCATCCTGTGCTGAGGTGTTTATTTTCTGTTTTTCACACAAAAAGGTTTTAGCAAATATTTGTATTACTTTCTTACTGTTTGTATATGAAGCCCGTGATTTGTTATCTATTGTACTATTGTTTGGAGCATCATGCATTTAGGCATCTTAATAGACTAACAACTACACTTGAAGTACTGGGTGATATTAAGGTGTCATATATATGAAGGTAGCAGCCTACAGATGTCAGACTTAATAGGAATATTTGTTCCAGTGTGCATTTATCACGTAAGCGGCTGTGTTTCCTCACTGTGTACTATCAGCATGCCAGTGCTGTTTGTTCTACGTCTACAATATGTGTCAGAGTGTAATAATGAACGATGCTGTAACAGTCTAAGAATAAATTAACCCTTTAAAACCTGGATGGACATCAGTTTTCTTGTACAGCGTTTTGCAAGTAGGCCCATTTAAACCTTTGAAATGAGATTTCTTTCAAAAACATTTTAAAAAAGGCAATTGGCAACTTGGTATGAAATGTCCCACAAATTGGAAAAAAACTATTAAAAGATGACAAAAATATGACCTAAAATTCAGATAAAAAAGATACAAAAGGGCATTTTATTAGAATATTATCAGATGACAAGGAAAAAATATCAAGAAAACTATATCTGTCCATCCATTTTAATCTGCTCATCTGGGTTCAGGGACGGGTTGCAGGGCAAGCAGACTGAGCAAAGTACTCCAGATGTCCCTCTCCCTAGCAACACTTCCCAGATGTTCCTGGGGGACCTTGAAGTGTTCCCAGGCCAGATGAGATATTTAATACCTCCAGTATGTTTTGAGTCTGCCCTGGGGCCTCCTACCAGTTCAGGAAACTATAGTAAAACCATATGTGTAATAATTGCAATTATATATTTAAAATTAGATCACAGAAAAATATTGTTTTACTGTTGTATATATTTAGTATTTTATTTTAGCACTTTTTCAGCTCATTTTCTACATTTACTTTATTTGGTGCTAATTTCAGGAAATTTACTTGCAACTTTTAACAAATTTCTTGCTAATTTTTGGGTGGTTTGTTGTTAGGTTGATCATTGCCTTCTTTCCATGTTTTTTTTTTTTTGGTTTTTTTTTTTTTTTTAAGAAATCAAGCCAATTTGCTCAGGTTTCAAAGGGTTACAGACTACTGTGACAATTCTTCATACAACCAGCTGATCATCCTCTTCTCTGCAAAAAGAAGCTGGTTAAATACATCATAGTGTTTAAAAAAATAAAGCTATAAAAATAAGGTGATATTTCACAGCCTGAAGAGCACTTGTGCTGTTCACAGTATTGAAGCGAGGCACGGCCCCAATGAGTCCCCTCTCATCGACCCTCACAACCCTTGCTCCAGCCCCAGAGCTGTACCGAGCATCGCCCTGACTTTGCAGAGCCCCAGAGAAGCGCGCAGACTCAGCCAGGAGCAAGGCTGCGATGAATGGACGTCAGCCCAGTAATGCAGCATCTCCCTGGGCGGGATGTGGTGAATGGAAACCATGGCCTGGTAGCAGCAGCGCCCGTATGGCACACCTGGGCCGCCAGAGAAGAGTGGGCAGTGCGAGGGCAGCACTCCAGCTGTCCGGGCGCACAGACCAACAAACACATCCTCAGGGGGCAGAGGTGTAGATAAAGGTGATGCAGAAGCTGCCAGGGAGATCTTGAGCAGTGCAGAACGAGACAGAACATATGCTGTACCACTGCAATAGTCTGGGAAGACAGAAGGGGGGTAGGCCCCTGAAGGGAGGTAGTGCTTGCTCTCCGGGTCACGGTCCGGAGCCACATGGAGGTGCACCCTGCCAAGGTACAAGTCTCCTTGTTCGTAAGGGTTTCGGCTCTTGTTCAGGAAATGCAGAAGGGCGCTGGGATTGAACAGGACATCATCATCCACTTTGGCCATGAAGTGAGCCTGAGGGCAGAACCGGCGGGCCCAGCCCAGCATGGACAGCGTTTTCAGGGTGAGGTTAGAGTAGGTGTCCAGAAAACGTCCCTGGATCAGGTCTCCTCGCTCTCTGGCCTCCTCTATGAGCAACTTGGCCAGTCCTGGATCAGAGGCAACACCCACCATGAACAGGGTCATGACCCGGAGGCCCCTCACCTCCACCTCCCCTCCCCAGGTGTCCCTGATGGCTTGGCGGGCCCTCTGATTGGCAGGAGCTGAGGTGACCATGGTGATGAGGTAAGGCTTGGCGCGCTGGCACACGAGCGGGCTGGGCATGAGCAGGAACTCCTCGGGTCTGGTGGGAGGGACGCTTTGCGGGGGGATGATGCCTGCGTGCGGCTCCACCACCGTGTTCATGCCCATGGAGGTGACCCATAACTCGATGAAGTCAATGAAGAGCACAGCAATCAGGGCTGCGCTCGCTATCGCCACGCACACATAAGGCAAAAAACCAAGCCGGCTCCCTCGCTTTCCAAACCGGGGTTTACATATCCACAGTCCCCGTCCGACCATGACCAAGCTCCGCTACCACTGCGCAGCTCTGAAGACTGCTACACGAAGCCCGTTTTTCCTTTTTTTCCCCCTTATCTGCACGACTAAAATCACTCTGCTATCATTGCGTTTCCTCCTCTGTGATTTTCTTGTTGCAGTTATCCTCCGTGGTGCAGACACGCAGCAGCAGCCAGAGGAGAGTGTCGGTGAGGATGCGGTAAAAGGAGCTGGTCCTCTTGTGTTGATGCTGCGGCTCAGTCCGTTTCACAAAAGTGGGATATGCAGCTGCGCAAATGAGGCGGTCGATTCGGCAGCAGCCCGGAGCTATCTCTGTCCTGATACTTTAACAAAACGTGGAGCTACTTTGAGGTCGATTGCTGCACAGAAAACGTGCCAAGTGATCATAATTATCCTTGTGTGAGATCAGATGCCATCTGGTTTTGATGAGCTCGGTCGTTTTCTGTTTACCAGGCTGCGTGCAGCGATGTAGTCTCTGGTTTATCCACTAAGAAAGCTCCACTATTTCGGTTAAAATGTACAGGGTAGGTTTCAGCATGTCAGTACAAAAACACCGCAGTTCCACTTCCTGTGTTCTGCTGTCAACGGTAAAGTGAAGCTGGTAAGCAGAGCCTCGGCCCTGGAGGCAAAAAAAGCAGTGCCGCCCCCAGAAATTTTTTATGGGGGTGGCCACATGGGGCCCACTGAAAATCTAAACCAAAAGCCTTAATTCAGTTTCAGGAATTTGAAAATTCTGATGTCTTGAACATCTATTGCCATGCTTCTTGGAATGTTATTACAACAGAAGTTGCGTAACATCACTCAATGAAAACGCAGTCATCTCACAATTGTATTTTATTGTCATTTTGAAAAAAAATGCTTAAGTTTTGCACAAATCTATAATGGAAACTTGCTTAGTATGAGAGTTTATGATATAATTTGAAGGATTTTCCTTTAAAAAAAACATGTATAGATTCATATAGAAGTTATCCCTCTCAATAATCACTGATAACCCACCACAAATGTGTGACAGTATATTTACTGCAGAGACTGCACGATAATCTCTACAGACGACACCACTTTTGTGTGTTTTTGAAGCGTAAATGAAATTGCCAGAAGCAAAAAGCTATTGTTAGACTACACACAAACTACATCGCGGTCACATGACTTAAACGTCACAACTACAAACACTGTAAAAACAAGTTGAAACACAATAGAAAAATATTATAAACATCAATCTACAAGTTCCAGTATGAGTCTGTAAAGCTGTAAAGGCGGACAAATGGGTTGCCTAAACCTGACCAGCCAATAAAGGCAGTGAGTAGTATTAGTAAGAGGGAGCATAGGGCAGGTCATGCCATCGTTATCTTAGGAAACCCAAATTTGCTTCTTCCGCAGCATTTAAGTGATGTCAGGGCACAGGCCCGCCGATAGGGGGGGACAAACGGGTCTGCTGTCCCGGGCCCAGGGAGAGGGGGGCCCACAACTGGGCCCTCATTAAATTGTGGAATTAAAAAAATTGTCAGAATAGTGGAAAACTATTATTTCAATCACATTACAGTTTTTTATTTGTATTCTCCTAGTTGTCCTTGAGAAATAGTGATCATGAACCCTCCCACCCCAAACACAAAAATGGTTTGGCCCAGATCAAACTTTGATGTTGTTATTAATTTGAAGTTGAGAAGGCGCGCGGGTCTACAATCAAAATGTCTGGTAAGCACAAGTCCGGTGCCCAGAAAAGGAAAGAAAAGGGAAAAAGAGAAGAGGAAAACAAAGGGCTGAGAAATGCTCTAAACAAATATTTTAAAAAATGTGCCGACAGTGAAGCTGGGACGAGTGGAATAGAGCAAGGTAAGTAGTGCAGCCAACCTTATAAAGCAGCCTAACTGACCAGCTCTAATGTTAACGGCCATTAGCCTAGCTTGTACAAAAGCCTGACAAAACACGTTATCTTTGACAGAAACAGAGAGGAGGGAGAGCGAGCAGCAGTCAGGTGTCAGGAGTCAGGCTACGGGTGACGGAGAAGAGAGAGGGGGGTTGTGTCACGGTGGAGCGGAGGGGCAGAATGAGGCTACCGGTGACAGAGAAGAGACAGAGGGGCTGTGTGACTCTGGACCGAGTCCGGAGCAGCAGAGTGAGGCTACCGGTGACAGAGAAGAGAGAGAGGGGGTGTGTCACGGTGGAGCGGAGGAGCAGAGTCAGGCTGCAGGTGACAGAGAAGAGAGAGGGAGAGAGCGGGAGCTGTCCGCTGAGCAGGGATCAGAGACTGATTATCAGGCACAAAATTTCAGCGATCCTGCATTATGGCCAACTACAATGACCGACTCTGATAGAGTGAACCTCGTACGCGTGATGGCAAAACGAACGCCTTTTTCAGAGAGGGCAAAGGAATTGCCGGCAGATGCAGAGGGCAGGGAATTTCCAAACTATTTGACGTATTCCACATCCCACAATGGACGGGAAAAAATAGATAGGGACTGGTTAACATATAGCAGCTCAAAAAAGGCCTTATTTTGCCTCCCATGTTTGCTGTTCTCTTTTGAAGTAGAGAAAAAGTCAGCAAGTGCCCTAAATTCAAGAGATGGTATGGTAATATCCAATATAAAATATAGAAAGCTGTATGAGAGATTTCCAGAACACGAAAGGAACCGTGCACACAAGCACTGTTACTGGAAATGGAAGAACTTACAGCATTCTGTCCTACAGACCTCAGGAATTGACAGCCATCAACAAAAAATGATTGAGACAGAAATTAATAAAAACAAAGCACTACTCAAGCGACTACTGGACGTGACACTCTACTTAGCCTCCAGGAATCTGCCATTCAGGGGCAGTACAAGTACACTGGATCAGCCAGACAACGGAAATTTTCTCGGCATAATTGAGCTGCTGGCAAAATATGACACTATCCTAAATGACCATTTACAAAACATTAGAGAGCACCGGCAACAGGGAAAGAGAGTGCAAGCACATTACCTTTCACCTGAAAGTCAAAATGAATTTGTTGAACTTTGTGCTCAGCATGTCCTAAACACTATTTTGAGAGAAAGGCAAGAAACAACCTTCTTTTCCATTATGTGTGATGCAACCCCTGATGCATCACACTTGGAGCAAAATGTAATGTTGCTGAGGTATGTCAGTCAAACCTCCCCTGACAGCAAGTGGGAAATAAATGAACGATTCCTTGAATTTAAGGATTTTTCAAAAAAAACAGGAGAGGAAATCGCTACAATGGTGGAACAATCACTAAGTGAACATGGGATAGATATAGCTGACTGCAGGGGCCAGTGCTACGATAATGGAGCCAACATGGCAGGAAAAGTAAAAGGAGTGCAAGCTCGCATACTGAGTAAAAATCCCTTGGCCACATACTCACCGTGTGCATCTCACACATTAAACTTAGTTGGTGTCCATGCAGCCCGAGCCTGCCCAGAAATTGACATATTCTTTGGCTTCATCAATCAGCTATACAAAGTCTTCAGTGGCAGCCCTCAGCGATGGGAAATCTTACAAAGCGTTTTGGGTCGTTCTCTGCACAGATTGTCTGACACACGATGGAGTGCGCGGATAGAGGCAGTGCGCCCAGTGGCAAAACACTTACCCAGTGTGATCCAGGCATTAGACACCCTCATGACTACAGGTAACCTCACCAGTGAAGCCAAAGCTGAAGCACAGGGCCTAAAGACCTACTTTCAGTCCTTCAATGCAGTTTTGCTCCTCACGTTTTGGGTCAAGGTGTTACAGTGCATAGAGGACAGAAACCTTACCAGCCAGTCCTCTGCCATCTCACTTGATGTACAAGCTGCCAATATAAAAGAACTGGAGCAGGAGATTGTCTGCATGTGTGCATCATGGGACAGTTTGCTGACAGAGGCAACTGCTGTTGCCACATCCATGGGCATCAAATGCCAGTTAGAAATGAGACAGAGAAAGAGGAAGCATTTCTTTGATGAGTCAGAAAAGCAAGGGACAGAGGAGCAAAGCCCAGAGACCCTGTTCAGAGACAGAGTGTTTCATGTTGCAATGGACAGCATAATCTCTCAACTACATGTACGGTTCTCATCAATGCAGCAGATATGTGATGAGTTCTGCGTCCTGTGGAAATTCAGGGATATGCCAAAGGACAGCATCAGTGCATCATGCTCAAAGCTCTGTGGGAAATACAAGAATGACCTCACAGACTCCCTTGAAGACCAAATTCAGCACATAAAGAAAATATATAGTGCGACTTTTAATGACAATCTTGGACCTCTGGATCTCCTTAATGCCATATACACAATGGGACTACAGAGCATTTATGGAGACCTGTGTGTCCTGCTGCGCATTTTCCTGTCTCTGCCTGTGACTGTGGCTGGAGGTGAGCGGGCCTTCAGTAAAATGAAGACTATAAAAAACTACTTACGCTCTAACATGTCCCAGGAGAGGCTGAACGGTTTGGCAATGCTCTCCATAGAGCGTCAACTTGCCAAGAAACTGGACTTTCAAGACATTATAGATGATTTTGCCACAAGGAAAGCTAGGCGCATAGCATTTAGAGTTTAAATCTAAAAATGATGTGAGAAGAGGAGAGGAGAGGAGAGAAGAGGGAGACAGAGGAGAGGAAGACAGAGGAGAGGAAGAGCAGATGAGAAGAGAGGAAGAACAGATGAGAGAGGAAAACTGGAGAGGTGAGGAGATGATGACAGAGGAGAGGAAGAGCAGATGAGAAGAGAAGAGAGGAAGACAGCAGAGGTGAGGAGATGAAGACAGGAGAGGAAGAGCACATGAGAAGAGAGGAAGACAAGAGAGAGAGGTGAGGAGAGGAAGACAGAGGAGAAGAGAGGAACTAATGTCAGTTATGAGATGTTCATTTGGTTTTGAAGTTAGAGAACTGACAATTCTAGCATGACGTTGAACTGATAAAGTTTTCATTTAAAGTTTGATATACATGCTTATTTACTGTATTATCAGTTGACAGAGAGAAAATTCTTAAAATTAAAATGCCTAATTTATTCTTCCCTGGTCTATTTTTCCTGCATGTATAAGGATTAGAAAATGTGTATGCATAACTCTTAATAATATTAGCAGGTCCTTTGTGACAAGTATATAAATGTCATATTTAACTAAAATCTCAGCTGCCATGGAGAGCTAAGATTTTCCCCTCGTATACAATACCTTATTTATTGCATTATCACAATATATCAAACATAACTGGTGATGTTTAGTGACAAAAAAACCCGGCGGTGGTGGAGGGGAGGGCCCATCTAACATTATCTTGTCCCGGGCCCAGACAAGACTGTCAGCTGGCCTGTCAGGGCATCCAAGAGACACAGTGTGGAAAAAACATAAATATAGTGAGGCGAAACACTAAAGTAAAACTGGGGTTGGCTTTGACTTTCACCCTCCCTGCTGAGTATATTAACAAAACAGTAACCTTTTTATCCTGCATAGCACACCCATAAAGAGTTGATTACTAATGTAGGCTACTTTGGTTTCTTAATCACATTTAACAATCCTGTTTTAATGTGTTATGTATGTATGTTATGTGATTCATTGTTCTACAAACAGGCTGGCTGCCCTTTAAAAAAAAACAAACAAAAAACATGTTTAACTTGAAGTAGTGCATTGATTGTAAGGAACAAAACATTTACTGGGAATAAGCCTTCTCAAAAAACATTTAACAGAGACCTTCAATTATTTTCAATTATGTTTGCTAAGGGCACTAGTCATTGTTGTGGGGTGGCCATTGCCCTGCAGCTCCTTAGCAATCACAGCATATTGCAATAAAAAAGACTACACCACTGTGTTCATGCTATCCCATACATTACTGTCCTGTAGGCAAACTTCCACAGGGCATCAGAATCCGTACAGGTTTTCATACTGTATTGACAAATGCTGACTTAATACAGTAATTGACCTTAATATTTACTTATGGCACTTAGATCTTGATGGGCAAACAGTGACGATGCATCTTCTGGTCACAGGGATGTAGATCTAGGAACAGATGGGCCTACATGAACAATGAACTGTGCCAAAGATATAATCACAGTCTGTAAATGATGTTACATCAAGTGGAAAGAAGACAAGTTACTATATGTATTTTATAGCTGAGAAAATGACTGAGGTTTTATTTAGCATGGTCAGTTGAAAAGGTTTCAATCTCTGCTGTGAACCTTTTGTTCTCCTGCATGGCCAGTCCAGTCCGATCACATCTGGTGGTACAGAGCGACACCTGGTGGACTTTTTGCTGAAGTTGGACCAGAGTGAAGTAAATACTATACAGGCAAACATGAAAATAAGAAGTTGTTCTCTACTGCAGAGATGTGGCTGAGTTTACCATTAGAAACACACAGATGAAGAAACAAATAATTATTTGTTTATTCAGTGTTATTTAGGGTAGTTCACTTTATGAGGACAAAGCAGAAAACACAACTGCATTACCTTTATTTATTGAATTTTAATTGAATTTTAATTCTCAAGTTTATGAGTCTGTGTCTACTACATTTGTTAGTACACGATTTTTTTTTATTGTGCTAATTTTATCACAAACAACTTGACAACAAAGTCCCTAGACAGTCAGAAACAATGACATCAGTCCTGTCTATCTAAATTCCCAGGGGTCTACTACAATGTATTTAAACTACAATTTAAATACAGCACAAAGATTGAATAAATGGCTTGATATTTGACCATTTTGCTTTGTGAAAATGTACAAATGTGCAGCTTTATAACAGTGCCAAGTGTTTGCATCAAAAAGTTAAGACAGATTTACTTATATAACACATTTAAAAACAACAAACGTTGACCAGCGTGCTCAACAAAGTACTTAAATAAAACCATAATCAAATACAATACACAGGAATGGTCAAATAAAGCAGTCATAAATAAGTTAATGTAAGTGAAATTGAATAGAGCATAAAATATCCTGACAAACTAATGACACAAGAATAGATTTGCATAAACAGCTAAATAAAAATGATACTAAATCAGACATCAAGTAATATTTTCACAGGAAAAATTCTTTTTATTATCTCATGTGTCACCTCTTTGAATCTGCTTGTTATATAGGCTCCTTGTCACGAATATCTCAGGCTTTATTTCATTGTATTTCATTAAAGACGGCAGACCAGAGATACTTTAAAACGATGCCAGAATGTGTCTCTAATACGCCTGTTTGTAGTCTACACGTTTTCTTTTATTGTGCTAATTTTATAACCAATAACTTCACAGCAAAGTCCCTAGACAGTCAGACATGATGACGTCAGTCCTGTCTGGCTCGCGCCAAGGATGGGTGGGGGGAGTTGGAGGCGCGCGGGGACGCGAGAGAGGAAGAAAAAAAAAAAAAAAAAAACCTCAACCATCATCAACGCGCTGGCGGTGCGGGGTCACGAACTATGACCTTTAACAGAAGAAAACCAAAACAATTATTTTATAAAATAGCAGACAGCTCGAAATCTGTGACCACCGTTTCCCGGAGGTAAGTCTCGGTCCCGGATTGAAAACCGTAGAAAGCTCTGTGTGATACTGGATGATAAAAGAGCGCAGCTAATCTCTCTGCTAGCTTGTTAGCTAGCCGATGCGGAGCTCCCTTCCTGCCCGACCCTGCTGCTGGGGATCCGGGCAAGTTACCGTGAAACGCTGGGCGGAGTCTGGCTACGCCGATGTGCTTAACAGACAGTTGAACTAACTAATATGTGACACTACTGTCGTGTTAACCTGAATCAGTGCCTGCATGCTATAATGACAAATCCAGAGGGAGAGACGGGTGCAGTCGGCTCGTGCTGCAGCCGTTGTTGCGTTTGCTTCAAATAAGCTAACAGCTAACAGAGGAGAGCTGTAATGCCGCAGATGAACTCGACCCTTTTACCTTTGCCATCTCGGGAACATAAGTGTGTTAAAATGACTACTTTATTCAACGAGGCTGCTTATTTTAAACATACTGTCATCACATCAGCAGTTGATTATTCTGCTGTCTGCAAAGAAAATTGCTTTTTTATAATTATCATAAGGATCCGTCTCCTGTATTTTTGGCTGACTGCCAGATTGTCCATTTTGTTCTGTGTTGTGATGCGTTTGGGGACGGAGGTATTGATGGACACTCGGTTAAACCAATCAGTAAAGAATGAAGTAGCACGCCCCTCCCTTTGGTCAGTGAGCTGCTGCAGGGACATAAATCAATTTTCATGCAATGTAATGCAGGCAAACTGTATTCTTTGTTAAAATCCCAAATCAGCAAAGAGAGAGTAAGAACTGTCAACTGCAAGGAGATAATTGATGGTAGCAATAGATGCTTTCACTTAAATCTGCCCAGAAAGATGCTCAAATGCGTTTTGGTCTCTCACAGTTGTATCATAGGTTTTAAAATGTCAAGAAAGTGTATGACAGATGTATATAACCCTGTTTCTGACGATCCACCACAAGGTGTATTACATTAATATCATACTGAAAAGGGATCTTCATGGATAGACAGAGCACTGATTTGATTTGATGCACTTCTGCCATCTGTATTAAAATGCAATGGCAACAACTTAAAATGTGTTAACATTTTATGGGGAAGGGAATCACCAGAGTCCCTACAATTGTTGTTTTTGTGATGCTTAAGTCACAATACAATATCGATGCAAACTTAAAATGTGTTGCAATATTCTTTGTTTTGGGATTATAGCAATTCATTACCTTTTCAACTGCAAATTTTGTTCCTAAAGGAAAAGTCTGTTCATCTCACTTCAATAATTTTTATTGGAGCAAATTGTATCTAGTGGCCTGTAAAAACGATTGATTTCATTATTCTAGCTGGTTACCAAAAGTTTCATTTGTACTTGGAATATTAATTATTTATATAATAAAAAGGGATACTTAGTATCCATGTATCAATACAATATTACAACACAAAAATATTACAATGCTCCTACCTCAAACTTTTCAATGATTTGTGTTTGTTGTTTTTGTGCATTTCTTATTGCTTTTTACACAGCTATCACAAAATAAAAGCAAAACACTTTATAAGAGTGCAAACACCTAGATTTCACTTCTAGACTCCATAGAAGTCAAACATTTTTCTGTCCATTTTCTGTGAGTGAATATGCAGAGGTTAAAATGTTTTACTCTATAGTTGTAGGTAAAGGGACACGACAGGTTTCTTACCTTACGAAGGAAGCCAGTGACGCAGGGATGTTCACATGATTCGAGGTAAATTTCTACTGAGGTACATCAGTTGTACTCCTCTGTTACAGTGACGATAGTGTGAGGCTCTATCAGACTGTATTGTAATTTAGTTATTAACCGTCTCTTAAATCTCATGTCTAGGTCGCAGTCAGAGGTCACAGACTCGGCTTGTGGTGACATCAATGCAGTCGTGCTTGCTTTGTCAGACATAATATTTGCCCTCAGGAAGAAATTAAAGGTCCCACATTGTGCTCATTTTTCAGGTTCATATTTGTATTCAGGGTTTTTACTCGAACATGTTAACATGCTTTAATGTTCAAGAAACATGTTTGTATTTTTCTCACACTGGCTGCCTGAATATAATCACCTGCTGTCTGAAACGCTCTGTTTTAGCGCCTGTCTCTTTACGCCCCGCTCAGAAAAAAAGGCCAGTCTGCTCTGATTTTTTCTGTGTTTCTTGGTCTTCCGAATCTTCACTCTTGGTGTCTCTGCACATAAGGAAGTGACTGTAACAGCACTGTAGAGGCAATTTCTGCCTTTATAGTACAGTACAGTACAGTACAGTATGTACAGTGTGAAATCACAACTTTACTGAAGTTTTGATGGCCTGTTTAAAGGCATGGTTTCTGAATGGAGACTATGTGCATTTTTCTGTGAATTGACTGATATGATATTTTCCCAGTATGTATATAGCACCTATGCCTACTTTATGATAAAAAAAAAAATGGCATGGTAATCTGACTTTTTGTAGTCTCGGATCTTTAAAGTAGGTGAGAAGTGGAAGAAAATCTGTTACCTGATGTTTATGACAGACAAGATATGGAGCAGTAAACAGATGGCGCAAATGTTTTTCTACTTTTATTTTTTGTTTTGTTCATCACCATTAAATTACTGCACCTTCAAACTGATTTTTGATGTTCTGTGTAGAAAAGGAAAGTTTTTTTTAAGGGTGATCTTTGTGACAGCATTTTCTTTTTAGGCATCATGTGTTTTTTACGGTACATTAAAACAATGGAGAAAAACTTTAATACCAAAAATAATAGAAAAATAGAAAATACTGCACTGCATCATGCAAGTCACATAAATCAGACAAAACTCCCCAAAAAGTTGTCACAGATAAAATTTTATATTCCAATCCATATCATCATGCATCCTCTGTGATCCACTCGCTCCCTTATAATTATTATAAAGCTATCTCAGCGTTGGCCTGCTTTTTCGTGACAGTTTGCACCATTGTGGTTGATTGTCTGTGGCATCTCTCCAAACAGACCTCACTAATGACCTTACATCATCATGACGGCCAACCTGAATCTGCTCTCTCAGCAGAAAGTGGACTCTGAGCACGAGGCAGAGGTGAGCGTGCAGGGGGAGACTGTTTGCTAGCAGTCTGAGTTCCATAATATAACCTATATGAAGGTTAAGCTACGCTGAAAATATTGTGTTGCTGCTCTCTGTCTGTGTGGTTAGTGGATGCTGCCTTGATTTGTTGCCATAGAGACATACCTTCTGTAAATAGAGGTACTCTGGACAGTTCAGACTTCACAGAAAAGTGTTGTGTAATAAAATGTCTCTGCTTTACACAGATGAAAGTAAAATTTACTTGTGTGGTAGACTTTGTATGTGTATGAGCTTGTTGAAATATGTTTCAATTTGTAGGTGTCATCCTCTCCTTCAGACTCAGTGATGAGTGAGTCTCCGCAGCGCTTTCAGGTCATCTCCACTGAGCCGGCCGCAACACCACAGCGAATACAGGTAACTGCTCAACATTAGTTAGCTTCAGAGGATGTGGCACTGCTGCTGCATGTTGATGTCATCCTGTTTCAGTGCATTAGCAGCAGTGATGAACAAGGGGGTGTTACAACATGTGACTTAGCTCTCCCACCTTCAATGTCACTCTCTTCTCTTTTTACTTCAACTGGTGTGTGTCACTTCCACCTCCCTCTCTTTCTGTCTCCATCTTCTGTCTCTAACACCTTCAGATTGTAACTGACCAGCAGACAGGTCAGAAGATCCAGATAGTGACAGCGATGAAGCCGTCCAGTGCTCCCAAACAGCAGTTCATTCTGACTACGGCTGACAGCTCAGGGGCAGGCAAGGTCATCCTGGCCTCACCAGACAGCCACAACACTAAGCAGCTCATCTTCACTGCTGCAGACAGCCTGATGCCAGGAAGGATACAGGTACCGTTCCCCTATAATATCACCCCCTGGTACATACTGTGATGATAGTATTGGGAACATTTTGGTCTTGATATTTTTTAAATACTTTTCAGACCGTGTTATGACCATGATTTTGACATTGTGTTGAAGTGAAACACAAGATTAACGGCCTGTGTTCAACTTTGCCTTTCAGATCGTCACAGATCCAGTGTCAATGGAGCGGTTGTTAGGACAGTCAGGGGACCTGAGCCGACCGCAGCCGGTGGAGTACTGCGTGGTGTGTGGGGACAAGGCTTCAGGTACTAAAGCTCTGTCTACACATATGAAAACCAGATTTTCCTCTACATTTTAGCCTTCCCTCCACATGCAAACAGAGATGAAAACTCTGGTTACTTTGTATCTGTGTTTATGTGTAAAATAGAGTGTTTGGGAAGCGATGTAATGATGTCATCGTGCATGTCCATTGTTGATTTGTGTAATGAGCGAGAAAGGAGAATTGGTCTCTCTGGCTGATTTTAAAGCTCTCATAAGTACAAGGATGAATAAATTGTCTGGTAGTTGTAATTGTTCATAGTTATTATAGTATTTCAACATGTCAACGTATATTTTCTATGTTGTTATGGTGGTTATTGTTGTTTAGAACTGGTTTTATGCTGCTGCCTTGGCCTGGTCTCGGTGAGCATTTGGAGTTGTTTTTGCGTTCTTGTGTAGATAGGGATATTTTGTAAAGTTTTCTTTTTAGATAGAGGGGTAAAATATCCATCTCCACAAAAAATCTGAATACATGTAGACAGGTCCTAAAGCTTACACTTGCAGTCATCTAGTGATATGAGGATTTGTATGTGTTTTTTAACTCATGTATGTTGGCTATATCTTCTGCTGCATGTCAAACATGCACCTACACATGCAAAAACTCACACACTCTGATCAGTCTTCTCTGTGTTCAGGGCGTCACTATGGAGCGGTCAGTTGTGAGGGATGCAAAGGCTTCTTTAAGCGGAGCGTAAGGAAGAATCTGACCTACAGCTGCCGCAGTAAACAGGACTGCGTCATCAACAAACACCACCGCAATCGCTGCCAGTTCTGTCGGTTGAGGAAATGCCTTAACATGGGGATGAAGACTGACTGTGAGTGAATCCAGGACACAAAAACATGTAGACAAAAACACTCAGAGAAAAATCAGGTATTATCAGGGTATAAGAAAACATTCATTTCCCTCTAAAAGCCTAAAAGGTCATCTTAAATTTACTTTACAAAGTCTGGAATTGTTTTTTTTTACCTGCCAAACACTTTCACTTGCTTTCTTAACTTTTTCTGTGTTTTTACTCAGCTGTGCAAAGTGAGAGAAAGCCCATCGATGTAGTGCCCAGAGAGAAGCATGCCAACTGTGCTGCCTCCACCCAAAAGATTTACATTCGCAAGGACCTGAACAGTCCGCTCATTGCTACGCCAACCTTTATCTCTGATACAGAGACCGATGGCTCCAGGTCAGTGGGAATCAGACCTCTGTCTGTTTTTGTATCTCTCAGCTGTTGATTTTGGTGATATGTGAACTGGTTTTTGACGATACTCTGTGTTGTGTGTCAGATCCAGCCTGCTGGACCAGGGCATGCTGGTTAATATCCAGCAGCCGGTCATCCAGAGTGATGGAACTTTGCTGCTGGCCACTGACTCAAAGGTACAGCTTCTGCTGCCGTAAAAATATAACATCTGTCAGTCTGCTGTGCTGCAGTCCGTCTCCTTCTGCTACTCATAGGAGGAGACTGATCTTTCAGGCGGAGATGTTTTCGAGTGGCACTGTGAGGCTATAATATTTGGTGCTTGTTATTTTGGGGTCAACAAAATCGAGAAGTTTGAAAATCTGTAAAGCTATTTTTAATCATCTTGTTTAACTCTGACCACACGTCAGCCTCTCTGCACAGCCAGTAAACACGACTTTTATATTCACACAAAATGTATTAATTGACAGGCCATGGCGTTGCTGTTCACACTGAAGTTTAGTTTTATATGACATCAGTCAAGAGTCAAGACAACAGTTTTAGCCACAACATGTAAAATACAACTTCAGGTATATTAAAATAAGCACACTACAGATTATTACAGATGTTTAAACAGCAGTGATGACAAAATTACTTAAAACAGCTTAAACTGCAAGATATCCAACCTGCCATAAACCCATCTGATCATCTAAGAGCCAGAAACAGGGTTCATATAAGGTGCTTGAAGTGCTTGAAGTACTTGAATTTGCAGATTTTTATGTGCTGTAATTCCTTGAAATCAGATCTTTTTTGACTTGAAAAAGTATTTGAATATAATTGTCAGGACAATAGTATTACAAATAGTATTAGATAAATGTTTGCGAGCTTGCAATTATTTTCTAATGCCATATGAGCAGTATGAAGGTGGTGCACCAACGGGCTGTTAAACGCCCCCCCCCCAAACTACACATCAAATGACAGTCAATCTGGCAGCAATTTGTTTGTAAAAGTAATCAGGCACAGTCAATCTAAGGCTAAAATCTGTCTTAATCTGTACAGTGTCTGGCCCGTTTAGTACAGTTTTTAGAGCACTTTTCTGATCTTCATTTATCCCTTTAATAGGTTTTAAGAGCATTTTTGTGTTTTGTCTTTGATCCTGGGTCATCTGATGTTTTTGACTAAAAATAATCTGCATTGTTTCATCTGTCTTCAGATGGAGTCTGGGCAGGGGGACTTGGGGACACTTGCCAATGTGGTGACTTCACTGGCCAACCTGAGTGACTCACTGAGAGAGAATCTAAACAATGGTGATACCTCAGACAGCCAACAAGAGGAGCAATCTGCCAGCGAGATAACACGGTCAGTCAGCAGTGCACACAGAGAGGAGGGAAGTTTGTTTGAGAGGTTTCTGCAACGTCTGATCACTTCCCTATCATTTCCCTCTGTGGAATCTCATCTTATCTCAGTCAGTCTGTACACCATGTGGCCTCTTTAAAAGCAGAATATTTAAAATGGAGCATATTTGTCTCTACAGAGGCAAAAAAGACACATTAATATTCATGTTTCAGTGAGTTTTCTGTCAAATCAGATCATTAAAAGGTGTTTGTGTGTGTTGTGCACAGTGCCTTTGACACCCTGGCCAAGGTTTTCCACCCACCTGAAGTAGGGGTCGGACAGAGTCTGGCAGAAAAGCCGCATTGTGTTGGTGGAACAACCATCCAGCTGATTGGTCGAGACCAGGAGACGCCAATCATTGAGGTGGAAGGACCACTGCTCACAGACAGCCATGTCGGCTTTAAGGTGGGTGGAGTTAACGGATACAGCTCAAGACCCGAATTCTTGTCACTGTCTTGGCTGTATAATAATTGATGCAAATATTCAACTGTGCAGTATTTATTCAGTATCTCAATTTATTCTCACCTGCATCACTATCGAATGTGTATTTAACTTATGATGCACATATTGTATATATTTCTAATTCTTATTTCTTTTTATGTACCGTATGTATATTGTGTTGTACCTTTTAGCATTATACACATTTTACATTTCTAAAACTTTACACAGTAGTTCTATACATTGCAACGTAGCATAATGCACATTAGGGGTAGACTGATATTTGTTTTTCAGGGCCGATACCAATACTGATATTAGTACTTAATGAAACCAATAACAGATATTTGGAACTGGTATGTTTTTATAGTAAAAATAAAAATATTTCTGTTCAAACTTAGGATAATAACAAACTGCAAAACGCAACTAAATGTCTTTAGCAAATGTCTAATCAAAACTGAAACTTTCAACATCATATACAGCAAGTTCCCAGCAACTTTTTTATGAGCTTCAGTGAAAATTTAAATAAAAAATGAATGAAAAAAAACAGTTCCCTGAGGTTTAACAAAGTAAAAGTTCTCTCCATGCTGATACTTTCTCTGCATGTATTGCAGACTGCCTCCCCCGGTGTTGGTGTGGTGTGTAATTGCACACTTTTTCATTAATTAACTATAATTGATACAAATAATTGGCAAAATGCCAAATATCAGCCTCGATAATCGTCCAGGACGATAATCTGCCAACTACTAATGCACTTTTTTTTTTATTTACAGATTTTAAATACTCAGCATATTGTAAATGTTTTTTATTTTTAAATATTTTACATCCTCGTGTTAGTCATTTTAGCATAATGACCATACTTTTATTTCATATACATTTCATAGTTCTTATTTCTGCTTTCTTATATTTCTCTATGCTTTACATCAAAGCGACTACAGAGTATCACAATCTTACCCCTGGGGATCAATAAAGTATTTCTGATTCTGATAATAGACACACTTGATTTACATTATTGATAATTTAGGGATATAAATAGACTCTGTTTCTTCTGCTTTAGCATTCATCTGTAGGTAGTCATTTTTCAAATACTTTTAAATGTCTTTATTATTACAAAATAAAATAATTGTATTTCCTGAGTCTCCTTCTTCTTCATTTCCTCTGTGTTTAGCTGACCATGCCCAGCCCCATGCCTGAGTATCTGAACGTACACTACATCTGTGAGTCAGCATCCAGGCTTCTCTTTCTCTCCATGCACTGGGCGCGCTCCATCCCTGCCTTCTCGGCTCTTGGGTGAGAGTGCATTTGACACAGAAATATGGTGCATTATTGTTAATCTACATGCTCAAGCTAATCTTTTCTCTCTATATATCTTTTACAGTCAGGAGGCGAACACCAGTTTGGTGCGAGCTTGCTGGAATGAGCTGTTCACTCTGGGTCTCTCTCAGTGCGCTCATGTGATGAACCTGTCGACCATCCTCGCTGCCATCATCAACCACCTTCAAAGCAGCATCCAGGATGGTATGGACCATAGACCTCGTCGTCATTTCTCAGTAGGACACACACACACACATATAAACGGGAGTTAAGAAATTTTTTTAAAAAATTCTTAAAACTTGTTTTCATAACATACTACAAGATAGACATAAAAGACCTACCGGGGATGACTGCAGATAAGTTTTCATGCATTTGACAAGCACCTGTGGCTTTGTGGCATTGTTGATGAGATTGTGATGAACTTTAGGAGAAATGATTGACACTTTCCAGTATTACAGTTTTGAGCCCCATCATTGTTTATCTGTCCATGTGTCAAACATTATGGTTCAGATACCACGGTCTGAATTTCAGTGTAAATTGGAGAATTTATGCATTTATGGAAATAAAAAGAGAACAACAAAATAAAGGCAGAGGTTAAAGTCTCTGCTGAAAAATGCTCAGCCCAAACACTTCTAGTGTACATAATGAATCTTAATGTATCAAACATTTTCTTCTCTCAGACAAGCTGTCGGGGGAGCGGGTGAAGCAGGTGATGGAGCACATTTGGAAGTTCCAGGAGTTCTGTAACAGCATGACGAGGCTGGAGACTGACAGCTACGAATACGCCTACCTGAAAGCTATAGTGTTGTTCAGCCCTGGTGAGTGTCTGCCTCTCCTAATCGAGGTAACATCAGACATCAGAGCTTTTATCAATCAAATAAACTCCATGGAAGGCTGAATAATTGACCTGTTTTTGCATTTTCTAAAATGACTGTTATGTTTTTGACTCATCAGATCACCCCGGTGTGGAGAGTGGTGGGCAGATTGAGAAGTTCCAGGAGAAAGCCTTGATGGAGCTGCAGGACTACGTGCAGAAAACTTACCCAGATGACACCTACAGGTACGTACATGCCTTCAGTCTAAGAGCCCAGACACACGAAATCAACATCAGAGAGCTAGTAGCAGTGATGGCTGGCTGTTGCGTTGAGAAAAGCAGGAGACAGTTCAAAGTGTTTAGGCTTTTATTTAGCTTTTAACAGCCTTTGTATATGTATAATTTGTTAGCTTGGGTATAATGAAAAAAGCCTCATCTCTGTCTTTCAATTGAACTACAACCTTTATTTCAAAAATGTTGGGACGCTGTAAAAAACGTAAATAAAAACAAACTACAATGATTTGCAAATTCTTTTTGACCTATATTTAATTGAATACAGCAAAAAGACAAGATATTTAATGTTCAAACTGATAAACGTTATTGTTTTTGCGAATATACACTCATTCTGAATTTGATGCCTGCAACACGTTCAGTAAAGACTGGGAAAGTTGTGGAATGCTCAAAAAGACATCAATCATCATGACTTTGTTGCTTTTTTTTTTTTCCCAGGTTGACCCGTATCCTGACTCGTCTCCCAGCCCTGCGCCTCATGAACTCGAGCATCACAGAGGAGCTCTTCTTCACCGGCTTGATAGGTAACGTCTCTATTGACAGCATCATTCCATACATCCTCAAGATGGAGACGGCTGAGTATAACAGCCAGGACTCAGACACTGTAGAGTGACACGTCATCACTCCAGCCCCGAGAACTGTCGAATAAAGATTAGCGAGTCTCCACATCAGGTACTCTTTTTTTTTTTTTTGTCTGTTGTGGGGTTTACCATTAAACCCCAGTGAGAAATTTACAGCGGCCCTTTGTCTCCTAACGATGCACAGCGCAAAGTCATTCAGGAATCCACGGTCTGTTAAGATCATCTGGGACTGGAAAACCAGGATGACGCTTGGAGTGTTTGATGGAGCTGACACAGTGCGCTAATCTTAAATTTCTGGATCTAAACTCAGAATGGAAAAGGAATCCTCTGCAGCGGCGACTGTGCTCATCTCCTTTAACGTCTTTATGGCACTTCAAGCTAATTACATACGAACTTTGACCGAAGCCTTTCACATTATTTTAGTCTTATCTAAGCCTTACCATGCTGTCATGTTGATCACATGCATAAGTTAGCATTAGCTTACAGATAACACATGGGCTGTATCAGTGAGCTTAAACTTAAAACTTACATGTGGAAGTGGAATTTCACCCATTTAAGAACCTAAATACTAAAGTAAATCTGAGTACTTACTTTAGACTTTGAAGCTGTAAAGTTTATGTTGGTATTTGGAAATAAG
Organism: Plectropomus leopardus; assembly: GCF_026936395.1. NCBI lineage: Eukaryota > Metazoa > Chordata > Actinopteri > Perciformes > Serranidae > Plectropomus > Plectropomus leopardus. Next base: position 14,082,663 of record NC_142184.1, on the reverse strand, counting down.
GTGCAGTATTGTGCTATGAGCTCACTGTGCTGTTAAATTGAGAATTCAGACCTTTCTAAACATATTGAAGCATGCTTTGTAATAATTTTGTCTCTTTTAATTTTGAAATTTACACCATTTACTAAAAGGTGTGAGACATTAATGTACAGTTCTTTACTCTAAATACATTTTAAATAATAGTTGGAATGAAAACTCCAATCAGGTACAAAAACTAACTCAAACCTCAATTAATTAATCCATAATCTATATTCATATGCTTTCATGACATTTATATACCACACAGTGCATTACAACATGACCAATGTCTGATTTTAAGTAATTCCTCTTTTAACTTTCATTCACAATGTCGCGTTCGCCAAATTAGCCAGTTAAACTGACCGTATGTCTTTTTTTTATTCTGAACGACGCCTCAGAGATTTTAGCTTTGAGGGTGTTTTTCTGTTTAGGTGCAATTATATCTGGATTATCATGAATATGTTGCTAATATAACCTGTGCAATCACCTCATCACTTTTCCCTTTACGACAATCAATGAAATGATACTTCCTTCTGTCCCATCAGTGAGTGTCATGACACTTTTCAATCTGCATTTTGTATGTGTATTTATTAATGGAAGCTATTATTTTTTTGGAATAAGATTGTCTTTAAGATTTTGGGTTCAAAAATGTTACTTATGTGTAGCTATGCTACTGTTTTTGTACTTGTTTTTGCGTTTGTACTCTGCTAAATGCACATCAATCAGCTTTTGTGGCGTTCCACTGTGTTCATGCTGACTAAACTTTTGTTTATGTTTTCTAAAAACTTTCATTTGTTGTCAAAAAACTTGCTTGTTGCATACTAAGTGTACTTACAGTACTTTTGGGCAGGTTTCCCTGATTTAAGAAGAAAAAAGATTTTGTGGGAAGCCAGTGTCGAGTGTGTCGATGTCTTAAAGACGACATGAAGACATTGGCTGTCCCGTGTTTATGATGGTTCAGAAAACGCATCCACAGCATCATGAATGATAACGGGAATGTAAAGAAATCAACAAGGATTATGTCTTGTAAAATAAATGTCAATTGTAATATTTGGGGTTTAAAACTCCGATCGACTGTTTGTAAAGGCACTGTTGTGAAATGACCTTTATACATGTAGTTTCATTAAAATGAGTGCATGTTGTTTTTAAGCTGGGTTTTATAATCTTGTGGCTGTCTGCCCTAATAAGGAGCATTGTTATAAATTTTATAGTGCATTGCAGTGCATGAAGAAGTTGCTTAAGTGCATTTTATTAAATGCTGTATAAAAAAAATGTTAATTTAAATGTTGTGGCTTTAAAATATTCACCATGAGCAGCTCCCACATTAACAGGTATTATAATGGATTTTTTTTTCAGCTCTGTGGTTTGAGTATCTTATGGTTAAACTTTTATACTCTGTAACTGTACTTTGTTTTTCTGCTCATGTAAAAGGTATTTCTTCAACACTGAGATCGAAAAACATTCATGTTTTGCTCAAGTTTGTCACAACCCCACATTTCTACCTCACACCAATGAAGATATAAAACAAATGTATTAATGACTGAGCTCATGTATCAGCATTCCAGTCTCTGAGGCTGACCTCTCTGAAGCCACACCCTATAAAATAAATAAACAATCAATTATGAAATATGATGTGCCTGTGTTTCTTTGCCAGTGCCTGTATATTACAGCCAAAGTTACGCTAAAGTGGGTGGTTGTGTGTCAAGTCAGATGGAGGTTTTTGTTTACATTTTAGATTTTGTTCAAACATTATGCATATGCTATAAAAATCCGTAAAATATTTTCACTGAGGTTTTGTTAATTGTATAGGGTTTGGGGGTTTTTTTTGCCAAAGGGATTGTTGTCATTTTCACCCCCTCTTAAATGTCTTTGACAAAAACCATTTTGGAGTTCCATATTTTTAGATGTATAACTCCTGGAGCCATTACAATAAAGTGCACTCATCTCAAGGATCGTGAAAATTTGAGTGAAATTACGTTAATATATAAGCATTTGTGTGTAAAACTACAAGCATTTCTGTTGTTATGTTCAACTTCCAGGTCACTCCACGGTTGCCGTGACAACGACTTCAAACGTCATCAAAAGTCGCCTCTCCGTGAGCTTGTGCGTGCAGTGCGACCCCATTTCCAAATGGTATTTTGTGAATAAATAAAGGACTTCAAAATGCCTATGAAAGGAAGATATCCGATCAGGAGGACGCTGGAATACCTCCAGAAGGGCGACATCATCTTTAAAAACAAAGTGAAGATCATGACGGTGAATTACAACACGCATGGAGAGCTCAGCGAAGGAGCAAGGTCAGAGCTAACAGCAGCTAACGTTAGCAAAGACACATTTACAGCTGAAACTCATCTGTTTAAAATCATCTTAAATCAGGTTAAATCGGGTTAAATACCACATCAATGAAACAGGTGGTGGCAGCGTGCGTGCATTATTCTGTCAATCTTACTTTCACATTATAATATGGCACAAATACCTACGCGTACGTAACATTGTCTATTAGGAAAAGTGTCGTTAACGTAAATGTTAGTTGAGTAATAATGGACTTGTAAATGTTTATTATTCAATTTTTTAATAGTTTTACTAGTTAACTGTGTGGTCTATAAATCTCAGAAAATATCAGTCATAAACTTAATATTAATAATAGCAATAATAATAATAAAGTTTGTTTATATAGCACTTAACAAAACCAACGTTATAAAGTGCTTTACACTTCAAATTACAGAAAAAAACCCACAGTAAATTAAAAAAGTATAAAAGAAAAATATAAAAACAACACACAGGGGGAAAAAAATAAAAAGCAATATATACAACACACAAAAACAATCAAAATCAATTTGAAGAGTAAGATATAGTATAATAATAAAATAATCCTTTAAAGAGAAATTATAGGAATGCCTTTCGATAGAAGTTAGACTAAAGAAGTGATTTAAAATATTATTTCTTCCATCTGTATAGCTTAGTCACTGTCACTTCTATTTACATGCACAAAATCAACCAATATACTCAAGTAAACTGGCAGTAATTCAGTTCATTCTGTTCTGCACGGTATATGGTTTATATCTGCCGGTTACAATGATCTTAAAATGATTCTTTTTTCTTCTTTTTTGAACAAAAACTTTATTATAATTGAAGCTTGACACCAGTTTTTAAATGGAAGAAGGAAAACAATTTAAATACACTTTCCAGGTATACCATGGTTTACCTTGAAACAGGTATACATCTGAAATCTTATCTTTTACAAAAGTTTAATACATGAGACAGTTTTCAAAGAGTAATGTTGTGGACAGATATTTTAGTCTTCTTGGCTAGATTAAATAACTTGTGTACTATTTAAAGTCAGACTGATAGAGACAGAATAATTCATTCACTCATTTTTATTCTATTTTTATGGTCAGATCGGCTGTCATGAGAAGCTGTTGATAAACTTTGTTTCTCTCTTTGTTTTGCAGAAAGTTTGTGTTCTTCAATGTTCCTCAGATTCAGTACAAAAACGAATGGCTCCAAATAATGATGTTCAAAAATATGACACCATCACCGTTCTTGAAGTTTTACCTGGGTATGTATCCTTGCACTGCTGTTTGTACGTTTGACCTGCATTCTTCTTCTTCTTCTTCTTCTTCTTCTTCTTCTTCTTCTTCTTCTTCTTCTTCTTCTTCTTATTATTATTATTATTATTATTATTATTATTATTATTATATATTGTGTCGGCCTCCTCTGTCTCTTTTGCAGAGGATGGGGAGCAAGTCTTGGTGGATGTGGAAGGGAAGGACCACAAACAAATTTCACAACACATCAAGAAGATTCTGGGAAAAACAGAGTAAGTAAGAGTCATGCAGGTGTCTCATGTCACCTGCATCACTCTTTTCTTTAATTTTAGGACCGTGAGATGTTGAATAAATAAAATAAAATAAAATAAATTTGATTATGTACGTTGATATTAAAAATGTGACAGTGACTGTTAGTGCTGGATAATTAAACAAAACAATGTTCAAGGATTGTGAGTAATGTGGATAAAAATTTTTTATTTTACTTTGCAAGATCAAATAACTAATAAAAGCTGTATCACTTAATTAAAATTCAGCTTGTAGTAACAGGTAAAGTAAACATCTAATTCATATCATAATTTTAGCAAAATACCAACAATGTTGACAAGACAGATGGGACAAAGCAGTGAAATTATGCCAACCTTAACTGTAAATTATCAAGAATTTTCATGCATTTACAACTATGATTTTCCTACTCCTGTTATATCTAAAAATGTTCTATGAAAAAAAGAACAAGGCCCATTCCTGTAGGGACCAGATGGTCTAAAAATATATTTATTTTACTCCCTCTCTGTTTACAGAGCAATGTTACAAGCTGAAGCCCTAGCCAGGATGCAGGCTGCAAACCCCGCCAACTTTGGGCCCAAAAAGTACTGTCTGAGGGAGTGTATCTGTGAGGTGGAGGGCCAGGTGCCGTGTCCTGGCACCAAGCAACTGCCCAAGGAGATGACTGGCAAATATCAAGCCCAGATGGCAGCGTCGCAGGAGTAAGAGAGGATTATTGTAGATTCACTGGACAATACTATGGTATTTTGATATTATGTTTGATTTTATACAATTGCATAAAAGGTCTACCGCTTTGCATATTTTGTTGTAAATATATGTAACTAAAAGGGTCCTACTGTGCTGTTGCTGGACTGAGACCCTCCAGTCAACAGCAGGAACATGAGGTTGTTTGTGCAGTCACTACCTTGCTCTAGTGTTAAATAACTTAATGTTGCACCTGGGGTCAGATTTATAAACAGTGCATACAGAAACCATGCATCGCCTTTTTCCACACATTTATGTGTTTATGATGAGAATATGCGCGCCTTACATATTCTTCAGACCACACACCGTTTTAGCTGCGATAGCTGCGGGTGAGATGAAGGTAAATATTAAATACAATTGATCGATGTCACCTTACTGTAAATCATTGTTTTCAGGTTGCTTGCCATTTTCTCTTATAGTGTTATTTTTTGAGGCTGCAGTGTTCTCTAAAATATCAATCAAGGCACATTTTCCTATTTCTTTGACCATTTCAGATATAACCTCACTGTTAATGATCATTTAATTTGATCCTGAATAGTGGCGTACTGTCGTAACCATTTGAAACCTGAGTAAATTGACTTGATTAAAAAATGTGGGAAGAAGGCAATTTAACTTAAGCAGAAATGACCTCAAACTTTGAAGGAAATTAGTAAAAGGTACCAGAAAATCCCCTGAAAAATCAAATTTTCACAAAACAAACAAAACAGAAAGTTTAAAAAAAAAATTTTAAAAAAAGGAAATGACCTAGGGAAAAAGTGCTAAAAAGTAGTAATTCTGTACTACAAAACAGGATTAGGCGTACGTGTGTCTGTTTACTCTTTTCTGTCTTTGTATGAAAACACAGTTCTATTCATGAATTCACAGAGGTTTATGCATCTGGCCCCTGGTGTTTGCATGTGATGTGGTCCGGTTGAATTCAACACTTTCAAATGCAATTTACATCCAGCACAGTGTCAACAGTGCAGTGTAAACATTAAAATTAAACTTATTTGCTTGTGCAGCTGTAGTTGTGGCTCTGTGTAAACATTAGCAAAATCAAAATCCTAAACAGCATAACCACAATATTTTCATGCTAGAGGCAAAATCAAGTTGCGATTAGACACATGGTCATCAGATGTATGACAAGAAACATTTTACAGAGACAACTTTTTTATTGGTGCTGAGATGGAATTTTGTAAAGTTAATAAATTGATGTCTGTGTCTAAAATGTTTTACCAAATTAGCTAAAATCAACTGCTAACGCATGAAGAAGCTCTTTAGATTACTCACACTGTCACAAAACATTTACAACGTCACGTTTTGCTAAAAATCTGTGGACGTCACAGTTAAGCGGTGCGAGATCGACAGACGATACAAAACATTGTTTTAGTCTTTTGAGGACATTCTGACTGACAGGAAAGCACTCGGACAAATTCATGTTAGCAGCACTGTGAGTGATAATACTTGCTGGCATTCATGTAGTGTAAATGTATCTGACAAAAACAAAACCTGACTAAAATGTTGACCTAACAATTTAGTTGTTCTTTACAAATATGGATAAACCTCTGTACACAATGGGAGTTCAGCGGATCCTGCAGTGTTATTTGTTGACTTATGATATACCTTGGCAGATAGTGTTTAGTATGTTCTTGATGAGTGCTGGTTGGATGGACTTCTAAAGATGGAACTACTGAACAGATAACATGCTTTACATACAGATCTTGGCCGACAGCACATTGTTGGGAGATTTTATCAGGAAGACAAGCTTGGTACTAGCTCCATAGAAAGACCAGCATCAAACAGCACTTCAAAGAAACGCAGACACAAGAATCATGCAACCCAAGTGCTCAGTTGGAGTAGTGCCGCTGTTAACTATACGATCACAGCCTTTATGGGTAGCACAGGAAACCATGGAAAACGTTTTGTTCACTTGGCTCAATGTGGCTCAAGATGCTTTAAAAAAAAAAAAAGTCCAAAATTCGACCATGCCTCAGCCAGCATGTCATAGACACGATGCACAAAGAAATGTTTACTGAACCAAACCTGCCTGACTTTCATCTAAACCATGCAGACAGACAATGTCACCAAACAGAGACAAGAAAAAACTTAATTCAGTTTTACAGAAAAAGCAACTTCCACTGAAACAGAAATTAAAAGCTGTTAGAACAGATACTTATTCACCTCCTGTCATGGCCATTCACAAATGTACGTGTGGCTAATTATAGTATGATTAAGGATTAAAATCTTTTCCTTGTGATAATGTCGTCATTAATCAATATGAGTGACACAAGCATAACCGGAGCAACAAGAATGGCTTAATTCTTAGTAATTTCTGGTACAAATCTATGACACACAGTGATCACAGGCTGTGCACTGACAGTTTTGACTGAATCAGTCATCTGAAGGAATATTTCACCCACAAAATGACCATTCGTCAATCAGTTAGTGATGCTGTCTCACCTTGAGTTTTTGCAGAAAACTGTTTTTCTTGCATGCCTCCACGGAAAACGACAAACATATTGATCTATTGATTGATTGGGAATCACATTTAACAGCAAAACCATATCAGACTATCTGTTCACAAACTCACACACAACTTGTTAGCGTATTGATTTGTTGATACATGTTGTTTATGAATATTTAAAATGGTTTCAATACTCATTTTTGTCAGTATCAGAACTATATATATATATATATATATATATGTATGTGTACTACTTTCTTGCTCTCTTCTCCTTAAGAGCGAGTAGACACACGCAGATTGCTGCAGTGCCCCCACAGCCCCGCCTCCTCTCTCATCACTTTTTTTTTTGCTCTGTCATAGGCTTTTGCAGCACATTTTTGTTTTGTTTTTTCTTTTGTTGCCTTTTGAATGTTTAAATGTGTTACAATCTCAGAGGCTTTTCAACGTGCACTACTGCAAAATGATGCCGTTTTCATTTATGTCAACAATAAGTGTTAATTACTGTTAATGTTTACTACAGTCCAGTAGTAAGAAGAGAAAGTCATTCTTGTCATTTTATAGCTTTGTTATAGTTATATTTTAACAAAATTTCAAAATTATGTGTGCTCAAAGTCAATTTTCCCCATGCTATTGAAAATAGTATCTCATAAGTATTGTATCTGAAGTTCGAATTTCTGATATCGTGAAAACACTCCAAATCTCATTTATCCAATCAATGTTTGCCATGTTTCTGTGGAGTGTGAAAAAAACTCTCTTCAAAAACTCAAAGTAACAAGGTCTGACGAACTGATAAACAAATAGCCATTTTGTGGGTGAAGTATTCCTTTAAGCCTGTGAATAATATAACTATTCAATAATCAGTTTCCTTTAAACACTAGGTTGCCCAAATATGGTCATCAAACTAAATTCATATGTTTGTCATTAAACTGTCAGACAGTGTTTATAATTTGTCATGGCCCAGTTAGAGCATTAATGCATGGTTTGGTTCTTTGGTCTTGGTTCGATGAACAGCAAGAACTTCAATTGCCAGAAAGTTGTAGGTTCAACCACGTAGTACAAATATCGATGCAACTCCATCAATTTTACACATTAAAGTCTTATATGTCTTCAGGAGTATTACTGTAAATGTCAAAAAAAACTGTACGCATTTTGTTTAATGTTAGATTACGAAACAAGCATCAAATCCCTTCATCGCTCCCTAAATGGCCACAATTACATTTTGACTCAGTTCATAGCTTCCACCAGAGAGCCAAATCATACAACCACACTCGCCCCAAAGAACCATCGGACCATCCCACTGAAAAAAAATCATTTAAATTGCATTCTTCTGTCTTCCATTGTTCGTGTTTACCCTGGTGCAACAGGGTTAATATCTTCAGCAATATGCCTGAACAGTTTTTAATTTGCAGTGCTTTGAAACTGTGCATGCTGGGATCGACTCCAGCCCTCTGCGACCCTGTGCAGGATAAGTGGTTTAGAAGGATGTTTGGAAATTAAGAGAGTCACTCCTGACTCCTGAGCCATAGCACATTTTTAATTTTAGGTCTAATCTTTGCGTGGTGCATCAGACCTCACCCAAATTAAAGCAGTGGGCTCATTAGTCGTGTAAAGTGAGCTAGCCTTGCAGGACTTGGTAAGTAGCAGGTAATCACAGGGATTATGACAGGAAGGTGTCAGTGCTTCTTCTTCTTCTGTTCCTGCAGGGTGTGCTGTAGCTCTCTGAGGTTCTCTGACAGGAGTTCCACCTCGTCGAGACGGCCGCTCAGCTTGGCGTCAAAAATGTAGGCCCTAATGTTGTCAATTTGCTGCAGCAGCAGCTCCTCCTCTATCATGTCCAAGTCTGGGAGAACCTCGTCATCATCGTCCCCGTCAAAGGGGTTTGTTGAGACTTCTGGAGAATTCCCAGAGGCCTCCAAGAAAGGGTTACCTGTGTCGGCATCGTCGTCCTCCTCCTCCTCGAAGGGGTTTCTGGGTACACTCTCAGCCTGTTTGTCCTCCTCAACCTCTTCATCTTCATCGAATGGGTTGTATTCTTTCTTCCCATTGGTTACCTCTTTGTGCTCCCTCTTTATGTCCTCAAAGAAGGGATTGGATGGATCCTCCTCAATGGGGGTAGAGTCCTCATCATCGAAAGGGTTAAGTGAGGCGCTAGTCTGTCCTTCACCACCAGGGGGGGTTACATGGCCCCCTAAGCTCCTCAGCCTGGGAGGCGACTCCTCTTGGCTTGTGAGAGCAGGGAACGCCCTTACAGAAGATGGACTCCTTTCAGCTTTTGGAGTCAGCTCCTCTGCTTCAGCATCTTCCTCTCCTTGGAAGCCCCCAGTCCCACTTATATCCAGAGTCCTCTCCCAGGTGATGGACGGCTGGGTGGAGCCCACAGCGGGGCCCCAGTGCTCCCTCTCCTCTCTTTCCCGGGTTTCCAGACGATGGAGCTCCCCCTGCTGCATGCTCTCCTCCTCAGCCAGCTTCTGGGAGAGCACGATGGCGAGGCTGGTTTGCTGCTGATCGTATTCGTCCTGCAGCTGACGCAAGTTCTCCTCCAATATGGCCACCTCGTCTGTCCTCTGGGCCTCCCGGGCCTGGCGAAGGAATGACTGTATGTTCTCGATCTGTTGCAGGAGGGGGTCCTGCAACTCGTCGCGTGTATGGACGGAGTCTGCGGAGGGCAACCAACCACCAGCTTTGGTCATGCGCGGAGCTCTAGGGGCTTGTGGCAGCTCTCCATTGGTACTGGGGGGTGGACGGTTTTTCTCAGACTCCTGCCTGAGTCTATTTTCTTGTTCCTGTTTCCTTTTTTCCTTCAGCTCTTCATATTTATCCTTAGTGGGTAAAGACATGAGACCTAACAGCTTCTCCTGAAACAGGGAGGACACGGAGAATAGGTGAATTCAGGAGAAAAAGGGAGGCTCAATCAAAGAAGAAAGACATTGTAGGCGTCATGATACTGAGAAATGTCTGATCTTCACCTGGACAAATAGCGTGGCTGTGTAACGGATCATCCTCTGCAGCTGGAGGGCCTTCGGATGCGGTGGTGGATCATCTTTTGCTCTTAGTGTTAAAATCTTCTTACTGAGAAGAAAACAAAGAACTCTACTGAATCTTTTTAAAAACTTCAGGCATGATGGAAGACTTTTGCGCAGTCCTTAAACTGAAACTTAGGACCAACATCTACCTCAGAGCATCAATTAATTCGTAGTATTTCTGTACTTCCAGCCTCAGTCCAGCAGCAGTGTCAAGATTGTAAGTGGTTTCTCCGGCGCTGTGAAAGATACAGCCATGACGATAAGTAACATGCCTCAAATTCAAGAAAGATCCAAAGATTCTCACTCACATCACAAATGTTCATCAAATAACTGCTTTTTAATGGGGCTTACTTGAGCGACTCGGCCATTTTGATGTACTCTGGAGCCCTTTCATCCACCTTCTCCATGCACATCCTCAGCCTCTGACGGGAAGACAAGTTTAGAGCAAGTGAACAACAGGAAACCCCAAAAGACAAACACTGAATGACGGGAAGGATACAACAGTGTAAACTGTGGAAACAAAAGAAGAAACAGACTGAAAAATCTGGTAATTCTTTTCATTGTATCTTCTTTGATCCTACCTTTGATCTTGAACTTTGATCTTACCTCATAAAGTTTCACGACATCCGGCATGTGATCCTTTTCTTCCAGTTTCTGCTGTCTCTTCAACAGCGTGTCCATGCAGTGGTGACAACAGCGAATCTTCTCATCGTCCTTCTCTTCTAACATGGAGGTAACGCTGCTCAGGCTGCTGATGCTGCCTCTCCTGGAGCCCATCCCACCACCACCACTGCCACCTCCTGCAGGGGGAGACTGGGACTGAGGGGGGCTTCCAGGTACACACAGGGCCTCTCGTGTCCCACTAATAAGCTTTTCTGTAATCGGACAAATCAAACATTTTACAGCATTAAGACACACATGGTGAAACCTGACCTCAGCTAAATGATTTCTTCTAGCTTGCAATGATTTTGTTTATACGTACGAGCCAAAGGCAAGGGGACAAACTCCATGCACTTCCGACACATGATGGACCCACAGAGACGACAGTGGTGCCGCCTGTTCCGGATGTTGAACTTGTTTCCACAGTCAGGACAGAACGGGACATCTGAGTCACTCACCCATGACACCACCGACTTCTCAATGGCTGTAAAGGAGGATGAACACTTGTTGATGTATAATGGTAAATGATTCCTAGCAACATACACTGAGAGGAGTCAGCGTTGTAATGAAAATGTGGACAAACCTCTGATTTTGGCTGCATCGGAATTGACCCTGTCAAACGACGTCAACTGAAAAAACAGTTTTTATCGCAAATGAGTTGGCACTCTTACACCGCACATCACAAATGTAATTTCAACAACAGTGATTTATGGTGTGAATGAGTTGTGATTTGTGCTTTTGTATGAAGACCTTTTCCAGTCTGATGATGAGCTTGTTGACCTCAATGACATAGTGATCTATCCTGGCTGCCCGGTGCTTTTTAAAGAAGTCCAGGTGACTTCGGGTTGCTCCTACAAAAAGCAACGAGAAAAGAAACTGTAAGAGTTCAGTGTGAGGGCTGCTGCATCATTAATTTTATTCAAATGATATGAAAAAGCTAGCTAACCAATGAACAAAGAGGTGAAGACTGGACATTTATTTCCACCTAGTTTACAGGCTCACCCAGCTCCTGAGGCTCCCACATGTAGGGGTCCACACAGCAGAAGGACACATAAGTGCCTGTATCTGTTCTGTCGTCGCCATCCCTTTTCAACAACTTGTCTTTGGCTTTCTTTGCCTTCAGAACCAAACCTGTGCACAAAGAAAATCAGGACACAACTACCTCAAAGTCCACAAGAACATTGTATATTTCAGAGAGCTTATCCCCTCGCATGCCTGTTTCCAACCAAGATTCTTCCTCTCAACATTTCATCATTTTCCTGTTGTTCCTCCCTGCAGCAAGGTAAGTTGCCAATTCATCCTGGCAACAATCTGCTTTTCAAGAAGGTCACACTGTCTATTTGCTAAACTAGACAGTAAGACTTTATATTTTCCTTTTTGCCGTTTTGCGGTAAAACATGAAAAACTCAAATGGCATTGTGGCTGTGAGCAGTGGCCACAAGTACAATCAATGTGACTCACTTCTGAGCTGTCCCCTCACATGGTGGTCGTCCCCCGAGTGCTCCTCTTCATAGTGGCCTTGGAGTTGGGAGATTGACTGAAGGTCCTTCAGGCACAGTGGGCAAAGAAAGCCCTCCTTCACTTCACTTGTGCCCTCAAAGGGGGGTGGATAACTGGAGGCCATGACAGTGATCGACTGTGTTGTTGAAGAGATGCAAGGTGGGAGATTCTTGCTTCGGTCCACATGTCACAGGGTGTGTGACCCACCCCATAATAGCTCCATCACGTCAGAGAAAATCCTGAGACACTGAGAGGCAGGACAAAGCAGACTGAAGTGACACAGATTTAACAAAGTCCATGTTTGAAATCCAGGATATATTCAGGCAATAAAATGTAATTTAAACACATATTCTAGTAACAATGTAAGTTTCAACCAAGTTTGACTATACAAACCTAATAATGCATCATCAGGCACTCTGACTGTAGTTAAAATTGTAGGATGAAGATCAGAGTGCCTCAGATGCTGTTGAGACTGCCAACTTCTACCATGGACGTCTACACAAGGTAAACTGGACAGTCTGTGTTTTTGTTTTTTGTGACTAACTGTCCTATTCTTGAGGTGCACCTGTTTTTCTATGATCATCAACACCTTGTGTTATGACCAAGTGCAGCACTCCCTATCTTTTTATTCCTAATAAATTATCAGAAAAGAAAAAAAAAATTAAATATATATGAAAAGTAAAATGATTAGCAATAATGCATCATTTACTGCACTGTGATTAAAACTTGGAGGACAGGAGTGTAAGTACAATAAACAGTTTCACAGCAATATCTGGCTGAAAGTAAAACAGAGGACTCTGATTCTTACACAGTATAATATAGTATAATATGGTTTATTACAGCTGTATAAATGTAGCTAATAATCGTGTAATATTGCTGGTATAAAGGCTCAAATTTACACCCTCTCTTTACTGCCCATAAAAAGCTGCATGTCATTTCATTGAGAATCTAGCTAACATCTCTACAGACAGTTTATAAATTTGACAAATCCTACACATCAAACATTTTACAAAGATTACACTGAGTTAAAGTTACGTGGGCTTTCTTGATCTCGTGCATGTCTAAATGACCCTAAATTAAGTTTAAACGTGGCATTGTTACCAGGTTATATTGGTTAGCAAAGACTTAACCCAGCTTGTGTCCAACCCACGCAGTCAGTGGAAAAACAAAACAAACAAGACAATAAGTATGTCTGATTGCAAGCGATCACTATTTTAATCAGTAATTGATGTTTGCATATTAACTACCCAATGGCTGAAGCTATACAGTTTAGTATTTATGTAACGTTAGCCGCCTGAGCACAGAATATAACGTTAGCTACAGGATGCTAACTGGGAGCAGCCCTCGCTTTTTTTAGTCATCGTTCCTCTGATCTTGTTGCTCAAAACACGGCGATAAATAACTTCAAACTTCAATAAACAAATACTCGAGGAGTAATCAACACGATGGATGTATCATACTCACAAATTAATCCAATAATAAGTGCGTGTTTGACAGTTAGTACTCTCTTTGACAGCTCGACAACAGCAGCTGCAGCAGCAGCAGCAGCCCTGCCTGATCATGTGATTAGCATGCAGTTGGTACGGGAAGAGAAGAGGGACAAATGATACGAAACACACAGGTGTGTTAGTCCCATAGCTTTAATATTGTTGTATTTTTATTATTATTATCAAAACAATTCATCTTGTAGTTTATCACACATAAATACCAATACTTTAAGACTAAAAGCAATTTTAACTTTTGGATGAATGAGTTAAAACTGGTTAATAACAAGAAAGAACCAAAGTTGTTTTCATTAGGCATTATGTCCACTCTTCACCTCTTTTAAACTTGTACACTCTTCACCTCTTTTAAACTTGTACACTCTTCACCTCTTTTAAACTTGTACACTCTTCACCTTTTTAAACTGAATTGAAAATCGGCTTTCCGTTCTTCTTCTGGATGTTGTCTCTGTTTCTCTTCACCTTCCTATCTCAGTCAATTATCCTAAACTATGTAGGCCCAACTGAACCTATATTTTCACCATCATCTTAGCTTCATGTCTTTTTCTAACCAACTTAATAGGACTGAACTGGGTACTGCTTTTCACTTCTGTTACCGCCCATCCTCTTAATCATACTGCACTTCTGCTATTGTGGCAGTTTTCCTGAATTCACTGTTCAACTGTCTTTTCTTGTCATATTGTTCTTCCCACCACTGCATGAGCTCTCTTGTATGCAACTAGCCTAAATGGTCACATTTCAAACATATCAACTTTCTTTTCTTTGGTGATTAGATAACTCCAATGTCTCAATACTCAAAGTGAATTGTGGGATTTAAAGTCTACACAATCATTTTATTCATTGTATATCTTGACAATTTAAATTTCCAGCAACCCGTCCAAGTCAAACCTACATTTAAGCCCAATCTAATAATTTATGATCACATTTCCATTTCCCTAAAGCTGACCACAACAAATTGTATTACACCTTTTCCCAATACTCTGTTAGGACACGCCTGAATAAAAGGGGATACACCCCATATGCCTGCAGAAACCTGAGACTAAGTACTAAACACACAATTCTTAGCTGGATTTTTATCTTATCTTTATCTTCTCAAGTCAGTCCAAGATGGTTAAAAAATTACTGTACCATAATAATAATAATAATTAAAAAAATAATTATTAAAATATATAAAAATGTAAGTACCCTGAAATTGAATTGTTTGCTCAGTTTTCCTTCCTATATAAATGTGAACATCCCAAAACATTGTGGTATGCATACAGTCAGAAAAGATAAATGTTTTGTCTTTTAGTCAACAGAAAGTGCAAGAATACTCAGTATCAAATTTAGATCCCTCTGTCTTTTTCAAAATTTTAAAGGAAGTTCTTTAACTTCATAACAAAAACATCATCGTCATAATAATGAAATTGTAGAATTGTAGAACTTGCACCTGTCTCACTCCCTCAGCTCGAAGCAGCTGTCTCTCCACTCTGATCCTCCAGGCCTACATTTCCAGTTTCGGCACCTCACCTCACCAGTGGGCGGCACTGTGAGCCTCCACATATGTGCAACACCTTGGTTGTGCTTCCTCTGCACATTTCCCATCCAGGTGATTTCCGCCATTGTTTACATCCCAACCTGATCAGCTGGAATCCCACAGTACATTTAATATTTATCCAGATTCTGTCCTTCGTGGCCTCCCGATGTTTTGTTTCTGCTCTCTCATGTTTCCCCTCACTTCTTACTTCATCATGGCAGTGGAAAACGAACTCCCGCTGAGGGCGACACCTGCATCGCGACACTGGACCAAAATGTAAGTTTATCATTCAGCATCGTGTCTTTTGTGTTTCTTCCTGCGTTTGTTATTGATTCGGCATCTGTCTGCCGTTTCAGTGACGTTAATGACCTCTTTGAAACATGAACATGAGCCGTTTTGGCTGCTCAAAACTTTGTCGTGACTAATGCAGTGTGCTTGCTAAAAGTTAAATTATCTTCGTAAATGCAAGGTTTCTGTCCAGAGACGGAAAGCGCCCTAAGGGGCCTCGGGTTCACTGTGAGTCACTTGGTTTGGGACACGTTAATTAACTGCAAATTCGTCCAGGAATATGCATTAAAATATGACCTGAAATAGGCCCTCAGGTGAATTCCTGCCCTGAAGCAGAGTGGAGAGTGGCCCTGTCAAAATCAAGTTTTACAACCTTGGTGTGTATTAGTTTCAATTTAGTTTAATATTTCAATTTTATTGAAAAAAATAGGTGGTACATAGAGAAAGTAGAAGTAGTAGTGTTTTTTTTTTTAAAGACTTATCAAAAACCCAACCCAAAACCTCAATTATTCCAACTCCTTCCTGTCCCACAGACCCCAAGTCACCAGTGGAATGATGACACAGCAGAAAGGCACAGCAAAAATTTAAAAAATGACAGAAAGCCGAACAAAATATAATAATCTTAGATAGAACATAAGTAAAGGTAGTGCCTCACAACAAGAATGAGCAGAAATAATTCGAAAAATAAATAAGTGAAAAAAGTAGCTATATAAAAAATAAACCAAAAATAAAATGCAATTTTTACTTTTAAAAAATGGGTTGTTGCTGATGTCCAGGGTCAGCTTAGTTTTATACGATTTGTATTGATTTGGCTTACATCTCAGTTTCTGGGACTCTGTGGTAAAACATTCATTAATTCATTCATTCATTCATTTATTCATATTTGGTTTATTTGCTCATTTTAGTGTGTAATTCCCAAAACAATAATGAAAAAAAAACACAATACAGTTGAGGATCAATCAAGTGATGCTCTTTGAACCTCTCATACTGCTGCATTGTAAACTGGTTATGCCTTGAAGAAGGTCTCTGATCAGAAGCATGCTTTATCATACAGATTTTTGCACAGAATTGAGTTTGTGGATGTTTTTTTCTTTCATTTTAAGGGTTTACAGACTAAGAATGTTGTCCACAGATTATTTGCAGTGTGTCTTGGGGTGTGTGTGTTTAACTATCATAGTGTTCACAGATAGGCTTTTGCACAAAACCTCATACTGTATGGCAAAATATAAAATACACTCCCAAAGGATTCATCTGAATCATATGCATAAATTTACCTATTGCCTTCTGCCCTAATTTCTGGTTCATGCATGAAATATAATTCATATGGAATTATTCCTGTATATCTTAAAATGTGCATTTTTTTCACCTGCTTAATTGTTTGTCAGTGCATTGAAGTGTTACACCTGGAGTTGAAAGTCGTGTGTTCAGTGGAGCCTTATAAGTCTCTATCTCTACCTCACGTGCTCCATGAATAATCTACATATTGATCAGGCCTGTGGGCAGCTGCTCTGATGGAATGAGCCCAATTAAAGTGAGAGAAGGCATCCTGACACTCTGTCTGCTATTGAATTTAATTCATCAAGGTAGATGAGGCTAGGCAGAGTGACTGCTTTGTTAAACCACACACTAATTAGACCTGTTGGGTTAAATAAACAGTTTAATAGACTTTAATAGTGCACTAAGGCATGAATTACTGCAACTGCCATACGTTTTTACCAATGCGTTTTATTGTCCAACAAAAAACATTGGTGGTTAAGGCAAAGGTAGCTTTAAGTTTACAACATTGGGTTAAATAATCCATGCACTAATGTGTAGAAAAATAATCAGTGACACATTTTGTTTGCTGTGGTATTCATTATATTTTACATAGGTAGAAAAGAAACACAAATTAATCAATGAAAGGATTTCCTCTGCAAAGCTAACGTTCACTGAAACAGGTGCTGCACTGACGAGCGCGTGCTGCCTCACAGAGGCAACATGGCAAAAGCCAGTGGACAAGTACTTGCATTCTTGGACTTGATTTTAGCATAATTATCCTAATTAAAGCAATAAATACTTAATAATTATAACAATAATTTATCAATAAAGTCAACATAAGGCAGGCACTCTCATGAAAACCGTATTTACAGCGTTATAGTCAGTTTAGAGGACATTTATGCACAAGCTCTCCAAAGAAACCAACACCAGATAAAGGATTTGCGATGATGATACAGTAAGTGTCGGCCAAAGAAAAACTGTGGCACAAAAGATTAAATGATGTGAATTCTTTTTACGTTTTTAATAATTCATTATGGTCACTTCATTTACACATTAATTTGTCTACAATACAGCAGTACGCGCGCACCAGACTTGTGTTTATCCTACTCTCCTTCCACTAAATCCTCCTCGGGTGCAAACCTTTTCCCAGGGTGTTGTCTCTTCTCCTCGGCGTGGCTCTTGTTAATGTTGTCTAAAAAGTCGAGCAGCAAACTGGTCTTGCTGCAGCTCGTAGCGTCCAATACGTCACATGGACTGTTTGTGCCCAAATCCGGACTGGAGTTATCCCAAAACCTTTTCCCGGGGTGCTGACGCTTTTCCAGGTCAACGAGGTCTTCGTCTCCATCCACATCCCAGTCCCCATCGAAGTCCTCATCCTCAGGGTGGCGCTTACCTGGGTGCTGGCGTTTGCTGTGCAGCACCAGGTAGCGCTTCCCCGGGTGCTGTCGTTTTGAAAGTTCACTCAGGAGCACGACGGGGTTTTCAGAGACGTGTCCCATCGTGGAGCGCTTCCCCGGGTGCTGCCTTTTCTCCATGAAGGAGTGCATTTCTTCTTCGCGTTTGCCCGGGTGCTGTCTCTTTTGAACGTCTAAGTACTGTTCATCCTCGTCCTCCTCTCTCCTCCCCGGATGCTGGCGCTTCTCCAAAGCCTCGCTGTATCTCTTACCGGGATGTTGTCGTTTTGTCACCCACTCTATCTGAGAGGAAGATCCCTCTGGAGACAGAAAAAAAACATTTAGATTACTTCATGTAATACCAAGTCTACTTCAAACATCCCTGTTCTGTCGTGCGTAAATTGCGCACAGACGAGTGTAATTGGTTGTAGAAATTCTCTATATACAGGACATATCCTTACTTTATTTTGAATTGGAAGATTCTTTGGCATTTGTATGATTGAAAACACAAGTTTAATCATTTTTATGATAATTCAGATTAACAGGGAAACATCCAAAAGTGCGCGTAAAGCCCAAAGGGCTACAACATGTTGCCACTTTGATTTTCAGATAAACCATGAGACAAATAGCCCGTATATCAATGTCACGGTAAATTGAATTTAAAAACAAATTTAAAGCTGAAAATCCAGCTCTTTTAGCATTAAATAGCAATATTGTGCATCAAGTCAATATTTTGCATAAAATGGATCCATCAGATGCATTTTACGCACCGCTTCTGCCGTCATCATCCTGCATCTTTTTGAGAATGGACCGTAACAGGAGACTTTCTGCTCTCTGTAGTATGATGTCGTCTATGGTCCTCCCGTCAGTCTCCTCGTCAGCGGGGATGCCCTGTCCTCCAGACAGCGTCAAGTTGCAGACCACGAGAGAAGCCAAGATGAGCAGACATGTCGACTTCATGGTAATGTAGTTGGACGTCTGATGAAGAAATAGATCATGGTCGATGGGAAATACGTTGTTGATGAGATTAAATGCAATATAAAAAGGCAAGCTGAACTTTCTAAACACATGGCTCCACTGCAGTAACTGATTTTAAGCTATTTGATTCGATAGCAAGAACCAAAGTCTTCTTTCTCTGAAAATACATGCAAGACAATTAGAGGAGTTAATTTGACCAGTGCAAACTGCAAAAAGGACGTAAAAACTCTGACCAATTACACATATTAAAAAACAAGTGAATCTGCATTGGAAGCGAGTGGAATAATTTCAACGTAACAGCAACATTTTGAACTTGTTTTGCGATGCAAAAAGAATGTCGAGTTATCAAAAAAAACAACAACTCCGAAATAAATCTTAATAATGCAGAATAAATTTGACCTACGCAGATATGATGAAACAGATCCATTAACTCCAAAAAATACATGTTATCTTTGTATAAGGGTTTATTCTTAAGTGCGCCAAACTGACCTGAGAAGTATCCAAAGTCTCCTCTGTTGAGCGCACAGTGATGGTAGTTGCTCTCAGCCTCTCGCAGCGGTTGGTGACCCGTAAAGGCCAAGTCTGGAGGTATGAGCTGATAACTTCCCCTCTCAGCTTTTATACTCACCGGTCACTGTCGTCACACCAACGCTGGAGTCATTTTTCAGGATCCCGCGTCCACACTGATGTCATCAAGTCGTGCGCAACTGGATGTGGCGAATGATCGCCCAACAGGGGCCGCTGCCCAATTTGTCATTTGAAAAATCAAAAAGTATCGACAGCAGGAAATATACAAGACTGTATAAGATGAATTCAGTCGTAGGAAGTGTGACTTGTTTGACAAGTCGTTTATTCCGTCTATTTTTTCTTTAAGTTAAATAATATTTATTTTGTGTGGATGAATATCGTTACATTATTTCAGATCTTTTATATACTGAGTCCCATTATAGCAGGTTCCTTTTCTGTCTTCTCACTGTTTTTCCCCTTCAGATGACAAACAGTAAATCGTCTGAGTATCTTGACAAAAAACTGAAGGCCTCCTATGGGGCGCCTGAAAGGGCTGCAGAGAGATGTATTCATATTTTTCATAAATACCCTGAGGTCACAGGGCTCAGGAGGGAGAGCTGAATCCATCTGGTTCTTCTGAGCACAGATAATGCACTTTCTGGTCACGATGCAACACGGCTGAATGTATCAGAGGCAGCTCTAACAAGTTTTACAAAGGATTTTTATAAAGGAAGCACCAAAACAAAATGCTTTGACCTCTGAAGACAGACTTGATGGTTAGCTATGTCAGATTCAATGATGTAAACTAAAAATCAATTTACTTAAGCACTGTATCAGTACAAATAAACACACTTGTACTTGAGTAGTTCCATTTTCTGGCACTTTATACTTGTACTCCACCACAACGTACTTTTTACTGCTTTTATATGATAACTGGAATCATTGGTTACTTTGCTAATTAAGATTTTTCACAAACATATAAGGATATTTGATGCACTGTAAAAGATTTAACTACCAAACAGTATACAAATGTAATTTAAACAATTGGTTGATTAGTTCGAGTTGTAACATGTAACCAGGACTGGGCAATATAGAGAAAATCTAGCATCATAACATTTTTGACCAAATACCTCAAAATCAATATTGTAACAATATTTTAGGTTTGACTATTGCACAAAATATTTATACAATGAGATTTTGTGATGAATAATTATTGATAATGTAGCTATAGCAACTAAGTGGGTAACTGCAAATAATAGAACAGCTCTAACAATCTGGTAGGTTCACAAAATTACATCATTTTACTTAATGCAGCCTGTAACACCAGGGCTGCATTCAGCCCTGACAAAAGTGGAAAAACGCTCATTTAAACAGTAATGGCAGTGCGTTAAACACCCTGTTGTGTTTTGCGTGTGCACTGTGTTTTAATATAGTGGGGTTAAGTTCAGTTCAAGGGGCATTAATGTCATGAGAAACATATTTTTACATTGCCAAAGCAAGTTTGAAATGTAAACAAAAAGGAACGTAGAATAAGTAAAGATCTACTTTACAATTATTTTCTGATACAATTCAATTCAATTCAATTCAATTCAATTCAATTCATAAAGCCCATTATCACAAATCACAATGTCGATGTTGTATGCTTCATTGCATATATGACATCCTTCTTTCCTTGGATCCTCAAAGTGACAAAGGAAAAACTTCCCCCAAAAAACCCTTTAATGGGGGGAAAAAATGGTAGAAACCTCAGGAGGAGCGACTAAGGAGGAATCCCTCTTCCAGGACAGACAGATGTGCAATAGATGTCCAAAGATGATATACCCACCAAATAAGAGACAACGTACCTCAAAGCCCGTTGTACCAAATTTCAAAGAAACATGTTGTTTAATTAAGGACACTGTAGCAAAATGGTGCGTATTTTAAGACTGACAATCATATCCAAAATCTAAGATAATATCTAGTCGCATATCATGATATTAATATAACACTGATATATTGCCCAGCCCTGATTGAGACATTTTATGGTTTCAGCTTCTCAAATGTGAATATTAGCTGTTTTCCCTGGTTCTGAATTAGAGTAAACTGAATAATCTTTGTTCAGTTCAAACAATATAGAACAGCCCATTCTTTTCCTGTTTTACACGTTTTCAGTCTCCATCCAGATAACTCTGAAATGATTTGCTGAGGTTTAAAAATATCTGCTGTCTAAGAAAGTCTATTTACATCTGTTTTTTTTTTAAATTTTGTGCAGAAAGAAGAATGTCTGTATGAGTTTAAAAACCTCCAAAACAACACACATGGATCACACGGAGGTGGATGTAAACGCAGCGTTCGTCTCAGCTGGACGTCAGGTCGCTGCTGTTCGGTGAGTTAACTTGTCATGACTGAGCTGTTCTCAGTCATTAGTGGTGTCGGCTCAGTTGCCACAAGAAAATATTGGAATTCTACACTTTTGAAAACAACAGTTAAGTTACATTTCTTCCATACGTATCACTTCAACATTTCTAGAGTGACATAATTGTGATTACATGTATATGAGCTGACTTTGTTAGGTGAAAGGTGGAGGGGACTGACACGTTGGCAAGACAACTAACAAACAACAAACTGGTTGTTTTGTAATCCTGTGCATCTCCTTTTTTTAAAGAATTCCTAAAATTGTCCCATTTACAAAAAGTCTTTCATGCCAAATGTAAAACTCTGCTAAATTTGTATCCATCATTCAAACTGGAACCATGTGTGTTATTGTTGTATGAACTGTGAATGTTGTGTTATCTGTTGTATGTCTTCTGATTTTTTTGATGTGCTTTAAGCGTGCGGTGAAGCTAAAGGCAAATTTCCACATTTATGGACAATAATAGTTATAATTAATCATTACAAGTATAGACCTCTTAGTCCCAATCTCACTGAAACTACCATTATGAAACTGCTAGTGAATCTATTCTTTTCCATTATGCAGACTCAAATCGCCCCACTGTCGAGGAACTGCTGCATAGTCGCACTCAGTTGGTGGTGAATCCCAGCGTGAATTGAACTGACCGTGTAATACTGTAATTACTTGCTTCCAATGTACTGTCATGTCCAATACTTCAAGTGGGTTTAGACTCCTGCAGAGCTTGCAGTCAAAAGCATCAATATCACGGTGGAAATCATTAGGTGCAGTGAGCTTTATGACAGATTTTATTGAATCGAGTCATGAATCTTTTGCTCATCTTTGGCTTATTTATTTTAATTTGTGAGAAAAAATTGCCATCTCTGTTTGACATTCTCTCTGTGGTTGAAATGAAAATGAAATTGGATCTATGTAATTTCAAAAGTCGAAATGATTTTAACCCTATGAAACCTGAGCAAATTGGCTTGATTCTTTCAAAAACATATAATGTTACAAGTTAGGAGTTACAAGAAAATTACCTAAAATTTAGGGAAAAAAAGAAAAAGAAAAAAAAGGTAAAAACAACCCAAAAACAAAAAGAGGCAAAAAAAACAAAACAAAACAAGGCAAAAACATATATATAGATTAAACAGTTAACAATAATTATAATCATTTTTTATCATTCATCTTTTTTTATTATTATTAACTTATGATAATTTCTGTCTCTTCCTTTTTAAAACTAATTTTTCGGTCATTTTCTTCTCACCTTTTCCTAACTTCTTGCAACTTTTGGAACAAGTTGCTCATTTCCTTTTTAGTAATGACAAAACAAAACACTTTGCTCAGGTTTCAAAGGTTTAAATAAATGGGAAAGGCTTCTGAATGCAGCACAAGAAAACTGATGTTCCAAGTTTCAAAAGGTTAAGCAAGTCTGTGGATAAAACCAGAATTTTTTGTTAAACCCCACCAGGCAAGTTCAGTGTCTTTCTCTGAAGTTAGACTCAGTTACGTTGTGAAGGAGGAAGAATGAAGCCTGTTCTCTGTCTGGCTGTGATTTATCTCCGCGTTGCATGCCTCAGACAAACGCAGGAAGTGACAGCGACACAATTAAGACATATCTGACCTGTACGAGAATCCACCTTTTGTCCGTCATGTATGTCTCTTCCTTCCTATTAGGCCAAGTGTGTAACGACATGCCCAAAGAAACCAATTAATTTCCCAAGAGGATTAATGCACATATATTTAAGCATTTAAAAGGCTAGCATGAGCTGAGTGAAAGTCTTTTGATTCTGCAGTATCTGTTGGGTGAACATAACATCTTGATACTGAAAATGTGGAACAATTAAAGCAGATGGAGTGATTGCTGCAGGTGTAGCAGCATTGAGTTTAAAAAAAAAATCTTTGTAGCTGTAAGACTGTGATTAGGATACGCCCTCCTTTCTCTTGATTCACTCTCACTCATCCTGCACAGAAAAACAGAGCTCGCTGTCAGAGTCTTTCAGAGCCGGGGAATTATAACAATTAGTATTCCGGGCAGGATTATGTACCTCGTGTACTAAGGAAGAGGACAGGTTAAGTATACACCCTGTGCGGTGGGAGAAAATAATAAGACTCATTAGCCTCCGTCCTCTGTTTACGCCTGTTAATTATAGATCTTTTTAAAGTCTTGGTGAACTTCTCCAGTGTGTAAAGGAAGTTTCTGTAAAGCACAGCTGCATATTATGCTGTATATGAACCCAGATTAATGCTGTACACCCCAGGGGCCCGTATCACAATGCCAGATTAGTGGGTTAGGAGCTATGTTTGGATTTAAGTCAGATTTTTGAGCGCCATAAATCTGGCCTCCTTGTTAATGGGTTAGACATCACAGTAACATATACTGCAGCTGGCTGTTCTCATAAACTGTTCCTACGTTTTCCTATGAAAAGTGATGCACCCAAATTTGTACATATGTTACGTAATTGTGACCAAGTACGACCATGCATGACCCATGTGTTTTGGAAGGCTGTGAGCATGTGACTAATAATAACCTGATGAAAGTAAACAAGGAGCGGTCTGTGCTGAGGCAGGTTAAGGTGATGGATGGGTCACAAAATCACAGACTTTTTCCTGAGAAAAGTGTTAAGACCTGTGTTAACTTTAAGTCACTTTAAGTTTTGTCCCCACCATGTTTCTTTTCCAGAACATAACTTTTGTAACTTTACGTTTAGGATGTAACTTTTTTGAAGATTATTTTTTGGGGCTCAAAGTCAGCAGTTCAATACTCTGCTCCTCCAGTCAACATGTCGGAGTATCCTTGGGCAAGATACTGAACCCCAAATTTTTGAAGACGTTGTGCGATTGGTGTGTGAGTGCAAATTAATTGTTACTGAGTAGCATGTGGCACCATGTATGGTAGCCCTGGCCACTGGTGTGTGTGTGTGTTTGTGTGTAAATGTCCGTGTGTGTCGGTGAATGTGACATGTTGTGTCAAAGCGCTTTGAGTGGTTGTAAGACTAGATTAGTGCTATAAAGTGCAGTCCATTTACCATTTAAATTAATCAGTTTCACAAAACTCTTTAGTTTGTGACCATCTTAAAGGAAAACTTCACCCACAAAATTTCAATCAATTGCTGCCCCCATGTTATGTTGAATATGTTAAAAAAAACTTAGTTTTTCTCACATATAGGGTGAGTAATTGATATGAAAATGGTCATTTGGGGAGATCAGACTTCAGATGGATATCCAGATTCATCTGTTTTACAAAGTTCTTGACCATTTTCAGTTGGATTCGTTTGCCATGAATTTTAGGTAAAGATTTTTTCACACTAAAACACATGATGATGATAAACTGCGTTGTACTGCTCTGCAAATCCAGAGTTAACAGAGAGTTGCTAACCAGCCTCATGATAACTGTTATTTAGCATCAGCAGTGTTAGTTTCTTTATTACCTGACTTTACCTGGCTTTTCGAATGTGTTTCGTGATTCTGGACTCAGATCCTGTTGTCTGTCTCCCCAGCGTGAAGCTCATGAGACTGAGACATTTTCCTTGGTAACTTGGTGCTTAATGATCCCTGTAGCCTCGCTCTCTCTGTACTGGGAAGTCAAAGGCAGCTGCAGTGAATAAATGCCTTTGTATGAAAAGAAAAATACCACAGTATAAAATCACCGTGAACATCACACACACACACACGTACGAGCACTTAACTCGAGAGATGAGCATGTTTTGACATTTGACAGCAGATGTACAGACGAAACTTTTATGTTCCCAGAGAGGAAGTCATCAGCTTATAAGCAGCAAAGACAAAGAATTGACACTCTAGCTTTCAGACACTCTTCTATATATTACTCTGATCATTTCCTGTGATATCATCCACATTTTCAGGATTTCCTAAAGCAGGATATGATCAGCGTTTGGTTCATGACTCACTGAAGAAGGCAGGAGAAGAGCCAGATCCTATAAAACAGACATATTTATGTGTTTTTGTGCCCTTTGGGGACAGTACAACAACCGTTAAGCACAACACTGACAAGGAATCACTTTATAAAGTTGCTGTCGCAAAGATGTAAGCAAACTGTTGCTTATTTACTCATCCAGCAGAAATGGAGCAACATTATCATTCATTTAGAGTTGTGTTCATGGCTTGGGATGTATCTATTTTTTCATACTTTCCTGACATTTCACCGGGGTATGCGGTATATAATGATAGTTGTCTAAAAAGAAAGAAAAAAATGTAAGAGCTGAACTGTCTGTAGTTTCAGCTTGGACCTGTGTTTGAGCAGCAGGTTTGCAGTACGCTCCACAAGCTCAAATCTTGCCTGATATCAGCAACATCAACTTGTTACACTCCATTTCCATCGTCAGCCTGACACTGTGTCCAGTCTAACCAGTTTGTAGGGGAGCAGGATTTAATTATCCCTAATCAATCACTAGAGACTAACATATTCACCTGAATATAACGTCATTTTAAGTCCACACAGTTGTGTAGTCATTCCAATATGCTTGTTTTGCTAGGGTTTTAGTCTATCTATCCATCTATCTATCTGTCTATCTACACAAGAAAACAACAACAAAATGATAGATTTCTTGTGTTTGTAGATTAAAACAGATTGTGTAGGTGAGATTAAAACCACATAAACAGTTCCAAAGATTTTTTACCTAAATAAACAATGGCAACAGTAATGAAGACAAAAGAAAAATAAAGCATTTTTTTAATGAAATAAACATAAGAAAAAAAAAATAAAAATATTATATAAGAAAAAAATGAAATAAAATAAACAACGTAGAACAGCCTAACCCTAACTCTGTGTATGGAGGAGGTTGAGTTGAATGGATGGATGGATGGATGGATGGACGGATGAACAAATGTTAACATGGGAGACAGTTGTTCTAAAAAAAAATGTTGACTCTGGGTCATAAACAGGAAACAAAATACTTATTTAAACCCAAACCATCATCTTTCAGTGAGCCGAAAGGTTCTAAAATGCTCCGCAGAGCTGAGGGAACTGCAGAGTCGTGATAATTATCAGTAGCTTTTGCCACCAAGAGTGACCCCTCGATTCAGCTTGCCCATTGTTAATATAAAAATATTTTTTTGGCAGATTAAAACAAACAATTATCTGGTAAGAGGGTGGGTTGAGCAACTTTAAAATTATTCAAACACCATACAGCAGTAAGCCACAGCGAAAACCAACGCCTCTTAGCAGCTCTAATATCACACAGTAACACATCCTCTCATGACTTACTGCTTAATACTTCTCTAATATTTCATTCAGTGAAACTCAATAAAAAAAGTCTTTTCAAAGTTCAGTGAAACTCAGTGAAAGTACAGAGGGAATCTGCAGGCAGGTGAAATCCAACACCTCTGTGTTAATAGACAGCTGAGGGGGAAGCAGCCCGAGGTGGCGTGTTGAAAGACATGACGTCTGAGTTGCGTGCAGGAAGCGTGGAGTAGAAGACGGACAGGATGAAGGCGGACACCAGGGAACGAAGCGACACCAACAAATAAACAAATGGAGAAGTGAGTGTGTATGGATGGCGTGATAACCCTGTCCCCCAAAAACTGACACAGGCCTGACAGGGGTCACTGCGGCAGAGAGTGAGTGACAGCTTACACGGGCTCTGGTGTAGAGGGCTGGCTGGAAGTGTGTGTGTGTGTGTGTGTGTGTGTGTGTGTGTGTGTGTGTGTGTGCGTGTGCGCGTGTGCGTGTGTTTTGAAACCTTTCCTGGTGGTTTGTATTATTTTTCACTGCTGCACGGTTCATATGCTTTGTTCTTTGAATGTGTTAATTGGATTATTAATATCAACATGGTCTTCCAGTTTCCCTTTTCGAATGATGATTACATACTACGCCATCTGCTGGTATGGAGAGTTGTTTCTTTTCAGACTGGAGCAGAACGTACGTGCTCGTTGGTCGTCGTCTCTGCGGTTTGTTCATGTGCAACTTTTTGGCTGAGACACAGGCGACTTGAGGCGAGGCAACAGTCAGCCTTTGTTGCCCCTGATTCTTTGATGTTGGTTTGGTGTGTCTGGGCATTAGGGTAAGGGCAAGAGTAGGCAACCTGTGGAAACAGCGGTGCGTCCAGCTGTTTTGTTTTAATTAAATTATTAAATTATATAGAAATGACAAACTGTTATTTTTTAACATTCTAATTTGCATATATCATTGTTCTGGGTGCATTCTTCCATTTTCCAACTGTAAAAATGTATAACCTTAAATTAAAAAAAAAAAGTTTTAGCTAGGGTTGTCAGTTTTAACATGCATACCCCAACGTTAAAGTTAAAACGTGGGTTTTAACTAAAAGCCCTGAGAAATCAAGTTGTACAAATCAAGCTATGCTTGCTTGTAAGGAAATGGGCTAAATGAGGCACCAAAGTTAGATAAAATGTTGGTGATGGAAAAATGGCATGGCCATTTCACAGGGGTCCCTTGACCTCTGACCTCTGAAGATATCTGAATTAAAATGGGTTCTATGGGTACCAATGAGTCTCCCCTTTACAGATGTGCACACTTTATTCTCGTCCTATGCATTTTTTTGTTGTCATTTGATTCCTGATCAAGACACTCTGGTGAGAATTCCTTTACTTTGCCAATATGGAATCGAAAACTGTTTTGAAATGCAAAATAATGTAATTCTAAACATGTCATTAAAAAATGCATTTAATCACAGTCAATTATTGAAATTCTGCAATTAATTGCAGTTTGACAAATTAATCGTTTGACAGCCCTAGTTTTAACATTTCATCGACTACAATGTGTGTCATACATCTATGACCTGGTGCCTTTTCCTCTAAATTTTGTCGCACTTAAATGGCAGTAGCTTTTCCTCATTCAAGATAGACTAACTGCATCTCAAAGAGTAGCCACCTTGTGGTAAAATATATTAAGGAATGCTCATTTAGACCTATTAGTTACATAAGTTTAAGTTTCTATATAGACTTCATAGGATGTGTAACCTTCACTATTAGGCTCAAATATGGTCTGTGGCTTCAGACTGATTTTTTTTTGTGTTTGTGTCAGAGAGCCGTTCTGGTCGACTGGTTGGGGGTGTTGGTGAATATTTTCTCGCACCTGCTTTGCTCGGCTGTTTAGATTCAAACTCTGAGAAATGAGGGAATGAGGGACAGAGGCATTTTGCGTTAGAGAGTGCATATTCACATACTCAACATATATGTATCATATATGTACTGTAACATATATATCTCAACATACTCAAAGTAAAAATCAAAATGGGTTGTTAAAGGGCTCACACAGTGGGTAATTTCACAGCAGCCCCCTGCAGCTGTTTATAAAAATAACAACACTGTCACAGGCCCTCGATCCATCACCATCCTGCACACTGCTGCAAAATGGCTGCACAGGGAGCTATGGCATCAGGGGAACCCTTGATTGTCACACAACATTTTGCAGGGGTTGTGATGCTCAAATGGTGTAATATGATGGACTGTTTGGCCACTAAAAAATTAGCTTCAAAGGCCAAAGAGATAATTGCCCCAAAAGAAAAGCCTGTGTTTCTGATTGGAAGGAGAAAAAAAAACACCTACTTTTAAACACTATAAAAGACTTGGATATTATCAGGTTTTTTTATTTGCACAAACATTGCAACGCAGATCTGAACAAAGCTTTAAAATAAATGTTTTGATGCAAAAATGCAACATGACAAACAGCTCCAGCTATTCTACTTTTCTATATTTTGATGTTATAAAAGACCATCTAACCTTCAGTTCTCTTGTGCTGTGTTCAGACACCTTTCACATGTATAAAACCTTTGAACCCAGAGCAAGTTGGTTGGATATCTTTAAAAAATGTAAAAAAATAAAATAAAATTAAAAAAAAGATAATGAGCACCTTGATAAGAAATATCCCCCAAATGCAAGAAAATAAGTAGATTTAGGAAATTATTTTTTTACAATTACAATTATCATAATTATATATTGAAAATTATATTACAAAATGACTATCATTTCCGGGTCCACTTTGGGTTAATTTTCAGGTGATGTTTCTTGTAAGTTTAGAAAATGTCTTGCTAATAAGTTACTTATTGTCTTTCTTTTTTCTTTTTCTTTTTTGTAAAGAAATCTAGCAACCTTTTTCAGGTTTTAAAGGTAATTGGTGTATGCATGGCTACATGTAAATGGGAATATTAGTAGAATTTTTTCTTTTTTTTCCATTAACCGTCTCAAGCTTAGTAGGAATATTGTCTTCTTCTGAATAAGGGCAAAACATTTTTAAATATTTTGGTAATGTAAATGTGATAAATCGAAAAGATTAAAAAAAAACCTCTCTTGATTAACATTGACATTTAGCCTTTTTAGCCTTCACATGCACATTTACAAGTTTTTCTTACAAGTGCCAAAACCAGAAGTAGTGGCAGCGAGTGTCATTGGATATCAAAATTTTCTCTCATGATTTTTATTTTGCCATTTTGTGCCTAATGTTCTAATATCAGTACTCTGAGTCAGACTCTGAAAGTTCGGTTAGTTTCTGTTCCCATATTGACTAATGCCTTATTTCCTCATTTTTCATCACACAGAGCAGTTAGTTTGCATCACAGTATGCACATAGATAAACAGACATAGGCCCACACTCACACACAGCAGGAGAGAGAGTACTTTGCATTATTTATTTTCAAATTTCATCTCTGTCTTTAGCTGTGTGTCTGTTGCCCAGAGAATCCCATTATCTCTCAATAACCTGTGAGGCGCCATTGTGTTTCTTCAGCCGGAGACCGTGATTAGTGCACTACTACCACATGCTACAGCTCACTTATCATCACGCTCCCTCTCTCTCCCTCCGTGTCTGTCCCCCCTTGTCTTCGCAGCCCTCCATCACAGTCAGGTAGTGTCTGGTACCAGCCGTAATCGTGCTAGATTGAGCTGATCTTTCAGTCTCACGACCGGCTAGAATGGCAGATGTGAGGTTTTGAATATTTCATCCCTTCAGAAGTGATGAAAGGGAAAATATTTCAGGATAAAAAAAGTTCTATAAAGAGTCCCTAATCAGAACGCTGCATGAAAAATCTCCATCACATCAAACCATTTGTCTACAATTGAGTCCTAAAACCTTTATTTTCTTAAAACGAATGAGAAAAAAAAATGCACCTTTGACTGATTATCATAATGATTTGTCATTTTTATTGACTTTATCTGTATTTTTCTAAGACAGTAACACCAGAAATTGTTGAAACCATTTGCAAAACAGGCAAAACAATCCTATAACCCTGCAGAGATTTTCATTTGTTTTAAGAGACAGTCCCTTGGACTCATTAACAAATTGACTCGTTTTAGAGTGCGAAAGTTGTCATGAGCAGTGATGAACCCTGTTTAAAATTATTACCCAACTTACCACTAGATACACTGAAAAATATAATAAGTAAGGTCACTTATTTAATTTAGTAATCAAAGTAATGCCGCTTATTACATTTGATTACTTGTCTAACAAATCTTTTAAACCTGGCAATTATGTTGTAGTGTTGCACTCAGATTTGTCCAGCTTTGCTGACCCAAGTTGCTGAAAGATGCCAAAAGAAAGCATTCCTGCATGCCCCAGTTTACATCGTAGTCCATTTCATCACTGCCGGCTGTAGCACTCTCTCTCAACACTGGACAGATTTGGAAAATTGTCGTCTCCTTTGGTCACTGGACACAAAAGCATGGGAAAATAGGAGCCAAGTTAAAACATACTGAAGTAACCCTTTAAAGGACAAGATTTTTGAGACTCTGCAGATTGTCTTTTTTGACTACTATAGATCATATTTAATTTTTTTTCTATTTTGTTTGATAGAAAGAAGGATTTAAAAATATTGCCATAGTGCTCTGACTTGAGAAGTGATACGTTTCTTAAGCTCACATTAAAGTTTGTTGGTCAGTAGTTTGTTAGACCTGGTTTCTGTGCCTTTAGTCAGTTTCTACATTTTAATATCTAACTCCAGCCTCCAGACTCGAAATAGGTTAGACTTTCAAACCTTGAACACTGAATAATCCTTCTTGAGGCTAAACACCCCTCTTCATCTCAGAGAAAGATTTATTTTCCGCTGTTTTGGTCCTCGGTGGCTGTGTGGGAATGTGTAACGGGATAGTGATGTGCTCCTGGTGCATCACTATCAGCATGTGTAGAAAGCTGTTGCTGTGAGGTGTTCAGCCGTCACATGCAAACCATCCATCTTGTGTAGGTAACCAGGAGGGATCGCAGACCAGACACAGAATCCTTCTCTAGTGTCCCACTCACAACATCCTTCAGCTTTGTTAATCTAATAGGGGGGGAAAGGTAGGCAGCTGCAAAGCATATTAAAAGTATATTTATCACATGTAAATGCCACAACATGCAAATGTTGTTATCCTCCTCACAGTCATCTTCTTCTGCCCAGGATGGAACAGTTAGGTTGTGTTTATTGCAAAAATTTGCATTATTGCAAAAATACTTCAGACACACAATGAGCCTTTAAAATATTTCTGTTTAGAGATATGTTAAAAAAGTCTAACTGTTTGCGAGCTGGTGCTGTTGGTATCACATCATCCTCAGTTTACGGTCGTCATTTTGGTTAAAAAAAAAGAAAAAAAGGGCTGGATGTTCAAGTTAAATGGGCTAATAGAAGAACGGAGGGCTAAATTAAATCTATACATTCACAGATTCTTAAATGGAGACATTACAGGTGAAACATTTTTTCATGTACTGGTCAGTTTTTAGATTTTGGGCTGTTTTGCTTTCATAGCATGTCTTCTTTCAGACTAGTTAAAAGAAAAGGTCCAGTATTCTAATTAAGGTTTATTTTGCTTCAGATTGCTGTTCTGGAAATATATTCAAAAAGTGCATATGTTGATAGATAATGCCTCATTGGCACAGTTAAACATAACATTTCAGAAAACAGATCATACAAAAAGTAATAGGCTTACTGTAAACGATCAACTGGGGAAGTTTCATGGTGATCTTTTAGTTAAAATGTTCACCTATTCCCATGAAGGGTCCAATTTTTGTCTAAAAAACATACTGAATTTTAGAAAGCCATTTTCTCAAAATGAGTTTTTTCTCACTCTGAGGCAGAAATCTGCACTTCAGTAGCACTTACATAAACCAAACTTTCCAGTTTTATTTTAATCTATATTCTGAAGACAGAGGGGTTTGTTCATTTATCATTTATAGCTGGATTTATTCATAAAAACATGGCAAAATTATTTTTTATGACTCTAGAAATTATTTTCTGATTCATAGAGTGATTTTGAACCTAATTTTATCTAGCGTTCATATTTCTGTTCTGTAAATGCTTTCAAATAGTGCATATATTTACTGCATCATTTGTATATTAAGCATAACATTCCCCAGAACTTATAATACAAAGAGTAATTGTGTTTTATTTTAAGTAATCAGCTGGAGAAGTTTCATGGTGATATCTATTAGTTAAAAGTTTACCTTGTATCCAGGCGTCTCCTTAACTTATTATTAGTACTCATACTATGTCTTCTGCTCCCACTGTTTTTGCTGTTGCTACTACTATCCATTCATTTTCTGCTGCTTATTCAGGTCTTGTTGCCATGGGAATAAGTTATGCAAGATACGTCAGATCCCCATCTCCCCAGCTAAGTCCTTTATCTCTTCCTGAAAAATCCCCAAATGTTCTCAAACCAGTTGGGATACATAATCCCTGGGTCTATTCCAGGTTCTCCCTCTGATTAGATGTACCCACAATACCCGCATAGGAAGGCGTCCTAATCACTTAAACGTACACATACTGTATACAGATAATTTTGAAAAACTGGTGTTAGCTGTCCTCGGCAGGTCTCCCCTCATAAGAAAGGTAGTAAAAGTCTACAGACTAATGTTAACTTTTTTAAAACTTCCACTGCAGATCTCGTCACTGTTGATTCCTGTTTAATTTAAAGATGAAAGAGCTCACTCACTCATCCAAGTGATGCTGTGGACACACAATAGTTTTCCTTCCACTCCTCATCGACAACAATCCCATTCTAGAGAGTGTCCCACCATCTGCTGGTTCGACAGGGTCTGGTCCAAAAATGTCATTTCTTTTCTTCTTTTTTTTAAGATTATTTTTGGGGCTCTTTGGCCTTATTTGATAGGACAGCTTAAGCATGAAAGGGGGAGAGAAAGTGGATGACATGCAGCGAAGGGCTGGAACCAAACCTGCCGCAAGATATTACAAAAATATCTGTACATGTGTAGACAGGGCATTAATCATTCATTGCTACCATATTTCAGAAAGGACGTCAAGATTAAAATTGTGGAGGCTACATAAAGCTTTGTTTCTGTGCTCAGTGACTACAAGTTAAGGATGGGATACTACAAGAGCCCGTCCTCAAAGGAGAAAGTTTATTAGGTCAAAGCTGAGAGGCAGTGTAATTCAGATCCAAATAGCGTGATATATTGGTGGGGAGATGTGTGCGTGTGAGTTCATGGGCAGCACAGTTTTGGGCATGTTGGAGTTCCTAGAAATGCTTTGCAGGAGACCAGAAAGAGAATTACACCAATCACTTCTTGATGTTAGAGGAATAAGCACATATGTGTAGTATACAAGACTGTACATGTCCTGACTGGAAAAAAAACAACAAAAAGAGTTTGATTTTTAATGTGAGTGTCACATATCACCTGCCTGGGATGCTTAAATAATCACTTGGCAATAAATAACAGATGGCTGTATTACTGGATGAAATAGCAGAAAGATTCTATTTAAGACTGAGTAAAAAAGTTAGAAAATAAATGTTGTTAAGTCACACAGAAAAACAGATACTTATCAGAAGTAAACAGCAGAGTTGTGGACTTTCAGGTGATTTCAGACAGTGAGTGGTTGCTGCTGCATCCTCCATTAGGCGATGTCAAAGGTTCTGTATTTTAAAAGTGCGTCAGGAGGATGCAGTGTTTGTCAGCATGGCTCCTGATTATCTCCAATTCTAACAACAATAGAGACTTGCAATTTGCTTATAAAGATGTTTGACTTGACTTGAGACTTGCTTTGACTAGATCTAACTTGGAATTCTATTGACTGAATTGACAAATGACTTTGCACAAAAGGTGAAACTGATGGTTTATCTGTATATCTCATCAGGTATGTGTTTCTGATAGATAGATAGATAGATAGATAGATAGATAGATAGATAGGTACTTTATTGATCCCGAGGGAAATTTAAGTAACCAGCAGCATATTAAACATACAGAATAGAATATAGACCAATAAATATATAAGCAATATATACAGAGAAAAAGAGAGATGCAGAATATGCAAAAATGCAAGATATAAAAAACAACAATAACAATAAAAACAGTGCAATACCAGTAAAAACAGTGCAACAGTGTGTTTGCACTGTGTTTCCTTCTACCACCTTATTCTGTCTTCTTTTCTATCTAACAAACAAACACTCTAGTTAACACCCTTCTATCATGACTTCTTTAAGACCTCAATCAGGAGGTAGACCTCAGGGAGGCGTGCTAAGGACTTGCTTGATTGTGTATTATTAGAGCAGAGTGCGAGCAGCTATTTATGTCTTCCTCAGGGGTCAATGGGAGAGGCAGTGGAACTGACAGGCTTGATGAGCTGATGAGCGGCACATAGATCCAAATTCTGATGTGAGATCGGTAAACCCTGATCACATGTAAATGCCCCCCATAGGTAAAAGATGTATCCCCAATTTACGTTACGTATTGAGGGCAAAGATTGCTCAGAGCAGGCAAGCTGATGAATGACAGAGACAATCAGAGATACTGCAGAGACTGCCAAGACAAGGCTCCCATGTGAAACCAATGTAAGGGGCAAAAATGAACCTCCACACAATGAGAATAATAAGTTGTACTCTGTCTCATGTGACACCCAACCCATTCTTTTTCCCAGGTTGTCACGTTTGCCGTCCACTGTCCTCCTGAATCCATGAGAACGCAGTATTATTAGTAGCTTAATCTGTTCATGGAAAAAATACTTTTCATATATCTTAGTTGCACCAAGATTGAGCCTAAGTAACAGTTTTGTGTTTGTGGTTGCAATATTTATTCAGTTTGGGAAATCCTGTAAACTATACAAAGCATTAACATTTGCTCAAGTTGGCTGGCTGATTCAACAAGGCCTCAAAATTGGTCTCTGTTGCCAAGTTTTTACTAAGTGTCGACCTACTTGCTGGAGTGGTAAACTAGGTTTCATGACATAGGCGTCTACATGACTGTCTTGATTCCAGTTATTAGTTAGACCCCATGTATTTCTGTGGAAACTGACCTTATGCTAGCAAAAAGTGTTTTATTTTGGGAGCGAATATCAATGCATTTTTTATTATGAAATTGATCTTGTTGGAACCTACTGTATAATTATAGTATTACACTTGGGGGTGAACTTTACTGTTGTTAGTGGTACGACAGTGATGCTTACGGATCGAGACACTGGCTGCATCACTGTCATACCAATGATGGTAAAGCTCACTCTCTTGTTTGGCAAACTACAATCTTTTCCTAAACCAAACTGTTGTTTTGTTGCCAAAAGCTACACTTCAAAACTGACACATCGTATTGTGTAAAGTTTTACATTTTTTAGCATTTATAGACATATTGAGAGAATGTGCATTTTCCTGCTTACTTGTTCAGGATGCCTCATGCTCAGAAAGACCGCCTGGGCAGTCAATCGAATCACAGAGAAACCCCCTCAGATCTGTGACTGCAGCAGCAGGTGGTGATTCTCCCGATTGACCTATTCCCAGGAGACAGCTGAGGGGAAGGTGCTGTTTGCTCTGTCAGTTGTGGTGAGGCTGTAGCTGGGAAACAATACTCCACATCTTTATTTGCTGTCACAACAGAGAGAGATGTGCCTGTTTCAGTACTAATAACATTGTTTTCATTATGTTATGGTCAAATAAAAGCACAACCCATGAGGTCAAAACTATTGTTCTCCTGCTTTCTCTTTGCTAATGAGGTTCAGTTTAGTCTTGCTGCCGTTTCTTTCGCTACTGTCATTCCGTCTGAATTTGGATCATATTGTATCACCCTGACATCAGACGAGTCTGCGGTCTCCTGGGATGGCAGCACAGGCGTTGTTTACAGTAAAGAGCAGCACTAACAGGGTCATCTCTTGAGCCAACCTAATTGTCTGCAGGCGTGGATGAAGATGCACTGTTCTCTCTGCGATGTTTGGAGAGGTTGTAAAGGTCAATTTAAAGAGTTGATCTAAGGGGCAGACGATTGTGTTTTGTTGTGATTGAACTCTTGTCACAGCTCTGTAAGATGCTGACAGAGGATGCAGGACAGTCGGGTTTTCATCGGAAGTGCTGAGCTGCTTTAATTGAAGCCATTTTCCTCAGACTTAAGCTTTATTTTAGGCTTAACAGTTCTCAACAATAAGGATGTCATGTCTGGGTTTTAAATCTAGCAACTCATTTACCCAATCAGGTGATTTTTTTTGGAGGTGATTTTCTTTTTCTCTATTTATGTTGAGAGTTGCAGTGCAGTACTAATTTGGCATTTGCAAAAAAAATGACGACAGGTAAAGACGAAGTTTATGAGATGAAGCACAAGCAAGCATTTTACTTATCCTGGAAATAGAAATTTAATTGAGTGGCATTAGAGTATGTGGGTGAAACTCCATCTGTGCACAGTATGCCGCAAGTATCAGACCAAGGCATAAGTAAAATTGTTGCTTTTTATGACAGTTACTTTTAGTCTTTGTTGTTATTTGATAACAGTTAATAAATAATGCAATTTGTAAAAGGCCAAGCAAAGATTGACTTTTGGCAAGTAGATTTCTGGCCAACTTGCCTGACCAGATTTAATTTAATTTTCATTTAATTTATTTTATATTTATATTATATTTTAATTTATCCAGTACTTTGAATTATGACCAACGAGCTGCAATACTTAAAGCATCCGTCCAATCTCAGCTGTACTTTGTGTTAATTGATAATTAGCAGATGTTAGAATGCAAACCCGATAAAACATGGTCAACATGGTAAACGTTATAGACAATGTGAAGGTGCGTCATGCCGTGTGGGATGGGCAGCCATCTTTTGAGGAATGTGTTCTATTATCTCTATTACCAAAGTTCACCAAAAACAAGGTAGTTTACAGTGTACGGGTATATGAATGAAGGTAGTGCATCAGGGTCTGTAATCCAGTATTGGGCTGCCAAGACATAAAGCTCTGTGTTGTTTACCATGATTAGTTATTGCACATGTAATGTCAACATCACATTCTCCATACCTGCTAAATATTATCATAGCAGCAATGTCAATGTGGACATGTTACCATGCTGAGATTAGCACTGAGCTCAAAGCGTCCCTGTGCTATCTTAACTCACTGAATTAATTCTATCTTGTTTTTTGTTGTTGTTTTTTTTTTGTTCGTCTGTTTTTTACAGGGGTTTGTGTGTAGGATCTGGTCACATCAGCTTCCTCTAGTTTTGTCATCACTGCAAAGTTGCCAGTAGACTGCATCTCAGATGCGTGAAAGAATGGTCTGCAGGAACAGGGTAGGGACCGGGAGAAACTTTATGCTGCTGTAATAGGTTTTTTTAAGTGTGGGGTGAAAAGATGGTTGACTACAGCCTCACAGGTTTTTTTTGCCATCATTGAATCTAAGCAGTATGCATTAAGTCCACTTCTCCACATTCAGGTGTACTTGTACGCTGGACCCCCTCATGTCCCTTCATTCTAGCATCAACCCTTCAGACTCCACAAAGTCTCTCCACTCAGCCAAGAAATAGTGTCAAATAACTCCCTGTAAATTTAGCACAAGTTGCCAGTTTTACACGTTGTTTTTTATGTGGATTAAACAAACTAGATATAATGTGTACATTAGTGACCTTTAGAGGTGCTGATTGGTGCTGAGGCTAATTTTGTTACCTTCACACTGAGCAATGAAAGCTGTGTCCAGTTCTTATGCTATGGTAAACTCACCATCTGCTGGCTGTAGCCTCATATTTATCATTTAACTGATAGATATGAGAGTGGTATTGATCTTTTGAGATGAATGCATGCTTCACAAAATGTTAAACTATTGCTTTATGTAAATACATTTGGCATAACAAGAGCAGAAGTGTCCTCGTTGTGTTTGTGGCTTATTCTTATGTTTTAATAGTTTTTGGACATCAGAGAATTATTGTCATTAGGATCTGTTGGTTTTGGTTTGTTTATAGAATTTGTTTACAGAAACAAACAAACAAACAAACAAAAAGAATGTGACT
This sequence comes from Plectropomus leopardus, assembly GCF_026936395.1. NCBI lineage: Eukaryota > Metazoa > Chordata > Actinopteri > Perciformes > Serranidae > Plectropomus > Plectropomus leopardus. The sequence goes on along the minus strand of NC_142184.1, from coordinate 14,043,494 downwards.
AGCCTTGATGTAGCAAACACTCTTACTCTTGGTCAAACTTCATCTTGATGAATAACAAAATAAACTTGATGATCCACAGTTGATCATACATAATTATATAGATTAAATGACAACACAAATTGCATCCGAGAAGCTCTTGGTACAGCAAGCACATGGACAAAGACATGCCAAATACTTAAACAGAATACTAATTCAGCCGTATGTAATGTATTTTTACATATCAGATGTGTCTAACACGTGAGTCTAAACATGTAAGTCCTCATCTTACAGTATCTTTACCTTTGGACACTCTGGAGCCTCATCACATGCCTGCATGCAGACAGTGAAAAATTCTGAGGCGAAAGTACCTAAACCATGACTATTGATAAATCATACATTCATACAGTCACTATTATACATGATGATATTCAAGTACTTTTATATTGACTAATTTTTCCACAACTAGCCTTGTCCCTCAAGAATGCAGCTTCCTGCTTTTTGAATTTGAAAAATTCTGTTTAAAAACAGAACAATATCAAATCAAACATCTGCATATACACGTTTTTAGACAGCACCTGGATGTTTAAAACAACATCATGTGTAGATTGTTGCTCATAATAAAGACTAATTCACACTCTTTAGCTGAATGAGATTGGTATGTTTTCTTTGGGGACAGGAAGTTAAGGGGGAAAGATGGACAAAGATGGGACAGATGGGATCTTATTACATGTGAGTCAACTGAATCACAAAATAATTTTTACTTAGGCCCCTTGTCACTTCTGAAACACTATTGAGCTGCACAGAAAGTGAGCTGATTTCCCTAAAAAGGCCACTAAAGAAAACATAATGGTGTGGTGATTGTAGTGTGGGTGGCTTCCTCATTGTTTGCCGTTGCAGCAGCACACACAATTTTGCATGCTCAAATAAGCACACACGCACAGTTTCATGAGATCGATGTTATGAATGAGACAGGATTTTTCTTTTTTTTTCTCTTCTACGCAGATTCTAAATAGCACAGGAATCAATCTATCAGGTCAAACTGATGCTCAAAATGAATTATGTCAGTGGTGTCTCGTTTACTTGTGGCTGACCTATTCCCCTGTCTGTGCATGATGCAGTTATTCCCATGAGGAAAACAGTTCAAATGTCACATTAAAGATAAATCCTGATTCTGTCAAAAAAGACCTTTAGTATTCCTGCCATGTTTTGCCTCCTTCATCACTTTTCCCTCCTGCTTCCAAACTGCAGGGATCTCCATTTTTGTTGTTAGATTCCGTCAGATTGATGTATTGAGGTGAATAAGGGCTTTGGCTGTAGAGTTAAGGACACACAGGGCAGGACAGTTGATTCTCTGCAGTTTATGTGACTGAGCTTTCACAGATAATGGCTTTGTGATCGGGTCCAGTGCTCAAAGAACAGAGACTTCCAAGTCTTTCACCAGGGCCCCGCTCCGCACATAACCACTGAGATTGATTTTCGGTCTGCTGTCAAAACTCTGATGGACTTTTGTTGAGAGCAATTGGAGAGATGGAGAGATGAGATGATAGATTTCAACAACACACTTAGGGTTTGTTTCACTGTAATGATTTTCAGTGAATGAGTGAAACTCAGTCTTCTCCACTCACTTTTAGGGATCATATATGCTCAATGCCAGATACTTATACAGACTCAGATGGAGCATTGTGTCCCTACTCTGCGTTCATTTGGTCCGTATTTGGACCCGCATTTTGAGAGCCTATGGATACAGATGAAACAGTAGCACTGGAGTTCATGGGGGCAGTGTAGCGTCAAGGTTTCCCACGCATTTATTTATTTGTGGCGGCCTGCCATGATTAAAACACCTGTTGCCTCATATCAGTGTTTTATTTTTGGAGCTAGACCATTAGGAGTGCTACTGGATTATATAAAACTTTCAGTTATTGATTACATAACAGCATCTTTAAAATCTGCTCTGCGATCACAGGAGTGACAAAAGGAATGACCACTTTTTGCAATCAACATATCCTCCAGAAAGCAGTATTTTAGCTTCTTCTGGACACATGCAGGTGAATTTTCTCTAATGCCATCAGGGCATCATTGTGTTTTACCTGCTTGTAAGACTGCATTTAAAATCTTTCATTCCTTCTGCAATTCGTCTTTTAATTCTCTGTAAACATGGTTTTTCTTAGTTTTATTGATTTGATTCCACTGATAATAAAACTTAATTTTATTCTATTTATAGATTACTTTATCCCACTGAACCCCTTGGCATATTTTTCTATTTTTATTTATTACTTATCTACTTATTTGTCCACGTCACTCTATCTGTACATAGCAAGCTGTTCAAACAAATTGCCCCTGGGGAATCAATAAAGTTATCTAAATCAGAATAACATTCTCACAGTGCAGCACGTACTCTGGGCACAGATGGAGCAGCAGAATGCCAGGTGCAGTAAAAGTGAAACTTAACTGTTCATTGGGCTGGGTGTAAAAGTTGGCTTCTGCAGCAAATGCTCTTCTCATTTGATCGGCTCTGACTGGATCAACAGACCAGTTATCCACCCCATGACAAACTCCTGAAACTGCCACTGAGGGGAAAAAACAACTAATGATGAGTTCTGCCTGTGCTGCTTTCATGAACCTGTAAAAACGTCCAAATTTAGAGAGGGGACACAGAATTATGAAAAAAGAGACACACACATGCAAGATTTAAAAAAAAAAAAAAAAAAAGGTTAGCTACCTCCACACATAGATTCTAATTCTCTGGGAGAGACTGAACATAGTTCAAGCGAGATGCGACTATCGAAGAGGATGAAGGCATTTTTAAAAAACAGCTTAATGGAACAAATGTATGATATAGTGAAAAGAATTTTCCGTTCACATGTTGCGATGTTTTTAATGGCCTCACAGACCACCCAAGTCTACGACGCATCCTCTGTTACATTATTACGACCTCCACCACCGTCGCCTCATTTGTTGTTGTGTGAAACTTTTGACTCTGCCCTCTGGTGCCATCTATTGGCTGTATCTATGCCAACATAAAAGATGAATGAAAGCATCAGGGCAATGACATTTACAATGTTTGAAACAGATGTATCTATTTTCATACCTAAATGAGCCATTACAGTAAGACTGACTTCATTACATGGTCATTTTGGAAAATGTGTTTTTGTAGCACATTTTTTGTGACCCTGGCATACAATACACAAAGTATCCTCTCTTGTTTACTTGTCTAACAAAGAGGAAAGGTCCAGATTTGCTGTTGTTGTGTGATCAGTCTCAAGCCCCCCCTGCACCCTCCTCTGCCTCCCTGGCCTCATGTCTGTGCTCCCTGTCAGACGTCCCTGTCACTGCCCTGCCGTCCTGCCAACTGGACGCCTGCCTGCTGCCACACTGATGGAGCTGAGAAACAACGAGGCTGACAGTCATGCTGACTCACCAGCCCCAAATGGGTTCTCTAAAGAAGCCCTTAACTTCTCAATGAACAGTACGCACACGATCAACACCCCCTGTTCTGCCTCCATAAATAGGAAGAACCAGATTTGGAGACCAGTGCCAAAGAAAGTTGTTTTCTCTGCGTAGTGATTTATATCATCCCACTTACTTTACACTCACCTCTGGTTTCATTATTGTTCTATTCAACCTCCTAAAGGTTCAGATTACTAGTTCAAGGTCTGTGGTTTTATGGACTCATGGCTTGTAATACTTTTCCCCATGTGGGTTCAAATTAGATGAATTTTTTTTCCTATAGCTTTTGTTTTGTATTTAAATAATAACAAAGTTCCTTTTACTAGTGTTGTAGGTTCAGAGGGTGCATAGATTTCTGGTGCTCAAGGATATTTTTCTTAAAGGGACAGCTCGACAGCTCACCCCAAAAGCAAAACTGGGTATTTTTTTCTCTTTTCTGTTGTGCCGTCTATCAGCCTAGATTGTTTTGATATTAGTTGCTGAGTTTTGGAGATATCGGCCATGGTGATGTCTGCCCTGTCTCAAATACAGTGGAACAAGATACCACTCACCTGCTCAGAATGCCAATATACTACATTTCTTTCTGCACCGTGATACTTTTTGCAGGTGTAATCCAGTAGAAGAATGTAGTTCCTACATGAAACTGCTAACAACAATGTGTGTGGATTATTTTTAAGTAATTGGGTCATGATTTCTGGAAAGAGAAATTGCTGTTTAGTTTTTCAAATTTTTTTTTTTTTTTTTTTTTTGGCGCTTTGAGCACCACAAGACGGGTGCCATTTAGTTCCATTGTATTTTTTTATATTTACAAGTTTTAATTTTGAAGGAAAACTGTCCCTTTAAATACAGTTCATGAAACAATAACCAACTCTTCTGATATGTTGCTGTGTCCTGTAACATATCCTGACATATACAAACTGAGGCTTTATCAAGCATACACACATACACACACAGAGGCAGGTCTGTTCACAGATCTCACAGCAGGATTAGCTGAGTGCTTTAATATGAGCATATGTTCATGTGTGCAGCTGGCCTCAGCAGAGACTCGTCTCTTGATGTGTGCTGTAAGAAGCACGGGCGGAATAGAAGAGATCTTGATTGTGTGCCTCCCTGCTGTCCGCTGAAATGTTTCAGATAGAATCCTCTAATAGATGATGGAAACACACGTCTTTCTCGCATATTTGAATCAAGTCTTTTGATTCTATTTCTAAATAATTATGATAATTATGTCAGCAATGAACTTAACAGTGCATCAAACGGACCTGTGTTGCACTGAGTACTTAAAATATGCGACAACATTTAATTTAGATACTTGAATTTCTGTGCTGCTATATATATATGCTGTTACTGTACTTTACTTTTATGTTTTGCTCTTAACTCAGGTCTTTTTTAGATCTAGTTTCAGTAGTGTTGTTTTTAACAGACACATATACAGTATATAGCCTGTATATACCTAGGTGAATATATAAATATATATATATATATATATATATATATATATATATATATATATATATATCATATTATTTTTATGATTTTTTTTGCATGCAGACACATAAGAAAAATGACAAATAAATTCAATCTTTAATCTTGGATTTCCATCAGATTAAATGCTATTTTAATGACACATGAATAATTAATGTATTTGTGTGCATGTAAGTGCATTGCTCCTGTTTACAGTCGTCACTGTAGATGTAAATGTTACTTTGATTAACTTTTAGCCCTTTGGTGTTATACAAGCTGTAGGAGGAAGCCATGGTTTGAAGCAGAGATGTAACATACTCTACACATACACACACACACACACACACACACACACACATATAGCAGTGATCACCCATATATATCTGTGATTATGAGTTTCATCTATGAAAGCGACGTGGTGCTGATCGGTGATCGTGAGCTCAGGCTCTGCTGCTGTGTTTGAAGAAAGTTTCCCTTTGTAACATGTGAGCAGTAATTGAGGGTCTTCACCATTAGCGTAAGGTAGGCTCACATGCAAGTATTAATTATCAAGGTTTGCTGACAGCAGTGGCCACCTACATTTTGCCATACATTAACTACAGAGGGAAAGAGAAAGGATGAGCAGGATCTTGTATTGTTTGGAGGCAACAGTGTGATATCTGCAAGAGAGAATTAAAGAGATAAAGATAGCGAGGGCTTGTTGTTGGTGTGTGTGTGTGTGTGTGTGTGTGTGTGTGTGCGCGCGTGTGTGTGTGTGTGTGTGTGTGCGCGCGCGTGTGTGCGTGTGTGTGTGTGTGTGCGCGCGCGCGCGTGTGTGCGTGCGAGTGCTCGCGTGCGTGTGTGATGGCGGCAGTGCAGTGGGCTGTAATAGAGAGGAGAGAGCATTAGGCACACTCAACACTGAGGCAGCAGGAACTTGCAGCAGAACTCCACAGAGTCCTCTCCATCTGTAATCAGCAGAGTGAGAGGGGAGTCACACCTTCTTTTCCCTCCACACAAACAATCCCTGCTTCTCTCCCACCTCTCCTCGACCATACACAGACTGCTGGGCAAGGTGATTTTTTTATGTACCGCAGTTCATTACATTGTGCCTTACATTAAAGGGATAGGGGCAGAATTTTTAAAGTGTGGTTGTATGAGGCAGTATATTACATACAATAGATATCAGTCAGAAACACCTCCAGTTAGGAGAAGCAGGCTGGAGTCCAACATACAATGTACTGCTGTGGACTGGGTCAGCAACAAACCATATATTAGCCACCTACCATAAGTTCTATTGACATTTGGAACAATGACTTTTTCAACAGTTTTTTCACATGCTATAGTGTGATGTTTGACAACATACTATCGTATAACTTTTTTTTCAACATATAGGTGGTAGACCATTCTGATAGACATCTGTCCCTATCAGAATGACCTACTCTGCAAATTGAAATTTTACACTATAAACTTATTGAAAATGCTGTACCATAAGTTTTATCAATATCTGTAATGATGACGTTTTTGACCGTTTTTACCACATTCTATACTATAATGTTCTTCAAAATGCTATGCTATGACTTTTTTGACATTTGAACGATAAATTTCCTGACACTAACACCTAGTATACTTGGCCATTTTTCAACATTTTAGGTGCTGACTCTTCCGTTCTTTTGAAATTCTTCACCATAAACTTCTTCAAAATGCTGTACCATACGTTTTATTGGCATCTGGGATGATTACCGTTTTGTCCATTTTTCAACATGCTATAGTATGACTTTTTTTTTAACATTTTAAATATTGACTTTTTGACCATTCTTTTCAAATTCTGCACTATAATATTCTTCTAAGTGCTATACCATGGGTTTTATTGACATCTGAAACAGTGACTTTTTCTGCCATTTTTTTCACATGGCATTTGTTCACATACTACACTACAACTTTTTTCAACTTTAAAAAAAATGTTTTATTTAAACTTAATTTTGGGGGGGCATTTTTTCATTGATTTATAGGACATTTAAACAGAAAGACAGGAAAGTAGGGGGAGGGAAGGGGATCTGACATGACCAAATGATCACTGAACTCTTTTTCGAGAGGTGGTAGGCCATTCTACATGGACATTTGGCCCTATCAGAATGACCTACACCAATTTCTCTCGTCAAGTTTGAGTGAAATCCAGATGCAGGGACTTTTTTATACTGGATTTTCTCTGTCATTTTTCCCTTAATCCACACATTTGACATTTCAATCTCTTCAGTAACATCTCATGGTGCTCACAGTTCCAACATTTCAACAACATAACTGATGTTACAAACAAGGTACAAATGGCTGTTTTTTCCTCTGTGGATGCACAGATCTGTCACCAGTGACATCATTCAAAAGTGACTCATGATCAATATCTCGATCCAACACGACTTCCAAACTGTGAACTTGACGTTTAACAGTAAGCCTGCCACTTTAAACTCCCCTCAGCGCTTCCCATCCCACCTCTTCCACTCATCTAACTCTTCACCGCTTGCTGCGTCTTCTATAACTAGAAATGGCCCTCAGTAATATTACCTGCTGTCTGTCCTCCTCATCTCCCCCCGAATCTCCCTGTCTGTCCGCCGGTCTCAGCAGGGTTTGGTCTATTAAAGGATTCATCGCTGTGCCGATGGTCGTCCCCCAGCCCCCTTAAGGAGCCAATTCATGAATAAATGAATAGAGCAGGCAAATGATAACAAGATTGCTCATTTTGTTGCACAGTGTTGCATGTGTGTGTGTGTGTGTAAGAGAGAGGGGGAATGTGAGACAGGTAGAGAGAAAGATACTCCAATTTACTGACTCCAATTACCTGAACTGTACTTACTGCAACTGCCTCCAAAATATTTCATCACAATTTTGTGTCAAAGGAACATCTCAAACATGCACTTTAATCAACTGATTTAACTGCAAATATGATTGGACCTCAAGTAATTATTTACTCATGAGAATTTTCTTTCCTCTCTCAATGTCCATATAAACCAAAGTTAAATGTCCCACTGGCCTACCTCACTTCGCTTTACCAATGTACCTACTGTGCAGTTACCTCGGTCACTTGGGACAAATTAGGTGGACATTTTCATTTATTCATTTTTTACTCAACAATTTTTTTTTGCAGTTATTACTTTACCAAGGAGAGGAAAGAAAGATGGGGATTAGATATAGCAAAGGTCACCACAACACCTTACAAGAACTTTGTGGTCTTGAATCTAGTTTTTACCAGCAGTGGAAGATGTACTTAATGTACTGTAAGATATTATGCCTAGGTAGCAATACCACTGCGTAGGAATACTCTGTTACAAGTAAAAGTCCTGCATTCAGATATCAGTTACATTTTTTTTTGCAATTTAAGGAACATTTCTTACCAAGTTGCTCATTGGCTTTTGTTCCCATATTTTGGAAAAATAAAATTACATCAATTTGCTCAGGGTTCAAAGGTTCAACTACTTGTGAAAGGCATCTGAAAGCAGCACTAGAAAAGTTGTGTTGCTCCAGGCTTCAAAGGTTTAGTATGTAAGCATTGTAGGTATTACTTTAGGTAATTTACAATTCATTCAATTTATATACTGCTGTGTAGCTTATTCTATAATATATCCATTTATTAGTCGATCATATTCTGGACTAATAATTTAGCAAAATAATTAGGGCCACAACTAATGATGTTTAAAATGTTATTTAATCTGTTGATTACTCTCAATCAATCAATTATTGTTTGGTCTGAATATGTCAGAAAATGGTGAAAATGTTTCCCAGAACTCAAGATGACATCATTAAATGTCTTGATTTGTCCACAACACGAAGATATTCATTTTACTGTCATAGAGATGTAAAGAAACCAGAAAATATTTACATTTAAGAAGCTCGATCAGAGAATTTTTACCGTTTTCTTCACAAAAAGTTTGCAAAACCACGATCATCCAGACGATTTATTGGATGAAGAGAGCTAAGCTCAAAACTGTATCCTCATGGTAATTGAATATTGATGGGAGCATTATCGGGTTTGAGACTCTTTTTTCGTCACTTTTTTTCCCGTAAGAAATTGCTCAAACCTTTTAATTCTTTAATTAGTTGAAATAAATGTATCAATGTATCAATTAACAACTAAGCCATTAAATGATTATCCCTTGCAGCTCTACTAGTAACTAAAGTGGTCAGATAAATGTAGTGGAGTCAAAAGTGCAATATTTTCTTCTGAACTGTGGTGGAGTAGAACTATAAAATAGCATAAAATGGTAATTTAAACTTGTTCGCAATAGTACTTGAGTAAATTTTCATATTTAGATTTCACCAACAGGTTTTACTAATACCAACTCCACACTGTGGTGATGGATCCAACTAAGTTGTGTCTCTGCTCCTGAAGTCGTCTCGTGGTCAGTAACAGTTTTCACTTTGTTCTGTCATAAGCTAAAAAAAAAAAGCCATATGAGGCTCAAACATTTTGAATGTGTTAAACATGCTATTCAGGGGAGGTAAAACTTCTCAGAAGGCCCCTCACTGTCTCCTTGATGCAAACCTCTTCTTTTATGTGATTCCTGGGACGATGAGCGAACTGATAACACCTGCTTCAGACAGCTCAGCTGGTGTGTCTGTGTAGCCACATGTCACAGAATTGACTCTTGTTACTCTTCTTTGGGAATTCTGTTTATCAGCCGACTTTTAACCAAGACTGTGAGGTGTATGCGGTAGTAAGGTGCTATAGATTAGCATGTCATTAAACGTACAAGCACACATGTATGCGCACAATCGCTGACTTGTGGAGCCTCCAACACTCTCCCCCTTTAATTGACCACCTAATAAGGCACTGAATGGAGCAGGTGTTAGGCTGCTGTCTCTGTGAAGGTCAGAGCTGTCACGTATGTGTTAGCAATCGTTTGAGTGTGTATCTGCAGACATACATGTTGTGGTGTGTGCAAAAACTGCTCAGTTTTGGACTCTGAATTGATTAAGTCCTGCTTCATATAAAGACAAAGTCAGGGAGCTCCACCATCCCAATGTGCAGAGACTTTGCTCTGAATAAATTTAGATTAAACAAGATTCTTGGAGAAGATATTCACGTCCTGTGGAGCTTTTTTTTCATTGAGACTGAGAGTGAACGTGCACAAGCTATTTACAGCTAGGCGACAGCTGTATTAGTTGCATAATGGCATAATGATTTCTGTTTATACATGACGACATATTTGCATCATATTGTCATTCATGTGCTAAGCTTGAAGCAGCAGTAGTAGAAGCACTTGTGTGGAAGTCATCGTGAATATTAGAATAAAGGTGCTTCACTGTGGTTATGTCCTTAGAGAGGCCTCTGTGAATGTGGCTTTTAATTGCTCTCACCATTACCTCCTAAAAAGACTTGCAAGACTTCAGCCAAGAACTTTAATAAGGCAGCATATGGTTAAGACCCAAAGTGGCATGTCCTATTAACACAACGTAAAGAGTGGGATATCTCAGGGTGTCACTGACATAGACTGAAGCACATTAGCCCCGTCGGCCTGTCGCCTGGGCAATCACCGAAAATTGTAAAGGGGACTCAGAGCAGGTATTATCCTCCTTCCTGCTCATTTCCTCAGTATTTGACTGATATATTTAATTTTATCAGCATATGATTTAAATAAGATAAATTACCAGCATGTTCACAGCTTAGCGTCATTTTCAGAAAACGCTCCCCTGCTGTTATGTTTTTTTTTTTGTGGGGAAGGGGGGTGGGGGGTGAAAAGCTGAAATTGAAGAGGTAGCCTAATAGAGCATGACTTCTAGGAAAGGGTTCATTTGCAAAAACAGATTTCTCCATTTTTCTTTATTCAACTAAATCGTGTTTGTTTTTTCAGCAATTCCTGTAAATATAAATCAAGTTGTTGGGTTGTTTTTAATGAGAGATCTTTTTTCTGTAGGATTATTTTCATAAATCTTGTTTTTTATATTTGATACACAAAGGAATATCAGTCTAAATAGCGTTTGTTTATTCATTTTAGAAATATGCTTGTATATGTGTTCTGTATGTTGACAGTCATCTTATTTTGTTACGAGCAATGTGAGTCACAATAGTGAACGAAACAGTAGAAGTCAAATATTACATAATACAGTATATGTAAAAATTTGATGACTCAAACCAGGTGACCCAAACTCAGCTTTTGTGATGAATTGTGAAAAATGTATGCCACTTTAGATCCTGGGAATCACTTCTTCCTATAGAGCAACTTCATGTGTTTTGTCTTTATTTGTTCATTTTGGTCTTGTCTGTCCCTTACTGTAATTTATTGAAACTTCAATTAATTAATTCACTCATTTATTTTGAGTGTGTGTATGTGAGTTTAAAGCGCTTAGTAACTGCATGTTTTAAAAAGTGCTATATATAAAGCTTTGCTTTCTTACTTAACACTTAATTCTTGATCCTGCCTTTCAGACTACCATCAAATAGTAAAATGACGTTCCCCTAAGTACTATTTGGAGTATAATCCCAGGTTGATCTGTGGTTTGATATCTGGTAATGAGGAGCTCACACTGTATTTGTGTTTGTTGTCAGATTAGGTGAGACAAAAAAGACTGGTAGCTACCAGTCCTCAACCTTCGTTAAAATTAGAAGTTAAATCTGAATCACCATCTGTGGGACGCATTGCTAAATAATCTTCTTTCACAGTTGAATTCTCTCTGAATGTAACTTGATCTGGTGAAAAAGTCAATACTTTTTGGGGTATTTTGAGAACACATAACAAACGGTTGTACACATATGTATCCATTCATCCGTCTTTTTTTTCTGTCCATTTCTTTAGTCCCATTCATCGATTCAGTAATCCATACGACAAGAATTTGGCACTTAACTCGATGTAAAGACCACACCTTGGCAACAATTAGGATTCAACTCCGGTTGGAGTGGCCTGTTTGCATCGACACATAAGTTCATTATATTGGTCTGATGCCATATGGATCACTTCTGCTCTTCCACTGTCTCTCATTACATTATCTCGGATCAATAAGGCGCACCGCTGTTCATAGTAACCCACACCAGCAACTCTTGTTCTTGTCACTTATGGGTTAAAAGCCACTTTAAACCAGTTGGCCAGTGTGTGATACTAACGATATTAACAACAATGAAACATACGAAAAGCACAAATGAACATATGTTGCCATCCACAAAGAGAACTGATTGTAACGTTGTTTTTTAATTGCTTTTAAAGGAGAACTATTGCCTCCTGTGCAGGAGCTTCCACATTAGCCTGCTTTGAAAGTGACTGTTTTGGTTAATCTTGTTATTTATTTCCTGTAGCCAAAGATTCCTCAAGGGCTATAGGGGGCTCATTAATGGAACTCCCTCTTTACCTTCAGGTATAATATTACTCATACCATGACTCAAGCTGTATCGTGAAGTATTTGTATCACAGCCCACTATTCCCTGATGATGAGGACACCTATAAGAGCTTGTGGCTGTATATCAGGTTCAAAGAAAAGCAATTAGGCCTTATCTTCGTAGCATTTCTCAAAATATCTCACTAGGCTTTTCTCCTCCGTTCCATGACTGTCAACTATGATGCTACAGCTACCTTGAGAATTTTTGGTTTCATTTAGTGCCTTGTCAGAAACAAAGAATTGAAATTAAGCATTTTGAAAAGCTCCTGATACCAAACATTATTCATTTATTTTCAATTTACGTTGGTGTCAATAATAATTTTTTTCACAGCTCAAACACAGGCAGAAATTTCTAGATCCAGATTTATGTAAAGCAGAGAGTGACTTGTGCAACAAAGTGAGATATATGGTTATAAACCAAAGTACTGAACAATTTAAAATCTTAACCTTATGGAGGTCAAGGGATCGCTAAAGTTATTTGGATGCATTGTCTGGGCATTGTGAATGCTTGCACAAACTTTGTGTCAGTCAGTGCAATAGCTGTTGGTACATTTAGCTAATTGTGCTCTAGGAAAATCAAAAGATCAGAAAATTCATGAGGGCTTCATCCTCTGGGGAACATAAATGTCTGTACAAAATGTCATGCCATTTCATTCATTAGGTGCTGAGATTTTTCAGTCATGACTGAAACAGTGAATGGGCATAGTTACTCGCTTTTGACGTCAGTTTTGAACATAAAATATAATAGTTGCTTTGCAAAAGAAAACATGTGTTTTTGGGTTGACCACTATAGTTCCCAAGTTCCACTAAATCCTACATATTGGACCTTTAAAATTTCACATTTTTTTGTGTGGGATGCAGTAATGTAACTGCTATTCATGAGTATCTGCACAGATCCATAGAGGAAAAAAAGATAAACCTGCACAGGTGCAGATTTAATTCAGTGTTTTTATTTAGACATCACTTGATCTAATGCAACAGACAGAATGGTGACCAGGCATAAGAGTGATGTTTGGAAGTGTTTAACAAAATAAAGAAAATTAATACAGTACAAGCTATGTAACATTTAATTTGTGAACCAAGGCTAATATATTCAGTGTGAAGAGTTCAGAAAAATAGGCCAACTCTAAACACTACCTGTGTTTTTGCTCGGGTGTTCATATCTGACCCAATTCTTTTCTTTTTTTGTTATTTGAACTTTTATTGATTTTCAACATACATATAAAGGAAGAGAAAAAAATGTGAAAAAATATGTGTAGGATGGTCTAGAAAAAAAAAAGTATAGTTCAAGCTATCTATCGACTTGTCATTTCTGAACCTGCTCTTATGTTATATATATCTTTTGCAAATACTCTACAATAATTTAATGTGAGTGGCCGCATATTAAAATGACTCAAAATGCCCATCCCTGGGTGCCAGCATAACGAGTAATGATACCATGATGGTGCAGCCAACAGAAAGATATTTTGATTTAGACATAAACAATGGAGCACTTTAAAACAGTTTCAGAGTACTGGAGCCACTATGGACCTGGCAAAAGCAGTAGCTGTTAAAAGTGATTAAAAGTCAGTCTGAATAGTCCTATAACTGCCATGTTGACGGGTGTTTCTGGAGGTAATTTTAGCAATAGTTGGTGAAATGGGTCTGGCAGTGGCCATTATGAAGTGCTGTAGTCTACGGTGCAAAGCTGATAATATCGAATAAAAACATTTGGAACATCTCTAGTGTTAGCATTAGCTGTAGCAGCTGTCAGCCCTGCTGGCTAGCCTGTTCCCCTGAATGCTAATCCAAAACTAGAAATGGCAATTAGCTCTATTAGCATGCTGATCACTGTGGAGATGCAGATACACTGAGGAGGAGGCAGAGGGTCCTGACCTTATCAAAGACTGAGCGGCAGTGGCCATGATCAGAATACAGAGTGAGTGTGTTTCATTTTTCTCACAGAAAGTGAAAATTGTTCCCACAAATGTTGCAGTTTGTTTATTTTTTTTTATAAGTCCCTGGTTTCTAGGTGGTTACAGTCAGTCAATGTCAGATCAAATATTACAATGCATTTGACGGATAAGGCAGGTGGTATTTCAGCTTTTAACAAGTTCTTTTAGAATGGCATTTCCATCTAAAACACTTAAAAACACATTAAAAAAACCATAAAAAAAACATACTGCTGCATTTGGGTGATATATCACTATGTAAATGGCTGTTGTACACTTGAGTTCATTACAGTCAAAAATTCAAAGTTGTTAAAAAAAGACTACATTGGCGTGTTGTTCGTTTTAATGAAGGAATATAACACCCAAAGAAACGATATAACTCTTTATTGTGTTTGAGGATGACACTGGAGTGGCATGGGGCCGCAAGCAAGTAGACCCACGCCAGTAAAGAACAAATTTGTTTTTAAATTTATTTTTGGTTTTGATCCCTCCATAAATTGTGGTTAAAAAGACTAACACAGACACAGACTTTTAAAATAAAGTATCTGTGATATGTTGAGTATGTACGTTTGTAAAAATATAAATATGAAAAAATTAACTAATAGACAATAAGCAGTTATATGTGAATATTTAAATTACAATAGGGATAATGTGCTCAGTGTGTAAAGTGTGCAAAAGTAAGTGTCTTATGCTACAATACAATGTATAAAACTGTTATGTAAGTTCAAAATAAAAAAATATAAATGCGTGTGCAGCTTTATGAGACTGCTCACATGCAGAGTGGTGCTTTGAGCTAAATGTTAACACCAGCATGCTAACAGGCTCCCTAAAGGTATTAGAATTAATCATCTGGGGACCATTAAGATCTGTAGCAAATTTCACTTAAAACCAAAATTGTCAGTTTCATTGTGTTGCTACTGGAAGACAAGTCAGGGGATCACAAAAATTAGGCGGCTATATTCTCTGGTGACCATGACTCTCTGTGTCAGATTTCATATTAATTTATACAATAGTTGTTAATATTTCAGTCAGGGTTGTCAGATATTGCCAATGAAAAGATAAATGCAAATGCTATTTGCAATCAGGCTTGCATTCAGTCCTGACAAAATGCAAGCAAGCAAGCAAAGTTTATTTATATAGCACCTTTTGCAGACACCGGTCACAAAGTGCTCCACAAACAAAATAAGATAATAAAATAAAAACAAATAAAACCCAGATAAAATATACAGTGAGATCAGATAAATACACAGGATTAAAACACTACATGGTACCCAAATGCCTGTCTGAACAGGAAGGTTTTTAACTGCTTCTTAAATGACTCCACAGGGTCCAGTGACCACAAACTAGCTGGGGGACTATTACAAAGCTCGGTGGCTGCCGAGTGGAAGGACTGATCTCCCAGAGTCTTGAAACGCGTCCGAGGAACACTTAGAAAACCCTGAGAGGCAGATCTAAAAGCTCAGCTTGTAGTTTAGGGAAATAAGAGGTCACATATGTAAAAGTATCACATAAGGAATACAAATTGTGAGCACTTTTCTTAATTGATCTTTGGTAACATGAACAATGAATTAAACAGAATTTGCTTATACCAAACAATACTAAATACACCATTTCACTGATAGCGTGAATGTTGCAGAATAGCCGCAGTCTCACTATTCTCACCCGAGTGAGACACTCGTTATAATTAAAGTTGCCCCAACACATACTACAGCCTTTTGATATGTCTACAGTATGCTTAGAATTAAAACTACAGGTTATGGACAAGCTGTCATTCATAGAATAGAGCTCATTAAGTCTCGCAGTGGGAGGAGAAGCTGTAGTGACTGCCACTCGGGATGAACAATTACCGCTTCGCGAGGATTATTCTAAAGAAACACCAGGCTTAAAAAAAACTCAATTTTCCTGAAGCTTAGTTTGACATAACAAAGCTGGAGGCACAAGAGACTCGCAACGAGACACACCAGCTTTCACCTCCGGCTTTTACGCTATTGATGCACATCAGCCACGGAAGTTTGTAAATCAAGAGGGAGAACAGTTTAGAAGATGCAAAAAGGAGCGAGTATAATGATGTTGAGAGGTCAAGCGGGGGAACGCAGGCAAAGATGGAGCCATATCTCCCTGAGGGTGACCTATGTATGTATGTATAACTAGAAGACAAAGATGCGGTCCCTCAGTCCCCAGGCTTTCCCATGTCGGCCCCCCACCTGTGCCCTCACCAAGCTGGGGATCGATCCCTGGTTGCCCGCCTCCACTCCCATGCTTCGGACTCTTCATTAGGCCCGGCCTGCCAGAGAGGAGGCTCTAATTGGCGAGGGCCACTGAGAGCCAGCATCCTCGTCTGCCACGCTCTCAGAGAAAGGGCTGCCAGGCATCAGCCGCTCCCACTAATCTTCCCCATTATTCTTTGCTCTACTGTGGGAGCAGGAAAAACAGCCAGCCTGTGGTTCATGTGTTCATGAGTGTGTAGTGTATGTTATGTTTAGGTGTGTTTTTGTTCCTTTGTGAGCTTTGGTCGAGCCTCTGGGCTAATGGGAGCACAGGTCTAAGCAGATCATGTGAAAAACAGGACACCATTACACCCATCTACGACACTTGTTGACAGCTTAGTCTTTGAGGACTTGAGCTTGAGCTATTTTTTGCTGTTCTTTGGGATGTTTTTCACGTGTTCTGCTTAGCACTTCACTTTCCATTGTGTGAACAATTCTGAAACAACCATTAAGAGCTTTTAGAGCACATAAACACTGTAAGCGCTGCCTATATATCATACATGTCTCTTCATTGAACAGTTGAGCTCTGGTGATTCATACTTCTAATAGGTCCAATTTCATTCCTTAATCATCGTGATTAAACATTTTAATTTAGAAATTAAATCAATTTACATCATGGCAATAATAATTTGCAGGTTTAGTTACAATCTGTGACGGACTAATGAGAAATTTTATTAAACTATTTTTACTTGCTTCATCCAACAGTGGCGTGACGGGTCATTCTGGGTTTGGGGACAACAAGCATAAGAAGGACACCAGGGTCAGACATGGTCAGGGCAGCACTCAAAGGAGGTTTTAGGAAGTATGGAGGGGGTATAAACAACTTACATTACATGCACATTTGCAGTCAATAAAGCTGATATATTGTGTAGAATATATTGAGTTAAATTTATTTATTTCCCGTGAGACCTTCACTGTGGACAACGAGGACAATTACACCAATCACACCGAATCATAGCACAGTTATATATCAACACAAATTACATTTATTTTCTATAAAATTAACAAAAAGTGAAGAACTCTTATCACTGGACTTCTTTTCATAAACTCCTAATAACCAGCTGGATCAAAGTGTAACGACCCTGCCAGATGCGGTTGTTTGGCATCAGATGCAAAATATTTCTGAATTTATTGTACTGTAAAGTGGATTAATGACACATAGAATGTGCAGAATGATTTGTTAGAAATGAGACAGCAGGAAAACAACAAACACAGAAAAACAAAAATAGTTTCAGCCTCAAGCAAAATTATTTTCAGTTCAACCACACTTTTTCTTAACTCTTTTTTTTAAATGAAGGAACCAGCAAACATCATCATAAATCAATAATATTAATATTTAACATCTCAAACATTACAGGTACACAGAAGACAAGGTAGTTTTATTATACGATCAGAAAAACATCCATAGAGAGAAGACAGCAGTGTGAAGAAAAAATCACCAACACTCATCCACACTCCCTCAGTACACTCACTCACATACAGTAACACACACAATACTCTCCCTCCTCAGACCCTCGTTTGTCCTCTTATTCTCTTTCCCTCCACTTTCTCCATCTGCCTCCTCTAAACCCATCTGGAGCCCAATGACTCTCCGGTTCAGCTGTCACACAGATTTTTTGAACTGGGCAGACGGATTATATCATCACCTGCAGTCTTTCACAGGTAGTTCATGTACAGAGGATTCACTGAGGTTTTCACATAACAGAAAATCACAGAGCTGAATAACACGGCGCTTTGACATGCATGTTTGTGTCGATGTTGCCATCTAGTGGAGAGAGACTAAAACCTATGAAACCTGAGCAAACTGGCTTTACTTCTTTCAAAAACATGGGAAGCAGGCAATGAGCAACTTAAAAATCTAGGACAAAATGTCTAGAATACTATATTTACAACTGTCATAATTCCATACATATTTTTTTAATATGAGTTATGTAATTTTCAGGTGATTTTCTTAGATTTTTTGCTAATTTTTTGCTGAATTTTGGGTCATTAAAAATAATTATCTAAATCGACTTATGTCTTGAAATCTTGGACATTTTCTACGAAGTTGCTCATTGTCTTTTTCCCCCTTATTTTTTTTTAATAGACAAGTGATTAGTAGATCCCACAGAAGTAAAGCTTGAAAGATGATTGGAATGTGCAGATATACTGAAACTGCAGCATTATGTTTGGGAGCAAGAAATACTTCACAAAAAATTATGTTCTGCAAACTTAGGACTTTCATTTATTTATATACATCCATCTTTTATATATATATATATATATATATATCCATCTTTTGTGTACATACTATTCTATTACTTAATTATTATTATGTGTACATACCTTATTTCCTCTATGTACATACTTATTTTATTACTTATTTATTGTTATTTGTTATTGTTATTTTCTTTGTTACATTTCACTTTTCTTTTTTCATGCTGCTGTAACATTTGGAATTTCCCCCAATGGGGGATCAATAAAGGAATATTCTATTCTATTCTATACTTTCTTGTTTATTTTCTTATTTATTTATTCATGTCATCCTAATACATTTCGGTTATTTGATTTTTTTGTGTCATTTTCCAGTTTTTATTGGTTTTAGCTGCCAGGTATTTGTTTTATTTTTATGGATTTTTTCATAATTTTTTTGTTAGGGTTGTTTTCATATGTTAAGTATCCTTCTACCAGGGATAAAATGTGGATCGGGGCATTGCTGTAAAAGAGCTTAACCCTTGGTGAGTTTTGCCTGAATAAACAATGGTTGATGATGATGATTGTGAGTTCACTTATCCAAATAGAAAATCAGCTGTTTTTTGGTTTAAGTTTGAACACCTATAAAGTCGAAAATCACAAAGGAGCAGATGAAAAGAATGATTCCTAGCATTGATATTTAAAATACATTTTTATGTTGCCATAGCTACTGAGGCTATGAGC
The DNA here is from genome assembly GCF_026936395.1 of Plectropomus leopardus. Taxonomy (NCBI): domain Eukaryota; kingdom Metazoa; phylum Chordata; class Actinopteri; order Perciformes; family Serranidae; genus Plectropomus; species Plectropomus leopardus. The sequence goes on along the minus strand of NC_142184.1, from coordinate 14,024,152 downwards.
AGGAGGCCTTGCACTTATTATCCAGAAATGAAATTCTGCCAGAACGTTACGTGACCCTTCGAGCAGGTGAAAGAACAGAGACTGAAGTAATTTTAGATGTGGAACCGCTGGCGCTCTGCAATAAGACATGATGACATTTTGTCTGTCAGGTTACAAGCTTTAGTCTCCTCACGTACAGTGGATATGGATCCCAGAATAAAGTCTCCTATTGACCTCTGTATGAAAGATCTAAAGGAGGGATGTAAAAGTAGTTAGAGTGGTTTTTCACTGATAATAGTTAAGGTGAACATCCTTTGTGCTGTTTCTTACAGTATCTTTTCTGTCTTTCAGGTGACACTTATAACAAGGACCACTTCAGGATCACTTAGGAGTGAGGAGTCTTGGACGAGAACATAAGGGTAGGGATTGTTACAAGAGGGAAGAGCATGACTTATCAAAATCTCCCCATTTACACTTTCCCAGTTTTTCCGCGTCAACTGTAATATGACCTTTGATGTATGACTTACACACTGCGTGTTATGTTGAATATGTGAAGAAAACTTTTTTTAATCTCGTATGCCTCCACATTGAACAAAGAATCCAAAAAAGTGAACATTGTTCATGAATACAGTAAATGGGGAGTTCATTGAACAACAGCAAAACTCTATTAAAACATAAGTCTTTTAAACAGTCTCACACAACTAAATAATCCAAGTCTTATTTATTGAGTCATATTCTCGGTAAAATCAAGATCAATCAAGTTAACAAATGCAGAGAAAATGTTGTTTTTGCAGGTTAAGTATTCCTTTAATGCAGGGATACTCAGCTTGCTTTGCCCGTGGGCCACTTTTGTTAAAAAGCCAGGAGGCCAATAAATAAACAAACATTAATAATTAATTTATAAATAATTAGCGATTGGAAGATCCTCTCTTGGCACAACAAACTCTATTTTAATACTTCTTTATGCACGCTGCCACTTTATTTACATTCAAAGTACCAAAAACTAAATTTAAAAAAAAAAATCTCTGTGTGAATGAATTTAAATTTTTATTGTGAATTAGAAAATGGTTGGTGGGCTGTTTGGCACCCCATTGTGAGTCAGATTTGGCCAATGGGCTGCAGGTTGAGTAGCACTGCTTTAAGGCCACTTTACTGCCACTGCTTTTACTGCTTATTTCACTAGAGCAACACCCATATACAGTCAATAGATTAATAAGTTGCACTTTGGTAATCGAGCTTTACATTTAGTGTCTAAGACAAAAATTATCGGGAAAAATATAACAGGATATTTTGTTTGGGTTTGGGATAAACCAGTGACATATTTCAAGAAATGTCTGCATTACTATTTCTTACTGGGTAGACAGCAGTCAATGTGGTTATACAATCATCAGTTCTGTTTTCGTTTCTCTTCAGAAGAGATGAAAAAACATGTCAAACAAACATAGCTGCAGAGAGTGCTTTCACTTGTAGTTAAACCCTGTAGATCTTCTTGTTTTCTTGGAGTCTAGGAAGGTTGTTGAATTAAGCCAGGTAGTACAATGTGTAAAAGTTTGTTGATTTCAGCCGAGTAAGTAGTTTTTAATACTTTATGACGATTTCTTGAGTAGTTTTGACCACCACCACGCGGTAGCATGACATTGGCTCACAGTCCAAATGACTTTATGCTCAACATAGAGGAGATGTTAACAATTATATTCACATATATATCTATATTTTCATGTGGATATTCAACAATAATAAATACATCCGCGATGGTGATATTACTTTCCAAAATACACCTATTAGATCAGCAAATTACCTGACTTCACTCTATGCATAAAAGTAAAAGTAATAATTGATAAAAGGTTGGCTTTTAAACGATCGAGTGAGGCTTCTCATTACAACAACTATCTTTGTTTCCTTCCCATTTAGCTTACGTTGTGCGTCATGACGTCAGAGCTGGCAGGGAGCGCAGACCGTGGGGCGGACGGTACTCGGAGGAGGGGTGCCGCTCGCTGAACGCCTGTGTCAGCTCCAACAGTTTGCTATCACCCGTGTAAGTGTGAAATATATTTTTAGTTAGTTTGTGTTTTTTCGGGGAGTTTTACCGTCAGTTTGTGCCCGTGTGTGATGCGTGCTGTGTCTCGGTGTAGCGAAGAAAAGCTGTTAGAGTGTCGGTGTAACGTTAGATGTTTCATCGTATTAGCAGCTCTGTACAATGACACACTAACGGGACTGTCAACCTGAGTCCGTTAACACACTGCTGCTACTCACTGACAACCCTGGCCGGTCTGAACTAACATTTCAACGTTTTTCTTTAGCTTTATACACAGTGTTTGGCGTAATTTTACAACACACGAAGGCTCATCTGTTATTACTTAATTCTGCAAGGCGTAAAGTACATTATGTGTTAACCTTTCTCAACTTAACTTTCCCAATGGTCGCTCTATTTTAACTTCTTTTGTGTCATGACATTACTATGCGGTTGTTTTTGGTGATATTAAAATGTTATCGACTATTGTGTACAACAGGTTTTTCTAATTGCACGAAATAATCAGCAGCAGTAGTTAATATTCGTGGCTTCTGGAAATATTTGATTTCACATTATCCTCTAGTTTTCAGACTTTGTTAGCTTGTTATGGACTCTTAAGCAAAATACAACTTGTGATGATAGATGTTTAGCTCCAATAATTGATGAAAATTTGTATTTATATGCTATGATGCTGTCATATTCATGTCTTATGGTATTAGTCAGGGCCCTGTCAGTTGCTTGCAACCTACATAAGTTTGAATAAACCCTCAAACAGGGTTTATTTAAGTCTCAACTGACTAATGCAATCTGTTGGGCTAAAGACATTTCATGGCCCGGTAAGGATGGACATCCGCAGCCTCATTAGATCTGATGCCTAGTACTTTTACAGAGCATTTTTTTCTACCCGAAACCTATTATTATCAGTGTCTGGGAGACAGACACACTCTCTCTCTCTCACACACACACACACAGGCAGGGAGATGCAGAGAGTACTATGTGCCAAGGAAGCATTTAGAGGATTACTGTTTCCATCTCACTTTTCTTTTCTTTTTCTTTATTTTGAAGACCTGTGGGCCTGATGTAGCAGGTTGTCACCTCCTCTGCAATGAAGGAAATCCACTCCAGTGTCGTGATTATGGACTGAAGGTTTGTTTTCACCCTCTTACTCTATTCATCCAGTGTGATAACTGTTTCCATATCTTTCTCCAGCTGTGATCATATATGTGTGTGTGTGTGTGTGTATGTGCACACACACACATGCATACATATAGCGGGTTTGAAGTGTCCGGTATGACATGATGTATCCCTACTATCTGTTCAGCATACTCTGCTAAGTGGCTGAGAGCTTGGCTGCCCCTTCAGGGCATTGCTAACGCAGCCATTCATGTCTCACTCCGACAGTCAGACCACCACGATGACGCTGCCCTCCTCCTCCGCCTCCTCCTCCTCTCCCGCTGCACTCACGTTGTGCCTTCCCCGTTAGGAGCTGAGCTTAGAATTGAGAGTCTTTGTACGAGTGCAATGTTTTTGTGTATATGTGTGTGTGTTTGCGTGCACGGTGCTTACAAAACAGAACTCAGTGGTCTCCAAAGATGGAGTTGCCTCTTCCTCTGACTTGTGATCAGCTTCATGTAATGCTTCAGCCTGGATGTGGTGAAGATGTGCTTATTCCAGATCAGATCACAAGATTATCACAGTTTGCTATATGCTCACCCGACTGTCACAGTCAGAGGCTGATTAACTGGCCGTGTGTACAGGAAGCCAGCATTTTTCACAACATAGAGCTGCAGACACTTGATCATAAAGATGATGTGAATTGGATTATCGTTAAGGTTACACATGTGATGATTTCATTTATTTACCATGTTGCTAGAGACTTATATTTTAGAGACAAAACACTTTTGAAGTGAAAATGTAAGATACCGTACAGTGAAGTTTTACTTGTCTTCTGATATCAGGTCTCATATTGAGCAATCTTTTGATCGTTTACATTAAATATAATAAGGTATGTGTGTCTATTTGGCCATAAACACATGAGGGTTGAGTTATAAAATACATAACAGTGAGACTGTTAAGTGAAACAACTCTGTCTTGCAAGACTTACTGTTCCGCATGACAGTAATATGTCCAAAAACACTGCTGTCCCATATTCTAGTGGCAATTGTTTTTATGATCGGTGTAAAACGTTTGGTTAAATAAGTTACATCTCCTCTGGATTGCTCCGATTTCTGCAGGTTTGGTAAATTGTCCATAAAAATGAGCTGCAAGCTGCCTTTAGGTGTCACTTTGAATGCGACTGCATTTGTCAGTTTATGCAGATGTGTTAGCCCTGTTACAGACTCTGCTGTGTCCATAATGAACCACACCCTTTCACCTAATGTATGCCATGTAAAGGCTTCAGCCCCCTGTGCCCCTGAATAGGTTCAGTTCTATAAAGGATAGATGAATGGGTCCTTTATTTGGTGTTACACAATCATTTTTTGTATCTAATAAATAAATAAGTGAAGTGAGGAAAAACAAACACATTTCTCTTGTTAGGTTGTAAATGCTGGGTTCCCTTCTGCTGTAGATGAAAACATTGTGTAATGTAGAGAGAAGGACAGTTACTGCAATTTTTGGCAGCAGTACCTCTGGCAGTGCTTGTGAGTGGGAAGTTTGTGAGGGATCATGTCATCGGTGCTGCTTTAGAGACCTTCTGATTGGTGAAGGCACCTGGACGGAAATTTGTATCGCAGGAGGCTATATATGTACATCCTAGTGTTACCAGTGACATTGACCACAGGACAAGGGAATTGACCAAACCAAAGTGCTTATCAGCTCAAATCATGTAAACGTCTAAAATCTGCAAAGTTTTATAACTTAATCATAAATCACCATTGTATCTGTCTGTATGGTGAGGTGTGTTCAACCCCTTCGAACTTGAGCAAATTGCTTTTACTTCTTTCAAAAACATGGGAAGAAAGCAATGGGCAACTTAACAAAATATGGCACAGAAATTAGCAGGAAATTAGCTTAAAAAGTAACAGGAATATTACCTGAAAATTAAATAAACCAAAATGAAATAAAAATCAAAAGTAACGTAAGTAAAGTCATGGTTTTGCTGTAAATTTCATTGCTCTTTTTCTCCCAAACAAATGACGTAAAATGTTTCATAAGAGATTCAAAACATAATCTGTTGTTTTGTAGTCCTTTAAGTCAAAACAATCTCAGCATCATTTGAGCAGTGATTTGGCTCTGTGCTCTCAACCAAAGGTCAGCCATAACTAAAGAGGAAGTGTTGTATTTTAGAGCGGAAACACTCTTTTTCCTCTCTCCTTGTCCCCTTCTCTGTCTCACCTTTGCCCTTCTGCAGCAGGACTTTACTGTGAGACTTAATTGAGATGCCAAAGACTAAAATCTTTTTTTTTTCTCCGCAGTAATCAGGGTTTTTTGTTTACCAATACCATCAAGAAACCTGTACAAGTAAAACATTTGGCTGTACCATCCTGCTTCTCCTGTAACTGTGGACAGACTGGGTTTATTCTCTCCAGTAGGACTGACGACCAGAATGAAGGTGAAATTCCTTAATAAAAGCTGTAGTTTCTAGTGGCAACGAGTTGCCTGCTTCCCTCTGATCCCTTCCTGTTTGAAGACAGAGGCAGAAAAGAAGTCGGGGTCACACAGCGTCACAAGAGTTTGCACTTTAAAATAAAGCTGTGGTCCTTGTTTGAGTATTAAAGGATAGGTTCACATAGGATATTAAAAGAGGTTGTAACATTGCAAGATACCCACTTGATTTGTCTAACTTGGCCAGTTGAATCACCACATTAGCAACTTTTAAAGATAATTTTTTCAGGGAAGCAGGACTATTTATTTTATTATTATTAAATATATTGGCATTGCCTTCTGCACAAAACTGTATTATTTTGATCGCCCCTTTGTTTAAATGTGTTTCCATGTTATGTTTAGATGGTGAGCTTTATATGAGTGGCTGTTAAATACTCTGAGTGTAAAAGTTGTCTGTACATGGTTCTCAACATGTTGGTGGCTGAGCTGATGCTGAAATTATTAGAGCAGCCCAGATGACACTGCAAGCAGTTCAGAGGTTTAAGACTGGATCTGTAAACCTCTAATGTAATAATATGGACCAAACATAGATCCTATACCAGGTTTCTCCTCTGATTGTCTGGCGGGTTGAATTGGGAAAAAATGGTTGCAAAAGTTCTGTAGTCTTAGCCTGGCTTAACCACAACAAACTACAGAGAAGCTCGGTTTTCAACACAGAGGTAGCTTGAATTCAGGACACCTTTACTCCAGTATACCTTTACATAGCAAATAATGGTTTGCTGCTATATTAATGGTTGAATGCCACATACAGAACTGTAAAGTTTGGAGGTCGGGAGGAGGAATACTTTATTTCACGTTAATCTTCTCCGAGAGTGTAGACGATATTGCAGACCTGTGGTCTCAGTGTCAAGCCCAATATCATGCTCATAGAAAAAGCTTCAAGACCACAGCTTGGATTTGCTGATCCCCTTACTGGGCTGCAGAGGTGTCTGGTTACCTGAGCTCAAAGACCTGACTGAAGGGTTATTTAAATAGGTGACTATACAGATGATTTATATCTCACTGCATGAAGTTGTTCTCACCTGCTGGCACCACAAAGAGCCAGATGTCCTATTGCCTGATTACAGGGCAAGTTTCTCTCCTCAGTCGCACACAGTGTGTGTTGACCCTGACACGCATTCCCTGTCTCATTCCTTATGGCTGTGCGCCTTTAACACAATCTCTGGTATGAGATTTCAGCTGGTGTGTAGGTGGTTTCCAGCATGTTGACAGTTGATGATGCCTTGCCAGAGCTGGTGGAATACGAGCTATGCTGGCCAAGTCTGCCTGGCCACTGTTAAACACCTATCAGGTTAGTAAATGAAAGCCACTTTGCAAGACTTTAAATGTATTACATACTATACTAATTCCTCCCCTTGTCCACTGGAAACCCCCTTTGAGAACATCTGTCCTTAAAGTAAACAGCAAGAGAATGAGATCCTCAGTACCACCACTCTCCATCAGCACAGACACATTAGGTCTGCGCTGAGTGTTGTTATAGCTGTAGTCAACATGGAGCAGTGTCAGTTCCGTGCATGTGGTGAATTATTCATTAGGACACTTGCTGTGGTGTTGAGCACAGATGCAGAGATGTGCTTTTAAACAAGGCTTCCCTTGTAAAGGTACAGCTCCTTCCAAAATGTTTAACGTGCAGCCTGATGACTCGCAGCCAGTCTTCAATTATTTTTGTATGTTTGAATTCTCTGTTGCTATCTTTGTTCACTCCCCACCCCCCCAGTACAAACTGTAACTGATACTGGGGCTGCACAATTTGCAAAAAGATTATTCTGGCAGATATTGTGATTGGGATATGAGTTGCTATTTTTATTTTTGTTTTTGTCATCTAAGTTTTGATTCAAGTTTATGGATAAGTCAAAATTCAAGAAAAAAGACCAAACACTTAAATATACACAATACAGACATCTTAAAAAAATTATATATATATATATATATATATATATATACACACACACATATATATATATATCAGCACTTTAACATAACGGAGCACATCATCAGTTGTTACATACTACAGTTACCACATATCCTTAACTTGGAGTGACGGCAATTGAAAATAAAAAATAAAAAAATAAAATAAACAAGAGTACACCTCCATGTGTAGGCACCTATTTACATCTTTTATATACTATATGTATCATCTAAACTAGCTACCATCAATTCAATGGAAGCATTATCAGTCATCAGCTTCACCCAGTCAGTAATTTCTGGTCTAGCCTGATTGTACGTTGTTATTTTAATGGAAATTTAATTTTTTGCATTTCATTTTCACTGAAAAAAATCTAAAAATGATGATGTGAGTTTTGCTGGGGTCTGTACCAAACTAGCGTATTCCCTTATGTTTAGCATCTGATTTGTGTGCTAAGCCATCTCTGCAGTAATGCTTCATTTAAATTGGTATGTTGTGATGCATTTTACCTTTAGAAAAAACTGCAGCTCCTGCAATTTTATATAAGATTTTGATAATAATTCAACTAACTGTGCAGCCCTACCTGATACTTGCATTCATGTGCAACCACAATAGCAACATAACAGCTCTGCTGGGGAGATTAAATAAAATAAGTTAGGTCTCTTTGTTGCTTTGTCTTTGCAGCCTCCCACCTTGCAGACTCTGTTAGGTAGTCTTAGATGATTCATACTTGCATCACACCCTGTATACCACATGTTGTTCCCTTTATGTGTTTGTATGTGTGTGTCGAGTATGTTATTTGTTTTTTGTTGTCAGAAACATTTTGTACTTTTTTTCACAGCAACATGAGTGGGGGGTGGTAATGAGGGATATAGTTACAGATGGCAGTGGCTCTTGTTGCCTAAGAGATAAAATAAAATCTGAAATATTATGTAACTTCCACATCCACAGTTTGAGATTTTACTTTAGTTAACGGACCAGTGTGCATAATGTGGTGAATATATTGACAGAAATACAATGTAATATAAGAAGTATGTTTTCTTTTCTTTTTGTTAAGATTAAAGATATTTTAAAAAATAAGTGTATGCAGCTTAACACTGATATGGGCGTGAATCTGTCTCCATCTTGGCAGCTGTTAAAGGCAGCATTTTTTCATTCTTCAATTTTTGACAGTCTGGGGTCATTCAGAAAACACACATGCATTTTTTCATGTCTGCATGTGTAGGAGTAAATTAGGCCTTTTTTTCTGGTTTGTCTTGTTCCTGGAAAGCTGAGTGCAACTCTGGCACCAGGGCCTCCCCGTGGGTTTCATCTTGCACAATAGGGCGTTGTGCCTGCCTCTGTCAGGGAACTACCTGCCATTCACCTCCTCATTCAGACACACTTTGTGTTGAGCGCCCGAGCTGAACCCGACACGGCCAGGCGAAACACGCCGTGGACGGGACGCCTTTGATCCAGTCTGGCCTCTTTCACTCCCTCTGTAACTCTCTATCTCTCCTCTCTCACTTACTTGCCCTGTCTGATACAAAGAGTTGTGTCTCTTATCACACTCTTTGCAGTATGCTGAAGTCATCTCCTGCACTGTCAGAGCTGACACAACTGTGCTATTCTCTGCCCCCCCCCCGCTACACATACACATACACACACACAAATACAATAACGATTGTTCCTGTTTCCTGCCTATGCTGTCATTATGCAGCTGCTGAATGAGATATGGTCCAGTTTCCATCAGTCAAAGACAACACACATAAACACACACAAACATATGTACACATATACACATTTACACACAATATAATTCCCGCTATCTCTCTCTTTCTCTTTCCTTCTCTGTCTTTGTCTGATAAAAACACACACACACACACACACACACACACACACACACACACACACACACACACACACAGATTCGTGCATGTGCTCACACACAAACATCGCGGCCAGAACTCTCTGGCCTAATTCCCCTCTTATTGATGTGTGTCTGTCAGTGAAAGAGGCGCAGCACAAAGAGCAGCAATGGGCCTGTGTGTGGCTCAGAGGGAACAAAGAGTGGTCTATTCCATGCCAGCTCTCAGACTCTTCTGGAAACACAGCATGGGCTTGTTTAAGCTATGGCCATATTTTGAGTTAACTGACTGTATGTTCAGCAACGAACAACAACATGGCTGCTTCAGTGTCAAAGAGCAAGGGCCAGATTGACCCCTACTTGTGTTGGTCAAGCCCAGTACCCAACTTTTTTATGTTAAGTGTAGAAATCAATGGAACAATCAAAAAGAGACAGTGCTCAGGTTGTTGAGCAGATATTTGGTCTGGAACAACTATAACTATTGCAAAACTTGCATGAAAAAACTATGCAACTTTCAGGGCTCCCACAGTCATAGAAAACCTGGAGAAGTCATGGAATTTCTCAATTACATTTTCAAGGCCTGATAAAGACATGGGATCAGTAAAATTCATTGAAAGTTGTGGAAAAGTCATGGCATTTTGTTGTGTGTAATCAAATATCAAGAGAAATCTTTTACCAGATTAACATAACTGCTAATTTCTGCAGCTGTCAGCTTGTCGTCGCTCTAATAAATGTCGAGGTGTGACAACAATTTGTTAACTATTATGTATGTTTGTTTATTTTCTCCCTGCGTTTCTATCTTTAGATTCATGTATGGCAGCTAGCTGGAATTTTGTTCGAACAGAGTTTGCATATGTTTGAAAAATGCCGGGCAAGTTGGAAAAGAAAAAAAAAATATTGTGGCACCTTGAAAAGTCATGGAAAAGTTTTGTAATATTATCCATGAAAATGTATTGGAACCCTGTACTTTACACTCACTGATACATAATTTATCTCATGTTGTGCTAGATTGCACAAGGTCTGCTTTATCACTTGAGCTGTCACTCTTACCAATATAACTCTGGGGCTTAATCTCCTTTTTAAATAATCACCATTGATTGTCGTCTTTGTTTCAATAATGATAATGGACTCGATTTCAAACACTTTAGTGCCACATGAATAAAACTGCAGCTGTTTTCCATCCAGAGAGCTCAAGTGAACATCATCAGGGAGCTGTGATATTGTAATCCGTTGTTAAATACTAGCGCTTGACAGAGCTTGTTGAAAGGTCCAGTGTGTATGATTTAGAGTGACAGTATTGACAGAAATGGAATTGCATATAATAAGCAAGTTTTCATTAGTGTATAATCACCTGAAAATAAGAAACACTGTGTTTTTGTGACCTTAGCATGAGGTGTTATTATCAGCAGAGGGAGCTGGTCCTTGTCCACGGAGTCCGCCATGTTGCGCTGCCATGTTTCTACAGTAGACCAGAACAAACAAACCAAACATTGGCTGCAGATAGAGATATTCACCTTTACATGTTGGCCACTGTATTTATCAGCCCCTCCACAACAAGATTGTCAGAAAAACTTTTGATACTGAAAACTGCTTTTTCAGTGTGTTTACTTGTTTAAATTTGTTGTGTTTGTTTTGGAGATGACGAGACCTCTGTGGATAATTCAATGAAAACCTCCTGAATGTCAGGACCTTAAGTTATCAAAGAAAAATGGCGAGCATATGTTAGCAGGTGCTGGGTTAGGGTCCTGTCTCCAGCATGCCAAATGGCTTTTGAGAAAAACTGATTTATTATATGAAACTGCTTTATTTACTGTTTTTATAGGTTTAAGTCACATGGTCTGTTTGTTTTGGAGAGGAAGAGAGTTTTGCGGATATTTCAGCTCCTGGTAAAAATCTCCCGAACAATGAACACTAAAGGAATTCTTACTGGTAGAAGTTTCAGCTGGATGCAATCTGTAATCCTCACAGCTAGATATCATTAAATCCTACACATTGTTCCTTTAAATTAAGTAAGGAAACCTGGAATGTGAGAAACAAGCTGATTGTTTGTAGTTATTTATGATGATACTGAATCTTGGATCTGTCATATTAATTCGCTTGTCACAGTCTCCAATTCTCCCCAAATTGTCAGTGTGAGGTTTTTTCTCCCCCAGTCTGCCAGTGCCAGAGCTCTGCTGAGCTTTCACCATCGCTCTAGTTTAGCTGGCCAAAGACAATGACAGCAGGGCTGGACGACTGGCAGCTGAATGGAATGAGCTTACAGAGCTAAAGACAAGGACGTATGTGTTTGTGTGCGTGTTTGTATGTATTTATACAAGGGTAAGAGCGAGGGTGACACAGTTCCAGTGATGCCATTGACCATGTGGCCGTTTGTAATTCACCTCTGACAGTATTGTGACATTTCTGAGAAAGATGCTGAGTCACTGAGGCTGTGGATCCCAGCTGTCACGGACTCCTGTTAATCACTGATAATCGCTGATGTGTTTCTGTGGTGGACAGGGCTTAAATACAACAAAATACATCCATCCACTACCATGTTAAGCTGAGGAGAAAGTAAAGGGAACATTTCTCCAAGAGAGTAACCAAAGTATCACATTTTACAATTGTCATAAGCAAACACTGTTTAATGTTTCAGTGTTAGGGGCTTGCTCTTTTTGTAGCAGTTTGGTGCACTGTCAGAGAAGTATAATGTGGTAAAAGAAAGTAATTTGGGTCTTGACTGGAAAGTCTTACAAAGACCCATCTGGGGATGTTTTGCGTCATCACCTTATCAAGGTGGAACGACAAGCCTTGCTTAAATTAAACAAAGATGCAAGACTGCTCACACATATACAAGCAAACACACCAAGTCTGACAATAAACCTTTGTCCTCTAAAGACTCCTGAAAGAGGATTTAGTTTGAATATAAAACCATAGGCAATCAAGAAAACATCCAATCCAGCATCGGGATCAGCCTGGGGATGAAGGAGGGGATTTATAGACACAGAGGGAGGGATGGGCACTGGGGTCGGGACAAGGCTTCAGCTTCAGGACAGGATTAACTTAGGTTTACCCCTGTACTCACCAGCTCTTAAACAACAGCACAGGGCTCCATCATAATCAATTACACTTAACCGTGACTGCCAGAAAATGCTACTGACTATCTCAGTGCGAGTGTGAATACATGCATGCATAATCCAGAATGCATATATACTTGATTAGGTGACATGTTTATGCGTGACTATTCACTTTCTAAGGTCACAGTTCATATCACATAAAACTTTATACTGTTGATAGCAAACCATTTTTATTTATTCCTGCAGGGAAAGAGGGAAAGAACGGAAACAATTAATTAGATTACGTAATTAGTAACCCTAACCCTAACCCTACAATAAAGGGATGGATGTTCAGTCATATTAAATAAGACTTTGCAATATTTATGTGTGTGTGTGTGTGCGTGTGTGTGTGTGTGTGTGTTTGTTTGTATGTATGTATGTATGTGTGTGCATGTATATGTATTCTGTTACTTATTATTTTTAGTTACTACAAGCAGATTTTTCTTAATGTCATATTTTCAGGGATGAGTTTTAGTTTAGAATATGCAACATAATTGTGAATTATGTAACTTCCTATCCTTTCATCACTGTTCAGTTGCAGTTAGTAAAAACTTGGGCTGTCCTGAATGACAGCTTTTGGGCATCAAAACTTCAGTGATAAATATCCTTGATTAATTGAAGCTTTGACACACGTGGGAGGGTTAATTTCATTAGTGCACCTAAAATATGGTGACAATTAGTCTCTGTGTTAATGTGAGGTCAAAGATTATAACCACAATAGCTAGAAATAAAGAATAGGTTCCAGACACTGGACGTTTTCGGCATCTTGGTAACAGATCTATAAGCATGCCATATGTAGTCGAACTGTCCGAGTTTCAGCAGCACTGGACTGCTAGTGACCAGTGTTAGATGAAAGTGAGGCGAATTTACAAAAGTAGCACAGTTAAAATGTTCTTGTGTGAGAGTAACTTAAATAATTAGGAATAATGTGTGACTTTTTCTGATCGGTGGTCTATATGGGATTTTTGGGGCATTTAATATGTATGTAAGTATGTATGTGTCTGTATATATATATATATATGTGTATATATATATATATATATAATTCCCCTTTGAACACTGATTGTAATAATAGTTATATTTCATACATAAAATGCAGCTCAAAAGTGATGTACATGCAAGAGTGCTAATATTTAAAACTTCACAATGTATAGAAATATTTATATATAAAAATTAAGCAATTAAAATAAAATCATTATACTGAACATGGATACCATAACTCTGGAAATACGTTGCAGACAGGCCAGAGGTGGAAAACAAATAAAAGAAATAGAAATAGAAAAGAGGTATTAAACAACAAAAGTATAAACAGTAAAAACACATAAATAGCGTAAAACACATTTTTAAGAAATAAATATAGAAATCAATAACTATAATATGCAATAAAAATAAATAGAAATTGGAATTAGTTGAAAGCAAGAGCAAAACAATGTCATTGATTCCCATGGCAATGATCGAATCTTTGAAGCATTCGGGTCAGCTGTAGTGAAAATACCAAGTTGAAGCTGTGTTATTATTAGTATGAAAGGCCCTGCCAATGGTTGACAGCACAATATCTCAACAGCCACAGGCAGCAGCCAGTTAGCAGGTGACTGAACCTGTTCAACACCTGCTCTCTCTCTTTGGCAGGCTACAGTCACATTGCACTGATGGGCATCACTATATTAACACAGAGCCTCTGAATTAAGCACATCCGTATCTGCTGGTCTGAATCTTCCTATTGATCAGAAAATATAAAACAAGGTCAGATATAAGATCAGCTTGTGGAGAAAGTAAAATAATCCTTTATGTTAATAAATGAACCTTTTCTTTGCAGTGAAAGTGTGGCCATTGTTAAAGCTATGTTCTACCTGCAAGTAGCTCTATGCTCGTGTCCCCCACTGTAAAACTGAACAGCTGATTGTATTCATACGAATGTGAATGAGGCCTGTCTCAGCTTCATTTGCATAGATTACACTCTTGGACTTACAAGAAGTGTGTATATGTCAGTGTGTGTTCCTGTCCATCCAACTTTATGTTACACTTCATGACCTGACAGTGTAGCTGAAGGAGTGTAGTTTGAGTGTGTAGCTGTCCCTCCTCAGGGCTCTGAATGTTCCTGCCTGTCGCTTGTTTTGCTGCTCTCAATGGGAGCAGCTATTGATGCTGCAGGGAGGCTCAGGCTGCCTGCCTGTCTGTCTATGGGTCTATCTCTGAGGTGATCACTGTTCCACCAATAAGGTTCCTTCTTGAGGAAGACAGCTTGTGTGTTATCAGGTGTCCACACTGTTGGTTTGAGTCAGTCAGGCAGTGTGCAAGGCTGCAGGATGCATTTGCGCACTATATTCTGTGTTTGTGACACTGCATGCTGTTTCTAGTGCGGAAACCATCGTGTCTTGATACCGCCACAGGATAAGGAAGGGATGTCTTTGGGGATACTAAATGAGCCCCTGAAGGGACCTGCACACAAAGTTGTGCTAAACAACATCATGCACATACTGTACGCACAGCATGTTCGCAGCTCAGAGTGAAAATGATTATTGATGGAGAACAGAATGATAGATGAAATGCCTGATTGTTTGAGAATCTTGAGGTCAGTAAGGGTTGAAGTTTTGAATCTCAAAAATGACTCTGAGTTTCTGTCTTTGTGCTCCCTCCATCCATTCTCATTCCTCTCAGGTCATCCACAAGACTCAGTCACGCTAGGCCGACAGTTGGGCTGATGGTAGGTGGGTTTTTCTTCTTCTGGTGTGAGTCATTATCTCTCTCTGTCTCTCACTGCTCTATCTCTGCATCCTTTCCTTTTCCTCCTGTGCCTTTCTGACTTCTATTTTTTTGCCTGCATGTACCTGCTTACTTTCAAATTCATTTTTGCCTTGTTTTTCGACTGTTACATGATGCTAATAAACCTGGGTCCAGCTTATTTTCCTTAATTGCTTTGAATTTGTTCATGAAATACTGGCCTGTTTGAATGTAGAATGATTCAGAGGCCTGGCATATCTAGCACGGAGGCAGGCTGTCTCATACCATCCTCTGCCAATGATAGCGTTTATCCTACATTATTTTTAAATTACAATCACATATTCATTTTGGTGCTAGGCTTGGGCGGTATGTAATATTTTATACCTTCATACCTTCCTAAATTTCACCTGGGTATACGATATGTGACGGTAAAAGTCTGTGTCATGATGCTCTCTCGTAGTGTGCTACTTACTTTTAGCTTTTCAGACTAAGAAATATACAAAAATAACCCACAAAATTTTAAGAAAAACAATATTCTTGCACCCATTGTCCTTATTAGACAGATAATTATAACTGTACACCTTTTGAATTAAACTTTCTTGCAGTCACTGAAGCCTGATGAGGCTTACTTGCACAGTTAACATATCATAAAACACAATTCATTGAAACTCGACGGAAGTAAATTAAAACTCATCCAAACTATCTTGGTTACTTTTGCTAGTAATCTAGTTAGCTCCAGTTTGATCAAAATTAATCCTTAATTCACCGAGATAGATAAAACATGCCGGTATTCCCTACAGTCTCTGCCATTGCTGGCTACCACTAGGTGTTGTGGTTTCTTTCAGCTTAGCTGCATTTTCCACTAGGAGAGGCCGAGCTCTGGTACTCTTGTGCTGTGCACTACATACAATGAGTATAATAAAATAGGAGTGCCTGTCTTTATTTATTGAAAAACACACCTTCAGGATTTCTAAATACCCTGGTATACCGTATTACGGTGAAACTGCTCAAGTCTGTGTGGTGCTTTTATGCAGATTAATGCTATGCCGCCTGCAGACTGTAAAACTCCAGTCTGATTACTGTGCACTCACACTTTCTACCATTTGCATGAAATTTCAAAGATGCAAATGGCTGCGAATTGAAAATGAAAATTAGTGATTCTATGCCACTGGATTTAGGCAACATTCCAGCCTCTCATAATCCATCTCCTCTCTCTCTGTGCTAGACCAGCATGGCTACTTGTTCCTGAATCAAAGATGCATGCTCCCTCTTTGGATTCATCCATCTGACCACCACTGAACTGATCTACCCCTCCATCAGACAGTCCCATCTCTACTTCCACTGTACTCTGTTGTTTTCTAGTTGTCTCGCCTTCAGTCATTGTCCTCGTCTGACCCTCCGCATGTCTTTCAGATAGAGAGGGAAGTATTAGCTGACTGTGTGATAGGACAGTTCCTCCCTGTTATTCATGAGAAGTCAGGAGGACCACATGCAGCAGAGGGATGACAGTCAAAAGGAGTCAGGGGGGGTGGGCCCCATTTCAGGTCATGGAGCTAGAAGAGGCGCAGGAGGCCCGGGGTTGAGGAGGGCCTCATCCCAGTCAGAGCACCCCTCCTTCAGTAAGATGAGCCAAAACGCCAGGGAGAGCATGGGGGTTTTTGGCCAGGGACTGAAACAGCTGTTCCAGCAGCAGCGTAAACGCCTCTCCCTCTCTCGCTCCACCATCCCGTCTTCATCTTCCTCCTCGTCTTCCTCCGTAGTGTCAGCAGGTGGCACCTCCCCCTCCGCCCCTGAGAACGCCTCAGGGCCCTGCTGTCCTGAATCTGACCACCTCTCTGCTCCTGTGGTTCCCTCCGCAGCTGGCCAGGGCTCAGCCACTGTGGGCATGATGAGGCGTGGGACGAGCCTGCAGAGCCGCCGCAGCAAAGGCTCGGGATCTGGGAGTGGAGAGCGCGATCCTCTCCTAAGAGGTAGCCCCCAGGCCCCACACCGCCGCAACACCCACGATCCACAGCAGCACACCAGCCGCCCACGCTCCTCTTCCACCACTGACACCACTCCCAGCAGCCCCACACCTGGATATACTGGAGGCGATGTGGTGCTGTCATCGGGGTACCAGTCCACAGAAGAGACAGACAGGGTAAGGGACAGCAGCAGTGAATTATATTACAACTACACAGGCTGATCAATGTTACCCTTTTACTGGTGCCAGGCCTTGTTTTGTCAGTGAACCGTCAGTCAGAAGCTGAGGTTCACCTTGCTGCTGATGTAACATTTATTGGCTGTGAATGCTAAGAGAAGGTCTGCTGTCAGATACCTACGGGGCAGTTTGCTAACAAATAAGACACACAAGCAGTGTCAAAGGATAGGACACAACTTTTCAAGTCTGTCTTGAAGCAATAGTGCCCAAATGAAGGCTAATACAGGTTTCCCTCACTTTAATCATTCCTCCTGTTTAGGGCTGTACTTGCCTCAGAAATATGTCTGTCAAATTGGATTTGGATGGTAAATACAAATATTCAATTTGTTCCTTTTTCCAGACACTGTCGTATCAAGTTGCTGAGAACTGTAAATTCACTGCTTCTAAGCAGAAGGCAGAAGATAATGTTATCTCAGAGTCTGACTGGGCAAAGCCTTTCTTCCTCTAGGCAGCTGCCTCCATCTCACTCAGAGTCCGAGTCCGTAACTTCCTGTACCAGAGAGCAGTGTAAAAAGCAAGCAACACTCACTCTGGAGCTTAATCTGGGCACAAAAACATCCATAGAAGTACATTTTGGTGTCAGTTTCAACGTCAAAGGTCAGAGAACAGTTAAACTTTACAAAACAGCATGGACAGAGGTCTGTGAAAACTTTAGGGTGGCTATTTCTCTTTTTATGTCTCTTACCTTTTCAGTCTCTTTTTCAAACTTGTTACGAATTCATTTGGATCGATGTTTTAGCGCTGCTCAGGAGGACATGGACTGTTATTTGTGTTGGCGCATCATTGCATCTCGCTGGTTAAGGAGCTGAAATTAGCGCATTCACTTGAGCGTTGTGTTTCCATCAATGCGTTGGTCGCCAGAGGCGATAAATGCCCATGACTGCTGCATTGTCGTTTGACCCTGGTGTGAATGCAGATTGTACACTCTCCCATTGCATAAAACAGCCAGATGTTAGCGAGAGGTTTTTTTTGTGCAGTGGAAGTGAGGCTTAAGAGATCCCTTCCTATAATGCCTTTAATGTAAGTGATGGGGACAAACACCACAGTCCTCATTCTTTGCAAAAATGCTTTCCAAAGTTAATCTGAAGCTAATACGAGTTTTCGGCAGTCTGAGTAAGTCAAATCAAATGCCAGTCAAATGTCAAAAGCTTTTTTAGTATTTAGTTTTTCTTTGTGTTACTGAATGACAGGAGGAATGAAAAAACACGTATTAAATGTGCATATAGCCGCCTGAAAAAATGGAAAAATTGTGAATCTGTCTTTTAAAAGTGATTTTAAAGCCCCCCAGGCTTTGAAGAAATGCTGCAGTCCTGTGCTTGGGTAAGCATTGGTTTATGTAGTAGTCTGTAGTCTGTTTGAAAAACATTTGATTGCCATAGACCACAGTGTGTTTCTGTGTGTGTGTGTGTGTGTGTGTGTGTGTGTGAGTGTATTGGTTAAACCTCACAGCCCTTCACAATCTCATCTTTTTAGCTCAGGTTCTGATTTGTAACCACCTTACCACCAGACTTCAGTTAGTCCTGTCTGCCACCAGAGGTCACTGTCAGATCAGCTAACCTGCTGTGAGCAGCACTAGGCTTGGTTCATGTGGAGGTTGTGTTTGCATTATGAGCTCATGTTTGTTGAAGACAAGACTTGTCTTTGGGTTAATGAAATAAGCCATGCCAAGGACTCAGTATCAGTGTGTCACAGATGGAGTGATGGTTGTTTCTCAGTCCAGCAGTGGGCAGAAAGTCTAGACCAGTAGGCGTTTATACTTAAGATAACTGACAGCTTCAATCTGTGTGCTTAATTTAAAATTCTCCTTTTCTTCATCCTCGAAATCAGCTCCCCTTCAGTCCCGTGTGAGTGACCTCACCTGGGATGACGGGGCAGAGCTCAGAGCCAGACATCTGTGCTCCATTAGTCCTGCTGCTGTGATAGACGACCATCAACCTTTCTGTGACTCGCCCTTGGCGGAGATGATAACCTGTCTCGCTCATCTCTAGCTAACAACACAGCCCTGTCTCAGTATGGCAACACAGCAATGTCATTCAGGTCATCCAAGCAGTCACCGTGGTTACCCTGAAACTTGCAGCCTAGAACTACGCCCTGCTTGGGTTGCCATAGTAACAATGTGGTCGACCTTGGAGGTGTGTGACATCCTGCTGTTAGTGGAGGTCGATGGCTGCATAGCTTGTCTTCATTTGAGTGTGTGTATGGATTTTTTTTCTTTCCCTTTTTTCTTTTCTTTTTTTCAGCAGTTTCCCCCCAGTGCTCCCCTCGCCTTTTCTTCCTCTTTCTCTCTCCTTCCTTCCCTTGTCCCCCTCCCTGTGTCCCTGGAGAGAGTTAGTATAGACAGTCAGCTGGTCCCTCCTCCTCCTCCTCCTCGACCTCCTCCTCCTCCTCCTCCTCCTCCTCCTCCTCCTTCTCTTCCTCACCCCACCCTTCGGCTCATTGACAGGAAGCAACCTTGCCTCGTCCTCGATGAGTGAGAGAGAGCCGGCTGTGTGTGATGCATGGTGTGTGAATGTGTGAGAAGAGGATGTGGAGGTGTGTATACATGTGTGGCTGGAAGACCTCATTTTTTCTGTGTTGCAAATAGTTTGTGTGTCTGTGTGTGTGTGTGTGTGTGTGTGTGTGTGTGTGTGTGTGTGTGTTCTGGAAATCATTTGATAGCCATGTGGTGTGAGCATCTTGTGTGAGTGACTGTCTGTGAGAGACAGAGCTCAGGGGATCACTGTGAATATGAGTAGAGGGCAACACAGCTGAGCTGTCTTTATCTCTGCTTGCTCTCCCTCCCTTTTTTCACCTCCCTCTTTCTCTCTCTCTCTCTCTCTCTCTCTTCTCACTTTTGTTTGCATAGTAGAGGAAAGCACTGTGGACTAGAAATGTGTGTGCTCATGGATGTTTGGAGAGGAGGGTAGCCTGTGTACCCTCAATGTGTGTGTGTGTGTGTGTGTGTGTGTGTGTGTGTGTGTGTGTGTGTGTGTGTGTGTGTGTGTGTGTGTGTGTTTGTGTGAATGTAAAATGTACTATGTGAGGCATTGTGTACTTTGGAGGGATATCAGTGGAGAGGAGTAGAGCAGGGGTTCCAGCTGTGGGTACCTCAGTCAGTCAGTCAGGATGGTGCAGCGCTTCAGTCTTCGTAGACAGTACTCCAAGGTAAGCTCAAACTCAAAGCCTTGTCTATACTTATGTATGGTATACTTAATATGTCTGTGTCTTCCCGTCTCAGCTCCATTCAGGCAAAAGGCGCAGTTGCCTCGAATCTTTGCTGGTGGTAAAACCTTGTGGTATAGTTTTGCATGTCTTTTTGCATATTTCTGTCTTCCAGCTATTTGGTTATGTGTCAAGAGTTTGTGCAATTTGCTGCTTGATTAGCTCTTTGTTCAGGACAGCAGACAAAATAGTAAAGATTGACTCTTTTGTCAGCTGCAGAAACAATGTACACACTGCGGAGAAAACATTGTTTGCACAGTTTCTGCATATCAACTGTTTTTTTGGTTACAGAGATTTTCCTCCTAGTTTCTGTTTACTTTCATGTAGTTTGATCCATACAGTAACTTGAGTGGTCCGTTTTTGCACTTTATCTCAACTTTTGTTAAACTATAACTTGTGCCATAGCAGTAAGAGCAGCAGATCGATTGAAGTAGCTGTCACCAGAGGATGTAATTATTGGTAAACATTACGATTGATTATTGCTGATTGGGGAGCACTTATGACCCATTTTCAATAAAAGGCAAGTTAAATGTGCTCTAAAAGTGTCCATGGGTTTGATATAGCTATCCCCAGGGGGTAGTGCTGTTAAAGAGAGTAGAGGGGTTGTTTTATAACTCAGCATTAGGTCTGTTGAGAGCCTGCTGTTCTGCAGCTGGTGCTCAGCCTGTGGGATTAATTACAATTAGCTCCTGTTTAATTGATTGACTGACTACACCCTCCCTGTTCATCTTCAGCTGGGAGTAATGGTGGATATTTATATGCCTGGAAGCATCAACATGCACATGCACAAATGGGCAAACAGAAGCAGACTGGAGGGCCTGATCCCAGACTGGTGGAGGCTGATCTAGTCTCTCTCGTAGGGATGGAGATAAAACAGGAGTAAAAACAGATTGAGGAAGTGCAGGGCTGCAAGGTGTAAAACTTTTAGTGTCAGGATGGAAAACTTGCTTTAGACAGGAGATGGGGAAAGAACCAGGGAGGAGGCTCTAGTGGGAAATGAGCTACTGAGTTGAGATGAAACAGAAGCCAAGCCTTGAGGCTAGTCCTCTCATACCACAGATTTTTTTGTTAGAGAGAGAGACTGAAGCTGTGTTTGTCTTTGGAGAACATAACCTCCTCTAGGGCCCGTCTGGAAAGGTTCACTGACCTTGGCTAGATGACCCCATGTCTTTCCCCCAGGCCTCATCTCCACATTTCCACCTGTCTCCCTGCGCCTCCTTTGTCTTTCTTTGTCTATCACCATATTTTGGTTTCCATGTTAGAGATAGCATCCTATGCAGACCTGAACGCAACAATGTAGTTTGATGTTAAATGTCTGCATTATGTTTTATTTATTTTGAGCTCAGTATCTTGAGCAGTGCAATATATTTTACATTTTGATGTTAATTTATCGTTATCTTGTTTTCATAATTACAACTTCTTGAAGTGAACTTATTGCATTGAATGACATAGATTAATAAATAGTGAAAAATATTTAAAATACATGGTAATTAAACAGGTTATTTAGTAGATAATGTGTGGAAAAGTACTGAATCACACATAAGAGTGTCTGGGATTTGTCTCCAGTGGTTATGTTCACAAAGTTTTCTAGCACAAAAAATTCATTATTCATCATAATTCTAAGGAAATTCTTGGAATTATGTTTTCTAAAAATAAAAGTTAAGACTTGGTCCTAGCAAAGATAAAAGTTATTCACAAAGCATCTTAGCCCTCATGTTAAAAACTGTCATGAGTAAGGAGGACTTTTAAGGTGCTAAAGAAATATTGGTAGGAGAAATATTCTCCAAAAGCTGGATGACAGTGAGTTAATGAAACACTCTAGATTAGATGGTGCAGGGATTTTGTTTGTGGTCGACCTCAATAGAGATTTGTCCACATCTCCTACCCAACACAGTAACGATATAACGCCAGAAATTAAAGTGATCACATTATTAAGATGTTTGAAAAGGGAGAAATGTTAGCGTTACATCAGTTTGATCACACAAAAAGCTCTTTTATAGTCTCATATCGTGACTCAGTTCAATACATTTTCACTTGGTGTGCACACATTGCAGGCTCACAGAAGGCAGTGGCTGTGACAACCAATCACATCTGTTAAAACAATGCTTCATACCTAACAACGGGGTCAAGCTCAACTCCTCACTGAGATAAACGTTTCTGTCCCTTCTTTATTCACTGGAGCTCTAAGAATTTTCCTAAATCACTCCCAAGCTAGGACTCCTTGCTATAAACGTTTATGCGAAGTAAGGAGCTCTCTCAGGGCGGTCTCAGAATGTCTGAAGTGCCCAAGATTAATTTTATCGGGCAGCATGGTGTTGCAATGTATAGCCTCACAATACCTTTGAGGTTTGAACCTGCTGGCCGGCTGGGGCCCTTTTCAATGTGGCATTTGTATGTTCTCCCCGCACTAGTGTGGGTTTTCTTTAGCTTCCTCCCACAGTCAAAATACATGCAGGTTAGGTTAATTGGAGACTCTAAACTGCCTATAGTAGGTGGGAATGTCACTGTGAATGGTTGTCTGTCTGTGTCAGCCTTGTGATAGTCTGGTGACCTGTACAGGTTATAACTGCCTCTTGCCCAATTTCCACTAAGCCTCCAGCCCACCCACGACCCTTAACAGGATGAGTGTTTTCAGATAATGGATGGATGAATGAATGTATATCTGTAATGTGAAATCAAATCAAAACATTGACATTGTGCCATTAATCTGGCTTATCCTTAGAGAATGAAAGAGTTCCATTATGCCAGTGTTTAAAACCTAGTTAGCATCATTAATGAGAGCAACATCATATGAGATCAAGTTAGTAAAAAGAGATGAGAAAAATGCTATGTTATATCATAAGGTAACTAATTTAATTAATTTGATCATGTTTGTATTGGCCATAGGATTGTGTCACTGGCTGTGTATAAAGATGGACAGCATGACAGCTCCCCTAAAGTAAAGCCAAAACATTTTGATCCTTCTGGCTGGCTGCAGTATAGGTCATAAAGCCCGTCCCCAACAACAATCCCCAAAATGGTTTCTGCCATTTTAGGTTGCTCGTATTGCGCGGATGTTTGTTCAAATATTTGTTTTTCTTGTAAGATTGCTTTTAATTAGTTATTGATGCTATAAAAGGGGCCGTGTGACATCATGATTGACAGCTTTGTGTGCCACTCTGTGTGCCGCAATCTATTGCACTGCATGTGATTGGGTCGACGATCACTGCTGCGCCTACTCTGGCTCTAAATAACATCCAAGATAACAGTGCCCGATAATTTGGCGTCATTTTCATGCAGTGGGAGGAAGTGGAGACAGGTTTTCCATCTTTATATAGTCTATTGATTGAACACACAATATAATAGATTTGGATTTGAATATGGGTTAATGAAATGTAATACATTTAAAAAAAAATATTAAAGCATGTCCTTAATGACATACTGTGAAATACTCTTTTTAAGGGGAGCGTGAAACAAATATTATTGCTACTTATTTCTTTAAAAAGGATTTTTTTAAAAATGCAAGTGGGTTTGTTTCAAAAAATGTTAGGTGGATTAAAAAAATTCATTGCATTAACAGGGCCTCAAACTCTACATAAATTCGGGGGTTGTGAGCTTTTATACAAAGAGATTTTGTTCCATCTTATCCAGTTTCCAACTGTTTTGTGAGGGATTTGTTTTGTGCTGTCAGATTTAAACCATGTACTTATGATACACTTAATGGCTTCCATTAATGGGATTTATAACAAGCAGAATTCATGTCTGCATTCTTTTGACAACGCAGACTCACTCATGAAGGATTTTGTCCTCTTTTGTAATTCCACTGGTGCTGTCCTGTATTAGAGCAGTGAGGAGAAGTGTCAGTGGGAGGTGCCGAACATCACCTGGTCCCCTGAGGCCTGTTCCGTCCCTGCTAGTTTAACATCCTCATCATTGCTCTCTCATCGTCTCTCGCCTCCCCAGGCTACTGGCTGTGTGTTGATGAAAGCGTTTTTGCCCTTTGCAGCAGGACACTGCTGCTCGTCCTGAAACTCAGTTAGTGACATTGAGTTATTTGAAGCGGCAGAAGACAAATGCAGGATATTGCCAGGTCACATTCAGTTATATACAACCAGTGCTGCGGATGCATATGATAACTATCAAGTCCTATCAAAGCACTGCCAAAGCAGATTGCCCTCTGGTCACAATAAACACAGTCACAGAAGCACGCAGTCAGACCTGTGTATGATCAAACAACTGAGTTTCGATTGACTTAGAGCTGAGAGGAAGAGAGAGCGAGAAAGCAAGCGAGCAAGCCATGGGGATGATGAAGCATGTGCTCTTAGTCCACACTGGAGGTGATGTCACCCCTCTGCTGTGTTTGCCAACTACCAGCCCAGAGCAAATTGTTTTTCAGGCACTGTGCATGTATGAGCTGTTGTCATTGTTCCATCATGACTATGTGTTTCAGAGTTGTTTGCGTTATCAATAAGACCTTATTACGTGACAGTCACATGAGGAAGTAGTGTAATGCGGCTAATGGGTTTGGCAGATCTGTGGCTTGTGGTTTTGTAATGACTTTCGGAGAAGAACCAAAAACATTTTCTTTCTTAAGTGTGTTATTCTCCCCTCTCTGCTGTGTAATATCTCCTGTACTTGCCGTCGTATCTCCCCTTAAGTCATTTTCCCTCCCTGTTTTCTCTCTTCCATCACTCATCTCAGACAAACAAAACACTCCTTTCTTTCGCTCTTTTTTTATGACTTGTAAATATTACCTAGCCTGCTTTTCACATTGTATTGTATTGACATTGTATTCTATAGTGCAGGTAGAAATGTGTGGGTGTAGGTGTGGCAAGGAGACAGTCATTGATCAGGAGGACAAACACCATTATTGCCTGTGAATTACACACAATGGATCTCCTGTTCTGGCCCTTTATCCTGTACTTTTCCCTGCTCCATCCTTACATTACTTGTGGCTTTTGTTCACATACTTTGTTTGGTAGTATTCAAATGGTTGTTAAACTAAATAGTTTGTTAGGCCATCATGGGGCATAAGAACAGCTTCAGAGCTCCCTGGCATAGATTCAACAAGTCTCCAAACTCTACTGGAGAGATCAAACGCCTCTCTCCTGATAGATATCCCCTTAATTTAGTGATTTAGTGGTGGTAATGGAGAGTGCTGCCTAAAGGCTCCCACACTTGATTGGATAGAGGTGCTAACAATGGTGGATTGGTTTTAGGGGTGTGCTTATATTGCAATCACCATCACTGTTAAGATCAAATCAGAAACTTCTAGCAGTGGATTTTCTTGAACTTTAAATAAAATTCGACTGTAGTGGGTAGTTTGCCATAATTCTTAGTGTAAAAGTTAAGGCATTCAAATACTGGTATATTATCGCTGTCATCGATAAAGGAAAGGAAAAACTAACTAACTAAAATGCACATGTGACGGCAAATTGTAGGAGGGCTCAGGCACTTTGACCATATGCTGTAGTTTGGTATTGTCTATATTGTATAATCTATGCAAGTGCGGTTGGATATTTGCAGCAATTAACTCTCTTTAGCATTAGTTATTACTTTGGCACTGTCCGAATATGCAGTGGGGGTCTGCCTGAACGCTGTGGGGAGATGGACTCTCTTTCCTTTCTGTTTTTTTCTTCTTCCACTAATCAACACATTCAGGTGTTACTGTTTTAAGTGTTTACAGCAATTCTGAGACCTATGGCTTGTAATGTTATGAGACGTCGGTTGGCTGAACCTGTGGCAGAGGGTTATTTTTAGAAATAAAGTCAGAGGGTCTGAAAAGTTGCTAAATCTAGCCAGAAAGTTGCCAAGTTGGCAACACTCAACGCTCTGCTATAAAGGAAAGGGGTGCACTGGATTTATAACACAAGACAAATGAGACCATCATTCCATACCAAAATGCCATACAATGAGTGTTTTATCTCAATTATCTCATTTTCATAATAGTTTTAAGCTAAAATCATATAAGGAACTTTAAATTTAAATTTGGAGCTTTGGAGAGCTCCAAATTTTACAATGTATAAGGCCTTAACATATCTGTGTATAGGTGTTTAGTGACTTTGAAGACCACAGCCTATGATTCAAAAGATGATCATCAAACTATTTAGTCTATATGAACCATTTACATTTGTTTTACACCCATTTATTTATTTTTTTCTTTGAATTCGCAACCTGTCTGAACACATTTTGCATGTGTGAGAGGATCTGTAATCAAACAGGGCGTTTTCCTCACTGAGGAAGACCTCCATCTGCTACACTGCTTGTTATTGTTTTTATTTCAATTCTACTACTCTTTTTTTTTCTTTTTCTCCACTCTTTTCCTTTCTTCATGTCTCAAAGACTTCCTTTCTTTAGCTCTCTCTCTTCATCTCCCTCCCTCTCATCTGTGTCCAGTACAGACAGTGGAGCCGGTTTCCCATCTCCATGGTAACAGGGTAATGTTCAAAGAGGCTTTGCCCAGCTGAACCATGGATCTATTATTTAGAACTGGCTACAGCGTTGCCGCTCAGCCTTGCTTTCAATTTTCCCCGGTGGTCACCTGTGGAATTGCAATGAAAAAATTCACTATGACTCAAAAAGCCATGTTCCCGCAGATCACCTCTGCTGTCTGCTGTTGACAATAACTACTCTTAGAACAGTGTAGTTTTAAGCCATGGCGGTTAGATCTTTGTAAAACTTTTACAAAGACATTTATTCTGGATGATGTCACTGCTGTGTGAGCACACAACTATGCTCATTTATGTTGTGTCTCGGTAATGGGAATGCTTGCTAGGTTAACGTTTTATGGATGTGCAAAAATATGCAGTAAAAACTGAATAAATTACACTAAGGCAAAGCCTCTTTTTAGTACATGAAGACATTTTAATTCTGTAGTTTTGTGCAATACTTACTGATCCTATGTCAGCCTTTTTTTTCTTGAACTTAATGTATATATTAGTTGCATAATGACTGAATTTACTGATATGACACTTAAGGCCATATTTCGCAACTACCCTCATAACTGTTTTCTTAGGTCATTTATTATGTGATCACTGATGAGGTCTGTGGTGTCTCATCGTTTGACATCAGTGACTGAATCTGTTCGCAATAACCACATCAATTTTTTGATGGCTTAAACTGTCTCTGTTTTGCAAAATTATAACCTATCCCAAAAACTCAGTTTACTCTTCTTTACATCAGCTTTATCAGAAAAATCACTAGCACAAGCACAGTCATTAAATTGTAACTGTTAACTTCACTTGTATTTAATTACCCTTTTTCCAAAGCTAAGCTGTGGCACCATGTTGAGTTCTAAATAAGGCATCCATGTCCAAAATGCCATACACATGTTTACATAGCCCAGCTGTGCCAGAGCAAAATAGATTAAGGGCCCAAACATGTGCTGCATTTTATGCACCCTCAGATCTATTGCTTTAAATGTTGCAGTAGACTTGCTAAGCAACCTCAGACGCACTTGCCTTCACCCTTTTGAAGGTTATCACAGGGAAGGCACAAGGGTAGCAACCAGCACCCAAATTCTTATTTTCCAGGCAGTTAAAGGCATGGAATTTGTCCTAGCCCTAACATAACTGTACATATCCAGTGAACCATGTAACCCCAGAAGTAACCTGTAGGCTTAAAAACTTTATTGTCACTACCCAATATGTACTGGAAACCCAAATTTGCTCATGTCCTGTCTCCAGACCATAACCATGCAAGATGAAGGTCTAACCCTAACAGCACTTGCACATGCTTACAATGAAGAAGGGTTCCGGTGATGTTTTGGCAAAGAAAGGCCTATGTGCCTGTCAAGTAAACTCTCATTAGAATAGGCGCCATCTTGAAGTCTGGTATCCAGTTCTATAAAATACATCCATGAGCTGAATGCTCACAGGATCACCGTCTGATCAGCCTGTCTGGTGGAATAACAGGCTCTTAGACTAAAATTAGACTCCTGTGCAATTCACCAAATCCATCGACTTTGTCTTTAGTACTGTTTGGCCTAAACCTCGTAATTAAGCTTTCTCTTTTGTCAAGATTTTTAAATGCCAGAGCTACACAGAAAACATGTTTGAATTGCACCCTGTCGCTTATATCTCAGTGCTAAAGACACACTGCCATTTCCTGTTCCTGTTCTGATGCATATTTAAATGAAGTCTTCTGAGTGACGTACAAAGAGAGATGTGAATTGGGGCAGTGTCAGTAAGGAAAGGGTGTGCTTGACAGTTAACAGACCTCAGTGGGTCTCCTGTCTTCCACTTCAAAGGAAATGAACAAAACACAATAAACAGATGCGGTGTTAATGTTTTGTTGTGCTATGTAAAATGCAGGGAGTAGCCTTGAATCAGATGCACAGCTTTTGTGTGTGCAGGCGTGCATGTGCATGCATTATGTGCGCATGTCTTTGTGTGTGTTTGAACTCTCTACCCAACTGTTTGTGCCCCCTTTGAAGCGTGGCTCCAACCTGTTTAATTAGGCTTCTGAATATTCATATGTGATTATACATATAGGCCAACGCCCTTTTCCGGTGCTGGCTGCTATTAGCACTCAAAACATTGAGGAAGCATTTAGGTTACTTAACACACACACATACACACACTGGCTAACACACATTACAGCTTCACAATTGATGCATAACAGGCCAGTTTGTGTGTGAAACCATCAAGGTGGCTGTGATGGTGTAAGAGGAAGCACTAAGATGGGCAGGAGGAATGTTTTACAGATAAAAGGTGTGTGTATGTGGGTGTTGATCAGCAGGATGGATGCAGTCATGGGGAAAGAAAGAAAGAGACAGATAGAGCTGTGAGTCTGAAACCATCCTCCCTCTCAGCCAGTTTTATAGGTTTCTAATCTGGGTCTGAATGAGGAAGGAGTCTGCTGCAGCTCTTTGCCTGCTTCTCTGCTTCTATTAATAGACAGATGTCTGAACCAGTGCCGGTCAAGTTCACTTTTCAAGGGCATTTAAATGTATTAATACATATTGTGAAAGAAGAAAAAGTCAGAGGTTTCTTTCATGTAGACAAGTACTAGGGATGCATTGATTTGTGAAATTCTGGGCGGATATCGATGTTTACAATAACAATTTTGGGTCCATTTTAAAATTTTATTTTTGTTGATAGTTATTTTTTTTGTACCTGTGAAACAAATAACTCTTCATTGTAATAACAATAACTAGGGCTGTGAGCATTAACACGTTAATCACAATGCAATTAAGGTCTGTACATGAAGTGTTGTTTTGACATTCCTGTCTTTAAGAGGCTGTACCTGGCTGAGTTTTAAAGCTAGAGTAATGATATTTCACAAGGTCCCTTGACTTCTCACCTCACAATATCTGAATAAAAATGGGCACTATGGGTACCCAGTTTTTTGGAGTCATTTGATTCCTAATCAGGACATCTGGCAAGAAATGCTTTATCTTGTCAGAATGCACCCCAACTGTTTTGTAATGCAAATAAATTTGAAAACGTGAAAGATTGAAAACGTGATTAAAAAATGCAATTAATTATGATTAACTATAGAAAGTCTGCGATTAATCGTGTTTAAAAAAATGAATCATGAATGTATATGAAATATTATAATTCTTTCTCTCATATCTGCTCTGTATTGCTGTGAAAAAAAGGAAAAAATTCTCCTTCAAACAACTACATTTATTCAAGTTGCTTGCTAAATTTGTGAAGATTACAGCTGAACACATTATCAGAGCATTTTAATTCACCTTCACCGTATACTAATTTTTACTGACTGTAGCTTGAACACATCATTATATTATTCAATGCAACCTCCGTAAACAGCTCCAGTTCCAGCCACCGTCTGCTAACAGCAAACGTTAACTAGCTCTCCTCCTGCTGAATTCAACATGGATTTATTGTTCATAATGTGCCATTATCAGAGATAAAAACAAGATGCTTCCCCTGACCCAACGATAGTGATCTTATTTTGCTCTTTCATCCTGAAGATGCCCCAGTGAAGATCTCTGTAAATCCCAAAACCTTTTCTTTTGGCCCAGGGATGACAGAAAACCATTAGTTTCAAGCCCTGTTTTTTAGCATGCACAACACTGATGTGACAGAACAAAAAAACATTTAAAAAAATCAGCCATTGCCATCGGTGAATGTGATCTTATTATCGATCAACCAAAGACAATCAACAAGGCTGATATCAGCCAACACCGATGTTCAGCTGATGAATCATCCCTAATTAATAATCTGCCTTTTGGGAAATACATTTTTAATATCTTTTCCTTTTCTAAAATGAAACATCCATACAGTCAGCTGCTTCACTTTTTCAGGAAAGAATTAAAAACTTTTATAATTTAACTGGTTATTAAAACATGTTTTTGTTGCTGCTCTTGTATTCTGAATGAATATTTTATATTTTCATATGTGCATGAGGTCATGTGCATTTATATGTACATGTCAGCAGTGAGTCACTGTGGGTCATTCTTTGTGTATTTATTTTTGGCCTGCAGCTGGTCCTTCCTCTTTTGGCTGGTGTGTTTTTGTGTGCAGAAGAGGACATTAGTGTGTGCATGCACGTGCATCTCTGCTGTTTTCTCAGCCGTTAGAGGATTTCAACATACTTGGTCAGTCAGTCACCAAAGGATGTTCTGGTCAACTTTGACCCATATGTCTATTCCTCAGAAACTGTCCTCTGGCTTGGGTAATCTCTCTGGTCAACAGTGTTTGCTTTGACTGAGGCAACTTGTCAGTATTGGGTATGAAAATGACTTCTTTGGCTTGTGTTGTCAAAATACACCACTGTGCACCTTTATGAAAAATAATGTTTGGTTTTCCTCTCTGTACTCGGAGAGGTCAGTGGTTTGTTTTCAAAGGGAAATTGCTCATTCTGAGGGAAGAGAGAGAGAAAACAGGCAGACAGACCCGGAGAGGGCATGCTCTGCATCCCTGCCACTCCCTGCTCAGTCTATATTATTTGTGTGATTCTGATGAATTATGGATGAGGCTATAGATCGCTGAGCTCAGCTCTGCTCCACTGACCCACTTAGAACACACATGCACACACACAATTCAAATCTGATCACAACCTCTGGGGAAATACCGTCATATTTTGTCTCTGCTAATAACCAACAGTCTTCTCTCATTCTCATGTGTGTCAGCCAGTTGGAATCCTAGGAATCTTTCATTTTTTTTCGCTGTGTATATCTCATCGGAAAGGTGCACTTAAAAATTACCTCTAGACCACTGAAATCATATTTGCAGTAGCCTTTTTGCTGCATGCTGACATTGACACACATCTTTCATGATTTTTCTGATTCTTCTCCTGATCTCCTGTGTTGAAATACTGCATAACCACAAGAGCTAAGATCCTTTGCTGCCCTCACTCTTGCTATGTCTTCTGTTCATCACCTTGACATATCCTTCCCTCATCCCTGTTGTCAGTACCTGAGTGCCTTGATGTGACTGCCGATCAGGTCTCAATTATGTTACAGAACGGGCTGCATGTCTGTCAGTAAGAGGAGAGATAATGTAAAGAATGCAATACAAAAGAAGAGTTATTGACAGGAAACCTGTCAGGAAATGTGCAGTTAAAGACAAGCTAGTACCACAGTCAAGAGCAAAAGAGGTGACACACATTGTGTGGTATAGTTTGAGCTGTAGCTCCCCCTTGTGGATGGAAACTGTAGCTGGTTTTGCTATTCATTTATTGTAGCATTCTAGTTTCAGTTTTTTATGGTATTTTACCAGCTGTGTTTAGTGTGGTGGATATGTTGCATCAGACATGAGGCTGAAGGAGCTCAGCTTTCACATAAAATAGAGTTTGATCTGGTTTCAACTCTAGTCTTGATTGATTATTATAAACTCACTTTTGGAAGTTACTCTCAGTGCATGAAGCAGTTCATTGCATTGTTAGATAATCTGATAGGCCAAAGAGAGAATGCCCTCTAAGTTTTTCATTAGGTAATAGCTTTCAAGCGCTGATGAGAAGTTCCTATTAGCAAAATGACAATCCTCATTATCTGTCCCCCTGTTATGAAACCTACTGCTTCCTAGTGGCCTAATTCACACAGTGAAGTCTTGCTAAAACTTCCCAAACAGTACTCAAGCCCCAGACCATCCAAGTCCGTCAAAGTGGGTAGTGAGGTCAACATGGGGCCACAATGAGTGGTATGGTGTTTGGGTGGAGGAAACAAGAAAACTGAGAAGGGGCCAGACCAAATAATCTTTCAGGGCCAAAAAGCCAGGACTATTTGTTCTACATTCTCAATCTTCCTGTGTATGAATAGGCTGGCAGTATGTTGGGTTCTGCATACTGCCCCATGGTACTCTGGGTATTGTACAGCACCCAGGCAGACAAACTCACGTATTTTGGGCCAGTGCCCTTTCTGTTTCCACATTGCATAACCAGGATGGGTTGAGTATAAACAGAAGCAGCTCCATCAAGCACCAACCACCACCAATGGACAAACATTGTTTCTGCCCACATACCGACTCTGTTTCCCTTCACATACACACACTGCTTTGCTGTACATACACACTTTGTCTCATGTTGTACTCACGCTGTCTCTTCACACCATCATCTACACATTCATACTCATGCAAATATCGGAAAGAAGGCAGAACACCAGAGCTGATAACCCAATAAATACTGGATGTTTCGGGCTGATACAATTACGATATCAATTTTTACATAAGTAAATGATATAAACAAAGAAATCATCCCTTTGTTGATTTCATTTAAATAGTTGTGACCACAATGTGTACTCAGGGGGATAAAATCTATCACATAAACCATTTCCAGACAGTCTCAGAAAGAGCAGTTTTGCCTGGAAAGTCTCTTTGTTGCATTAAATAAGTGATAAGTGGAGCCCTGCAGTGTGCAAGCCATTCCATGTCTCAAAATCTGGCCAAAATCTCTCTGCATTGCCAGATACCATAAGTGGAAAATTGTCTGTTTTCTTTGTGTGTTTGTGATTTGGATGAACCAAAATTTCAAACACAGTGATAACTATGATAACTATGATCGCTAATGGCAAAGACAAACTTTTCTGACGTAGAACTGATGCTATTTCACGTTATCTAGGAAGGAGTTGAAGAACTCTTAGTTATTTGGGTGGTTGTTGTTGTTGACGTTTGTTTGTTTTGCTTCCTGCCTGGCTCTTGTAAATGCCAGTATTGAAGTTGGCTGCTGAGATGTTTCACGCTCTCTGACCTCAGCATTCATTATGGCCCCCGTGTATAAAGTGCCCAGTGGTTTATGTAACTGCTAATAGGGCCATTGATTATACTGGAGCTTAGGAAGGAGTGGACAGCCAGGGTTGGACAGGGGGCTTCTTTTTATGGGAAAGGTATTGTTCTGCAAGGCCTGAGCCCCGAGTCATGGTTGTCTCTTCTCTCTCAGGCTTGAATTACCCCTAGTTCGTGCAGACAAAGCTCTCGCTCTTCTGCCTTTACGTAACCTCTCACACCCCCAAACCATTGCCACACCATAACCCATCACAATTTACGATCACATGGAGGGGACTGTGGTGTTGGCACACTTAAACCATGGTTTGATTAATTCTAGATGCATAGTTATTGGTAAAATAAATCTTTAAGAATCCTTATGACATTGTGTAGACCCAAATGCAATATCTCTCTAATTGAATTTGCGTTTTATTATTTTACTCTCACTCTCTATATGGCTCGCTGTTTATCATGATTATTCAGTTCGGCCTTTCTCCAACCCCAGTCCAGTTACATCAGAGCCAGTCTCTTCCCTTTGTCTTTTAGATTCCTCCAAAACTTTTTGGCAGTGTAGCAACTGCCTGGCCTCCGTTCAGCACCAGACTCTGTCCTCCGAATGACAATTAGTATTATGTATTACAAGAATCTTGTTGCCTCCATCTGCTGGCTGAGGAAACATCTCCACACAAGTTGTTCTGTATTCCTTCACGTGTGAACTCACGGGTCAGAGCACTGTCCATTAAAAAATGTACAGTTCCTCTGTTAACAACCAAGAAACCAGGAAAAAATCTGTGTGTAAACCCTCAGAATTTTAATGAGTTTCACCGCACTTAATTGATACAACATTTCACCATTTAAAAAAAATATCAGGAAATTGAATCAAATGACTCGCAAATTCTCACAGAAGCATCCTGAACAAGTGCCAAGCTTTCTCTAAATTATGTATTCATTGTGTCTCTTAATTTCAAACTGTCTCTGTAAAATAGTCATTGAAAAAATAAAGTTTGTGAAATTTAAACATTTCCAATACAGCTGCAACAATTAATTGATTCGTTTGAAGTTATTAAATTAACCACCAACTCATTTGTTAATTGATTAATCAGTTTGTTTTAAAAATTGAGTTTTTTTATTTGACAGTAAACTGAATATCTTTGGGTTGTGGACGAAACAAGGCATTTGTATTTTCCATTTCCATTTTTGTTTGAGACCATGAAACGCACTTTTTTTCACAATTTTCGAACATTTTATAGACCAAAAAAACAAATTGATTAATCAAGAAAATAATCGACAGATAAACCAACAATGAAAATGATTGTTGCAGCTGCAGTTTCAGCTCTACTTTCCAATAAACTGAATAAAATAAATAAAATCTGCTAAACAGTTATTAGCCTCAAAGCATAATGTGTCTCCATAGCATCACTTTTAGTGTGATACTGTCTAACTTTGCTTTAGACTTTTTATGTGTGCATGGATATAATTTATTTTCTGTTTTCCTGTTCATTGCAATAGGAGCTCTTAAACCATAGCTCACATGATACTGTTGTAGCCTAAAGTCCTTCTGAAGGGTGTGTCATATAACTAGATAAGCATGCCTGCTCTGGATTGGCCCCATACATCACCAGTCCGGCAGGTTGTGTCCCCTTAACATGAGCATAAAATGCATGTGTGTCAGAGAGAAAGAAATATTGTAATGTGATGTATTCATCAAACTGATCTCACCAGTATTTTTTCCTGAACCCATTTGCAGAAATATCCTCACACAGTGGCTCATAAAGACTCATCTATTATACACACTATGAATTAACTTAATTTAGAGTGCAATTCAACCCTCACTCACTTGTTCTGGGAACTGGGACACCATTCAGATCCCAGATGTGTCCCCATAGGAAATGTCTAGATTCAACTCTATTGTAAAGTGAAGAATAGAAGAAAAAAAACATGACATCTAATGAATGATATGTCTTTGAGCAATTAGTAATAAGGTGCATATTAGCCCCAAGTCTCACTCTACAAATTGGATCACTGTGTCTGAGAAATCACATTTTGAGTTGAAAATGCAATTTATAATTTAATTCTATTAACACATCGAAGAAAACCAATTTCCCATGAATTCTATTACCATCTTAGTCAGTAAGTACCTAACATTCTGTCAATGTAAATAGTACATAAGACCACAGCTGTTTTTTCTTTCCTGTAATTTCTTTGTTTTTGTTTTTTTTGCTTGTCAGGGCATGAGTCACCCCCATTCACCCCCC
Organism: Plectropomus leopardus; assembly: GCF_026936395.1. Lineage (NCBI taxonomy): Eukaryota > Metazoa > Chordata > Actinopteri > Perciformes > Serranidae > Plectropomus > Plectropomus leopardus. The sequence continues at coordinate 13,988,187 of NC_142184.1, read as the reverse complement.
TGTGAATTGCAAAGCCACATTGCTATTTGGGGTATGTTATTAGGGCATGCTACCAGAGATTGTGTAAAGATGTCCTTAGTCACCCTGAAAGCTTGAGTATCCCTGGACTGACAGGAGCTGCTGGGGGCCACATAGCTTCTATAAGGGACTTCAGACCTCAGGCTGGAGTGACACTGAGAGCAGGGAAAGGAATGCTTGTAATGCATTCATGCCTGAAAGGAACCTTTTGGTGGGAAGATCCAGTGTGGACTTCCCCTAAGTGACTAATGATCTTCAGTTAAGCAATCTGTAAGAAAAATACTCTTATGACAATTTTAGCTTTTAGTAGTCCCCCTTAAATTTAGACTTATACTCATCATAACAGACCAAAGACTGTATAAAAAGAAGTTCAAAAATTAAGCCAAAGTATCCCTGATATGGATACTGCCATCTTTTGACACAGTTTGGAGCCAGAGTCTGTGCAGTATGGTTGGACATTGGAGCTGCAGAATCAAGTTCCTGCTCTTACACCTGCTTGACTCAGCACCATTGGCCTGACTCAGTTCTGACCACAAACCCTCTGGGCATCCCGAATAAGTAATTTCTACATTAATAAAGATTGGCCATCAAGATTAACATACTGTTTGATGCCCAAACTACAGACTTTTAATTTGGGCAGTCATGTTATAGCTTGTGATGCTACTGTTACTTCTTGTTTTAGGAGAAGTAACTGTACTACTATTGATTATGGTGGTACAGATTTTTTAAATTAAAAATGAACTGTATATGTGTGAATGGAAAGAGTGAAGAGAAATAAATGGAACATGGCTTTAGTGATGGGCAGCTTTAGTATAACAGACTTTCTTTTGCAATTTAGGATTGGGCTCAGACTTTGAACAACTGCTGCTGCCTTGTGTCCCCTTGATTCAACACTGGGGTCAAACCTACATGTCACACACTTGCACTCGCATCTGAGCAAGTTGGGTTTGCCCTTATATAAGCAGCCTTTTCCCTAAATCCTACCCTCTCTCTCCTTTAACTCCTCCCGTTCGCTGATTAAAGCAAGTATTCATGCTCGCTTCTCCCCCTCCCTGCTGTCGGCTTCTGCACAGAAGACTTTAGTAGCCCTTGTCCTGCCTTACCCCCTACGCTCCCTGCTTTGCTTTTCCTCCATAATTGGTTTGTACACTTTTGGAAGTGATGGCTCACAAACACAAAGATTTTATCTTGAAGAACAATGTACCAAAGCTCGTAAAATAGTGTTTGTGGGAGTGTTTGAATGTGAATTTTAATGCATTTTAATGCAGTGAAAGTGGTGTCATGCCCATTGGATTGCAGTTGAAGTGGATAATTTAATTTCCACCTAACATTGTACTACCTGTTCAGATTTAATGTCCTTTACAATGACATTTGATTAGTTAGAGTTAGAGTTAATTATGCCCTTTAACTTTTTTTCTGTAAACATAATTGATTATTTAACCTACCAGTCCAGGAAAAGTGTTCACAATGCTGAAACTACAGGAAAATGTTACGAAAGCTGTGTTCAGGCACTTCTTTCGTCAGCGGATAAGTATTGCAGTGATGCGGTCATAGGCTATGGTCATGTGTGCATACATATGCACAGTTTTGAATAGCAGCTTTGTATTCATCATATGACCATGTAATCTGTGTAATCTGAGGTTTTTTCTTGGGTGCAGCCTTTCCCTGCACACTAAAACAAAACTCTCCCCTCCTTTGCACATCTGTATTTCATGTTATACAACATATGTGAAAAGACACGCCACTTTTAGCACAGTTCAGGCAGTTCAGTGTGTGTCATTGGTCAGCAGAAACATTTGGTCTGGCCCTGTTTATTACAGGCGACGGAAAGTGATTCATTACAGCGTGATCACTCAGGAAACTGATTGGCTGCGACAATCAAACTGTGTGATAATTGAAAGGCGGGAGTGGAAGATTTTCCTCCTTTTCTTTCTGCCTGAGCTAGCCACTGTTTTGAAGCTGAGCTGGCCTAGAAACTCCAACAGAAGAAAAGCCCCCCTCCTCCTCCCTTCACAAAGCTTTCTCACAACCCCTCTTTCCCTTTCCCCTCTCTCGCTCCGTCTCCCTCTCAGTGACAGCTCCTGGTGGGCTCTTTTTTTTCCTGCCTGCTCCCTCGCTCCCCTCACATCCGTCCTCCGGGTCTCTGCCTCTCTTCTCTCCCTCTGAGGATTTTATCCCCGGCGGACTCTTTGAACACTTAAACTTCACAGTAAACTCTTCCTTCTTTTAACCCTGCCTCCATCCATCCCGGCGAGCCTTCATCCGATTAGCCGCCTGGGCTCTGTCACCCCAAACCCGCCTCAGACGGACCCTTTGCTCCAGAGGAGTCCTTGTTCTCCCACGAATGCACGCTGTCTGTGGGAGTCGTGCTTATCGAAGCGCATATATGTGCGCTCCATAGGCTCTCTGCCGGTTGCTGTGTACTGTGGAGCGTGTGTTGGCACTGAAGCGTGGTCATGGGCTTTTAGGAGGGGCTGCTCTGTGAACCAGCAGCACAACACTCCCAAGACTCAGCAGCTATCAATAGTCATGGTTCATTGCTGGAGGGAGCGAGCACTCTATGGATTCTGGATATTCAATCAAGCTGGCTGTAATTCTCAAAACTCTGCTTCCTTGTTGTCAAGTGGAGTCTTTGTCCCATGGACTTTGAGTCAAGTGGACTTTGTTTGGGAGAAGTGTCCTGAGTGATGGGTGCCCTCCCAGGGCCGCTCTCCTCCCCTCTCCCCCGGCATTTGTCGTCTCCTGAGGGACACACAAACAGATAGACAGACCAAACAAAGTTCCAGTCCACCCGTGCGCATGCGTCTTCCCACCATGGAGGTCATCCTCAACCTGATAACTGCTGACACCGCTCCACTGCCTACTCCCACCACCGTGAGTCTCCACCTGTAAACAGTATGTGTGTGTTGAGGTTTTGGCTAATTTTATTCACTTCCTTGCAATTTGAGGCTATGTCATGAATCCCTCACTAACACTGATTGGATGATTATATGGCTACTTACCTATTAAGATGGGTGTGTCCTGTGTTTTGTAACTAAAAGAAGATACTGTGAAAGCTTATAGAAGACCAATATCTTGGCATGAAAATGATGTCTTGAAATCATCTGGATTTAAAAGTCTTTGTTGTGATCGAGGGGCCCAAGAAAAGCCTTTGGGTTTTTTGTCCCGCTTTCTCCTCAGACCTGCACTCTCAGCTGATGTGTTTCTTTTTTTTTTTTGGATGTGAACATGAAGGACTTTTCTCACACCCTCCGAATCCCTTCACTGGCAGCCATTGGCCGTGTGTGTGTCTGTTGTGCATGATTAGTAATTTGTGTTTGGTGCTAATTCATGAGTGAATGTGTTGAGTAAACTGCCTCTTTTCCAGGATCACATGGAGTTATGTAATTTTCCATATCTGGTGAATGGGGTTCATTGTTGCCATATTGGAGCCCCTTAAAGGAAACAAAGAGCGGATTTCCATTAAAACCGCCTCTTTTGTGTCAATTTCAGCACCGCTCAATTTGGCGAGCCTGTGTGGGAACTGAAACTATGAGGAAATGAAAAGAGGATGGCTGAAAAAAAAATGTTTAGTGTTAAATATGGCAAAGATATGTCTAATATTTATGATAAATAACTAACTATAAATAACTAATGAGTGCAGCTGGACCACACTGCAGCACTTCACTGTATTCTCATCTCTACTCTTCCACCTCAAACGCACACCATCAGGCACAAACTGACCCATTTTTATCTGTTCAAAAAAGACTTCAGGATCCCTAATGTCATGTTGTTGCTATGACAATTGCCTTCTGATTGACTGCAGGGTTAAAGATCGAACCAACTAATCAGGAGTGTGAAGTTCAGTCAGTCAGAGATGATCGGCTTCGATGCCTGCTGAGTGATAAGGTCAGAGAGATACAAGCGGTATAAATGGAAAGAGGACAGCTGTAAAATTCAAAATGATTTTTTACAGGTGGATGGGTCACAGAAATGATTCATGCACAGCACTATGCGTACACCAAAAAACTCGGATTCTTACCATGGATCCAAGGTCCCATCACTCATGGATATTGGACTCTGTAGATAAGCAGGGCTGGAGATCCAGCTCACCTAGTCTACAGCTGCTAAAACTCTGATTTTCTGTGACAAATCAGCCCTGTGCCTTTACATAACGCTGTAACAGGAGAGGTGCTGAACAGAACAGAGCAGAACAGATTTTCCTGAGAGAAACCTGACGTTACAGTATCCTGGTAGTATTACCCTTGCATCTTGGCACAAAACAAGCAGACATCACAGGAATGCGAGGCATAACAACTAACAAGGTAATGTACTTTTGCACTCACACATATAAATAGCAAAAACTCGACCTTAACCACAGAATACATAACAGTTTTTTGTGTAAAAGAAAATAGAAAGAGGATAACAAGACTGAAATGTTTATATTCAAAACAATCACAGCACAGATCAGTACTGTGATTGTTTTGAATATAAACCATATATATAGGCCAACTTCTTACTTTTATTAAACTTAACAGCAGTGTTTGAATAAAAGATTAAAGTGATTTGCCCAAAAATCTTAAATTGATTTAAAATTATCTTAAAAAGGTCTTAAAAAACATTAAATACCTGTTGACACCCTGCATGGCACAGTCATGGTCATGATTACTTAGTTATTATGTGCAGCCATTATACATAAAATGACAGTTAAATACATTTCTAATTCCAACAAATTAGAATAAAATGAAATATTCCAAAAGCTAGAATGGTTGTTTCATTTTGATGTGTTTAAGTTCTCTAAATTTGTTGCAAAAGCCTGGAGGAGAAGTCAAGAAAGTTTGTTTAATTGGTACTTTTTCTGGCTTCTTTTGATGCTGCACAGTAAGTGCCTCTGTGAGTGATCTATGATGATTTGACTATAATGCTTTTGTTGCTCCCAGTTCTTTCCTTTAATGCTGTTCGTTAACATGTACACTGGACTCTGGTCCTGGCTAGCTTTTATTTTATGGTGTCTTGTAAGCCCAAGCAGGCAAGACGTAAATGATGGCATGACATTATGATAAAATGAATATTCATTCATTCAAAGCTATGGTTTTCATAGTGTAAAACACATTATGAGGAAATGTGGTGTCATCTTTAAACAATTATCAGCAGTCAAGGATGGAAACAAGGTCAGGGTGTGTGACAAGAAGCTTAAGACTGTTTTTGTTTCCACTTTATGGCTATCAGAACATCTCGACATTTACTGAACCTGAGTCATCTCACAAAACAACCAACACCTTAAACAAGGCTTAGAAGAAGATAACTCAGAGGACGGCATATCTGAAGCGATGGGGTAGAAAAAAAACAAGAACTGAGAGATTGCCCAAAAGAATCAAAAAGTGTCTTAAATGACAGCATCAGTCCATTCTCTGCTCTATGACCTACATTGAGAAAGCAGGAATGTGAGGCATCTGTGTGGCTGCGAGAAATTGAGCTGTGCAGGACAAGATGTTCTTGTTGCGTGTATTTAATTGTGCGTGATGCATATCTAACAACATTAGCGTGGTAATGCTTTCTAAATGCCTGTTTGTTTGAGACGTATGGCCACAGTTCTGAGTGTTAAGGTTTGGCCCGGGCTTTTTCCCAGGCCTCTGGTGGATCTAAGGTAAATCAGGGTTGCCCTTTCACGGCTCTAACCAGCTTTACGTGGATCAGAGGCTGTTGCACAACCTGGTCCTCCTTGTATTTGTATGCAAGAAGCCATAGGGTGGGGGACAGGTCTGTGCAGACCCCTTTTGTCTCTCTTACTGATAAAGTCTAATCACAGTGGGATCAGGCAGCCCCCTCCGTTACAAACCCACACTCACTTAGCTTTCCTCATTAGGTTACACAAGTTTCAGTGATGCAGTGCCTGTCACTTCTTGCTTCAGTAGCTCACCACATCAACATGTTTGGCTCTGTTAACCCTGGGAAATTAGCCTAATCCTTCAGCTCACCATCTTTAATTACATGCATGATTAGTCGCAGAAAAACCGGACCATTTGGGGATGACACTGATCGTAGAGACAATTCGTTCAGTAAGTGGAACTCTCTATCTGCATCAGAGCGCTGGGGATGAAGCATTGCTTTGCTATGTATGAGTCTGTATGAAAATGAGGTCATAGCAGTTACCAGCCATAGAAAATTTATGAGCTGTCTGTAGATGGTGTGGAGTTGTAAACCCTCTGACCGACCAGCTGTGTGTGGTTCCTTCGCATACGTAACAAAAAAACCTCTGCTGACATTGATTTTTATGATGAATGAAAGGGTGTTCATTCTGTGCCAATGTCTTCAGATCACTAGGCCCTCTTATCACACTGTCTTAACTTCTATCTGCTCTGTATTGCAGGGTATTCCAGTCCAAAGGGTTTGTGTGACTCACCCTTTGCCCCCTTTATCTATATCTTTTAAGTCAGAGGGCAGGGCACATGTTTAATTATTCAGATAATGAAGTCATCAAAGCAAACTTGGAAATCTTCACATTTACCCCACAGAGCGCACACATGCATGAAATGACCACCTCATTCGTACATAATGCTATTAATACCGCTTTGTTTATAGCCGAGAACAGACCAGGTGCCGCTCTGAAACGTCACCCCTCGGTTCTCCACTGTGCCAGACCAGCAGGCTGCTCTAGTTCTCGGATTCATTTGATCGCTTTGGCTGCCCGTCAAGAGAATTCGATCATCATTAGACTTACTGTACACAACAGTTGTTAGCTAAATTGACTCATGGATGTGGGCCGTCTCCTATTTAACACTGTGAACAGTAATCAACATGATGCAAAATCACTTTGTTTTAAAGCCAAACCCCCTTGTTCTGTTTTCAAAGGCCAAATTACCCTAAAAATTGTTAATGACTTATCAAATCTCTTGTGTTTTCTTGTACTCAGAGGAACCTGACCTGACCTCATTGTCTGTGTGTGTGGTTAAGGATGTCAGACTGGTTTTTCTTGCCCATTAGAGCTCCTGTCTATTGGCTGGTACAGAGACTGGGAGTTGATATCATCTGACATCAGGGCTCAGACTTCCAGTCTGCCCTTGTAGCCTCAGGTTCAACTTGATCATAAGATTTCTCCTCAAAAAAAAAATGTCAGCCTTACTTGTTACTATTTAACACATTATTCTCCAGTGTGCTGTATAACAACCAAGACGCTGTCTCATTTTTTGTGGTGCAGGTCTGAGATACACATCAGCAAGTATTTGAAGGGTTTGGTTTTGTGTTACTCATTTTTTCATGTGGTTTATATATTTGTTTGTTTTTAAAAGTGGCATAAATTAGATCAGGTATGAATGACATTCCCTGATAACAATTCCCTAGTTGCACTTTCTGTATCACAAAAAAACACCATAGAAAAAGATGTATGGACAAGTATTTATGCATTTTGTGTAAGTAGCACTTTACTGTTTGGAGTGGTTATATGTTAATCTACTGTAGTGCAGGATAGTTTTGTCACAATACTGGAATTTCAGATTTTGATAAAATACCTTGAAAATATCAATTTTCGATACAATGGGGAAAAATTTTACCATGGAGGATATAAAATTTTAAAATGTTATTAAAAAAATAAAGGTATTTCATGACAATGATTTTCTTAACTTTGTTGATAGCAGGGAGCAGGATTTTCATAAACACTAATAATGAGAGAAAACGTGAAAACACAGCTGGTATATCAATACTACAAAAAATAAGTATTGAAGTTGCTATAAATATTATAGAATTGAATGTTAAACTAACATTATTGACAACACTGGCATGGTATGCTTTAAACTTATCATATATTGTGTATGTAAAATCTTAATCTGAAATTTCAGTTTTAAATACAGCTGCCAAATGATTTTAGTGGAGTTAAAAGTATATTTTCCGCTGAATTCTTGCGGAGTAGAAGTATGATGAATTGTGATACTCAAGTACAAGTGCCTCAAATTTATACTCGAGTAAATGTCCTATTCTAATTCCACTGTTGACATAGCAGTTTTAGTCTAGACATACCGTTTTTTTAAGGTTATCAGAATCTGAAATACTTATCGCAAGTAGAAGTGTCAGCACAAATATATAGAAATATAGAAATACAGTGAAAGTTAACAACTAGTACAGTATGTAAATATTTAAAATAAAGTATATATTGTATGCTGAGTGTATAATTATGTAAAAACATAAAAGAAATACAGTAATAGACAATTAGTAATAATATGTGAATATTTAGATTATAATATAGATAATGTGCTGAGTGTGTAAAGCGTGTTAAATATGAAACTATGCCTTATGCTACAATGCAATGTGTAAAACTAGTTTGTAAGTTACAAATATAAAATATAAATGTGTGAAAAGCTACAGCAATGAACAACAAAGAGATACATAAGCAAGAATAACAATGAGAAAATATACAGTAGTAGTAGTAATGTTCTTACTTGTCGCTAAATGTTTTTACCTTCTGTTAATCTGTTACAGTAAAATAAATAACAGAAAGTCCCTGACTGACAGAGCAGCTATTTCTGCTCTGGCTGGATGATTGACGGCTGCGTGCCGTGCAGCTCACAAGGTGACGTCATCCCTCAGCTGTGAGGGGAGGGAGGGGGCGGGACTTCCCACTCTGCCCAGTTGAGGAGTTTCAGGTGGCTTCAATTTTCACAACAAGCCCGGCGAGTTGAAGCAGCAGGAGCGCCCGGCGAAACTTTAAGGAACCGGCGCGGCTTTAGCTGTTTAACTTTAACAAAGTGTGAAGACAGATGACGATACACAGTTTGCCTTCACTTTGTGGAAAATGCACTGGGAACAGTTTCTCCGTTTGACGAATGGGAAGGTGAGCTTCATGTTGGGCTTGTTGAGGTCGCTTTTGTGACAGAATCTAACTTCAGAGAGCTAGATTGGGCTAGTTTTGGTGTCCCTTATAGGATATCATTTGGCAGAGAGAAACTTAAATCTAGATTTTTTTTCTGCCGGATGCGCTGTGGTGTGTGTTGTTGACTTTGGTGCTTGTCATGAATTAGTCATGCTGTTGAGCATGCAGGTGAGCCTCCGGTGCTTTGTTTTGACCTGTTATGGTGTGGTAAAGATAAATGTACTCAGAGGCTGAGTGATGGAAGGTAACTTTCACTGGTGAGCCTCTCCTCCAACTTTTTCCCTGATCCTCGCTGGCTCTTTTCTCTTTCTGGGTGGCTTCTGAGCCCCCAAGGTGAGCTGTTAGGTTCAGCTGTTTATTTTGTGTGCATGCTCAGTGATGAGAGGAATATTTTTGATCAAAATCCCTCCCTGAAGCACGATTAGCTTCAGCAGTTTCACAGTGTTGAGTGTGCTCTTCCCTGGAGGCGTTTGAGGAAATGAATCACATCGACTGTGATTGAAGGTGCTGCTAGGTTCATCATCTTCTCAGGTGGAGTTGATCTAGTTTTCAGGAAAAACTCAATTTAGATATTATCTCTGACTTTTAACCAAATGCTACGTGACCTGTTGACAAAATCAGGTCACTGTCTGAACAGCGCAGACGTATATTCTTAATCTGTGAAACTGTTGTGAGCAAAAATTTGATATCCTGTCGGTCTTGTCCTTTATCGTCCCACAGTGAACACACAAAAATAGACATTAGGCTGATACCCTTTTCATTCTGTTCCTCACCTGTTTTACCAACAAAAAAAGAAACTTGCATAAAAAGAGATGTGTAAAAAGAGCTGCAGATTCACACCTGGAATTAGTGTCGTATGGATATGCAGATTTTTTTCCCCCCAGTTTCTTTTCTTTGTAAATGAATGAAAAATTAAATCTTGCATCTTCCTCTTCAGAGAAACTGACCGCGAGTGGCCTTTTTGACTGTTTCAATTTGCCCTCTTTCCCAGCGACTGGCTGCAAAAAATGCAGAAGCCTCTGGTTTTTAGTGTGTGTCAGCAAAATGACTAAGAGCCCTCAGTATGCAACTCACACTTTTTCTTTCCTGTTTTTATTTTCCTCTGTAATCCCCCTTTCCTCCTCTGACCCTGTACCTGCCTTAATCTTCTTTTCCTTGTCTCCACACTCTCAGATCGACCGGCTGGAGGTGAGCGGGCTGGGCCAAACACCCCTGGCTGTTTCATGTGGGGTGGACAGCTCATTCTCAGGAGGTGAGGATGGCACCCCAGACCCTCAGCGCACAAAGCAGGCAATCGCACAGCTGCAGCAGAAAATCCTCAAACTCACAGAGCAGATTAAGATCGAGCAAACAGCCAGGGACGACAACGTCGCAGAGTACCTCAAACTGGCCAACAATGCCGACAAACAGCAAAGCACACGCATCAAACAGGTAAACTGAGGAGTTGTTGCACTCTGTGAATGCATTAATGAAAAGAGATTAAGCCAGGGGACTAATTGTTTTATATTTTTAATACCTTGTGACAATTAGTGCATTAACATCAAACCTGTTTGCTCACTCTGTATATCCCTGAGGGTTGGGAGGGAACTTTCTAAATATATTAAAGTGGATTATTTCAATTACATTTTTATACTCTAACAAATGGAAAAATGTTTTGTGGCTGTCAGGTTTTTGAGAAAAAGAACCAGAAGTCAGCGCAGACCATCCAGCAGCTGCAAAGGAAACTGGAGCACTACCACCGGAAGCTGCGGGAGGTGGAGCACAACGGTATTCCACGTCAGCCAAAGGATGTTCTGCGGGACATGCAGCAGGGCCTGAAGGATGTCGGAGCTAAAGTCACAGGCTTCAGTGAAGGCGTGGTAGACAGCGTAAAGGGAGGTTTCTCCAGTTTCTCCCAAGCCACCCACTCCGCTGCCGGGGCCGTCGTCTCCAAACCCCGGGAGATTGCGTCACTGATTCGCAACAAATTCGGCAGCGCTGATAACATCCCCTCGCTTAAAGACTCTCTTGACGACCCCTCAGTGGAAGAAGGTGTGACAGGGGCTGGTGGACGTTCACTGGGCAGTGCTGGGCATCACCTCCAGCCCAGTCCAAAGTATGGTAGTGAGGATGACTGTTCTAGTGCTACATCAGGCTCGGCGGGGGCCAACAGCACCACGGGGGCCCCCGGAGGTCCCCCAAGTTCCAAGGGCAACACACTTGAGAGGAGCCAGAGCTCCGGCCTGGACATGCTGCTGCAGGAGGTGCAGGAGCTCAGGGAGGGCCAGGCGAGGCTGGAGGAGAGCCTTGATGGTTTGAAGAGCCATTACCAGAGAGACTACACAGTTGTTATGCAAGCACTGCAAGAGGAACGCTTCAGGTACAGAGAGAAAAGAGATCATATGGGAATCTGTGTATCAAACAATCTGGAAGCATTTCCTGTTTAGCGCAAGAAATCCCCTAAAATGCTTACAGTGTGTAATCAGGAAGAAATATTCTTTTTTTGGAAACATCCTCCTGAATACAATACTGATCATTCATTTCGCTGTGACACATCATCACGGGCAACACTCGCCCAGCTCGTGCTCTGGAGAGCACATCAGAGCTTATCAAAGCGAGTGCAGTGTAGATAAAAACAGAACCTTGACCTGGACCTCCTACATTAACATGTAAAGCCTACATAAAGGTACTGTGCTTATGTGCTGCCTCAAAGTGTGTGTGCCACTGCCACATCATGCATTATGCAGATTTTGAGTGGCAATCTTTGAACTGAACTCTATATTAAAATGTTTTTTAGTCACAGCACCGCATATGAGAAAATGTTTTGTCATTTGAGACTGTGAACATTTAAGTGTCACACTCCACAAAAGTGACAGACACACCTGCACAGACCACAAGTGTCCTCTAAGTTCAAAGATCTTTGGCGTTATTTCAGGCCCTCGTCCCAGCTCTGCATGTCTCGTCTCAGACTCAGACGTCTCTGTGCAGCCTTCTGTTTTGGTTTGTCTGTGGGCATTTGGCCGTAAAAAACACACTCACATTCCTCCAGAGTGTTCTGACAAGAGGGCACAGAGATTAAGAGGGCAGGACAATGGAAGAGGCGAGATATAGTGAGCAGCTTATGTAGTAAAAGAAACACGAGCATTTTTCTCCCTAAAATGTCCATCTCGGACCAGAACAGTCTACTGTGTTTGTCCTCTAAGACCAAAATAATATAGAGAACAGGACAGAATGACCACTAAGGAGCTCTTTTTTAAGCCCACCCGCTGGGAATAATCATTCATAAATCAGTCATGTTACTAAATAGCATCACTGGGATTGAATCCATCTTTTGCATAACCAAAAAACTTATCAACAATTTTGATAATAAATTAATTAAGTCATTTTCTAAGCAAAAATGCAAGAATTTACTCGTTCCATTTTTTTTCCAGTGTATTCATAGTCTTATATAATAATGATAATTAATTATCTTTAGATATAGAAGACATGACCTTGGGCTCAGGGAAAAAGTGATTTTCCCACATTCTCTATTTTTATGACATGTTATAAACCAAAGAAATAATCAGTTAATTAGAAAAATTAATGCTAATGGTCCCCACATTACATACTGTATATTGTTTCTTTTACCTACCCCAAAATATTCAGTAAAAATCTGTTGAAAAGGAAACAAACTTGGACAAACATACACATTGGGTGCCTGCTGTCTATTCTCTCATATGTTATCCATCCAGTTGCATGTGGCTGCCAAAATAAACACCAGTATAGATTCTTCTCCTCCTACTGGGCATCTCCCATTGGCCACTCTCATACTGCTGATGCTCTCTGATTGGCCGGTTGGATCAGCAGATGAGTAAGCGTGCCCTAATCTTGTCAGGGCGAGTCATCAGTTCAGTCAGGTGCCCTGTGGTCAGATGCCCTCAGGGTCTGTATCTGCTAATTCCTGCATGTGTTTCTTTGTTTAAGCTAATTAGGCCCCAGACTCTCACGTGTGTGTGTGTGTGTGTGTGTGTGTGTGTGTGTGTGTGTGTGTGTGTGTGTGTGTGTGTGTGTTCAGGTGTGAACGTCTGGAGGAACAGCTGAACGACCTGACAGAGCTTCACCAGAACGAGATCCTCAACCTCGAACAGGAGCTGGCCAGCATGGAGGAGAAGATTGCCTACCAGTCCTATGAGAGAGCCAGAGACATTCAGGTCTGTCAGTCGGACTGGCGTCCACAAGAACACACATTGCACATGTCAGAAATAAATTAACGTCTGTAAAAATCAGCTTAGTCGGAATTACATTTTCTTAGTCCGTCATTGTACTTAAAAATTGGCTGTTTCAAAAATCAGTCTGTTGTACAAATTAACTGTCAGAAAGGGATGATAAGAATTTCAATTCAAAAGTGTTCAATTAAATGCAGAGTTCTGGTCCTCTGAGCAGTTCAGTCATTAAAAAGCTATTACAAAATACCTGTACAAAATACACAAGTAGCTGTATTACAGTTTATATGGATACAGCAATGCACTAACCAACCGTTTGCACTTACACTAGTACTTGTGCTGAAGCAGAAAGTCAAGTCAGAAAAACCAGGCAAGACAAACAAACAGAATTTAATGTTTTTTTTAACCTCTTTAATGTTTTAACTGGCATATATTTAAAAAAAAACAAAAAAACATTAAAAATCATATTGATAATTAAGATGATAATAATTCTTTAAATAATTCAATACTGTATTAAACCTAAAATGCTTTCCTGTCGTAATGCCATTTAGAGCCTGTTATTTACGTGCATCTTTGGTGACACAATCACAAGTATAAATCGTCTGTTCATACCTGGCATTATAATGCATCTCAACATGCATCTTGTGAGTGATTGTGATCAGATCTCACTTACTTGCTCTACATGTAAATAAAAAACACTTTCATCATTCATTCATCATCATTAGGAGCTTCGAGAGTGTGAGCTTTGTGTGACAGTTTGTGAGAATCCGCCCTCACACACAGTAACAGGTCAACTGTGCGCATCACGTGGCTAACCCTACATATTGGTTATTGAAGTGTTTAACGACAAGTTGAGCTGGTCAAGTCGTTTCAGTGTCAGCGTTTGTTGGGACCATTTAAGAGTTTCTGTTGTGTTAGCACGTGCTAACTCGGGGTTCCTATGGATCCTTAAAAAGTCATAAAAGGCATTGAATTCATTAAACTAAAAATAAGACTTTAATTGGTATTAAATTGACCTAAATGAATCTCAAAATATTTGGTAATTTTTTTTTTTGTTAAATGATTTAATAAATTCCTTTTCTTAAACTTCTAAATCTCACATGCAGATTGAGAAACACAAAACCGGCCAGAAATGCCAGATATTTCCTGCATCTGCTGGTAAACCAAATAGATATTTTAATGATAACACGATATGTTCATTGTCTTCCGTGTGTTCCACTCTATAAAGGGTGGTTTTCAGACATTTGACATAGATAATTTAACTTTATCACTGCACATAAAAAGGTGCTGTTTTATGTTTTATGTTATGTTATGGTTATTGGTCTTATACTTAAATCCGAGAGGCATTAAAAGTCTTAAAAAATGTTAAATCCATCTTGCCTTTAGCTGCAGGAACCCTATAACTGTGCAGATGCTGAACTGATCCTTCCCCAGAAGGAGAGCAGCTCCAGGGATAGTCCTTCAGCACTGCACCTCACCGGTGTAACCGGTGCAGCAGTACATCTTTTTTTCACGGCAGACATTGTGATTTGTCTCAGTAGGAAAAGCATGTGTTAACATTAATGATGGCTGCAGTCCACTTAGGGGATGTCCTAGCATTGTGTACGCTGGCTCGGTGGAATAGCTCATGGGGACACGTAATGGAACTGAGCCATTGTTAATGCTATCAATTTCCCCCATGCTTTTACTACTATGACATGTCAAAATGTTTGCTATGTAGAAGGTCTGGGGAAAGTTTTCTTATCCAGCAGGAAATTGATAAGTAAAGGCATCTGCTGAGCAGGCAGCCTTTGAGTGTGACTGAAACAATGTCGCAATATGCAGCTCAGTTCACCAAATTTGGTCTGAGCGATTGGATATCAAGAGGCATAAAGCATGCATTGGGTGCATTCATAGAGCTGCCCACCTGAGATCCAGTCACCCAGGACACATGTTAATACTAGGTGTAAACAGGACCTTAATGACAGTGTTGTCACTAATCCCTGCTCCCTGGCCTGTCAGCCAATCTCATGCTCTCAGTATGCTCCACAACTGCTACTAAATTTAGCTCCAGTTAGCTGGAGAAAAATAACATTTAAACAATAAATCTTTGAGTTTTAAACATTTAAATTATATCACAAATGTCTGGTTTATTGGTGTAGTTTTCTGGAAATATTCTTATCATTTTATTGTAGTTCCCATTTGGAGTTCGACACCAATAGGTCTTGCAAGGCAACATGCTTAAAAGAGCTCAGCCCCTCTAACTTACAGTTTTAAGCAGTAGTAAGCTAATTTACTCTGCTCACACTGGATGTCAGGTTGGGTCACACACCCCCCAGCTCCAGCTCAAGGTATTATGTCATTGTCCATGTTGGCACTGTAAACAAGAAGATGAGACAGAGAATCCTGTCTGTCCATCGGCTTCTCTGTTTGTTCAAAACACAAGCATGTCCTTGTCATTGACTCGCAGTACTCTTGTCCTTTCCTGTTGACTGTGTTGGTTTAAGGTTTTGTGTTTTTAAGGTGTGTATTCCTGCATTACAGTTCAGGTTGCTCCTTGGCTGCATTTCTTCTTCCATGAAGCAGGTGGCAGTAGAGGTCTATGAAATACACACATGGTGGTCACTGTTAGAGACAACCTCTATAAAACAGCACAACCATAAATTATACCTTTACAAAAACAATATTCACTTTTGATTCATTCTGTCAGAGAGGCACTAATTTAACTGTATGAGTCTTATTGAGCTTGTAGTTTGCGGTGGTGTTGAACTGGATTGCATAATGCTGAGAGGTGTTTCAAATGTTTTGTGCACCCCATTTACAAACATGAAAGGGAATATTAGAAACATACTTCAATAAAATACACTCCAGTAAAGTCAAGTGGCCATCAAGAGTGTTGTGGGTTTAGTTCTTTAAACTCTTAAGATGACTTTGCTGAGTGATTTTTGTTCTTTGTGCACTCTGCAGGAGGCGTTGGAGGCGTGTCAGACCAGGATCTCTAAGATGGAGCTCCAGCAGCAGCAACAGCAGGTCGTCCAGTTGGAGGGGCTGGAAAATGCCACAGCTCGGACCCTCCTGGGAAAACTTATCAATGTGCTGCTGGCCCTTATGGCTGTCCTTCTGGTCTTTGTCTCAACTGTGGCCAACTGTGTGGTCCCGCTGATGAAGACGCGGTCACGCTCGCTCTCCACCCTCCTCCTCATCCTGCTGCTGGCCTTTTTGTGGAGAAATTGGGACACTCTGTCGGGGTACACGCACCGCGCTCTGCAGCCACCGGGATGACCAGATGGAGGCGAGCAGCACATGTTGCTTTGGTGACGCCAGGTGATGTAACTTTAACTGCGATCATGCAGGAAGCTCGAAGAAAGTGATTGCCGTTAGAACGGCTACATGGCCGTGCACTGAAAATTCGGCCGGGCACATTCGGACACGGAATCGAGAAAAAGTGGAAGACAGAGTAAAGTCGCTCATGATTGTCATTTAGGAAGGACGAGACTGTTTACATTTTTTGAAAATGAACTGTTGTGTTGCTGCCCCCTCAGAATGCAGCATTGTACTGTTTTTATCTTTAGAGTTTAATCAATTATAATGTTATTATTTCTAATAATATTATTTTTATTTTCAGCGTTATTTTATTCAGTACCATGTAGCATTAAGCTCCTCTCACTTGACACAAGAGGGAGCTTAGTCAGGAAACTGGGTTGGCGATTTGCTCCACAAGCCCAGTCCAATTGTAGAGACATGCAAATGTGGTAATGTGGTTGATTGCCTTTAGGAAGAGAACTCTTACCTAGCTGTGATTGGTAGATTTGAACCATGGTTGAAAACCTTCCTGAGAGTTGCTCCTTTCTTGCTGTGATGAAATTTTGTTCGTACAGAACATTTGGAAGGACTGAATGTGATCTTTGAGTGTCACACCGACTAGAGACTTTTTGTGCTTCCTTTACATTTCTAATAGCAAAGATCACATGCTTTTACTTATTTCTTTTTTAAGTTAAACAAGAAAAACTCTGTTTGACAGTGAAACATGATGACAGAATGGGCTGGCTTTAGAGGGAAAGATTACAATGGGCTGCTTACCATAGAAACGGCACATAAACACACAGAGAACATCTGGTTATTGTTAAGCATCTGCCATATTTGCAACATGTAAACAATGCTGCATGTTTCCATTAAGAAAAATTACATAACTAGTTTTATGTTTAAAGACAATGACAAAAGACCATTGTCCAAGAAAAATCAATTTGCCAGAATGACTGTCTCCCCCTGCCATCATACTTGATGTGATCAGGTCAAGAAAGAGAGACCGCTGGTGCTCCTCCAGCTCCGGCTCAGTCGGAACAGGAATGCTGCTGCTTTATATCTTCAGTGAAAGTCGTCTCCACTGCCATGCCGGTCAAATGCACACTGATACTGTACCCTTCACCAGACTTTCTCCTTGTGTATTATTTCTTTCGCCGTCCTTCTTTTTTCTACAAGTGCACCACCTTCTGGTGTAATCACCCAGTGCCAAACCTTAGTCTACCCAGGGGCTGCCTGAGCACCCAAAGGGTCCAAGCTGAGAAGAAAGGAGGGAGAAGTTGCTTCTTTTAGATATGTAATGAATGTCTTGCCTGGATGTCAAGGATATATCTTTTTGCAAGGGTTAAAAATCAATTAGAGAATTCACAATCTGAGGTCCAGATCTTCAGTTGTGTGTTTCAGCACCTTGCCTCCTCGACTCCAGTTCCTTAGCCGGGCGTCCAGTCTTTCTTATATACTCTTTCTTTCTTTTCTCATCGAGTCAAGGACGCAACACGATGACCTAGCACATTTAATAGTTCATTCTGCATTTCATGCTGAGACGCTGATTTCCTAACAGATAGCGAGATCATTTGAACTGTACAGCTGCACTTTAGCACACGGCTAGATAACATACAAGCTGGTCTGAGGCTTGAGAAACCTTTGATAGCGACTTCAAAGGTTGTCACTCTTAAGACAGTCAGCCTCAGTGGGAGAAGAAGAGTCGACTCAGGTCAGGATCACT
The DNA here is from genome assembly GCF_026936395.1 of Plectropomus leopardus. Taxonomy (NCBI): domain Eukaryota; kingdom Metazoa; phylum Chordata; class Actinopteri; order Perciformes; family Serranidae; genus Plectropomus; species Plectropomus leopardus. The sequence continues at coordinate 13,970,141 of NC_142184.1, read as the reverse complement.
GTCATCCTCGTCTAAAGATAAACCCACACAAAGAGGAAATTTACTTCATTTCTTGTCATAAACGTCGATAAACTTGATTCCATGCAAGTCAGACACGCCATTAAACCGGTAGATTTATTGACAATTTTTGGACACAGCGGCCGCAGCAGACAAGTCGGGATTGAGCTGACCTTTGACCTCAGCTTGACCTTGCAGTAACACCTGTGATGTGTGTGCTAAACCACTCCAGTGCCTTCTGATGTCCTTTTTCTAAGTGTGGAATAAATAAAGTGCATTCCTGACTAACTCATGAGCCATCACTATTTCTTAAACTTGTTTTAATTAATGTCTGTGTGTTGTTATTGATGAGTTGCGTGTCTACTTGGGGGGGATTAATTAGTGCCGGATGGGCTGACTACACATTTTTTGTGGTCTGAATTGAAAGTCACCTCATGCAGGTTCCTCATGGAACCACTAGATGGAGATCTTTTGCCTTGTATGTTCTCAAGATGTTCTGTTTTCTCCCAATGGCTGTGAGAGGCTGTTTTAGTTTATGTGAATGGTCCTCTGAGAGGGAGGTAGGGGTCTGATCTCAAGGAGGTGTAGCACCTTATCAGGAAGGAAACAGGTTGGGTGCAAGCCCCCTTTAACTGCAGACTTATTGCCAAAAGTCAGAGTGGGCCACTAGGGACAATATTTTCATTATAAACACAGGAGAGACTACTTCCCCCCCTACTTTACTCCACCTCTCTCCCATACACACACACACACACACACACACACACAGCTTAATTCCGTTGAATGTCGTGTTTGATTGAGCAGCACCAAACCGCAGCACTCAGTCACACCTCGCCGCTGATATCTGATGCTGACAGCTTTGACCCACACCGAGCCTTATCCCCACAGGACCTCGTGTACGCCTCCTAACCGCATGCTACTGAGGCTCGCGCGCACACGCCCGCGCGCAGTGTTGGTGGCTCAGTCATTGTTGCTGTGCAGCTGGGGGGTCATTATGTTGCACTTTATCAGGGCGCTTTCCTCCCTTTCTCTCCACTGCCAGATTTGATGCGCATGGCTGTGCGCCAAGGTAAACACGGGGCGCGCTACTTATCTGCCCCACTGAAAGCTGCAAGTGGTGGCGGGGAGGAGAGAGTGAGTTTATCCCTAGAGGAGTCCACAGTAAATAGGCACAAGCGATTGCGCACGATTTAGCATCAACTTTAATTATTGCATGTATTCAGAGATAACACTTCTCGGGCTCGCCTGCAAACTGATTTATGCAGTGTCTGACACATCGCGCGGTCGTTTGCCTACCAGGGATCATTCATTTCTATTCAGAGATGTGAGCATATGCGCGCTCTCCATCCAGAGACAAAAATGCTAACCATATTCGTGCATTTTTGAGTGGGGGCGCATGTGTTGCGCTTGAATATTTATGAGGCAAAGCGCGCAAGAAGGCTGTTGTTGGATAGATGTGAATGTCAGAAACCGGAAAGGTGTGCTGATGTGCCCATCTGGTAGCACTTTCACGGTGCTTACCGTGCCGTATGTGCCCGAAACGGAACCCTCCGGATCTGCAGAACTAATCTGAGAGCCGAGGGACTGGGGAGCACAGGAGGTGGGACGGTGACCCGTCATTAACCCCGAGATGAGCGGAACCACGCAGAGATGGAGATTCATCAAGTGGTGCATCTTGAAAGGAAAAGTAGACGGTGGTTACAACTTCGTATGAGCTTACAGTTGATTTTGAAGTTTATATTAGACCTTTAATATTTAATCTTGCAGTTGGATCAGAACAAATTTGTTTTAAATATGGCTGAACATGAAAAAACAGGTCAAATCAACTATTATAAGGTAATTTAGTGCCCTACATCCAATAATTGGCAAATGATCAATCAGTAGATTGGTCCAATTAAGTGCCACTCTTCAGGGTTGATGGGTTGACGCCTCCGCTCCCAGCACAGTCCAATTTTTACTTTAATTTGTACTCTATTAATGAGTAATTCTTGACTAAAGCCTGATAAAGTCATGACTCTTGACAAGTTTTGTGCTTGCATGACATTGTCCACAATTTGCGCGTCAACAAATCCACTTAAACTATTTGTCTCCATTGTGAAAACATAAAAATCTCAATGAGGTATTGTGGCTCAGTGCGCCTCGGGAGAGAGGCTGCTGAGCTGCTCAGAGGGAAGAGAGGGACAGGGGAGGCAGCCTGAAAAAGGAAGCACGACTCGCTTATCGCGTCATTCTGGGTTTAGGCGTTGAGCAGGAAACAGCCTTTCCTCTCGGATTGTCGCAGTCGGAACAAACACACATTTTTGTCTTTGCTCAATGCACCCCTCGGCACAGAACACGCGGAAGCCGGTCAGAAGGAAAAATGCCTCCTTCGATAGAGATAGCTCTTCTGCTCCTCGGCGTCCTGGCTTTGGAGACGCGCCGGAGTGCCAGCGCGCTGCACATCCAGCAGGAATTCGCGTCTCCAAATCAAACCAATAACTTCGTGGTGGACCCGGTGTCCAGAAAGGTCTACCTGGCCACCGTCAACACAGTCTACCAGCTGAACGGGACGCTGAGCGTCGAGGTGGAGAAGAGGACCGGGCCGGTGGAGGACAACCTGTTGTGCCATGCGCCACAGCTGCCCCAGGCTCCCTGCGAGCATCCCAAATCCCTCACAGACAACCACAACAAGCTTCTGAAGCTGGACCGAGAGCAGGGGGTCGTGGTGGTGTGTGGCTCCGTGTACCAGGGCTTCTGTGAGCTCAGGAAAATAGGGAATATTTCGGAGATCGCGGTGGAGTTCCCACCTCAGGGCGAGAAGACTGTTTTCCCCAGCATGCTCAACATCGCTGCCAATCACCCAAACGCGTCCACGGTGGGGCTCATATTCAAGAGCCACGGGGGAAACACCCGACTCCTCGTCGGGGCCACTTACACAGGGGCTAGTACCCAGTTTTTCCCCAAGAACCACAGCAAGGAGGACCTGCGCTTTGAAAACACCCCGGAGATCGCCATCCGCTCCCTCAACATCAAGGATTTGTCCCGACTTTTCACCTATGACATTAACCCTTCAGAGGATAATGTGTTCAAGATCAAACAAGAGGTGAAAACCAAAAACAAGCTCAACTTTGTGCACGCGTTCATGCAGAAGACTTATTCCTACATCGCCTTTAATAATGATGCGAAAATGGGCCACAAGGAGAGCCAGCCCAACAGCATCCTCGCCAGGATATGTTTGGATACAGAGAACCCCAGAAAGCCCAGCGGGCCGGAGAGCAGGAAGCTCACCGAGTCCTACATCCAGATGCCGCTGCAGTGTGGATATAACGGGAACATTTACAACCGACTGCTGTCCGTGTACCCCGCGGAGATCCACACGGAGGACGGGAGGAGCTCGGAGCCGTACCTGTTTGGAGTGTTTTCCAAGGCGGACAGAAAGTCTGCTCTGTGCGCGTTCAAGTTTGGAGACATCGAGGAGGAGATAAGACAAGGCCGCAGGAACTGCTCCAACTCTCCCAGCAGCGACGTGCAGGTGCTGGACAGCGTTATCCAGGGCTCCGGGGCCGCCTGCATCCAGAAGGGAAACCTGGTGGTAAGTTCTGTAGATCTCTGTTCATATTTAACGAAGAAATATTGAATTTTAAAACAGTTTGATTTGATTTCATGTGCGCATGTTGCCCCCAAATGCCCATTTTTATCAAGTGAATTTTTCTAAAAGTGTAATTGAACACAAACGGTGTGAAGTAAACCACTAGTAGTAGTCAAATCAAGTCAAGTCACATGTATTTATGGAGCACATTTAAAAACAACAAACGTTGACCAAAGTGCTTCACAAGGAGATAAAATAAAACAGAGGCATAATCAAGTAAAAACACAGGAAATGACTAGAGGCATGATCAAATAAAAACAGCCATAAACCAGAGAAAGTAAGTTAAGTTAATAAGAGCCTACAATATCATGACAGTATCATAACATGAAAATAGCATTGCACAAAATAAGTAAATGTAGTAGTAGTAGGTGATGGTGGTTCCAGTTAAGGGTTCAGGTTTTGCTTCAACACTGAATTGGATTTGAGGGTCCTCCACCAAACAATTTTGAGGATCAAACACTTAAATTCCTGCATTCTAGTTAATTTTTATGCACAAATGTATGCATTTTTTTGCTCCAGTTGACAAGGTTAAAGTCCTCTGCTACTTAAATATTTATGTGGGGGGACAAGTTTTCTACTAACAAGTGTTAGTGTCTTGATGGGTAGTAACAATGATCCTGATAGTAACAATATCCACAATAAGGACAATTTATTCACCTCACCAACAGACTTTTGCACTTTTTCTATATTTCTTTCATTAAGTTTAGATTTCTTACGATTTTGTAAACTTTAATTGGATTCAAAATGTATCTTTAACAAAGAAATATAACATTTTAAATTTGTTTAACTTTAAATTTGTTTGATTTAATGTTGGCATGTTGTGTAATTGGGCAGAAACAATGAAAAGCTATTGAGGCAGTTCCATTCAGGGGCATAGGTTTTGCTCAGCTAGACAATCTTGAGTATCAAACACTTAATTTCCTGCATCCTAGTGAATTTTTATTTACTAATTTTTGCATTTTTGCGCCAAGTTTCTATAAATTCTTAAATTTGGCAAACTAAAAGTTGGGGCAAATGCGCATGTTATTAATATTGGAGGGCAGAATAAGTGACAATGTTCAAAGCAATAATAACAATAATAATAATAATAATGATACCTTTATTTATACAACACTTCTAAACAAGTTCCACATTACTTAGATAATACACCCATAGTTGAAAAAAAGAATTGTAATAAATACAAAGATGATAAAAAAAATAAGAGTCAAGTCAATAAAAAGCAAGTCTAAAATAATGAATTTTTAAAAGCGATTTAAAAGAAGACAATGTATGTGTTTCCCTGATTTCCTCCAGCAGGTCATTTCATAGCTGAGAGACGGCCTGGCCAACTTTAGTTTTAAGGTTTGACCTTGGTGTGGCCGGGAATGACCTACAAGAGGACTGCAGGTTGCATTTAGACTTGTAGAAGGTCAGGAGGTCAGCTATATTGAGAAAAGACACATTATTGAGATCACCAACAGACTTTTCCACTTTTTGTAATTTTTTTCTTTCATTTAACTTTAGATGTCTTATCTAGCCTCTAGCTTTATTTTGTAAACAATATCAGATGTAAAAGGGATATATCCATATTCGACACAGGCTGGAGATGATGAAAACTTGAGCTTTAGTTGAATTATTTCCTTGTGTCCCCTAACATACTTGGCCCATAATCCTGCCTCTAATTCTGATTTATTACATTTGTTCTAACAAGACAAACTAATTCATGGCTGCTAAATTTTCCATATCTCGTTACATCCTCTTTTGCCTGGAGGCTCATGACTTGGAGAGAGGTTCTCCCACGTCACGAGTAGAGGTCATGATAGCTGGAAAGACGCTCCAGAGCCGCGCTGAGGGTTATGGGAAGGGTGACAGTCATCTCACATCCAGCAACTCCCTATCTTTTCAAATTTAAAGAGAGGAGAGGGTCAATAGATTTTTTTCAGTTAAACCTAGGACTTCCTTTTTATTGAGTGTGTGCTGGTTTCTATAACAGAGCCACAAATTAAGCACAATATTAGGGAATAAATAGCAGCTTTGTAGTCTTGTTTTTAACGACATGCTTTCCACATGCATACCAAACTAAATTTTGCTGGAAACTTAAGAATTGCACACTTTATTTGCTCTCTCCGTTTTTCCGATGGGGTCTGATTATAAAGGCAGAGGAAGCTTTGCACAGTTTCACAGGAATGCAGTAAAATTCCAGCATTTCATTGTGGTTGTTTTGACTGACAGCGCTGAGGTCAAAGGAGGCTGTCCTGTGACTACTCTGCTGTCAGGTCAGAAAGTTGCCCTCCTCGCTGGCACTGTCTTGTCGGCTGTGGCCCTGGGGCCACTCCTCCCGTGACCGGTTTTCTGAATACTATCTCAATTGGCCCACAGGCCTTCCTGAGATAGACAACTGCTCCGTTCAAAGTGGTTTAGAGTGGATTTTTTTGTGTGCTGTAATGCAACCTACTTACCCCTTACAGAATAAAGCTCGTCTTTCTTAAGTTTTATATTTGTGTTGCCACGGCCGCTGAAATGTGATCTTTTTTGTAGTCGACAGTCTGAAGGCCAGCACTGAGGGAAAGCCAGACACAATTTATGATAAGAGAGACAAGGCCCCGAGCAGAAGGGCCCGTGGGAAACGACTCTACAAATATCCACTGTGCTTAATTCTCTTCTTCTTTTTTTTACTTTGCGTGCTCTGAAATATTCAGAGAATTCCCAAAAGATCCTGGCGCTCATCCAAGCGTGGCACTAATGTTTTATCATTGCCCGTTGAGGATTTGACAAAAGCAGAGTCTTATGAGTGTTGAAGACCCTTGTAAGCCCTTTTCAAGTATTCACTGAGATGTCTAAAAAGTGATTTGGGAGAATGAGCGGCATCATTTTGATAGCAACTATCAGCCCTTGTTTTCCACTTCGCTTTCATCATGCTGCGTTCTGTTCTCCCCTGTTTCTAATCTGTGTGGTGTGCTTCTTATGGGAGCTAATGAGCATTGATCTCACTCTCATTTTGTTGTAGTTGCAGCCCGAGCAGCTGGACTGTGGTGCGGCCCACCTGCAGCACCCCCTGGCCCTGCGGAGGTCCCTGAGGGCCATTCCTCTGGTTGAATACACAGGTCTCAGTTCAGTGTCTGTGGACAATGTACACAACCACACTGTGGTTTTTCTGGGAACCAGCAATGGACGACTTCGTAAGGTGAGTCACATAAAATGTCACATGCACACTACCAGCGCTTACACAGTGGTTGAACAAAGAATGAAACTTTCCTAAACTAACTTCATGTGCAGGAGTCACTGAATGGAGTTAAAGAAGTGCTTCCCTGCAGGAAAGATGGTCTTTTCATAAAAGTTTTCTGTCTGTGCAATAAGGAGCAAATACTTTTGAAGTTGGTGCTACATGACCAGAGAAAACAGAGAAAAAGGAATGTGGCATTTGCTTTTGCTTAAGAGGTTGAAAACCTACAACTACCAGAATGCATTGGTGGATGATGTAATGCAAACTAGGCGTTTTTTCCACAGAAGGCAATATGGCAGCCAGCTGGACCTCAGATTTCAGTTGAACCGTAAGCAAAAATATGTTCTTGGAAACCTTTTAGGCAAGAAATAGGCGACGCAGTAACAGAATCTTGGTTGACATTTAAGCAGAAATTTTAAGAAAACTGTACAGGAAGCAGTGTGGTACCTGCTTCTTATTTACAAATGATCATATTACAGCCAAACAGAGCACTAAAATATGCTTATAAACACAAATAGGCAATACAGTCAGAGTCTTGGTTTATATTTCATCAGCGCTGCGTAGTTTTACAGATTTTTCAGTCTGAGTTTTAGGGACAGCTCTCTTGATCTGCTTTGTGTCTCTGGTTGCTGGTGTTGTGTCAAACAAGAATTGGACAACTCTGAGAATTGGATGCAGTGTGAGGCAGGTCCCAGTTCATTCTTCTGAAAGTTGCTCAGTGGGGCAAAAAGCCCCCAAAAGGTTGATTTCCAAGATATAAAATGACCCCGATCTTCTGTATTGTGGAGCCTGATGAAAAAGCGTAGTAGAGACTTACGTCAGCCAAATGCAGCCTAGTGGCTAACTTCTGCTGGTTGAACAGTTAACTTCTGGTTTGGCGCTCTGATGATTTTTATTGTGCAGCTCTTCTCGATCAAATCCTGATAGTTAAACAAGTAATTTCACATTTCTTTCTTAATGTAAGTCAATGTGAAAAAGTCTTTTTGGGCCCAAAGGCATCATTTGATGAATCCAGATGGTGAAATTCCACTTTTGGCGACTATGTAAAATTGGCTGCCTGGTGCTGTGCCTGGGGGGTTGGTATTGAAATGTGTCAAATAGTGTTTCCCCCCTATTAATGTGAGTGCATATCACAGTGATTAAGGTTAGGGCTTAGGGTTTAGATCAGGTTGAGGTAGGGTGAAACAATCTTTGACACAACAATGGCATGTGAATATGTGTAAGTACAATCTGTAGTTTGAGCTGCAAAGCCAGCAGAAAGTTGAGCTGAGAGATGAGCATGGAGATTGGGGGGCTGGTGAGATGGAGAGAAGTTTACCGCAGTTCATTCACACACACTGCACACATTGTTACACCAAAAGCAGGCTGAAAATCAGCAAAGTATCGCATTAATATTTTAAATGTGATCGAGCCCTTAAGCTTGGAAAAACTATAACAGCAACGGTTACATAGTGTTGCTCTGATGTGGCCGCTGAGTCTTTCAATAAACCAAACGAAGGTGAGTGATGAAACACTCACAGGAATGTCTGCTTTCATCTCGTAGGTTCTCAGCACTGTCACCACCCCCCTCCCCCCCTCACTCCATTTACCCATGACCCATCACGGCCCATTAAGAAGTCCTAATCATGTGCTCTAATGTTCCTCAGACCTGGTTATTGTCTGAGACAGATCACCAGAAAAGCTCCTTAACAAGAGCGGTTGACGAAGTATGACTCAGCTCTGCCCATGTGTTGGTCCGCGACTTCAACATCTGCACAGGGTCCAGCTTGTGAAAACTCTTTCCGTCCAATTAACGACATTCCTTAATTCTGTCTCAGCCACATTCCTAGTCACCCCTGGCTGAGCTGAGCCCACAAGCTCCCCCTCAGCTGTTTGCGGAAACGACACGAAAGCTCTTTGACCCTATTGCTTTGCATTAGGCTGGTACCTTTTACAGCATTAAAAACCATTCTGCCGGAGGGGTGTTTCATTTTGGGCGTGCTTAAAGAACTCCTTGTTTCCTCCCCAGATGAAGGCACTGTTTTAGCCCCAGCTGAGTGTGCAGTAATTAGTTTTTGGATACCAGATGCACAACATTGGTTGGGACGGTGTGTGTGTTTGTGTATTCGATGATTGTAGGTTTGACTGAGGTGTTTGACTTTGTCAGCAGATCAGCGCAAGTGGTCTAGTGATTTCATGTGTTTACTAAGATGAACGCATACCCTGTGATTATGCGCTATATGTGTGTGTTCTCTCAGCGTGTGTGTTATATTTCTGTGACCTTGGGCAACATACTCTGCTTTTTAGCATCCTTTATCGTTTGTGTATGTATCTGTGTGTGTGTGTGTGTGTGTGTGTGTGTGTGTGTGTGGCAGTGTCCGTGTGTGTGTGTGTGTGTGCCCCGAGGATAGAGCTGTTACAGAGGTTAATGGTGCTGTTAGTGTGTGTAATGTGATTCTGACTGTGAGTTTGGCTCTGACTAAACACAGGGGAACAGTGGTTGAGATTAAGTTAGGGCCTCTTTTACCGTCTTTCAGAAGGGCCCTCAGTGAAGTAATTTGTAATTACATGCATTTTTTGATGAAGTCTCTCCCTTCCCATTATGGCCGACTTCCATTTTCTGCCCCTCGCAGTGACTGCCTTTATCTCACTCACTCTCTTCCAATTTTGCTCCTTCCATCAGTCGGTCCGCCCCTCCACTTCTCAGTTCATCGCTTCATTGTCTCCTCCTGTGCTCGGTCTCAAATATCAAAGAGGTCCTTTGATTCATTTTGCAAACAAACAGACTTTATCTCTTTCTGGCTCTTGTCCTCCCTCTCCTGCCCCACCTCCATCCGTCTTTATTCTCTCTCCTTTACACCCAGGTACACACACAAACACACACACACACCTTGAGAATGAGCGTGCAGCAGCTGAGCACTCCTTGGTTGAATAGGGTCTTTCATCTGCAGGCAGATAGACAGAGAATAGAGTCAGAGCGACCTGCCAGTACAGCAGGTGTTTTGTTGGTTGACCTGGTGGCGCACTGTTCCACAGCTCTCCTCTCTCCTCCTCCTCCTCCTCTATGCTCCTATTCTGCTCCCTGTCCAGGTGTGTGGGCTGCTGTTTACTCGCTCCTCGCTGTGTCACTCAGCGGATGTGTTTGTAGTCACTGTGGTGTGGGGTGAAGACATGGCACAGCTGCTTACTATATCTAAGGCAGAAGTGTGTGTGTGTGTGTGTGTGTGTGTGTGTGGATGGGTGGGTGGTGTTATTTAACAACAGTGATATTTCAAGGTTGAGATAATGCCTCTCATCACAGGTTAAGCCAATGGTTTACTAAGCTTCTGTCTGCTCACTTGTTTAACATTAACCAGCAGAGTTTTTGTGGGTGGTGATGGTTTCGAGTGTGTGTGCGCATGAGAGAGAGGGTGTTTGTGTGTTCACCGGATGGAGAAGTGACACAGCCCGTGCTTGTCACCAGATGCCGGTCAGTTTGCCAGTTCCTCTGGACGGCAGGATGTCTCCATTGAAGGGAGACCCGACAAATCGCAGAAATAAGAGCTTTCACTGTCTGCGTGACAGGAAGTCTCACTCAGCACAGTTTTGTTTCTCTACACAGCTCTGTGTGTGTGTGTGTGTGTGTGTGTGTGTGTGTTAGTGTATGTTTGTGCGTACGTGAGAACATGTCACCAATTTTATTATCTAGAACTGCAGGAAGGCCAGCATAGAGATAAATCACAGCTCGCAGAAACGAGATTAGGCACACCGCTTGAACAAAGGGCCTCCTAAAATATGTTTGAGGGTTGAAAAATATTTTTGAAATAAAAGATGGCAACATTTGTAATTAATAACATACAATTAACTAAACCTGGAAGCTTTAAGACATTAATTCATTTCAGTTTTCAGTGCTGTCTTGTGTATCTCAGACAGCAATGGCATCTCAAAAAGGGGGTGGGGTGGGGGGATGTTATGGCCAACCTCATACAATTCCTGCCCCCCCCCCCCACTGGCCCCTCTGCCCAAAATGCAATTCGAGGCTGGCATTACTGTCTTCAAAAGTGGCACACATAATTTTTTAAGCCAGATCAAAGGTAGTGGTGTTTTGTGAAATAAGACAATGTAAGGCATTCATTGGTACCAGTCATGTTGGTGGAGCTTGTCAGAAAGGGGGCTTAATAGCGCTCTAAATTTAGGCAAAATTTGGGTGAGGGAACATATGGCATGGCCATTTTTAAAGATATCTTTATGAAAATGGATTCTATGGGCACCCACACGTTTTCACTCAACTTAAGAAGGCTTACCAGAAAATGTTATGTTCCTTACAATCAATGTACTCTTTCAAATTAAAGTGGTATATTTGTCTTGGTAAAAGGACAATGAACCTATTTGAAGAACAATGAATTCCCTTAAAGCTGCTTCCATTCCACCGTACAGTAACCACCCTGACAATTGTCTGCTTGCAAAAGCATTCCCCCCAAAAGCATTTTTAAAAGCATCTTGCTGCCATTAGGATTCATGGCTGGGATGACAGACAGGTGCTTCGTTGAACACTCGCACTCGAAGTGCAATCTAGTTTGTACTCACAAGATAATGGAAATCACTTAAATTACTAAAGATTTCATATATTCAATTTATTAGTTATCTGAAGTTTGGTGGAAATGTTATCCCATGCCCAGCTCTTCTTCTGGTTGGTCTTAGGCCGGAGATATACTTGCTGTTAAACCTTGCGTGCTCCTCTGGCTACATCATGAACCTTTTTGTTATATATACTTGCCACATGTGACTGGAGGATACCTCTGGAGGGCACATAACAGAGCTCAGGTGGTTTACAAATACTGGATGTGTGGGATGTAAGCAACAGACATGATGCCACTCGAGTAGGTGACTAACATGTTAATTCTGAAATCATGGCAGAAAAGACGGGAGCAGTGACGACGTTGGTGGTACGTTAGACCTCTAAATCAAGCCCGCTGGGACAACGGGGAGTATGTGTCTTTTGAGCTGCCAGTGTGAGAGATTGATGATGAAAAGCACCAATAGTATTTGTATGTCTGCTATGGTTCTACAACGCCCCTTCTGTTTGTTTACATACTGCATTTCTTGTCCATGTTGCATTAATTTTTTAGGATGCACACAAGCAATGCGCCCAGCCAACACGCCAAACCGACGCAGGGGACGCTTGGCATCCATCATGCGCATGTGTAGGCTACGCGCAGTTAATAGCAAGTATATCTGCGAGTTGCCAGTGCCGTAACTTCGGCTGTTCAGACACCAACATTATCAGCTCCTCCATTTTGTCTTCAAAAAGATTCGACTTGCTATTTGATTGCCCAAAACCAGACGGCAACCGCCTGAACTTCAGCATGGTTAACTTAGTGCAGCAGAGCAACATTTGTGCATGTGCGAATGGGCTCTTAACATGTACAGAGTGGCCCCAACTCGCTTCCCCTATGAAACATTTCTGGGGATGCCACTGTCAGTCAGATTCAGAGGAGCCATTGTTTCCATATAAAAGAATGTTTCTTACCTTTCGAAATTGCTGTAGTGCTTTGTTGCTTCAAAGTTAGAGGGATGATCATGATGTGAATTGCTGGCAGACGTTGCCTGCCATATACATGTGGAGGAAGTGAATAAAAAAAACTAAAGTCTGTTACCTCTGAGGTGTTGCTGAGCAAAGCGCCTGCCCTGGCATTTGAACTGAGCTGCTTGATCAACATAAAATGACTGCGGTTACATCGAGCATTTCTCAGTCCCTCAGTTGTCATAACGTCAATCGAAATGTTGTTCTGCTTGACTTTTCTGAGTTGCATTAACATTGACAAAACACTGACTGCAACATCTGCCCCTGTGTCCTCTTCTCTGATGTCTCTTTCACAGCTGACCTTCTTGGCGAACATGACCTTGGCCAATCAGTGGACACTGAAGCTGCCCGCCAGCGAAGCCGTCCACCACATCATGACCTTCGACCCCAATGACAGAAGCTTCCTTTATGTCATGACCTCTCACCATGTAAGGATGTGACTGGAGATGTCTGTTTATTCTCCCTACCTCTGTCACTGATTTATTCATGTCGGCGCAGAAGAAGAATCATAATAGCGACAATCAGACCTCATTTTGCATCCAGTGAATACTCCTCACCTCAATTTAGCTGAACACTCACATATTGTGGCGACAATAGCCACGTGTGCAGACCTTCAATAGGTTTCGGTGCCACATTTCTAAACCAGTACGTTCCATAACAGTCTTGCTTATGACAGGATGTGGCTGCACCGCCAGCAGATCTGTAGAGTGCAAAATGCACCTGAATGTTAGTTTAACCAGCTTTCCCACAGCCCAAGGTGAACTCTTTAGATTGTTTGTTTTGTCTGCTGAAACCCAAAGATAATCAATTTATGAAACAGAGAAAATTCTCAAAGTTAAGGAGCTGGAATCAGGAACCGTTGGTATTCTGACATGATAAATAATGAGCTGATTATCCAAATTGTTTAGCAATTTTCTGTTTTTGTATCAGCTCTAGTTCCTGCATAAATATTGAAAAATCAGTTGCTTTCATCTGATATATATCTGAGTGTTTAAAAATGATGTCTGTGTTTGTGCTGTGCAGATGCTCAGGGTGAAAGTGGCAGACTGTGACCACTGGCGGAGCTGCGGCGACTGTTTGGGGGCAGGCGACGCCCACTGTGGCTGGTGCACGCTGGAGAATCGGTGAGAAATGCACACTGTTTGTTTCTTAGTGTGTTTGTTCTCCATCTGTCCAGTTAACTGTCCCCTTTAAGACTCTCCTCTGCTGCCAGTAAAACATAAAATTCAATCAAATGATTATATTGTTGTCACGCACGTTGCCACATGCTGTTTTAAAGTCATCTGTTTAGAATTTGTGGAAATGTCTGCTGTCTCAGATGGCACAATAAAACGATGTGAGCTTGTCGTTTTGATACTTTCAGCGCTCCAATCGATAAAACCACTGAGGCTCGTTTGCTGGTTTTCATCATCCTCATTCTCAATTTGAAAATGTCGCTCGGCTGAATGAGCCTTGGCAGTAAGGGAGTGCGTTTTTGGGTTGGAAGGCTGTTGTTGGATTGAGCAGGATTGATTTGCTTTTCATTAGGCCGCAGACTAGGGAGTAACATCATTGTTCGGAGCGGCCCCCTGGTTCTGTGGTGGTTTGGGGAGAGATTGACAGGCTGGGAGCGCCCAGCGAGGAGTGACTTGGCTGAAGTGTTACTGTGAATGAGGAGCGAGAGTACACTGTGATTAATGTGGCTCTGTCAGGACAGGCTCCCTGGCTCTGTGCTCGCTGGCTTTCAGGGAGAATATGTGTGGTGTCGAGCTTCTGTTTGTTTGTGTGTATTGTTGTCTGTGTGTGTGTGTGCGTGTGGAGTTGGTTTGGTTGCTGGGTGATTAAAGCAGATCAGACGAGATAGTGAATTTTGTGATGATTTGCGCTGCAGCTCTGGAGGCTCTGGCATTGCCAGGGGCCATTCAGAGCTGAAAGAGTGGAACTGATGAGAGTTGTGTGTTTATGTGTGTGTATGTGTGTGTGGTCAGACTGTCTTGCTGTCATCTCCCTGTCTCCTCTTCTTATTTATCTATCTGTCGTCTCTTTATCCCAGTCCCTTTCGCGCTTCACTGCATTTTTTTTACCCTTGTGATTCTCTCTCTGTCTTCGGCTTTCCTTTTTTTTTCCTCCTTTCTTGCCCTCGTATTTTCCAGTAGCTTTGAGAATTTAGTTATCCCTCCTTCAACCTCCCTCTCTGTCTCCCTAGTCCTCTTCTCCTCCTCCCCCAGTGCCCTTGTCCTCCTCTCTATCCCTCTACAAAGGAGCGTTGATTGTGATGATGGTGGTGGGAGGGAGAGTGCACACTGGCTCTTTTGACAAGGAAATGTCAAAGTGTGTAAGCCTGTGTGTAAGTGTCAGCGTGAGTGTGTGTCGCTGTCTGGCTCTCAGAGGCCAGGGAGCTGATGTCATGTGTGTGTGTATGTGTTTGATGATGTGTGTTTGGCCAGTCATGCCAGCCGCTGGGCTGGCGCTGTGGCCTCAGAGCCCGGGGGATCAGGGGTTGATGTGTGGGGGTGGATGGGCTCCTCCAGCACCTCACTGTCTGACACAACTACACACACTGAGCAAAGGGGCGGGGGAAAAAGGACCACAAGAGAACTATCTCACAATCCGTGAAGCCACTGTCTTTGTGGTTGCCGGTTTGACTTTATGCATTGCTCTGCTGACGTCTCCCAGCACGTCTGCATGGAGAGCGAGCATGAAAACATGTCTGTTCGCTTGTTGGAGTCAGCATTGTTGTCTGAAAAAGAGAGCATTAGTTTTTTCACCAGAGATAAAGGCGAGTCCTTGATCACGCTTTTCGTGTCGAAGCCGGCTTAATCTGCCACATGTCACAAGAAAGCACTTAAGCATCTTTATTTGAATCAAATTATGCGTCATGTGCAGTCTTTGCTATTCACAAATTATCATGCTTATCTCACAGTGGCTTTGTGTGAGTCGCATGTCTGTTTCTGCATGTGCAGTTAGTGGCTCATATGTCCTCTGGCTGTTTAACAGTCTCACTGGTTTCCCACCTTATCTGTCTTACAGGCACTCAGGAGGTGATGCGTTTTCTCAGGTCATATTTTAACTGCATATGTTGACTGTTTATTTTAAGAGGCTGTTTGGAAAGTTATAAAGCCTGCATGCTGTCGTGAAGCAGGTGTGTAGTGTGTGTGTGTGTGTGTGTGTGTGTGTGTGTGTGTGTGTGTGTGTGTGTGTGTGTGTGTGTGTGTGTGTGCTGTATGTCTGTTGTATGTATATTAGTTGTTCCAGCCTTTTAGAGAAGAGAGAAGTGCTTTGAATTAATTCCTTCTCACTGC
Source organism: Plectropomus leopardus (assembly GCF_026936395.1). Lineage (NCBI taxonomy): Eukaryota > Metazoa > Chordata > Actinopteri > Perciformes > Serranidae > Plectropomus > Plectropomus leopardus. Next base: position 13,954,491 of record NC_142184.1, on the reverse strand, counting down.
TGCTTTTGATCAAAGTGCTGTGTGGTTTAGCAGGCAAGTCATGAATGCATTTAAAGGAAAAAATAGATACAATAGAAAAAGGAAAAAGATATCATGATGTGAGTTTTGCCAGCCAGTCGTTACAAATCACACAGCGTTTGTTGATCTGAGACTGCACGTCTTTTTCTTTTGAGATCAGAAGATGACGTTTCCTGGATGCCGGCTTCAGTTTATACCAAGTGGCATCTATGATGTATTCAGCGCTTAAAGATAAAATCTGAAGTTTACTTGTTAATCTAAATATATTCTTCTAGATGGAGAACAAGGAGGACATTTTGACCCATTGTAACCCAAGAGGAAGTTATGTTTTACTCCATGATTTCAAAATGGAATGTAAATAAATCTCAAAACACATGACATGAACTGTTTAGTTGTCACAATGTTTGTTTGATCTCAGAGATAGGCCTGGGATATCGAACCTTGATACTATTTGAGTGCTGACCAAAGTGTGTCTGTGGCATTGAAAATCCAAAATACTCAAGAAGTGAAAGTTAGCATCAAGGGCTTTGTCAGATATGCCACATCACACATGTCTTGGTTTAAGTCACTTTGCTTATTTTACATTATTTTATTTCAGCAAAGCCCTGCCATGCCAAAAGATTGGCGTGTTTTGTTAAATGAAACTGATTTTAGAAAAGTACAAGACTGAGCAGCAGTAGCTCAGTCCTAGGGGACATGGCTTGGGATCCAGAGGATCTCTCGTTCAGGTCCCCGTATGTGCCAAGTATGGAGTGTGAACTGGCAGCGGATGAGGTGCAGGTTGCCGCAAGGCACCAAACACCCAAACTGCTCCAGGGATGACGTACTTTGACTGACTCAGTGCAACCCCAGAAAAAATGTTGGCTTTGAATGTTTCTAAAAACCATGGATATGTTACATTTGCATGTGTGTATGTAGCTAGTCGCTGTGGTTAACATTTGGTTAGGTTTGGGCACAAAATCCACTCGATTATGGGTAGGAAAAGATCATGTTTTGGCTTAAAATACTCAGTTTGGGGTCAGTCCCAGCAAGTGAAGCAGCTACTTTTTATGCTTAAACAGCCACAAAAAAAAAACATTTGGTGCCTAAAAGGCCACTGGAAAAACAGCAACATATTGATAAATAACAGCCAGTTTTGTGGTTTTTTGTTTGTTTCATGGTTCTCTGGCCAGAAAAGCGGTCTGCAGTTGTCTGCAACTTGCCAGACCTTTTGCCACTTTGTCATTTGGACAGAGAGGGCAGGGTGAAAAGCCATCCAACTTTGCCACCACCTCCAGATGACAAAGTCAGCTCACATATTCTGTCACTTTATAAACATTGATATGATACGTTTGAAACGCGTAACATAGGCCTATTCGTATTTGGACTGGCCGCACAGTGCCAACTTTTCCATCTGGCAACCGGACTGCCCTGCCCTACCCCTCTGAAAAAATGCATGTGTGGTATGTGTGTCTGTGTGTGTAGATGTGTAAAAGAAGGGATATGCAAAATGATACATTTCAACAGCCTCATAGGAATTTGCCTTTTATTTAAAAAAATGCGTTTGTTGATTGATGAACAAAGCATCTTCCTCTTACTTTCTTTCTTTCTGAAGACTATAGGGTCAACAGCCATAAATGCTAACATTCTCACAGAGCCAATGTTTACATTTATGTTTACATGCTAATGTTTGTCGTGTAACTCTAATGTTAACCATTTTGGTGTGAATGTTAGTTTTGCAGGAAATCAGTCATAAACACTGAGTCTTTACCTGATGCTGGTGCTTGACTGGTCAGGAGACCAAAATCATTAGAATTTATCCTTTGGGGATCATAAATGTCTGTACAACATATCGTGCCAATCCATTCAGTAGTTGGTGAGATATATCAGTCTGGATTTAAGTGTTGAACTGACAAACTGTCAAGTGTTTATTCCTCAAAGTAATGTAATAAAAAAGAACCATTTTGGTATTCTCAGGAAACTCAGTATCATACTGACAGCAGCAATATCCAGTTTTACTCACATAACAACTTTCAAAATGAAAATTAGATCAATAGCTAAACAAGTTTCCTGTGTATTAGACTGTTTACCTGTTTTATCGTGAGTTTTCTGTTCAGTGTTTATTAGTTTGTTTGTGTTTAGAGGATTTTTTTGTCGTTGCAGAGCCACTCCGGTCTATTTTTAGTTCAGCCGCTGACCTCATGGCCCCTTTCAGTCCCTCAGTGCCAATGGGACTGAGAATCTGGACATTCGCTTTCCGGATACTCACACTCAGAGGCGTGCGGGCACACAGACACATGCTTTACTTAAAAACAACCATGAAAGCGTGATAGGGAAGTGGGATGTGCCAAACTCATTATGTGGCATGTTAGGACGTTGCTAAATGGGGCCTGTTTGGTTTCTCCATAATCTGAGGTCACTTTGTCCTTCCAGTCTGCACTGCACATGAACTGAGCTCTGTGCCAACGGCCAGTGAAGTTCATTAGTGAAGCAGAGAGTACGAGGCCACCTTGCTTGTTGAATGCCCTCTTACAATTCTTCTGTCCCAGACATTCATTATACTCACAGATAGGCGCAAACACACTGTACTCTGTGTGCGCGTCCTCACAGACACACACATTCACGGACGCACTGTTTGGTTCACACAGATTAAGAATCAGCAGTATTTGTTATTCAACTATCGGTAACTGGCCCCTGATCTTAGTGCCTGCAAGATAGGTTGCCATAGCAATGAGTGTGACCTAGAGTCAAGTAGTCTCTTGTGTTGAGCCAGACGAGCTGACAGCCGAGGTCTGAATGTGACGTTAGGAGACCAGAGCACCTCGTAAATCTGTGGGAAGCAGACCATGAAACCCAGCGGTGAGAATTTGTCAAGTCCAGGGATGAAATGAAAACACAAAAGTTCGTCGTCTCCTCACACAGGATAAAATGTTGACCTGGAGGCTCAGTCTGGTGGTTCAATGACTGATTGAGTCTCGATTACCAACTGTGGCTCTGACAAGCAATTACAATTCAATTCACTTAGATTCAATTTATTTGGCACATGAAATAACAGGAATACGATTTCGGGGAAATGAAATCTGTGAGTTCTTTCAATGTGTGTGTGTGTGTGTGTGTGTGTGTGTGTGTGTGTGTGTGTGTGTGTGTGTGTGTGTGTGTGTGTGTGTGTGTGGGGGGGGGGGTTACACACATAGTGACAGGGCTAACTGTTCGCATCACATTGCTAATGTTACAGTTATTGACGAGTTTAATGTCAGAGTCCAGCCATCTCTGCATCAGTGCAAGTTCGTTATTGTTAGTGGCTCAGTGCTGTTGTGTTAGCTCGTGCTAACTGGGCAGAGAAAGCAGGAGGAGAGTGGCTCATGGAGACGCTTCTTCAGCACTGCATCAAGCAGCAGCAACATGTGAATGTTGGAAATCAACTCTTGCTCATAAACACTGAGACAGCAACACAACTACTTTTTTTTGCAATTTTGTTGCACAAAATAAAAGCCTATTAACATTGCAGCATGCATTGTAATATTTTAGAAAAGTTGTTGTGAAATCAGGCCTTACAGGCCACAGCAGCTCCAAAAACAGCCTGTGAAATCCTGGACGGCCTGAGAAAGGGAGATAAGTATGAAAGGTGCACCGATCCACCCATCCATTAAACTCTGCTTCAGCTGTTTTTGCTTGCTGGATACCCATGGCCTCATAGCAAAGAATTTGTTTAGCTCACTTGCTACATAAAAGACAATCACAGTCTGATAATGCTGATGGAAAATATAACTCCAAAAATATTACGCCAACCCTTCAGCTGCAGCCAAATTTTTTCTGTGCAGGCGAACAAGGACATGTGTTGATGAATTTCTGGATTTCAGTCAGTGCAGTAAATCTCCAAATATCCATGTCTCTAATCTGCACCTAAATATATATAACAATAAATACCATACTGACTATTTTCTGTCTGTCACTTTTTTTAGATGCACCATCCAGAAAGAGTGTGCTCAGGGGTTGTTGGCTCGCTCCTGGATCAGCATGGGTGACGGCCCCTCACAGTGTCCGTCCATGACCCTGACACCTCCGGAGATCAGCATCGCCGCAGACATCAAGGTATCATTAACTCCCTCCATCGCACCCATTTCATACATCAAATAGTTTCTCCTCATCAAGTTATGTTTGTAATGGGGACACTATGTATTTTAAGCAGATGAAACACTATGTCTCATGACCACCTTTATAACCTGACACCTTTCACTATTATTATACACACTATTATTACTCTTCAGCTGATAAAGTCATGCCAAATCTGTTTGCTGCACCACCCCAGCCTCCCCCTCACAGTATGTGCTAAGCTTTTGGGAAAGTTGACTTGAAGCAGCTATAATCGATATTTTTTGTGCACTTACAACAATGTGACAGCAATGTGTACTGGCTCACTCTTGCTGCTCTAGCGTTAGTTTTTAAAAGGTTAAATGAGGTGTGCAAAGTTTGATCATGATGTGATGCACGTTCAGTGAAAAGGTGCCAATGAAACGTGTGTGATTGTGGTTGTTCACAGTTTGGAGCGTTAGTAATATGATCAGTTCTGCGCAAGCGTCTTCTTCAGTTCACAAACTGATCTGAAAACACAGTTCATCATTTGTTCTTTCACAGTTAGTCGAATCCTGAGACACTGAGAGGTTCATTTACATGTAACAATTTTGGTGGTGAATAGCAAACCAGCTGTGTGTGTGTGTTTGTGTGTGCGTGTGTGTGTGTGTGTAAAATGAGAACTTACCAGTGGCACAGCATGAGAGAGCATGCCATACACAGCTGTTTTCCTCTCTGATGCATGTGTGTGAGCTGTGACTTTAACCATTTAGTGACGGTGATTAACTTGTTTTGATATCCAGAGTTCCCATAGTCATCCTGTAAAAGTTGTAAAATTAGAAAAACTGTTTTCCAGGCCTTAAAATGGTTTGGAATCGTCAGAAATTTTTGATAAAGTTTTGAATATACAGTTTTTCTGCAATTTTTACCCTAAATTATGTTAATTAAAATCCCCAAACATGCCTATGAAATATGTTCATAGTATTTCTAATTTAAAATCTAGGGCTGGGTTGCGTGACAGTTGAAACGTCACTTGTGTCATATGATACTCATAGAGCAGACCACCATTGTGTCATTGCCAGAGGACATTGCCCCTTTTGGGGGAAAAAATCTGGATGTCACACAAGGGGAAAACAGGAAAATGGAAAAAAGCTGTTGGGAAGCAGATTAAATAAGGCTTTCATTCTGAGATTTGAGCCGCATAAGATGCGTGAATATTCGCTGTCAGTGTGTTAAATGTTTAAATGATGCTGGTACACTTACTACTGATGAGTAGATAACGTTAACTCGAGTGGGAGGATGCAGCAGTACAGTCTGACGTCTCCAGCTAAATCTCAGCCTAGCGCACAGTTTTACACAGAGACTGTGCTAGAGCCGCTACAAGGTTCCTTCTTTATGCCTCCTTTGCATTTGTACACAGAATCATATGAAAGCGGCATTATCCGACTCCCGTGTGCGATTATACACTGCATCCTGGCATTCCACAATCAAAAGAGGCGTTATGGGCAGGACATGTAATTCAACAGTGTCGGCCTCTAGTGTGACATATAACATATGAGGTGACAGCTCTTTCTAAATAATAACAATGGTCTAACATTTCAAACACAATCATTCACCTTCTCTGTCATATGGCAGCTGATCGCGTCCTCTAGTGGAATCGTAGGAGCTCCTGGACCTCTTTGTTTTATTTGCAAACATTGACGGCTGTTTTTTAAATTTTCTGCAGTGTGGTCGCCAAAATAAAATGTAAAAAAATGTAATCAAAACATATTACACAGACCTTGTTTCGGCGCTGTTACTATCTCGGCTCCTGGCTCAGAGGCGAGACTCTCCCCCTTTCTGTGATGGGATGTTGTACAGAGAGTGCTGAGGCAGCATGATAGTGTGACATTTCCGCCTCGAGCAGACAGTGTAAAAGTGACTTTAGCCTGATGATACTTGGTGTTGTAATCAAACATACATTTTGAATGAATCACCAGGTATCAAAATGTACATAGATTGTCCAGATAGTCCTACCCATTTTAAAGTCAAATTAAAGTCATGGAAATGCTGATAAGTATAGCAAAGTTCTGAAAAAGTATGGAAAATGTATTGGTAAAAATGTGAAGGAACCCTCCATTTTTCTGAGCTCTGTTTGGCCCCAGCAGGAAAAAGTTACCTCTGAATTTCCAGCTACAGCTCCAAAACACACCAAGGTAACGTTTCTGAGATTTACTGGGCCAAATTACCTTAATTATGATGGACACTGAGAAAACTAATCTCAGCCAACACCATCAGATCTAATTTAAGTTTGGAAAGAAGGGTTGAATCAAGAATAATACAGTTCTGAAGCCCCTTAGCCCTGTGTGTGCAGAGGGCCCAGATTGCCTAGATTTAAAAAAAAAAAATTAAAATTTGGTGAATGGATTTGTGAAGCTGAAGTGTCCCGTATCTGATGATGCTATGTGGAAGATGACCCTAATCAGTACTCTGACACAAATCCATTTTAAACTTAATTTACCCAAAAATTTTCAGCCAAGAAATAATGTGTCTGCTCTATCAAACACTGCAGCGCTCTCAGGGAGCAGACTAGACTGTAAACTTCATAATTCAGGAAATCAATACAAAACTATTCCACGCCTTCTAACTCACAATAAAATTCAAAAGAAAAAAAAAGATTATTATTACACATTAATATTGCCTCATAAAATAACTGCGCCCTATTAAATTTTCCCTAACGCGCCTGGTTATGCAATTCAGCCATCGTGTAATTGGTTTGTGACATTTGTAAATCTGATCTCATAAAGGCTACAATATAATCGGATGTAATTATTTTTCATTATTTTGAATCCAGAGTGTGAGAGTTGAAATTGCAGGGTGCCTGTCCCGGTTTCACTCAGCCACAGGGCCAGTAAAAACAACTGTTTATGTCACTACATCCGCTCTGTCTCAGCACGTAGCTCAAAACGTCATCTCGGCGGTAATTTAATTCAATATTTTTTGGAGCACGTGTGCAGACTGTTTTTGTCTCTTGTATTATCTCTTGTCCAGCACCTATTTTTTTCATCTGGACATGCATGCTTTTGCAAATTTAGAGAGCTTACTCTTCAGTAGAGCGAGAGCACAAACTGCACACTGCTTTCTCTTCTGCTGGTCAGTAAGCACCGGACTTAACACGTCTTCGGATATATACAATGACTGTGCACTCTTTGGAACAGCTGTCTGGAGGAAATGATAGCATGCCTGGCCACGGCACTCTGCATCATATCTCTTTACTACTACACTGTATTTACTGTAACAGATAGTCATCTGATCTCATCAGGCTACAACATCATCTGATCTCATTCATATTTATTTTTAGGGTACTTGTTGTAATTCAGGGTGGGGTGAAAATATTGCTGTGTTTATGCCCTTTAGCAGCCACAGTTTATTTAGCAGCTCTTTATTCAATATTAGAAAGGCTGCATTTTCATCTTTTTGTTATGTTTGTTTGTTTTCAGATCTTAAAGGGGGAGGGTATTACATTCTTTTCAATGTCAAACAGATAAATATAGGCCAGGGTCTCGCTTTTTCATGAAATGAAATGAAAGATTCAGCCCTCCTACCCACCCCAATAATTTTCATGCTTTGCCTAAGTCAATAGCAGCACAAAAATAAATCACTTAATATACCATCACTGTTAGTAAGCATGGTAGGAAAAAGATTTACTCTGCCCCAATACATATTATGTCAAATGCAGTATGCTAAGTATATCATGATGTTATTTTACATCTTGTTGCATTTTGCAGTATGCAAGCCAGCGTGCTTTTCTGGCTCTTCTGACCCGCAATCCTCTATGTTACGGAAGATACGTCACAACGACTGAGCCGAAATGAGAGCTCTATGTCAGCTGTTTAACTGCTGACAGAAGCCGCAGTGACATATGACAGCGTATTAAAGTGACTGATTACCAGTCAAATGGTAATAATAGGAATATTAATTATTTAAGTGAACAAAATAATTATAGAGAAATGCATATTTAGGCTAATCTTGGAATATAAATTGTTTGAATCCACAATTTATGCAGTTATTACTTGAGGGTTAAACTACATACATTGCAAAGTAACAAGAGCAGAGCTCCCGCGGTTGAGCTCCACTTGTGGCGAGCTCCGTGAATAGGGTTTTCTTTGATCTCCATGGTAACGGATAAATGAGCAAGAGGGTCAAGATTGAGAGCACAGTGTTAAGAAGAAGTAGTATATCCTGGTTATGCACATACTTCATGCATCAGTACTTTTAAAAAGGCAGCTGCAGTATCTACTAAAAGTAAAAAGAATTAGTGAGATTCATAACGCACCCTGAGAATAGCTTCTGGGAAAACAAAAACGCTATCCACTTCCTGTTTTGGTTGCGTAATGGTTGATGCACTTTTTTGTGCGGTAAATCAAGCCTTCATTTTCCTGGAAGTCGCATCCTGTGACAGACATTTCATTTTGCAAATAATTACTTCAAAATGACAAGTTAGAGCAAAAGAACTTTTCTGTTTCCACTTTAAACAATGAAAACAACTGCTGATGTGCAGTTGTGTCTCTGACTAAGATTCATAAATTGGCCAGATGTGCTTCAGTTTCACATCTAATGCTGTATCCCAAACCAACTGAACACAGTAAGTCTAAATTTGAGTTTTGAGTATGTTTAAAAAAGTGACAAAAATATGTGCAAAATGTCACTGTGCATACCAAATTTGCTTGATTTTTAAGGGTGCTGATGGAGCTACTCACACCTGACAAAAAAATAGCAAATTTGTGACAGTGGCAAGACAGCTCCAAGAGTTTCTGTGAAATTAGAAAATGACACTGAATCATGAAAAAGTGGCTTGTCTTTTCTTAGACTTCAAATGCAGTAACTTCTCAAAGAAGAACTTTGTTTGCAGTCCATTGATGTCATTTCCTGTTAAAACAAAAAGTTAAAGTACAGTAATTTACTTATTCAAACAGTAAAAATAGTATTCTGTGGAGAATAGTGCACATAGCGTTGTACAGAATATTGTTGCCTGAAATTCCAGTGGTGAAACAATTTGATTTTTTTATCAACCACCATGGAGAGTGTGAAGGTGCGTCATGCCATGTAAGACTGGGGCGTTATCTTTAAGGTACACATATTATCATTATATTAATAACATAAACTGCACCATTCTAGCCATCTTCAGAGTTTTTTGTGTAAATGAAGAATAGCATGTCTTTCTGACTTGGACCAAACAAAAGCACAAAGACCACAAGTTTAAAATTTAAAAAGGCAGGGTTATTTTCACCCAAAATGGCCTTTTAAACAAATAACTGATGGCAACAGAATTAGAGTTTAAGGGCCCTTAACCCTTTGAGACCTGGATCAACATCAGTTTTCTTGGTCTGAGTTGAGATGCCTTTAACAAATATCTAAATCTTTGAACCCTGAGAAAATTGGTTTGATTTCTTTTGACAACATGAGAAAAAGAGGCATAGAGCAAGAAATGTCCTGCAAATTAAAGAAATAAGTAGATTTGGATTTTTTGTTTTAATTTAGGGGAAAATGTCCATTAAACTTCATTGATAATTATCAGAAATATGTATTTTAAAAATATATTAGAATTATTATTATTTCTTGAGCACTTTTTCAGATTATGTCTTTGCCTTTTTTCAACTTTCCTTTTTTATTCTAATTTTTAGGAAGTATTTCTTTGTACTTCATCTTTCTTTTCATTTATTTTTCTTTGTCTTTCCGTTTTAGTGCTAATTTTTAGGTAGTTTTTTTCTCATACTTTTCTCTTTTTCTAGTTTTGTGTTTTTTTAAATATATCATTTCTTATCAAGTTGCACATTGCCTTCTTTCCATATTTTTTAAAAGAAATCGAGTCAATTTGCTCAGGTTTCAGAGGTTTAAAGAGGGCAACAAAGTATAACTACACTGAAAAAATAAGGGTATTAACAGTGGGGCAAAACATATACTGGCTGATCAGACCAAATTAAACCCACAGGGGAGAACTATGTAGACCAGAACCAAAACTAGCACAAAGAAACCCAAATCCCCCCATGATGTCAGAGCTGTTAGTTTGGCCCGTGGGATGGCTTTCAGCATTAAAGCTGACTCCTCCCTCAATCTCAGCATTTGCCAGATTTGATCAGGAAGTGAACACAGCCTCAGGTAACTCAATGACAAGCAAATTAATCACTTGACAAAACAATTTAAACTAAGTGTGCACAATTCATCTGGAGAGCAGAGTGTTGTCAAGGTGCTAATAAATACATTCTGAGCCAAACAAATTGGATATTGTGTATAATATGAGTGACTGCAAAATAAAGGTAACTGAACATGTGGTAATGGTGTGTCTCAGTGTGTGAATCATGCAGCCTTTTCTTGTGTGGCTGTGGGCACGGCCTTCACACTCTCAAACAAGAAAAACACAACTGCTGTCCTACAACTTTTTTGAGTAGTGCCAGATTAGAAAATGAAAAAATGTTTGGAGGCCAGCTGCTTTTTACACCAACCAACCAACCAAACAAACAAACAAACAAACAAACAGACAACACTCAACAACAACAACAAATGCAACAGTTTCATCTTTAAATGAAAAAGTACTCAACTTTCCACTATTGCTGAAAACTGCAGCCTTCATTGTCAACTTCAGGCTCTTCAGCTGTGGCCATGTTTGTTACTTTGCAGGAAATATCTGCTGTTAGGTAACTTGTTAGTTTGCTTTTTTAATGTTTGTTTATGAAAACACAGTAGTTTCGCCCATGTAGTTCCTACTTTTTGTGTTTACAAACTGTATGATTATCCTGCTGTCATGAGGTGAAAGAAAATAAATGCAAAGTAATCTTACTTGATTAGGCAATATTGTGTTAATAATAAAGTATTTTTTAAGTCAAGCAGAGGGCAATTAAAAGCTTTCTGATGGCAGGACACATACATTTTTAAATACTTGAGCCTTGCACTGTCAAACAGTCGCTACGATCCCTCGATTCATGTGATAATTTTTTGAAGCAGCTGAAAACATTTTTATTCAGACAGGATTTTTATTAGAATGCATCATCCATTATATTTATTATCTTAAAATGTTTTATTCATTGTTATTTATGCGTGTTTCTGCCCTCATCTGGATTGTTTTTTTTGTATTTTTACTCATCAGCTGTGCTGTGTATCTGCTTTATTAATGTGAAGCACTTTGTAATTTTTATCTGTGAAAGGTGCTATATAAATAAACTTTACTTACTTATTTACTAGCTCACCCGGTATAGCAGGCGTCCCATGTACAAAGGGACATGACTGCCATAGCTTCTTGACTTCACTTGGGCATCCAAAAAAATTGCCGTCTTAACGTTGCATCTTGTGTTGAATTGATTTGGGCCACAGAGAAACTATCAAATATTTGGTGCTACAAAACACCACCACTCTGATTTTAATCAAACCTGGCAAGATAATATATTCTGGCAAAAAGAGTGCCTGCGTCATACTTACAAGACATGTAAACTGTTGTTTCCAAAATTTTCTTGCAGTCAGTGCATCGTGTAACTGAAGCATAATAGCAATATGATAATTAGCTGGCTGAGTTTTGACACTTGGAATACATTTGACCTTTAATTACAGCTCATAATTAGATGAGACTGAGAGACGACAGGTCATTAATTGGTTCATTAATGGCGGATATTTGCTTGTTATGTAGGTCAGTTTGGCTGTAATAGATCTACCAGCTGCCTGATCCACAGGCATCCTTCAGAGCCACAGGAAGCTCGCCTCAAGGTTGTCTCCCCAAACAGGAAGCAGCAGGCAGGAAGTCAGGGCCTCAGGCAGGAAATGATCAATTCCACCAAACAATGGAGTGGATTTTTAAGACATGTTAGCACATGTTGCTGGCCGCTTCAGCTTGTGCTATCGCTGAGCCACGGGATATGTCATCCTGCTCTCTGCTCACCAATCTTCCTCGCCCCCCCCCTTTTTTTTCTCACATTGAAATCATTTAGCTGAAATTCAGTCATGTCAGGAAGGTGTTATGTTTCTCATTATACGTCTGTCATACTTCATCACATAGCCACATTTAGTCGTGAATGCTGCTCTGTGCCATCTGTTTCTTCATTGCACATTAGTTTCTGTATTTCTCTGCCTGAACTCCTGAAGAGACTTGAAGTGATGCCAGCGACTACCAACTGTACATACACTGGATCTGAATATATGTGCGTAGGAATGTGGGATTGAATTTGTAATTAACTTCTGTAAAGATGAGCAGTTATGTATTTTTATGCTCTTATGTGTTTCTGTCGTAGTATGTCGGCATCCTGATAAATGGCAGTGTTCCTGATCTGGTCGGCTCCCGGGTGGAGTGCGAATATGGGCCGGGTGTTTCTACAGCTGCCACGGGACACCTGGACTACGGTCCGGCTCAGATCCAGACCTGTCCTCTCCTCCCTCGAGAAAACTACAAACCAATCCTCCCCGGCACAGGTGAGACTGAGAACATCCATTTGGCTGCGTGCCAGTGCTGCCAGCCTTATCTCTCCACAAGTACAGTTACAGTATTCTTTATTTACAAGGTGTTGAGCTGCACTAGAACAAATGTAATTTCCCCTTTCGTCTTTCAAAATGCAGCAAAGTCAGTGTAGCGCGAGGATGCTCCGCCGGTGTCTAGTTTGTTTTATGACAGCGATATCATCTCGAATGCTCGACACATGCTGCATTGTTTGCACGCCTTTGTTTCTGCAGATCATCTGACTGTTTCTGTGGCGATAAAAGTGAATGGCACATCTGTGGTATCTGGGAGCTTCATCATCTACGACTGCGAGAGGACTGGAGCAATACACCCCAAGACATCGTGAGTCACACATCCATTGTCAACGCTGTTTATCTCAAATCCTTGATTCATTCGGGGTTGGCAATGCTTGGCCAACTTACAGCCTTTTTCTGGTGCCCTATATTGAAACTCACTCACGTAGACACAGTGGATAAAAGTAACTAAGTTCATTCAGTCTGTCACTCAATCAATCATTTATTTTATTTTAGGTACAAGTCCAGCGAAATTTCATCCTGTCAGTTCTTTCAATTTGTGCATTCTGAAGTAGTCCCTCGTTGTGTCTTCTTACACTGTAGACTGCTGCTTCGTAGTTGTCCATATATCTTTGTGTGTGTGTTTATGACATCCTGGAGGTTTCTGGTAATCCGTGGTTTGTGGTTGTGGAATGATTTATCTGTAGTTTTTGGTACAGTTGTTTCTGTTGTTTTGCAAATTAAATTCACCACAGAGTCAGTGAATTCGTCTGTGTCGTTGGTTCATGTTGATTACGGCATCCTGGAACCGGCTTAAAAGGATACTTTGCCGATTTTCAACAAGCTTTGTATCAAAACAAATGGGAAGCATGTGTAGACGAGCCATGTTGAACTTTCCTCCATTTAACAAATGCTTAGATATCATCATCAGCCATCACCAGGGCTGACAATGACTGTGTAGCTGAAACACATTCGTTTCTGTTTGTTTTGCCCAAATTAATTAAATGAATTTATCTGTGAGGGCTGGTGTTCTGTTTGTTTTTGGCCCTGGAACGTGCTACTGGATCTCATGTCACAGGAAGCATGTGTGAAAGTCTGTTTAACTATATTGACCTCAACAAGATGGCTGCATGGTCGCTCCTCCCAAATACTGGCAGTAGTTCCACTCTGTTGGAGGCTCTGAACGGTACATAACAGTGATCCAGGGTACTGATTTATTGTGGGGAAGGGCGAGAAGAAACTGGACAGCATCTCACATTTCCACCACTGTTGCACGAGTCCTTACTCACCATAAAAGCACACGCCTCCCTCTGTTCTGTTAGATCAGTTTGTAGATAAACAGTCGCCTGGTTGAATGGTGCTGTCCAGGATGTAGCCAGGTTTTTAGTAAAATAAATGATACAAAGGATATTACAGGACTACAGTAAGACTACTGTACTCTACAGTTTTGAGGTACTTGTACTCTATATTCATTCTTTACTGAATTCCAGAAGGAAGTATTTTTAAGCTATCATAACTAGTTAAAAGTAAGATCAAGATGTAAAATAAAAACTACATGTGATAATCTTAAAGAGTAGGCTACATTGTTTAAAATTAAACTAGTTGTTCCCATTTTTTTGCTTGTGTCCCCTCACAAACAAAATATGTTTCTGTTTGGGGCCCCTTGTCGTGTTTCAGATGTCAATAAGCTCCAGCAACAAGTGATTTCCTCTCTTTAACTTTTCAGGTGGTTTCATTCATCATTTATGCTTTTTTTTTAAATTGCATCATCTCTTGGTGAACTGGTTAGATTTTGGTGGGTCAAGGTCACTACAACCTTGTCCAGTTCTCGTGAACGCGCTGTCTCAACACCTTGAGGGAATATTTTCAAATCTGTCACAAATGTTCACTTGGGCTCATTTAAAGCAGAATTTCTAATTGAGGATTGAGTATTTTCACAGTGTTTCATTGGTACTTTTACTTAAGTACAGGATCTAAGCACTATTTCCAACACTACTTTGCTTTGCAGGTGATCCCTAAAACAAGCCCAAAACACTATGATTAAAGCCAAGTTATAGCATCACTCTGATGTCATCTTGAGTCTGTGCGGTGTTGTAGATGTGCACACGTAAAGCTGGAAGCTGAAATAACAGCGGAGGCTTGTCCCTAACCTCTGCCTCTCATGTTTTTTCCCCTGCTGTCTATTTAGGCCTCAGCGGGTAAATATTGCCGACACGTCCTCTTGGAGGGATTATTGTGTATTTGGCTTACTCAAGGTTTCTCAGTGCAGGATCAAATGTGGGATTAATATGCTGTAAACGTTAAGCCAAAGGAAATTGGATATGTATGTCTGGCTGGCCATGTTGATGTTTGTTTTTGTAAAGGACTGCGACTCGTACGGCCTGGTCACAAAAAGGGCTTTCTCATATCTCAAGGCAATCCAGCTGGCTTCCTCCTGCATGTTGGACCATGTCAGAGGATCCACTTTATCTGATTGGCAGATCTTCGGCTTAGAGGAGCATTAGTGTGTGTGTGTGTCTGTGTACATGTGCATTATTGTGTGTGTGACTCCAGGAGATTGAAATCGTTTGGGTGTGTCCCTTTTTGTTCACTTTTTGAAAACAGTGTGGAGGTGTGAACACAGCAGTTGCAGGTACATGTGTGCAAGACTGCACCCAATATGTGCACATGGCCTCAGTGCTCGGCGAGGTTCAGGAGTGTGAAATTAGACGGTGGTTTGTTGAAGGTGATAATGAGCAAAGTGCCATTCTCACAGGATGAGCATTGGGCTGCAAACTGCGGAGCTGCTATACTCTGTCTGATTTTAATCACTTCAAGCTGTTTTTTTTAATAATCCCTAAAGAGAGTCTTATGAGCCACTTCCC
The DNA here is from genome assembly GCF_026936395.1 of Plectropomus leopardus. Lineage (NCBI taxonomy): Eukaryota > Metazoa > Chordata > Actinopteri > Perciformes > Serranidae > Plectropomus > Plectropomus leopardus. The sequence goes on along the minus strand of NC_142184.1, from coordinate 13,939,087 downwards.
CACAATGAAACTGGATAGCAGAGTCTCTTTGTTTTGAGGCATCATTTAGGCTTTTTGATATGTTACAGCTGAAATGTCTTTGTGTTGAGAATTTTTTATGTTATCTGTATGGGTGAGATCTGTACAAGAGGGACCAGGTGTGCGCGCATTCATGCAACAATACTCAAGGTGCATTACAAAAAGTACTTAACTGTTGGGCTCCAATTAAATAGTTTATTCCTCTAATTTTCTTCTCAAGGCAAGAGCGTGCATACCAACCATCAATATCACATAGGAAGACCTATAAAAGTAAGTTACTGCAAAGTGAATATAAGATTGGAACATCTGCCATCCCATGCTGCTTTAGTGTAAGATTAAATTACTTGAGCAAAACAAATTGTCAGTACACACGACGAGGTGAGACAATGTCAGTCACGTACTGCTGAATCTCTGCCAAAGTGCTGCAACTAATGACCGAGCTCATTATTGATTAATTCTACTCTTTATTTTCTCCAATAATCAACTAATTGTTTGGTCTATCAAATGACAGAGAATGGTGAAAAATGCCATTCACAAAGTCCAAGGTGACATCTTCCCATTGCTGTTTTGTCTGACCAACAAAGAAACACAGTCTACCATCACAGAAGACAAAGCAAAGCAGCTATTGTTGAGAAGATAAAACTTGGTAATGTTAGGTGATTTTAGCTTGAAGAAATGGCATAAAAGATTAACTCGTTATCAAAATAGTTGCAGATCAATTATCTCTTGATCAGATACTTGATTAATTGACTAGTTGTTTCAGTTTTGTAAAAATTGATGAATTGCTGCCCATATGAATCAATAAATGTAAATCTCTGATGCAGTGTAATTAAATGCAGAATAGCTACAACAACCAATGACAGCCAAGATAAATTTGACAAAGACAAAAACAATTTAACAGTTTAACAATTTGAGAACAATGCACGCTAGACAATAAAAATAGTGATAATAAAATAGATTAAAAGCTATAATAACAGCAATAGTAATAAAACAGAGTGAAATAAAAAAATAGATTAAAGAATTAATTAGATTAAAAAGACACAACAAGAATAAATATGATGGCATGTTGAAAGATGCTAGACTACCAAAGAAGATGCTATTAAGGAGATATTCTGCAGATTTTCAACTAGCTTTGTAAATTGTTACAGTGTGGGTAGTTTGTGTAAATGAGACTGTGGTAAACTTTCCTCCATCTAACCAGCGCTCAGATCTCCCTGCTCATCTTGTAGCTGAAATCTGAGCTGCTCGAGGGTGGTTGCTCAAACTACAGATTGTAATTCTGCATTTTCATAATCCCACTGCTGCAGACACAAAGAGCATGGAAGCAAATAGAGAAAGACGCAGATCAAGCAGTAAAACTAAGCCGTACTAATCAAATATAAACCAAGATTCTGATACATTTTAAACAGTTTCCAAAATATGTTTTTACTTACTATTTAACTGTGATTTGAAATAGTTTTTTTTACCAGCCAGTCACTATATTGTTTCTTGTGGAGTGGGAGCAGTTTTATAGGTGGTGCTAATTCATCTGGTGCAGGGCACATTCTGGTAGTTGTAGTATTTCTAGCTCCTCAGCAAAAGCAAATGCCGCAGCTTTTTCCCCCTTTTTTTCTGGTCATGTAGCACCAATTTCAAAAGTATTTGTATATTTCTACTTAATAGACAGCCTAGTTTTATAAAAATACCGTCCAGCAGTGCAATACCTCTTTAAGTTGCATTATGAAAAATTTAAGATCCAGCATTTTTGGAGCTTAATATGGACTGAAATTCAGAATATCTCATCTTCTTCTGATTTAATGTTTACATTGATTTTCTCTCCACCAAATTAATGAAATTGTAATGCCAAATCACTGGAATAGCCCTTTAGCTAGTCCCACTGCAATAATTCACAATTAAGATACTAGAAATAAGGAAACATCATCTACTGATGTCTTAAAAAAGAGATATGCTTATTTTTATCAGGGGAAACAAAATATCGTTAATAGTTTTGCAAGTTTGAATCTCATCTGCGTAGAGAAAAATTCTGATCTACAGATTTAAGAGCTCTTTATTCATGATGCAACATTTGTGTGCTGAATCAGTTTGTGTGTTTTTCTGTTTGACTGTGTTTGTGTGTGTGTGAGAGAGTGTTTAGACAGTTCTCCCATGACCCATTCAAAGTGGTCACTAGGCAGAGTGTTAATGACAACCAGACGACAGCATTCCAGTCTCACCAAACAGCCCAGTAGGACGACCACCTAACCTGCCCTCTCACACCGCTTCTCTCACTCTCTTTATGTCCCTCAGCCACACACACACACACACACACACAAACACACTCTTTCTCTGTTTTATTTGCTTTTTATGTCTCAAATTTTCCCACTTCTCCTTTCTCTTTTACCTCCTCTCCCTCGTCTGTTTCTGTCCGTTTGCTGCCCCGTCTCTGTCTCTCTCTGTCACTCCCCCTGAAAACTCGTCTTTTCTTTTGGACGTATTTCTCTTTGACAGAGACGTGATTGAGGATGTGTGTTTAACCGCTGTGTCCACTGAGAGGCCCTGAGAGTGTGAGCCTGACTGTGTACTTAGTGTGTGTGTGTGTGTGTGTGTGTGTGTGTGTGTGTGTGTGTGTGTGTGTTGTGTGTGCGCATGGTCATTATGACTCAGGGTGGGCAGTGTCACAGGGTATTTACTGTCAGTGTTAGGTCAAGCAGAGAAAGTGTGCAAATAGTGTGTGGTAGTGTAAAGGTGTTTTAGTGGGACAGAAAGGGAGTCAGGGAAAACAGAAAAGCTGCAGCTGATAAGAGCCTTGAGGGGCCCGTCTGCTTCTAATCACAACACACACACACATGCACGTGCACACACACACACACACACACACACGTTTCGATAACATTTCTTCATCCCCTTACACCCATCCCGCTCTACTCCCCCAGTCTAAAGACCTCCTCAGAGTGCTGCTATCGCTGGAGGCACTATCATTCCTGGTGTGGGACATCTGTCTCTTCCCGGAGGCAGTACAGTGACACACACCCGACTTACACACAAACTATACAGTGGTGTTCCAGTTAAGGTAGTTTAGTTTATTTGGAACACACACACACACGTTTGTACTTCATCCACAGCATCTTTTCAATTACACGTCTAACCATAACTCATCCAGACGGGTAGATCACCTAAATCACGATACTGCAAATGTTCATAGATAATTATATTGAGGTAGTGGCAGAAATCTCACAGATTAATCTCTCAAAAGCTCAGAAAACAAAACTTAAAATATCAGTTTGTCTAGATAACAACTTGTTAGTGATCTGAGTGAACCAACCCTCTAACTTAAACTCAGTTCTGTAATGTCTAATGAATCGCTGCCACTGTCATTCACTGTAAAATGGTATATGCGAACAAAACATGTTGTGTAAGTAGTAAACATTAAAGGAAAAATATCTTGCGTATATCAGTTACTCACCCTGTGTTATGTTCAATTTGCTAGAAAAAGCTTTGTTTTTCTTGCATGCCTCCACAGTGAATGAAGAATCCAAAAATAAAGAAAACTTTTGATGAATTAAAATGAAAGGAGTTTGCGTTTAAGAACAGTAAAACTGTATCAAATCATTTTCACAAACTTTCACACAACTTGTGCAGTATTCTCCAAGTCTCATTTATACACTTTTTTGCTTAGTACTTTCCAAACACATGCATTTTTACTCAAATCAGAAAATTTAAAACACGTCTGCATACGAGTAGCGCACCTGGGAAAGCATATGCATTTGAACTCTGCCTGTGCGTTCACTGAACAGTTTAAAATGCCTGGGCAGGTGCACTACTCAGTGGTGTGTGAGACAGTTTATACTGAAGTGTTTTGAATAGTAAGGTTTTTTAGCAAAAAATGCATGTGTTTTGGAAGCACTGAACATACATCTGTATAAATTAGACTTGGATTATACTGCATGAGTTCTGTGAGGGTTTGTAAACAAATGACGGGATAGTTTTGAAATTTTGCTGTAGTTAAATGCTCTTTTACTTTAGTTCAACGTAACATAGGATGAGTAATTGATATGAAATCATCATTTTGTGGGTGAAATATTCCTTTAAGTGAGCAGATTTATTCAGTAATTTAAGTTAACATTAGCCATCATACCAGACCAAGAAAGGCTCTTATAGCAAAACTGCTAAATGTATTGAATTGAGCAAAAGTTTGTATTTTTGCATTTGAACTCAAGTTTCAAGTTTATTTCATTTAAATGTAGAGTATAAAGCCTTAGATCACAAATTTGCCTCATTTGTAAGAAGGAGAATGTGCTGTTTGTTGTATAATGTTACTTTAAAGGATAAGGGTTGTGATAATCTATATTTTTGTTATTGTCAACAAATCCCAAAAATGTGTTTATCTGTCTCTTAAAACTTCCATGCCCTGTCTGTGGCTCTCAGTCCCAAGCCCATTTATTCCTGCTGAATGTAAACCTTTAAAATGTGGTCATAAATGTGAGTTTCATTTTTTAAGGCTAAGTAATTTTCTCAAACAGCTGGGGACGGTAGTTTATAGAAAACATTACTCAAACAGGAGTAAAACGTGAATTTGCTGTGGACCAATTTCAGCTGTGGATGTGGTGAAGTAGTGAGTATTAAAGGTAGCAAAACAGTGTGTGTGGGGGTGGACTCAAAATAATCTGCAGAGCCCATGTTGATCATAATGAAGGAACATGTCACCCAGTGCAAAAGTGCAGCTCACTGATGTGTTTTCATTAGGTGCTCCTGGCACAGAGGGATTATATCAGGCTTTAGATACACGGGCAATACTTGTTAGCAGGATGAGGTCATGGTTTTAGTGTTTTCATGAGATTTGTTAACAATTACAAAAATATCCCCAGATTTATCCTTAACTGAAGATCAGGTAAAAGCTGTCAAACATCATGTTGACAAAACAAGGACTGACAGAAATCTGCAGCTTTTAGACTCTGCACTCCCAATATCAATTCCTAAAGAAAGCATGTCTTTAACCTGTATATTTGGGCATTTTTGGACAAATGAGCATAAACTTTATGGAGTCTGTACCTGATGGAGCAACATGCCAAAATGTCCAAACTTAGGAGCTGTTAAACTCCAAATTGTACTCAGAAAGATGGAAATACAGACGCTGTTACACACACTGCGAGTGTTTTGTTTCATCCCAGCAGTTTTGGCCCAGTGTGACCTCCCGGCTGGCTGTGTTGTAACTGTGGAATGAATGTGCCTGCTACTGTGACTAATCATTGCTTCCTTTTACTATAGTTAAACTCTGACGCCTGTAATCAGTTCAGCCACTCAGTTTGTGTAACTCTCAAAATAGGCCACATACTCAACTTTTGAAAAGACTGTGTAGATCAAGATGGGGATAACATTGGAGATTTGGCTCAGTTAGATTCTTGTATCTCAACTCTTTCCATGTGTCTGTGTCTGTCTATGTCAGATGTGTGAGCTGCCTGAGCACCAGGTGGAAGTGCTACTGGGACCCTGACAGCCACCTATGTGTCTCCAGTAAAGATGAGTCAAAGCACAACCTGCTGGAGGTGAGTAATTCTGCTTCTTCATTAATCCATCAATTGAACAGACGCCTGCAGGATCTCATAACATCAAGATCCTATAAGTCAGAGCCTCAGACATGATCCAGACTCTGCTGTCCAACCACTGCTGTAATGATCTGAGTCCAGACGGGTTAGGCAAGAGCAATCATGTGGTAATTCAGTATGAGGTTACAAGTGTCTCAACCGCATCGTGTAGAGAAATGTTGAAACTATAAAATCTCAGGAGGTTCTGGTTTAACCGAGTCCTCACAGGGTGATGTAGCATTTTAAAACTCCTCTAAAGTTTCTCTTTTGGCAGTTTGATATCTCAGCATGTCGAAGGGTAGATTCACTGCGCCCCTATTTTTTTTACAGGAGAATTATCGCAAAATGTCAAGACTGCTTGTTGCCAGCAGTGAGATAAATCTACACCTACATTTTCAGCTTCATATATCCCTTCATTTTAAGTAGGTAACTGTACAAATGGATTATGTAGATGCATGCTTGGCAGTGCAAAAGCTCCATGAGGGTGTTAACTACACTGAAAAGCAAACAAATCAAATACTGTAAAAGCTTTGGCACGAGTGCATGAAAAGGCTGTAAAACTGGGAAAATTATCCCAATCTAGAGTGGCCTCATTGAAACCAATTACAGCTCCCCAGATGTCCTTTGTGCGTGTTTCTGACAACATTAAGATTAAGTCAGCCATCATGTTATTCCTGTCCCCTCTGGTTCTGTGGCCTGTATGAAGAGGCGTCCTCCCAGCAGACTGCAGCCCCTGAGGGCGCTGGGATCGTCTGTCCACTCACAGTGCACTCTTAGAAATAAAGAGTCCAAATAGGTTCCAAAACCATTTGCTTCTGAAAAAAACCCTTTTTTTGAAGAAAGACTTCTTTGTAAGACTAAGTGTTCAATTAGGAATTTCTTCATCAAAAGAACCCTTTGAAAAAAAATAAATAAATCACAAAGGATTGTTGAAAGCATGGGTGTCTAAAGATCCTCACCCTCAAATATTCAGCGTTTACTCATATATCTGGAATCCTCTTCATAAATTGATTTTACTTGTGTTCTGCCATAGTTGATGGGCTTTGTAGCAGTGATTTCACTCAATCTCCCTTCTCCAAAATATGGTATTGTGAACCATGGTGATTGCATGGCACCATATCGTCCCTGACCCTGTAGGTCACTTTCTGGTTATGAAGCCCCCCACTGAGCCAATTTGTAGAACCTCTCAAATACCCCTTTTCCACTACATTACCAAGACTCTTGGTGCTACATTGCCTACCAGCCTGCATTTCCATTAGTTTTAATCAAAACCACTGTAATCAAGGTTGCTTCATCAATAGGAAGAGTTGTCCAGTGTGCAACTGAAATAAGTAGTAGTAGCAGGATGGCAGAATACATTAATTACCTGTGAACTTTTGTTGTCTTATTAGAAAGGTTTTTTTTTTTTTTTAAAGCAAGAATATATAACCACTGCATGCTCTTTTTTCCCCCAATGATTTCGTCTCTTGTTGCCTTCATCATCTCCATTTCCAACCTGTAGAAAATGACAAGCGTACTGATGTCCTCATGGTATGTACTTCAGGTCAAGAAAAAACTATTTTTTTGTTTCTAGTTGACAACCAACTTTTTGGGTTCCAAACCCATTTATTTTTGGTCAAAATGGTTCAAAATGAGGTGTAGGAACCAGAATGGAATCCGTTCTATGTTGGTGGAAAAATAAGTAATAGATGGTTCAAAGATTGTTCTATCTGGAACCCTCTAAAAGGGTTCCAGATATTAAAATTGGGTCCACCTATGGGGAAAAGCTGAATAACTCTATATGGTCCTTGTTAGCACTTTTATTTCAAAGTGTGTACTGGTCCCAGTTAGAGGGGAGAGGATGTGACTCACAGTCCTCTGGTCAGCTGCTGGTCAAGTGATCTTGTTGTGTTTTATGGCTGCGAGTGTTTAACGTTCGGCTTTATATAACAGGACCCCCTGACAAGGGAAAGAGCTGCTTTTGTTAAACAAGTGAAGTAATAAAGACATCATTGCATTTTTCTAAGGAAACGCAATAAATCCTAGTCAGGCGTGCAGTTTCAGATCCCAAGATACACTAAAACAAACATATTAAAGCACAAGAGGCTTGTGCTTTTTATGTCACTTTTTAATTTTTTTTTTTTAACATGAAGAAACTGGATTAGGTGTTTGTAATGTAGGTCATAAGTAGATGCGGAGGTGGTTTTCCTGTTCTGCTGAGCCCATCACAGTGTCCGGTGGGTCTGTTTTTCTAATCCCTCATCGTCTCTCTATTTGAAGCTATTGTTGTTTCCCTCAGAGCGAGACTTTACCCTCTCATTTCCTCCTCCTCCAGATAAACAGGACAGGTATTTTGGGTTGCGGATATGTGCAGGAGAGCCATTGTTTTCCTTAACTCCTATATGTCACTTCCTGCCCCCACACCCCAACTCTCCACAGAGTGCGGCTTCCTGTCCCAGCCTGGTGGCCTCAGAGGTTCCTCCAGCACCGTCCGAAATGGCCCAGGACTTCACCATATCGCTCAGCAACATCCAGGAGGTACGCCAGACAACCTCCAGCTACGGAGCTGGACTTGGCCTTTGTCCAAAATGCATGCTGCGAAAATGATTGGAATAAAAGAGAAGCATATGGTGCCTTCGCTTCAAGCTGAGTTAAACACAGATGGATATTTTTTTATGCTTCGATTTGGGTCAATGAATGAGCTAGACCTGAGTTTGGGTGATCTCCATGTTGTGAGACAGAGATGAAAATGAAGAATGAGTGAGGATCTTTATGCTTATGTTGCTCACGGCTCAGCTGTCGGGGCCCGCCATGCCTCCGGTATCTGACTGTGACTAGCTGAGTTGGGTCTTCGTCAGCACAGTGTACAATGTGCAGTCGGTCTGAGGCAGCACACACGGCAGGAGCTTTATTTGACTCGTGTTCATTTTTAGTTCGCCAAGTCTTTCCAGATTTTTTTATTTTTTTTTTTATTAAACTCCCATTCTCATCCTAAATCCACTCTGAGCAAGTCAGACGCTGATCCTGCATCGCTGATAAGGACACAACTGGGATCTTCTAAAAATTCCAGTGCTGACTAGTTGCCAGGCGTGGTCAGTCACACGCCTAACCCTGGCTGGCCTTTTGAGCCCTCTCCTGGTGTGTTGCTATGGTGACAGACATTGAGTCACGTACAGATACACACACACACACACGTCCTCAGGGCAGTGTGGATGTGACTGGCTATCAGTGTTACCCTTTATTATTTATATATATTTTATACAATCTGATGTTGTTTAAATAATGTCTTCATCATGTCAACACAGTGAAAATGTGGTGTCACTCATATTCCTGCTCTCCAAACAGCATTGCCATTGCTCTGCCATCGCTCTGGAATTTGTGGTGAATTTTGGTTCGGTTCCCACACTTTTTTTTTTAACGGGCCTAAAATAAACTATTTTGACTTAACTGTGATAAAGAGTCATACCAAAACATGTAGCAACAAGCAAGTTCTTGCAAAGTTTGTCCTCCAGTATCTATTAGTTCTAAGACTGAGCACCAGGGAACATTTCAGTGTGCCGTATGTCGAAGTGTTTCTGGGAAGAAACACTCCGACAAGCCAAAAAAATCAAGCCTCTCTGGTGTCAAAAAAGCACGGACCAATCCTGGAGAGGGCGATAAAAGTAGACCAATTTAAGCAGGCTGGATTCACAGACAAATGGTTGCTTCCACTTTAAGTAATTACCTTTTACTGCTCTTACCTATCCGAGCTTCTTTATGGTCTTACCTTCACATAAACTCAGGGCTCTGATTTTATGAAGAATGAATTCATATTCATTACCTTGGCTCCCAGTTGACTTACAGAGGTGTGGGAGTCCAGATGTTTATGAATATGAATTTTGAATGGATTGCTTCATTCCCTTGCAGCGACAATTATTGTGGGTTATTTTAGTTTCCTGGTTCTCTTTGTGAGTTGCCAATTGTTACCAGACATGTTGGGGAGTCATTTCTCCTAAAGCAAGCGGTTATCTCATTCTGAGAACAGCATGATATCACAGTTTGCTCCCTTGTTATTGTTGAAGTATATCAAGGATCCCGCGGATCCTTAAAAAGTTTTAAAAGGCATACAATTCAACTGTCTAAAATAAGACCTTAGTTTGCATTAAAATATCTTAAAGGGACACATTCTTCTCCAAAACAAACAGTGATTTAAACTGGTCAAACGCTGAATAAGAATTTAAAAAATAATTGTTTTTGGGACGCTTTTGTTGCACAAGGCCTGCTGACTTTGATGGCCAACACAAATCGCTAATGGCCCAATGTAGAACCAGTGCTGTGTTTGTCCATTCTTGGCTACTGTAAAAATTGCTGATCTCCATAGACAAAGACCCGCTCTCTATGTAGATATAAACGTCTCATTCTATGGCAACGAAAACACAATTATTTTTATATTCAGGTGATTATACACCAGAGAAAACATACTTATAATATTATGTTCCATTTATGCCAAGATATCCCCCAAAATCCTACACATTGGAACTTTAAATCAATTGAAAATCTTAAAAATGCTAGGACATGGGAAGAGGTTTTTATAAAAAGAATGTTCTGATGTGTGATGTCAAAATAATTGATAACATCGTCTTTTTAAAAAAATAATTGACAGAGGGCCTCTTGTATTAATGTCACACAAATTAGGATTGCAAAACGACATTGGAAAGTACAAATTCAACAAAATGTGTCTATACAACCAAGATTTTGATGCATTTTTAAAAATGGTACAATGCAATGCATATGAGATTCTGTTTATTTCATGCAAAAAGTTTTTTAAACTTGGTACAATGAGAATTTAGGAAGTGAAATCCTACATGCAGAGTGAGAAACTCAAAATTGCCCCAAAAAACTGACCAACAAACGCTAGCTGTAGCAACTCGGTCTAGCTGTTGAAACTACCATCAGCCCCTGGGAGGCTGAGACAGGGAACAGTCAACACCTGTTTGACGCGCCTTTTAGTAATCTAGTTCCACTTCATGTTATGTGTTTAAAGATTTATTGTCCATTTCAATGACAGAAAATGCAAATAAAATCAAGTACAAGAAGTAGATATTTGCAAAGGTGGATGCTGTTAGGTTTGTGGTCAAGTGAACACAACAACTCACTTCTTCCGTCCTCCGCCATGCAGGTGAACAGTGAATCAACAGACAATTATTATTTCAGGTTGAACTCCCGTGACATCATACCATGTGTAATAGGCGAGATAAGCAAAAAACAACATAACATAAAAATATAGAAAACTGCTACACCAGTTCTGTTCTGCCCTGGGCTGCACCACATGACAAAAAAGACATGTTTTATGATGCAGTAACATGGACAAATTGTCCCCAGTCCTAAGTACTTCATGTTCTTTATTTTATTCAATTAGCTCTCTGTTTTAAATGTAATTACGAATTGCATCAAAACAGTATTAAGTCTTGAATCTGACTCACCTTTAATTGTTGAAACCCTGACATTGTTTAAAATAAATTCTTTGCATAACAGGGGGAGGACCTAGAGTGTGACTTTGGGACAGAGCAGCGATATGAGGCCACATGGCTGAACAGCTCGACTGTCAAGTGCAGCGGAGTAACAGTAAGTACAGACAATAACCCACCAGAAATAACTAGTGAGTCCATTTCCCAAATCTGAATAAAGATCAGTTAAGCTGCAGCTCAGTTACTGTGCACTCACTGGTTCAGTGTGTTCATTATTGTTTTATTTAAGCCTTGTTAATAACTTTCATTAACTTTGCATTCCAATTATTTTAAACCCTTGTTTCTAAGTTGACTAAGAACCCATTATTATGTAGAGCAACAGTGAGAGGGAGTAAATTCATGCAGAGACAAAATGACTCACATTCACACAGAGGAGATGTCCAGCACAATCTGTTTTACTATTGCCCCTCTGCCTTTCTGTCCATATAGCTGTCGACTAATCAGCGGAGTCAGATTTACCACCTCAACCTGAGGAGGAGAGGATTCTTCAGTGGGCGGGGGGAAGATGTGTTTGTGGACAGCCCTCAGCCCATGAGAGGTAAGACATTGGACTCATTGTTATGTAGACATGCAGGAAACAAAAAAAAAAGGAAAAATACAGTCTCCATCTGTTACGCTTCAGCTGCTCGGCTCTCTTGTATTTGCAGCGTAATTAGAAACTCACAAAAACAAGGGAAAAACTGACATAGCTGACACTGCGGCTCCCAGAATGCATTTCACCTGTGCACGAATGTTTTTCTGATGAGATTGTTGGATTTGATTAAACCTGGAAGGGAAAATGAAGAATCGCTTACAGGGACAAACACCGTTAGACCGCCTTTCACTTTGCAATAATAGTAGTTTGTGTATTACAACACATAATTTGCCAACTAGTAATTTACCATAATATCATATTCAGCTACCGTCTAATTACACATAATGATTATAGAACCTGAGGAGCTGCAATTTAAGGTGTTATCAATGCCTCTTACAAGCCATGTCCGCATCTATTGTTGCAAATACAATTTTGAGCTCCATGACAACAGTGGGATGATGGAAAAGTGGCCTGCTTGTTGTTGAACTTAGTGTGTTTTGTTTAGTGCCTCTACAAGCCAGCCCTTGCCTATCCCAGTCCCAGATGTGCTGTTCACAGTCCATGTGTAGAACATGTGAACAACAGCTCTTGGCCGCTGCCAGACACCCTGCACTGCTAAGGACATGACGGTGGCCTCATAACATGCAGAGTCATCAAATTTTTAAAGACACACACTATCGCACACACTAATACATAGCAATGTGTGCACAAATGCATGCACAGATGCACATGCAGGGATACAAATGGGATTTCGTACTGGGAGGCACATTGGAACATGAACATAATCATCTGTTTCTCACTGGCTTTGTTCTCTGCCACTCCTCTAGCTCTCTTTTTTCCTGGTTTATTTTTATAGCCATGAATATATCATTCTGCAAATGCCTCTGCTGTTTATTCAGAGCATGCAGCCCATATGGTTCAGATAAGCTATAAAAGTATTTTCGGAGTCTAAAGTATTGTAAGTTAACCCGAACAGGCAAACACAGTTCAATAATGCCACATTCTAATGATAATTGCCTCTCTGTCTCTCTCCCACCGCCCATCTCCCTCTAGTGGAAGTGTACAACTGCGGAGTGGGCAGTTCAGACTGCTCTCAGTGCTGGGGCCGGGAGGATCAGGGCCACCTCTGCGGCTGGTGTGAAAACAGCTGCAGGCCGAGGGATGACTGCGAGCCAATCAGGGATCAGTGTCCGCCTCCTGAGATCCACAAGGTAAGAGTGCAGGTCAGGGGCGTTTCTAGATTTCAAGGACATGGGAGGCTTGGCCCAAATCTGTGTCGGGGTGGTCTGGGGGAAACCTTCTGTGCTGTATTTTTTTTTTTTATGAACAAACTCTATTTTCATGCTTTTTAATGCACTCTGGAATCTTATTCACCCTTTAAAACTGTCTTTTAACATTCCAGATTCATCAGGAATTGTAATTTTAAAAATATTAGTGATCGTTAGTAATTCGAATAACACAATCCTTTTACAAAAGTTGTTAAAATTGCGGTTTTGATCAACAATATGTTATTTTTAAGGGCTGTAATGCAGGAACACAATAAAATAGTGCAGGGAAGATGTTTTTCTGTAGGCTGATGCGGAAATTAGGGTCACCCTGTTTCCCCGTCAAAAAGCCCATGAGATTTTTCCATTGGATATTGGATTATTGCCCAAAATAATTTTTGTAGAATAAAAATGTTTATGATGCATAAATATTTTGTTCAGCAAGATAATGTTTACAAATGAACACCACTTTCAGGATTTTTGAAGCCCAAATGCAGTCGCCAAAAGTAAAAAGCAAATTTTGGGCTATTAACAAACTACACAACCGTTGTGTCGCCACCATTATGAGGCTGTAAAGCTGTGTTCAGCACAGTTCGGCTTGATGACGTTCTCTAGTCTACTTTTGGCCAGCAAACGCCTTTTTTATAAAATGCATAAGAGCTTCAAAGTTTGTGAGTGGTGTATTTACTGATGTATTTTATGTCATGGAACAAAACTTGAAAGTCTCTTAAGCTTGTGTTAATCAAAGACCTTATTTAAGGCCTCTAACGAAAAACCCATTCAAAAAACCCGGATGGAGGGAACCGGAGCTGCTGACAAGCTGACAGACTTATTCCTGGGGTTCTCTATGACAGATTATCAGATCTAGGGCTTTTTTACTATAGGGCCCCTTCTTACATAATTTTGAAAAATATATATTTAGCTGATATATATTTAGATCCGGGGCTGTAAATGCAACATTTGATGCTGAAGCCTAGGACACTCAGTCCTAAGGATGGCTTTAGTGCAGGTTAAACATGAATCCAGGCTACAAATTCATCCTCCCACACTGTCCACCTCGTCTCGGCAGCCTCCAGACTCTGTTTTCAAGCTGTAAAATGGTGAATCATAGGGTCACTCACATGGTGCAATGCCCCCTTGCCCTGTCTGTCCAGCGTCAGCTGCTGAGGGAGTGTGTGAATAGAGTCTCATTAAAGCAGTTCACTCAGTAATAACACTAACACTCACTTAGCCACAGCCCTCGGGGGACACAGTCGAGTCAATCTGCAATCACTCAGAAGGGCATGGGAACACCTTTTGCCCTGAGTAACTACAGTATGAGTGTAAACTGTGTGGACGGGCTACATATGTAGAGCTCTTTGTGTAGGAAACCACAGGAACTAAAAGAAAGCAAATAAGAACCAGGAGAGGTTTGAGATTTGCGATCCACAAAAAGAGTGAAACCACAGTGACCACAAGGAGCGTTTATCTTGCACAGCATCTGACTGCGGTCACGTCAGCATGGTCATCACGATTACCGGCAAGGCCTTCCTTTAAACTCTTTATGGAGTTCATTTGCATGATCATATTCAGTTGTTTGTCCGGCCGTAATGGGAGTGTGTTTACAGCCGTCCTCCCGTTGCTACTGAAGCTTTCATTATATCAGCAAAGCTCTTGTAGGCGGTCATGGGAAGCATGGCTCACATGATACCCAGTCGACTTGAACTTCCTGTAGATAAAACCTGGTTGGCCCAGGAGAATAAGCAAGCAAAACAAAGTAGGCAGACACACACTCACTCTTGCACACACACACAAGATATTTCACTCAAATAGGCCATATTGAAGCATTCACGTTTATCCTTCACTCTTTGTAGCTGTCAGCAAACTGTGACTAACAGGATGCTCTGTGAGAGTCTAACTTATGTGGACTTCTTACGTGACTGAAGTTAGCCGGGCTGAGATGCCATATGCGTGGGTAGACCATTGTTGCTCTCTCTCTCTTTCTCTCTCTCACATACACACTCTGTCTCAGGAGAGCGGGTTGGATAGAGGATACTGGGGGCTGTGGTTTTGTGGGGTGTGTGATGCAATGCTTTGGCAGCCATGTTTTCCCAGAGAATCCACAGGGGTTTGAGCCCCGAGAACTCCCGGCTTAAGGAGGAAAAGATCAGCTCTCCTTAAACATTCACACACACCGCAGCGGCTCTTTGTAATATGACTGTGTGTACAGCAAAGATAATGAAATGTGTTTTTCTTGCTCTGCTTTGTCACATGCAATCTCGATCACGAGCACAGAAATATCAATAACATGGAGGAGGATTTCATTATCCCTTAAACTTTGCCACATAGCACCTAATTGTGAAAAATGCCCGCTATTCAATGCAGTGACGTAAGACAATGGAGACATTTATCATCTCTGCAGGCCCTTTATTCTCATGTTGTGTGTGGGCTAGTTCACTGTTTTAACAAAAAAAAACATTGATTAGAGGTACTCCGGCTTCCAAAACAGGAACTGCCAAACATAGTTTATCTACGACATGAAAAGAAAGGGAACAGAGGGATCTGGGTGAGACATAAATGGTTTGGGAGAGAGGATGGAGAAGGGTACAGTATAGTGAGAAGCCTTTTCCTGTTTTTGTCCTCACGTCCTCCTTGATTAGTGTGATGCAGAGGAACTGGAGTGAGGCGAGGAAGATGAAAGCTCCAGCCTCACAGCGATCTATTCGGAAACTAAAAAATAATAATAACAAAACATATGGATTTTATTAGTCCGGTAGTTTAACTGGCACGTTGCATATCTGCATGTACAATACAATATAAATAATTTTGATTTGAATACATGCATGTGGAATAATTTAGTCCTCAAATGCATTTCATAGCTCCAGCATTCCTTGTGGAGGTTTTTTTTTTGCAGAGACACATTCACACCCTGTGATCTCCCTGGAGGCCTGGCAGAGTTTGCACTGTAAATCAAGACTCACAGACTTGTAAGAGGTGTAAATGAACAGCATGCCAGCTGATGGTGATGTCAATGCTCAATGGCACCGCAGAGACACACTAGGTGCTATAAGACGCATAGCGATGATAAATAACTCTGCTGACTGCGGAGCTCAGAAGAGAGCGTGGATGCTTTTCTGCCATGCTACAGAATATATATGCTCGCACATGGATTTATGTTGTGTTTATGCATTAAATGTGTCTGAAGGAATGCTGCTATGTGTTTTTGTTAAAGGTGGTATATATTTACAATAGTATCACTTAATATCCAAAAGCTTAAAGGAGCAGTGTTTAGGATTTAGTGACATCTGGTATTGAGGATTGCATATTGTAACCAGCTGAATGTGCTAAGTGTGAACTCCTGGTTTGGATTCCTTCAGTGTTCATTGTTCAGGAGGTTTTTACCAGGAGCCGATAATCTACAGAGCTCTCTTCCTCTCCTAAACAAACAAACAAGCACAAAGATTTGAAGCAGTAAAAATACTGAATAAAGCAGATTCACGTTTAAAATGTGCGTTTTTTTCTGACAATGTAAAGATCAGTTTAGATGGGTGGCTAGCCAGCACCTGCTGGTATGCTGCATGTGTGCTCACCTTATTTTTCTCTGATAATTTAAGATCCAGATGTTCAAGAGGTGTTTACCAGGAGCCAAATTATCCACAGGGGTCTCTTCCTTTCCAAAACAAACAGACCCAGTGATTAAAACTGGTAAAAACACTCTAAAAAGAAGTTTCATGTTAAAAATCAGTGTTCTTGTGGCACTTTTTGGCTCATTATGGAGTGTGCCTTTGCTCCTCGAAGTATTCTGCGGAATAATGCATCTCCCCCTAATCTAACCCTAACTGATGCCACTCCTCATACCTAAACTTTCACTCAGAGGTAGAGTAAGGTGGGTCATTCTTTCTCTGTCCTCGAAAATACAAATTTTCAGCCCGCTCCCTATGTAGCTATAAATGCCTCATTCTAAGGTAACGAAAACAGGATGATTCTTATTTTCGGGTGATTATATACACCAAACAAAAAATTTTTCATTTCTTTGTTGTTATCCTCTAAATCCTAAAAATTGGACTTTAATATAACAGCAAAAACATATGCATCATTTCCTGTGGTGCAGATCCTCCAGAAACACTGTAAGTAATGGCTTGGTTTGTTTTCATACGATATTAAAACTAATACAGTTGATCTTTACTTAACTGCCTCCCTGATTTAGCTGGGAAACATATAGTTTATAGTTTCACTGTTGCAGGCTTCAAATTATCTTTATGCAGAGCCAAACCCTGTCCCCTCACCTAGACCAAACAGAAGTGCTGTTTTCATTCTTAAGCTCAGTTCCTGATAGAGCCGGAGCCAGGCTAATAACACGGAGGGGTCGCGCTGACCTCAGCTCAGCCAGGGGGGTCATTCAGAAAAGTGTGCACGCAGCTGAGCTAGCTGTGCTACAGTGGCAAAATGAGGGTAGATTGCTTCTGTCTGGGCGCTGAAGATGCTATCTCAGAGTCTGCGTTTCCGTGGTGATTGGAGAGGTGACTGTCCTCTCTTTTTCTTTCGGCGTCTCTTGAATGGAAAGTTAAGAGACCAAAGGCAGGGGCTGAAATGACGCGTGAGAGCACGCCTCCGAACAACGGCAGAAATGGAACGAAGGAATTTGACGGAGCAGACGCAAGAAAACAGATGAAAGGGAGCAGCACTGTGCATTAATTCCCCTGTTGAGGCTTTGCTCTCTCACCACCACCATCAGCATTCACTCCCCTCTCGACACTCAGTTCTCCTAAATTGCCTCCCCACTCATCCACCTTTCTGCTGTGCTCTCCACCTCGCCTCTCCAGCCCTTTCTCTCTCACTCTGTCTGTCTCTTGTGGGATGTGAAGGGGGCTCTTAGGCTGCTCTTTATTTGCATGTGCTGTAGAGGATTAGGGGCTGAAGAGTCTCAGATTGGCACAGTTAAGAGTCTGCTTTGTGTGTGTGTGTGTGTGTGTGTGTGTGTGTGTGTGTGTGTGTATAGTACCTAAACCGTGTGTCTATTCTATTAGATCTCAGTCTTCAGCAGAAGAACGCTCACACAGGCCACTTGTCCTATTGGTCTGTGAGACACCCTCCATGTCAGCATCACAGACAGCATCTCCGCTCTCTTAATTCTCTATCATATTCATTATCACCTGTCATTAGGGGAACATTTTTAGGGGGGTAATCGACTAATGAGTTCTAATTTATTGTGCATATTACAGGGTTTTCACAGGCTTTTCTTCCTCCCTGTTCATTAATTTGCTCTGTCTTTGTCAGATCTTCCCCCTGAGGGGTCCAGTGGAAGGAGGCACCCTGCTGACAGTACAGGGCAGGAACCTGGGCCGCAGGGCCGGAGCTGTAAAGGTCTCCATAGGAAATGTGCCATGCAGTCTCCTGCCTGAGCTCTACACTGTCTCTCTTGAGTAAGTACTATAACATATGGCTCAATTATGATTTGCATGTACAAGCATGTGTGAACTGTTCTGTTAGTGTTTGCTGAAGCATAGCAGTTTGCACTCACTTTTTTCCCCCTTGTGCTTATTTGATAATGTTTAACATCATCTTCACTCACAGAATGACAAGATGGAGGAAATAAGAAAATGTCATTGACACTAACATCATTTATATAGAAATACTGCTAAGAGAAGCACTTGTGCTGCAATTAGGACTCATGAGATGATGGCTAACAATTACCTGTTGTCAGGGCAACCTGATTTGCTCTCAGGCATGTGAGTGGTCAGGTGGACAGAAAGCAGAAATGTAGCTTAAGTGATGGATATGTCACAGTTTAATAAAACTCAAAGAAATATGGGACCATCTCAGACCTGAAACTCAGATCCAACAGAACAGTGAGTGCTAGCAGACTTATTACATTTAATGGACAAAAGAAGTTACTTGTCCCACAGTATTAGGCCTTACCTGAAAAAGGGCTGACATGCATTAACAATTTTGAAGCCCACTGCAAAAATTTGAATACTTGTTCCCATAATTTTTTGAGAAAAAAACAGGATTGTCAATGGACAATCCTTTTAATTAGGTACCATGGCAAACATACACCCAATAAATAGTTCCATCGATTAAAACTGCGTTGGTGAACTATCACAATCAGTACGCAAAGCTGGTGTGGTTTTTATTCAATTTTACTAAATCATCTATAAACCACAGAGATACAGTTGAAAAGGTAAATAAAAAAAGGCAAAACTATGATTATTTTTTTTTAAATATTATTTTTTGGGGATTTTATGCCTTAAATGGATAAGAAAGCTTCAGCGTGAAAGGGGAAGAGAGAGAGCGGTCGACATGCAGCATATCAATCAATCAAATCCAAGGCTATCATCGAACCTGCAGCCGCAGCAGCAAGAACACTCTCTGTATACGGGGAGTCTGCTCTAGCCACTGAGTCACCAGACGCCCCCCAAATCATGAATCTGAATGTTTAAGTTGATGAAACTGAATTCCAAACTAAATCAATAACTAAAAAACATAAAAAAATACATAGGCAAAATTGGGTGCTTTTTACTGGCATCCCCCAGGGCGCCAGTACATTGGTCCCTTCAAAAAGCACTCATTGAAACATAAACATCTTTGTCAGTAGAAACAAATGTATCAACATAGGCATGAAAAAACTCAAACCATAGAATAAAAAGCACAAAAGTATTCCTCTTGGTCTGAGGGTAGTCGGTAGGATGAATGAGTTACTGAACTTCCTCTCAAAACCACCATCATTAGCCTCCTACACGTCCACCAGTCTTGAAAATAGAACGTCAACCATCCTTGCATGGTTTAGTTTTCATGTATTCATGAGGCTAATTTTCACAAATATTATTATGCAGCACGCTTCTCATTTTAAATGACTCCATCGCCATCCCTCTGTGGCTCAGGGACCATCACACTGTCACCATGGAGACAGCAGGACCCTGCTTCGACACCGGCACAACGGAGCTCAGTGGAAGTCAGTAACTCTACAGTTACATCCAAACTTCCATTCAGTATCTGTAATGTTCCTTGAATGGAACTGTTTATCTGGTCTCGCTCCACTGAAGCCGTTCATTGTATTAAGACCAGTTCGAGGGTGACCTGCGGGTCTTACCTGTCACTCCAGCTGCCTGACACATTCCCCAAAACCGCACATGTCGAAAACAGCGAATCGCATTTCACTCCAGGGGTGTTCTCATCTGGTGTCGTCATTCCTCATTGGCTCCCGAGGCTGGTTGTTATGACAGCAGAGCATATCCTCGTTGCTGGAAGTGGCACTGACAAATCATAACACGTCAGTGCATCTGACAGTGTCAGCACATTTGCCTTGCACAAGCACACCCACATTTTTACATCTCTATACTTGTGGGGACTTCCTGTTGATTTGATTAGATATGATCGTATCTCATTCCCTTAACTTGAAGCCTTAACATTTAATCTTACCTTATTAGAATCCCTATTCATGCCAGAACCTTTTTCACAAAAATATCCTGATTCAGATGATCTAAACTCCAACGGCAGAAATGCCATACACACACACACACTCACCAGCGCACACACACATGTGACCTCATTTAGCAGGGCTGTTGAGACAGGTGTCTGCTCGTGTGCTGAGAGGTGAAAGTTCACAGCTGTGTGCCACAAGGAAAATGTGCAAGACTGGAGAGACTGCGCTCCACTCACTCGGTGTCAACATTTTAATTAATGGCACAGTCAGTCTCGGCACACCTCATTTACTGGAGTACTTCTTGGCTCCGGTCCTCCACGGCTGCCCTTTCTATCATTTTCATATGAGCCTTGAGTGGCCTTCGCCCTGTCTCTTTAGCTGCACCGCAGACAACAACCACATCCAAACACTCAGAGGCTTGATTGTTGATGATCATCATCATCCACTCAAGGGAAATGATCAGAGACATCTCAAGAACTAGACAAAATATCACCCTCTGAAACCCATAATGTCTCCACAGTGGGGCGTTGCTGGAATGTGGAGCAGGGGTCAGCCCAGGCTCTGTCTGCTCAGAGAGTCTGCGTGTCCTTTGACGGGGATCACACTGCATCAACACCACACACACACACACACACACACACAAACACACACACACACACACACACACACACACACACACACACACACACACACACACACACACACTAGGGCATCTGGTCTGCAAGCGTTTTCAAACATATGTTTCCTCAAACAGTTCCTAGAAGGTATTAAAAAGCCTTACATTTCACTGTTTTTGAATATTTTGTATGTGATAGAAAGCTCTTCAGAGATTTTACAAACATATGAACTAAAAGTGGGATTGGAGCAACAGTTGATTCTTTTTTTTGTAGTATTTCAGTCAGCCCCATCAGATTTTTAAAAAGCACTGTCACTGCTGCAACATGCATTAGTTATAAGAATTAATCGCCTCATAACAAGCAAGCGGATTTAGCAGAAACTTAAATTAACTTTATTAATCCTTTTTAATAGGTTAATCCATCTATGCATTTCTTGACGCTTATCAAGGTTGAGGGCCAGTTAATTTCAGTAAAATGTCATCAGGAATTATTGTTATAAACTGCAGGTAGAGCTGCTATGGCTAGTTAATTAATCGATCAACAGAAAATGGGGCATCTTTTTTTGATATTTGGTTACTCGTCATTTTTAGGCAAAAATGCTGAAACATTTCTGGTTTCTAGATTGTCCAATGTTTGGATTTCCTTATTTACTCTCATTGTAAAGTAGATATACTGTATATTTTGGTTTTTGACTGTTGATTGGACAAAACAAGATATCAGAGGACACCAGCTTGGACTCTGGCTTTTATAGATCAAGCTAATCATCATGAAATAGTAGAATAGTAGAGCTGTTGCGCGTTGTTTAGAACAGATGGAGTTTTCCTGTTAACAGGCACTGTAGCCTATATGAAATACTGCTGGATTGATGAATGTATTTAATTACTATAACACAGATATAAATCATTAACTGGACCTTTAACGGAATCAGCTTTGTCTGTAGGCTAAACACAACAAAGTAGAAAATAACAACAAGAAAAACAATTAAAGTAGACAACAAAGAAACCATTTATCTACATAGCCTGCTCACTTACTTAGGATACAAACAAATATCAAGAAAAAATGTCCAAATCTACAAAATCATCTTAGCTGCTAAAATGCCCCAGCCGTGGTATGACGCCAAGTGGCGGGACAGGATGAAAGCTGGTTGCAGCCGGACTGTATCAAAGTTGTGTTCATTGGAATTGCCCCTCCGAACTCCCTTGATTTATTTCATAACAAACTTAACTTTAATGGATCATAACATATGAGTTATGGAGCTAATTTGCAGATGCTCCAGTTAATAATGAGACAAAACTTTTCTCTAGATGTCAGTTTTTGAGCCACGACAAAGGCCAAATTGAGGCCCTCAACAGCTGAGCTGATTTCTGGGGAAGCATTGGTCAATGAGCAGTCATAAATGTGCACACAAATAGTCGACTAATTTGTCCAGTAGAGTGCAAGACTGTGGACAACTGTGGACAGACAGATACATACACTCACACACACACACACAAAACCAACCAAATACATGATCCCCTCCAGGCTTATGCCTTGTGGAGATAATAACTCTCAGGCCATAACGTCCCTACTGGGTTTCATACTTTGGCTGTGATTGTGAAGCAGATATGAAACAGCGCTCTATCTGATATAAAAAATGATTTAAAAAGTCTTAAATTTAACGTAACCCTGCAGAAACCCTGACACACCCAGAGTCTGTGTACTGTTAAAACAGGCTGTCTCCATCACACCTTCAATCTGCTGATAAGCTTTTGTCTGCACTCTACAAGATATACTGTTTTTATGTTTGTCTAGTTTCCCGCAGAATAATCCTCAACATCATGCTTCAATAGCAGATATCATACACTGTGATGTATTCTTTTGATAAGAGTTTGATTCTCAGCCCGAATTCAGTTGGGCCCTGCAGCGATCCTACAGGTTCAGGCTGATTCATTCTCCAATTTCTTTTATTTCCCTTAGGCTTGAATCTCTGAATAGTTTCATTTTATCTTTTCTTTCTGCCCCTAAATCAGAGCATGTGAAATGATGCATTTTCTTCAAACAGGTGCGCGTCTGCCCCCGTGACACGTTACTGACAGGAGTGTAATTTAAGTGTAATGACTTTCTTTACCTGATGCTCCTGTAATTAATGAGCACATATATAGACCTTGCTTACAACAGATGGCTCATACTGCAGGTTATTTAAGATTTTTTTTTACAGCTATTCAGACTCATAAAGACAGTCCATGTTTTAATTGGGCTCATTGAATGCTGCAGCACTTGAGGTCCGGTTAAAACATTACATTCGTTTGATTAGTATAAAGCCAGACATTTAAAGGGATACTTTGCAGATTATCCACAAGCTTAATATCAAAACAATGTGGGTATGTGAACTGTGGTAAACTTCCCTCCATCTAAATAGTGCTGAGATATCCCTCCTTACCTGTCTGATGCATTCTGGTAGTTGTAGGTTTTGTACCTTTTGAGCAAAAGCCAATGCGAGAGTCCTTTTTCTCATATTTCTGTGGTCATGAAGCACTAAAACTATTTAAGCCTTTCTGCTGCAAAAATAGCATAGTTTTATGTGAGGGCTCTTTTTATATTGTGAAATATTCCTTTAAAAACACAGCCTTCTGAGTCAGCCCTGGTCTCTGACCCTACAGCCTGACCCCAGCCGAGCCCCAATCTGTCCAGCCCAGCCTTGTCTCATCGCATGTCCTGCCAGGCCCTCCTACATAAAACACAGCTCCTCCGCTCATATGAATTCCCCACGATCTCTCCGTCAATCATCCGATCACTCGCTGAGAATTTATAACCACTGTAGCACCAGGCACCTGACTAAATAAACCGACAGGGTGTCAAGCTAGAGGGGGGATCATGTGAGGCGATAAAGGTCGCTCCTCCCCTCCCACTCCAGTATATTTATCCCAGTGAGGCCCCAGAACAGTAGATCCCTGTGCCTCAGTACACCACCGTGTCATTAATATGAGACGTCCCTGTAGAGCATGCACTGATGACACAAGGCTTAATCACAGCCAGGAGGCGAGAGAACAAGCCTCAGCAGCCTCTTAATCTCCTCTGTGGTTAGACACATCTGGTCTGAAGAGCTTTGAACCTTACATCCCCTAATATCTGATATCTCAAGGCCTTTATTGGATTCCATATGTAAATGCAATATGGTCTGATGAATTAGTTCATAACCACCATTCTCCAAGATTAATTATGTGTCTTTGTTTAGCTGTCATGATCTAGATCTCTTTCTTCATCTTTATATTGGTTCCCTTACTTGAAATGTGAGTTTTTTTATTAGATTGAAATTATATGCTGATGCTATCCATTATCATCAGGGTTTTTTTTATTAACTGATCTCTGATTATAATGTTTTGACAACCAAACAAGGAGGAAACACTCTTATTTTTTTGTTATTTAAATTCCACAGGCTGGTGTGTGTCACCGGGCACTCAGCACATGACAGGGCTGATATTATCCAAGTGGACGTGGATCAGAGTGGAACGGGGACGTCAAAGGAGAGCTTCTCATATTTAGTGAGTATTCTCTGTCCGTGTCTCCCTCCACATTCTTCTTCTTCTACGCTCTCTTGTTCCCTGTTCCCCACTGGGAGAGCCTTTCCCAAGTGTGTCAGTTGAGTGTTAACAGATGCGTTTTATGATTCAGAGGAATGCGAGTGTGTGGGAATCTTCAAACGTTCATCTGAGCTGCAACTAAGCACCATTGTCATGTCGTACTCGCTGCCAGCAAAAACAAATATGGCGATTGTTGGAATGTCCCTTTGCTCTGAATTCATCACTGGCCGAGGCGAGCTAGCCAGCATTGTGTTAACTGACCTCGACCCACGCAGTCTCCCTTTGGAATATTCAGCGATTGGAAATACCCATGTAAGCCTTTTGTTTCTCTTTGTTTATAGACAAAGAGTTTTTCATAATTCAGAGCTGGAACGGTGCATCATTTCAGCGGCTCCTAAGAGCAGCTCTGCCTGTGAGTCATCCCGCAGAGAAATTACCCCCAATCTTGAAGCCCGTCTTGATACAGGAGGATGAAGAAAATCCAAAACAACAAACATTACTGTTGTGGGAACCCCTTTCGGGTTCCCTTATCCGACTCTGAGATGCTCAGTGTGAGAGAGGTTTTCACCGATGGGTGTAGAGGGGAAGATGTGGGGTTGTGGAGACAGGATGTGTGCCTCTCCTGCATCTCCTTCCTCAAAATCTTTCGACGGAAACATCTGCCTCCTTACGCCCACTCTGACACACAAACACACAATAGGTCTCCTCCATGTATGCACACTGAGGAAGTGAATCCTGTCAGCGAGGATGAGAGGTTTCCCTGGAGGCGAGGTTCATGGCGGGGATAGAAAGTTGGGAAAGAGCGGGAATGCTGATGCTGGTAGCTGCAGAGCTGGACAGCGATATTCATCTTTGCCCCAGGAAAATTTGTGTGCATGTGTATACGGGTTTGCATGTGCATTTATGACTGTGTATGCATGAACATTATTGCCTCTTAGTATAGCTGTCCTGCAAGCTAGAGCCCAAAGGCCTGTTGGCTTCACCAGCACTTTTAACATATTGCAGCGTGGGCTGTCTTCACAGTTTTCTTCACTAATTTACTGTTGTAGTCAGCAGCTGTCTCGGCCGATCTCTAAAGACAAGATACGTGAACCTCAAAGGATGAGGAGAGATTTTTTATTTGGTGTCAAGAAAAGCATCATAGAGCACAAAACACAGTTTGAGTAAGCCTGTCTTTTCCAGTGACAGAAGCTGTCAGATGTCGAGTGATACACTTGATGTGTTGTTTAGTCATGTGTTGTATCATCTTGTCTGTATTCAGGTCCCAAAGCTGCTGTCCATGGAGCCAACAAAGGGCTCTCGTGCTGGAGGGACTGTAGTCATCATCACAGGGGAGCACCTGGACATTGGCTCTCAGGTCAGAGTCAAGGTCAACAACACGCTGGAGTGTACCATCAGAGAGTGAGTGCTGCTTGTTTCAAATTACCTATAGCCAGAGTCCTTTTTAAGTGTTAGAGGCAGGTCAAGTCTTAAGTCTGTCAGAGTCTTTTAACACAGTCTTGTGTCATTTCATGGTGCTACAAAAGCGCAGACCTAATGATTTATGTTCAAGCTGTGTGGCTATACAAGGCCTGCATAAAGCGGTCTTATTTACGATTGAGGGATTTTATTAGCTTTATCTTAAGACTTCAAAGTTTTTTGCTTTCGAATCTCAAATAGGATAATTATCACTTTAGTTAAAGGGAAAGTTCACCTTAAAATAAAAAATACAGATTTTTCCACTTACTTTTATTGCTTTCAATCACTCTAGATCGTTTGTGTGTGAGTTGCAGAGTGTTGGAGATATCAGCTGTAGAGATGTCTGCTTTTTCTCAAATATAATGAAACTAGATGGCACTCTGCTTGTGGTGACTCAATGCACCAAAAAATACATTTGAAAAACTCAACAACAATTTCTCTTTCTAGGAATCATGAGACAATTACTCAAGATAATCCACAGACCTTGTTGTGAGCAGTTTCATGTAGGCACTATTTTTTTCTACCGAACTACAACAGCTGTATCACAATTTCTAGAAAGAGACATTGCTGCTGAGTATTTCACATGTATTTGCTTGAGCACCACAAACTGAGTGCTATCTAGCTCCATTATGCTCAAAAAAAGGCAGACATCTTTATGGCCGATATCTTCAACACTCAGCAACTCAGAACAATCTAGACTGATAAATGGAACTACAGGTAAGAGGAAAAATATGTATTTTTGATTTGTGCCTGAACTGTCCCTTTAAGCCTAAATCAAGTCTCAAGGCCAGTGCCAAGTTCATGTCAGCAGCTCTGCTTGTATCTATTATTAGGTATAATAAACACTTGTGAAAATTCACCAAACTCCTTTAAACCAAACTTTGATTTTAAGTGGAAACATTTTTGAGGTTTGAGTACTTGTAGACATCACAAGATTTGCAGTCACAGTGTTTACCTTGTTTTTTTTTTTTTTTAGGAAAACAGATGAAACCATTGAGTGCACCATGCCTCCAGCCTTACATGCACACACTGACTCAGTGACAGTGTGTGTGGAGTTTGAAAACCTTCCCTGTCAAAGTGCAGAGCTCAGCACCACATACACCTACGAGAAGAACCCCGTCATCAACTTCATCCACCCTAAAAAGAGCTACCTCAGGTAAGTAGAGTGCTACAGACACCACAAGCATTAAAACCAAGATGTCTGAAATATCTCAAGCTGGAGGACTCTACGGTTTCAGTCACTGACATAAGTCATTACTGTAATGTTGTCCTGATGGCAGCTTTTTCTGCACATTTTCTCTCTATTGTGTTCTAAATAGCTCAGCATGTGTGTGACAGCATAGCGGCATGTCTTTGATGACATGTGCGCGGATTTGCACTGCAGTCGAACTGTTTTGCATTATTATCTGGTCCCCTGTTTCTCTCTTGTTTTGGTGCAGTGTCCCAGAAGTATTTGCATACCAGTGTGAATTTGACACATTTTCATTGTCATAGCTGAGATGTGACTCTCTGTCCGTGTGTCCGTGTGTGTGTGTGTGTGTGTGTGTGTGTGTCACAGTGGCGGCAGGACCATCACAGTGACAGGCCAGGGTTTTGATCTGGTGCAAAGCGTCACCATGGAGGTGCTGGAAATTGGAGAAAAAGTGAGTAATCAACTGAACTGTTTGCGTTTTTTATTTGATATAATTTTTTCAACCTTATAATCAGAGTTTGATTAAAGGAACAGAGTGTAAGATTGGTTTGCAACCAGATGAAACTTCTTCTGTGTGCCAAGCGTGAACTCCCAGTAAAGGTTCCTTCAGTGTTAATTGTTCAGGAGTTTTTTTTTTTTTTTACTGGGAGTCAAATTATCACGGAGCATTTACTGAATTGAATACACTGATTTAAGCTGTTTGATTGTTAAAAACAATTGTTTTCACACCATCTTTGTCAGCTGCCAACAGTGGTTGTTTCTAAAACGTTAAGACACAAAACCATGAACTATCTAAATTTTTATTCTCAGGTGAATAAACACTAAAGAAAACATACCTATTATATTATATAATATTGTAGGTATTATATTATTGGTATATAGATAAATCATATTTCTGTCAATATACCCCCCTATATTGTACACATACGTGTGACCTTTAAGTACACAAAAATGGAAAAGAAACAAAGTTTCCAATGTTTCATTACACTTCTAGCAACCGGAAAAAAACTTACAGGACTGGTTTGACTTTTGGGGAAATGCACTTATTTGCTTTCTTGCAGTAAGTAAGATGAGAAGATTGATTCCACTCTATATCTGTCAAATAAGATGCTACAGCTACAGCAACTGTTTAGCTTATCTAAGCATAAAGACTGACAACAGGTGGAAACCAGCCTGGCTCTGTCCAGAGGAAACAAAGGTAAACAAAGAAGTGAGAGAGTCACTGTACCAAGCTAAGAAACAGATAACTCCCTAAATGAGATATGACATGCTAATAGTATTTATTGAGCTGCAGAGATATTGATTGTTTAATCTCACTCACCCCAAGAAAGAGAATACGTGAATTTCCCCCAAAAAAAGGATGCACACATTACAGTTTAATGTGAATTATGTTGCAAGATCATCGCATTAACCATCTGATAGGTGAAGGGAAAGGCATGAAGTGCATTTTTAGCTACTTTGTCTTCTCTGGTCCTTCTTTTAGCGCTGCACGGTTGTCTCCCCCTTCACGATCACCTGCCCATCCCCAGCGTCCAGCCAGTCCCAGCAGACCTCAGTGCAGTTTATTCTGAATGGATTCCTCTACACAGGGGACAGCCCCTTCAACGCTGATAGTGAGGCAGAGGAAGAGGAGGGGGAGCCTCATAAAAGTCACTTCCTGTTGGAGTATGTGGAGGACCCTCAATTTTTCACTGCCAACAAGGAGAAGCTGATAAAACACCACCCAGGAGAGCCGCTGACACTCATCATCACTGTGAGTGACAGATTAGGGCTTCACTGTTGCGTTGTTTTTGTAAGAAGTCAAATGTTTACTTTCTGTTAGAAAATGTTTTTGAGTGAGTGTTGTCCACCTCTGACTGGATGGGGTATTGTTTTATTGATTACAAAGGCTATATGTTGTATGGTTTACTACAGCTGTGCAGCAATAGTCTGCAACAGCACTATGACTGTATTATGTGAAATCTTAACCCTTTGGAATAACTGAAAGGCATGTTATGCAGGGTTTGTCTGCTCCTGTTTGTGAACAGTATCACCAGCAAAAGTGGAAGCCAACCCCAGCTTTGTTCGCTCTACGTTTCGCTTCACAATATTTGCATTTGTTCTGTGTTGCAACTATTTTCGTAACTAACTCTTCGATATGTGCTGCCTGCGGTCTGACACCTGGTCACTACCTTTTTATAAAGTCCTGACCTCAGCTGTACTCTGTGCCATGGAATATTCATATTGAACAGCCAAATCTAATTTAAGTAATAAGTAAATAAGTACTATTTTGACACTGACTAGACTACAGTTAATTGCATTTTTATGTAGTCAAACTTGAAGATACCATCAGCAGGAAACACTGTGGCTGTTGACAATCATGGCTTTCAAAACCCATCTTCGAACTCTGCAGAAGTGATAATATTCCCTAAAGATCCCTTGTTTCTTGGCTCCTAAAACAGCACTGCTGTAAAGTGACTGCACACACTGTGAACAGCAGACGAGGCTGAGCGTTCCTTTATTCATATTCACATAAACCAGAGGCACATAAAACACATCAAAGGCCCCGTCCGCCGAGACATGTTGATTTCAGTTGGGGGTCTGAGGGGTGTTGGTGGGGGGTAGGTGCAGTGGCAGCTCAGTGGGAGGTCCCATGTTCCCGTGGTCTGGCTGATCTAAGCACCTGTCTGCATGGATTCGTCATCTGAAAGAGCTGCCGGCTATGACACAGTGCAACATTCACATGCTAACGGCACAGACAGGGAAGTTTGAACACGATGCAGCTTCCTCTCGGTGTGTTTGTGAGGCCCCTGCAGCAGTCGCTGCCTCAGCCTGGGCGACTTGTCTGTTGTTTCCTGTTTTCTTTAGGAAGGTGGATTCCACTTGTGGTGGACCTGAAGGGGGGAGGAGAGGCTGGAGGGAGGGAGAATGTGTGTGTTTGTTTAATAGGGTGCTTGTTAGTCAGCCAGATCCTATATTAAGGACCTGATCTGGAATGTGGGTGGATTTTGTTTGCTTTCATCCTGTTTTGGCCTTCAGACTTCATTGTTTTGGTCCAGTGAATTTGAGTGCGAGTACGTTGTGTTGTATATGTGATGTATGCACTATGTTTTACAGTATGCTCAAACATAATTTGTGTGATAGTTTGATGCACTTTGTGTTTGTATGTGTGTGTTTCTGATGCATGTGTTTGAGTGTGTGTGTTGTGTCTGTGTTAGGAAGCATTTGTTGACAGAGACCCAGGGGGTGGCATCCTGCAGTAGGGACAGGACAGGGCCCTTAGGGTGTAATCAAAGCAAGGAAGCACACTGGGGATAAACATACACACACACATACAAACAAACACACAAACACACACACACACACACACACACACACACACACACACACACACACACACACACACACACACACAAAAGCTTCTTCACTTGTCATTCTTATATTAAAGGGAATTGCAGTTTCAGACAAATTGGGTCTTATTTTACTATTGTTTGGCATCATTCCTATATATTAATATTAACAATGTTCAGTAAACTACAGATTTTAGGAAAGCTGCAACATCTCTAAAAATAAGTTTGACATGGCACACAACAAGAGCAGTCAGATTATTAGACAGGTTTTAAACAAACCCTCAGGAAAGCTGAATTTATTTAAAGAAAGAGCAAAGGCGCATGGCAACATTTTTTAGTCGAATTGTCTGCTTGAAACATCCATCACAGTTTACGAAATGAATTCCTGGTTCAGTTTTATCCACATATAAAGTGCTAAAGATATGTAGCTGTACTGGTGGCTTGTTTATAATCTGTCTGGTTATCTATGTTCGCATGTTTCTTGCCTTTTTGGATTAAGTTGCAGCAATGTTGCTGTGCTCCCTGATCACTTAGAAGAAATTGATTAAAATGTAATGCTTTTGATATTAAAGGAACTCTATATAATATTCAGAGTGTATAAATGTTTAAGACTTTCTCTGCACACAGCTCTCAACATTATAGAGGCTGAGCCAGCAGCTAGCAGCTAATGGTGCTAACAATGGCAACAGTGCTGACAGAGCTAACAGTATTAACCTGGGGAAGAACCAAAGGGTGGGAGCAGTGCTATGCTTTCTCGATGATGCTATCACAATATCAGTGGTAACTGCTGTATGAGCGCAATGTAGCAAAGGTGATTAGCTAGCCAGTGTGATATAAACACACAGAGGGATTCACATGTACTGATATGCACGCACAGTGGGAGCGTGACTTCATTCTCTGGTCAGGACGCCATTACTCCTCCATATATTTACATAGCAAATAGTTGTTTGCTGCTATATTAATGTTCTGAATATTGTATAAAGCTCTTTTGAAGGGGTATTCCAGAGATTTACTGAGAAAAAGTCAAAATAAAAGCAGCTGCACCAAGCTCCAAAATCCCTGGATTTCCCATGATGCAATTTACTAGCAACTTTCAAGAAACCCTCCCTGCCAAAATGTTTTTTGAACTCCATTCCCCACAGACTATGTTATAAATCAGTACTTTCCACACCCAACACTACTCGTCATGACTAGTAAACTAAACTTTAAGTGTAAAATCAGTAGAGTGCCCCTTTAATTAAACCAGAAATTAGCAGTGAGAGGTGGAGCTTGGATTTGGGAGGTCAGAGTTGGATTGATAAAAAAGGATTTTTGCAGTTTAGTCCAAAAGGCTCCTGTAAAGGCCCTGAGAATGTTATTTTGGGCAGAGGCAGGGATGACTGTCAACGGGTTTGTTTGGAGAAACTTCCCTGGCCATGTGAGAGAGGCAGCGGGAATGTTTGCTGCTTTAAGCTCAACTCGAGCCCAAACTGGATGAGTTTTCTGCTGGCTTCCTCCGTGTGACAGCTGCGTGACAGGCCTGCCGCACCTTGCTTTCTGTGTGTGTGTATGTGTGTGTGTGCGTGTGTGCGTGTGTGTGTGTGTGTGTGTGTGTGTGCGTGTGTGCATATGCATATGATAAAGTGTCTGCACATACAGTATGTTTGGGTTAAAGCTGCTACAGCCCTCATGAATGTTATCTTTGCCTGTTCAAACCAGGCCCCTCTGGTTTCACCGCTGACCAGCTGACGGCTGTTTTTTGTTCACTTTCTGGCGCAGAAAGGGCCGAGCGATCTGGAGCTGGTGCCAGAGGAATACTCGGTGATGATTGGCTCCTATCCCTGTAACATCAGCTTCAACAACGACCAGCTGTTCCACTGCACCATCAACGGACTGCTGAGCTCCAGTGAGAGAGAGCTGCCGGTCACTGTAAGTATGCAAACATGTAAAACACCACAATAAAATACAAAAACACATACAACCTCGTGTTGAAAATATTGCTGGATAGACCAAGATAATTTAAGGATATCACCCATCTGTCACACAGCACTCCTAAGCCAAACATTTAGGCAGAATCCAGACCATCTGTGGTGTTCATTGAAACAGATTTGATCTGTGCACGACCGTGCACTGTCAGTGATATGTGTGTCTCTCTCCAAGCATTATGAATGGTTTGTAGTCTCTGAGCATGCCACCATGAATCAGCAGTTAGTGGGGGTGGTGAGCCGTCACTCTGTGCCACAATGCCACAGTGAAACAGTGAAATGTTTACCACTCCCCCCCCTTTATCTCTTTAATCCCCTTATCAGCCCGTCTATCATCGCCGACACAATCACCTATCTGCTCACAGCGAGTCGTCTGACTCAGCCGTGATCTCACTCCTCGCCTGTGTTTTTGTTTCGTCTCCGAATCCCCTCCATTGCAATTAAAGGTCTTAATCAAGACGTGGTCGAGGACTGCGCGGTCTTGATCAAACCAGACACGCTTTTTCCTTCTACCCACGTTTCCCATCTGTTGTTGTCCATTCTGATAGGGCTTTATTGAGGGGGGGAAAGCACTCATCTATATTTAAATACGAGTCAGACTGTGAGTGGTTCGCTGAAATAGCTCAGAAACATATGCCTCTGTGTTTCTGTCTGTCAGCTGAGTTGCACTGTAAGAACTGTTTCGCCACTTTGACACAGAAATAGAAGGAGAGCTCTCTCTCTCTCTCTCTGAGTACCTGTGGCTCCCTGTCGTCCCCACCCAACCCCGTCTGCGTCTCAGGATGTCTGAGAATAAACACAGGCAATTAGCAGACATATAAAGGCAGGGCAAGGGTCAAATGAGATGTCAAAACACAAACGGGTGGTCTGCCTGCGCGTGAGGAGTGAGGATGATTAGTGTGCACATTCGACAGTGGCGTAAACAACAGACATTTTCCTTTGTGTCTGCACTTTTGAATGAATTGCGTACACATTGGGCTGTTGCATAGCTTATGGCCATTTATGTTTCTTCACTTACTTTCGGTGGCACATCTATTTTTACATGCCCGTGTTTTGCTTGGCTCTGAAGTGGAGCTGCTGAGCTGCAGAAGTGGATGTGGGGAAGCAGTGTTTTTGTACCCCGAGCGAAACAGGAACATGGAACAATGGCATTTTCCCCTCCATTACACCAGGCCTGGCTCCTGCAGTCCCTGGAAGAAGGCCTTCTCTCACTGGCCTGGGTAAATAAATGCCTGGACCAGAAAGAGAAAGATGGAATTAGAAAAGACGGAAGGAGCCCAGCGAGCCAGTTTCCCCCCTTAGAGTAAGACCGCCGTAAGACGGATTTGGTCTGAGGATTGGAGGCTTTTTATCTGAGGCTCTTTTTATGAAGTATGTTCGGATTGGGGAAGGAGAGGGAAGGGTGTGAGGAGGGACCACAGAGACCCTGCTGACTAATCAGAAGGCAGAAGTGAAAGTCCTTTTCTTGTCACATCTGGGTTGCTCTGAACTGGGTGACTCCTACAGCTCGTTGCAGCAAGAGGCCATTTTTCAAAATCCATAGTGTGTAATTTATTTCTGTGTCTGCACCTGTGTCCATGAAAAAAAATGATGCATCTGTGCATGTGTGCAGGTACCTGTGTTCCCATTAAAAGCTGCCCATGTTACGCTGCATGCATTTCTATACTGTATTGCAAAGACAATATTGAATGCACCTACTGTGCATTTTCAGCTCATTACTGCTCTGTCTGTCTTTGTCTTTGTTGTTCCGATCTATCATGTGACATCCAACTATCCAGGGAGGTATTTAAGAGTTGCAGATCTCGAGAAAGAAGTCCATGCCTTTATTTTCTCTTTCCTTTATGTCCTCGTGCAGCTTTGGAGTAGACTTGTGACAACGTCTGAACAGCAGCTCATTATATAGATACTATAATCTTTTTTTTCCATGACAGGTCATAGTGAGTAATATTCATAGAATGCAATTATGCAATTGTATCATTATGAGTTTGAACAATGATTTGTTATTGTATGGAGAAAAATTGAAATGACTGTCTCTTTAAAAAAAAGACCATAGTAGACAGCATCATGTGAAAAAACCAAAAGTCCCAAACACCTGACCAAAATTCAGATATCTTCACACAGTTACAAGATGTCCAGGGACACAACTAGAGATCACTGCAGGGATTAACTTTTTGGTAAATCCAGTCCATTGGATTTTGAATTATTGCAGAAAATAAGGTCTGTGGCAAACAAAAGTTTTTGATACTTATACTGTATGTTTTGATTAGCAAGATAATCATTACACATGAACACCACTTTTGGGTTTTTTTTTTTACCATAATTGCAACCACCAGATGTAAATAGCTAACATTAGGCTACAAACAAACGATGCTATGGTTGCATTTGCCATCATAACAAGGCTGTAAAACTGTGTTCAGCATGATGAAGTCTCATTTAGACATTTTCTAGCAATTTTCTCTTAAGCTTGTGTTAACCACAGACTTATTTTAGGCGTCTAACCCAAAGAACTCATTAAAAAAAACCCATAGCTCTTGACACGAGGGAACTGAAAGTGCAAAAATGCAAACTCATTTCCGCATTTTAGGACTCATTCCAGCAGCACTCTGTTAGGTTTATGCAGGGCAGGTTTAATGGTCTCTCTGGAGAAGAGGCTTTGTTTGTAATGTGATTTATATAGTTTTATTGCTCATTGTGTTATTGTTTAAGAGGAGACACTACATGTGAATAGGGTAAAACGTAACCAGTACATATCACCATGAAACTGGCATTAAGACAATTATGTTTTGAATTACAAGTTTTCTGAAAATTTCTGTTAAGATTTGCAAACAAGGCAAGTGCTAATTTGCATAACTTTCTAGAATAGAAATAAGAGCATTTAATAAAATCTGGTTGTATTTTGTTGAATTATTAGTCAAAGATTTTATAGAGAGGATTTTTGATATTTCTTCTTGTCACTCAAAAAAATGGAAAATACTAACAGTCATAAAAAAAATCATTTTTCACCATGTTTTTAGGAATAAAATGTTATGTGACTATGACTATGAATGATATATTAACAAAAAACCTGGAAAGTTGTGTGTATTTCAGTGCCACTGAAGTGGAGAGTTTTGGTTCAGAGTGAGAAAAAAACTGATTTTCAGAAATGACCTTTAAGATATGTTCTGCAAAATTTCACCCACTTTTAGACCAAAAATAGGACACTACAGGTGAAAAAGTTTTTCGTATAAGATATTTTGCAATGAAGCTTCTCAAGTTGATCACTTACAATCACAATTTTTTTATATTACAAGTTTTCTTAAATGTTATTTTTGAATATGCAAATGAGGGATTATGTAATTAAGTATGTACCCTTTATATTCATTTCCAGAACAGAAAGCTGAACTAAAATAAACCTATATGTGTATTTTTTTGGATATTTCCATTTCATTAATCTGTAAGAAGACATGTTTGGGAGCAAAAATGCCCAAAAAGACATACATAGTGCTGTTCATCTGTATTGACAGTATATATGACTAAAGTAAATATATGACTAAATATGGCATGACCAGACATACTTTAACATGTTAATGGTTCAAACTAAAGAAGAAAGGCGGTAAAAGAAAGCAAAAGGAGAGCTCAGTTTGGCTTCATGCATTGTTCCTTTTTCTCTTTCTAGGTGCAAGTGGGGAACTTCCGTCACACCATCGCCAAAGTTCAGCTCGGCGGCAGTGAGCTGGCCATCGTGGTATCCATTGTGGTGTGCTGCGTGCTGCTGCTGCTGTGCACTGTGGGTAGGTTGTGTACACACACTCACCAGCAGATGATGGATGTGTGCCTGCTGCAGCGATGGATGCTCCAGATGTGGAACAGATAAAAGGAATTCTGGGGTCATAGTTTCCGGCACTTGCTTCATCCCTCTTCAGTACCCAAAGCACAAAGACCCCACTGTTACCCCTCGCTGTCTGTGTGTGCGTACTGTAGTCTGTGTTCTTTGCATGTGTGTGTGCACCGAGCAGGTGTATGGGTAAAAAATTGGTGCTATGGTGGACTTTTGCACATTTTCCTGCTTTGAATTTGCTCTCAGATGTTCACAGAACCCCTTGTTTTTCTTTTAAGCCTCATGTGTGACATAGCTATTGAAATATGTGCTCAAATTTTATCTGCACATTCACAAAAAAAAGAACATTGTCATTTGCATGTTCTCACAATGAGATACATTCGTGCAAATATTCATCACAGGTTCACAAAAGCTGATATATTCTGAGTGTCATTTCAGACGCTCAGAATCTTTTAGACACATTTTTTGATCCTTTAGGTTTACTGGAAGCTGTCAGTGAGTGATTACAGCCTTTGAGTTGAAACATACTATATTCCAAATGCATTTTGTCTTTCACAGCTCTTGTCGTGTACTGCACAAAGAGTCGGAGGGCGGAACGTTACTGGCAGAAAACTCTACTCCAAATGGAAGAGATGGAGTCCCAGATCAGAGAGGAGATCCGTAAAGGTGTGTTTACAAAAGGACTAATGTACAAGCTCTGCTATCAGAGTTGTTTAGACCTCAATTGATGTTTTGTTTCGATTGACATGAAAA
Organism: Plectropomus leopardus; assembly: GCF_026936395.1. Classification (NCBI taxonomy): domain Eukaryota; kingdom Metazoa; phylum Chordata; class Actinopteri; order Perciformes; family Serranidae; genus Plectropomus; species Plectropomus leopardus. Next base: position 13,902,091 of record NC_142184.1, on the reverse strand, counting down.
AAGAGCTTGTGGTAAAACAGAAATATTGACCACATATGTTTGTGTGTGCAAAAATGTGTGTTTGAGATTGTTTCTTGTCTGAAGTGGGAGGGAGATACAACAGATGACAGATTTGTGCCGAGTAAGCGTGACTCATAAAACACAGTGTCTGACAAATGATCAGTCACACGCAGACACCGAGTGGCCACATCGCCTCTGCCGTGTCGTAGGACCAAGGCCTGTGTTGTGTGTGTGTGTTTAGCACCGTGTCTGTCTGCGCATATGTGTGTGTATGTTTCTAGGGCATTAGAGTAAAGCTGTGTGAAGGCCACTCCGCGTCTGAGCAGCCAGATTTATTGCGTAGAGATGGGGGGGACGGATAGAGAAAGAGAAATGGAGGGAGGAAGCGATAGGAGCAGGAGTCAGGGCCGCGAGTCCGAGGAGAAGCAGAAGCGTGGGAGGGAGCAGAGGAGCGGAGGAGAGGTTATTTAGTCAGAGGACACAGATAGATTTGTGGCTGAGTTCAGGGTGAGTGTGCAGAAAGCGAGTTCGGCTGAGACAAAAGATGAATTATAAAATAAAAGCAGACGAATAGGGAGTGAAGGAAAATGGGAATTGACATATTCCAGGTTGTAGGCATGAGAGGTTTTTTGTATTTGTCTGAGGCAGACGGGAGGTTTGATATTCAGGCCTGCTGCGTCTAATCAGGAGTCGATGGTGTGAACTGACTGGTGGTTTAGAGGACGCTTTAGTGAGCAGGAGGATAAATAACCTGGAGGAGTAAATGAAATATGTTTTAAATCCCTGGGGTCTAGTATTCCCTTCTTTCTACACAAACACAGTCTGAGGAAACCAGCATTGTAACCCAAATACGTCTCTCATCCTGTGACAGGAAGAGCTTTTCTATAAAGGGATCTCCAGCGTCTCATTAGAGGAGAACATTATCCCCTCCTCAAACATGCTATCCAATAAAGTGGCTACAATATTAGCACGCAGATTCAAGTCGGGGTGTGGACATGCTGATACTGTTTCTGCAGCATGTAAACCTCAGCCTGCACACATGTTTGGGATGAGGGACTGGATTTGGCTGCTCTGATTGTCGTTTGGTAAATATTTGCATGCCATGCTGGACTTAGAGAGGAAGAGGGAGGGAGAGTGGAGGAAAAAGATCAGAGGATCAGTGTTTGGTACATTAAGTATTCAACTATAATATGACACTAGATTTCCAAAATTAAAGGTCCAGTGTGTGGGATTTAGGGGGATATATTGATAGAAATTAAATATAATGTAATAAGTATATTTTCTTTAGTGTATAACAACCTGAAAATAAGAAATGTTATGTTTTTACTAGCATATATCTACATCGGGAGCAGGTCTTTGTCAGTAGTAGCCCAGTGGCCTAGAAAGGTCAAACCTATAGCCTCTTTTTCACTGTACAAAAAGCCCGCTAACATCTGGCTTTTTAATGTAATGGGAAAGGTTATAATTGGTATTTAACCACTGGTCAAATGACTCTGTAGTATACACGGGTATTTATCGGCTCTGGCACTGATCGACATTGATAAGAACAAAATTCCCAGATGGAGACACTAAATTTATGCCCTTAATCAGCAAGATGCAATGACTTATTGCTGTCCGTCTCCACCCGAGCAACACTCAAACATCGGTCCAAAACTGTCTGCACCAAGTTTGAAAGAGAGACTGAATAAGTAAGAGATATGTAAAAAGAAGCAATCACCATAAAACTTAAACAGGATGCCATTCATGCTACTTTTAACAGTTTACCTGGTTTTTGGCCTGTCCGTGATTCAAATGTGACACACCAAAAAAAAAACAATCACCCACACAGAAAGGCCTACTCGAGTGCTGCAGAGCCATGTACACAGCTCTGGTCAACTGGCAATGGGAAAATTGTCTATCGCCTATTTTTAGCAGTAACCTGTGTTGAAAAAAACCCTTGTACATGAGCTAATTTTGGTGAAAAAGGGGTAAGATAATGGCTTTCCATAGGGCCATTCAAGTTTTCGTTTTGGACATAGTATTTAGCAGCACCTCCTTGATGAGGGTTTCCAAAAATTAGTGTTTTTTTAATGTGAAACTGCTTAAGTTATCAGAGAAAAAAAGGTGAACACCACTTTATTCTGTGTTTTTATGAGCTTAAATCACCTGGTCTGTTTGCTTTGGAGAGCATGAGACCTCTGCAGGTAATTCTGCTCCTGGTAAAAATCTCCTGAATAGTGAACACTGAAGGAATTCTGACCATGAAAAGTTTCAGCTGGTTGCAATCTACAATTCTCACCACTATTTTCCACTGAATCCCTCTATTTCTTAAACAGTATTTCCCTAAACAATACATTTTTTTGTCTCATCTAAAATCTCTCCCAGTGAAATCAACCAGATTGTTTCAGATCCCACGGCTCCCTGGGAGGGTTTGATTTGTTATTGCATTAGCCTGTGAGCACATTTCTGAATTTGCTTAGCAACAAATATCTCAAGGAGCCAAAAACAGGACTGTGGTTAAAAAACATTCCCATGATGCAAGCCTCTTTGTCCTTCCAGGCTTTGCAGAGTTGCAGACGGACATGACAGACCTGACTAAGGAGCTGAATCGCAGCCAGGGCATCCCCTTTTTGGAGTACAAACAGTTTGTCACACGCACCTTCTTCCCCAAGGTGAGAAAGCCTATTTTTCCTCGCTATCTGATTTCAACTGGCAGACTGACAATACCATTTTTCTCAATGGGGTCTTTAATAATTTTTTTCCCCCCTACATGTCCCATATTTCCCACCGGCTTGTAATATTCAGGATGAAAATTCACCTTGAAACTTTTAAACATACAGTAGATGTCTGGTGAAGGGTAGCTCAGTCAGGCACCCTGCAGGAGAGTTAATGTGTTCTCTATAGGTAAGCATTTTTTCCGACATACAATCCACCCTAAAGGTAGACTGTGGGACTATCTGTCAGTGGGTGTGTTTTTTTTTTCCCACTCATACAGACAGACACAGCTCAGCGGGCTTTGTCTTCCAACCACAGGCATGGACTTTCAAGGAGACAAAACAATGGCGGGCACTGAGACAAGGAAAACTTTCCCCTGATTTCTCAAAAACACACTCCCTACTCAACTCACACACCCACACTGTTTTGCAAGTATACAGACGCTTGTGCAACGGCAGCCGCGCCACTTCATTGCAGTGGACACTGTTTTCTGTCGTGAAGGAAGTGAGTGGGGAGAGTGTTGAAAACCAACACAGACAAACAGAAATTCAAATGTTGCTGCTGCTTCGTCCCTTCATTTTCCGCTAAAACAGCAAACACTCTACTCATGACCCTTTGTGCTCTTTTTCTTCCACTAGAGCTTCTGGTTCTCTTAGATTACACTCACAAAAACAGGCACAGTTAGAATACAAGCCAAATGTTGCCATCCTGCAATGACAGACTGAGTTGAAAGAGTGCCTCTTGGCTGTGGGTCAGTTTGTCTCTGAAGCCATTAAGGCTTGTGACGTTTTATGTCACGATGTTATGTTCCCTTTTTCATGGTCAGTCAGGAGCCTATTCATGAAATTCTGCCCTTTGGTTCCAGACTGCAAATTTATTGTCAAACTCCTAAGGCCAGCTCTTTTTTTATTTTCCCTGACTATCATCTCTGTTCATTCAGTGGTGGATAAAGCACCTGAAAGCCATTCTTGAGTAAAAGAACAGATTTTTTCTTTTTACCAGACTTTGGTAGAAGTTAAGGTCACCTATTAGAATATTACTTGAGTAAAAGTCTTAAAGCTGATATCTGATACTGTGCTTAAGTTTCAAAAGTAATTTTGCTGTACTAAATGTAATTAAGTATTGAAAGTACAGGTAAGTCAGAATTTGGAAGATCATGAAGTGAATTTCTTTTTAACATATATATCACCTTAAAAATGGAGCGTACATTACACATGAAGAAAAACAAGATTGTCCTCATAACTCAAAGCATTTAACCGTTTGAAATCTGGATCGACATCACTTTTCTTGTGCTGTGTTTAGACACCTTTCAAAAGTATTAAAACCATTGAACCCTGAGCACATTGGTTTGATTTCTTTCAAAAACATGGAAAAAGCAAATGTGCACTTGGCAAGAAATGTCCTGCATACTGCAAAAAATTCAGAGATTTAGAAAATTATGCAGCATGTAAAGAAAACCATATTTATAGTTATGTATTATAATATAATTGTATTTTAAATTATTTCACAGATTTCTAATTATTTTAAGCATTTTTTTAGGTCTTTTCCTTTTTTTTTATAGTTTACATAAAAGATTTTTGTACTTTTTTACTAATCTTTTGCTCTTTTCTCCTTAAGTTGTGCATTGCCTTCTTACCATTTTTTAAAAATAAAAAGCCAATTTGCTCTGGTTTCAAAGGGTTAAACCAAACCTTTGAACTCCAGAGCGTACACACTGCAGTGGAGCAATCATCACGCAGTAAAATGTCACAAATCTTTATCTCCTTGATTCATTACTCGCCCTCTCTGCCGTGGGACGCCATTTTCTGCTTCCATCATGGAGTCAGTCTCTTTCTTAAGTGGAATGAAGTTGTGAGGATGTTGCATCTAATCCAACATGCAGCCTGGGTTAGACTGGAAATCGAAACTTAACTGCGGCTTTAAGAGCATTTGTTTGCACTTGGCCTTATGTGATTAACCTTTTAACACTTCGATCGATATCTTTTTTTTTTTCCCCCGTGTCATGTTTAGACACTTTTCACCAGCATTTAAACCTCTGAAACCTGAGAAAATTGGTTGGATTTCTTTTGAAAGCATGGGGAAAAATGATGAGCAATTTGAAAAAGACATGTCCCCAAACTGCAAAAAATAATCTGTAATAGGTGTAAAGGAAATGACCTGAAAATTAGCAGGGGGGTATTATTAGATATTATCAAATAAAAGTGGGAAAATCTTCTAGAAAACTTTATTTATAATTCCTTTAAAAGGTTATGTTACAAAAAATGTGTGTGTATATATATATTAGCACTTTCGTAAATATTTTTCTTGTTTGTTGTTACTTTTCTCTCTTTTCATTTTTTTCTTTTTCTTTTTTTTTGTTCGTTTTTATTTTTTTTGTAACTTTTACAATTGTTGGGCCATTGATTAGTAAGTTGCTCATCACCTTCTTTCCTGATTTTTGAAAGAAATCAAGCTAGTTCATTCAGGTTTTAAAGGGTTAACCTGTGATCGAACTTGCAAGCTAGAAACACTTTTTGGCCAAACCTTCCCATTTTTTTTTGTAGTAATAAAGTAACAAAAAGGTTCAGGGGATATGTAATGGAGTAACAGTGAAAATTGACAGAAATATCAAAACTCAAGTTAAGTACAGATACTCTCGAAAAATACTGTGTTATGACAAAGTATTAGAACTTAATTATATTACACCAATGGTGTTTATCACTAGAGCTGACATTGTATTACAGCCTTCTACATGTGTTTTTATATGTGTTTCAGATGTGTTCTGATTATGAGAAGAGTCTGGTCCAGCCCGCCTACGAGAACGATGGCCTGGGCCCTCGAGCGCTGCCAGAGACCCACCCGCTGCTACAGGACTGGCAGGTGAAGGGTTAAACCATTAGGATGTTAGGTTAGGTTCTCTTCTGCTAGAGTGCCTTGATTTGGCTCCTTTTTCACTCTCTTGCTTCTCAACTGGGTCAAACTGAAGCTTATTAAGGTTTCACTATGTTGTTGATGAGGAGTAAAGAAAAGCATATTGTGCATTTTTGCCTTTGTGTGCTTTGTTTGTTATAATGTGCGTGACGAGTGTGTCAGTGCGCTGTTTGTGCAAACTCTTGTGTGTGCACGTATGAATACTAATGCGTGTCATTCAGTGGTTTCTAGTGAGAGAGACACACACAAAAATTTTCAGCTTGTCAAAAAACACGCTGCCCACTAAGTTGATGGCAGGTTGTTGACACACTTCCCACTGGCTCTTGGACAAGCGAACAGTATGCTTTTCAGCAAATCCATCTCTAGTTGCGTGTGTGTGTGTAATGGAGGGGCGGATGGGAGTGAGAGATATAAAGAGAGAGTGGGAGAGGGAGCGTGCACTTTCATGAAAGTCTGCTGAAAGCAAAAGGACGCACATGTGTGTCTGTGGACGTTAGGCAGAGAGAAAGTAACGATTGCAGCGCTGGTTTTGGGTCGGCAGCCGGGGGAGGCTGTCTAGCGGTGATGAAGTGCCTTGGATCCGCATCGTCTTCCCAGGAAGTGTTTTCCAGGTCACAGCAAATAAATCTCACAGGCGGGCATTTATCTTAATGGACACCCCTGTTCTCCTTCTGTCAGGCTGCAAACCACACCATATGGCTGCAGTCCAGAGGGAAGACTTCATCACACTGCTGCTTAGTCGCACCCATAGATAGGCCACACTCATTAAGTCGACTCTGCACATTTAGAGACAATCACACGCAGTCGGGGACTGGAGCAGGAGATACTGGTACCAGAGAAGGGAGGTGCCTAAAGAAGCAGGAGGAAGAGGTGTGATAGAAAGATGAAGTGTTCACGAGATGGGTCACTTGAGACAAGAGGTGATGAAATAGATTAGGGAGGGCGCAGCAGGTGTGTAATGCAGTTTAGGTGAAATTGTGCAGAGAAATAACTGTTTCATGCCCCCGTCTGTCCTCAGGCCTCCAACACAACACGGCCCAATGTAGAGGAGGGCATCACTCTGTTCTCCACGCTCCTCAATAACAAGCACTTCCTGATCACGTTTGTCCACGCCTTGGAGCAGCAGAAGGACTTCGCTGTACGAGACAGGTAAATGCATCAACTGATATGTGTTCTGGCAGTTAAACAAAAAAAAAAGCATCCGTCCAGATTGGCCGTAGGACATTCAATTGGTAGAACTCACAGATTTATAGTGGTGTTATACTGGATTGCACCATGTTGTGAAGTGTTTTTAAAGCTGCCATAAGCAATATTTTTTGTTAACAAGGGACGAAATGGCTACATGGTTGTGAAAGGTGTCACTTGTAAAGAATCCCTGAAGATCACCTAACGGTGGTTCACCTCAACTCTTAAAATAATATTGATAAACTTTATTCATATAGCACCTTTACAAATTGCTTTACAATAAAACTAAACACATTTGAAGGAGAATGAAACAAACTACAATGTCATTAAATGTCACAAAAGTAAATGATATGAAAAAAACATTAACATAGCAATAAAACAGCTTAAATAAAATCATGATATGCTTTTTGATAGAAGTTACATACATTTTCATGTGAGACTTTTTAGGGGAAACTATTCAGAGCGTTACCATCTTTCAGCTTATTGTTTTGGTTTTACGTCATCAACCTTGTTTCCAGGCACCATTTAGCATCTGTGTGAGATGCATCACGCTTACCACCAACTCCAGTGTAAACCCATTCACGTCATTAGAAGCTCAGAGCAACAGATGTTGTTTAGAAAGCGTGAAAGCTTGCTTTGGGTGGTGGGAGGGGAGGTGGATGGGTCAAACAAACACTAGATTTTGACCCAGGAGAGTGATGCTCAGGACTAAAAACAACAACACATCAATTGCAGTGTTTGTGGTGCTCAAAGCTGAGGGGCTTTTAACAGTTTGTTCCCTGAATCAAACTACTGACCCTTTACATGAATTGCCTCTCATGTCTAACGTTAACCAAACATAACCTTTTGTCAAGATATAATGCAAAAGGCTGTCCCCATCATTGTTTTGATAACACCTGGGCCTTCTTCAAAATACATCAAGGGAGGAGATCTTGTTGCTCTGAAGCTGGTGGAGACCAAAACAGAATTGTGACCAAAAAGTCAGTTAATGCAGATTTCACATTTTAAAAGGACAGTTCACCTCAAAACCACAAATGCATATATTTGTCCTCTTACCTGTAGTGTTGTTTATCAATCTAGATTTTTTCGCTGAGTTGCAAAGTCTTGGAGATACATGTAAATTAAGTGGCCTAAAAATTTGAAGCACATTTCAATACAACAGCTGCACAAACAGCAGCTTCACTACCATAAACATCTGAAGTAGAAGTCTAAAAGAAAATAAACTTTTTTAAAGCATGGTAGTATTTATTTGTGGTAGTTGTATTGCATTACATTGTATACAGAAGGTGTCTCTATTTCCTTAGTGTTTACCACATGAGCGTCTGTACTTCTCATGTCCATAGCTGCTGTATACAGCACAAAAATCTGTTTACGAGCCAGGAAAGTGGTTGCTCCAGTTTTGTAAACATGTGGTCATTTATCAGCATAACTGTTTGAGTCCTGATGTCCTAAAACTAGCAAGTCATTGTGGACAATCAGAGAAAAATTCCAGAGGCAAGACCACATCCCCGTCCCAGCTTAGCGTCAGCACTTACTGACTGATGTGGCCCCTTTCTTTCGGATTAAAGGGGCTTTGTTAGGGAAATCCCCTGCACCTCTGGACTTACTCATCCAGACACTCCCTGCATTAGATCAGCCCTTTATTTGGCTCTGCAGTCACAGGTGCTGTGGGGAGCACCAAACCTTGTTGTTTTTTCTGTAATGTAGTTATTTTTAAATCTCCACTGACCACACACACTGACAGGGCATGTTTGCAAGAGTGTGTTTTTGCTCATCTGTCTCCTCTGTTAATCTGTTTTCTCACCCCTCAGATGCAGCCTGGCGTCTCTGCTCACCATCGCCCTCCATGGTAAACTCGAGTACTACACCAGCATCATGAAAGATCTGCTGGTGGACCTGATTGATGCTTCTGCTTCCAAGAACCCCAAACTGATGCTGCGGCGCACTGAGTCCGTTGTGGAGAAAATGCTGACCAACTGGATGTCCATCTGCATGTACAGCTACCTCAAGGTGAGGCTGATGAAAGTTATGAGGCAGTTGATCATGAGTGGATTATGTGACACTGAGCACAGTTACGCAAAAGGACCCACCATCTCTCTAATGTAGGAGCAAGACACACAGACTTTGTGGTGGTTTTGCCTCTTTTTTGTTGCTTTTGTTGTTGTTTAATGGCTCATGTCTCTTTTAGGTCATTTTGTGTCTCTCTGATGTTATTTTTTGTCTTTTTCATTCCATGTCTCTGTAAGGTAATTTTATTTTTCTGTGATGTTATGTTTGTCTTTTTTGATTGTTTTATGTCTTTGTAGTTATTCTGTGTGTCTTTTAGGTCTTTTTTTGTCTTTGTGAGGTTAGTTTGTGTCTTTTTGAGGTCATCATTATGTTTCTTCCTGAGATAATTTTGTGTCCCTGTGAGGTTATTTTCTTTTGTCATTTTTGTTTGTTTTTCTCTCTTTGTAGCTGTTTTGTGTCTCTGTATAGTACCAATGTGTTTCTTTGTGGTCTTTCTGAGTCTTGTCCTGGTCAGTGCCTGTTCATTTGAGCAACATTTTACAGGTGAAGGTCAGGGGGTCCTTGGGCTTGGGCCTGGTAGGCCTGTTCCATCCATGGACTTGATTAAAAAGAATGACCACATATCTGATTTTTGACTCTGCCGCTCTTTCTCCATCTTCAGGAAACAGTGGGTGAGCCTTTCTTCCTGCTGCTGTGTGCAATCAAGCAGCAGATCAACAAGGGCTCCATAGACGCCATCACAGGGAAGGCCCGCTACACCCTCAATGAGGAGTGGCTGCTCCGAGAGAACATTGAAGCTAAGCCGCAGGTCTAATGCTTCACATGATCATCTTTCACATTCTCTGTTTAGCTTATTAGAGCTCAGAGGTCAATGTAAAACTTGCACGTTTGAATAAGTTGACTGAGAAAAAGTTTCACTTACGTTGAAACTTTGCAAAGTTTGAAATACATTGCTCTCTGTTTATTTTTGCAGAACATCAATGTGTCCTTCCAGGGCTGTGGCATGGACTCGCTGTCTGTCAGGGTCATGAACACCGACACAATCTGCCAGGTGAAGGAAAAAATCCTAGAAGCCTTTTATAAAAACCTGCCATTCTCCCAGTGGCCCCGAGCAGAGGATGTAGACCTGGGTAAGAGCATATTTTCTCTGATTATTTTCATCCATTCCCCTCCCCGGCCCTCTGAGATATAGTAATCTCCTTTGCAAAAGGTCAATTCCTCTCATGAAGCTCAACTAACCTGAGGCTGCAATATAATAAATGACAGAATGCATGGAGGAGAGTGTGCAGTCATAATCACAAAGAGTTATTGCTTTCAAAAGCTGCGGAGCCTGCAGAGCTGATTTGATTAATGGCCCGAGAATATTTCCACAGGTCGTGACACAGAGCATTAGAGCACGGCTGCTCTCTGTCTCGCATATTCTTTTCCAAATTTAGGATGAAATTGTCTAATAACACTCACCTCACTTGTCCTGTCTCTTTCCACTGCAGAGTGGTTCGACTCTGGCAGCAACAGTAAGCTCCTGCAGGACCTGGATAACTCCTCAGTGATGGAAGATGGCAGGAAGAAACTCAACACGGTCTTCCATTACCAGGTGTGTTTGTGTGAGACCACTGTGGTAGGTGTTGTAATGGTGTACCTGTATATGCCTGATATTGTAACAGCAGCAGTGGGGGTGTTGAAGGTGAAAACTCTTTGTAAATGGTGTCACTGGATGTCCATGGGTGGGAGGAGGATGCTCTCTGTTTCCGTGTGGCTGTGCACAGTTAGTTATGGAAGCCTCTGTCTGCTGTGGTGTGATGTTTCTCTTATGTACAGGTCATTTACTGCTGCAGAGCTGTAGCAGAGTAGCTACTTTTATCTTGTTATTATGCAGATTCTGCATTTAGGCACACAGTTTTCACAGTTTGTGTAATTATTACATTAACTTATTGAGAACTGTAATGTTTAAAGGAGCTGTAAGTGACCTTCAGAGCATTTATATAGACACAAACAGCTATTTGCTATGCAAACCATAGACTGTCTAAATAATGGACATAGCCACTGTAGTTCCAGCCATTTGTTTGTGTTATGTTTTTTTTGTTGGTATTGAAGCCTCGTGTTCGGCATTTCAGTTGTTTAGAACCAGAAGTGACCATTTCTGGGCAAAAGGTTGGAGCTGTGGAGGAGCGAGAGGTGGATCTGACTGAGAAGCTGAGGACACTATCAGCAGACAGCCTGTCGCTCAAAACAGCACGCCCTAAATTATGCGTAACTTTAAGCCTTAATAAAAATGTAAAAGGGGGACTTATATAAAAGCACAGTTTTCAAGAATGCTGAAATTACCTAGAAATTACCTATTTCTGCTGTAAAGTTGAGCCTTTAACATGTGGGTCTATGGGGTTAACTTGCTTCTGGAGCCCTTCTGTAAGCACTGTTGCCATTGTTAGCACTGTTCACTCTGTGAGTATTGTTAGCTGCTGATAATAAGCTTTACCACCACTATGTTGAGAGCTGTGTGCAGACAATCTCTGAATGATAGATATGCTCTGAATGTCATGCACAGCGCCTCTAAAAAATGTTAATGAAAACAATATAGAAATTTCAAAATAGTGATTTATTGATTAACAGTAATTGTGTTGCATGATTTCATCACTGATTACATGTTAATACTCAACTTAAAGATCCCCTCCAGAAAAAAGTGATTTAAAATAGAAGAAATGCTCTACTCTTAAGATTTTTTGTCTTTTTTCCACCAAAAGGATTACCTACCTTCTTAAAATTCTTTTTAACTCACTGAAAAACCCAGAATCTATGAATATGCAAATATTGTTCATTTCAGAAGTTTCAAGAGAAAAGGAAGCCCACACAATGAGCAGATGTCCCCTAAAAGATTATTTATTAAGTTACAATGTTTTGACATTATGTCTTTATCAGGTAATATGCACCTAACAATTATGATGTCGTAGTTGTACTTAATAAATTGTCTCTTGGGGAGGATCTATTCAGAGTGTGGGCGCCTTTTACTTTTGAAATTGTTTTTGCTTTTTTGCCTACGCACCTGACACCATGTCTCTGGTGTGCATACACAACCTTGAATTCTTTTTAAAAATACTGAACACAATATGTCTCTTACTTTCCTGAAAAGTCCATTCTCTGTGCAAGTTTCCAAATCCCATTTGAGTAAGTTGCATATTATATCACGACTGGCTTCCAATTAGTTGTGATGTCATAAAATCATGCTTGAAAGTATGAAGATGTATTAAACTCAGTTTTAAGGTGAGCATAGAGGTAAGCAGTTTAATGTAAAAACAAACTCTGCACATACAGTATGTCATTCTGCACAGTGAATGTCAAACATTCAAGTGTAGTAAGTAAAAAATAAGCAAAGCCCTTTTTTTCCAATGAAGGGGCTCTTAAATGATTTGTTGCATGTTGTGTTAACTGTTAGACATAGTCATTAATAGCAGTAGTTTAAATTTACCAAGTACATGGCCTAGTACTTTACAATGATAAATTAATTATTCGAAAGTTATCTTTTAAAGTGTGCCAGTGTAAATTGCAAAGTATTTGTTCAGTTAGTAAATAGTCTCCCTCAATACAGAAATGTGTTTTTTTACACATTCATCTGTTGATGGAGAAGTGTAATGTGGAAGCATGAAACCTCCACTGCACAAACTCTGAGAATAGACCAGAAGGAGGAGACTAGTGTCCAGCAGTTAAACGTTCAAAATAAACAATATATCTATACATATAGATTCTGGATTTTTTCAATGAGGGAATAAGAACATGTCGCTGTAAGAATTTGTAAGTAGTTTATAATCTTTTGTTGTGGAAAAAGAGTCTTTAATGCTCGAAAAACTCAACTTTCTCATGCTGTCTGTCTGAATATATCTGAATTCACCCTCTGTCTGAATCACTTTGATTTAGCACCTGTCTCTTTAAGCCCCCTCCCTAAAAAGCCTAATCTGCTCTGATTGGTCAATGTTTCCGGGTTTTCCACATCTGTGCTCTTGGCGTCTCTGCACCCTCATTGCAGCCAGGAGACTGTAATGGCACTGTAGCTGCAGTTTCTAACTTTGATACAGCATCACAATTTCAAGAAAGTCCTGATGGCTCATTTAAAGAACCCTTTGCCACTTTGGAGTGAGAGTTTTAATACTTTCACATGTAAGTATTATGAATATTTGTTTACCACAGAGTTTATTTTCTACAGCAATCCAAAAGCAAAAATCCCATCAGCTTTTTGAGGAGGGAACCAGGGCAAAGCTAACTTCCATGCAGAGGCACTGGGCATACAGTGCCCTGGGGCACTGTATGCTGGAAATTAATTAATCATCATTTGCATATCCAGTAAATGTACTTTAACATGCATTACTACTAAAAATAATGATAATATGCGTACATACACATTCTTTATTACATATACATTCATCAATTAAACAATAATGCAGAAAATTAAATTATTATGGATTATATTTGTAATAGAAATGGTAAGAAAAATATCCAAGCAACAAGTGAAATGTCATGTCCTGTATCCCACTAAGAATGCAGTTATGTGTTTGTTTATGTCTGCGTCCATTTGTGCCTGGGTAAACAGTTGCTCGGTGACCCTTGACCTCCGACCCTTTACCTGTACTTGTTAAGTGCTCTGTTTAGTTATTGCTGAGCCATGGGGACAGAGCTGTGAAAGCAGTGAGCTGCAGTGTGTACTAACAGTCTGGGTTCACTGGCAAAGCTGTTCAATCCATTTCACTGCGGGTTGACTTTAATGAGCCCAGCCAGGCTCCTGCAGACTCGCCACCACTCTTGATGCACGAAAGACTGACACACACGCACACACACAAACATACGCACCTCTCAACACTGTGCTCCCCTTGAGGGCATGCTTAATGATGCTGTTCTGGTGCACCCCAGCTCACCCCTGACCCCGTGCCCTCTGTCCTTTCTCGTCTTTCTTCCCTCCCTCCTCCTTCTTCTTCTCTTCCTTCACAGATCCCAGAGGGGGCATCGCTGGCCATGAGCATGAAAGACAAGCGAGAGAACACCCTGGGGAGAGGTACGTCACCTTCAAACACACCCACTCCCTGTCGCTCTGTCACACACACACACTTGGATAAATACACGCACTCACTCGATCACAGGAAATGGCACATGCTTAGCTGATCACGAGAACACGATACACTCATGTAAACATGCATGAAACCACACACCCTCTTGTCCCAGAACGACACAGCGGACATCTAAACAGACTCGCACCTAATAAATCACGACACTCCAGGAGTTATGCTACTGCTTCATTCAGAGCTCTGCGTTATAGATGTACTCCATTAGCAAAATGTCAGCTTGTGGGAAAAAATGTGACACAAGTGGGCCCATTGTCCAGCCCCGATCCGCAATATAATGACTGCGCTGCCTGTTGACAGATGAGTTTACATACAGCTTTTAATGGGCTTGTCCATCCGTTCGTCTGGGGTCTACCTTACATAATCAGTACCAGACCAGAGCTCAGTTCTGTTCGGGCTCTGTCCATCAAAGCCTCTCCTCTCATTCATACTGGGCCAAAAATAGGCTTATGTGGACCAAACCTGGCTCCGGCTTCAAAGCGTCAAGGGGGTGTTATGAGCCTGTAGTGCTCCCTGGCTAATATAAAACACTGTCCTGCCTGCCTGTGATCAGTGTTGAGGGTCTGGACTGGGGCCCGCTGGGCAGGAGCATCTCTGGCAGAGGCGGCTGTAATGAGCACACACTCACAATGCTGTTGTGTGTGTCTGCACAAATGCTTTTGTTTTTGCTGGTGCGTGTGTGCAATAATTTACTGTATTTGTTTGCTTTGAGCTTATGTTTGGACATGCGTACATGTATACGAGTTCATGCATGTGCACGAGTGTGTTTCTGTTTAGATCTATATATAAACCAGCAAGGTTTAATGCTTTTCCTGAGCGCTGGCCGAGCATTACCATCTCATTACACCGGCTCCAGAACCAATCACAGACTCTGTGTGTCTGTCTCCCCTAATCTCTCTCTTTTCTCTCTCCTTTCACTCGTAATCTTTCTCTTTCATTCTCTCAGACAGCTCCCCTCCCCTACCAGCCCACAGTCCACCTTAATCACTTTCTCCTCTCTCCCATGTACTCTATCTCCCTCGCTCTCCTGTCAATCTCCCTCTTGCATTTTTTTTCTCTCCCTCCCTATCTGTCACACTCCTCTGTGCTCCCTCCTCTTGTCTCCTCTCATTCTCTCAGGTCTCCACCTTGCTGATTGCACATTGTTTCGTGCTTTTTTCTCTCTCTTTCTCCCTAGTTAAAGATCTGGATACAGAGAAGTATGTACACTTGGTAAGTAATCCCCTCATAGGTAATCAGAATGTTTCTATAAGTGCCCTCTGAGTTTATTACCAGAGCTTTCCCTGTATGTGCCACAGTTAGTCAGCCCGGGGCAGGCATGACGACAGAGAGAATGGGGGGGTGACTGGAGGTGAAAAGGAAAGCTGCTGAGAGGACATGACAGCACTAATACTGCTTAAGCTCTTTTATAAACGTCAGCCAAGATATGGGCCCTTTGACTTTGGAATAATGAGTTCCTTGGAACACAATTTGCCGGGTGAATAGTTAGTTTTACAGGACAGTTCTGTGGTCCCTTTTTTCACACAAGTAGGAGGATTTTGACTGCCCCCCACCCCCCCCACCCCTATTCAGTGGTGTAATGTAATTAAGTACTATCACTTTGTTACAAACTTGTTTTTGTTGTTGTTATTATTACTATTATTATTATTAGTAGTATTTGATATGTTTGTCTTAGTTTTTTCTTTTGCCTAAAATATTTTATGTGGGATGGGATTGGATGGGATGGGGTTTGTGGATGATGTTTGTTCTGTTTAATTAAAATGAACAAAAAAGCCAATAAACATAATTGGAGAAGATAATAATATAAAACTGTTACAGTACTTTAGTATTTTTTGGGAGTATCTATGCTTAACTTGAGTTTTGATATTTCTGTCAACTTTCACTCCTCAACATTTCCTAAATATAATGTCCACTTTTACGACACTACATTTCACCAAGGTATTTTAGTATTTACCATAAAAGAGGGAGGAATGGAGGACAGGAGAAGGAGACATTGGAATAGGAGAGAAAACTTTTGTCCTTTAAATCCTTTAAGTAAAAAAAAAAAAAGGCTAATTTTTATTGAAGTGCAATGTGCTCTCCATTTTTACATTAGTGAAAGCTAGAAAAAATAAAAATAAAAAAATTCGGATTGCTTGCTTTTTAATAACAGCATTTACTTGAAGTAATATTGTAGTAGGTGGTCATAACTGCTACCAAAGTCATTTTCTGGTTAGCAATGTGTACTTTTACTCAAGTATGGCTTTTAGGTATTTTATCCACCTCTGCCCCTACTTAGACTTGTAAGAGCAAGTCAGAGACGTGATCCTGTACACAGCAACCAGAGAATTTCCCAACCTACCATCATTTCCTCAATTCTGTGTATTATTTAGCGCTTCAAAATACCCTGATGTGGTTTCTGGATCATGTGTCTAATGCAAGAAACAGAAAATCCCCCGTCTGACAACTTAGACAGCCGAGACAGTAAAGCACTCATTGAGATTTTCATGACAGGGTTTATTACTTCAACCTGTTTGAAGTATGTTGACATTTGGCCTCTGGTTTTTCAGGTCCTACCTCATGATGAGCTAATGGAAACCAAGAGGTCACACAGGCAGAGCCACCGCAAGAAGGTCCTGCCTGAAATCTACCTGACACGCCTGCTGTCAACCAAGGTGAACACAAGAAACATGAGACTGTTTGTCAACACAAAGTGACAGCATGATATCTAAGTCATCTTTCTATTTCTTGTTTTCATGCTCCATATTAGCCAACTTGAAACTCCCACATTCCATGAAACTGTATCTCTCTCGTATGCATGAACTGCCCTTTTCCTCTTCCTCCACAGGGAACTCTTCAGAAGTTTTTGGATGACCTCTTTCAAGCCATCCTCAGCATCCCTCCGGATCGCCCCCCTCTGGCTGTCAAATACTTTTTTGACTTCTTGGAGGAGCAGGCTGACAAACGGGGCATCACAGACCCAGACACCCTGCACATCTGGAAAACCAACAGGTAGACATCTAAACCCGGTGATTAAAGTCGCTTTCAGTGACCTCGCCGTGCAAGTGCAAGGCTTTAGGAGCTTATCTTTCCTCTCTCTGTGCAGTTTACCTCTGCGTTTCTGGGTGAACATCCTGAAGAATCCTCAGTTTGTGTTTGACATTGATAAGACGGATCACATGGACGCCTGTCTGTCTGTCATCGCCCAGGCCTTTATAGACGCCTGCTCTATTTCTGACCTGCAGCTTGGAAAGGTGAGATTATCTTTCTTATTTATCTGTCTATTTGTGTGTTGCAGGGTTTTCAAAGTCTGACACTGTGGGCTCCCCATTAGACAAAACTGAGAGAGCTGCACTCACAGACATGTGAGTGACATATGTGCCTCAGTTTGCGGTTTTCTAGCCTATAGTTATCCAAAGTATGCCAAATTACCTACTGTTTTTTGAAGGTTTTGCACCTACGCAACGTGCATATAAATATCCTTTTTTTAACATATAACCAACATCATAACCAAATTTTTCACAAATATCTAATAGGATAAAAGGGATGAAGTGATGATCTTTTATATACAAAACGTCAAAGGTCAACTTGACTATGATGTCATAAAGTTCTGCCAAAACACTTTTCTGGCCATTATTCAACACCATAACTTTGGAACAGAAAGAGAGACATTTGGTCAGATATTGAATTGGTGACACCTATTTTTGGTGTCCACCTTGAAACTGTGCTGATTGCTTACATCATCTGTGCTGTCAGGTTGAATATGTGTATGAAGCTTCAGTGTCTTCACAGATATGGCTCAAAACTGTAACTACAACTTGAATGGTTCACAGAGGCATACAACCACGAGGCGGTAATTTTAGATTTCCCTCTGATTTCTAAGAGGATTTATGGATGTTTATTTGTGATGTACATTGGAGATTATAATATAATCTGGATGTGTAAATCAACTAAATAAAAAAATGTACGTGAAGGATTGAATGAGTTATAACTCTGAGAAGGCGGACACATTTTGACACTCCTGTCCTTTTCACCTCACGCAGTATCTTTGCTTCACATCTCTGTGGGAGTTTGGCCACACACACACCTCTCGGGTCCCCATGTGAACCCTCATCCCTAAACCTTCAGACTGTCAGCTCCATCTACCTCTCCTCATGTTGTTTCAGCCGAGTCGGCTGATCCAAGGTCATGAGCACCAGGGATCTCTTTTTGTGCTGTGTGTGTGTGTGTGTGTGTTCAGCCGTGCATATGTCTGTCTGTCTGTCTGTCGGCATCTCTCTCTCTGTGTGTGTGTGTGTGTGTGTGTGTGTGTGTGTGTGTGTGCTTGCATGTCAATGTCCTCACTGCTCACAAATCCGTCTCATCCCTCAGACACCGTGACCCTGAGCACGCTCTGCTTCCTGTCTCTCTCTGACTGGCTTCCTCCCTGGAGGGAGCTGAGGACTCATCAAATGATGCTCCTCTTTCACTGAGAAACAGTCTGATTTATATACTTCAGTTCAGTGCCAAAGAGCCAGCACACTCACATCTGAAATATTCACATGTGCGTGCGGGCAGGGAGATACCTATGGATGGGAAGTCATACACAAAACCTCCAGCAGTGAGACTTTATGCACACTCTGCAGTGTCCTCATTAACATGTCACATCTGGCTGTGCACGTATTGTGAAGTCACCAGGTTCAAGGATATGGCCACATTCTCTCAGGTCAAGGAGACTGGCGTGACATACCTCTTCTTCGAGTGTTTACCGTAGCTTGTTTGTGCATGTGATGTCCTCGGGACAGGGTGGCAAAGGGTACAGGGTCTGGATTAGCAGGAGCACAGCAGGGGTGAGAGAGAGAGGGTTGGGAGGCTAAGCAACGCTTGCTGTTTCCACGGAAACCCTCTTATCTGGCGAGATGCAGACGTGGAGGGCCACGGGGTCACAGGGGGGTTACCAGGCAGATGGGCAAGCAGCAGGAAGTGACCTTGTGGAAAGGAAGAGACAGGGTTCCCTATCACAAGGAGCGAGTGTCGCTGCAGGCTTTCCACTCCCCCAGCACCTTAACACAAAAAAAACATGCACACACATGCAAACAAACACACACATTAGGTGACACAAATAACTCATGACACATAGAAATATTAAGGTGCGCTGTAAGCACATTCACTGATGCTGAAAGCTGAGGCTGGCCGTCTCTTTTTCCCCTGTCCTACTTTCCCTCTGTCCCTTTCTCTCTCACACACAGCACACAAAGGCCTACACACAGTCGCTCGCAACAGTAGTCACCACTAAAACCCGAGTGTGCCCACAACCTCTTAGCCCTGCTACTTTTCTTCTTGCTTGAATAAGCACCAGTGCGAGAGGCTGAAGTGAGTGTGGAGAAAGTGGCGGAGGTATGAAGGAGTTTTGTTTGGACAGGAATGTTCCTTCTCTGGCTCTGAAATTTTGTTGTGCAGAAAGGAAACGGTTCCCTCCCTCCATTGTCTCACTCTAGGCTGGTTTAGAGTTGGTCATCAACAAATGACATTCAGTCTAACAGCTATTTATTAGGACATAAGCATCTGATTGCAGACTGCACTACAAACCTCTTCATTCAAGACTGAGCTCCAGTGCTAAATTATTTATTCACCCTGAGAGGAGCGTCGCTTTTAGCCTCCTCCTGCTATAGCATTCAGTTGTACATGAACATTTTTAACATGTGTTCATGTTCATCCAATGTTGCGTGTCTCACTCTGTGCCAGAGGGGGTTAGTGAGCTCAAGGACAGTTTGTGTCACACTTACTAAGATTTGTACCACGGCATCAAATGGGCAGAGGCACACAGCTGAACTAAAATGCAAATAAATGGTTAAAATTGTCCCAATTGAAATGTGTTTTTTCTTCTCAGGACTCCCCTACCAACAAGCTGCTGTATGCAAAGGAAATCCCAGAGTATAAGAAGAGAGTGCAGTGCTACTACCAGCAGATACAGGATATGGCCCCTCTGAGTGAGCAGGAGATGAACGCTCACCTGGCTGAGGAGTCACGAGTGAGTAAAGTGTTAACGAAGTCCCTTTTTGTTTGTTATCTAGCTCCACAAAACTCTGCAATCGTACACAACTTTTATTTTGGAATCTAATCTAAGGCTGTTTTTTGTCCTGTAGAAATACCGAAATGAATTCAACACCAACCTGGCCTTGACGGAAATCTACAAATATGCCAAGAGATACAGAAACCAGGTAAGAGACGATATTCTTACCGTGTTTATGATCTTAGATTGAGATTAGATTTGTTACTCATGTTTAAACTGGCCCTCTGCACCTAAGTCAACCCCTTTTGCTGTTTTAAGTTGTACAGATGGTTATCAGAGCATGACTTATCAGCATGGAAGATCATGTGCATGTTGAGAGATGTACTGTAAACACTCTTACAGCCTGTCCCTTAATTGCCTCATCTTCCCAGCAGCAGCCACCATCTAATGTGTCCAATCCTTCCTTCCAGCCCACATATACCTTTCACCTAAAGCAAACAACATGCTGTTTACCCTCTCTTTACCCATCACCCCTATCTGTTAAATGACACGGTTAAGTTGCTGCTTTATATTTTGTGTTTCTCTTAGAACTAGCCCTCTTCAAGCCCCTGCTGTCCTCCCCCAATGTTCCCGCACTGCTGTGACTATTCTCAGGAGAGGCTTAGTCAGTGGTGACTTGCCTTAATGGAGCACTCTCATGATAATACCGTTTAGCTGCTTTCCTCTGTCATGCTACTGTACTGACGTGGGCCAGGGGCTTAGACTCCGATTCACAGAGCTCTGTGAATGGCCCCTGATTGCCTATTCTTTCGCACCAGCTCAGTTTGCTCTGCCTCATAGCACACTGCTGCTAAGAGCCCATAAATCCCACTGACACCGTGACAACTATTGGGCATGAAAAACAGAGCAGATGTGGGTTTTGTAAATATGTGAAGAGCAAAGGCTTTTGTGGTGTGGAGGCATGCGTGAAGGCTGGAGAAGAGGCTGAAGCACTTCACTTGTTCCTCTGCTGCTTTCTCTTTTCTCTCGCTCAACTTTCTATGTCCAGGCAGGTGGCTGATTTCTTCCCTCTCCCTCAGCAGACATTCTAAGTTCCATTTAAGACCTTTTTTCTTGCCAAAAACTTCACCTCATCGCCACCTTGAATATGCCTGTTACATTGGCAACACTTTAACTAATATAGTATTTTATCAAAAAAACTCATAGTATAGTTTTTCATAAAAACTTATACAATGTCATGAAAAATGTCGAAAAAACACATATAGTATAATAAATGTCACAAGACACCTGTCATAGTATACAAATTGAAAATAAAGGCCAAAAATGTCCAAAAACATCATACTTTACCATGTCAAAAAAATGGGCAACAAAGGCTATAGTATAGTATGTCGAAAAATGCCAAATTTTGACACGTCATAAAAATGACTGAAAACCACTTATTCTAGCCTGTAGAGACGTGTCATAGTATACTAAGTGGAAATAAAGTTCAAAAAAGTCCAAAGACATCAGAATTTAGCATGTCGAAAAAATGAGCAACAAAGGCTATAGTATAGTATGTCGAAAAATTACAAATTTTGACACGTCATAAAATGCCTGAAAACGACTTATTCTAGCGTGTAGAGACGTGCCATAGTATACAAAGTGGAAATAAAGTTCAAAAAAGTCCAAAAACATCATAATTTAGCATGTTGAAAAAATGGGCAACAAAGGCTATAGTATAGTATGTCGAAAAATGCCAAATTTTGACACGTCATAAAAATGGCTGGAAACCACTTATTCTAGCGTTTAGAGACGTGCCATAGTATACAAAGTGGAAATGAAGACCAAAAAAAGTCCAAAAACATCATAATTTTGCGTATCGAAAAAAATGGGCAACCACGGCTATAGTATAGTATGTCGAAAAATTACAAACTTTGACACGTCATAAAAATGACTGAAAACCACATATTATAGTTTGTAGAGATGTGTCATGGTGTACAATGTGGAAATAAAAGCCAAAAATGTCCAAAAACATCATAATTTAGCATGTCGAATAAATGGGCAACAAAGGCTATAGTATAGTATGTCGAAAAATGCCAAATTTTGACACGTCATAAAAATGGCTGAAAACCACTTATTCTAGCTTGTAGAGACGTGTCATAGTATACTAAGTGGAAATAAAGGCCCAAAATGTCCAAAAACATGATAATTTAGCATGTCGAAAAAATGAGCAACAAAGGCTAAAGTATAGTATGTCGAAAAATGCCAAATTTTGACACGTCATGAAAATGCCTGAAAACCACTTATTCTAGCTTGTAGAAACGTGCCATAGTATACAAAGTGGAAATAAGGTTAAAAAAAATCCAAAAACATCATAATTTAGCATGTCGAAAACATGGGCAACAAAGGCTATAGTATAGTATGTCTAAAAATGCCAAATTTTGACACGTCATGAAATTGGCTGAAAACCACTTATTCTAGCTTGTAGAGACGTGCCATAGTATACAAAGTGGAAATAAAAGCCCAAAATGTCCAAAAACATCATAATTTAGCATGTCGAAAAAATGGGCAACAAAGGCTATAGTATAGTATGTCGAAAAATGCCAAATTTTGACATGTCATAAAAATGGCTGAAAACCACTTATTATAGCCTGTAGAGACGTGCCAAAGAAAACAAAGTGGAAATAAAGGCCCAAAATGTCTAAAAACATCAGAATTTAGCAGGTCGAAAAAACTGGCAACAAAGGCTATTGTATAGTATGTCGAAAAATGCCAAATTTTGACACGTCATAAAAATGGCTGAAAACCACTTATTGTAGCTTGTAGAGACGTGCCATAGTATACTAAGTGGAAATGAAGACCAAAAATGTCCTAAAACATCATAATTTAGCATGTCAAGAAAAATGGGCAACAAAGGCTATAGTATAGTATGTCGAAAAATGCCAAATTTTGACACGTCTTAAAAATGGCTGAAAACCACTTATTCTAGCTTGTAGAGACGTGCCATAGTATACTAAGTGGAAATAAAGTTCAAAAAAGTCCAAAAACGGCAGAATTTAGCATGTCGAAAAAATGGGCAACAAAGGCTATAGTATAGTATGTCGAAAAATGCCAAATTTTGACACGTCTTAAAAATAGCTGAAAATCACTTATTATAGCATGTAGAGACGTGCCATAGTATACAAAGTGGAAATAAAGTTCAAAAAAGTCCAAAAACATCATAATTTAGCATGTCGAAAAAATGGGCAATAAAGGCTATAGTATAGTATGTCGAAAAATGCCAAATTTTGACACGTCTTAAAAATGGCTGAAAATCACTTATTATAGCTTGTAGAGACGTGCCATAGTATACTAAGTGGAAATGAAGACCAAAAATGTCCTAAAACATCATAATTTAGCATGTCAAGAAAAATGGGCAACAAAGGCTATAGTATAGTATGTCGAAAAATGCCAAATTTTGACACGTCATGAAAATGGCTGAAAACAACTTATTCTAGCCTGTAGAGACGTGCCATAGTATACAAAGTGGAAATAAAGGCCCAAAATGTCCAAAAACATCATAATTTAGCATGTCAAAAAAATGGGCAACAAAGGCTATAGTATAGTATGTCGAAAAATGACAACTTTTGACACGTCATGAAAATGGCTGAAAACCACTTATTCTAGCTTGTAGAGATGTGCCATAGTATACAAAGTGGAAATGAAAACCAAAAATGTCCAAAAACATCATAATTTAGCATGTCGAAAAAATGGGCAACAAAGGCTATAGTATAGTATGTCGAAAAATGCCAAATTTTGACACGTCATAAAAATGGCTGAAAACCACTTATTCTAGCTTGTAGAGACGTGCCATAGTATACAAAGTGGAAATAAAGGCCCAAAATGTCCAAAAACATCATAATTTAGCATGTCGAAAAAACTGGCAACAAAGGCTATAGTATAGTATGTCGAAAAATTACAAATTTTGACACGTCATAAAAATGGCTGAAAACCACTTATTCTAGCTTGTAGAGATGTGTCATAGTATACTAAGTGGAAATAAAGGCTAAAAAAGTCCAAAAACATCATAATTTAGCATGTCGAAAAAATGGGCAACAAAGGCTATAGTATAGTATGTTGAAAAATGCCAAATTTTGACATGTCATGAAAATGGCTGAAACCACTTATACTAGCCTGTAGAGACGTGCCATAGCATACAAAGTGGAAATAAAGGCCCAAAATATCTAAAAACATCATAATTTAGCATGTCGAAAAAATGGGCAACAAAGGCTATAGTATAGTATGTCGAAAAATGCCAAATTTTGACACGTCTTAAAAATGGCTGTAAACCACTTATTGTAGCTTGTAGAGACGTGCCATAGTATACTAAGTGGAAATGAAGACCAAAAATGTCCTAAAACATCATAATTTAGCATGTCAAGAAAAATGGGCAACAAAGGCTATAGTATAGTATGTCGAAAAATGCCAAATTTTGACACGTCTTAAAAATGGCTGAAAAGCACTTATTCTAGCTTGTAGAGACGTGCCATAGTATACAAAGTGGAAATAAAGTTCAAAAAAGTCCAAAAACATCATAATTTAGCATGTCGAAAAAATGGGCAACAAAGGCTATAGTATAGTATGTCGAAAAATGCCAAATTTTGACACGTCTTAAAAATGACTGAAAACCACTTATTCTAGCTTGTAGAGACGTGCCATAGTATACAAAGTGGAAATAAAGTTCAAAAAAGTCCAAAAACGGCAGAATTTAGCATGTCGAAAAAATGGGCAACAAAGGCTATAGTATAGTATGTCGAAAAATGCCAAATTTTGACACGTCTTAAAAATAGCTGAAAATCACTTATTATAGCATGTAGAGACGTGCCATAGTATACAAAGTGGAAATAAAGTTCAAAAAAGTCCAAAAACATCATAATTTAGCATGTCGAAAAAATGGGCAACAAAGGCTATAGTATAGTATGTCGAAAAATGCCAAATTTTGACACGTCTTAAAAATGGCTGAAAATCACTTATTATAGCTTGTAGAGACGTGCCATAGTATACTAAGTGGAAATGAAGACCAAAAATGTCCTAAAACATCATAATTTAGCATGTCAAGAAAAATGGGCAACAAAGGCTATAGTATAGTATGTCGAAAAATGCCAAATTTTGACACGTCATGAAAATGGCTGAAAACAACTTATTCTAGCCTGTAGAGACGTGCCATAGTATACAAAGTGGAAATAAAGGCCCAAAATGTCCAAAAACATCATAATTTAGCATGTCAAAAAAATGGGCAACAAAGGCTATAGTATAGTATGTCGAAAAATGACAAATTTTGACACGTCATGAAAATGGCTGAAAACCACTTATTCTAGCTTGTAGAGATGTGCCATAGTATACAAAGTGGAAATGAAGACCAAAAATGTCCAAAAACATCATAATTTAGCATGTCGAAAAAATGGGCAACAAAGGCTATAGTATAGTATGTCGAAAAATGCCAAATTTTGACACGTCATAAAAATGGCTGAAAACCACTTATTCTAGCTTGTAGAGACGTGCCATAGTATACAAAGTGGAAATAAAGGCCCAAAATGTCCAAAAACATCATAATTTAGCATGTCGAAAATACTGGCAACAAAGGCTATAGTATAGTATGTCGAAAAATGCCAAATTTTGACACGTCATAAAAATGGCTGAAAACCACTTATTCTAGCTTGTAGAGATGTGTCATAGTATACTAAGTGGAAATAAAGGCTAAAAAAGTCCAAAAACATCATAATTTAGCATGTCGAAAAAATGGGCAACAAAGGCTATAGTATAGTATGTTGAAAAATGCCAAATTTTGACATGTCATGAAAATGGCTGAAACCACTTATACTAGCCTGTAGAGACGTGCCATAGCATACAAAGTGGAAATAAAGGCCCAAAATGTCTAAAAACATCATAATTTAGCATGTCAAGAAAAATGGGCAACAAAGGCTATAGTATAGTATGTCGAAAAATGCCAAATTTTGACACGTCTTAAAAATGGCTGAAAAGCACTTATTCTAGCTTGTAGAGACGTGCCATAGTATACAAAGTGGAAATAAAGTTCAAAAAAGTCCAAAAACATCATAATTTAGCATGTCGAAAAAATGGGCAACAAAGGCTATAGTATAGTATGTCGAAAAATGCCAATTTTTGACACGTCTTAAAAATGGCTGAAAACCACTTATTCTAGCCTGTAGAGACGTGCCATAGTATACAAAGTGGAAATAAAGGCCCAAAATGTCCAAAAACATCAGAATTTGGTATGTCGAAAAAACTGGCAACAAAGGCTATAGTATAGTATGTCGAAAAATGCCAAATTTTGACACGTCTTAAAAATGGCTGAAAACCACTTATTATAGCTTGTAGAGACATGCCATAGTATACAAAGTAGAAATAAAGGCCCAAAATGTCCAAAAACCTCATAATTTAGCATGTTGAAAAAATGGGTAACAAATGCTATAGTATAGTATGTCGAAAAATGACACATTCTGACACGTCATAAAAATGGCTGAAAACCACTTATTATAGCTTGTAGAGATGTGTCATAGTATACTAAGTGGAAATAAAGGCCAAAAAAGTCCAAAAACATCATAATTTAGCATGTCGAAAAAATGGGCAACAAAGGCTATAGTATAGTATGTCGAAAAATTACAAATTTTGGCACGTCATGAAAATGCCTGAAAACGACTTATTCTAGCTTGTAGAGACGTGCCATAGTATACAAAGTGGAAATAAAGTTCAAAAAAGTCCAAAAACATCATAATTTAGCATGTCGAAAAAACTGGCAACAAAGGCTATAGTATAGTATGTCGAAAAATGCCAAATTTTGACACGTCTTAAAAATGGCTGAAAACAACTTATTCTAGCTTGTAGAGACGTGTCATAGTATACAAAGTGGAAATAAAGGCCCAAAATGTCCAAAAACATCATAATTTAGCATGTCAAAAAAAATGGGC
This sequence comes from Plectropomus leopardus, assembly GCF_026936395.1. Classification (NCBI taxonomy): domain Eukaryota; kingdom Metazoa; phylum Chordata; class Actinopteri; order Perciformes; family Serranidae; genus Plectropomus; species Plectropomus leopardus. The sequence goes on along the minus strand of NC_142184.1, from coordinate 13,875,269 downwards.
AACAAAGGCTATAGTATAGTATGTCGAAAAATGCCAAATTTTGACACGTCATAAAAATGGCTGAAAACCACTTATTCTAGCTTGTAGAGACGTGCCATAGTATACAAAGTGGAAATAAAGTCCAAAAAAGTCCAAAAACATCATAATTTAGCATGTCGAAAAAATGGGCAACAAAGGCTATAGTATAGTATGTCGAAAAATGACAAATTTTGACACGTCATAAAAATGGCTGAAAACCACTTATTCTAGCCTGTAGAGACGTGCCATAGTATACAAAGTGGAAATAAAGGCCCAAAATGTCCAAAAACATCAGAATTTAGTATGTCGAAAAAACTGGCAACAAAGGCTATAGTATAGTATGTCGAAAAATGCCAAATTTTGACACGTCTTAAAAATGGCTGAAAACCACTTATTCTAGCTTGTAGAGACGTGCCATAGTATACAAAGTAGAAATAAAGGCCCAAAATGTCCAAAAACCTCATAATTTAGCATGTCGAAAAAATGGGCAACAAAGGCTATAGTATAGTATGTCGAAAAATGACAAATTTTGACACGTCATAAAAATGGCTGAAAACCACTTATTCTAGCCTGTAGAGACGTGCCATAGTATACAAAGTGGAAATAAAGTTCAAAAAAGTCCAAAAACATCAGAATTTAGCATGTCGAAAAAATTGGCAACAAAGGCTATAGTATAGTATGTCGAAAAATGCCAAATTTTGACACGTCATAAAAATGGCTGAAAACCACTTATTCTAGCCTGTAGAGACGTGCCATAGTATACAAAGTGGAAATAAAGGCCCAAAATGTCCAAAAACATCAGAATTTAGTATGTCGAAAAAACTGGCAACAAAGGCTATAGTATAGTATGTCGAAAAATGCCAAATTTTGACACGTCTTAAAAATGGCTGAAAACCACTTATTATAGCTTGTAGAGACGTGCCATAGTATACAAAGTAGAAATAAAGGCCCAAAATGTCCAAAAACCTCATAATTTAGCATGTCGAAAAAATGGGCAACAAAGGCTATAGTATAGTATGTCGAAAAATGCCAAATTTTGACACGTCATGAAAATGGCTGAAAACAACTTATTATAGCTTGTAGAGACGTGCCATAGTATACAAAGTGGAAATAAAGTTCAAAAAAGTCCAAAAACATCATAATTTAGCATGTCGAAAAAATGGGCAACAAAGGCTATAGTATAGTATGTCGAAAAATGACAAATTTTGACACGTCATAAAAATGGCTGAAAACCACTTATTCTAGCCTGTAGAGACGTGCCATAGTATACAAAGTGGAAATAAAGTTCAAAAAAGTCCAAAAACATCAGAATTTAGCATGTCGAAAAAATGGGCAACAAAGGCTATAGTATAGTATGTCGAAAAATGCCAAATTTTGACACGTCATAAAAATGGCTGAAAACCACTTATTCTAGCCTGTAGAGACGTGCCATGGTATACAAAGTGGAAATAAAGGCCAAAATGTCCAAAACATCAGAATTTAGTATGTCGAAAAAACTGGCAACAAAGGCTATAGTATAGTATGTCGAAAAATGCCAAATTTTGACACGTCTTAAAAATGGCTGAAAACCACTTATTCTAGCGTTTAGAGACGTGTCATAGTATACAAAGTGGAAATAAAGGCCCAAAATGTCCAAAAACATCATAATTTAGCATGTCAAAAAAAATGGGCAACAAAGGCTATAGTATAGTATGTCGAAAAATGACAAATTTTGACACGTCATAAAAATGGCTGAAAACCACTTATTCTAGCTTGTAGAGACGTGCCATAGTATACAAAGTGGAAATAAAGTTCAAAAAAGTCCAAAACATCATAATTTAGCATGTCGAAAAAATTGGCAACAAAGGCTATAGTATAGTATGTCAAAAAATGCCAAATTTTGACACATCATAAAATGGCTGAAAACCACTTATTCTAGCCTGTAGAGACGTGCCATAGTATACAAAGTGGAAATAAAGTTCAAAAAGTCCAAAACATCATAATTTAGCATGTCGAAAAATGGGCAACAAAGGCTATAGTATAGTATGTCGAAAAATGCCAAATTTTGACACGTCATAAAAATGGCTGAAAACCACTTATTCTAGCCTGTAGAGACGTGCCATAGTATACAAAGTGGAAATAAAGGCCCAAAATGTCCAAAAACATCAGAATTTAGTATGTCGAAAAAACTGGCAACAAAGGCTATAGTATAGTATGTCGAAAAATGCCAAATTTTGACACGTCTTAAAAATGGCTGAAAACCACTTATTCTAGCTTGTAGAGACGTGTCATAGTATACAAAGTGGAAATAAAGGCCCAAAATGTCCAAAAACATCATAATTTAGCATGTCAAAAAAAATGGGCAACAAAGGCTATAGTATAGTATGTCGAAAAATGCCAAATTTTGACACGTCATAAAAATGGCTGAAAACCACTTGTTATAGCTTGTAGAGACGTGTCATAGTATACAAAGTGGAAATAAAGGCCCAAAATGTCCAAAAACATCATAATTTAGCATGTCAAAAAAAATGGGCAACAAAGGCTATAGTATAGTATGTCGAAAAATGCCAAATTTTGACACGTCATAAAAATGGCTGAAAACCACTTATTCTAGCTTGTAGAGACGTGCCATAGTATACAAAGTGGAAATAAAGTCCAAAAAAGTCCAAAAACATCATAATTTAGCATGTCGAAAAATGGGCAACAAAGGCTATAGTATAGTATGTCGAAAAATTTCAAATTTTGACACGTCATATAAATGGCTGAAAACCACTTATTCTAGCCTGTAGAGACGTGCCATAGTATACAAAGTGGAAATGAAGTTCAAAAAAGTCCTAAAACATCATAATTTAGCATGTCGAAAAAATGGGCAACAAAGGCTATAGTATAGTATGTCGAAAAATGCCAAATTTTGACACGTCATAAAAATGGCTGAAAACCACTTATTATAGCGTTTAGAGACGTGCCATAGTATACAAAGTGGAAATAAAGTTCAAAAAAGTCCAAAAACATCATAATTTAGCATGTCGAAAAAATGGGCAACAAAGGCTATAGTATAGTATGTCGAAAAATGCCAAATTTTGACACATCATAAAAATGGCTGAAAACCACTTATTCTAGCGTTTAGAGACGTGCCATAGTATACAAAGTGGAAATAAAGTTCAAAAAAGTCCTAAAACATCATAATTTAGCATGTCGAAAAAATGGGCAACAAAGGCTATAGTATAGTATGTCGAAAAATGCCAAATTTTGACACGTCATAAAAATGGCTGAAAACCACTTATTCTAGCCTGTAGAGACGTGCCATAGTATACAAAGTGGAAATGAAGTTCAAAAAAGTCCTAAAACATCATAATTTAGCATGTCGAAAAAATGGGCAACAAAGGCTACAGTATAGTATGTCGAAAAATGCCAAATTTTGACACATCATAAAAATGGCTGAAAACCACTTATTCTAGCATTTAGAGACGTGCCATAGTATACAAAGTGGAAATAAAGTTCAAAAAAGTCCTAAAACATCATAATTTAGCATGTCGAAAAAATGGGCAACAAAGGCTATAGTATAGTATGTCGAAAAATGCCAAATTTTGACACGTCATAAAAATGGCTGAAAACCACTTATTCTAGCCTGTAGAGACGTGCCATAGTATACAAAGTGGAAATAAAGGCCCAAAATGTCCAAAAACATCAGAATTTAGTATGTCGAAAAAACTGGCAACAAAGGCTATAGTATAGTATGTCGAAAAATGCCAAATTTTGACACGTCTTAAAAATGGCTGAAAACCACTTATTATAGCTTGTAGAGACGTGTCATAGTATACAAAGTGGAAATAAAGGCCCAAAATGTCCAAAAACATCATAATTTAGCATGTCAAAAAAAATGGGCAACAAAGGCTATAGTATAGTATGTCGAAAAATGCCAAATTTTGACACGTCATAAAAATGGCTGAAAACCACTTATTCTAGCTTGTAGAGACGTGCCATAGTATACAAAGTGGAAATAAAGTCCAAAAAAGTCCAAAAACATCATAATTTAGCATGTTGAAAAAATGGGCAACAAAGGCTATAGTATAGTATGTCGAAAAATGCCAAATTTTGACACGTCATAAAATGGCTGAAAACCACTTATTCTAGCCTGTAGAGACGTGCCATAGTATACAAAGTGGAAATAAAGTTCAAAAAAGTCCAAAAACATCATAATTTAGCATGTCGAAAAAATGGGCAACAAAGGCTATAGTATAGTATGTCGAAAAATGCCAAATTTTGACACATCATAAAAATGGCTGAAAACCACTTATTCTAGCTGCTTAGAGACGTGCCATAGTATACAAAGTGGAAATAAAGTTCAAAAAAGTCCAAAAACATCATAATTTAGCATGTCGAAAAAATGGGCAACAAAGGCTATAGTATAGTATGTCGAAAAATGCCAAATTTTGACACGTCATAAAAATGGCTGAAAACCACTTATTCTAGCCTGTAGAGACGTGCCATAGTATACAAAGTGGAAATAAAGTCCAAAAAAGTCCAAAAACATCATAATTTAGCATGTCGAAAAAATGGGCAACAAAGGCTAAAGTATAGTATGTCAAAAATGCCAAATTTTGACACATCATAAAAATGGCTGAAAACCACTTATTATAGCTTGTAGAGGCGTGCCATAGTATACAAAGTGGAAATAAAGTTCAAAAAAGTCCTAAAACATCATAATTTAGCATGTCGAAAAAATGGGCAACAAAGGCTATAGTATAGTATGTCGAAAAATGCCAAATTTTGACACGTCATAAAAATGGCTGAAAACCACTTATTCTAGCCTGTAGAGACGTGCCATAGTATACAAAGTGGAAATAAAGGCCCAAAATGTCCAAAAACATCAGAATTTAGTATGTCGAAAAAACTGGCAACAAAGGCTATAGTATAGTATGTCGAAAAATGCCAAATTTTGACACGTCTTAAAAATGGCTGAAAACCACTTATTCTAGCTTGTAGAGACGTGTCATAGTATACAAAGTGGAAATAAAGGCCCAAAATGTCCAAAAACATCATAATTTAGCATGTCAAAAAAAATGGGCAACAAAGGCTATAGTATAGTATGTCGAAAAATGCCAAATTTTGACACGTCATAAAAATGGCTGAAAACCACTTATTCTAGCTTGTAGAGACGTGCCATAGTATACAAAGTGGAAATAAAGTCCAAAAAAGTCCAAAAACATCATAATTTAGCATGTCGAAAAAATGGGCAACAAAGGCTATAGTATAGTATGTCGAAAAATGCCAAATTTTGACACGTCATAAAAATGGCTGAAAACCACTTATTCTAGCCTGTAGAGACGTGCCATAGTATACAAAGTGGAAATAAAGGCCCAAAATGTCCAAAAACATCAGAATTTAGTATGTCGAAAAAACTGGCAACAAAGGCTATAGTATAGTATGTCGAAAAATGCCAAATTTTGACACGTCTTAAAAATGGCTGAAAACCACTTATTCTAGCTTGTAGAGACGTGTCATAGTATACAAAGTGGAAATAAAGGCCCAAAATGTCCAAAAACATCATAATTTAGCATGTCAAAAAAAATGGGCAACAAAGGCTATAGTATAGTATGTCGAAAAATGCCAAATTTTGACACGTCATAAAAATGGCTGAAAACCACTTATTCTAGCTTGTAGAGACGTGCCATAGTATACAAAGTGGAAATAAAGTCCAAAAAAGTCCAAAAACATCATAATTTAGCATGTCGAAAAAATGGGCAACAAAGGCTATAGTATAGTATGTCGAAAAATGCCAAATTTTGACACGTCATAAAAATGGCTGAAAACCACTTATTCTAGCCTGTAGAGACGTGCCATAGTATACAAAGTGGAAATGAAGTTCAAAAAAGTCCTAAAACATCATAATTTAGCATGTCGAAAAAATGGGCAACAAAGGCTATAGTATAGTATGTCGAAAAATGCCAAATTTTGACACGTCATAAAAATGGCTGAAAACCACTTATTCTAGCGTTTAGAGACGTGCCATAGTATACAAAGTGGAAATAAAGTTCAAAAAAGTCCAAAAACATCATAATTTAGCATGTCGAAAAAATGGGCAACAAAGGCTATAGTATAGTATGTCGAAAAATGCCAAATTTTGACACGTCATAAAAATGGCTGAAAACAACTTATTATAGCTTGTAGAGACGTGCCATAGTATACAAAGTGGAAATAAAGGCCCAAAATGTCCAAAAACATCAGAATTTAGTATGTCGAAAAAACTGGCAACAAAGGCTATAGTATAGTATGTCGAAAAATGCCAAATTTTGACACGTCTTAAAAATGGCTGAAAACCACTTATTATAGCTTGTAGAGACGTGCCATAGTATACAAAGTGGAAATAAAGGCCCAAAATGTCCAAAAACATCATAATTTAGCATGTCGAAAAAATGGGCAACAAAGGCTATAGTATAGTATGTCGAAAAATGCCAAATTTTGACACGTCATGAAAATGGCTGAAAACAACTTATTATAGCTTGTAGAGACGTGCCATAGTATACAAAGTGGAAATAAAGTTCAAAAAAGTCCTAAAACATCATAATTTAGCATGTCGAAAAAATGGGCAACAAAGGCTATAGTATAGTATGTCGAAAAATGACAAATTTTGACACGTCATAAAAATGGCTGAAAACCACTTATTCTAGCCTGTAGAGACGTGCCATAGTATACAAAGTGGAAATAAAGGCCCAAAATGTCCAAAAACATCAGAATTTAGTATGTCGAAAAAACTGGCAACAAAGGCTATAGTATAGTATGTCGAAAAATGCCAAATTTTGACACGTCTTAAAAATGGCTGAAAACCACTTATTCTAGCTTGTAGAGACGTGTCATAGTATACAAAGTGGAAATAAAGGCCCAAAATGTCCAAAAACATCATAATTTAGCATGTCAAAAAAAATGGGCAACAAAGGCTATAGTATAGTATGTCGAAAAATGCCAAATTTTGACACGTCATAAAAATGGCTGAAAACCACTTATTCTAGCTTGTAGAGACGTGCCATAGTATACAAAGTGGAAATAAAGTCCAAAAAAGTCCAAAAACATCATAATTTAGCATGTCGAAAAAATGGGCAACAAAGGCTATAGTATAGTATGTCGAAAAATGCCAAATTTTGACACGTCATAAAAATGGCTGAAAACCACTTATTCTAGCCTGTAGAGACGTGCCATAGTATACAAAGTGGAAATGAAGTTCAAAAAAGTCCTAAAACATCATAATTTAGCATGTCGAAAAAATTGGCAACAAAGGCTATAGTATAGTATGTCAAAAAATGCCAAATTTTGACACATCATAAAAATGGCTGAAAACCACTTATTCTAGCGTTTAGAGACGTGCCATAGTATACAAAGTGGAAATAAAGTTCAAAAAAGTCCTAAAACATCATAATTTAGCATGTCGAAAAAATGGGCAACAAAGGCTATAGTATAGTATGTCGAAAAATGCCAAATTTTGACACGTCATAAAAATGGCTGAAAACCACTTATTCTAGCCTGTAGAGACGTGCCATAGTATACAAAGTGGAAATAAAGGCCCAAAATGTCCAAAAACATCAGAATTTAGTATGTCGAAAAAACTGGCAACAAAGGCTATAGTATAGTATGTCGAAAATGCCAAATTTTGACATCGTCTTAAAATGGCTGAAAACCACTTATTCTAGCTTGTAGAGACGTGTCATAGTATACAAAGTGGAAATAAAGGCCCAAAATGTCCAAAAACATCATAATTTAGCATGTCAAAAAAAATGGGCAACAAAGGCTATAGTATAGTATGTCGAAAAATGCCAAATTTTGACACGTCTTAAAAATGGCTGAAAACCACTTGTTATAGCTTGTAGAGACGTGTCATAGTATACAAAGTGGAAATAAAGGCCCAAAATGTCCAAAAACATCATAATTTAGCATGTCAAAAAAAATGGGCAACAAAGGCTATAGTATAGTATGTCGAAAAATGCCAAATTTTGACACGTCATAAAAATGGCTGAAAACCACTTATTCTAGCTTGTAGAGACGTGCCATAGTATACAAAGTGGAAATAAAGTCCAAAAAAGTCCAAAAACATCATAATTTAGCATGTCGAAAAAATGGGCAACAAAGGCTATAGTATAGTATGTCGAAAAATTTCAAATTTTGACACGTCATATAAATGGCTGAAAACCACTTATTCTAGCCTGTAGAGACGTGCCATAGTATACAAAGTGGAAATGAAGTTCAAAAAAGTCCTAAAACATCATAATTTAGCATGTCGAAAAAATGGGCAACAAAGGCTATAGTATAGTATGTCGAAAAATGCCAAATTTTGACACGTTATAAAAATGGCTGAAAACCACTTATTATAGCGTTTAGAGACGTGCCATAGTATACAAAGTGGAAATAAAGTTCAAAAAAGTCCAAAAACATCATAATTTAGCATGTCGAAAAAATGGGCAACAAAGGCTACAGTATAGTATGTCGAAAAATGCCAAATTTTGACACATCATAAAAATGGCTGAAAACCACTTATTCTAGCGTTTAGAGACGTGCCATAGTATACAAAGTGGAAATAAAGTTCAAAAAAGTCCTAAAACATCATAATTTAGCATGTCGAAAAAATGGGCAACAAAGGCTATAGTATAGTATGTCGAAAAATGCCAAATTTTGACACGTCATAAAATGGCTGAAAACCACTTATTCTAGCCTGTAGAGACGTGCCATAGTATACAAAGTGGAAATGAAGTTCAAAAAAGTCCTAAAACATCATAATTTAGCATGTCGAAAAAATGGGCAACAAAGGCTACAGTATAGTATGTCGAAAAATGCCAAATTTTGACACATCATAAAAATGGCTGAAAACCACTTATTCTAGCATTTAGAGACGTGCCATAGTATACAAAGTGGAAATAAAGTTCAAAAAAGTCCTAAAACATCATAATTTAGCATGTCGAAAAAATGGGCAACAAAGGCTATAGTATAGTATGTCGAAAAATGCCAAATTTTGACACGTCATAAAAATGGCTGAAAACCACTTATTCTAGCCTGTAGAGACGTGCCATAGTATACAAAGTGGAAATAAAGGCCCAAAATGTCCAAAAACATCAGAATTTAGTATGTCGAAAAAACTGGCAACAAAGGCTATAGTATAGTATGTCGAAAAATGCCAAATTTTGACACGTCTTAAAAATGGCTGAAAACCACTTATTATAGCTTGTAGAGACGTGTCATAGTATACAAAGTGGAAATAAAGGCCCAAAATGTCCAAAAACATCATAATTTAGCATGTCAAAAAAAATGGGCAACAAAGGCTATAGTATAGTATGTCGAAAAATGCCAAATTTTGACACGTCATAAAAATGGCTGAAAACCACTTATTCTAGCTTGTAGAGACGTGCCATAGTATACAAAGTGGAAATAAAGTCCAAAAAAGTCCAAAAACATCATAATTTAGCATGTTGAAAAAATGGGCAACAAAGGCTATAGTATAGTATGTCGAAAAATGCCAAATTTTGACACGTCATAAAAATGGCTGAAAACCACTTATTCTAGCCTGTAGAGACGTGCCATAGTATACAAAGTGGAAATAAAGTTCAAAAAAGTCCAAAAACATCATAATTTAGCATGTCGAAAAAATGGGCAACAAAGGCTATAGTATAGTATGTCGAAAAATGCCAAATTTTGACACATCATAAAAATGGCTGAAAACCACTTATTCTAGCGTTTAGAGACGTGCCATAGTATACAAAGTGGAAATAAAGTTCAAAAAAGTCCTAAAACATCATAATTTAGCATGTCGAAAAAATGGGCAACAAAGGCTATAGTATAGTATGTCGAAAAATGCCAAATTTTGACACGTCATAAAAATGGCTGAAAACCACTTATTCTAGCCTGTAGAGACGTGCCATAGTATACAAAGTGGAAATAAAGGCCCAAAATGTCCAAAAACATCAGAATTTAGTATGTCGAAAAAATGGGCAACAAAGGCTATAGTATAGTATGTCGAAAAATGACAAATTTTGACACGTCATAAAAATGGCTGAAAACCACTTATTATAGCTTGTAGAGACGTGCCATAGTATACAAAGTAGAAATAAAGGCCCAAAATGTCCAAAAACCTCATAATTTAGCATGTCGAAAAAATGGGCAACAAAGGCTATAGTATAGTATGTCGAAAAATGCCAAATTTTGACACGTCATGAAAATGGCTGAAAACAACTTATTATAGCTTGTAGAGACGTGCCATAGTATACAAAGTGGAAATAAAGGCCCAAAATGTCCAAAAACATCAGAATTTAGTATGTCGAAAAAACTGGCAACAAGGGCTATAGTATAGTATGTCGAAAAATGCCAAATTTTGACACGTCTTAAAAATGGCTGAAAACCACTTATTATAGCTTGTAGAGACGTGCCATAGTATACAAAGTAGAAATAAAGGCCCAAAATGTCCAAAAACCTCATAATTTAGCATGTCGAAAAAATGGGCAACAAAGGCTATAGTATAGTATGTCGAAAAATGCCAAATTTTGACACGTCATGAAAATGGCTGAAAACAACTTATTATAGCTTGTAGAGACGTGCCATAGTATACAAAGTGGAAATAAAGTTCAAAAAAGTCCTAAAACATCATAATTTAGCATGTCGAAAAAATGGGCAACAAAGGCTATAGTATAGTATGTCGAAAAATGACAAATTTTGACACGTCATAAAAATGGCTGAAAACCACTTATTCTAGCCTGTAGAGACGTGCCATAGTATACAAAGTGGAAATAAAGGCCCAAAATGTCCAAAAACATCAGAATTTAGTATGTCGAAAAAACTGGCAACAAAGGCTATAGTATAGTATGTCGAAAAATGCCAAATTTTGACACGTCTTAAAAATGGCTGAAAACCACTTATTCTAGCTTGTAGAGACGTGTCATAGTATACAAAGTGGAAATAAAGGCCCAAAATGTCCAAAAACATCATAATTTAGCATGTCAAAAAAAATGGGCAACAAAGGCTATAGTATAGTATGTCGAAAAATGCCAAATTTTGACACGTCATAAAAATGGCTGAAAACCACTTATTCTAGCTTGTAGAGACGTGCCATAGTATACAAAGTGGAAATAAAGTCCAAAAAAGTCCAAAAACATCATAATTTAGCATGTCGAAAAAATGGGCAACAAAGGCTATAGTATAGTATGTCGAAAAATTTCAAATTTTGACACGTCATAAAAATGGCTGAAAACCACTTATTCTAGCCTGTAGAGACGTGCCATAGTATACAAAGTGGAAATGAAGTTCAAAAAAGTCCTAAAACATCATAATTTAGCATGTCGAAAAAATTGGCAACAAAGGCTATAGTATAGTATGTCAAAAAATGCCAAATTTTGACACATCATAAAAATGGCTGAAAACCACTTATTCTAGCGTTTAGAGACGTGCCATAGTATACAAAGTGGAAATAAAGTTCAAAAAAGTCCTAAAACATCATAATTTAGCATGTCGAAAAAATGGGCAACAAAGGCTATAGTATAGTATGTCGAAAAATGACAAATTTTGACACGTCATAAAAATGGCTGAAAACCACTTATTCTAGCCTGTAGAGACGTGCCATAGTATACAAAGTGGAAATAAAGGCCCAAAATGTCCAAAAACATCAGAATTTAGTATGTCGAGAAAAAACTGGCAACAAAGGCTATAGTATAGTATGTGAAAAATGCCAAATTTTGACACGTCTTAAAAATGGCTGAAAACCACTTATTCTAGCTTGTAGAGACGTGTCATAGTATACAAAGTGGAAATAAAGGCCCAAAATGTCCAAAAACATCATAATTTAGCATGTCAAAAAAAATGGGCAACAAAGGCTATAGTATAGTATGTCGAAAAATGCCAAATTTTGACACGTCATAAAAATGGCTGAAAACCACTTATTCTAGCTTGTAGAGACGTGCCATAGTATACAAAGTGGAAATAAAGTCCAAAAAAGTCCAAAAACATCATAATTTAGCATGTCGAAAAAATGGGCAACAAAGGCTATAGTATAGTATGTCGAAAAATGCCAAATTTTGACACGTCATAAAAATGGCTGAAAACCACTTATTCTAGCCTGTAGAGACGTGCCATAGTATACAAAGTGGAAATAAAGGCCCAAAATGTCCAAAAACATCCGAATTTAGTATGTCGAAAAAACTGGCAACAAAGGCTATAGTATAGTATGTCGAAAAATGCCAAATTTTGACACGTCTTAAAAATGGCTGAAAACCACTTATTATAGCTTGTAGAGACGTGTCATAGTATACAAAGTGGAAATAAAGGCCCAAAATGTCCAAAAACATCATAATTTAGCATGTCGAAAAAATGGGCAACAAAGGCTATAGTATAGTATGTCGAAAAATGCCAAATTTTGACACGTCATAAAATGGCTGAAAACCACTTATTCTAGCTTGTAGAGACGTGCCATAGTATACAAAGTGGAAATAAAGTCCAAAAAAGTCCAAAAACATCATAATTTAGCATGTCGAAAAAATGGGCAACAAAGGCTATAGTATAGTATGTCGAAAAATGCCAAATTTTGACACGTCATAAAATGGCTGAAAACCACTTATTCTAGCCTGTAGAGACGTGCCATAGTATACAAAGTGGAAATGAAGTCCAAAAAAGTCCTAAAACATCATAATTTAGCATGTCGAAAAAATGGGCAACAAAGGCTATAGTATAGTATGTCGAAAATGCCAAATTTTGACACGTCATAAAATGGCTGAAAACCACTTATTCTAGCGTTTAGAGGCGTGCCATATAATACAAAGTGGAAATAAAGTTCAAAAAAGTCCAAAAACATCATAATTTAGCATGTCGAAAAAATGGGCAACAAAGGCTATAGTATAGTATGTCGAAAAATGCCAAATTTTGACACGTCATAAAAATGGCTGAAAACAACTTATTATAGCTTGTAGAGACGTGCCATAGTATACAAAGTGGAAATAAAGGCCCAAAATGTCCAAAAACATCAGAATTTAGTATGTCGAAAAAACTGGCAACAAGGGCTATAGTATAGTATGTCGAAAAATGCCAAATTTTGACACGTCTTAAAAATGGCTGAAAACCACTTATTATAGCTTGTAGAGACGTGCCATAGTATACAAAGTAGAAATAAAGGCCCAAAATGTCCAAAAACCTCATAATTTAGCATGTCGAAAAAATGGGCAACAAAGGCTATAGTATAGTATGTCGAAAAATGCCAAATTTTGACACGTCATAAAAATGGCTGAAAACAACTTATTATAGCTTGTAGAGACGTGCCATAGTATACAAAGTGGAAATAAAGTTCAAAAAAGTCCTAAAACATCATAATTTAGCATGTCGAAAAAATGGGCAACAAAGGCTATAGTATAGTATGTCGAAAAATGACAAATTTTGACACGTCATAAAAATGGCTGAAAACCACTTATTCTAGCCTGTAGAGACGTGCAATAGTATACAAAGTGGAAATAAAGGCCCAAAATGTCCAAAAACATCAGAATTTAGTATGTCGAAAAAACTGGCAACAAAGGCTATAGTATAGTATGTCGAAAAATGCCAAATTTTGACACGTCTTAAAAATGGCTGAAAACCACTTATTCTAGCTTGTAGAGACGTGTCATAGTATACAAAGTGGAAATAAAGGCCCAAAATGTCCAAAAACATCATAATTTAGCATGTCAAAAAAAATGGGCAACAAAGGCTATAGTATAGTATGTCGAAAAATGCCAAATTTTGACACGTCATAAAAATGGCTGAAAACCACTTATTCTAGCTTGTAGAGACGTGCCATAGTATACAAAGTGGAAATAAAGTCCAAAAAAGTCCAAAAACATCATAATTTAGCATGTCGAAAAAATGGGCAACAAAGGCTATAGTATAGTATGTCGAAAAATTTCAAATTTTGACACGTCATAAAAATGGCTGAAAACCACTTATTCTAGCCTGTAGAGGCGTGCCATAGTATACAAAGTGGAAATGAAGTTCAAAAAGTCCTAAAACATCATAATTTAGCATGTCGAAAAATTGGCAACAAAGGCTATAGTATAGTATGTCAAAAAATGCCAAATTTTGACACATCATAAAAATGGCTGAAAACCACTTATTCTAGCGTTTAGAGACGTGCCATAGTATACAAAGTGGCAATAAAGTCCCAAAAAGTCCTAAAACATCATAATTTAGCATGTCGAAAAAATGGGCAACAAAGGCTATAGTATAGTATGTCGAAAAATGCCAAATTTTGACACGTCATAAAATGGCTGAAAACCACTTATTCTAGCCTGTAGAGACGTGCCATAGTATACAAAGTGGAAATAAAGGCCCAAAATGTCCAAAAACATCAGAATTTAGTATGTCGAAAAAACTGGCAACAAAGGCTATAGTATAGTATGTCGAAAAATGCCAAATTTTGACACGTCTTAAAAATGGCTGAAAACCACTTATTCTAGCTTGTAGAGACGTGTCATAGTATACAAAGTGGAAATAAAGGCCCAAAATGTCCAAAAACATCATAATTTAGCATGTCAAAAAAAATGGGCAACAAAGGCTATAGTATAGTATGTCGAAAAATGCCAAATTTTGACACGTCATAAAAATGGCTGAAAACCACTTATTCTAGCTTGTAGAGGCGTGCCATAGTATACAAAGTGGAAATAAAGTCCAAAAAAGTCCAAAAACATCATAATTTAGCATGTCGAAAAAATGGGCAACAAAGGCTATAGTATAGTATGTCGAAAAATGCCAAATTTTGACACGTCATAAAAATGGCTGAAAACCACTTATTCTAGCCTGTAGAGACGTGCCATAGTATACAAAGTGGAAATAAAGGCCCAAAATGTCCAAAAACATCATAATTTAGTATGTCGAAAAACTGGGCAACAAAGGCTATAGTATAGTATGTCGAAAAATGCCAAATTTTGACACGTCTTAAAAATGGCTGAAAACCACTTATTATAGCTTGTAGAGACGTGTCATAGTATACAAAGTGGAAATAAAGGCCCAAAATGTCCAAAAACATCATAATTTAGCATGTCAAAAAAAATGGGCAACAAAGGCTATAGTATAGTATGTCGAAAAATGCCAAATTTTGACACGTCATAAAAATGGCTGAAAACCACTTATTCTAGCTTGTAGAGACGTGCCATAGTATACAAAGTGGAAATAAAGTCCAAAAAAGTCCAAAAACATCATAATTTAGCATGTCGAAAAAATGGGCAACAAAGGCTATAGTATAGTATGTCGAAAAATGCCAAATTTTGACACGTCATAAAAATGGCTGAAAACCACTTATTCTAGCCTGTAGAGACGTGCCATAGTATACAAAGTGGAAATGAAGTTCAAAAAAGTCCTAAAACATCATAATTTAGCATGTCGAAAAAATGGGCAACAAAGGCTATAGTATAGTATGTCGAAAAATGCCAAATTTTGACACGTCATAAAATGGCTGAAAACCACTTATTCTAGCGTTTAGAGACGTGCCATAGTATACAAAGTGGAAATAAAGTTCAAAAAGTCCAAAAACTTCATAATTTAGCATGTCGAAAAAATGGGCAACAAAGGCTATAGTATAGTATGTCGAAAAATGCCAAATTTTGACACGTCATAAAAATGGCTGAAAACAACTTATTATAGCTTGTAGAGACGTGCCATAGTATACAAAGTGGAAATAAAGGCCCAAAATGTCCAAAAACATCAGAATTTAGTATGTCGAAAAAACTGGCAACAAGGGCTATAGTATAGTATGTCGAAAAATGCCAAATTTTGACACGTCTTAAAAATGGCTGAAAACCACTTATTATAGCTTGTAGAGACGTGCCATAGTATACAAAGTAGAAATAAAGGCCCAAAATGTCCAAAAACCTCATAATTTAGCATGTCGAAAAAATGGGCAACAAAGGCTATAGTATAGTATGTCGAAAAATGCCAAATTTTGACACGTCATGAAAATGGCTGAAAACAACTTATTATAGCTTGTAGAGGCGTGCCATAGTATACAAAGTGGAAATAAAGTTCAAAAAGTCCTAAAACATCATAATTTAGCATGTCGAAAAAATGGGCAACAAAGGCTATAGTATAGTATGTCGAAAAATGACAAATTTTGACACGTCATAAAATGGCTGAAAACCACTTATTCTAGCCTGTAGAGACGTGCCATAGTATACAAAGTGGAAATAAAGGCCCAAAATGTCCAAAAACATCAAAATTTAGAATGACCAAAAAACTGTCAAAACAAGCAATAATATAGTATGTAGAAAAATGCCAAATTTTGACACGTCTTAAAAATGGCTGAAAACCACTTATTCTAGCTTGTAGAGACGTGTCATAGTATACAAAGTGGAAATAAAGGCCCAAAATGTCCAAAAACATCATAATTTAGCATGTCTAAAAATGGGCAACAAAGGCTATAGTATAGTATGTCGAAAAATGCCAAATTTTGACACGTCATAAAAATGGCTGAAAACCACTTATTCTAGCTTGTAGAGACGTGCCATAGTATACAAAGTGGAAATAAAGTCCAAAAAAGTCCAAAAACATCATAATTTAGCATGTCGAAAAAATGGGCAACAAAGGCTATAGTATAGTATGTCGAAAAATTTCAAATTTTGACACGTCATAAAAATGGCTGAAAACCACTTATTCTAGCCTGTAGAGACGTGCCATAGTATACAAAGTGGAAATGAAGTTCAAAAAGTCCTAAAAACATCATAATTTAGCATTTCGAAAAATTGGCAACAAAGGCTATAGTATAGTATGTCAAAAATGCCAAATTTTGACACGTCATAAAAATGGCTGAAAACCACTTATTCTAGCGTTTAGAGGCGTGCCATAGTATACAAAGTGGAAATAAAGTTCAAAAATGTCCTAAAACATCATAATTTAGCATGTCAAAAAATGGGCAACAAAGGCTATAGTATAGTATGTCGAAAAATGACAAATTTTGACACGTCATAAAAATGGCTGAAAACCACTTATTCTAGCCTGTAGAGACGTGCCATAGTATACAAAGTGGAAATAAAGGCCAAAAATGTCCAAAAACATCAGAATTTAGTATGTCGAAAAAACTGGCAACAAAGGCTATAGTATAGTATGTCGAAAAATGCCAAATTTTGACACGTCTTAAAAATGGCTGAAAACCACTTATTATAGCTTGTAGAGACGTGTCATAGTATACAAAGTGGAAATGAAGTTCAAAAAAGTCCTAAAACATCATAATTTAGCATGTCGAAAAAATGGGCAACAAAGGCTATAGTATAGTATGTCGAAAAATGCCAAATTTTGACACGTCATAAAAATGGCTGAAAACCACTTATTCTAGCGTTTAGAGACGTGCCATAGTATACAAAGTGGAAATAAAGTTCAAAAAAGTCCAAAAACATCATAATTTAGCATGTCGAAAAAATGGGCAACAAAGGCTATAGTATAGTATGTCGAAAAATGCCAAATTTTGACACGTCATAAAAATGGCTGAAAACCACTTATTCTAGCCTGTAGAGACGTGCCATAGTATACAAAGTGGAAATAAAGTTCAAAAAAGTCCAAAAACATCATAATTTAGCATGTCGAAAAAATGGGCAACAAAGGCTATAGTATAGTATGTCGAAAAATGCCAAATTTTGACACGTCATAAAAATGGCTGAAAACCACTTATTCTAGCCTGTAGAGACGTGCCATAGTATACAAAGTGGAAATAAAGGCCCAAAATGTCCAAAAACATCAGAATTTAGCATGTCGAAAAAACTGGCAACAAAGGCTATAGTATAGTATGTCGAAAAATGCCAAATTTTGACACGTCATAAAAATGGCTGAAAACCACTTATTATAGCTTGTAGAGACGTGTCATAGTATACAAAGTGGAAATAAAGGCCCAAAATGTCCAAAAACATCATAATTTAGCATGTCAAAAAAAATGGGCAACAAAGGCTATAGTATAGTATGTCGAAAAATTACAAATTTTGACACGTCATGAAAATGCCTGAAAACGACTTATTCTAGCATGTAGAGACGCGCCATAGTATACAAAGTGGAAATAAAGTTCAAAAAAGTCCAAAAACATCATAATTTAGCATGTCGAAAAAATGGGCAACAAAGGCTATAGTATAGTATGTCGAAAAATGCCAAATTTTGACACGTCATAAAAATGGCTGAAAACCACTTATTCTAGCCTGTAGAGACGTGCCATAGTATACAAAGTGGAAATAAAGGCCCAAAATGTCCAAAAACATCAGAATTTAGTATGTCGAAAAAACTGGCAACAAAGGCTATAGTATAGTATGTCGAAAAATGCCAAATTTTGACACGTCATAAAAATGGCTGAAAACCACTTATTCTAGCGTTTAGAGACGTGCCATAGTATACAAAGTGGAAATAAAGTTCAAAAAAGTCCAAAAACATCATAATTTAGCATGTCGAAAAAATTGGCAACAAAGGCTATAGTATAGTATGTCGAAAAATGCCAAATTTTGACACGTCATAAAAATGGCTGAAAACGACTTATTCTAGCCTGTAGAGACGTGTCATAGTATACAAAGTGGAAATAAAGGCCCAAAAAAGTCCAGAAACATCACTATTTAGCATGTCGAAAAAACGGCCAAAAACGCCATAGTATAGTATGTGGAAAAATTTCAAATTTTGACACGTCATAAAAATGGTTTAAAACAACATTTCATGGCTTGTAAAGACCTAGTTTATCTGCAAAGTGTAAATCAATGCAAAAAACATCATTATTTCATATTTGGAAAATAAGAGATGAAAACTACGTAGAAGGTACAAGACAGATTTATTCGTCATCTTTTCAACAAGGTTAAAAAAAAAACAACATAACATTCATCCTCTATCCTGCTACATCTTTGGAGTTTAATGATAAATTGGTTAAGATTGAAGATTACATTAGGTTGCTTGGTGAAGTTGCTGCTGACGTCATCAATCCCTTCCTGCAGTGCATCTTTGGAGCATGCAATAGAGTGTTTTGCCCTTTTGGCTCTCCAAAAGGGCTTCCCATCCAGTCCAACAGCTTTTTCCGGGATGTTATGTCAACCATGTCTCTGATAAGATGTGCGCAGAGCAGTCCAAGATTTCATGTTGCTGAGTGAGCCTCGATTGCATCTCGTCCACTTTATTCTGCTGTGACCAGTAATGAGACAAAAGGAGGCTGGGTAAAGGTATAGCATGTTGAGACACGTCATAGAATATAATGTGAGGAAGACAGCGAAAAAAGGCGTGTCATAGTATACTAAGTGGAAATGAAGACCGAAAAAGTCCAAAAACATCATAATTTAGCATGTCGAAAAAATTGGCAACAAAGGCTATAGTATAGTATGTCGAAAAATGCCAAATTTTGACACGTCATAAAAATGGCTGAAAACCACTTATTCTAGCTTGTAGAGAGGTGTCTTAGTATACTAAGTGGAAATAAAGGCTAAAAAAGTCCAAAAACATCATAATTTAGCATGTCGAAAAAATGGGCAACAAAGGCTATAGTATAGTATGTCGAAAAATGACAAATTTTGACACGTCATAAAAATGCCTGAAAACCACTTATTCTAGCTTGTAGAGACGTGCCATAGTATACAAAGTGGAAATGAAGACCAAAAAAGTCCAAAAACATCATAATTTAGCATGTCGAAAAAATGGGCAACAAAGGCTATAGTATAGTATGTCGAAAAATGCCAAATTTTGACACGTCATAAAAATGGCTGAAAACCACTTATTCTAGCTTGTAGAGATGTGTCATAGTATACAAAGTGGAAATAAAGGCAAAAAAAGTCCAAAAACATCATAATTTAGCATGTCGAAAAAATGGGCAACAAAGGCTATAGTATAGTATGTCGAAAAATGCCAAATTTTGACACGTCATAAAAATGGCTGAAAACCACTTATTCTAGCTTGTAGAGATGTGTCATAGTATACTAAGTGGAAATGAAGACCAAAAAAGTCCAAAAACATCATAATTTAGCATGTCGAAAAAATGGGCAACAAAGGCTATAGTATAGTATGTCGAAAAATGCCAAATTTCTGACACGTCATAAAAATGGCTGAAAACCACTTATTCTAGCTTGTAGAGACGTGTCATAGTATACTAAGTGGAAATGAAGACCAAAAAAGTCCAAAAACATCATAATTTAGCATGTCGAAAAAATGGGCAACAAAGGCTATAGTATAGTATGTCGAAAAATGCCAAATTTTGACACGTCTTAAAAATGGCTGAAAACCACTTATTCTAGCTTGTAGAGACGTGTCATAGTATACAAAGTGGAAATAAAGGCCCAAAATGTCCAAAAACCTCATAATTTAGCATGTCGAAAAAATGGGCAACAAAGGCTATAGTATAGTATGTCGAAAAATGACAAATTTTGACACGTCATGAAAATGCCTGAAAACGACTTATTCTATCTTGTAGAGACGCGCCATAGTATACAAAGTGGAAATAAAGTTCAAAAAAGTCCAAAAATATCATAATTTAGCATGTCGAAAAAATGGGCAACAAAGGCTATAGTATAGTATGTCGAAAAATGCCAAATTTTGACACGTCATAAAAATGCCTGAAAACCACTTATTCTAGCTTGTAGAGAGGTGTCATAGTATACTAAGTGGAAATGAAGACCAAAAAAGTCCAAAAACATCATAATTTAGCATGTCGAAAAAATGGGCAACAAAGGCTATAGTATAGTATGTCGAAAAATGCCAAATTTTGACACGTCATAAAAATGCCTGAAAACGACTTATTCTAGCTTGTAGAGACGTGCCATAGTATACAAAGTCGAAATAAAGTTCAAAAAAGTCCAAAAACTCTATGATTTAGCATGTCGAAAAAATGGGCAACAAAGGCTATAGTATAGTATGTCGAAAAATGACAAATTTTGACACGTCATAAAAATGGCTGAAAACCACTTATTCTAGCTTGTAGAGACGTGCCATAGTATACAAAGTGGAAATGAAAACCAAAAAAGTCCAAAAACATCATAATTTAACATGTCGAAAAAATGGGCAACAAAGGCTATAGTATAGTATGTCGAAAAATGCCAAATTTTGACACGTCATAAAAATGGCTGAAAACGACTTATTCTAGCTTGTAGAGACGTGTCATAGTATACTAAGTGGAAATAAAGGCTAAAAAAGTCCAAAAACATCATGATTTAGCATGTCGAAAAAATTGGCAACAAAGGCTATAGTATAGCATGTCGAAAAATGCCAAATTTTGACACGTCATAAAAATGGCTGAAAACCACTTATTCTAGCTTGTAGAGAGGTGTCTTAGTATACTAAGTGGAAATAAAGGCTAAAAAAGTCCAAAAACATCATAATTTAGCATGTCGAAAAAATGGGCAACAAAGGCTATAGTATAGTATGTCGAAAAATGACAAATTTTGACACGTCATAAAAATGCCTGAAAACCACTTATTCTAGCTTGTAGAGACGTGCCATAGTATACAAAGTGGAAATGAAGACCAAAAAAGTCCAAAAACATCATAATTTAGCATGTCGAAAAAATGGGCAACAAAGGCTATAGTATAGTATGTCGAAAAATGCCAAATTTTGACACGTCATAAAAATGGCTGAAAACCACTTATTCTAGCTTGTAGAGATGTGTCATAGTATACAAAGTGGAAATAAAGGCAAAAAAAGTCCAAAAACATCATAATTTAGCATGTCGAAAAAATGGGCAACAAAGGCTATAGTATAGTATGTCGAAAAATGACAAATTTTGACACGTCATAAAAATGGCTGAAAACCACTTATTCTAGCTTGTAGAGATGTGTCATAGTATACTAAGTGGAAATGAAGACCAAAAAAGTCCAAAAATATCATAATTTAGCATGTCGAAAAAATGGGCAACAAAGGCTATAGTATAGTATGTCGAAAAATGACAAATTTTGACACGTCATAAAAATGCCTGAAAACCACTTATTCTAGCTTGTAGAGAGGTGTCATAGTATACAAAGTGGAAATAAAGACCAAAAATGTCCAAAAACATCATAATTTAGCATGTCGAAAAAATGGGCAACAAAGGCTATAGTATAGTATGTCGAAAAATGACAAATTTTGACACGTCATAAAAATGCCTGAAAACCACTTATTCTAGCTTGTAGAGATGTGTCATAGTATACAAAGTGGAAATAAAGGCAAAAAAAGTCCAAAAACATCATAATTTAGCATGTCGACAAAATGGGCTACAAAGGCTATAGTATAGTATGTCGAAAAATGCCAAATTTTGACACGTCATAAAAATGGCTGAAAACGACTTATTCTAGCTTGTAGAGACGTGTCATAGTATACTAAGTGGAAATAAAGGCTAAAAAAGTCCAAAAACATCATGATTTAGCATGTCGAAAAAATTGGCAACAAAGGCTATAGTATAGTATGTCGAAAAATGCCAAATTTTGACACGTCATAAAAATGGCTGAAAACCACTTATTCTAGCTTGTAGAGAGGTGTCTTAGTATACTAAGTGGAAATAAAGGCTAAAAAAGTCCAAAAACATCATAATTTAGCATGTCGAAAAAATGGGCAACAAAGGCTATAGTATAGTATGTCGAAAAATGACAAATTTTGACACGTCATAAAAATGCCTGAAAACCACTTATTCTAGCTTGTAGAGACGTGCCATAGTATACAAAGTGGAAATGAAGACCAAAAAAGTCCAAAAACATCATAATTTAGCATGTCGAAAAAATGGGCAACAAAGGCTATAGTATAGTATGTCGAAAAATGCCAAATTTTGACACGTCATAAAAATGGCTGAAAACCACTTATTCTAGCTTGTAGAGATGTGTCATAGTATACAAAGTGGAAATAAAGGCAAAAAAAGTCCAAAAACATCATAATTTAGCATGTCGAAAAAATGGGCAACAAAGGCTATAGTATAGTATGTCGAAAAATGCCAAATTTTGACACGTCATAAAAATGGCTGAAAACCACTTATTCTAGCTTGTAGAGATGTGTCATAGTATACTAAGTGGAAATGAAGACCAAAAAAGTCCAAAAATATCATAATTTAGCATGTCGAAAAAATGGGCAACAAAGGCTATAGTATAGTATGTCGAAAAATGACAAATTTTGACACGTCATAAAAATGCCTGGAAACCACTTATTATAGCTTGTAGAGACGTGCCATAGTATACAAAGTGGAAATGAAGACCAAAAATGTCCAAAAACATCATAATTTAGCATGTCGAAAAAATGGGCAACAAAGGCTATAGTATAGTATGTCGAAAAATGCCAAATTTTGACACGTTATAAAAATGCCTGAAAACCACTTATTCTAGCTTGTAGAGATGTGTCATAGTATACAAAGTGGAAATAAAGGCAAAAAAAGTCCAAAAACATCATAATTTAGCATGTCGACAAAATGGGCTACAAAGGCTATAGTATAGTATGTCGAAAAATGCCAAATTTTGACACGTCTTAAAAATGGCTGAAAACCACTTATTCTAGCTTGTAGAGATGTGTCATAGTATACTAAGTGGAAATAAAGGCTAAAAAAAGTCCAAAAACATCATAATTTAGCATGTCGAAAAAATGGGCAACAAAGGCTATAGTATAGTATGTCGAAAAATTACAAATTTTGACACGTCATAAAAATGCCTGAAAACCACTTATTCTAGCTTGTAGAGGCGTGTCATAGTATACTAAGTGGAAATGAAGACCGAAAAAGTCCAAAAACATCATAATTTAGCATGTCGAAAAAATGGGCAACAAAGGCTATAGTATAGTATGTCGAAAAATGCCAAATTTTGACACGTCATAAAAATGCCTGAAAACCACTTATTCTAGCTTGTAGAGAGGTGTCATAGTATACTAAGTGGAAATGAAGACCAAAAAAGTCCAAAAACATCATAATTTAGCATGTCGAAAAAATGGGCAACAAAGGCTATAGTATAGTATGTCGAAAAATGCCAAATTTTGACACGTCATAAAAATGCCTGAAAACCACTTATTCTAGCTTGTAGAGACGTGCCATAGTATACAAAGTGGAAATGAAGACCAAAAATGTCCAAAAACATCATAATTTAGCATGTCGAAAAAATGGGCAACAAAGGCTATAGTATAGTATGTCGAAAAATGCCAAATTTTGACACGTCATAAAAATGCCTGAAAACCACTTATTCTAGCTTGTAGAGATGTGTCATAGTATACAAAGTGGAAATAAAGGCAAAAAAAGTCCAAAAACATCATAATTTAGCATGTCGACAAAATGGGCTACAAAGGCTATAGTATAGTATGTCGAAAAATGCCAAATTTTGACACGTCATAAAAATGGCTGAAAACCACTTATTCTAGCTTGTAGAGATGTGTCATAGTATACTAAGTGGAAATAAAGGCTAAAAAAAGTCCAAAAACATCATAATTTAGCATGTCGAAAAAATGGGCAACAAAGGCTATAGTATAGTATGTCGAAAAATTACAAATTTTGGAATGTCATAAAAATGGCTGAAAACCACTTATTCTAGCTTGTAGAGATGTGTCATAGTATACTAAATGGAAATAAAGGCTAAAAAAGTCCCAAAACATCATGATTTAGCATGTCGAAAAAATTGGCAACAAAGGCTATAGTATAGTATGTCGAAAAATGACAAATTTTGACACGTCATAAAAATGCCTGAAAACCACTTATTCTAGCTTGTAGAGGCGTGTCATAGTATACTAAGTGGAAATGAAGACCGAAAAAGTCCAAAAACATCATAATTTAGCATGTCGAAAAAATGGGCAACAAAGGCTATAGTATAGTATGTCGAAAAATGCCAAATTTTGACACGTCATAAAAATGCCTGAAAACCACTTATTCTAGCTTGTAGAGAGGTGTCATAGTATACTAAGTGGAAATGAAGACCGAAAAAGTCCAAAAACATCATAATTTAGCATGTCGAAAAAATGGGCAACAAAGGCTATAGTATAGTATGTCGAAAAATGCCAAATTTTGACACGTCATAAAAATGCCTGAAAACCACTTATTCTAGCTTGTAGAGAGGTGTCATAGTATACTAAGTGGAAATGAAGACCAAAAAAGTCCAAAAACATCATAATTTAGCATGTCGAAAAAATGGGCAACAAAGGCTATAGTATAGTATGTCGAAAAATGACACATTTTGACACGTCATAAAAATGGCTGAAAACCACTTATTCTAGCTTGTAGAGATGTGTCATAGTATACTAAGTGGAAATAAAGGCTAAAAAAGTCCAAAAACATCATAATTTAGCATGTCGAAAAAATGGGCAACAAAGGCTATAGTATAGTATGTCGAAAAATGACAAATTTTGACACGTCATAAAAATGGCTGAAAACCACTTATTCTAGCTTGTAGAGATGTGTCATAGTATACTAAATGGAAATAAAGGCTAAAAAAGTCCAAAAACATCATAATTTAGCATGTCGACAAAATGGGCAACAAAGGCTATAGTATAGTATGTCGAAAAATGTCAAATTTTGACACGTCTTAAAAATGGCTGAAAACCACTTATTCTAGCTTGTAGAGACGTGTCATAGTATACTAAGTGGAAATGAAGACCAAAAAAGTCCAAAAACATCATAATTTAGCATGTCAAAAAAATGGGCAACAAAGGCTATAGTATAGTATGTCGAAAAATGCCAAATTTTGACACGTCTTAAAAATGACTGAAAACCACTTATTATAGCTTGTAGAGATGTGTCATAGTATACAAAGTGGAAATAAAGGCCCAAAATGTCCTAAAACATCATAATTTAGCATGTCGAAAAAATGGGCAACAAAGGCTGTCGAAAAATGCCAAATTTTGACACGTCATAAAAATGCCTGAAAACCACTTATTCTAGCTTGTAGAGAGGTGTCATAGTATACTAAGTGGAAATGAAGACCAAAAAAGTCCAAAAACATCATAATTTAGCATGTCAAAAAAATGGGCAACAACGGCTATAGTATAGTATGTCGAAAAATGACAAATTTTGACACGTCTTAAAAATGGCTGAAAACCACTTATTCTAGCTTGTAGAGATGTGTCATAGTATACTAAGTGGAAATAAAGGCTAAAAAAGTCCAAAAACATCATGATTTAGCATGTCGACAAAATGGGCAACAAAGGCTATAGTATAGTATGTCGAAAAATGACAAATTTTGACACGTCTTAAAAATGGCTGAAAACCACTTATTCTAGCTTGTAGAGAGGTGTCATAGTATACTAAGTGGAAATGAAGACCAAAAAAGTCCAAAAACATCATAATTTAGCATGTCGAAAAAATGGGCAACAAAGGCTATAGTATAGTATGTCGAAAAATGACACATTTTGACACGTCATAAAAATGGCTGAAAACCACTTATTCTAGCTTGTAGAGATGTGTCATAGTATACTAAATGGAAATAAAGGCTAAAAAAGTCCAAAAACATCAGAATTTAGCATGTCGACAAAATGGGCAACAAAGGCTATAGTATAGTATGTCGAAAAATGCCAAATTTTGACACGTCATAAAAATGGCTGAAAACCACTTATTCTAGCTTGTAGAGACGTGTCATAGTATACTAAGTGGAAATGAAGACCAAAAAAGTCCAAAAACATCATAATTTAGCATGTCAAAAAAATGGGCAACAAAGGCTATAGTATAGTATGTCGAAAAATGACAAATTTTGACACGTCTTAAAAATGGCTGAAAACCACTTATTATAGCTTGTAGAGATGTGTCATAGTATACAAAGTGGAAATAAAGGCCCAAAATGTCCTAAAACATCATAATTTAGCATGTCGAAAAAATGGGCAACAAAGGCTGTCGAAAAATTCCAAATATTGACACGTCATAAACATTGCTGAAAACCACTTATTCTAGCTTGTAGAGACATGCCATAGTATACAAAGCGGAAATAAAGGCTAAAAAAGTCCAAAAACATCATAATTTAGCATGTCGACAAAACTGGCAACAAAGGCTATAGTATAGTATGTCAAAAAATGCCAAATTTTGACACGTCATAAAAATGCCTGAAAACCACTTATTCTAGCTTGTAGAGATGTTTCATGTTATACAAAGTGGAAATAAAGTTCAAAAAAGTCCAAAAACATCATAATTTAGCATGTCGAAAAAATGGGCAACAAAGGCTATAGTATAGTATGTCGAAAAATGCCAAATTTTGACATGTCATAAAAATGGCTGAAAACCACTTATTCTAGCCTGTAGAGACGTGTCATAGTATACTAAGTGGAAATGAAGACCAAAAAAGTCCAAAAACATCATAATTTAGCATGTCGAAAAAATGGGCAACAAAGGCTATAGTATAGTATGTCGAAAAATTACAAATTTTGACACGTCATAAAAATGCCTGAAAACGACTTATTCTAGCTTGTAGAGACGTGCCATAGTATACAAAGTCGAAATAAAGTTCAAAAAAGTCCAAAAACTCTATGATTTAGCATGTCGAAAAAATGGGCAACAAAGGCTATAGTATAGTATGTCGAAAAATGCCAAATTTTGACACATCATAAAAATGGCTGAAAACCACTTATTCTAGCTTGTAGAGGTGTGTCATAGTATACTAAGTGAAAATGAAGACCGAAAAAGTCCAAAAACATCATAATTTAGCATGTCGAAAAAATGGGCAACAAAGGCTATAGTATAGTATGTCGAAAAATGACAAATTTTGACACATCATAAAAATGGCTGAAAACCACTTATTCTAGATTGTAGAGACGTGTCATAGTATACTAAGTGGAAATAAAGGCTAAAAAAGTCCAAAATAATCATAATTTAGCATGTCGAAAAAATGGGCAACAAAGGCTATAGTATAGTATGTCGAAAAATGACAAATTTTGACACGTCATAAAAATGGCTGAAAACCACTTATTCTAGCTTGTAGAGATGTGTCATAGTATACTAAGTGGAAATAAAGGCTAAAAAAGTCCAAAAACATCATAATTTAGCATGTCGAAAAAATGGGCAACAAAGGCTATAGTATAGTATGTCGAAAAATTACAAATTTTGGAATGTCATAAAAATGGCTGAAAACCAAGTATTCTAGCTTGTAGAGACGTGTCATGGTATACTAAGTGGAAATAAAGGCTAAAAAAAGTCCAAAAACATCATAATTTAGCATGTCGACAAAATGGGCAACAAAGGCTATAGTATAGTATGTCGAAAAATGCCAAATTTTTTACACGTCATAAAAATGCATGAAAACCACTTATTCTACCTTGTAGAGACGTGCCATAGTATACCAAGTAGAAATAAAGCCCAAAAAAGTCCAAAAACATCATAATTTAGCATGTCAAAAAAAAAAGCGCAACAAAGGCTATAGTATAGTATGTCGAAAAATGCCAAATTTTGACACGTCATAAAAATGGCTGAAAACCACTTATTCTAGCTTGTGGAGACATGCTATAGTATACAAAGTGGAAATTAAGCCCAAAATGTCCAAAAACATCATAATTTAGCATGTCAAAAAAAAGGGCAACAAAGGCTATATTATAGTATGTGGAAAAATGACAAATTTTGACACGTCATAAAAATGGCTGAAAACCAAGTATTCTAGCTTGTCTAGATGTGTCATGGTATACAAAGTGGAAATAAAGTTAAAAAAAAGTCCAAAAACATCATAGTTTAGCATGTCGAAAAAATGGGCAACAAAGGCTATAGTATAGTATGTCGAAAAATTACAAATTTTGGAATGTCATAAAAATGGCTGAAAACCAAGTATTCTAGCTTGTAGAGACGTGTCATGGTATACTAAGTGGAAATAAAGGCTAAAAAAAGTCCAAAAACATCATAATTTAGCATGTCGAAAAAATGGGCAACAAAGGCTATAGTATAGTATGTCGAAAAATGCCAAATTTTGACACGTCATAAAAATGGCTGAAAACCACTTATTCTAGCTTGTGGAGACATGCTATAGTATACAAAGTGGAAATTAAGCCCAAAATGTCCAAAAACATCATAGTTTAGCATGTCGAAAAAATGGGCAACAAAGGCTATAGTATAGTATGTCGAAAAATTACAAATTTTGGAATGTCATAAAAATGGCTGAAAACCAAGTATTCTAGCTTGTAGAGACGTGTCATGGTATACTAAGTGGAAATAAAGGCTAAAAAAAGTCCAAAAACATCATAATTTAGCATGTCGAAAAAATGGGCAACAAAGGCTATAGTATAGTATGTCGAAAAATGCCAAATTTTGACACGTCATAAAAATGGCTGAAAACCACTTATTCTAGCTTGTGGAGACATGCTATAGTATACAAAGTGGAAATTAAGCCCAAAATGTCCAAAAACATCATAATTTAGCATGTCAAAAAAAAGGGCAACAAAGGCTATATTATAGTATGTGGAAAAATGACAAATTTTGACACGTCATAAAAATGGCTGAAAACCAAGTATTCTAGCTTGTAGAGACGTGTCATAGTATACAAAGTGGAAATAAAGTTAAAAAAAAGTCCAAAAACATCATAGTTTAGCATGTCGAAAAAATGGGCAACAAAGGCTATAGTATTGTATGTCGATCAATGCCAAATTTTGAGACGTCATAAAAATGGCTGAAAACCACTTATTATAGCTTGTAGAGACGTGTCATAGTATACAAAGTGGAAATAAAGGCCCAAAATGTCCTAAAACATCATAATTTAGCATGTCGAAAAAATGGGCAACAAAGGCTATAGTATAGTATGTCGAAAAATTCCAAATATTGACACGTCATAAACATTGCTGAAAACCACTTATTCTAGCTTGTAGAGACATGCCATAGTATACAAAGTGGAAATAAAGTTCAAAAAAGTCCAAAAACATCATGATTTAGTATGTCGAAAAAATGGGCAACAAAGGCTATAGTATAGTATGTCGAAAAATGACAAATTTTGACACGTCATAAAAATGCCTGAAAACCACTTATTCTAGCTTGTAGAGACGTGTCATAGTATACAAAGTGGAAATGAAGACCAAAAAAGTCCAAAAACATCATAATTTAGCATGTCGAAAAAATGGGCAACAAAGGCTATAGTATAGCATGTGGAAAAATGCCAAATTTTGACATGTCATTAAAATGGCTTAAAACAACATATTATAGCTTGTAGAGACATGTCATAGTAAACAAAGTGGAAGTAAAGGCCAAAAAAGTCCATAGACATCATAATTTAGAATGTCGAAAAAATGGGCAACAAAGGCTATAGTATAGTATGTAGAAATATGTCAAATTTTGACCGATCACAAAAATGGCTGAAAACCACATATTATAGCTTGTAGGCAGGTGTTATAGTGTATTTAATGAAATTAAATAAGTGGAAATGAAAAAGTCCAAAAACATCATTCTTCAGCATGTCAAAAAAATTGGGCAAAATTGGGCATATCATAGCTTTTAGAGACACGTCATATTATACAATGAGGAAATAAAGGCCAAAAAAGGTAAAAAAAAAGTCATACGTTTTACATGTCAAAAAATTGCATAAAACGCCATCGTATAGTATGTCAAAAATGTATAGTACGTGATAGTATACAAAGGGGAAATAATCGCTAAAAAAGGCCAAAATCTCCATTATTTAGCATGTCAAAGAAATGGCCAACACGCCATAGTATAGTATGTTGAAAAATGTCAGATTTTAATGTCATAAAAATGGCTGAAAACCCCTTTATCTAGCTTGTAGAGACATGCCATGGTATACAAAGTGGAAGACAAGGCCAAAAAAGTTCAAAAAGTTCATAATTTATCATGTCAAAAAATGGGCAACAAAGGCATGTCAAAAAATGCCAAACTTTGACTGCTCATAAAAATGGCTGAAAATGACACATTATAGCTTGTAGAGACATATATTGTTGAAGAAAAACCCAAAACAGATTTTAGCATGTCATTGTATAAATTGTCAGAAAAAAAGCTAAAAACGTCTTTATGTAGTATGTTGAAAACCGTCAAATTTTGACGTGGTAAAAAAATGTCTGAAAACGACATATTATAGCTGCTATACGTCATAATGCAGTCTGTCAGAAAAAAGGGCAAAATCATTGTAATATAGTATGTTGAAAAAAATGACCAAAAACGGTATAGTGTAGTATGTCCAAAAAAGGTAACATTTTGACATGTCGAAAAATTGGCTGAAAACAACATATTATTTCTTGTCATAGTACAGTATGTCAAAAAAAAAGGCCTGATACATCATAGTAAAACAACAATGGCTGAAAACAGCATACTATAGTATGTCGTCCAAAATCACATTAAAATAGCTTACTATAGTATTTTGTCCAAAATGGCATAAAAAAGTCATACTATACTATGTCTTCCAAAATGGCATAAAGAAGTCATACTATCACATGTCGTTCAAAATCACATAAAAATTCATACCAAGCATGTCATCCAATATCACATTAAAAAAGTCACAGCACTGTATGTCATCCAAAATGGCATAAAAAAAAGTCATACTATAGTAAGTCGTTCAAAATTGCACTAAAATCTCATACTAGTGTCATCCAAAACATCATAAAAAAGTTATACTGTATTCAAAATTGCATAAAAATGTCATGCTTTAGTATGTTGTCCAAAATAGCATAAAAAAGTCATCTTATAGTATGTCATTCGAAATGGCATAAAAAAGTCATACTTTAGTATGCTGTTCAAAATCACATAAAAAAGTCATAATATAGTATGTTGCTCAAAATCGCATAAAAAAAGTCATCACATAGTTTGTTGTTCAAAATCGCAAAATCAAGTCATTTTATAGCCTGTCGTCCAACATTGCATGAAAGAGTCATAGTATAGCATGTCGTCCAAAATTGCAAGATAATTTCATCTTGTCGCATTTTTTCCAAATTTGAACAAAGAAGTCATAGCACTTAACAACTATACAACAATTATTTTCGCACACCACCACTTTGCAAAGATGCACATATTTAGAAACGGATATAAAATTTAGTCGATCAGAAAATGGTACTGACTGCTTTAAATACTTTTAAGATGCTTAATCATCTTTAAATTGAATTGAATTGAAAATTTTGCTGTCTTTCAGGACTTTTTGACCAGCCTAGAGAAACTGATCCATTAATGCTTGACAGTCACTGAACACCATCTTGTCCTATTTTTTTTCTCTCTCTCTTCTCTCTTCGTCAGGTGGTGAACGCTCTGGAGTCTAACCCCACAGCACGTCGCACTCAGCTTCACCACAAGTTTGAGCAAGTCATTGCCCTCGTGGAGGACAACATCTACGAGTGCTGCAGTGAAGCCTGAACCTGCCAGTGTCTTTTCTACTAGCCATCTCTTTCTCCTGCTGAGAGCTGCCTTTCTTGTACCTACGTTGTTACTTGGGAATGTCAGTCACAAAGGAGTAAGCCTTCATAAGTGTCATTTTTATTCCCACAGACTATAAGAAGCGTGGAAAGTGGCAAAGGACTGAAATTTGCTTCTGAAGCGTCATACATTTGCAAGGTGTTTCTTCTCTGATGTGGGAATGCCAAACTATTTTTCCCAATCTTTCTCCATGACAGACAGAATTTCAGTCTGGCTCAGCTACTTTAGAGGGAAGGTGTAGTAGTAGCTTGGAGATGAGGCATTTTCTGGATGTCTTAAGAGTTACTGGGACCTACAGTAAGCCCTGGTGGCAATCTTAACGCACTGAACCCTTTTCTTTAGGGAACGAGCCAATGATGCACTGTACTGTATTATAATGTCCATAGCAATATTTATAGATGTGTTATAATGCTTTCAAGTTGCCTGTTCATCAGGATGAGTAAGAAGGACCGAGACAAACTCCTCCCATCTCCTAAAGCTTGCAATGTTCTCAGGTGTGATAGGTGAAGATGGGTGACGCGCTCCCATCGGTGCTTTGAACAAAATGTCCCAATGTGCTTTGCAGGTTGATGATGGGCTGAGGAGGAGTGGAGAGAGGAATATAAATGACTGAAATTTATGAAATCAGACATAATGTAGTTCACTGGGAAGAGCTGCATTAGTATAGAAGCGTTGATCAGTGTGCTTGTAAAACGAATGAATTTCATGTTGGATTTAAAAGAGGGAAATTTACATTTATGAGAAAAAAAATGTGAGCTCAATATAAGGAGAGACTGTATTTGTGATGCCAAATGACTTGTCAGAGTTTGTGAAATAAATTACAGTATTTAGGATTTTAACGTGTCTAATGATGACAATGTGTGTCGCACTAGATCTCAAACAGCTTAATTTCTACGCACATTACAAAATAACATATTTTAACAACATTTGAAAACTATTAAGATCTGGCCTGCCACCCAACAGCGCACAAACTAGCATCTGGAACTTCTCAGAGGGCCTTGTAAAAGTTCCTGTGAAAAAGCAAGCTAGGGGAAAGTCATGCAGACATTTAGCTTGTTTTTATTGCAGGACACAGAACAACTTCCACAAGATCCTAGCCTTTACACAACGAACAAAAGAATATCCCTGTATCTCTTTAAGATTCTTACGTCCATTCAAACACTAACATCTAACGACCACACATGCATTTACTCTCTTGCAGGAGGCGACCTCTCCCTGCAGAGGCTCTTTTCAGGTCCATCTGTTTTACACTCATGTCTCAGTATATACCAAGAGCAAACTAACCTCTGCGTCGTCCCCATAATGACAAGACAAGAGGAGAGACAGAGAGACCAAAGAAAAGCCACATCTGATGCCTTAAAAGCTCATCTCAGATATCTAAACAAATTCATGTCTAAGTAATCATAAAATCAATTGTTGAAAGCGCATTTTGGGGATGAATAGCTGCAACAAGTACTTAAACAAGAGTTTATGTGAATGATATCATGTGGTGTGGTTTGTTTTCACCGATTATGTGTTTGGAGCAGTAGGGAGCTTGGAATGTGTTCAGTTGGATCATCACATCCCCCTGATGCCGGTTTAAACTCTGTGAAGCCAGCTGAACACTTACCATGATTAAATGGATTGAAATTACACATGCTGGCTCTTGAGTATGTCAGTTCCACCAAAGGTGCGGTTGCGTCGCTGCAGTGAAGACACATGGAGAGGTAAGTCCAGAGGATTGGCCAATAGAACGTAGCGCTAATTGGCGGTGGTGGGTCCCAAGGTGTGCAGGGACAGATGGGACATTGGAGGTGGGAGGAGGAGTTACGGGTCAAGCTGGTGCCACCTGGCTGGTTGAGACAGACGAAGTCTGAGTTTTGGAAGTGGCGGCAGCAGCAGCATCATCGTCTCCAAATGGGTTTTTTCCACAGCAAACTGTAGTGATCATGCAGTTTCTGAACTGCAGGCCAAAAAGAAAAATGTTACAGTTAAACCTTCAATCAGTGGTGAAGAAAGTATTCATTTTTTTATGAATAAAACATAGCAAATGTAAAGGTCCTAAAATATAATTGCTCCATTACAACTTAAATTCGGGGCTGTCAAATTCAATCCAATGACAAAAGGATTATAGGCAGAATGTAACACAGAATAAGCCTGTACTGGAATACTTTGTTAAAAAAGAAAGAAAGAAACATTAAAAAATTTAAAAACTTCAAAGATTGTAATAAAAACTATCAAATGTCATATCAAATGTCAAAAGAGTTATACTATCATACCAGTCATGGTCATCATATCATAGTAAAAGTCATGGTGTTGTATGTTAGCCAAAAAATGGCATAAAAAAGTTGTACTATAATATGTCATTCAAAATCGCATTAAAATATCATACTTTATACACAAAAAAAGTCATAAAAAATGTGTCATATTATAGTATGTCCAAACGTCAGAGGAAATGAAAATTCTCTGAATTCAGTTGTCAAAGCAAAGAGCTATATACAGGTAAAACTACATATCACTTATCTTTACGTGCCTAATTTGTTCTGCAATTCACAATCAGTGAATGAAGGAATCTACCACCAAATTATATTTTACGGGGGAAAAAAAGATGCCGACATTTGGACTCGAACCGGCAATCTCTCACATCTTAACCAAAAGCTTAGTCCATTAAGCTATAATGTGGGCAGCATGGCTCCTTGAAATCGACCTTAAATCCCTTATTTTTTCTGCACTATCATGATAAGTTGTATGGATCTACCACTACATTATATTTTACGGCATAAATGCAATAAAACATTTCCAAACAGATTTGAATCAGCAACATCCCACATTATAATCAAAGGATTAGTCCACCGATCCAAACCACTTAACACATATTTTGTGCACAAGCAACATTTTTGGTTGTGTAGTGACTGTGGGGACATCTGTCAAAAACTTGACCGATAGATGAATCAGGCCGATAATCAACTAAATTTTTTTCGGGGCAAAATTTAGAATCGGCAGCAACGTCTGTCGAAACTCGACTGATATATGAGTCCGGCCGATATTTCTTGATTTCGACAGACGTCACTGCCGATACAGCTTTTACCTGTTTCTGGACCAGTTTACCTCATTTTTTGGCCAAAACGATACATTTCTCAACTTTATGTGCTCAATTTGTTCTGCAATATCACAGACAGTGTCTAAACTGTCTGAATCTACTGCCAAATCGTATTTTACGGCATAAATAAAATAAAGCGTTTCCCGTGGGATTCGAACCAACAATCTCTTACATTCCAACTAAAGACATAGTCCACCAACCCACACCTTCAGACATCGTTTAAGGAGGAAATCAATATAGTGTTTTGTGTAGTGATGGTGGTGACATTGGTTAAAAATTTGATCAATAGATGAATTGGGCCAATAATCAACCAAGTTCTTTTAAGGGCAAAATTTAGTATCAGCAGCGATGTCTGTTGAAACTCGACTAATATATGAGTCTGGCCGATATTTCTTGATTTCGACAGACGTCACTGCCAATACAGCTTTTACCTGTTTCTGGACCAGTTTACCTCATTTTTTAGCCAAAATGATACATTACTCAACTTTATGTGCTTAATTTGTTCTGCAATATCAAAGTCACTGTCTAAACTGTCTGAATCTACCGCCAAATCGTATTTTACGGCATAAATAAAATAAAGCGTTTCCCGTGGGATTCGAACCAACAATCTCTTACATTCCAACTAAAGACATAGTCCACCAACCCACACTTTCAGACATCTTTCAAGGAGGAAATCAATATAGTGTTTTGTGTAGTGATGGTGGTGACATTGGTTAAAAATTTGATCAATAGATGAATTGGGCCAATAATCAACCAAGTTCTTTTAAGGGCAAAATTTAGTATCAGCAGCAATGTCTGTTGAAACTCGACTAATATATGAGTCTGGCCGATATTTCTTGATTTCGACAGACGTCACTGCCAATACAGCTTTTACCTGTTTCTGGACCAGTTTACCTCATTTTTTAGCCAAAATGATACATTACTCAACTTTATGTGCTTAATTTGTTCTGCAATATCAAAGTCACTGTGTAAACTGTCTGAATCTACCGCCAAATCATATTTTACGGCATAAATAAAATAAAGCGTTTCCCGTGGGATTCGAACCAGCAATCTCTGACATTCCAACTAATGATGTAGTCCACCAACCCACACCTTCAGACATCTTCTGAGGAGGAAATCAATGTAGTGTTTTGTGTAGTGATGGTGGTGATGTTGGTTAAAAATTTGATCAATAGATGAATTGGGCCAATAATCAACCAAGTTCTTTTAAGGGCAAAATTTAGTATCAGCAGCGATGTCTGTTGAAACTCGACTGATATATGAGTCTGGTCGATATTTCTTGATTTCGACAGACGTCACTGCCAATACAGCTTTTACCTGTTTCTGGACCATTTTACCTCATTTTTTGGCCAAAATGATACATTACTCAACTTTATGTGCTTAATTTGTTCTGCAATATCACAGTCAGTGTCTAAACTGTCTGAATCTACCGCCAAATCATATTTTACGGCATAAATAAAATAAAATGAAATAAAATGTTCCCTCTTAGCTTTGAACCTGCAATCTCCTGCTTGGTAATGAAAGTTGCAGTCCACCAAGCCATAACCTTCAACAGAATATGTCAATGAAATCGATGTGCTGTTTTGTGTAGTAACGGTGGCAACATCTGTCAAAAATTTAGCAGATAAATGAATCAGCAATAATCAACTAACTTCTTTTAAGGGCAAAATGTTTCCAGCTGGATTAGAACCAAAATCATCTCACACTAATCATTTCACTAGTCCACTCAGCCAAACATCTAGCTGAATTTATTTTTGTGAAATTGATATCATACTATAGCATAAATAACAGTAATATAACAGACAAGAGTCAAACCAGCAATCTTCAGCATTCCAAACACCCAATCAGCCAACTGAGCCAGTATGCAATCAACGCCCCATTCATCTCAGTAAGAGTAGTGACATCTGTCAAAAAACTCGCTTGATGTATGGTTCAAGCCGATAATCAACTAAGCTCTTGGAAGGGAAAATTCAGTATTCCATATATAAACATTAAGAAGAAAATTGTGTGTTTTTTAACTGTTTTAAATGTTCGTAGCAAGGTACATCACTGATGACTTATATCAGCAGTGCAGACTGATATAGCAGCCGACATTTTATTTTATTTATGCCATAAAAGTGAAATGTCACCTGTCCCAAGTAAGACTTCAATCTGCATCCTTCCACACCTTTCCGTCTGATTTCCCCACTGAGCTAACCCCCCAAACATTTTGAATGTATTTGATGTTCATTTTAGATCAGTATCAGCAGTGATGTCTGACGAAAACTATATTTGAGTCAGGTCGATAATCAACTAAGGTCTTGACAGGGAAAATTCAGTATTCAGTATATGAAAATTCAGGAGACAAGGATACAATTGTGTGTTTTTCCCATTTCAAATACAAATATAAGAACGCATTAGCCGCATTACTGTTTAGTGCTGTTGTAGCTGGTTGAGACGGAGCTAGTTTTAACTTATTTATATACCATTTGGTAGTACAATCTAAGGATAGTACGATCTCAGGGTAAATCTGAGGGACTGCGAGATGATTAATGCAGTATGAAAAAAAGAAAAATAAAGACTGCTATTTAAGTTAAACTATTGAGAAGCTTAGCAGGGAAATGTGTCTTTGCTGGAACCGCAAACAACTAATAGACAACTGAAATTTGCATTTAAAGCGTGATGGAGTTAAAGTATAAAGTCGCATAAAATGGAAATACTCTCGTAAAATACAAGTACCTCAAAACGTAAGTTCTCTACTTGAGAAGATGTGCATTTCATAACTACCTTCACTACAGCTATGTCTTCAATAAAAAATAATCAAAGCATTAAAGCAGGATATTTGCTTCGCATACCTGTCTGTTTAGCAGAATGTAGATAACTGGGTTGTACAGAGCGGCACTTTTGGCAAAGAAAGCTGGAGCAGTCATGAACACTGGTCCGAACTCAGTTCCCTGATTGGCAAAGATGTACCAAGCCACGGTGGCGTAGGGCACCCAACATATCAGGAAGGAGATCACCATGACAATAACCATACGTGTCACCTCCTTCTCAGCTCTCTGGGTGGTTTCAGACTCCTGCTGCTGAGCTGCAGCCTGAAGACAGACAGATGCAAGTTATTACCTTGTTTAAGGACTGATCTGTGATCCAGATGTAAACAAAAGGGTCAACCCACCACAAAAATAATTTATTAATTCAGGATTGGACCACTAAACTGACTGAAGTTTTTTAATCAAAAAACTTATTTTTTTCATTACTAAGTGAAACTCTCCAATTATGTGTGCAAATATATCTGTAATTTGTGTCAAATTACATATCACACAGACCAGTGCCTTATCAGATTTAAACCTGCGAAAACAGATGTGTTTGGCCACTTGGAGGGCAGCAGAAAAAAACTTGTGAACATAAAATTGACAAAAGGTTGATAATGCAGACTGGTTGCTCTGTAATTACTGGATGTGTAAATAAGCAACTGTTTTGTATGTCTTACCTCTATTTTGGACTTTATAAGCTCTATTAAGTGCCTTTCATATGTTACCATACATTCAGGTCACAGAAATGGTTGTTAGCTCTGTATGCAAATACATCAGCCACAAACTGGGGATAGGTCTTTGCCATCTCCTGAGGGAAATATAAGACTCTTTAGCTGCTAAATGCTCCATGATGTTCATTAACTAATTGCTGAGTCTATTGTTCGGTGAGTCTGCTGCCGCAGAAAATAAGGGTGAGGGTAAACCAAAACAATTAAAGATAAGCAACTGTATGGAACCTTTCTAATGTATTTATAGTTTAATATTACCAATGGGTGAACGGACTGAATGTAACTTATATAACTGAGACTTTCCCCTACATTCACAGTTGCCTCCAGCAGCTTGTGATTTTTAGGACTTGGGGCGTTCTTTGCAGGTATCAGGAAGCCCATGGTCCAAATAAAATATAGAAATATTAAATCTAAAATATTCTAAATATAATTATAATATCTTTTCCAGCATTCTATCAACACTACTTAAGTCAATCACGTTCAGCCTTGTGTATGCCATTGCAGTTTATTTAACGGTCAGCAGCGTCACCAATAACTAAGATTTTCTAAAAATTACAAACAGAACCTTTAAGTTTAGTTGGACAGCCAAACATGAGATAGATTTTGCTATAAACATGAAATAGTCAATGGGAGCTACAGATTCAGGTGATAATTCTCTGTAGGTTCATCACTAAAAGCGACCCCTTTAGCATTGTTATTTATTTGTTAGTATAAAATATAAATTAAAGCCACTCTTATGAAAAATGTCTGCATTATTTTTTAACTATTCATGACTGCTAATACATTATCAATGTGGTTATACTATTATTAATGAGGGCATCAGGACAACACCGTGAGCAGGCAGACTGCCCTTCAGCTGGAGGACCTGGTTTAAGCTGCCATGTTGGCAAAGATCTGCCCTCCCGAAGTGTCCTTGAGCCACTAAATCCCTCACATCTCCCGGGACTCCACTCTGTGATGCTGTACTCTCCCGGTGGAGGGGGAGAAAGGTAAAAAGAAAAAAAGAATTTCTCTACAATGATAAACAAGGTATCACATCCGTATCATTAATATTTTGTCTGGCAGTGGTGTTCTTACCGCTCGCACAGTGCAGAGTAGGCGACTGTAGCAGAAGAAAATGATGAAGAGGGGGATACAGAAATGGAGGACAAACATATAGATGACGAATGAGGTGTTGTTGATCTCAGGCTTGGGCGTGTAGTAGTCAATCCCACAGGAACACTGCATTCCCTCTGGGATGTACCTGCATCCACACACACAATAATAATCGAAAGAATTTCCATCAACACCATCACACACAGCATTTGATTCTAGATGTGTCTTTGAGTAAGTGTGCTGAAAGTAAAAGGTAATCTCTGATGTGCAAATGATGAGTGCAATATTCATATGGCTTTAAAGCCTCGCGAGCAGTCTAGACACTGAAACATACAGTACCGGGACCATCCGAGCAGAGGGGGAGTAGCACAAGTCATGGCCATGATCCATGTAAAGGCCAGCCCAGCGAGGGCATGTTTCTCCCCAAAGCGGAACTTGGTCATCGGCTTACAGACCACAATGTAGCGCTCAATCGCCAAAACCACCAGAGACCAGAGACCAATCTCTCCTGAGACAAAAAAATAGAGCAGGTTTAATACAATATTTACAATATTACCAATATTTTAGAAAAATATTGTCAAGTATGAAAGTGAGTTATTAAGCCTGTAAAACCTGGATCAACATCAATTTTCTTGGGCTAGGTTCAGATGCCTTTCACAAGTATTGAAATCCTTACACCCTGGTCAGATTGGTTTGATTTCTTTTGAAAACATGGGAAAAAGGTTGGCAAGAAATGTCCTGCATATTGCAAGATACATTTTTTTGTAAATTTTGAATTTTTAAGATAGGGGTTATTTTTCTAATTATTTATTCAAAATTATGTTAAAAGGGCATTATTATTTCTTAAACCCCTTTTTCAGGTCATTTCCTTGACTTCCTACTTTTTTATTTTCAAGTGATTTATGCCAATTTTTAAATCATTTATTCTTAAGTTGCTCATTGCCTTCTTTCCATGTTTTTGAAAGAAATCAAGCCATTTTGCTCAGGTTTAAAATGTTAGCATACAAGATACATTTATAAGCAATTAAAATCCCCATTTCTTACCTCCTAAAGTGGCGAAGAATCCCTCAATGTTGCAGCCGGTGACGCCTAAGATGAAGTATCCGTGCAGGGCTGTGTAGAGCGTAACTGTGAAGCCCCCGATGACCATGAAGAGGTCAGCCACCGCCAGGTTAAGTAGAACATAGTTCAGTGGGGTCCTCAATTTTTTGTTTTTGACAGTGACATGGAGTGTGAGGAAGTTGATGGGGAAGGCAGTGATGATGAGGAACAGCATGTACGCAGCCAGAAGAGAGTACTTCCAGGGCTCAGCCAGGTAGTACTGAGGATGCTCAAAGGGGCTGCGAACCAATCCGGTCTTGTTAGACATGGGGACATAAAAGTTGGGTCCTTCTGTGCCATTCATGGCTGGTGATGTTTTTCTTCTTCTGAGACCTTGACACTAGATAAATCAGTCTTTGCCTCTTCTCAGAATTAAATATAGTGAGGGAGTCTTGTAGTGCAGCCGTATTGTGATCGGAGGGGAGAAAGGACGGCTAGAGGGATGGATCTTATAGTAGTAAAGATGTGCTCTGCAGCCCCCTGAAGTGATGCAGCACCTTTTAACAGGCTGGTGGGATTAGGGACTTGCATGGAGCAAAGTGTTAGCAGAGATGGAATTAAGACAGCCAATCTCAGTCTCCCTCTCTCCCACATACACACACATAAAGCATTACAGAAAACTCCAGAAATAGCTATGCGTCACGATAAGCATTTTCAAGGTGAGAGGTTACAGCCATGGCTCTCTGAACCCCATTATTACTGTCATGTGCATCAATGCATCATCAGAATGAGATGAGAGCGGAGAGTGGGAGGGAAGGCATTGAGGGAAACAGGCTATTTGTGATTTAAACTGTTCAGAGTGGACAAACTACAAATGAAATTTCTTGAGCAATCCAACTTATTTGCATCTGTGAAAGCCTAATCCCTAACCACTGCATAATGCAGAGCTCAACTCATGGCCTTAAGTGTAATCAGAGTCAGTGGGGCATACCGCTTGTGGCATGCACTCTCACTCCAGCTTTGTTTTTTAAGGACACACAACCTAAAGTTCAGTCTGAAAAAGTAAAAACTTGTCTCAAGTTGTCTTGAATATATCATTAAATATCATTAAGAAAATCCACTATGATGAAAAAAGTACCAAAATATTTTATTAAAAGGGGTTTTCCCCCTTTGTAATAATATAAAAAATACATTCTCATGACTTAACAACAGATGAAATATCCCATACTGTTATAAAAAACAGTATAGCTTCAGTATATAAGCCTGGGGAATGCACTTATTGGTATCTGGTCTTCTACTCAACAAAAACATGTTTTCTTTCTGTTCAAATAGTGTTTTGTTTTTTTAAATACATTTGTTTTGAAAGCAATATCTTTTTATACTGTACATCCACATTCCCTTTAACATGATGTAATCAATGACAGATAAAGGTAATCTGATCCTAATAATCCAATTGAGCTGATTGGCTGATGGTGCACTTTTCTTACTTTCTAAAATGACCAACACACAAACACTACAGGTATTACTCCAGTCATCCTTAGAGGATAAAGGGTTGTTCTTTAGAGGGAGCTCGAGAGACAGCATGCAACATGCTCAAATTCCACAAACAGAAGTCTATGTAAGTTAAAGTGACTATATTACAACACAAAAGAATAATGTCAGACGATCTACTCAAGCATAAAAATCCAATGGACAAAAAAAGATCAGCTTCAGGGTTCAAAAATTGGAATGTCTTAAATAGCTGCTCTGTTTAAAGTAGATCAGTTTGGTTCATCAATGGGTCTGCGACAGTATGGACAGCAGTTGTGCTGAAGCACCAGGAGCTCATAATCCTCACTGTGAAACATCTATGAAGAAATAAAAGGATAGGAAAATCAAAACAGCCAAGAATAAAAGAAAACATGCCATAAAGAAGCTAACCGTGTGTCTTAAGTGCTGTACCTTGAAGCAGGTGGGGCACATGGTGATGCTCACATCAGGCAGCAGGGAGCGGAAGTATTCCCATTTGAGCGGCCTGGGCCAGCGTTTGATCAGAACGTCCCTCCTGCTCATGGAGCGCAACACCGAGCGACTCACCTTGACGGGGACAAAGGTGGAGCCCCCCTGCTGTTTGGACACACACACGGACACGTCCACATTCTATTATGAAGCCTGTCCTTTTACCCTCTCCAGCTGGTTCGCCCAGTTGGTGGAATATTAATCGTCTCATCTCCTCTCTTGTCCTTTCTTACCTCAAAGCTCATTTTGGCTGTAAATGGGTCTT
Source organism: Plectropomus leopardus (assembly GCF_026936395.1). Lineage (NCBI taxonomy): Eukaryota > Metazoa > Chordata > Actinopteri > Perciformes > Serranidae > Plectropomus > Plectropomus leopardus. The sequence goes on along the minus strand of NC_142184.1, from coordinate 13,832,068 downwards.
CCTCTGCATCGTCCAAACCATCATCCATCCTCAAAGCCTGCAGCTCTGATTGGTGTTTACTAAGAACAAACAGCTCAAGCAGTGCATACTGTATATTTCACACATTTCAACATCATGTTTTATTTGTTATGTGTTTTCTGTAATTGTATATTTTTAAGACCGGAAAAACCCTTCTAAAATGATCCCTCAGAGACTATTCTAAAAGTGTGAGTGTGTTCAAAATGCCGATCAGTCGTGCCTGTCAGTCACGTCGTGGCTCTGAAAGAACAGAGCAGACCTCAGTGCCCTTGAGTGTCTGCCGGCTAATGCAGGTTAATCCCTGCACTAGGGCTGTGGCTACGGCTCTTGGAGGGTTAGTGTCATTAAGATGAGACAGGAGAGCCTTGCTAACCCTATTAGCTCAAGAGCTAAGATGACTTAGCTCTGACAGCTTACCCACCAGCACTGAATCGAGGCCAACGCAGACTAAACAGCTTCTTAGAACTGTCACAAGGCGGAGCAGAGTCATGTGCTTCATTTCCAAGAGATGAGAAGGTGTGTAAGGGCAGGGTATACACCCTCACAGGACCAGCAGAGTGAGGAGTAAATAATTCATACAAAGCATGTGAATCATCTGTTACTGTGTGTCTATTTATGTGTGGTTACATAGCATAGATGATCAAAGGATACCACCGTTGTCCATGTCCTGCCAGCGTGCATCCCTTTGATTCATGTGAGGAACTTCTAAGTCAATCAGAGACACAGCCTCTTCATCACTGATGCCCTCCTCCAGGTAGAACTGCACCAGAGGCAAAACCTCTGTACACAAGGAGATACGCTACATTACAAACACAAATGTGGACCTCACTGGCAAATAATGCACACAAAGTGTTTGTGTGTCACTGACCATATGATGAGGCTGAGTAGATGAAAGGCTGCCTGCAGTTGATGCACACGCTCCCCTGGTTGTTCAGCAGGGGGTTGTTGGTGGAGCAGCGGTAGCACATCATGCCCTCAATCAGGTCCTGCAGGAAACACATGAAAGTTAAACCTGACACACTCAAGAGCATAGTATGGGGGTAAACGCTCTGATAATCAGAGAGTATCTACGAACAATATTTCAGAAAAAGTTAAATATACCACTACAGTGGGGCTGATTTCCAGTTTTGCCAGTCCACTGTAAAAACTTGAACCAGTTTGACTTAATGCAAACTGGCTGAACCAGCATTTGTCATTAGGCTATAAGACATTCTGGCAAATTATAGTCTAAATTAGCAACCTGTGACAGCAGAATAACACCAACTTGTTTTGCATTAGTAATAAGAAATATGACGATTTGATTAACATAATATTATGTTTATAAACAGACTAATGGAGTCACTAGTGTCTGATAGGCCGTCTGCAATTTACCGCTGAGTCTCAGCCGGCAACATGAAGGAGATCCAATTTCAATAAAGGTTAGGGAGGGAAGAGCCCTGCACGTTGTGTTTGTTTACTAGTGAATTTGTGCTTTTTGGGGTGAAGAGAGGAGACAAGGCAGAGATACTTTCTCTAACTAGAATTGCACAGCAACATTTTTACCTGATGCCATGTTTCTATTTATTCCTATCACCAGCAAGTAGGCTACTCACCCATCTTTTAAGTACTTGCGTCTCCAGCCTGATGTCAAGTGCACAGCTGATATTTATGTAGTTCGTTTACATGACCTAACAGGAGTGCAAATGTAACAGAATCGGCGTGGGCCTTAGACTGTTTATAGAGATGGATGATATGAAAGGTCCCAAAAGTGAAGCCAAAACATCTCGATCACTTCCTGGTGGCTGGCTGAAGTATTGACAGCTGTGTGTGCCAGTCGGTGTGTTTGTGTTCAGTGGCTCTCTATTGGTCAGATTTTGGGAACTCGATACCACAGAGATCTTTACTGCAGACTCTGGTTCAAAATTAAGTCACCAGAGCAAGATGGCAGCAGACATATACAGGATATGTTGGCTTTGTTTTTGTACAGTGGGAGTAAGTGGAGACACGTCCTCCATCTGTATATAAAGTTTACGGCGTAGACAGGGAGCTCTGTTGCAACGCGACAGCCAGACGCTCATTTGCTGTTAGGACACATTATTATCTTCCACTCAATAGCGGCTACTGAGTGCACACCTGTTAAAATGCAGTATATTGATCTAGTGTGTGGCCTAATATCAAACCAGTTTAAAAATGTTTCGACCAGCCCAACACTATCCAGCATGTACATCCAAATGTTTAACACACCTCACTGTCGTGGCACGGTTTGGAGCGAATGGTGAGGCTGCCCAGCTCGATGGACTCCTGGAAGCGAGAGGGAATGTGCAGCTCCTGGAGTTTCTCGTAGGAATACCTGGCAAGCTTATATGCACCCAGTTTTCGACTCTGCTTGGCCAATGCGTACAAGGTGTTACTAATAATAACGATAAGAAAAAATACTGTAAGAGGAACAGCTAGAAAAAGGTTGCTGGTTTCTAGATATCTTATTCATGATGGGTTATTTTTATATGGAAAAATGAATGCGTTTGTGTATTTAGAAATAAAAATAACTGCTACTGCTTGATGAGTAAAACAAGAGCCAAGCTAAGCTGGCAACATTGGCTGAATGCCTTGAAAGTAATACCTGGGTTAGGTTGTTTGTGTGCTTATATAAACCCGCCTGCCTGTTTTTGTATTCGAGTTGAGGAAATTGTTGCTTATTTGTATTTATATGGAGACAGATTGTTAAGAGAGCAACTCTGAGAGTGGCAATGACAGGTCAATGAGTTGCAGCTGCAACAGCTCTACGCTGGCACTCCTCCATCACCTAAAATTTAACACCACTCCTCTCTTTTCCTTTCCACTCAGCTACTCTCCAGCTCCACCCACACACCCAGTTCTGCTCCACAGCTGGGACTTTTGATAAATACATGTCCTGGTATTGTAAAACTTGTTTAGTGCAGCTTTTCTGTGACATTGTGTTTAATTGTTCAACTTGAGTACGCACATGCCGACTATGACTATAAATCTAAGTTCAAAGTTTCTGGAACACCTCAGTTTGTCCGCAGAGGATCCCAGTTGTGCAGCCTGATTTCCTCCTCAACGGCTGGCCTTTCCTTCCTCATACTCCGCCTCCTCTCTGACTACATGGATTTGTCTGTGTGGCTGTGGGTGGCTTTTTGTGTGTATTTTTTCAAATTAAAGCAAATTGTTTACCATGTTTATGTATGTACAGTATACACAAAGTTCACTAATCAAAGCATTTGTTTAGGCAACACAAAATGTGCCTCTCGCTGGCATCTTCTCCTCCTTCCCATCATCACCCCTTTTCTTTCTCTCAGCAGCAGCATGGTTTCCGCTGTGGCGCCAACTCTTCCGTTTTCCCTCTACTTGTATCTCCCTTCCACCAATTTCCCATCACTGTCTCTGCCAGTCGTGATTTCAGATTGGCATTTCGTTTCTTGAAAGTTTTCCAGACAGGCAGGGCCCTACGATACTGTCTTTCTAAAAATACTTGCTTGATATTTTTTAGCTATGTTAGGACTACTTTCTCAAATGGAAGGATACACTTTAGAAATGCCTGGCGGTATGTCCTTGGTGAGGTTGTTCAGGAGGAACCTGCAGATGTTGAAGAGCGTCTCTGGCATGTGGGAACTGAAGGGCTCATCCTGGAGAAAAAAAAAAAGGATTCAAAAGACAGAATTGAAAATTAAAAGTCGCTACTTTAATTTGGGTGATTTCAGGGTTCCTGCAGATCTTTAAAAAGTGTTAAAAGGCACCATTGATCCCAGGTTCCCACACATTTTTACCAATGAATTTACAAAACTTTTCTATAATAATTTACTATATTTTAAAATCTTTAAATCTTTTAAAATGGTACAGCCTATAAACAGACACATCCTAGGCATTTGTGGATAAGAAAACTGCTAGCACTTGCTATCTTTACTCGCAAGTCAGACATTTCTGCTGCCAACTAGCTGCATATGCCAACAGACCACACTGGCAACTACTTTGCAACACATCAAGCCTGCACTGCTTTTTGGAGGGTAAAAAAAAACGAAGGTCCAATTGAAGGACACACAGAGCAGCTCTAGATTCAGAATTAGCAAAACAACATATTTCACTGACATGTTTGGTGATTTTTATGAAGATATTTTAAACAGTAGGCAAACAAATGTACTTTCAAAATCTTTCTAAAACATTTTGTTAATTCCAAACAATTTCCAGGCCCGGAAAACAATTTTTTCCAATTTCATGACTTTTCCAGGACAGTAGGAACCCTGTAAATTTAAAAATAAGGCCTTAATATGTATTAAAATGTCTTATCAATCTCTCAAAATTCACAAGACCTGAGGAACAGGATTTCATAAATCTTTATTTTTCTGACATTGCACTGTATAATCTCAAATATTGAAAAAGAAAATAATTTACCAAATGCTTCTCACATTTATGTCATGCAGATCAGGATACAGGAATCAACAAATTAGGATTTTGTTTTTTTGCAAGGGTACTCAGAGCAGAGGCTCTACCGTTTGCAGGCTAGCTGTACCCTGGACAACACGGTGACTCTCAAAGTCACGGCAAAAGAGGCCCATGTATTTTATGTAAAAATTTTGTCAAACTTGGCACGATAGCATTAAAGGCAGTGGATTCCCACATGCAGAGTAAGAAATACAAATTTGCCAAAAAAACTCCAGGTATTTCCAAGTTCTGTTCTGTTTCATTATGTTACAGAAAACATTTCGGTAAAACTTGTCCCTTACCCTAAGCAACTGATGTTGGTTTATGTTTTCTCCCCCTTCAGTTTTGGTCATTGTAAAATTGGTCTTTAAGGTCTAATGTGTAGGATTTACTGGCACTGAGCAGAGAGGCTACAGAAATGTAACTTCTTCCCTGTAGCAAGCATGTAGAACTACAGCGCCCAGCACAAATATACAGAAATGTAAATGGTCCTATCTGGAGCCAGTGTTTGATTTTTCCCATTCTGGGCTACTGTAGAAACAAAATGGCGTGGAAGAGGACCAACTCTGTATGTCGATATAAACGGCTCATTCATTGAAAATACAACATTTCTTAGTTTCAGGTGAATATAAACTAATGAAAACACAGTAAAAAATATTACATTCAATTTCTACCAATCAATGCCCCTAAATCCTACACACTTGGCCTTCGAACTGAATTCTGATTGGCATTAAAAAAGTCCTTAAAAGTTTTAAATCTAACTTCCCTTAAGCTGTAAGAGCCCTGGGTTTAATTTCTTTTTAAAGCTCCGTCTCTTCTACTCCCCCGCTTAATTGTGTCATCCTTTAGCCTGGTCTAAAACCCTGTGCCATAGTGTCTCATCCCACCTCACAGTGCCCTGCTCACATTGTGAGGGTGAAAGGGAAAGAAGAATTTGCTAAAGCAATCACTAACAGCACTTCAAATCTATACTGCCTGCCCAGGAGAGTTAAGGTGAGATATATACGTTTCCTGCTCTGGTCTGGATCACAACGATGCCTCTCTATTGCAGGGGTGTGACCAAAGCTGAGCAGAAAGGCTGAAACAACAAACTGAGGACACTGACACAGGCCAGGTCACCCATTTAGTGCTCATAACCAGAGATTGCTTGTTTGTAAGTAGGTTAGGGCTGGGGGCTTGGAGAAGACCACTGATGAAGTAGTCATCATGATCAATCAAGCAGCTCGTTACCATGGTGACAGGGATCAGAGAGGTTTCAGGAAGTGAGCCATTTTGACTGTTGCATAAGAGAGTATGTCTGTCACTGTGAGCAGTTGTGTGTTCAGTCGGTCATCAAAACTGAAAAACATTTAATAATGGTAATTCCTGAATAGTTAAAGGTGATTAATTTCCCCCTCAGTGGTCTTCACTGGAACCTAACAACCTCAGCTCTCCTTTGTTCACTTCACCTAAAAACCTCTGTGTGCAATTTAATTTGTCCTTTACCCTGAGTCTCCTATTTTGGATTGACATAATCTTGCAGAGCCAGACCTCCTCCTTGTCAAACCAACAGCAGTCTCGAGAAATTTGAGCACAAACGTTGATTAGAAAGAGGGCAGAAACGCAGTGGGCTGTCAGTATACTTCAAGTAAAAAAAAAAAACTATATTAGGAACATGAATGTGTTTGCACCCTAACAGAGACCTAACCGCAGAGCAGGTACAGTTTCCATGGCTTTCAATCTGACAGCCAATCACATGGCTGCCTCCTGATTTCTAAGGCCTCCTCCCACTTTTGTCTGGTCTGGCAATGAAAGATTACAGTTGACGAAGTATCACATTCTCACCGTGTAGCGCTGAATGGAGCGATAGACGTGGTAAAGCTCAGCAAGATGCTGGAAACGCTCAAATTTCTTCAGCATTTCATCCCTCTGGTCTTCACTTTCTGCTTCGGACAAACACACACAGACAAACCAAAATGATTAAACAATAAATGCATTCAGCTTTACAAAAAAACCAAATGCTTCTTTCCATTGCAGTGACGATGAGCCTCACCTCTAGCGATGTCCAGACACTGCATAGACAGCATCCAGTAATAGTACCCTGCATCGTTGAACCTGTTCTCCACCACCGCATTGTGTGTAAGCTGCTCGAGGACTTTAACTGCTTCATTCTGTTGCCCTGCTTTGTGAAATGCTATGGAGTGAAAGAAAGAAAGAAGGAAAGAAAGAGAGAGAGAGAGAGAGAGAGAGAGAGAGAGAGAGAGAAAGAAAGAAGCAGTGAGTGATGGATTGCTATGATGTGCCCTTAAGGCAGTACTGTAGTGCCAACCTAAGACATCTCCATCAATTTATTTTTGGGTGACATCTTTGTTGCCAAGTTGTCATCGTCGTGGTGTTTTCGCTCTGTTGTTTCCAGACGTTATCTCCAAATTAAACACTAGGACAATATTATGACAACCTTTTCCTTTCAATTACATTTTGAGCTTTTCAGTGATTTCCTGTTTGGTAGTTATTTCCTTTAAAAATCTTTGCCAGTAACATAGACTGCATAAAAATAATGGACATCACCCACTGTTTTGTGGAATCCCTTTTTGAACCCACAAATTTGGCACCATCTTGGGTTTTGGAACCAGAGGTGACTCAAGGTGACGATATGTGGATAAATTTAAATGGGTGAGTAATATAAAAACCTAATTCCTGTACAAATAAAATACAGAGACCAAAACCATTTTTACCAGGCTGTAAACATTTTCATTTCTGCAGTAAAGTTTGGTATTAAATTGACTTGCTTTTTTAGACAGCCTCAAAACCATTTGAGGAACTACAGTTTTTGGTACATCGACATCATTTTTTAGTCCATTGCCGTCTGGTTAGGAATAGCATAGCTGTCATGATCAGGGTGAATCTGTATTATATCATATCAATAATAAAAAGTAAAAAAAATCAATCACCTGTGTTTATGAAAGTGTAGATGACTATACAAAAACAATATGCAGGCTAAAGCCTACTCTGTTTTTTTCTAGTGTTCTGTCTACAAACATACACATTTGAAAAAAATCTAGAGTGGCACAAAAAGTTGAAATATTATCAAAACTGCAAGTCACCAAGTGCAATATAAAAAATGCAGGAGCTGCAATTTTTTGATAATGCAAAATGTGTCATAACATACTATTATAAAAAAAAGTAATGTTGTGCTAGCCAAGCCCAGCCAAGAAATCATATTCAAGACATAACAGAACATATTTGTTTGGCACAGACCCCAGCAAAAAAGCACATCATCTTTTTATACTTTTTTTCAGTGAAAATCATATGCAATCCCACTAAAATCATGACTCATATAGCAGTTGCCATATCTGTCAAAATAATCACAATATGATTTTCCTGCAGCTCTGAAAGAATCCCTCATGATGACACACACACACACACACACACACACACACACACACACACACACACACACACACACACACACACACACACACACACACACACACAGAAACTCTCTCTCTCTTTCTCTCTCTCTCTCTCTCACAAACACACACACACATCAAGAGAAAAGTAAAAGAATACACACATTTTTTAAATGTATTAACTAAAATAAGTCTTTTTTTTTTATCCAACACCACTTTAAAACCTAACAAGTTTGAGTGCTATTCTTCATGTTCCTATCAGAGAGTAATTAAAAGCAGCTTTAGGGAGTCTACCTCACCAGTGACCCTGCCCCTATATCCACAGTGGGGGTCGGAACATATGAGTGGGAAATATTTATCAGTCTACCTAACTGGATAAAAATCACATTCAGCTGCTGATGGTTAACGTTAGGAAGTAGCACCTACTCCTTTCCCCTTACAGAAACATAAAACACGAGCTGATAAAAATGCATCTGTAATGAGAAAACAGTCAAATGGTCTTTAGGTGATGATAAAAAATGCTGCAGACCCAATAAAACCTCTTGATGGACTCCTGGAGATCCAGAGCACTATTCTGGGAACAACTGAGCTACACTTCAAGTCCCCATAATATGTACACAATCAATCCCTTCAAGTGTTAACAACTTCTAAGTTGTTATTGAAAAGTTGCAGTGCAGTGGACAAGAGACAGGCCAGATTTTTAGACTCAATTACAATCACCAGGAACACAACACTGTGTCAGCGCCTGACGAAAATACACACAATCAGCAAAATGCATGACCATAAGCAAGCTCCAATACAATCAGGCCTGTTCAGCCATGAGCTCCATGTCGAGACAGGCAGAGGAAGATTATGTAGAGGAGGAAATATGCCTGCTGAGATCATAATTATAAATCTATGAGCTGATTATAACTATGGTTACAGTTGGTAATCATCATCAGAGCCGCTTGTAGTACTGGTGATTAGAGGCATGCATGCATGTCATTCAGTTAACAGGCAGCTCAGTTCTGTTCTGCTCCGCTCCAGCAAAGAGGATCATGTTTTACAGTGAATACAGAGAATCTTAAGGAAGTAGTGAAAAATGTCTGCGTCCAAAACTGGCCAGGCTTTATCACTTCCATATGTAAACATTGGCTGTGGCTGTAGACTTTAATGTTCACTAAAATAATCCTGGAAACTCACATTAAAAAAAAGTCAATATATACACGGATGCATCCTATAGAAGCTGAATAAAAGTAAAATTGAAGCCCTGTTGCTAACTCACCTTTTTGCGCCTCCTCAAAGCGGTCGTTTTCAGCCAACCACTGGGCATAAGGCACATAGACGTCATTTTTGAACCGGGGGTGCTCCTCCACCAGTGAGAAGGCCTAAGAAATGGACAGGTGAGAGAAAAGAGGAGAGATGTAATGCAATACAAGGTTTTCCTTACACATCTGCTGCCGCAAATAAATTATCTTCTTTTAGAGCTGGACCGTTCATTAGGAGTGCTGTTGAAATATATATAGTGTTAGGTTCTGCATTACACTTCTGGAAGCACGAAGAGTACTCTAGGCACAGATGGAGCAGCTAAACATCAGGCCAATGACTGCGGTTACATGGACAGATTATTCATGTCCATGGAAATGCATTTAATGAAAATGAAACTTAACTGTTTATTCTGCTGAGTATAAACATTTGCATTTACAGCAGCTGCTCCACTCATTCATCGATCTGACCTGATCAGCTCTGAAGGGATCAACAGATCACTTATCCAAAAAAAAAGCGTCATGGAGAGCTCTGCCTGCGCTTTGCTCATCCGCAAAAACCTCAGAATTTAGAGAGGGGACACAGAATGATACAAAGGGACACATGCATTTAAAAGAAAAAAAAACACAAAAATTGGCCGTCAGTGTCATCATGTCCCCTATCGCCACACGTACACTGTGATTCTGTGGGAAATACAGTCAGTATATGTGACACTTTGACATGAGTCCCATAGATTATACTATACTGAAGAAAAGGTCAGACTGCCCTCGCAATTATGGCTGAATTGCACTTGATTGCGGACATGAGAGGTACCACACATTATTCAGAGAAACACATATTACTTCCAGTCAAAACATTGCAATACAGCATTATTAATGAGCTGAGAACAAAGAAAGTGTATAAGCTATTTCACACTCAATTAGAACTACAACTGCGGCTCTTACACTCTTTGAGTGACAGGGAATAAAGTACTGCCGAAGTGCTCTGTGGACACATATTTGGCTGTCACAATGACTGATTAATCTAAATGTCCTGTGGTACAAAACTTGAGCCAAGAAACACACATCAGTCCCATACAGTAAAAGAGAGAAAGAGACTGTGTATGTCCCAGGCCTGTTAGCCTAAAGTCATTTAAAGAAATACTTTGTTGTAAAGAAGAGTGGGAGCATTGAATAGCATCCATATGGCCCCTGCTATAACTCAGTCTGTGCTCTGTCCTGTCTTAGTGTCCGTCTCGCCCAACAAAACACATAAAGCCTAACAGTTCTTTCAACGTCTTCCTCTCACCCTCTGATTTTTCTTTTCTCTCTCTGAAGATCAAATAAATATCCAGGAAGCCTTCAGACACTACAGCAGAACCATGTGATCGTGATTTAATGTTCTGTTTTTGGCTCTTCTGTTTCAGCATGCAAATCGCCAATGTGCATCTCTGTAATGCCTTTAACTCGATTAAAGACTCCAGATGGATTAAAGAAATGCTATATTTTCTTCTTGTCTGAGAAGCATGATCCACCCTGATGGAGGAATATGATTGGAAGCAGACTAGAGCTTTAAGCTGATACTCTGTCAGTGCGGTAGGGTGTTTTGTGCTTCTCACTCACTAATCATCATGCGGGCATGGATTCAGAGAAATCCAAAGCTGGATGATTAGCTCTGGAGTGTGTGTGTGGTTTAAGTTTGTCAGTGTAGGAAAGTAGGCAGAGGTATTGTCTTCATTGTTTGCGTTCGGCTGTGGTTACTCTAACAAATTTAATATATTTTTTTGGCCATGAACATCGAGTGGTTTATGATATGGGTTTCTGAGTACCACAGCAGTTTATTTAGCACAGTCCTATGTGGTTCACATTTATTTATGTGATTGTCTCAGGACAGCTATATATAAGTCATGATGAGCGGTGCAGGTGTGCCTCCTGTGTGCATAAGTGTGTCAGACCTCCTCCCAGTGCCGGGTTCCCACATGCAGCTGCACCAGAGCCTGCAGGTCTCCCATCTTGGAATAAGTCTCTGAGGCATAGCCATGGTGATTCAGCTTCTCAAAGTAGAGCGCACATTTTGACAGTGGTTCGCGCTCAGCCTTGTCCAACTTCCGAGCGATGTCGATCAGCCTGGATGAGAGGAGAGAGGAGTGAGCAAACACAGAGAGTGCCGATAAACCCGAACATGGTTGTATCAAATTATGCTCATGACCCTGAAAGGAAAATGAACCAGCCAGGGTCACTAGCTGAATCAGATTCAGGTTAAAGAGTCATGACTCTGTTCAGTCGCAATGTTTATAGTGCTGACCCATTGGTAGCACCACAGGAGACTTACAACATGCAGACAATAGGTCAGATGGAGTCAGTGGGGAGTTCTGATTTGACCAGACCACTGGCTTATCAGTTTGCCTGGTTTTCAACAGCACACACTCACACCCCACATTCCCACATATAAGTGAAAGCTAACAGAAAGGTAATAATTCCCATCTTAGCTATCATAGCTCTCACTCAGCACATCAAATATACCTTTAATACTGATCCTCACAGAGAGAGAGAGAGAGAGAGAGAGAGAGAGACTCGTGTTCTGGATACTAACTATAACTGCCTTGTGCTACTACAAAAGACCATCCAGACATGTTTTGAGACAATTTGTGTCTCTTATTGAAAAATGCATAAATATATGAAAATGTAATTATTTTTAATTCCAAAACTTGAAAGGGAGGTATTGTTATGTTTTTTTTCCAGGCTTTTACATAATTTTGGAGCTTTTCAGTAGTGTTCCTTATGTATTCAAATAGAATAAAAAATGGTCTTAGTATATATGGTTTAGCAGCAAAATACCATTTTCCCAAGCCCCTCTTAAAAAACTTTGCTGACGTGACCTTGCGTAGGTTTTTGCATGTTGATGTCGCTCCCTATGCACTGCTATGGACCACAAGTCAGGTTGATTAATAAATTCACACAATAACAAAAACAAACAAATCAGCTGAGGCAGCAACTCCCGTGTGCTGTGAGGTAAAATTATGGTTTCTGTCAAAGAAGTAGCTTTGAAGAGGGTTTTATAACAGCTTCAGTTGCCCAGAAAAGGCTCTCTCACAGAGCTAAATCTAAATATTGTATATACGTAAAATTCAGGTTCACACTTAAGTTTAAGGTTTCTAATAAAACATGTTTACATGCTTTAGTATACAAAAAAACAATTACTTTTAGTCATAATGTCTGTGCAAAATCAGGAAAAAATTCACAGCAGCAACCAAGATTACAGGTTTCCCTGAAGTTAGCATGTATCTTTATGTAGTAGTGTAGGCTATGTAATGTAAATGTAAAAATAAACCACTGGAAAGAGTATTCAGAAATGTCTGAAGACTGAGGTTTTTGCTTACAGAGATGAATTTTTTGTATATTTGCCTCATTGTTTGAATTTTTGCCAGTATAAACATGATATGAGGAAAAGCATGAAAGTTCCCTTTTGTTACTTAGAAAACTAGAAAGTCATAGAGTGAAAGTTCCACCACTGGCAGTAAAACTGAGACATTTTGGACTAAAAGAGCAGAGTGTTTACAACTCTAACCACATTAACTGGACATTCCTATCTTTTGTTCAGGGTTATGGACCAGAAAAATGTGTATTTTGAATGACATTTGGGAGAATGAGATTTTGAATGAGATTTGGGCAAACCATGCATTCAAATCTAAAAAGGTGGTTTGGAAAAGGTTAGGCAGGAATAAAAGTGTATGTCACAGTGTAGGACAGATGTAGAAAGTTTCATACAGTGACTGACACCTACATGTCCACCCAGCCGTGTTCCCCTATAATGTCTATGGCTTTGAGATGTTCTCCTGCTGACAGGTACATCTCCGCTGCTGCCCGGGGCTCCTTGCTGCTCTTCGCCCAATCTGCCTGCTTGGTCATCAGGATCCGAGTGCTCTTGGGGTCTGTTGCTCCGACAAAATCCTGTATGGAAAGGCACACACCTCTCACAGTCACAAACTTAATAACACACGATTAGATGACTGGGAAATTCCCATTAACACTAATGACAAGCGAGGACTGTATGTTGCACAGTTAATCTGGTAGGAGAACAAGAGAAGTTCAGACACTCAGAACCGTGAGGGTCGGGGCTGAGACAGGAGGAAGAGAGTCACACAAACAGCAGGCGGCTAGCCCTCCGGTGTCCATCCTACCTAAAACAAACAGCCTGTAGGACCAGATGGTCACACAGCCACATAAATATACAGCAGCCACATCAAACACACATACAATCTGATACGTACGCACACACAAATATACACGGACGAGTCATAGCTGTGTCATCTGCTCCAGCAATGAGAATGTAATGCTGATGATCAAAGTGTCCCACCACATGTAAACATAATAAAGCATGAATTTGTCTCAACTCCAACTGACCTCCTCATCAAAGTATGCATGTAAAAGCAGACACTCGCCTTAGTTCTCTCCATTTGTGCTCCATTTCCAACTCTAACTATGTGTGTAAGTTACCCTTGTGTTGTACAGGGATATGTCTGTAAAAGCACAGTGTGTGTGTGTACTGATCAGATGATGTATGTGGAGATTCTAGTGATATATGAGGAGATGAAAGACAGACGGTAAAAGGGGGCCGTTTGAACAAAGAGCAGGGCCCCAACTTGGCATAACTGCACATGATGAAGAAAAACATGTGTTCTACACCCTTAAAACATGCAGTGTTCTCAGGTTGTTCTGTCCGTATTGATATAAAGGTATGTTATGCATACGTATGTGTGTTTTTGTCAATCAATGATTTAATCACCTTGGCATACTCGAACATGCGCAGGTCAGTGTACATGCTCAGGGCTCTGGATTCGTGGCCGGTACGTTTGTAAAGCTTGGCTGCCTCGTGGAATTTCCCCTGGTAGGCATAGACGTCTGCCAGGAACAGCTCATTGTCGTTCTCACCCCGCTTCTTCCTCTCCTGCAAATCAGTCAACACAAACACTAGCATGCATGCAGGGATAAACACTCACATGCATGTACAGGCAATCACACACAACATGTGTGTTCACACGCACAATTAGTCAAACTATTGGCTTGCTGGATGAAACCAGCCTCACTTTTGAACCCACGCTAAACTCCAGAGTTCGAACACCTTTTAACCATTGAATTTTCAAAACTTTTCCATAACTTTTTCACAAAAATGTACGCTATTTTTGCATCTTATGTAAGTAGTTTAAAATTAGTGGGCCTAGACATTGATAGAGCCATGCATTATCAAACACGCACTTCCTAGGTATATGGAAAAGCAAACTGGTATTGCTTGCTATATTCACTAACACTTAATAACACTGGACAAAACGTCAAGGCCAAGCCCCTTTTTTTGGGATAGACAACTAAAGACCTCATCGGCGTCAGTGCAATTTGATGCACGTTTAGATTATAATTTTGACATGTTTGTGTGCATTTATTTTTTTTGTTAAACAAATGTTTTTTATACAACAACAACAATGGCACATCATCGATATCCGCAGATATTGGCTTTAAAATCAAATACTGGAATCACCCAACATGCTGATTTCTGCTGATATAACTAAACACTTTTTTTTTGTTTTTATTGACAAAGTAAACATGTATAAAACATCAACCCTAGGTTGAAGTATTTTTCTTACTTTGCACAATAAATGAATAAATAATACATACATTGAAAAGCACTGTAGTTCATATGTCTATCTGCTGGTGGGCTATATCGACAAAGAGTATACATAATATGATGTTAATTCCACAACAGAAGAGACATGATAATCCCTAAAATTAGGTGGGGAAAAATATATTGATATTGGTTATCAGCTAAATAAGTCGTTTTTATATTGGCAAATCGGATATCGGCAAAAAGCCAATATTGTGCATCCCTAGATCACCATCATGGCCTTTCAGGCTTCTCCTCTCCAACTGGATCAATGAACCAACATAGTGGCTGCATATTGTTTATCTTGACATCTATCACTTCGCCGTGACGTGATCCTATTTTGGTCTACTTGTATCACGTGATACTAGTGAGGTTGCAACCGTCACACAGCGCAGCCCTAGATTTTAAATTTGTGATGCAAGAAATGCTTTTCGCCCACAGTAAGACATATTTGGGGATTTTTATGAACATATGTTAAACAGTACCCACAACAATATATATTCAAAACATTTCCAAAACATTCTCTCAAATCCTAACAGTTTCCAAGCCTAGAAACAGTTGTTCTAATTTCACAACTTCTCCAGCAATTTCATGATTGTGGAAACCCTGAAATTCTTACACCACGAGTCATACTGGAATTAGAAAACACAATACATTTCTTTCATAACACTTACAAAACGCATTTTCAAAGTAGGACATTTCCCCTTTTCAAAAGTGAGAATAACAGGAACTTTCTAAAGGCACTAGCCAAGTTGGAAAAGCCTTTCTTCTCATCTGCTTGCATATTGCCAAGAAATGTGTGTGTGCTTTTCTGTGTGTATAAATTTGCTTGCACGTGTGTATCTTGGACCTGAGGAAGTCATTCGGGATACAGGTTCCTCCCTTATTCATTTGGTTTTTAAGTGCAGCTCAGGGCAAAGCCTTGCAATTAAATGGATGATGACCATAATAATAGTGATTGACCTAGTATCCTCCCAAGCCTTGTTTTACTTTAATGATGTCAGCTCTGGTCAGAGCTGAAATCAGTAAACAAAAATGTGAACTTGGCTTTACACAATATTGATAGACCCCCCCACCCCCCACCTCTTTTCTGAAGAGTTGGTATTACCTCGATACTATTGATGAGCTCCAGGTAGCGCAGGTCTCTGATTCTAATGAAGGCCTGAAAAGAGAAGAAATCATTAGGGGGATGTTCTCTCAGAATCTGATATTTTGTTTTTTTCTTTTGAAGTACCAGCTTCTTCAAAATCCAACATGAACATGGCTTGTGTTTATATTTTGCTGGGGTGATGAGTGTTTGCAGATGTCATGAAGGCACAAGTAAGGTACTGTTACCACATTTGGGGGAGTTGCTGCTCTATGAGGATAAAAGCAGTGAAAGGAGTAGTTTGAGGAAACCGATCTTGATCAGAACAATGTGTGTGTGTGTGTGTGTGTGTGTGTGTGTGTGAGAGAGACAGAGAGAGAGAGAGAGAGAGAGAGAGAGAGAGAGAGAGAGAGAGAGAGAGAGAGAGACACTAGCCTTTTTGGCGGTGTCAAAGTCGAGTCCCTCCAGGGCTTCTGTAGCTAAATCCCTCCAGTCACTGTCTGTCACACCTAAACAGGCAATCTGGTAGGCCTCCTTAAACATCTTCTTCTCCAGGTATTGGTACATAGGAGCTGACTTAGCAGAGAAACAAGACCATGTCAAAAAGTATTACAAACTTTGCAAAATAATCAATTAGTAAGAAGACACCAACAAGATTATATTTTCACCATATAGCTAATAAAAAGCAGTCAATGTGAGAAGTTTTTGTCCTTGTAGTACAAACAAATACCATATTTGAGATACGCCAACCATTAGCAATGGTGTGCTTTCATTTCTAAATTATGAACACATGGATCACTGTCCCACCTCCAGACTTGAGCTGCAATGATATGTCAAATATTGATTAAAAGAAAATTAATTGGCAACTATTTTGATAATAAGTTAAAAATTTCAGTCATTTTACAACCGAAAATGTGAAACATTCGGTGGTTGCAGCTTTTACTGTCATAATTTGCTTCTTTTTTGTCATATAGCATAGTAAATGATGAGCCTTTGGGTTCTGGATTGCTGGTTGTACAAAAGAAGCAAACTGAAGATGTCACATCAGGTTCTGGGAAACTAAGATAAGCATTCCTCACAATGTTTGAAACTTTAAACAATTAATTATGAAAATAATCAGCAAATTAGTCAATAATGAAAATAATCATTAGTTGGAGTGGAGGCCTGCTCCAGACTAGGATCTGCTGCCAGCAGACAACACACCTGAGGCACCTCCACAGCAGACATGGAATAGACGTGAAGACAGAAGATCTTTGAGCCGTTGTAGCCGACCATAAAGCCTTGCATCTTCTGCTGGTGTACAGGAAAGTCGCTGGCTTTGATGTTAAGGTAGCCGTTGCCAGAGAAGCACAGCATGTCCTCACACTGGGTGTTCCACGCCACGCTGTTAGCATTAGGCTCCTACAGGGAGAGTAAAAGAGGGGAGCCAGGTCAGGGAGGGTAGCAGGGTCTAGAGGTGACTGAAGAACACGAACCAGGTAGGAGTGCATGAGTAAGATATGCACCAAATAAAAACAATTATACATACATGCATGTACATACATTTTATTCCATCCCACTGCACTTCTGACATGCATTTTTAAAATTTGCCAGGTTATTAGGTTCCTCCACTATACCCTTAACCCTCTCCACTGCCTGCTGACCTTAAAAAGCAGCTCTTTACTGTTGATGTCGTAGACTAGGAGGGTGTTGTGCTCATCCACCACAGCTAGTTTATTACGGGAGGCACTCATGTCCAGGCAGCGGACAGAGGTCGACAGCTTCAGCAACGTGATGGGAAACGGGTTGTCAACAAATATCTTCAGGATCTACATCACAAAAAAATGACAAGCAGAGCAAACTTAGAATAAACAATCAGCACTAATGCTCCTTGTAATGACAGCAAAGACTCTCAGGAATACATGTTGTGATTTGCAGTTCCATCCAGAAAAAAATATGTAGTGTCTTTTATGTTCGAATTCCTGGACCACTGATGAGCGATATTTCTGAAGTTACTTAATGTGGGAATCTATTTATTCAAAATACTCACAGCTCCATTCTTTAACCCTACTAGTAGGCCCTCTCTGCCTGGCGGACCACCAATCACTTTGATGTAGCGAATTAGAGACTCCATCACCCATTCTTTTTCCCTGACACTGGTGAAGGACAGGCACTGGAGCCTCTTCTCCTGCACAAAGCAGAGTGGGAAAGGTGAGACCACAATTACTTTAAACACATGAAATACCAACTGGTTTGAATTATTCAGTTACTATTTCACACTCTGTTAATCACATCCTTTATCTTATTTAAGCATGGCTGTAAATGTCTAACAAATCTTCTCACATTGTTCTTTTAAACACTGCAAAGTATGCCTGAACATCAGAAAGCAATGCTATAAAGATAAACAACAATTTGATTTGACACAGACATACACAGGCCGTTCGAGCACAGCCCATTTATATGGTCTAAAAGCTGTTTCAGGCATTTAATGCAGGCGTGCCTGTTAGAAAGAGATCTGAAGCACCTCTGTCACACACAGACAGATTTAAAAGGAAATAACCTCTGTGTTATGGCTGCTCCTCCTCCCTACCAGCCTCTGTCAAACACACAGAGACAAGAAGCAGAGAGGAACCCCGAGAGACACCCACTGGTTCAACAGACTGTGGGCCTTCCCCTTCATTCAACTGTCTCACTTTATCCAGTTTGAAGAGGGTTGAGAGGAGAAGAGAGGCAGAGCCTGTAGAGCACATGCACAGCTGGAGCCTTTTGCAAAGTAGGCAGAAACATCTGGAAAGTGTGTAATTCCATGATATTATATTTTTTCTCAGGGCTTTTTGGGCTAGCATTGAATGGCTAAACACTGATTCACTCTGCTTTCATCATGTTTATAGTGCTCAAATGTCTCTACGGCCTCTTGCACAATCTGTCAAGTGTGCATTAGTGTCATTTACAAAGAACCCAAATTTAGGCGGAGAAGAATTACTGAAGGAAAACTGATTGTCTCATTATGTGAGACAAGACCCAAAACAAAAATCAGGCGAGAAAAAGCAAGCAAGACATTTTAAGTAAGCAAAGTGAAATGACTGTTTTGGATGCTTTGTTTTTATGAGCATTAAACTGCACAATGACTATGTAACTCTATCTCTTCTGACCTGACATAGGATGATATGCTGAGAGCAGACCACCAGCAAACTGCATTCAAACTTCCTGCAAATCTTCTCCTTGATCCGGTAGTGCATGTCAGCGGAGTCGTCTGAATAGAGCTCGTAGATGAGGATCTTCTCAGGCAGCTGGATAGCAAGGCGGTTTCTGTAGATGGCAATCTTTCTCACCAGCTCACGGCATTTTATCCTCACTATGGAAGGAAGGAAATAAAGGGATAAAGTGGACATACTAGGAGGGTGAGGTTATCAACCTAAAGGGAACTGCTTACCCTAACAAAATAGTAACTGAATGACTGTGACTGTTATGGTCGATATGAAAAAAACACAATCCAATCCTATTATTATTAGTAATTTCTGAAGTGTAGACCAGAAAATACTGCCAACCTGGCCTATCAGGAATGATATCATGTAGATCTGGGAGGGGAGTTACCTGAGGAACTTTGGGAGGTGGCCCTTCAAGAAGTAAAAAGCAAAACATTTCATTATGTTAAAGTTTCTGTTATTTTTTACCATCATACGCATATGTTGGCATATTACATATTTTACTCACTACTTACTCTTTTGTTTTATCATCACTGTTCTGAACAAATACTGTTCTTATGTGTTGTCTATTTGGTCCTTTTTGAAAAATCACAATAAAAAGATTGTAGAGGGAAAAAAAGAAAAGAAAATACTGCCTCTATACATCTGATCATAGCACTAACTTTGATCCTTCAAGACACATGCATCATTACCTGGTGTAGCATCACAACAGGTCCTCTATTATAAATTTAATATCCTGTTGCTAAAGAAAAAGTGCACCTTTTTGTTCAGTGATGAGGTGCTGGACAATGACATCGGTCATGCTGTCTCTATAAGCATAGCGATCCTTGTAGAGGCCGTGAACTGTAGTGAAGATAAGCTGGTAGCAGGCGATGGTCCCATCCTGGCAGCCCAACACCTAGATAAGAGATAACAATGTAGCAGTACATCCTATTAACACCTCTAAGAAAAGACTGAGAGTGGGAAAATGTTCCTGTTGTTAAAGCATCTACACAGCAGAACTGAGAGAATCTGCCAGCAACCAATTCTCTCTTGTATGCCCCATCACTTCCAGTTAAATATAGCAAGAGGAAAAGTTGCTGAGGTGTTACTGCTAAATAAAATGACTTGTGTATCTGTGTAGCTAAATCAGATCAAGAAAATGTCTCAAATCCAGATTTGGCACTCTGAACATCAGGTCTACATTTTCCTACCTCTACTCTTACTTTAGCACACTCTTATTCATAGGGATAACTTCTCCAGACAAACTGCTTCATGAGCTGCGGACCCACCACAAAGTTGGAGTCAGGCTTCACCCTGCATGTCCACACCCAGGCGTTCTGTTCTCCAATGGTGCCCAGCCGTACACCGTCTTTAGTGTAGAGAGAGGCCTGTTTATCAGAGCCCCCCATGACTATGTACTCGCCTTTGGAGAAGTAGCTGACGCAACAAGGGTCATAAGTCAGAGTTCTGTCTTTTCCAATCTGAGGGACACAAAGAGAAGCAGACATTAAACAAAGAATAAAAGTAGTATTCTCATATTTATTGCCCTGGGGTCTGAGCCAACACCTCCCACTGTCTGGGGCGACACTCATCAAAGTCAGTACATTCAACCATCCCTTTGACTGTTTGATGAATAGATAGACAAAAAAAGTTTTTCCTCTGGTTTAAACAACTTCCATTGTATTCACGTTCAAAGTCCATTTGCACAACATCATATCAGTCCCCCAACTCGTGCATCTGTTTCTCCTCACTCTGAAAAAAATCTGGCTGACAATCCATAGTTATTTTCTTTCATTGCAAACAATTCCTGGTGTTGTAATCAAAACAGAATGTTCACTTAAATAGATAAATAGGCTGATGACAATATATGAGCCTACGGCATTACGGCAGAGTAATGAACAGTGCATATTTGTCTATAATTACGGTAATGCCCGCAGGGAATTTAGGAGGAAGGAGGGACAGTGAGGGGGCTATTAAGGCATAGCAGGATCACTTCCAATGTACTGTTATGGTTTCAATAGAGCCTGACAGTCTGATTACAACAGGAAACACAGGTCTTAAACTCAGTAATACCATATATTTTGGGCCGATAAACAGACAAGTATTGTTTTTTTTTCATTGATTTGCAAATGATAGTACATATGGTGAGCTGATAGTGTTTCAAAGGGCTATTAGTCTTCTAGTATTTCTCATTCAAGGACATAAAACAGCCTATATTCAATCATCTGATTCATATTTAACAGTTTGAAGTGACAGGAGAAAGAATTTGTTTTATTAGAACATGTTGAGTAAGACTCAGTATATACTGTATGTTTATGTACATTGCCAAGTCCCCATGCTGACTGTACTCACGCATAACATATGGTAATAGTGCTGCAGGAATGACGGTTTTTTTGAAGGTTGCGGCAGAAGTTAATGTCGCCCTGGTTCCCTAATCAAAAAGCCAATTGGATTTTGCAATTTGATTGTGGATAATTGCAGAAAATAAGCTCTGTGGCAAACAAAAGTTTATTATACTAACATATTTTGTTTAAAAATATAATTGTTAAAAATGAATGTCACTTTTATGATTTAAAGCTAGAGTTAAGTTAAAAACAAACTACATGACAGTGGCATGACTGAACATCCCCACCACAATGAGGCTGTAAAGCCATGTTTGGCGTGATGATGTTCTTTAAATTCATCAAGCAACTTGGGAGCAAACCACCTTTTAAAAGACACATAAACACTTTAAAATGATTAAGTCAGGTATTTCCTAACATATTTTATGTAATAGAACAACATTTAAAAGTCTCTTCAGCTGGTGTTTAAGGAACCGTAAGTGCTACAATGCTAACTCATTTCTGGGTTTTAGGACTCTTTCCTGCAGCACTCTATTTGAGATTCAGGATTTTTATGACATAGACTTGTGATATTCACCTGCTTCCCACTGAGCTGGTAGAAGGACAGCTTTTGACCCCAGTCTGCCACAGCCAGAATGTCATTGTGCTCATCCCTGTGAAAATACAACAAAAAATACTTTAGCCATAAGTACTCCTGTCAACATGCTGTAGTGACGGGACTTTGGTTGTCTAGGTAATGATGAGTGTTATTAAAAGCAGAGTGGCCGCCCTTCAACTGGAGGACGTAGGGTCAAGCTCTTTTCCTTAACAGTAGAAAGCTTTAAGCTTTATTGTTCATATCCTCAACAATTATATATAGTCATACGTCAGGGTAGAGTGTTCTATTTATCTTAATTATTGTCATACACAATAAGCCTAATGTGTGTATCTATCCATGCCAGCCCATGTGCTGGCCAGCCCTGTCACAGCATTTATGAGCAAGACACTGAATCTCTAACAGCTCAACAAATGCTATTCCCTGGCTGACCTCAAGCTCTGACCTCCCTGTGATGATCAATCGCATTCAATAAAGTAACCCAATAATAACATATCTGGTACATTATGCATTATCTCTCATCCCTGCCTTCTTTAACCTTCCTTTTACAAATTTGCATCTTCCTGCTTGCCCTTTTCTCTCAATAACTTGTTCAGTAGTCCTCTGTCATGGCTACAGCTGTGCTCCTGGCTTTGGCTGCAGGGGGCTTCAAAGAGCAGGGACAGCTGCTCCTGGGTATCATAACCGGCTCCCTTATAGAAACACTGCTCCCTGGTTGACCACTGCCACCTGCTGGGCCCTTAAGAGACTCACTTAAAATGCAACGCACATTATTACTGAGAATCATAGCGACATGAGTGGACAGTGCATGAGTCTGAGGGACAGTGCGAGGCATTAAATTTAATGAATCGGTTAAAAAATACTGCTATCTTTTCGACAATCTTATGCTGCAATAATTAAGTGGGACTTACTTGGAGGGGTTCCAGGCTATGGACCAGATAGGAGAAGACGAGCCTCCTGGACGCTCTATCTTGACCTTCTCCTCTCCATTCTTGTTCCGAATGCTCACCACTCCATTCATCATGCCAAGGGCAAGGTACTGGCCATCATTTGTCCACCTTGAATCAAATGAAATCCTTCAACACAAATGTGTCACATTAACATGTAATATTGCAGACAGTTAAAACATCAGAGTCACTCACCCACAGCAAGTTATTTTGCTGCTGACTTTGTGCTTGTTTACAGATTTTTGTTCCGGGGACCACAGACCTAAAAACATAAAAGGTGCTCAGATGTCCATGGGTGCAATTTATAGGTTTATAACTAGGGATGTCCCAATCAGTTTTTTTTTTGGCCACTATCCCAATCTGAGTGCACATAACTTTGGTAAATAATGTAATAAACAGTCTCAAAATGCATTTTCATTTATGGTGTGTGATATGGTGCGGGCGGGGCTCAGCCGCTTGTCTTACAGGGATTTTTGAAGTGGGACTGTATAAGATACTTAGACAGATACTGTATTTTTAGGTAGGTGTTTTCTAAAGTGGCTAAAACATGTTTTGTTATCAGCCCCTCCATACAGCATGGTAAAGCTGAGCTATGGGGTGTGCGTCTGTTTCTGGAAACAGGGTGCACTGACTATACATATGTATCTCATACAGCCCCACTTAAAAAATCCCAAACTATCCCTTTGAGTTCAATGGAGTGGAGAGGATGTGACGGAGGCTGTGCTCTGTGTTGTTCTGCATGAAAGTAAAAATATCTGTGTGTTAGCTGCCATAAAACAAAGGATCGGATGCTCTATAAGATAAATATTCCCAATCCCAATCCATCAAATATGTCTTTATTGGATCGGGGCATCCCTTTTTATCTCATCCCTATTTATATCCATAAGATTTTAAAGTCTAAAGACTCAGCCTCATGGTGCACTTACCAAAGTCGCCAGAAGAGCAGGAGGCAAGTTGGTGAGTGACAGGGTTGTAGGCAACACACTGGATAGAGTCATTGTGACTAAAAATAAACACATGAGGAAAAAAAAAAAGAGTTGGCATGTAGAAATACTGCAGAAGAAATTTTACACTACAGTTAGAGTTTAAGAGATACTTACGTGTATTTCAGAATACCCTCCAGTTTAGACGTCCAGATGATGATGCTCTTGTCTGCTGACCCTGAGGCAAACCTTTTACCTGCAGAAGAACGCAGTAGTTTGTGAAATAACAACGAAGGCTGATCAAAGGAAAATGTACAAATGAAAAGCCACTGACGTACCATCTTTAGCATAGGCCACACAGTACACTATGTCTTTGTGTCCTTTTAAAGGCTGGATAATAGTTGCATCTGCCACGTCATAAACCTGCAACAAAAATGTTATCCAATAAGTTTAATAATAATGCTTGTATTCTTTAGATTTGTGCCTTGGCCAAAGAAATCAAGAAAGCCTCACCAGGACACGGAGCCCCGCCGCAATGATGAGTTGGCTGCCATCTGGCTTGAAGGCAAGGTCATAAACACTGAAAAAGAGAAATATGGATTTGTTTTCCTCAAATGTTTTTTTTTAAATTAATTGATTAGTCAATCAGCAGAAACTTTTATGATCCTCTCATCATCTGAGTAAGTTGTTCCCTTGTTTCCTAAAGGGACGCCTTCACTGTTACTGAGTAAACTAACGACCCCTGACCAAGCAACATATTTTAAAGATATTCCATATTATATTCAGTGCATAACAATGATAAACTGTATGATTAACCCAAAAAGTGAATGCAATAACAGACGGAAGATTGTGTCAAATGAGCAAATAAGATGAATTTTTCATTTAGTTTTCTTTATAGAAATTATTTAGTGTGGCTAAAGTAGGCACACTAATATAGGACAGGGCAGCCACGCTAATATAGGACAGATAGATCGATAATAATTGACTTTGAATAACCCAACAACATATAATTGTTGTATTTAACAAGCAAATAAGTTATGGCTCTTAATTTCAAAATGTCCAGACTGTTAATTTATATGCTAAATCAGGCTATCTTAAATGAAAAAGTAGCATGCAACGATAAGCAATGATCTGCAGAAAGACTTAACTTAGCGTAAATCGTTAGCTAGCTAGCTTAACATTAACGTTAGCTTCGACCAAACGTTAGATTGTGTCACACAAGAAGGCTGACGTGCTGCACTGTTGCTTGAACAAATATTGAACATGATGATACAAGAATCATAATCCAGCTTTAGTATCTCTGTCGTTTATGGACGAAATCGGAACCGCTGCGGGCTAATGCTAGCTGGTTGGCTAACACTAGTTTACATAGCAACCGCGGTTGCTAACCACCAAGCGTTACATCCCAACACCGGGCCAGGGCCGACGGCGTAAACATAGACATCAAGAGGCTCACCATTGTTCACGAATTGTTTCTTTCCATGCTAGAACAGCTCTCATTTCCTCCGTTTAACGGAAAAAAGACTGATTACTTCACTATCAACAGGTTGTTGTGGATTGCTTAGTCTGTTTTTCATACTAAGCTCCGTTTTTGAATCGTCCCTACTGCGCAGACTCGGATCTGCTCGCTACTTCCTGCCTTCCTGCGTGTAAGCTTCGACTTCCCTACAATACATCCATGGCTTTTAGGTCCACTGTTTACAACAGAAACAACACAGAAAGCACACTCGTAAGTCTGGACTCATGAGAGAAAAGGACTTTTAGGTAAGTTAACAATGTGATTACTTTTTACAATTTCAACATCTGCTGATCAGTTAGATGCATGATATGTAAAGGGACTGTTCGTTATTTATGAAAGGGAAGGGGTCGGTGCAAAAAGAGGGAGGCGTAGAATAATTTGTCAAGCACTGGGGAGAGTCTTATGTTTGTTTGTTTTTAATTTTGGCTTAGGGGAGGGGCATACAAAGGGCTCATATTAGGTGCTTTAGGTGCTTGAATTTGACTCTCAGAAATTTAAGTCCTTAAATACTTTGAAGATCAGACATTTTTTTGAGTCGGTCCTAGTAACAGTACTTGAATCTAATTAAGAGGAAATCATAAATTATTTTGTGAATTCTATAAGATAAAAATGAGAGCTTTAAAAAGTACTTGACAGTCCCTGAATGTGACTTGCCCCTGCCTGTACAAACCCTTTGTACAACTTTAATTGGCTGTGTTTAGTATTTATTTTGTCATCTATTTTTTAAAGAAATCATACCTTCCAAACCTGAACCTGAGGGCATGTTTTCTTAAAAGAAGTTTTTAAAAATATCAGCAAAAATACACAATTTATCATAGCCAGAATCTGAGCTTCAAATGGTGATATTTCATCCAAAACACTATTCTACATGCCTTGTTTGAAATTTTGCATAAAAAAAAAAAAAAACATTCGCACTAACTAATCAGCATGCACAACAGGATTTCGTCCTCAACTTTTGACTTTCAAACTACAAATGGTTAGTTTTTAGAATCTATAGCAACTAATTTATGTAGAGGGGCTCATGTAGTTTCCCTCAGTCATTCAGGGAGACTCAAGGAAAAAATATTCGTAGCTTTGCGGAGGGTAAACCAAATAAACAAACAAACAAACAAAAGACAAAACACAGTCACCCCGCTCCTCTGATAAATAAAGAACAGCCCCTAAGTGGTTGCTACTCTATGTCATCAATGTGTTGTTTTAATGATATAAAGAGTAGGTAAAGAAAACACAGATCAGGAATGGCTGCTGATGTGGGAGTACGAAGTCAGCTCCTGGAAAGTGAGCTGAAGACAGAGAGCCTCACCTCCACTTCAGTGTCCACCGCTCTCTCCACTGGGTTAAAAAACAGCACACCGTTAAAAATGCATCCTAGCTGTGATTTCCAGCTGGACACCAGTGGAGACATAAATAACCAAAGTCACAAGGACGAGGGTGACTCATGCCACACTTCCACATTGCCCCTTGGCTGGACCAGAGAGGTTAGGCAGCGGAAAGCTGGAAAGACAGCAGGCAAAATGGACGTCTACATTACAAGGTGACTCATTGTTTTCGTGTAATTGTGTCTGTGTGTAATCATACCTAAGTGTCTTGCAGATCCAGTTTGATTAGTGTCTAACTGATTTTTTCGCTCTGTCGTTTAAGTCCCCAAGGGCTGAGATTCCGCTCAAGAGCATCCCTGAAGGCTTTCCTCCTGAAAGACGGAGAAGGTAACTTGGACATAGAACTTTTTGATTTCACCACATCCAAGGACAATGCCGTCACCACTTCACAGTTACTCCCCTCACAAGTGAAACAGAGGGGAAGAAAGAAAAGACATGCAAGTGGACAGCAGGGTACAACAGAAATACTGGATCCACCTCCAAATAAACCTAAAAGAGCCCCTTCCTCCCTCAAAAGTGACACTAAAGACAGAAAAGTGTTGCATACACCTACAATTACAGAGGATGATGTTAAATTGCAGAAGAGCCCTCAGAGGACAGGTCAGCTGAGAGAGAAGCTCCTCAGACTGGCTCCTTCTAGCAACCAACAAAACACTCTCATCGCTGAAAAGAAAGAAGAGACAGACACACAGACTTCTGTCCCGACACTGAGTGTTGAGCCTGCCAGCGACAGCGAGAACGACGGTGAGGGTGAGCGAGGTGGAGATGAGATACAGATTCATAACAAAGGTGACAACAAACCTAATTCTGAACAGGAGGTCGGTGCTGACAGTCATCAGGATGAGGAACAGGAGGTGTTGTTACCTGACATCACTGGTGGGAGCTGCACACCAGTGAGAGATTCCCAGAATAGTAAGTATGATCCACACCATCTGACATCTTGTTAAAGTAGCACTTAAAGTTAGTTCTCTGGATGTGATCTTTTTATGTGATGAATTTCACATTTAAAAAAATAAATACACTAAAAAAAGACTAAAAAAAGAACAGCAGAAAGTTCAAAGCAAACAGCATATATTTTTATTTTTTACAAACAAAAGACTTTTAAAAAATCAGCCTATACACAGCAAACAACTAAAATTAGCAACATTCAGTAGCCAGACAAGTACAAGTCCTCAATCCTGTTTTTAAAATCTCCTGGACTTGTAAGAGAGTCTAGTTTAATCTGACTCTGTAGTTGACACCATGATGAGGGAGCAGTGAGATTGCACATTGCCAATAAGTGAATAAACCCTCATCACCCCTTTACAAGCATGCAGGGGAACATACAGCGGCCTTCGGGTAACATACAAATGTGAAAGGCCCTCTTTTCCATCCTGGGCTGATGTGGAAACATGGCACTGCAACGTGTTGGGCTTCATGGAAAAGTCCCTACATAGATGTGAAGGACAAACGAAAACAAAAAGAGTCTTAATTTCAGGTGATTATAAAGTAATGAAAACATAACAGTGAATAGTATATTAAACTTCTGCCTAAACTCTACACATCCATCCTTTAAGTAACACAAAACCAGAAAAGAGGTATGGTGATATGTACAATAAAGAGGAAGGGGAGGAGAAACATCACTTGGAGTACTGTATACTGCTTAGGCATGAAGGCTTTTGGAGCCTCAGAGCAAACATATACATACTTTGTTCCAGTTTCAGGTTTCAGATAATACACTTGATGGTGGTCACCAGAGTTGGAAATTCAATTTTTTGTCCCCCTGTCAATCTACCAGTCACTCAGTATACTTTTTTTGTTGTTGTTGTTGTTGTTGTTTTATTTATAGTAAATCTAGCAGCATATTTTACCAGCATTTGGATGGTGGCTGGTGCTAATTCCCAACTCTGGTGACCACTAAAGCTTTGTAACAAGTAGAATGAAATTTTTGAAGGCATAAAATACATATTTTAAATGGTAACTGAACTTCTGACATGATGAAAAAAAAATCACAAATGATGAGGAAGATTCATTTTCTGTATCATTTATATTCCCACCAAGTATTATTACAGACACCAGCTGTGCCCTCCTACATTCATTCCTCCTTTGTTTGTGAAAGTGTTCTGGTTCATGCATATAATTATTTGAAACACTTTCAGGATTACTTTTCTGTCCTCATTTCCAATTCTGTAAGGTACTGCTCTGATTGACTGTTAAAACGTTTTCCTATTACTTATGAGTTAAATTGTAAATCTAAGTGTTTAGTTGTTAGGCTGAGCCACAGATAAGGAGTCATCCAAGGTTCAAAATGCACAGCAGTTTGTTTTTTTGTTTTAAGTTCTGCGAAGAGAGAACAAAATTATTTACATTAAATCACACATCTCAACAGAAATAGATGAGAACAGAATAAAAGTAATCTAATATTATAAGGTGACTGACTTACAGGATGAAAACAACATGGCTGAGGAGCAGCAAATGTTGGCTCTCTGCACCAACTGTGTGTCATAAGAAATGTTTTCTTTCTTTTAAATGTACATAAATGTGTCCTGTCTGCCTAGAGTCCAAGAGCGTGGAAGAGAAGCGGAAAACAAGCTCTTATTTCAGCAGGCAACCCCTAAGAGATGGTAATGTTACAACATTTCATTCAATAGGAAAAGCAAAGAGAATACTGGTGTATATTTATACTGTATGTGAGACATAAAGAATACCTCATCATGTAAGGATACACTGTCCATACACAGGCCTTAGCCCACCCAGGAGGAAGGCCTTCAAGAAGTGGACACCCCCTTGCTCTCCCTACAACCTCGTTCAGGAAACCCTTTTCCACGACCCCTGGAAGCTTTTGGTGGCCACCATTTTTCTCAATAAGACCAGTGGTAAGCTCCAACATACACACATAGCATTGCAACAGCATTGTACCAACAAGTGCTCACATGTAGTATTTGTATTTTTGATAACACTTCAGGCAGGATGGCCATCCCAGTGCTGTGGCAGTTCTTTGAGCGCTACCCGTCTCCAGAGGTGACCCGAGAGGCCGACTGGAAGCCCCTGTCTGAACTTATGAAGCCACTGGGCCTGTATGAGCTTCGAGCCAAAACACTCATCCGCTTCTCAGGTGAACACGCCTGTCTAGTGTGCGGAATGAATTATAGCATCCACTTCTGTGCATAGTAATTACAGTATATGTGGAGTGTTGTCATTTGTATAGTTTTAGTCAGAATAAGTGAAGCAAAATCAATTGCAACAAATACCTCACAATCCCTTTTTTTCTTGTGTAGATGAATATCTAACTAAACAGTGGCGTTACCCCATCGAGTTGCATGGCATTGGGAAGTACGGCAATGACTCCTATAGGATCTTCTGTGTGGGAGAGTGGAGAGATGTGAGTCTAATCCCAACTATTTTGGATGACGTTTTTTTGGTAATGTTCATTAATGCCATATCTGGAATTTGTCGTTTTCTTTTAGGTGAAACCTGAAGATCACATGTTGAACAAATACCACGAGTGGCTGTGGGAGAATCATGAAAGTCTTGGAATCTGAAGCACAATGTATGAGAAACTGCATGGAGATTTGCTGCAGCACAGACATGGAAATCAGTTACATCCCATAAAAAACAATACAGTTATCCAACAATATTACTATTGAGATGCAGAGGGGGGGACTCGAGTTACAAACTTGAAGACTGTAGACTTGACAAAATAAAAAAAATTCTTGCAACTCGACTTGGACTTTAACATCAGTGACTTGTAACCTCACTTGGACATGAGCCTTTAAAAAGTATGTTCTTTAAAAAGTGTTGCACGAATTAATTACTTTCCTAAATCAACTACCATAAATGCTATTAATTCTCAGCCAGATGGCACAATTCCCCAGAATCAGTGTTTGATCCAACAGCATCCAATCAAGTTGCAAGAACTAAAATGATGTTACTGAGTGCCATTTGAAAAGAATGATACCAAAGGATGTTTGTTCACGTAGAAAAACTAAGCGGTGGTGGTGGCAAAAGAATTTACAGCGTGCAAAATGTGACATTTGAAAACTACAGATTGAGACACAACAACTTCCAGAGAGAGTTGAAGTTGCACAAAGAACGATACTTAGAGCCAAGTATCAACATAGTTAACAAGCCAATGCTTAGTTGACATTATTATGTTATTAAAATTGGCATAATTTTTTATGAAGAGCGCATTATGACTTGTTAGGGACTTAAAAATTTAAAGGTGTGGACTTGGGACTTTAGTGCAAAAACTTAAGACTTTTGACTTGCAAAACAATGACTTGGTTCCATCTCTCTTATGATGAACTTTCAGTGTCACACTTGAATCCTTTGAAAATTGTAAAGTGACTTTATTTCCTCCTTTAAAAAGTTTTACTGTTTTGTTAATAAAATGTTTTATGTGGTTTAAAAGTTGCAGTGATTCACTATTCTGACTGGTTTTCTTGTTCCGATGTCGATACGTGGATGAGATATCTGAGCTTAGTGTGCTGTCACAGGCTAATCATCTTTCTTTTTGAGTGCACTGAAGCATGATGCACGCAGCAGCTTTCTCTTCGGTGGTGGGTAACTTGATTCCCAAGGCAACTGTTGCCACCGCAAAACACTCAGTGAATGCACAGACAGGCATGTCACAGTTTAATCTCTAACTAGTGCCAGTATAGTAATTTGTCATATTTACATTATGATGTACTAGAAATCAGTGTTGCAACGTTAAGAAGACAATTAAATCGTGCAGGATTTTAAAGTTTGGAAAGTTTCATTCCACAAAGACTTCTCTGGTGGGGCGAACAGAGGAAACAGCTTGAACTTCAAAATGAGACTACGTAAGAAAATTGTTGCTTTTTTTTTTTTTACATTTGTTCAATTTCTGTTTCTAGCAAACAACTTAACCATTTGAACACTGGCTTGATGTCTTTCAAGCCAGGGAATGACCCAAAAATTAGCAAGAAATTAGTAAAAAGTACAAGAAAATTACCTCAAAATTCATTAAAAAAAATTGTAATAACAATTACAATTTTTTGAAAAAAAAACAAAACTTTAGAAATACATTAATTCTGTAACATAATGTTAAATATATAATTATATAGTTTCCCCTTACTTTTTTCCTTTTCCCCTGGACATTTTTCTCTTTAAAAAAATATTTTTTAAAAATCTTATTTCTTGTAATTCTTGAAACATTTCTTACAAAGTAATACATTGCCTTTCCCCCCATGTTTTATAAATAAAACCAATGTGCTCAGGGTTCAAAGGGTTAAACATGCTGTAACACTGTTCATTTCAATCTTCACTACTGCAGCAGCCATCTCTATAGCCTCCACACCAGTGTCTATTCCTCACGACACACTTCCTGTCCGGCAGCGTCACTGTCTGGTGGTCACGCCCATGATATTCCCCAACATCTCAGACTCTGCCCGGCTGTGGACAAGCCGTCAGGTGAGCAGAGATTCATTGATACTTCATTCATGGCCTGACTGCCTCATTGGAAGATGGTGTTTGTTTGAGATAAATAAAACAAAACGGTCATGAATCTGCTCTCTAGAGTATTCCAAGACTGAACCCTTTACATCCACCTTTGGTCCCTAAACGTACCGTCAGCCTGGAGACACCAGCTGTTCACCACCACAACCACCAGAGGACACTAATTATGCAGAGGAGAGAGCACCACAGGTAGGAGCGTCTGTGCAATATCTCGCTCTTTTTTTTTTGTACAGAGAATCATAGATAACATCTTTGCTTTAGTAAGTTGAGTTCAAAGTTACTCACTTGTATTTGGTTGACGTGTCAGGTATCATCAAGTGTGGAGGAAACCCTTTTATGGAACCAGCACTGAGAGAGAAGAGTACAGGTAAAATAAACGTTCATTTCACCGCCTGTACTGATGGCTCTTTCTCTGTAATATATCCTGCATATACTATACACTTCTTAAAGGGATAGCTTAGATTTTTTTGACTTGAGCTTGTATGAGGTACTTATCCATAGTCAGTGTATTACTTACAGCATATGGCAGTCCTCATGCCCCCCAGTTTGGAGAAGCAGGCTGGAGTAGCAGGCATGGAAGCTGAGCAACAGAGGGCCACAGGGATGGCATTTCTCTGAAGCTAACGTCCCCCTGGTTCCCTGGTCAAAAAGTCTATGGGATTTTTCATTGGATTTTGTGTAATTGCAGCACATATGCTCTGTGGTAAACAAACATTTAAAAATAATTACAAGTTCTTTTCAGCAAGATAATTTTCAGAAATGAACACCACTTTTTGGATTTTTGAAGCCTAAATGTAATCACCAGAAGTAAAAAGGATGTTTTGAGGCTGTACAGTAGTGTTTGTCGGAGCGCCTTGTGATCACGTTCTGTAGTTTAATTTACTTTGAGACAAGGAGACCAGAGATGTTGAAATGCTAATTTGTTTACTGCTTTTAAGACTCATTACTGACTCATCACTTTGGACCGGGGCAGCAGCAAAATGTATTTTAGCCACCTAAAAAAGTTCCACATAAAACAATCAATATCAGATTGTACACTATAGTGAGAGCATTTTCACTACTTTACCCTGACATCTGACAGGGATTTATGATAGAAAAGTGAAGCCGTTACATCGCTTTCTTCAAAGCCAGACTCCACTGAGAAAAGCAGGGATTTAACCTCGCTAAACACAGGAGCAGCTGGTCTGCTGGGGCCTTAATTAGTTTTTTTGTGTGTCTTTCTGTGTGACTTTGGCATTTAAAGTGGTTAGTTTGGATTCATCAAGGTCAGTGACACAGAGTAACTAACTGATCAAAGCAGCGGTAGACCAGCAGCTCAAATGCTCAGCGAGCCTAAATTATTGTTTTTGTCAGTGGAGTCTGGTGGCTTTAAGAGAGCATAGATAGTGAAAATACTCTTAATACAGCACACACTTGATCTGCTGCAGATTTTTAAACCCGTCCACAACAGTACATGTCTTGGCTTCAGTGTTGACCTACAGCCTGCTTCTACAAACTGTGCCAACTGACATCTACTGTTGGTCCTTAATCCAACCTCACTTCAAATCTGAACTATCCCTTTAACATTCATTTGTGATACAGGAAAGTGGTTCTCTGTCCTGTAGGAAGGAGTTGCGAGAGCAGTTGAAGAGGCAGATAGAAGAGAAATGCATAGCACTGAAGCTGCAGCTGGCCAGTAAAGTGAAAGAAGCCGAGTTTTTACGAGAAGTGGACCGCCTCGCCCTATCCAGTGAGAGAGAGCTAAGGCTCCAGCACAGCAAAGCAATGACAGCATACAGAGATGAGAACAAGAGGGTATAGTTCCACACATGCATTATGTATACACGACTAATGCCTTTGTGTTTATGTTCCTCACAATAGTGTCCTGATAATGCTCAACATGCTGGATGCTCTCAGATTACAACAATATAGCGAGTGTTTGAGGTTTTTCTCATCTGTGTGTGTGTGTGTGTGTGTGTGTCTGTGTGTGTGTGTGTCTGTGTGTGTAGCTAATGGAGCAGAGCTGGAGGGACAGAGCACTAACACGCTCCCAGGAGACACTAAAGGAGAGAGAGCTGCTGCGCCTCAACCCCATTAACTGGAGTGAGACACTGAAATAGGTTGAACCTCGACATCCAGAGTCAAGACTTCAAACTCAGGCCTCCCTGTAGCCCCCGGGCATGCATCATGATTGACAGATGAAAATGTGGTGCACATATACAGTACATGCAATTAGTGCTGTGATAGCAAATTAAAGGAATATTTGTAGGATTTTTCTAAACTGGGAACAACCAAATTTTTAGCATCAGATTTCTAGTCATACTTTATAAATATCCTCTTATGTGCAGCTATGGGTTGCACTAACGTAAATTCAAGTTTTATATGAGTACTCCAGCGATTTAGCATCACATTCCTATAGCACTGTCAGTCATATCTCTGTTAAGCTGTGCATTTCTCTTCTTTGTCAAAACCTGGTGCCTACAATACCCACAATGCAACCTGACCACAACAGTTCTGTTGGAGATTTGCTTACGTTAGGCTTGTAATGTAGGTTGGAGCGTCTAGCCGCGAGCAGAGATGCAGGTTACAGAGGTCTGGTGAGCTCACTTCTTTATAACTCCACACCCAAAGATTTCCTCCATCTTCAAACTTGTAGTCCTCAGCCTGAAACATCTTTCTCACAATCAGATTTAATGCAGTTCCCTGTGAAACAACAAGTGACTTTTGCAACTTTTACACGTATCAGCAGCAACATACCACAGTCACTGGAAGCAACAGTACTCCCAATAACAGTGTGTAATCAGTGGAGTTCCCCTTTAAAGCAACATCATCCAACTTTTTATCTTTAAATAACAGCTTAAAAATTCATTTTAAAGGCACACTGAATTGTAATAGGAAAAATAATACCTCTAATTCTTACTCCATGTCACAAACGCCTGTTTTGCACCATGTAAACTTAGGTAGGCTCTCCTGCGAGAAGTGCATCACACTTCACAATGTTACATTACACATCACCAGCAAGCTGTAAAAAGAAGTTAGCTTGATATTTTCAGTAGGGATATCATGGCAGAGGTTAAGTTGTTAGGTTCAGCTGTTATTCTAAAAACAAAACCTTCACAGACTGTAAGAAATGAATAAACTATACTTCATAACTGAGCAAAACAAAGCCAGGTTGCAAACTTGTTATACTGTCCTGACATAAGCTGCAGTGATCCGTTTTATGGCTACTGGGAAAACAACAACAATCTGACAATCTGATTTATTTATTTGTGGCCGCCCATCATAACATCGACTCTGACCACACAGATGAAGAAAAGTAGGGGTATTTAACTGCATTAGCACCAAGGTTACATTTAGAGCAGACATTTAGAGCTGCACGCTGTTCATCAGACTGGTCATTGGTTATGGGATCATAGTCTAGTGTGCAGACTCTGTTTTTTCATCTCTTGCATGATCGCTTGTCCAGCACCTAATGTTCATCATCTGGATAATGTTTTGGTAAACTTTTTAAACAACTAGAATTTAACAGCACAAATCGCAGCACCGGAGGCCCACAGCAAGCTGATGGCCAGCGGCAATGCTGGGTCTAACCTGTGTAACACCAGCGACGAAAAGTTTAATGATCTGGCGGGGGTTTGGGTTGGCCGTAATGTACCGCTCTAAAAGTGTAGGGGCACTACATCGTAAAAATAACCATTTTAACAATGCTGCTTGGAAGTTTTTTTCCAGTCACAGGCTTCCTAAAGGTCCTGTAATTTATCATGCATTTTGCAATTGTAGAAAATCATTTTCAAAAAGCTGAAATGTTTTCCCTCATTTTCTCTATGTTAAGAGTTTATGTAATAATTAACTAACTAAAACATCGTGAGTGACAGACTTTTTATTGAAAAGCAAACATCTATAACAACAACTTTGTGGAAAACTTTCCACACAAGGAAAACCAAAGACAAAGTAGATGGTCGCGTAAAAAATGACGTTTCAGTGGCTTTCTAACATGATGCTACCATATCTGCTAGAATAACCAATTAACAGACTAAAAAAAACTGCATTAAAAATGCACACAAAAATACACAGAAGAAATGGCAAGAGCAAAATATGATAAATGTCTTCCCAATAAATATTGCTGTCAAATAAATTAAAGGCAACAAAAAAAAGTGGCTTTAATCATCCAGATCAACTCTGGAATTTACCGAAGCACATTCCCTCACACACACACTCACTAAGTGGTCAATAGCAGTAGTGTTGGTGATCCAGCAGCTGACAAAGTCTGTCTTCCATGCCAAAGTAAGACAATAAATAAATATATACAGTAAAGTACCTTTCATTTCAAATCCTATTTTCATGCATTATCACTAAAAAGAATCATTCAATAAGTTAGGAGGTAAAAAGTCATTCTATGAACATAAATAACCAGTGAATCAGAATGGAAATATCCCAGAGTTTTGATGAGCTTTCATTTTGGGGTGATTGAGGAAATTCCTAAAAATTGCCTTATCTAACCACATGACCAAC
The DNA here is from genome assembly GCF_026936395.1 of Plectropomus leopardus. NCBI lineage: Eukaryota > Metazoa > Chordata > Actinopteri > Perciformes > Serranidae > Plectropomus > Plectropomus leopardus. Next base: position 13,795,459 of record NC_142184.1, on the reverse strand, counting down.
GCAAGAAGCTTGAGTGTTGCAATAACGTGACAGCCAACCCTCTGCTTTATGACACTAGATAATGAAAAAACATGGTGGACGACGTGATGGACGGGAGGTTTTGATTGTGTGGAAGAAAACGACATCATTTTAACATTGAGGCAAGATGAGACATCCAAATGCATAATAGATTTTAACAATCAGTAGTGGTCTTTGTTTCACCCTTGTTCCCAACAAAGCTGAGGTAAGGGATTAAGTTCACTTCCTTTATATCAGTGCAGTGTTGCTTTGCTATTCCTCTTCAAGTTTTGCGGCTTCATAGCCTTCAAGTTCTCACCTTTTCCTGTGTTATCCTATTCATAAACATAAATGAACCCGAGCCCTTTCAAGTAACTCCCCAAGTAAATCCCTGAAAGGCAAGCATTGCAGGGATATTTTCTGCCCCCAGTTGAGTCTTATTCACCTTAACTGGCTGGTATTCCAGTGTCCTTTTTCGTGGCTCCAGACAGTCTAGCGTCCCTTCAGAAATCCATCCAGCATGTAGTCTCCCTTTTCTGTCAGCCAGTATCCGGCCATAGCAGCTACACCTCCGATGAAAATGGCCGTGAAAACCATGTCACCTTTAGCAGCGAGCGTAGCTATGGCACAGATTACAACGCCGAAGAACATCTGCTGCAGTACCAGGACCTCATCATCTGTCATGTCGTCAAACAGCCCCTTCTCTGGCCCAGCTGAACAGGCAGAGGAAACGAAATTTAGCTGAGAACTGATGAACAACATGTGTATTTTACTGCAATGACTGCTTACCAGGGGGCTTGTTCTCAACACAGATGCTGTCTCTTCTAATGAATCCATCAGCACAGTCACAGTGGAAGGAGCCCTCCTCATTGATACAGGCCTCATTGAGTCCAGGGCACGCTATTGCACGATCACTACATTCATCTATATCTGTACAAGAAAGCAAAAACAAGAAACAGTTTAAGGAAACAGTGAGGTGTGGCACAGAAATTATGTAAATAAACAGTATATCCTTACCGAGACACTTTGCTCCTGTCAATCTGTAGCCACGTGCACATTTCTTACAGCGGGCAGGACCACTACCCATGCAGCCCACACATGCCTGGTCACAGCCTGGAAACAACAAAAGCACAGTGAACAACATTATGCACCAATAACTGAATTTGTCCCACAAGAAAAACATGTTTTCTCATTACAATGCAGTGAAATGATTTTGGTTTTGTCCTGTTGACCAAATAAAACAGGCAATGTAAATGCAAATTCCTCAAGATGAGGGGTATTTTCACCATTTCTTACATTTTATAGACAAAACAATTAAGAAAATAATCTGCAGATTTATCTATAATAAAACAAATAATCAATGGATGCAGATAAACATTCGAATTTGGGATGAGAAAGAGAAGGTTGCTTTTTCATAATTTCTCCAATTTTGCAAATGTAACTTAAAACTAGGGATTCTGAACATTGGTGTCTGATGGTTTATGCCTTATTGATTGCCATCAGCTATTAGCAAATAAGATGACATTCATCGAATGCAGTAGCTGATGTTTTTTCGTTGTCACATTAGTTTTGCGCAGACAAAGGAGCGGGGCTTGTGACTAACTGCGTTAGGAACACAACAGGACACAACAGAAAATGTGTTTAGGATGATCAGAGATCTTCCCTTGAGCTCTATTCAGTAAAAATGAGTATTGGGCGAATGTACATTATAACGTTATCATGATATTTTCAAATGATTGATTGATTGTTACAAAAGGGGGAATGATTAACAACACAACAAAAAAAATGCAAAAAATAAGACAAAATATTGCCATCTTTTATCAGCCATATCACTATTTTCAACATTCAGGCTCAGAATTTCAAAATTCTTGCATACCAACTAAAACCTGCCTCTTATTACAGTTAATAATGAAAAAAAAAAAATCACCTCAGTTGCAAAAAATCTACAAGTCTTAAAAAGCACTGGCATGCTTTCATTAGATGCAATACAGTGCACTGACAGCAGCCACTATACAAGAGCACATACCTCTGCACTCATATGATCCTTCAGTGTTGTGACAGTAGGTGTTGGAAGGACAACGAGCCAACTCGGTACCACACTCGTCAATGTCTAAAGAGACATACAAGGGCAGTCAAACAGCACACATCCAGAAAACTGGCACAGAGCCAGTGACATGTTATCACATGACCTCTAAAGCCAGACTCACCTACGCACTTGTTGTCATGAAGGATCCAGCCGGGTTTGCAGTCGAGGCATTTGTAGTCCTGCGGCCCTGCGCACTTCTTACATGAGTGATAGCAAGCTACAAAGTGTGACAGACGAGGAGATAGTGGAAAGGTCAATTTTAGATGACCTAAAACACAAATTAATACATGTGAAGGGTTGAAACTGTTGTTTGGATCTCAGGTAACCTGCACAAGCTCCTTTGCTGTCGTTGGAGCTTTTCTCTCTGTAGTAACCATCAGCACAGCTCTGGCACAGACGGCCAGAGTATCCAGGATCGCAGACACATTCTCCATCTCCGAGGCGTGTTCCCTCCCCCTCACAGCGGCCCAGACCTCCACATACACCACCAGGGTCAGATGGACACTCTGTATTGGATGAATATTCTATAAGTGGTGCTCTGGAACTCCCAAAACTATGTCTTTATGAAGTCTAGAGGCCTTTGCACACTGAGTCTGTTTTTTATGTCCGAAATTGTCGCATGTCTGAAAATAAATACAACCTTACTCTGTGTCAGTCACATTTGCACACAGAGTCCGAAATTTACATCCATCATTTAAGTTTTCAAAACAGTTTTGATATTCTGCGTTTTTCGCATCTGTCAAAAGCCTAGAGAGTTGTTTGACCAAGAAACAGTGAAGACAAGGAGACAGCAGGACACACCCACAACAAGACGGAGAGGCGGAGCGCACAGTATCCTTTCATAACTCCGATAGCTCACTTTTAACAGGTCAAATAGTATCTTTCAGGTGGATGATGATGACGAAGAGGATGAGGACCACACACATTCATAGAGAGAGACAGTGTGGAGACAGAGAGGACAACTCAGTCCCTTTATGCAGCTGCAGTGCCAAATGCAAGAAATGGGAAGAAAGTGGTGATAGCCAGATAGGTTTTGCCAGTGGAGAGAAGCAAGAGAGGAAATGTGTCTTTAGATTTTATGTCATATCGCATATTTTTGTAACTAAGAGAACGATAAAAACCAATGGATTAAGTGTGCAAAGTTTTTTTGTTTCTTTTCTCCCTGGATGACAGAAAAAAAACATCAGAAAAAGTTGGACCCAGTGTGCAAAGGCCTTAAGTACGGGACAACATAGGATGGATAAGGTTTGACCATTTTAGGTTTTCTACTACAGAACTACTACACTGGCATCAAAAAGCCTCTACTCCATTTTTCATTTTTTTCCACACCTTTGCAGTCAGGTCCAAAGCGTCCAGGTGGACAGCAGAGTCTCAGTTCCTCAATGCACAGCCACTCAAACAAGTCTGGTGCCTCCTGCTGCCTACAGGACACATACATCATGTCATGAAGTTTTAACAGGGGTGTTAATACATTTTAACAAAACATATTCCACTTGGCAATTCACCAAAACACAAAACAATAATCAAAAAAAAAAACAAAACATATTACACAAATCACATTTACCTGTGAAACCACCATGTCTCCACCTGGTCCTCTATCTGCTCCAGCAGTCGATTACATTCAAAATCTGCTTTCTCACAGGCAGCTTCTACTATCTCTAAGAGCCGAGTCTCACTGAAACAAAAGCAATTAGAGATGAAAGACGGACTAACACCCGCACCCACCCCCAAAAGATAGTGGAGCTTTGCTCTGGTCCACTGAGAGGTTTTACTCCCCTCAGTGGACTGTAAAAATAGACTGTCTTATGTAATCATTCACACATTACATAGTATAATATGAATTTGCAGAGAAGACACAGGACTTCCAAAATTATTCTGGCTGGTTTAAGGAATAGAAATGCAACAAAGATTAAAATTTGCCTTTTCATTTAGGCATTTGTGACACCATATATTAGATGACTACACAATCCCCAAAAATCAAGTAACTCAATAAAGCATAGGTGTGAATCCAAAAAAGTTTCTCTTACCTGCGTGCATACTTAGCCAGCTTTTCTTCTTCCCAAGCAGTGTTTCCTCCCCCAAAGTTCTTATTCGCTGTTTTCTCTAAGCCCTACAAACAGGGAAATTTCAAGACTCAGTAATACTAAAAACAAAAAAATTGGCTCAAGAAGACAAGCATGAACTGACAGCACATTAACTTAACTGCAGCACCTTGATAAAACTCTCTGTAAGTTTCCGGCAGGTCTGGCATGGTGCAGTCTGGACTCTCACCACAGAGAGCTCTGAGAGAAGCACCAGAGCAGGCAGGAACGGCCAGGCCCACCACATGATCTTTCAGAAAACACAAACACAAAATCAGTAATGTTTAACAAATACATAAATGCTTAGACTAAGAACTGTGACCATCCCAGCAAGTTCGTCAAACACACTAAGAGATTGCTCCTTATGGGAGGGGAGGGGGTGGTGCAAAATACTACTAATAATAAATGTAATATTAATAAGTACATTAAATAAATAAATAAAATACTCTACATAGTAGATAAAAGGTAAATACGTGGATAACAAAAAAAAACAATAGATAAAATGTAAAAAATAATAATAATAATAATAAAAATAAATGTACCATCTAAAATAGGTACCATAAATAAATAGGTAAACTTCAATTAAAAGCCAAACGAAAAAGGTGGGTCTAATGTTACACACAATAAAATCCTAAAGCAGCTCAGCAACGAGTCTCCAAATTTTAGAATAATTCAGTCTTGTTAGAAAAGCTTTAAAATCAGACAGCTTGTAGCTTGGTTGGGATGCGCTCTCTCCACTGTTAGCTTAGTTAGCTCAGCATCAGCACCACAAACAATGAGCCAACTACTGTAGCTGCTGGCTAAGGTCAATATTAGCTGCTAGCCTGAGCTAACGTTGTCTATCATTGCCTGGCCATCTGTCCGGTGTCTTTTTAAAGTCTACTGAACTCAGCAACACCGTCCAACCAACGTTATTTAGCGTTGAATATCTGCTAACTGATCTTTAACGCAGTTATTTTGATATTAGCCAGCTAGCAAAACTATTTCTTTTCGCTATTTCGGTCTTACCTTATTGCAAATCCACCACGTCCGCTGCACCACTGATGATTGTCTGAATCCCTGCTGGTTCACGCAATGCAGGCAGAGTTTCACATTGTGGACGGACACTTTTAAAGCCTCAAATGAGCCATTTTTGATGAAAAGCCAGCTGAATTAGTTGCTAGCTAAGCTAACGCTGGTGGGGCTCACACAGGCTCGTGCAGCGTTGCTAGCCTCGCGCTGGGATGAATGAACAGCTTCCAGTTGGTTCTGTGTTTCCCACACAGCTGATCTCACAGGATATGACACCGCCCAGATCCGCTGGGATTTCATTCATCAGCCAATTAGTCAACATCCAATTTTACACAGACTGACGCCCCTCATGTCAGTGAGAAAACGTGATAATCTTCATCAAGCTATTTAAACAACACATATTGTCGCAGGTCTTGTCCACGAATATAGTTTGGATGCATTTAACCCCTTTTTAAACTAAGCAAATTTGCTTTATTTGTTTAAAAAAGAAGAGGAAGAAAAAAATGGTGAGAAAATTGAAGTTACGAATTACAAGAAAATAACCTGAAATTGTTTGAGAACAGAAAAAAAAATGTGACAAACAGAAAAAGTAATACATTAAAAAATCTAGATAATATAGTTAATTATTATCATCATCATCAACATCATTATTATTATCATCATCATACATTTAGATTTTCTTGTCATTTTCCCCTCTTTTTTTAATCATCTTATAATTTATCTCTCTGTCTTTTAAACATATTTTCCATGTTGTCAAAAGAAAAACCTATTTGCTCAGGTTTCAATGGTTAAAAGCATGTGAAAGGCACCTGGATGCAGCACAAGAAAACTATCATTCCAGGTTTCAAAGGTTAAGGTACATTTTAAAGACGTGCGCAATGTTTTTGTTGTTGAAATGTTCAGCATTTGTTTTGTTTTGTTAGTTTTACCTGGCTCTTCTGCAGAGTGCCACAATTTAACAGGAATTAATTTCTGCATTTTAAACAAATGCAAAGATGCTGCTCTGCAAACACACACCTGTCATATTATAAAAAATAACACTGTTTTTGTCAGAGGAGCAATGACTGTATGATTCAGACAGATTCTTTATTCCATCCCACTTTAAATAGTAAGACAAAACACAATATAAAATGGACTCATCTGGACAAAGCAATTGAATTTATATATGTAGTCTATATGGTCAGAGAAAGAAAATACCTTTTTTTCCTTCAATTCTAGTGATTTTATATACAAAGAGCATGCACAAAGTCAAATACGAGTAAATATGTCAAACACACACAGTGACTTGTTGTAATATAGTGTCAGGACAAATACAATGGTGCTATTTGCCACACTGAGATTCTTTTGTATTTAAGTATAATTTTGGTAGCCTACTAAGGCATGCTGTTTTTGAAATACATCGCAGACCATGCACTGTGTATCAACTGTAATGTTTTTTTTTTCTAAAAGCTACTTTAAGTAGAGTGAGGTTTAAATGTGTTGTGCTTTTTTCAAAAACCACTAGACCCCTGCAAATGCAAAAGCTGCAAATGGATTTATCTGAACATCTTTCAGTGTCACTTCAAGTCATTACTGCCTTCTCATCCCATAACTAAAATTTAGTCCTGTGTCATCCTCCTCTGCTGTCAGACCCAGTCCATTTCATTGACCTTGGGGCCTGAGTCAGGGCTGGAGGGGGGTGTAATAAGACAGGGCTGTAAAGGCACAGTTTCCCCAGAGTCCTCTGCTCCTACCCCAACACAACTCTGGGACACTCCTGCAAGGCGTAACACAGTTGTCCCTGCTGTGAACCCCGACAGCCCTCGTGCCAGGGCTCGAGATGCTATCCTGAGCCCCCCTGCTCTTTTCCGTCTGGCTGATGCAGTAGCCATTTGCCGAGCCCCTGCCAGTTCAGTCAGAAAACCCAGGCTCTGAGAGGGGAGGCTGTAGACATGAAGGCCGCGGAAAAGTTCTGGCAGCGGCCGGAAACCACCCGGAGGCTCAGGTGGAAGTGATTCAAACTGTGCCAACATGAACCGCTCACCAGCACGGCCCTGTAAATAGTCTGCTAGAATACAGCTCAATGAAGCCGTAAAAACATCTACGCAGGGAGAAGAAGCAATGTAGCTTTTTCCTGTCTCTTCCTCCTCCTTGTTCCTCTCATTGGGAGTAGGTCTCTCCCAGCTCCGTGCTCCCCATTCTTCAGCCCTTATCCAGGCAGCCTGGGTTAGGACCAGCACCACTTTGCCCCCCTGCCTTTGCAGTCGGTTCAGTCTTGAGTGGAGCCAGGGCACGGGGCCCAGCACACTGAGCTCAGCCTGGCTCCACAGGTCCAGAGACACTGTGAAGCCCAGGGCTTGGAGAGATGAGCCCAGGTGACTCATCAGCTCTAGCAGAGCCTGTTCATCATCACGTAGGTACAGCAGCACCACATGACCACCACCCACAGCACCTGAAATAAAGGAAGATTAAAATCTTTGTTTGGGTAAGGAATAAGGGAACAGAAGGGGATAAGGGAGTATAAAACTTGCCAATTTCTATTTTACTTATTTAAAACTTGAAAACTTATTTTATGCTTGTCTGTTGTATGTTTTATGTTGTTTTAACTGCTATTTCGTTAATTTGTGAATTTATTATTTGAAATGTTTCTATGTAAATTGAAATGAGCATTACAATAATAATATGAGATATATAACTTTCTCTTGGGTTTCATAAAAAATACTTGAAATGAAACCTTTAGTAAGTTTAACTCCTTGATACCTGAGCAATTTAGCATTTTAACAAGAAGTGGCCCAAAAAATAGCTGGAAATTCATAATTACAGGAAAATTACCTGCTAATACATTAAAAACATTAAAAATAAATCAAACCAGTTTCTCAGGTTTAAGAGGTTTAAATGCTAGTGAAAGACATCTAAATGCAGCACAAAAACACTGATGTCGATCCAGGTGTTAAAGGGTTAAAGGAATAATTTGCCATATCAAAAAAAAGCTTGTTTGCTCTTTAGCCGAGAGTTAGTTGAGAAGATTGATGCCATGCTGACATCTGCCTGCTGAATATGAAGCTACAACGAGGAGACGGTTAGCTCATCTTAGCACATAAGAGGAAAAAGAGGGAAACAGATCGTTCTGTCCAGTGTTGTAGTCAAGACCACCTAAACCAAGAACAAGTCCAATACCAGAGTGTATTAAGGCTGAGACAAGCCCAATACTTTTCAGAGGGTTGAGACCGAGTCAAGACCAACACTCACTGCATGACATACAATTGAATGTTGATAATGCAAACTATAGGGACTCTTCAAATTGATCTAAAAGATCCACATTCCCATAAAAACACCCTCACAAAACAAATGAAGATTTCTCTTCACCTCTCTTATTGCCATACTATATATCCGTGTGCATGTGCAAGTGTATCAAGAGACATGTCTGGATAAAATTATCAAAAGGCATTGCAGAGGTCAATTTTACGTAAAGGAATTATTTTCCTTTATTTTCTGTGAGCAAACAATCACTGAAGAACAACCCCATGGGTGTGGTCTTGACTGATCTTGAAATAAAATCCCAAATCCTCTTTATGTGACGAGACAAGACTGACCAAAAATGTGGTAGAGTCTGACATAAAGCCAATAACTTCAAAAAGTGGACTGGTCTCGAACCAAGATCAATTTGAGTACTACAAAACTGGTGCTGACCAGGAGCTTGAAAATGTTTTTTAAAAATATTTCAGCAGAGAGGAATGAGGCACAAAGGAAGCTACAGTGACTACTAGAAATTATACAGAATATAAATGATGATTTAGAAAAAAGGGTAGTACATGCAATAAATGAGAACATGAATATTCATAATCTCTACAAATGTTTGAATAAAGTATGAAAATAGGACAGTATAAAGGATATGTGTAAAACAGTGGCTGCATGAAACCGATGTCACGCTTTCTCATACCTTTTACATCATCTTCTTTCAACCATCTCCACATGTAGCCTAGAAGAAAACAAGAAGCACAGTTTGACATATTTTGCTAAAATTCTATTCATATTTAGTTACCAACAAACAGGTTGTTAAAAACTGACCTTTTAGGACCCCTTGTATGAGATAAGCTCCTAGTATGGCCAAACACACCAGTAGTAGTCCGATGAGGAGCGGCAGGCTCCACCTCCATCGTGATGCTGAAAAATTAATTTATTTATTTTAGTAATTATTTATTAATTAGTCTATAAAAAGCACTTTATATAAGTTTCACTGACCTTGTTGATATAACAAATCACTATCAAGTGTAAAGTAAATGTTTAACTACTTACTGCCAAATTCTAATGAAAAACAAACTGCAGCTTGTTTTAGCTGATAATAGTTAAACATTAAACACACTTAATCTGGGTTTGGACAACATTTAATTGTCTTACTTGTAAATGGACAGTGGGGCTCTAAGTTTGACATCATCCCATGTATCTTTATCTAGAAAATAAGTTAAAAAAGAGTTGAGGTTTGCAAAAAAAACGGTGAATCAATGGAACATGTTTACAATTGTATCTGTAGGATTATAGTTAATATATCAAGACCGAGATCACCTGAACACAAAGCAGAGGATGTGACGACACATTGAACTCTCCTGTTTTCTGAAAAGTAAATTATTAAATATACATGAATGAATAATGACCAAGATAAAAGTGAAGATTCATTTTAAAACATAAAGCAATAATGCAATGCATATGCAACTTTTAGTTAATATTCAAAACAACTATGGTTCAGCAGAATGACTGTTTATGGTTGCAATCAAAATGTGCAGTGGTGGATGAGGTATTTAGATCCTTTACTGAAGCAATTTGCCACAATGTAAAATAATGAAACTACAGGTAAATCATGCAATTAAATTAAACTTAAGGGGACAATTCACCCTGCAATCAAAATTACATATTTTTTTCCTGTTAAATATAGTACTATTGATCAATATAAATTGTTTTGATGTGAGTTGCAGAGTGTTGGAGATATCATCCACAGAGATGTCTGCCTTCTCTCCAACATAATGGAATTAGATGGCACTCAGTTTGTGGTGCTCAAAGTGCCAAAAAAATCACATTTAAAAAACCCAACATCAATTTCTCTTTCCAGAAATCATGACCCAGTTACTCCAGATAATCATGCCAACCACATTAATGGCGTCCTCCTCAGCTGAGCGATTACATTAGTTAACACACTGGTACTTGATTAGCTGGCGGTAGATACAACAGCTAACAATAAGGTCTGTGGATTATCTTGATCACGATTTCTGGAAAGAGACATTGCTGTTGACATTTGCAAATGCTTGTTTTTTTCTTTTTTGTGCTTTAAGCACTACAAGCCGAGTGCCATCTAGTTCCATTATTTTGGAGAGAAGGCAGACATCTCTAAGGCTGATATCTCCAACACTCTGCAACTTACACCAAAACAACCTAGATTTATAATAGCACTACAGCTAACAGGAAAAATATGTATTTTTGGACTTTGAGGTGAACTGTCCCTTTAAGTAAAAGTACACAGACATTGTTGGCAAAATATACTTATAGTATTAGAAGTAAATGTATCATGGTGTTTAGCCAAATAAATATTATATTATATCATATGTAGTTGTTCTGTTATTATACATTATTGGATTATTGTTACTGATAGATGGATATGTTAGCTGCATTTAAAAAGTATGTGGTCAAGATGAAACTACCTTTAACTGATTTATATTCTGTTGGGTAGTCAAGGGTTAAAAGAAATACTAATGGTAAAGTAGAAGCACTGCGCAATGAAATTAACTGCAATGAAAGCAAAGTTTTTCTTGTTATTCTTACCCAGTGTCCACTGCGTGTTGCACTCCAGCCAGTGTGGTTGTGCAGTCTCTGTCTGGAGCCCGTCACCTCGTCACACTGGCCTCCTGCCAGGTCTTTCTTGCACAGCCACACCTCCGCCTCCAGTCTGCAGGGGGCAGTCACATTCCAGCTCAGCGCTGGACTCCCCTCCCTCATCTGAGACTCCACCACAGACACGGAAACATTGTGCTGCATTCTTTTCAGTGCGTCTGTAAAATAAACATTGATATACCTTGAAATCATTACTGTGAGAGTTTATCTTAGCAGTCTCAGTGAACTCTTTTTACCTTGTTGGTGTTTGAAAGGGCAGAATTCTCTTTGAAGCTCCTTCCCCTTCCACCATACCTGAAAAGAAAGTGTTTCAAAATATGTATTTCCAAAAAATGTTTGCAGCTGTCTTTCTCTTGTAGTTATTATTAACATGTCAGCTACCTGGAAGCATAGGCATGGTGCTACATAGTTTGCCGAAATGACCAATTCTCTCTTCTTTTCAGGCTGCAAAGGTTAAAAAGAAAGTGAAAGAGAACGATGTAAATGGACATTATTGATCTCTGACAAACAGAGCAGATTGATATAAAAAGTTAAGCATTGGCTGACCCATGCAAGAACCTCTCCAGGCACATCATTCCAGACCAGCCGGTACATGACCTCCTGTCGTCTGTCATCAGCGGTTTCCAGTTGTAGAAGGACCACATTTCTCTGATGATCAGTCACAGCTCGCAATCTGGGCGCTGACACATCAATCATGACTTTTTTATAACTGAGCTGTCTTGCTCAACAATTGTTGGCACTTCCTTTTGTGTGCTCCTCAGAATGTAAACAGTCTTGATAAACTACTAATATCTCTTACCATCACATTCCTTCACAATTCCATCTAGGTTCACGGAGCAAACTGACAGAAAGACAAAGAAGTGGATTTTCAGTGACATTATTAGTCTGCATTTCAGTGTATCTTTGTTTCATTTCAGTGCTTGACCATACCTTTCTCTATAGGTGGGATTGTGATATTTTGAATGTAGTGCTTTCCCTTTGAATGTCCATAGACTTGGACGACAACTTCACTCCCAAAGGACACTTCCTCTGACAACAGCAGCTTGCATTTGAAAGAAATACATAAACATATTATAAACTTTAAGTATTAAAATGACTCAGCAGCAACATGTACACTAAAAGCCAAAGATATTTTGGAAATAGGTCTTAGAGCTATTCAACAATTAGGAGTGATGGACAGTGAGAGACTAGCAGTGGTGGAAGAAGTATCCAGATCCTACATGTAAGTAGGATTTTAAATGCAGAACTTTTACTTAAAACAGAGAACTTTTACATTGTTGTATTGGTACTTTTTCTTAACCCTTTGAAACCCTGATTGACATCACTTTTCTTGTGCATCAGTCAGACCTTCACAAGTATCTCAATTTTTAAAACCTGAGCAAATTGGTTTGATTTCTTTGAAAAATATGGAAAAAGGAAATGACCAACTTGACAAGAAATAAGTAGATTAAGAATTTTTTTTTTCAAAACTAGGGGAAAATTTCCTTAGAACAACACTTCTTTTAACCCAATAAAACCTGGGCAAATCACCTGGAGATTAGTTAAAAAAACCCAAACAAATAACAACAACCAAAAAAAAAAAAAACAATGAGAAAGGGGAAAAAAAAAATTCAATAAAGAAATGACATGGGAAAAAATGCTTAAAAAATAACAATTTAGCGAAATTATTTAAAATATGTAGTCACAATTAACAGAAGTGTAGTTCTCTTTTCAGACAACTGACAGTCGTTGTTGCTTTATTTCTAATTACTATTAGTATTAGTAGTAGTGGTAGTATTTTTAAGTTTAAGTTTTTGTTTTTGTCTGGGTATTGATTTGATTTGTAGTATTTGTCTTGTCTTAGTCCTGTCTTGGTTTCATATTGTCTTTTCTTTCACTTGCTACAGACACTTTTGTCAAATCTTCTTTGGATTGACCAATTATTGCTTTCTTTTTTCAATGTCCTTACCTGTCCTGTTTGAAAAATTCAATAAACAGATTTGGGGGAAAAATATATATATATATATAAAATGACCAATGAGCACTGTGAGGGGAGTACTGTTTTTTAAGCTGATGTCAGGTTTTGTCAAGATGTGCATCTGAAACAAGGACAGCTAACAATAACAATGTTTTTACTTTGCTCCACTCCACCCTTAAAACCCCAGCAGAACAGGTATGTTGGCATGGGTGTGCATCAGTGTGGACTTACATTAGACTCAGGTGGATACGTGATTATGTGGTGATAAGATAGGAAACCAGTTAGAATGGATAAAATGTCAGACTGAAGTTGGAAACAGAGTGTAACAAGGTAACCATTCTGTGTGATATCAGTCTAGACAATTTTATTTCTGTGGGTCTCAAACAGTGATTTATGTTAAGCCTTCTGAGAGGTTTAGAGATTAATGTTTCTTTGGTACAACTGCTAACAACTCACAGACATCTGAAAAGGGTCTAATTGCCCCAATGAGGCATTGTTTTTTTAGTAAGGGGCAATAGGCTGTTAATATCTAAACAAGGTGCTGTATTTTAGAAACACATCATGCTTTTAATCTGTGAAGTAAAAAGTATCTACATCTGTCACATAAACGTAGTAAAGTGCAATATTATCCTTTGAACTTTAATGAGGTAGAAGTTTAAAGAAACATAAAATGGATATAAGCAGTGGCATAGTTAGGCTATAGTTAACTTACATTAACAGAGTATGCCTACCTATCGGCCAAAAAGCCTGTGGAATAAATAGAAAATGCCCACTTCCTCCTTGGTAACCTATTCATCCACCTAGTAGTACACTAACATCATCAACTGACACTACACTACTTGAAATAGGTAGTAGATAGGTGATAAATACCTCAAAAAGTACAGCTCTTGTAAACTGTGTTTTCTTTCCACCACTGGAGATGTTAATGTTGGTATATGACATGTATGGGTTTTGATATTCAACTTTTTAAAACAGTTTCTGTATATTTTAAATGGTGTATAGTAGTAGACTAAACTAAAGTCATGTTCACATTTTCAGCGCTTCTTATATTATTTCAGAATGGAGGCTAAGTTATGTACCACAGCTATTGTGCTATAAGGCAGTTTAGTGTTCATGACAAAAGAGGATAGGATAGGATGACGTTGTGCAAGAAGACTACAAGAAGTCTGTATAGGTGTGTACCTATACCTTGCCAATATTAGCTACCTTGTGTGTGGGCTGTTGAGAAGAAGCCAAACCAGAGTAGTTTGGTTTAAAGTGGAGTGCTCTGCAATATTCAGCCGTTGCTGCGAAGCTGAGACACACTATCACCAAAGCTGTAACACAGAGAGGAGAGTGAAAGAGTAAACAGTCTAATCAGAATTTTAAAAAAGGATGAAACTTTGTGTGTGTTGTGAGTTGAGTTTACAGCTCTGTACCTCTTTGCTCAGGTAGCACAGAGTGACCACTCCCCTTTGATTCAGTCTCCTCTTCATCACCGTGGTCAACGGACCCCTCAGAAACCTCCATTGCATAATCCACTTCTGCAACAACAGTCACAGGCAATAAAAACCACAGTGGAGAAAACAAAGTTTTGACACCAGAAAGAGCAGACTGACAGACGTGTCAAACTACTACTGTATGATAACAATGCAGGAAGCAGTGGGGTGACTTGGCAATAACAGCAGCAAAAACAAAAGTAGCCATTGTGATAAGTAAAACACCACAAGATCAAATGAGACAAAAAGCTGACAATGTTAAAGAGAGTGAGTTAGAGAGAGAGTTATGACCATGTTACCTTTGACCGCGATGATGATTTGTAGGCAAGGTGCACAGTCGTTTTTGGCCGCACAGCATAGAATCACTTTGAGCTGCACATGTGTGACATTCACGGTATCATCTGGAGGGGGCAGGGCAGCAGCGAACGGAGAGGCTGCAGGAAGAAGTTTGTACTTTAGATAAACTGTGAGATTATCACTGTGGTATGAGATACACTTGTGCTGATTATGTCACTACCTGTGCTCATGTGGCAGTCAGTCAAACCCTGGAAGAAGAAAAGTTTCAATTTAAATGGCTCCTTCAAAGTTTTATACATTTTATAGCAATGAAAGCTATAGACAGGTAACAAATTTAAGAAAAAATGTATTTTCTATGGCATAGGAACAGTGACTAAAGTGACATCTTTATGTAGACTGACTGTACGGGACAGATATTAGTTTTGAAACACATCGCTACACATTATCACAACAACAAGTATGATGTCCCATTCCCAGTAACTGCCATTACAAAGTTATTGATTTATCAATGCATATCGATTCCGAATATTTAAAACTAATCCAATACTCATTTCCCACAGTGCTGAGACACCTTAACCAGCTGCGCTTTCTTACTCTCCTGTTGTAAACATTTACTGCAGTCATTCTGCTGTTCTCTGCTACTAACAAATAAAACAACCCGTCATTCTTATGTTATGGCCTATTATATTCATCTTTTAATAAAAATGTTTAATTTGTTTGCCCTCTATGAACATTTCTTCAAAAGGCATCGATAAAGGTGTAGAATATCAATATTTTGAAATTCACTATTGTGACAAAACTAGTATACACACAACGTTAGTACAACCCCAATTCCAAAAAAGTTGGGGTGCTGTGTAAAATATAAATAAAAACAGAACGGATGATTCATAAATCCTATTTGACCTATATTCAGTTTAATACAGTACAAAGACATGATATTTAAAGTTCAAACTGATAAACTTCATTGTCTTTTGTAAATATAAACTCATTTTGAATTTGATGCCTGCGACACGTTCCAAAAAAGTTTGGTGGAAAAAGGTAACACCTGCACACTTACTCCATGCCACACCAGTTTATCTAAGACGACATTTCGACCCTTCTTGGATCTTAGTCAGGTGATTTGACGATTTGCAGGATCGAAATTTTGTCTTAATATAATGTTGTCTTAAATAAACTTGGGTGGCATGGAGTGTGCCGGCATTAGTTTTTTCCTCCCAACTTTTTTGGAACGTGTCGCAGGCATCAAATTTAAAATAAGTATGTGAACGCTTTTCAACTTCTCTGGGCCCGATCACATCTGAGATGACTGATACAAAGTGTTCCGTCGCCTGGCGAGCCCACATTTCAAACTGCTTTTAGAAATCAGGGATGGTGTGTTATTGCCCATGGCATCATGACCTAATCTCACAACTGTAAGGCACCATGAATGCTGAAAGTTATATACAGGTTTTAGAGTAACAGACAACGACATTTTCAGGGACGTCCCTGCTTTTTCCAGCAAGATAAAGAGCCACATACTGCCCGTGTTACAACAGCGTGGCTTCGTAGTAACCGATTGCAGGTACTAGAGTGGCCTACCTGCAGTCCAGACCTGTCTCCCATCCCAAAATGTATGGCGCACTATGAGGATCAAAATACAGCAACAGAGATCCCAGACTGTCAAGCAACTGAAATTGTGCATCAAGCAAGAATACCCAAATACTTTGTCTGACTGTTGTTAAAAGAAAAACTGATGTAATACAGTGGTAAACATGCAGTAAACGTTTTTGGAGCGTTTAGCAGGCATCACATTCAGAATGAGTGACAAAAATCAATCAATTTTATCTGTTTGAACATTAAATATCTCTTCTTTGTATTGTCTTAAATTGAAATAGTTCAAAAGGGAATTGCAAATTACTGCATTCTATGTTTTACAGAGTCCCAGTTTTTACTTTACACTTCTCTATATATGTGCCTGTATGTGTATTTTATACTACACATATTGATATTCTTTGTTTTCCTACCTCTCTGAAACAAAATTCAGAGAAAACTCAAGCTACAACAACCCTCCTTGGAAATGGAGCAGTGGAGTAAGATGTCACACTCAGACACAAAACTGTCAATAAGTAATGGACATTAAACTCTGATCTCTCTCTCACTGCCTCCTCTCACTTAAATCACCTAAAAACCTGAACACTTTAGTGTGTTATTCTGCATGTATGGACTGGCAGGATTTTTTTTTTCCAAAAGAAAACAATAGAAAATAAAGTGGCAACACAATTAACATTAAAAAAAATACATATAAAGTAACTAGATAAAGTAATTTCTGAACAACTGAAGAGTTGAGTCATTATTATTTGGCTGCTTTCTCAAAGGACACATTTTGTGATGTGAGAGAGGTGGTTTTACTTATGATCTAAGAGTCTAAAAAAGACTGTAAAAAAACAACAACAAAAAAAAACTCCTCTTTCAAATCCAATTCAAATCCAAAGAGTGCTAAAACTCAAATTTGTGATAAATTTAAAAAATAAAGTCTGGAGCTGCTCCAAAGACAGTTAATTAGGAAAGATAGTATAGATGACACTGAGAGCACTCCAATGGATGCTCTGAGTATATGATACATTGTCTGTCTCAGTACTGAGAACACTACAACAGGATAAAGATCATGTGAGTATTAAAAACAAAATCATTTTGTGGGTCCATAATATTAAGCTTTTTTAAATTCTTTATACTTGATGACATCGCAAGTTTAATGCTTGCGTCTTTCGTTTCTGGCTTTGAGAGAAAGTTTCTCCTGTTCATAAATATAAATTGAACTTTCTTTAGGAATGTAAATTACATACTGGAATTCTAAATTTAGGTGATGTTCCCCATGTGGCTTAAATATTACTACAAGGCGTTATAAACAAAACAACCAAATACATAAGGACGCAACATAAAATCTGCATTGTTATCATCATATCTTGGTTTCAGAAACCCGGAGCACAACTCTGCTCTGACAGAAATCAGGATAAACCAGTGTGGCATTCAAAACCTTTATCTTGGTTTCTTAACAATACCATCTGGCACAGAACGGTTATACAACATTGGCTGACATTATCAAGTTGCAATAATAAAAACATTTTAATCTAATGTTCAAAGAACGTTTTGCAAATTATTGCCATTTCAAATCATGTCCCTATAAGATCAAATGCTGACTAAGACATCATTTAACATTTTATCATTTTAACATCCTGTGGATGTTTTGGTGATGTTGAGAGTTGACAGATCATGGAAAGTTCCTTTTTAAAACATTCCCACAATGTTACATAAGATAAAAGGAGATGAAAACATTTTAAAAGCAACATTCAGAGCATGCTATTGAGGCCTGAGATTACAGACCATTTTTTTGTAATGTAATGTAGTGTAAACATGATTAAAAAAAAACATTTTTAATACTTTTTATGTTTATGGAAAGTGCTACCCTAGCTTTAAGAATAACGGTCTAGGAACTAAAAGAAAACCTCTAAAAACGCTGCTAAAACATTGCATTGGTTGCATTGTACAATTCGCAGAGCTTTTCTAGAACCAAAAACTGCCAGCTGTGACCTTCGTTGGAGCAAAAAAAGTGGGTGAGATGTTAAGAAATCAAGACACAACTGCACACAGATGATTAGAAACCTGGATATTGTTATGATCATATACACAGTGGTATGTATTGCCAGCATATCTTAAAAATGACCAAAAACAGGGTTCTCGCGTGCATGTAAATGCAGTTAGTGTGACTGGTTACCTCGCTACAGATGACATCAGGTGCGTGTTGGTCCATCATCTCCAGCGCGCTCGCGGACACAAGCAGCCAGAGCAGCAGCAGCGGGAGAGAAACATGGTGCACGCGATGGAAAGTGAGAGCCATGTCTTCAAGAGCACCGGGAGTCTCTTTCCTGCGCGCGTGTCCTGCTCCTCAGCTCCAGACTCTCTTCATCCGATACACCAAATGTAGACTCCGTTATCCTCCCAGCAGCACCGCATAACAGGAAAATTTCCTCGGTGCGAAACCAGAGACCATCGCTTCCCCTCCAGCACCAACCCGGTGTGACACTTTTGGAATTTTGTCCCACGCTTTAGTCCTTCCTGGTGACTGACAGCTCAAGAGATGGGCGTGTCCCAGAGTCACCTGCGCAGGTAAGATAAAGAAAACTTGCCACAAGCGAAACAGGTTTCTGCGTGGTTTTTATCATTCCACAGAATTCAGGTCCTACAGTAATTATGACTCATGTTAAAGCAGCAAACAAAAGCAGGTGTGACTGGCAGCCTACATTCAGACTATGTGATTTTGATGATAAACTAAGATATGGTCAACTATTTTTTTTCAACTATAATTATTCATGAAGGCAGGACAACATTTTCAAATTCATACTTATCACAGTATTTTTTTCTTCACAATAACTGACATCACAACTCAAGAAATTGTAAAAGGGAGGAAAAAAAGTCTCAACTGAAAGAAAAGAAGAAAAAAAACATTAACAAACAAAGATCAAAAAGAAAATAGGAGGAGGAAAAAGGGAATAAAAGGAGAACTGGGTGGGGGTGATAGGACTTGTCAGGGAGTTAAACAAGATTCAAGATTCCTTTATTGTCATGGTCTTTATGGTCTGTGCAAAAATATTAAGTGCAGTCCTTCGATGTCAGGCAGCAGATGCTATTGCTTTTATTCAGTCAATATGGGGGTATTGCAACTTTCAGAGGAAAAGGGGCCTAAGAGAGCCCCCACCATTTTTTAAAATTTATTTTTATGAAGTTCAGCTGGTTTATCCAGCCAATTTTCATTTACTCAAAGCACTAATTACTTGGAACAAAAAAATTGCAAACAAAATAAAACTTTTCAGCCCAGGCTTTTCACAATCCCCCTCCAATTGAAGCCCTGGGTGATCAGTCCCACTTTACACCCATTACAATGCACCTGCCACCGGTGTACCAGCTACTGTCTTTTGTTTCTTTGAAAGCAGCTGACTGACACTCATGTAGTAAGCATGTAGGTGGATTTTCAATGAATTGCTAAACTGCATGTGGTTGTCATATTTTTATCTGTTGCAGGAATTTAATTAAATGTGTCCTTTGGTTAACAGGCTTGCCCCAATTAAATCCAAACCACCTTTGCACCCAGTTATAAACACAAAGACTGCTGTTTGAATGTTTTCAGTTGGAGCGCTACAATTTAATAATTAACCTCCATCCCAGGCAGCAGGTCAGTTAATCTGTATTATTATCTGCAGCACTTTATGGAGCACAACCAGCCATGGTAACTGTCCTTTGCTGTGAGCAGTTATAAAAATGCAAAAAATGTCACGGATGTTTTTTTTGTTTGTTTTTTTAATGTGCCAAAAGGAACATACTCTCAAACTCTGCAGCTCAGCACCTTGTTTTATGGCCTAAAGCCAATCCTTAGTGACAAAACCTACCTGCAGACAGTGGGTTAACTCGTTTGTGTGATTTACACCTTGAATTTGCATTATGATATTTTATGTCAGCCTAATAAAAGTTATGAAAAGATGAATTTTTAGTTGCTGAACTTATATCTTCCAGAATTGTATCTATGGTAATTAATGATTTACTTCCTTAGTAATCCTGCCAAGCAGGTCTGTCAAGCAAGTCTGTTAACGTCAGAATACTAGAGTTTAGTTAATATCGCAGTCGTTTGGTGCACTGTGAAGCTTACCTTTGACCTCTTGGACATAAAATGTCATCACTACATCATTTTATCCTATTAGACATTGTGGGAGATTTTGTGATGATTAGCTTGTGAATGATTGACTTTTGACCAAAAACTCGTTTTATGAGGTCAGAGTGGCCCAGACCTTTGACCAAGTTCTAATCAGTGTATCTTTAAGTTCAAGTGGACGTTTGTGCCAAATTTGAAGAAATTCCCTCAAGGTGTAGTGACATCAGGTTCACAAGACTGAGATATATGAGGTCACGGTGACCTTTAAAAACTAAAATCTAATCAGCTCATTGCTGAGTCTAAGTTGACATTTGTGCCAAATCAAAAGAAATCCCTCAAGCCTTTTTGGGATATTGTGCACATGAAAACAGGTCAGATGGAGGGACGGATAACCCCAAAACATAAAGTCTCTGGCTGTCACCAAGCAGAAAAACACATGAAGGTTGTATCACAGAGACTCTGAATGTTGGAAAAAAGCTTTTTATTAATATTAAAAGCATAACATTAAATTTTTCTTCTTTCATTTCATCAAGACGAGTCATTTAAAAAATGATACCTAAATCTCATTATCTTTCATACAAAATGTTGTAATGCCGTGTTGAACTAATATTTGCTTAAGGGGCAGTCACGTTTGCTGGATAAAGAAGTGCATCATACCTAAAGGGCAGCAAATACAAACAAAACTGAATTTACACTTTTTAGGAGGTAGTATGTGTGCACATAATAATAATGGAGCTCCTGTACTAAAGGCAATAGTATTACTACATGATCACACGAATAATCTGCAGAATGGTTGAGAATGCATCAGTGCAAGCCACTTCATCTTTCTGCCTGTTTCACTCTTACACTGAAATTCCAAGGTACAGTTTTGGCGTAACGTCTTTGCTTCAGCAAACCAGTATGAAAATTTGCATGCTGTGATGATCTGCAGTCATAAACCTTTTCACCTGTCCTGTTACAACACTTTCAAATATTGAATGCTACCATGCATAAAATAAGGTTAGTTTGCAAACAGATTTTACTAGTGGTCAGCATATTTGCATAAAGTAGATAAGACAGGTGCTCACTATGGCTTCAGTCACGAAAGCAAAATAAAGAACCTCTTTGAGACTAAATGCTGAAAACGGGATGGAGTATTTACCTATCTTTAATATGCAAATGAGTGCATTTGTCACATGCTGGTACCAGTATAAAATAGTTCATACGGAGTGATTGGCCCTGAGGTGCTCACAATGATACACCAGCTCGCGTGTCTCATGTATCATGTTTGCAGCACAACAAAAGCCTGTCCTCATCAGACACGTGAAACTTGAGATTAAAGTTTCTCTGCTCACCATGGCAACTCGTGGAGAGGCTCGTGCTCTTGTACAGTTCCTGGCCCAGCCATGTTGGCTGCCAGTGGCAACTTGAGCCTGCTCTGAGTCTTATCTGACGTTTTTTTCACTGACGATGTGACACTCGGCCCTTGCATTTTCTCCTCTTGTGTCTGAGGCAGCAGTGTTTGCAGTCTTTGGGATAGCTGCCGTGCAAGCCATACTGACAGCACTTTAGGCAGGAGTCTGGGCCAGCAGTGGCACCAGAATTTTCCAGTTTTTGTCTGTCTTCTCATACCTCCAAGCTCCTGTATCAAACCACTGAAATCCTTTGGTAAGCAGTACCGGGGGATGCCTCTGAAGGCCTTTGGGATGTCCCTAGTGTGGCAAAGGCCCTGAAAGTAAACAAGGGCCACTCCTTGACATTTGCCCACCTGCAGCGCCCCCTCTAGGCAAGCCAGAGCAGCTGTAAACACTGGTGCTATTACTGTGGAGGGCTCTCTATGGGCATGCCAATTTTTATCATCATATAATTTAAAACTATCTCTTGTCCTTGAAGCTTTCTGTTTTTTGCATTTACCCACTTTTCGTCCATTTAGGTTCATATCTTCTTCCATCTCTACTCTCATTTTTTCATGTCTCACCTCTGCTTTGTTATAATCTTCCACTTGTCTCTCAGTCTTATCACTGCTTGCCCTCTCCTCCCTCTGCTTTTCATAGACCCTGTTAGCTTCGGGACTCCAAACAATCAGCACTTTTCCTTGTGCCTTACGCACTGTTTCCCACTGCCCGTACAGCCAGGGAAGTGGACCCAGGTCTGCCACTCCAGTCCCAGTCTGTGTTTGTGAGCTTTGGGCCCACAAAGCCATGTGCACTACAGCATTTAGCTCTCCCTGCAGGATTGAGGCTAATGCACACATGGCAGAGACATGAGCTGACTGCTCTGATGAGCCCACCAGCAACACTGGCTCCTGGATACAGAGCCAACCTGGAGATACAGGAAAACACAAGAGAAAAAAAAGGTTTATTATTTGTTAACTGAATTTTATTTCTTTCTTTAAGTGAATGCTTAGCACCGCAAAGAACCATTTGTGTAACAATTACTCACCCTGTGTTACACTGAATTCTTCCTTTCCGAAGGGGAACTTAACGAAAAGCTAAACTTCTATCTATGCCCTTTTCAAAGCCAGACTTTATTGACAATAACAGTTATTTTAACTGCTGCCTTGATCAGTTAGTTTGTGTTATTGTGGGGTTTTTTTGTATTTTAAAGGGTTATTTCACCAAAGTCACACAAAAACACTAACTAACTGATCCAGGCCGTAGCGTGCCAGCAGCTCCCGAGATCATCAAGATAAAATGACAGTTTTTTTTAACGGAGTCTGGCTTTGAAAAGAAGATTGATAAGTTTCACTTTCTGTTTAGTCCCTGTCAGAAAGGGATTGGGGAAGTACTGGCATACGACTAAATAAATTAGATTGGATTATACCGCACAAGTCGTGTGAGTGTGTAGACAGATATTTCATAGACTTTATGTTTTGTTAAATGCAGTTGCCTATGACTTTAATTTGTCAAGAAATTTCTCAGTTTTTTAATTATATGTTCACCAGAGGCATGAGCGAAACATACATATTCCTGTACTTATAAAAATGGTAATTTGGGTGATGAAATTTTCCTTTAAGACAGAAAATTTAGCATAGATGTTATTGGGCACAAATTAAACAAACCAGTTGAAGCAATAGAATAATGACATTAAAATGATTTCCAATCTGAAAACGGAGACGTGACTCAAAGGCACAGAGGCAACTGAACCAACCTGTAGCTCCACTCCTGGTGAGACGGTGAATGAAAACTCCCAGTAAAGCAACAATAACCACAAATATTAAAGCTGCCACAGCATACATGCCACATCGGTTGTGCGTGTCTGTAGAAACAGAAAAGGTTTCTTTGTTTACTTTGTAGGAGTCGTGTGCATGCATGTATACTGTGTATCTTGAGTAAACTCACAGTCTGGGCACAGAATTCTTCCACCAAGAAGAGCAGGATCTGACTGCCACACCTGCAGAAAAGCAGATTGAAAAAGTGAGAAGGGAAAAAGGGTAACACATTATGTCCAAAAACACCTTTCTCGGGGATGCACTTCACCTGCACGCACGGCTTCTCAGCAAGAGAGTGAAGAGGCACATTCATCCTCATGATAGTCGTATTTCCTGACTGTGAAATGAAGAGAGTCACATATTCACAAAAGTTTTCTCTCTCTTTTGGCTCTTTCTATTACACAAACACAAACGCATGCTTACCATTGTCACTGAATGGACCTGCCCAATGAGTGTACATTCGCTCTTATTAAGGACACAGAGCTGAGCTGAGAACTTTGCAGGAACAACAGAGGTGAAATGCAAAAACACACTCTGCTTGCCAGGTTCGACATACACCTCCCATGAAGACATATCTGTGATGGACAAGGACAGAGACAGTCAAGGGAGGGAAAAAGATAGATACTTAAAGAGTTCTTTCAGTTTCTTGAGAAGCACTCTATGAAATGTAATAATTATTATTTGTATTATTATTAATATTATCTATCATGTTATTATTATATATTATATAATTTTTTTATTACTGTTCGACTCACCAGGCTGGAATAGGCAAGAGATATTATGGCTGCCTTGTAGAGAAAACTGCAAAAATGAAATACAGATATGTGAATCTGCAGCTAAAATGTAAACATCTGGTCACGTTTCAATGCATGCACACTAGGCCAGTTCTCACCTGTACACACATCTGAGGGTGTTTGTCCACTCCTGATGTGTAATACCGCTGTTGAGAAGACACAGTGGGTGTTTAGGAAAGCTGTCATAATGTCAGTAATCTATTACCAACGTTACTAGCAGTTCTGTCATACTTACCGCTTCGGTTACAAACTCCGTCCTCTCCAACGTGGTGTTGAGCACAGGTATGCAGAGGTGTTCGTTCAGCCTCCAGCAGAGGGAGGCAGAGATCTTCAGGTCACTGGCAGGACACTCCAAACTCAACATCAAATATGACTCAAACAGTTCGACATCAGAGGAGGGCCAAACATCGCTGAAATCTGTAGAGGCAACGTGGACATGGATGTTTAAAACTCTATGACAAGTGCCTGACTGTACCAAGGCAGTAATCATAATATACTGGGGGCAATACAACCCCTCCAGTATTCAAATATGCTTACTTTATTGCTAAATTTGTTGATAAAATATTTTGCTAAAAATGCCGCTAATTGCATCAAGGTTAAACAAACTTTTTTTTTGTAAAAATGAGGTGATTTGAAAGTGCTAATCAATCTACCACAATCAGTCACAAAGATAGTTCCTACATAAACCTGCCGCCAACAGCCCTGTAGATTATCTTGAGTAACTGGGTCATTATTTCTGGAAAGAGACATTGCTGTTGAGTTTATTAAATGTTTCTTTTGTCTCTTGAGCACCACAAGCTAAGTGCCATCTAGTTCCATTATATTTGAGAGTCGGCAGACATCTCCACGGCCGATATCTCAAACACTCGACAACTCACACAAAAACAATGATAAATAAAGGACTACAAGTACAAGGAATAACATGTATTTTTGATTTTAAGCTGAACTGTTACTTTAACTCCTCGATAAAAAAATGTGCATGGACCAAATATTTTGGAGGAATGTCAGTACAAAAACTGCTCAAACAACAGCCTCTTCACTTAAATAACCAAAGTAGTAGTCCAAAAGAAAGTGACATTTTTATGCCTCTGTGCCTACAGTAGTTGTGGCTGGGGGCATTATGTTCCCTGGCTGTCCGTACGTACGTCCTGTTCCCATGAAACGCAATATCTCAAGAACACCTTAAGAATAGTTCTTCAAATTTGGCAAAAAGGGTGACTAAAGGATGTACTGATTAGAACTTAGTGGTCAAAGGTAAAGGTCAATATGACCTCACAAAACATGTTTTGGCCATAATTCAAGAATTTATATGCTGATTATGACACAATTTCACACCAATGTCTACTAAGATAAAATGATGAAGTGATGACATTTTTTATCCAAAAGGTCAAAGATCAGCTTCACTGTAACATCAAAACCCATCATGCAAAATCTTATCTCAGGAACAGAGGAGCAGACATTTGGTCAGATACCAAAGTGGAAACACTAATGTTGAAAGCAGATTGTATGCTGCTGTGAACCAGTCAAGTACAACCACAACCACAAACCACAAAGCAGAAATTAAGGTTTAATGTATGGTAGTATTCATAGGTGGCTGCTGTATTGCATTACATTGTATACAGAAGGTGTCTCTATTTACAGTGTTTACTACAAAAGCTTCTTTACTTCTCATACGTGTTGTCACAAAATAAGAGCATGTCTGTGCCCATAAGTAATTACAATTTCCTCTCATCTAGCTGGCTTTGCTCTCTTCCTAATGTTTTTTTCAAATATGAAATCTATGAAAACACAAAATGGACACATTGGACACAAAACATGAAGAGTATACCCAACAAACAGGATCTAAATCTGGTCCAGCGAAAGTCTGTCAGGAACCACTCAACTGATGAAGGGAATTACCCTGATTTGTATTTCTGAATCATGAGGCAGTCAGAAATATAAAAACAGTGGCAAAATAACAAAAAATTCCCTCCAAGAGGTTTTTATTTTCAGTCTCACTCTGACACGAATCATCCGTCACACTCACCTGTAAGGGTGTCGTTTTCAAACAGGCATTTTTCATGTCGCTTGGAATCTTCACGGGTGTAATACGCCTGTCAATGAAAACAAGACGTTTACAGGCATGAAAAGAATAATAATAGTAATAGTAATTTTGCCTGTGTGAAAAAATAGTATGGAGCTGAAAGTACCTGCACACACACACAGGGCAGCAAGTAAGGGATGTTAAGAACAGCTGATCGAGACTGAGATGGATCAATCTGAAAAGAACAAACAAATAAATACGTTATGAAAAAAAAGAATTGCCACCTTATGTTTGTATGCCTCAAATTTCTGTTGTTGCAACAAAGCTGCACATTCTACAATGCACACATCTTCAACTTTGCAACCAGGAAGATTCAAACAATCACCAAAGTTTTAAGGCGGACACCCGAGATTAGTGTCACCAACTCAGTTTCCGAACAAATATCTCCCCTTCTGTTCCTGAGTAATGATGTAGAATAACATCCAGAAAAGTGTTTTTGTTCATTATTATGACGTCACGGGGCATATACATGTTTTGTGAGAACACAGTGACCTTTGACCACCAAATTCTAATCAGTTCATTCTTATCTCCAAGAGGATGTTTGTGCCAGATTTGAGAAGGTCTTCTTAAAATAAAGTTCTCACAGGAAAAAGACGGAGGCAAACTCATAGTGTAGATAAAGTCTGAACACTAGTTAATGCTCCCATGAAAGTTTATTCGATTACCTCCACACCTGTGACGTTTTCGGTCATTAGCCCTTCTTCAGGCATGCTAATGCCCAAAATGTCACACGTTTTGAGGTAATTGAATACTTTCATTAGAGCTTTTACTCATGTGCGGACTTCATCTATTCTTTGATATCTGTTTTTGCTTTGTCCAGCATCTAGTCTTGATCACTTCTGGATGTGCGGCGCTGCTTGAACTTTTCTCCTTAAACTCAGTGACCATGACCTTTGACCTGCAAAATCTTAACAAGTCATCCTTGACTCAAAGCGGGCGTTTGTGCCAAATTTGAAGAAATTCCTTCAAGGCGTTCCTGAGATATCGTATTCACAAGAATGGGACAGACAGATGAACAACCTTAAAAACAATTCATGCGCCCATGGCTATTGTGAAGGAATAAAAACAATCTTTCTTACTTTCTTTAGTGCGTACAAACAAAATTGCACATATGCAGATCAATGTACCTGTGATACTTACAGTAATTCTGTTGGGTAAAGTTGCCTTGCAGAATCCTGCAGTTTTTTTGTAACACCATCTGGTGTAGACTTTGTCTCCAGGCTCCACGGTGACAGAGATGGATTTAGCAGACTGGTTCACAGACAGATCAAATCTTGGTATGGGATCTAAGTCACAAAAAAACCCCCAAAAATAGACGATAATATCAACACAACTCACACAGGTCAAAACATACAGAAGGGTGATGCACTGAAGGAAAAACTGAAGTGAAACTAAAGTTGTCAAACATAAAAAACACAGATGGTCTGGGTTAGGGCTGCAACTGATGACTATTTTCACTGTCAATTGTAATTATATTTAAATACAACTGCAGAAGAAGTTGTGAAAAGGCACAAAATACAACTGAATACAAAAGCAAACGACAATAAGGTCCCGAAGAAAAACAATGAACATAACAGAAAAAAACTGCAACACAACAGAGGATGAAGTCATTCAAAGTGTCACACTCAAATCAGTCGTGCGCCAACTAGAAGAGGAGGGTCTTTAGCAGCAACGTAAAGGTTTCTGTAGTTTGAGAAGTTTTTATTTGAAGCTGTTTCAGAGTTTAGGGCAGCCACCAAAAGGCTCTGATGCCGCTATCCGTTAACCTCAGTGCTCAAAGTGGAGTATGAGGATACAAGAGTTATCCAGATAAGGAGGCTCCTGGTCGATTAATTTGTCGATTATTTTCTCGATTAATCGATTACTTTGGTTTATAAAATGTCAGAAAAAGGTGCCAGAGATGATCTCCAGTGTCATGTTTTGTCACATGGGTAGAAATTGTATTGAGTTTACAACCCATAGAGTAAAGAAGCCAGAAAATATTCACATTTAAGAAAGTGGAATCAGAGAATTTTGACTTTGTTTTGTTAAAATAAATGACTCAAACTGATTATTAAATTTTAAAATTAGACGCCAATTAATTTAATAGTTGACAACTAATTGATTAATCATTGCAGCTCTAATTTGGGCAAACTTGTTGAGCGTCCTGCAAGTCAAAGTCTTTCTGATACATTTATGCTCTTATCTGAGTGTTTCTTTTTCTCCCAGGGTAACAATGTCCGCATTCACAGGGCTCACTTAATGTTTTGATGAGTATATAAAAATGATGAATTAGGAAGAAAGCATGAAAAAAGCAAAAGGAAGATCAATTGTAGCAAAGGGAGAAAGTCAAACCAAAGAGGTAATGTATGAATCAGATGTCAGAAATCCTTCATGCACTACCTGGCACCGTGTAAGTGACACGGCAGCTGGAGGATGTCGTGCTGTAGGACACAGAAACAACTGTTTTTGCTTTAGCCTCAATACAATCATGAACCAGCTCCCACTGTAAAAAAAAGACACAAATATACAAAATCAGGTTTCTCCTCATTACACCATCTTCATTCAAACTGAGTCAAAAAGCAGCAGAAGTCATCTTACCACAGCAGAACTGGCATTGCTGTACTGCTTTGTGCCACACTTGACTTGTTTTTCATATTGTTTTGTTTCATTGTAGCACTAAGAGAGAGAACAGAGAGAGACATTATACCATCGTGCTCCATCCTCTTGAACTGCTATGAACTGCAAGGCTCATGGCGACAATTTAAATGTCTACATTATGCAGCAGGTGCAAAGAAAACAGGTCAGACCGTTCTTTTTCTTTCTGTTTGTCTATTTTTGTTTCTTGTTTTGAAGGTAGGCCTAAATACTTCTGATGATGAGAGAATTTCAATCTTTGGGCATTTAGAGACGTCTGGAAGAAAGCAGGGTGACAAACATTTGTCAGACATGCAACAATGACAGCTTGAGAGATGAAATCCAGACAGTCATGTGGGTATAATGGACTATGCAGCTATGATCTGACCCCTTACCTTCAGACTTTATCCACACATGGACTGTGACACATTCAGAGTAACGGCTCTTAGAGTCCTGAATTGGAACTGGGGTCAGTTTCACAGGGCAGTCTCTTTTAACAAAACCTGTGCAGACAAGAAGAAAGAATTAGTGGCACATGTAGCCTCCACATGATATGATGCCAAGAGCTTTTCATGTGATGAGATCAGTTAGAAAACATACCATTTTGATTCCTCATCTGAAGGGAGGACAAAAGATGAACAACACAAGTTTAGGAAATATCAAGCATTCACAAAACTGCACATGCATTTGCCCATTTACATGCATTTATCACTTAATTTCTTTAATAATAATAAAAATCAAATTAACTTCAGTTGGTGTTTTGGATGCAGTGAAGTATATTTACCATACTTAAATGCAAATTTGAGGTACTTTTAGTATTTTAATCTGATGTCACTTTCTACCTCACACTTCAAACAAAAACACTGATATTATTATCACACTACAAGTACTCGATAACTTTAGTTACTTTACAAATTTAGATTTTTGCACACAAACCATATGAAAATATACAAGTGCAACAGAAACAATTAGTGAATTGATTTTTTTTAAAATAAAGATTTGGCAACCAAAGTAATTTTTCATGCAAAAAAAATCATAGTTCCAGCTTCTCAAATATAAGGACATGCGGCTTGTCCTTTTTGATTTATAAAATTGTTTAAATTTTTTTGCATTTAGTACTTTTAATACTTGATTACATGTTCCTGATTGTAATTTACTTTCGAAACATTTTCAATGCACAACTATTAATGTTAACAGTATTTTCACTGTGCAGTATTTAAATAAACGATTAAAATACTTCTTCCACCACTGATTGGATGTTGTTGATGCGATAACTCTAATTTTCCTTAATTATTTCCTGTTTCATCATTGTTTTTAATGATTGTCTATTAACTCACCTGACATGTCGTGGCGCAGTCCAGCAGCAGTGGAGACACCACGGCGGCAACAAAAGCGAGCGCGGTGCCGAAACGCATTTTAAACGTCTAAAACGCATTTAGAGCAGGAATAGTTCGCAAAATAAAAGCCATCATTTGGTGGCCTCGCGAAGCCGTAGTTTCTCCACTGATCGTTGAATCTGGTTTCTGTTAACAGAAGCGAAAACTCCGTGGTCGGAGCGCAATCCTCCTGAGGAAACGACAGACATGAACACCGTCTGTCACCTCAAGAAGCTTGTTTTTCAAACTGCTGTGGTTCTTTCTATAATGACTAAACATTGAGGGCGCTTGTTAAAAAAACACGTTTGCATGTATAACCTCTGCCACCTCAGCTCCGCCTCTCAGCAAACTCCCCGACAGCGTTGAGAAAGAGCCCAGTTACACCCCTGACAGACAGTAATACTCCCACAGGAACCCACGGTGCTCGTAAGCCGAGCGGATCTAACATACTGATACGGGTTTTTTTCTCCTCACCCACCACTGTTTGTATCAGCTATCAGGAAATTATTGCGAGGGGGCACAAAAGGTCTCCCTCTTTCACAATCATTAACTCACACACAGGTACAATCCCCCATAGGGTTTTTTTTGGTTTGGCAGTAATTCTACAGACGCCTCTGCCCCTCAGTCATCAGTACAGTGCCCACAAATATCGCCAGTTTTATACATTTTCATGTTTTTCAACACTGAATCAAAGTAGCCCAACCCTTAACCTTTTTTGGGGGGCACTGATGAAAAGAGAAAAAGCTTTAAATTACAAGTGAAAATATACAGTAAGATGCATGAGGCCATGGCCCCACTGATACAATTAATACATTGCCATATTGATGCCATTAAAACTATTTGTCAGTAGTTTAGTAATTTTCTAAGCATAAGTATTGTTGTTTAAATTATTTTAGATGTTTACATTATTTGTGTTTTCTTTTAATAGTTATTTAATTACTTTAATTATTATTATTGTTTGTTTTAGCATACGACTTTTGTAGTGAATTGGGAAATATGGGGCATCATATTATAAAGATAGGTAGGCAGGTAGGACCAGCATGCACCTGGGTGGGCAAAATGTTTTTTTTTTTTTAACTTTGAATGGACATTGGACTGTTTTTGCTTGAGTACATAATATGCCCATGGTGCATCAGTGGCCCTTTGATTGTTCGATTCAAGTTTGATTTTGAATTTTGCCCACA
This sequence comes from Plectropomus leopardus, assembly GCF_026936395.1. Lineage (NCBI taxonomy): Eukaryota > Metazoa > Chordata > Actinopteri > Perciformes > Serranidae > Plectropomus > Plectropomus leopardus. The sequence continues at coordinate 13,763,770 of NC_142184.1, read as the reverse complement.
AACTGCAGCGATAGATACAACTGATACATGTTCACATTGATACAATCACTGTACTGACATATTTTTCAACTAGCCTATGTCTGCTTCCACAACAGCATGGCAGAATTCCTGAAATTCAATTATGGATTTTGATCTTAGTGTGCCACCCCAACATTTTCAGTGCCCCCTCTGGTCACTTCTATGAAGATTTCTGGCAGTCTCACTGTTAGTGCGTAGATGGACTGGAAAGCCTGAAGATGGACAATGACTGAAGACTGTATTTAGAGTGTGCAAATCATAGTGTGTGGGAGCAAGAGCGTAGTAGCGTATTTATATATTCATTTTCAGCATTTGTAGGGACGCATTTTAGGTCAGAGTGGTCCTTGGCCAAGAAAATTTTGAGCAACAAACACTTTGTTTCCTGCATTCTAGTAAATGTTTATGCACTAATATGCATCAATCTACAGTGGAAATTGCACAGTACTTCCTGCTTCAGTCATGCATAGTTGCTTCACCTATTTTGCATTTTATGGCAGATTGCAACGGTTTCTTTACAGTTTACATACTGCCACCACCTATTTTTACAAGGGCACTGATGCAACTATGAGACACTGTCATGTTTTCATTGATGGACACAAATGCGCACGTTCTAAATACTGAGGACATGTCATCATCCTTTCAGTCAGTATACATAACATGAACACATAAAAGACTGCAGTGGTTTAGATAAATTGACTGCTGTGGCATTACCTAAATTATCACACACAGCTGGCCTGCATTGGCGTGTGTGTGCAGAGAGAGGATACAGCAGATGATGGTAGCTATGGTTTGAACGGAAAGATTAAACAGGGCTTTGGTAGAAAGAAAAAGAACAGGTTTCCACAGCGACATTAAGTCTCCCGTTTTACATGCTTTCTGTCGAAACCACTGAGTGATGCTTATCAGTTGTTTCCACTCATGCTGAATGTTGCTCAGAGCAGGAAACAAGGCGTCTCTACTCAGAGGGGTGTCGCTGTGGCTGCAAATCTGAAGACATCAGATATTGTGATGAGTGGTTGTTCCAGTTGGGTGGGGGATCTTTACTGTGTGCGGAAAGACTGATTAAAAAAAAAAAAAATGGGGAGAGGAAATTCACATGAGCTACTGTAGCCACTGATAATATAAACAGTTAACTTGTGGGACTGTCATTAACATGGCAGTAAAACACCAAAACAGGTTAAAGATGAAATTGCAGTGACAGTTGATTTTTTTGGCTTTTTAAAAAAATGTAGCTTTATTTAGGAATATATTTTTTATTTGTTTAATTTGATTGTTTTTTTTTAAAAATCTGACATAATCGGGGTATGTTGTGGATAAATTCATTTTGCACAATTGGATATATATGTGCAAACAAACCAGTGTCTCAAAATCTGGGCATTTAAGATATTCTCGAAGCACACAAGTTTATCTGGCAGCTCCTGCAAAACAAAAAAATCTAGACGGGCAGATTAATGGTACATGTTCCTTTTTGTTGAGGTTGTTCAACCAGCAGAACCAGTGTACAGTAAGTAGATATACCATAAAGTATTGTGCAAAGCAAGAAACTTGCAGGACTAATGTGAAAGGCTCTACTGTCGCACCCTCACACAGAAGTCATCCACTAACACTTATGAGAGGACGGCGTATTTATCAAGAGTCAAAGGTACAGTTGATAACTTTTAATAAAAAAGAACTTTGTCATATTTGTGGAAACTGTCACTATAACCACACAGTATTATATGAGACAGATAATCTGTGAAAAACAAGAAAAAAATCACATTCCTCTGCCTCCTCATATTATTTCTAATAGCACTAATGCACCTGAACGAAAACAACCAATCAGAGCCGAGGGGTCTCTTAAGCAGCTGTTAATCATTTCAGTTGTCAGTTACTGCTCGTGAACTGCGGTCAAACAGTCAAACTAGGCAGCACTGATCAAATATGAATCAAGATTCAGTTACCGGATTACCTATTTCTCACTTTAAATGGCATTAAAAACATATTTTAGTGTACTGTTTAGCTGTAAAATAAGAAAGTTTGTGACCCAGCTACCATGTTGTTAACGGCTGAGCCGAAAAACGAACCTTGCTTTCATGTGGCATCAGAATAACTGGAAAAAATAGTTCCAAACTGGGAAAATTCACCAGAATGCTCCCTTGTTGGAACAATAACTCTGAAAGTTGGCGAAAATGTTGGTACACGAGTAACATAACTGACGTATTATCACGCAGAGCATGGCAGACAAAAGTAAATGCGAAAACTTTCTTAATTTGCATAATGCAGGTTAATTTTTTGCTCACTCGCAATTTGTACTATGTTACTAAGTTGTAACCGTTAGTAGCTGACCACGTAGAATGACCTAGATAAGATAGAAAGTTATTTATTAGTATTAGAAATATTCTAGTAGTATTAGGGGATGTGCTACTGAAGCAGCAAGTCTGGGACAAAATCATTTTGTAAAATAAATCTTCAAAGTGTTATCAACGTGCCGTTTAAACACTGAGCAATAAAATACACAACACATCTCCTTTGTAGTGTCCATGTTTCCACACAGAGACTTAAAGCTCATTAACGCAGCAAAGTCGGAAGAATGAATTCTCAACTCAGAAAAAGGGACTATCTGAGGAGTATGTGAATGCAGTATGAGCACTGCTAACCAGCTGGAGCTAACTTTCTTATTTTACAGCTAAAACAGTGCACTAAAAGATGTGTCTGAAAACATTTTAGGTGAGAAATGGACAATGTAGTGACAGAATCTTGATTCATATTTGATCAGTGCGGTCTAGTTTGACCACGAGAAGTAACTGACAGAACTGACAGCTGCATAAGAGACTCTTTGGCTCTGACTGGCTGTTTTTCGTGAGCCTCATTAGGTCTAGCAAATGTTATGAGAAGCACAAGGAAGAGGGAGCTGATTAAACCATTTATCTTATTTACTTCTGTGTAAATGTAGTGAGAGTTTCAGCAAATACGACAAAGGGTAATTTATTTATTTTAAAATAAAAGTTAATAACTGTATCTTTATCTCCCTTTTGTATGATGGAGAAAGGCTGTGGGCTGAGCAACTTATTATACTGTATGTCTTTCAGGTGTCAGATTTTTGGACACACATAGAGTTTGTCATTGTTATAAAAGAGGAAGTTAAGCTGAGTGTCACACCCTTAAGACAAACAACTACAATCCTAAAGAAACAGAAAACCTAATTGGTCATGATCATTCGTGATCAAAGAAGTGCTGTGTCAGTGTTTGTTAAATAGATATTGGGGAAATATTTATGATTTACAAGTTCCTTGGAAAGAGATAATGGAAAGGTAAATGTGTGACAAAAACCACGACGGTGAACAAACACAATCCACCGCTACCACAATGTTTAAAAAACTCAATTATTTTTTATTAAACTTCTATCTTTATGCAATCTGTATATATAAAAGTTCTAAAGCCACCAGCCTGAGACTAAAACAGACAGTGAGGCGATCATGTGTTTCAGTTTAGTCCTCATTATTCATAACCAGCGGCCTGTGACAGACGTACGTTAACAAAACCATATAAACAGGAGACATGATGAACACGGAGTGACAGACGGAAAAAAAAGGACCACACAATGATGTCTTGTGTAGCAGGAGTGATTAGAAGTAGTCCATGATAAAACAAGCGTGTGGACCTTGTTAAGAAGGAGCAGGCAGAATAAATAACATCAATGTTGGTTTGCCCTCAGTTCAGGCTGTCAGGCTGCAACAGTCTCTCTTTGTGCTCCGCTGACAAATGACTGGACACTAGCACCAGGCCTGTTTTTGTTTTGTTTTTTGAGAGGTGGCCGACTATTGTGAAGATGTGTTGGGGCGATGGCATCTGCAGCCGTACCCAGTGTGTGCATTTACACTACATGCATTCTCCTGTTCAGTAAGATTACACATGTTACAATGCCGTGGAGAGGCAGAGCTGTGTATGCGTCATAGTGTAACACTGTGTTCATCTTTTAAGTCTGTAAACCATCATCTCACTTGTAATTAAACATATCGACCACATATGAGGAATACTTTGATTGGTGATTCTGGACATAGCATATTTTCCATCATTATTATTAATTCTTTTTTTTTCAATTCTCTTAAATACAATATTTTACATGTCAGATTAAATACGGCTTAGTGTGCATGATGTGTGTGTTTCAGGGCCAATGTAGTGGATGTTTTTTCCCCTCTTTACGCTACTGGCACTGTTTCTTGTATTCTGTGATGGAGGGCTGGGCTCTCGATGGAGAAACTTTAAACTCCACAACACCTGCAAGGACATAAGGTGTGTGTGCTTGTGTGTGTGTGTGTGTGTGTGTTCAGTCACTGTCACTTGTCTCGCTGCTGGGGTCTCCTTGCACCTTGCTGCGGTGCTGCATGGCGCGGTGGTAGGCCACCTGCACTGACTTGCGGATGTTGGACTTTCTGCCCTCCAGCATCTTCTCCTTGTCCAGCTCCTGGTCCACGCCAAGCGGCACCAGCTTAGAGCGCGGCAGCCACTGCCTGTACACACAAACATGTACTGGAGTGTTTAATCATTTCCAGTCAAACAGAGGTACAGTACATTTAAAGGGTCAGTTCACCCTAAAATCATACCTGTTTTACCTCTTACCCGTGGTGCTATTTATCAGTCTAGTTAGTTCTGGTGTGAGTTGCAGAGTGTTGGAAATATCAGCTGTACAGATGTCTGCCTTCTCTCCAGTATAATGGAACTAGATGGCACTCGGCTTGTGGTGCTTTAAGCACCAAAATAAGTCAACAGCAACATCTCTTTAGGAGGCTCATGCTTGTGAAGTTGCAAGATGTAAACATAAATGGTGAGAAAAAATATGTATTCATAATTTTAGGGTGAACTGTCCCTTTTTTTATTACAGCGAAACATGTAGCAATAGCTAAAACAAAAAATAAAAATTCCTCTGTGGGAATTAGGGGATGAGTTTTTCCATATGGAAGATAAATTGTATAAATAAGTCCTTGATTCTTAAACTCTTGACTTTATGCACTAGGGTTGCAGCAACCCAGATATGAAAGGTAATGGTTATCATACCGTGTATATTTGCTTATCCACGATATTGACAAAAAAAAAGCAACTGGACAGAGAAAGTCACATTTATTTTAGTTATTTTCAACAGATGACTTTTTACACAAACTCCCATTTCAAAAAATGGATTCAAGTTTCAATTACAGCAATAAAGCATTTCTTCAACCAAAACTTACCCTTCTGTTTTCATTTCTTAAAGGGTCATTGTAACCGATAATAATAATAATAATAATACTGTAATACCAAGATACAGTGAATCGCACTGTGAAAATCTCATACTGTTGCAACCCTATGAGGCACATAAGAGGCCGCGACCTGAAAGCAGCTGAACATCCGTCTGCCCTCGTAAGAAGTTCACAAAGACGGTTAAGAGTGACACTGGCTGTTGTCATCAAGTTCCACAAACAATGCTTTTCTTCAAACTTAAAAGCAAACCTTGAACATAGGTGACTGCACAGCACATGGTGACCTAAAAAACAACCTGTTTTTTTCCCCTCTTCTTCCATTCTCAAAAACCACGTTTGCCCTACTTCTGCTAAATGTTCTGCGCTTCTTTGAACTACTGCCACAGAGTGATCTGTGTGCACACATCCAGTGACAACAGAGGTCTACTTGTGTCTTGTGTTTTACTCTACATTATTTTTGGAAAAAAAACAAACTGTAAGCGCCAACAAACAAGAAGAGACAAACATAATGATACAATCAGAAAATACAAAAAGTTGAGACGAGATACTGACCAAGTTCTTTTGTTGTCAAAGAAGAGGACGAGGAACAGGTGCTCCCTGGCCTCCTGGGTCATTTGCTCCCCGAGTTTCAGCACATCCAAAGGAGGGACAGGAATCGGGACACCCCGGTGGAACACCCCCTCCCTGGGCATCTTCGGGTCAATTATCTGTAGGGAAACGGTGGAAAGAGGAAGGTCAGACTCACAGTCTTTAACCTGCAGAATGTCTTTATTTGGTTTTTGTTATCTGCATTATCCACTTCTTTCTCACCAAAGCAGGATACGAAGGATATCCTCTGCACTTGGCCCACACCAGGTCCAGAGCTTCCAGAGAAGAATAGTCATCAGAGGTCATCCAGCATCCTGACCTGGCCCGACCTCGCACCACTGATGGAGGGCATAGAAAGTCAATCAGCATTGCGCAACCACTTCTAGCTAAGTGTTTATTACATGGTACACCCTTTCCTTCGAAATGAGTTAGAAAAACATACACACATATCTGTGATGAGGTAGCTCGGCCGATTGTGAAAGATCAAGTTGCAACAAGATTGGACGAGCGCTGGGTGTTCTTTAACAATCACTCATGGTTGTCATTTGAGCTTGACTATTTAACCTTTCAAATGCTGACTGCTATTTTCTTTATCTCCATGTTCTTTTGTTCTTTTAATCTCTCTAAAAACAGATACAGCAGCTGCCACGCCTTAAACTTTAAGCTAAAAATGTTTTCTGTGCATGTACGCTGATCAAAAGTGACTGATTCTCACCTTTTAGTAGCTTTGAGTTTTTAGCTTTTACAATAATCTATAGAGAGGCAAATATTCTCCCCTTCCAGTGGACCACCTTGTGACCTTATTTAAGACAACATTCGTACTGTAGTTAAAGGAGAGGAAAACATTTTTGTGTTTTCTGTTTGAATTGTACCATCAATTTAAAACATTATTGTGCAAGTCAAAAAAGACAGAGTTTTCTGTAAAACTGTTTAAGTATAAGACTGTGAAAACACATTATTAGAAAGACACCCGTAGGCAACATCATAACTTTCTCTATCACTCGAGCTACCATGCTTGATGTAATTTATTCATACGAGTAAAAGGCTAACTTCATCTTTCCCTCTTGATGAAAAGATCAGGTAAGATAATGTATTTGTGCGGGAAAGATGGCCCAGTTACGTCTCTAGCTGGAGTTCATTTTATTGCATGCGGCCAAAGATGTGGTTCACTGAGCAGTTTCACACAAAACTAAATGGTACTATGATAAACTGTGGCTTTCTTGACTTGCAAAATTATCTTTACAAACATCATATATGTTCAATTAATAATTCACTGCAGAACTTAAACAGGATCAAAAAATTATTTGCTTCTCTCCATCAACTACTGTAGACAATTTTTCCAAAATAAGGTCCCATGGGGGAAACTGGAATGAGAGGGACTGCCGCTCAATTGGGCCATTAGACCATAGACAAGCAAATTAGTAGCTGTGTTCTGTCACTGCGTATAATAATATCTTTGCATTTCTCACTTTGAAGCTATACTGTGCTTTTGTTTGGGTGTTTTGTACCGTAAGGATCAATTCTGTCCTATCCTTTGTATCTTTTCTGGTGGAATAAATGTGAAAGTTTGTTCTTCTTTGCATGGAGTGCTACCACAAAGATTTATTAAAAAAAATAAAAATAAAAATCCTGAAATCTAAGGGGTACCACATGTTTTATTATATAGATTGGTCTCCAGGGAAATGTAAAAGACATTATGAGTCACAGAGCAACCTTTAAGAAATGTCAAGTTATTTATATACTTTTGATTAGTGTATAAATCTGAATCAGTGTCATGGCAACATCATCAGTAAAGGTTCCACTGGTAAGCACTGAGTCAGTTCATATCAGATCAATCACAAGTTTGGTTACAGAATCGAAGATATTGCAGTTTGTCTTTACTGAATTACCCACCACATCACGATTCAAATCATTCGTAGAAGACGCTCACCGCCGACATAAGTAGAAACTAATTGTGTATGCATTGACATGTGGGTGTATGCAGGTCTGGGTGGGGGTTTGAGGGTGAATGTACTTACAATGTGAAACACTTCGCGATCCTCCGACTGAGTAGGAATCATTTTCTGTGCCTGACGTCTCCTCGCTGCTGTCCTCCTGGAAGGCCGAGCGCGAGAATGAGGCCTTTCCTCGGCCCTGCTTGGAGGGGGTCGTACTGAGAGAGAGAAGAGAGAAAGGACTATAAAGATCCATTGAAATGTATTTAAAGTTGCAATCTAACTGGTTAGATGCATTATGGTGTTAACATCACGCTTTAAGCCTTGCTTAAGTAACTGTTACGGTTAAAAAAAGAGGTTGCAGATAATCTCATTTGCTTGTGGTTTTATACTTGTGTCTGTTTGCTGCTACTAAAAGCAATTAATACATGTTTAACCATATCTCATGCCTATTACAGGCTGATGAATTGACTCAAATCAAAATTATTTTGTGGCAGACTTTGTACTAATAAATGCATTATTGTCCTAAAAATTCATAGAACATTTTATCAGGATGAAACTTGTGATTTATACCCCTAGTTCAAAGTACATATAAATCTGTACCAGCCCCTCAAATGCTGTAATGCAGTAATATAAAAAAAACAGTATTTTAGTTTCTTGTTTGCAGTTTTGCAGAAAGTTTCACGCTGTTTCAACTGTTTCATGGTGATCAGCAGCAGCCGGGTGCAGTGACTCCCTGGAGTCTCTGCTGGCTGCCTGGAAATATCAATGTGATGACAAGACTCCAGAAAGTCATTTGAGAGCAAATAAGCTTATTAAGCAAAATGTCAAACTGTTCATTTTACCTGCATCAATTGATTTTTTGGCTTTTGGAGGCAGAGGACCTCCTTCAAAGACTTACAGAACCGCCGCCCTGACATAACATAATCTCAAGAATTTGGTACGATAAATAATTGCTATCTTTGTCTGTGTGCTGTACAGCAGGATCATCTGGGGCCGCATCCATGCCGTTTTAAAACAAAAACCATCACTGTATAAGAACCATCCTACATCCATTCTAATATGCCTGAAAATGTACATTTCATGACCATTTTTTGTGTACACTGGGCTTATGCGTGCTGATCTACACAGGAAGCAGATTGTATACTCTGCGGCTGGTTGCCAAGTTACAGAAAACACTATGGAGATTACAAAAAGTAATACCATTTCTTTGCTAGGTCGAACGACATGGTGGAACTGTTACTGAAAGTAATGCAAGTATGAGGCAGTCAAGGCAGCGGTAAACAGATTGGGAGTGGTTGCAAAGTAAATGCACAGACATATTTGAGGAGTATTGGCCGTAAGTATTATCCATGGCCAGAGGAAGCCTTGGAAAAAGGAAAGGAGCACCCACACACGAAGAATAACATCACAAAAGGTATGTAACCTTAGCTATTGTTTTGGCTTGTCAAGCTTTGACTGACAAGACCAAACTGGGGAGCTGGCGTGGCTGTCTGTGTCATCAGTTCCCAAAAGTCTCCCTTTCTGCCTGTCCAACTAAAACAGTCATTCCAAAACACCGGAGTCGTGTGGACGCTGTGTGAGTGTGCTGGAAACTTTGCTGTAAATCTAAAACAATGCCCTAATGTTTGTGCACTGATCACCTGGTCCTGTCAGAAGCTGCACTGCTGCTGCTGCTGGTTGTGGATTCAGAGTCTGAGCTGGAGCGAGGGAGACGAGACTCACTTCTGTACACACGGAAGCTCTCTGTTACTGGCTGGTTTCCGCCATCGAAACCATTACTTGGCAAACCTGAGGAAAAGGGAGAAAAAAGTCATGTGCATGTGACTCAAAAATTGTTCGTTAATGTTTATGATGCATTTAGCTACCGCACCTGGAAGCAGGTCGTCGTTATCGCTGTCGCTGTCAGAGCTGGAGCTGCTGCGGGGGCTGCGAGGCCTCTTCCTCTGCCTGCTCGGTGACAGCAGGGCCAGCTGAGGGGGACCAATGGGGCTCTGGCTCAACCCTGCGCCAGCGTAACCAGCATCCCGGTTCTTTGGGGGGCGTCCCGGCCTTTTGGGGGGTCCGGCCATTTTTTGGTTCTTCTTAGAGAAGAGGACAGATGTTCGCCGGCCCACTTCTGGAGCGAGGACGGACGAGGACACACTCAGATCTTGAAGGGGAGAGAGTGGAAAGTAAGTAAATGTTTATATCGTCTGAGAGGCTAATACCATTTTTATGTATATTTTTCATCTTTTTGGACGCACCTTTTCCACCAATCTCCTGGCTGCTGCTTTCTCCTCCCTCATCGTGGTGTCCTGAGGAGGACGGGTGATGGGGGAGGGAAGAGCCCCGCTCTCCTCCTCCCACAGACTCCCGTCCCCCCATACCGGAGCCTCCCTCCCGCTGGTGCGCAAGCTTTCTCTTGATGACACTGATCTCCTTTCTCAGAGCTTTGGCTCTACGAGACTGACCGATGCTGTGCTTTCCCGAGCTGACCTCATCGAGACGTGCCTGCAGGTAATGCAGCTGCTCTTCCAGCGGTAGCCGTCGCCTGTTCTCTGGCAGGAGCAGGTCTGTGAGAGGCAGGGGAAGACTGTTAGACACCATCAGAGACAGAAAGAGAGAACAATTACAAAGGGAGCTTGAAACTGAATTATTGTCATGCGCCACCAAGAGGCCGAAAAGCTTTACTGTTCCCTGTGAAAGCTGGAGCATCATCACTCTTTTTTTGATACTTTCAGACAGCTTCACAAGTATTTAAACTTTTGAACTCCAAATCTGTGCAGTTTGTCCCAGAAACATGGGAAAAAAGGAGATGAGAAACTTAGGAAGAAATATCCAGAGATTGCAAAAAAAAGATTATTTTTTTTAACTTAAGTTTCTTGTGGCCTTCTTCCCATGTCTTTGAAAGAAATTAAGTTAATTTTCCCAGGGTTTACAGGGTTAAGACATATTTTTATTTAGCATCTTACCCCACATACTGTTTGTCTAATACTGCTCCAGTGCTCAGCAATAGTGACAAGGAATGTGACAATGAAATTTATTCACATAAAGGAAAAAAAACATCAAAAACAAAAGTCAAACCTAGAAAGTTGAACTGCTACATATATCTGCACCTTTCCGTCTTTTTTTTTTTTTTAAGCGTAATCCCTACTTGACTCATGACTCATGTCCCAAAAAAGGACCAAAGTCCTCTTCCTCAAGGACTACCGCCCAGCAGTTAGTCAAAATCCGCCATCTCCTCCTCCCTCCCTGACTCACAGGACTCACTTCAGTTTGCAACCAGGCAAAACATACCATAGCTCCCCACATTATGCTGTTCATAGTGCCCCAGGTGCGGTCCAGGCTTGTCATTAAACTCAGAAACCTCACGACTTAACACCATGATCCTCTGTGACTGGATCCTGAGCTTCCTGACGGACAGACCCCAGGCTCTGTTGATAAGCACCACCACATCCTCCAGCCTTACGTCAATAATGTTGCTCCCCCAGAGCTGTGTGAACAGCCCTCTCTTGTACTCCCTGTTCACGCACGACTGTGTGGCCACACTCAGCTGTGACAACACCCAACGCTGTGATCGAGCTCGCTGACGAAACAACCATAATCTGCCTGATCACTAACGGCAACACGACGGAGAGTCGTTCAGAGTTTTGACATCCTGGTGCCAAGACAACAACCTCCATCTCAGCATCAGTAAAACTAATGAGCTGACTATGGACCCATGTCCATCAATGGGACAACATTGGACAGAGTCAGCAGATTAACCGTGCGCAAACTGGCTTGTCTTCCTCCAAAAATATGGACAGAAGGCAATGAGTAACAAAAGAAGAAATTAACCAAAAAATTGCAAGAAATTACTAAAAACTTTGACGAAAAACTACATTTTTGTTTGTTTTTTAAAGTAGGAAATGACCTGGAAAAGATGCTTAAAAATACAAATTTTGTAACATAATTTTAAATGTCATTTTTTGATAGTAATAAATACATTTTTTCCAGAGCTTTTTTAGTTTTTCCCCCCAAGACATTTTTCTTTAGCTTTCTTAAAAATAATTTTCGAAATCTACTCATTTCTTGCAATTTGTGGGACCATTTCCTTTCTGATATGCTTGTTGCCTTTTTTACCTGTTTTTTTGAGAAATCACACCGATTTGCTCGGGGTAGATAGGTTTAAATGTTTGTGAAAGGAGTCTCGGAGCAGCACAAGAAAAGTGATGTTGATCTAGGTTTCAAAGGGTTAAAGTTCCTTGGGGTTCACATCAGTGAGGACCTGATTTAGATAACAACACTGACACTATGATCAAGACTCGAAGACAGCAGCTCTTCTTCCTCAGCAGGCTGAGGAGTTTCACAATGGACTCCCTACTCTGCTACCTCCACAGGTGCACCATTGACAGAATCGTGACTGGCGGCATCACTGCCCGATATGGCAGTTGCACCGCTCTCAACCGTAAAGGCATTATAGAGGGTGGTGAAAAGTGACGAGCACATCACCAGGATGGAGCTGCCATCGATGAAGGACCTCTACACCCAGCAGTGCAGGAGGAAAGCCAACAGGATAATCAGAGACCCAAATCACCCTGGACACAAACTGTTCTGCCTGCTGTTGTCTGGCAGACTGTACTGTGGCATCTGTTTACGCCTGTGTGTACATATCCAGTACTACTCAATGCATTTTTTTTTTTATATTTACAAATTTACATGATTTTAAAAATATTTTAGCCCTATACGGTACTGTGACTTCCGCACTATTTTATGTCTCACATTCCGATTTTTTTTTTTGAAGACTATTTTATGGGGGCTTTTTGCCTTTTTTAGATAGGACAGCTTTAAGTGTGAAAGAGGGAGAGAGGGGAGATGACGTGCAGCAAAGGCCGGAGGCTGGAATCAAACTCGCAGCCGCTGCAGCAAGGACATAGCCTCTGTACATGGAGGGTCCGCTCCACCAACTGAGCCACTGGGTGACCCCAAATTTTACTTTAACTTGAATTATTTTCTTTTTTATAGATATTTGATGAGTGTTGTTAAGCCGGGCTCAGACTACAGGAGTTTTAAAATTCCAGCAGCATGCAACTTGAAGTCAAGTTGCATCACGCACACAAGGAGACACTTCAAAGATGCTCTTCTCTTTACTCTAAAACACGCACACACAACAAGATTTTTAAATAATGGCGCACCCCCACACAGGAGGATATTATTAATATTTTTATGCCAAAGGGAGCCTGAACGCGCCACATCATGTGATCTCATGGGGAAAGCAGATGTAAACAAAACTGAGACCTACATGGTGCCACAACATGCTGTAATGTTAATGCATTTCAGTAAGAAAACAGCCTCAAGGGTTAAAATGCTTGCCATTGACTGTCAACCCTGTCAGCTGCTCCATGCTGATGTAATCATGAGCTTAATCATACAGATTTTAAATACTAAATATCAAACATGTTTGAAATTATGGGGGCAGCCCAAAAGAGTCTATGAGCACTTTAGGAGGTTTAAGAAAATCCCAAACTCCTGTAGTCTGAGCCCGGCTTTCGACGGTGCCTGAGGCTTAAGATGTGATTGCCATTTCTTCTCTGTAATTGTTGCACATATGATAAGAATCAGTGATGGAAGAAGCATTCAGATCCTTTACTTAAGTAAAAGTACTAATACCACAATAAAAATACTTAAAATAAATTTTACATAAGCGCAAACAATACTTTTTAAAACTTTACCTTTAAAAGTAAAAGGTATCCAATGCAGAAAAAATCGAAAAACTCAAAAGTATTTAAAACGCTAGAAAAAACTAAAAACTCTAAAAGAAATTCTAAAAGAAAGGATACCCCAAAAAATCAAAATTATTTAAAAAAAGGGAAAAACACCCACAAAACTCAAAACTATATAAAAAAAGACTTAAATGTTTATCAAAATAGATGGCAATTGATTTTATGTCAACTGACTGATTGATTAATGAAGCAGCCATTGCAACTGCACTTGTAACTAAAGCTGTCAGGAAGTGAAGTAAAGAGTGCACTATTTCCCTCGGAAATGTAGTGGATTAAAATTATATTAAAGTGACATGAAAAGAAACTAATCAAGTACAAATACCACAAATTTGTACGTACAGGTCTTGAGTAAATGAACTAAGTCACATTCCACCACTGACAAGAATGAAGAACTTGAACTCGTCTCGCGGTCTGCCTGTCCCTTTGTGCCATCCACACTCCACCTGCTGTCCTCCAAACATGTCTCTCCCACCCTAATTCCCTCCACTATTTCACTCACATTTGTGAGATAATGAAGAGTAAATTTTCATCCAGCTTCCAGCCGGCCAAATCTTCCTGAATAGTGAGAGTGTGTAATTTTAGAACATATTTTTTTGTCTCCAAACGCAAGGTATCAGTTGGCCACCAGAATGTGGTTGGACATCCCAGAGGTTGTCTTTGCCAAAGCGAAATCATCTGAAATATTTTGCCTCTCACCTATTTTTTTGTTCACTTTGGTGCTTGAGAGAAAAAATGCTTTGGCTGCCACAAACCTCCCAACCAAAGAGAAAGATGTTCACTTACCATCTTCATTAGAGGACAAAGGCCGGTCTCGTTCTCTATCCCTGTCTCTCTCTCGCTCTCGTTCTCGCTCCCGTTCTCGTTCCCTCTCTCTGTCTCTCTCCTGGTCACGCTGACTGTCTGGGCTCGGCTCTCGTGGGAGGTGTAAGCCAGCCTCGTAGTCGAAGCCTATCCGTTCAGCCTGACGCCTGGCGGTTCTTATGACGGCTCCGCCCATCTCCCTGAGCCGGAGGGCAGCGCGGTAGAAGACTGTGTCCTTGGCGTTGTACTTGAGGCAGTTATTGACTATGAGGCCAAAGTCTGCCTCAAAGGCCTCAAAAGTGAGGTAGCGATGGGACTCCAGCAGGTTCCACATGGTCTGAAAGTCCATTGGAGTGTCAATGTGGTCCAGGTAGTCTGGCACCTGAATAACAGAGAGCAGAGATCAGGCAGAGGCAACATCTGCACGCATATGTACAAGGAATTTTCAGTGCAGATGTGAGTGTGCAGAAGTCTGAGTATGTCAAACATTAAATTAAATTACTTTTATTCCTATATTATATACTTGACTTTTTTATTTTAGCTTTTTTTCTTATATCTTAATTCTGCTATTTCCTTATTTTCTATTCTCTGGGCCCTTTCATGTTTGTTTTAAATTGTATTAAAATGTCTTTTACAATGTGTTTCTTTTGCACTTTGTCTCCATGTTTTTTTCATGTTTTATATACGGCATTCTGAAATCCTTGTTGCTGAAATGTGCTGTATAATAAACTTGCCTTTTCTTGCCTTACAGGTCGGGATAAGAGCCTGACCGCAACTGTAATTTTGATTCAGCTAACAACATTAGACAGTGGGTGATATATCAGTCTATTTATTTTCTACATAAACACACAAAAAGTAGCGATCAGGACAGCACTCTGATTTGAATTTCTAATTATATTACATTAATAGACAAACAGTTTTAGCAAGGATCTTTTCAATTTTGTTACTAAAGAGTTAAATTAAAGATAGTGAACCAGGATACTATACAAATATAAAGTTTGTCATTTTTTTTCCATTATAATAATTTCAAACATAATTAGAAATTAAATGCAAATAGATAAAGAAGGAAGATATGACATGTAATTTAAAATGCATGATTTATTTATTTATTTGTTATTTATTTAAATTGGGTCCTGTGATTTTATTGATGCACCAAGTCCTGAGTACTGAATTCTGTTCTTCATGTTTACAGAATGACAATAAAGTTTCCTTGAATCCTTGAATATCAAGTCAAACAAACAGAGGTGAGAAATATGTACAAATGTTATCAGAGTTCAAAAAATGACACTGATATGAGAAAAGAACATGAGCTAAAGTGAATATGCAACCCTCTCGAGTGTGTGTGGAAGTGTGCATTTACCTCTGCCAGAGGCACAGGCTCAGTGAAAAAGTTGTTAGTGTCTCTTTCCTGTAACTGTTCCAACGTACTCCTCAACAGCACCAGGAAGGGAGTCAGCTGCATCTCCAGTGCCATCTCCTGCACCTTAATCTGAAAACAGACCCATATTTGTAAACAATGCACACCTGCTGATTGAAGAAATACATTTAAAAAATCTGTGCAGTAAAAACTTGTATGTGCACAGAAATTCAACTCAAATGTTTGCGTGTACCCACACACACACACACACACACACATTAAGCTGCCAGTAATGAAGGAAAGTGTTCTTATCTCTGTATAGATCTGATTTGGTTGGAATACCTTAATATGATTAGTTAAATGGTCTTTATGCTGGAAAAGACTGGAAACAAATCGCTAGTGAATCCATATATACAACTCACTGAGAAACACAAAGTGTGGCATCACTAGTGCAAGAGTTTTTAAAATCTAACTTTCTAAAAAATAAAACTAATTTGTATCTCACTGTCTCCCTTTTGAGTTTTTCCCTCTTGCGGATGAGCTCCACCAGCAGCCTGGCTCTCTCCAGGTCATGTCTCAGTCTCTGCCAGGCCTTCAGCTGTTCCTTTAAAGCAGACTGTTTCTCCTCGCTGTCCCTCTGCAACACACACAAACCCACAAACATGTTAGAATTAAGCAAGTACAGATTCACAGAAACACCAAAATGAGGTGCAGCATTTTTTATTTAATCACCGGAGGGAGTTGTGATGGAGGCTGTGGTGGGAGTGGGTCAATGTGTCGTTGGGACTGCAGGTGGGTTTGGAGCCGGCGTAGCAGAGGTACGCCGTTACGGCTTTGTCTCTTCAGTGTCCAGTAGCTGTGAAGTCGCTGCATGAACTGGCTCTTCCTGGGTACCGTCAAGTTACTGGTGATTTTGCTCAGCCTGGAAAAAAACAATTTCTCCTGTAACTCTTGTAACTCCATGTCAGGAATGGGAACATTTCTATATTGTAAGTCTCCCCTTTTCCAGAAGGTAAGAGTGATTTAGAGAACAGCACTTCAAGAGCAAACAAAGATTAGTGTACAATTGACACAAATGAACCTAATGCCACATGTCCACTGCATGGTACAGCACAGGTCTATCCAACTCGACTTTCTCAGCTTTTTTGGCTTTTCATTAGCAAAAGTTGTAAATAGTACTTTGTACTTTTTTAGGTACCACTTCAGTCAAAGTTCCAAGTGAGCTGAGGTGATACTTGAAGGTGGAATTTAATCACTGCAGACCACTGACATCAAAAAAATCATCAAAAGTACAACACGTTTCCACGGCAGCTGCTCCATCAGTCTGATCTGATCAGATCGACTGATCAATTATCCATCCTGCTACTCAAACTCCACAAACTGCTCCTGAGGAAAAAAGTTGGGCTGAACCAAGCAGTGCAAATGAGGCAAAAGTCCTGGTATTGATCATTCTGGCACTGGAAAACCTGCTTATACACACACTGTTTTGTATCAAAAAGTACTCATGTTTATATGTGTCTTGGAGTACATACAGTACAGGTAAAACATGTAGTGTGTTCGTACCTATGGGGTGGTATGCAGGGCACAGACACCACGGGCGCAGCAGCTCTTCTCTCTGCTAAGATCTTCCTCGCTCTCTTCATCTTCAGCCTGGACTTGGCCTTTGCTCTTTTTGCCCGCTCAGAGCTCCACCCCTTGGAGTCGTCATCGTGGCCAATGCTGGGCTCGTCATCTTCCTCCAGCTCTCCTTCACTGTGAGATGACCCCATGCTGGCGCCGCCTACTCCCCCTAAAGGTCGGGCAGATCCTGGGGGCGTGTGGATGTCACAGTACGCTGTCTTGCGGACGCTGAAAGACGTGCCGTTGGCCCCAGTCTCTCTGACAGGCTCCATTTTCATGTAGAGGCCCGCCTGCTGTGCACAGGTGACGTGGAAGGCTGTGTAACAGTTGGCTTTGTGACACTGGATGCAGGCGCCTGAACCACGCTGCTTGCAGATGTAGCAGGTGAGCTTCCAGCGTGCGGGAGGAATGTGCTCGATGCTGTCGATCGGCTCCAGAAAGACTGTGTTTGCAAAGCAGACCTGAGGAAAGGCAGCAAAATTCTCTTTATTGCTATAATTTTATCAAAGGGTTACGGCAGAAATTAGACAACAGACTAATGTACCTTGCTAATCTGAACATTACTGGGATGGTTCGGATCTTTTCGGAGTATAGCGTTCAGTGGATGACAGCTGGTACGCTGGTAAGCAGGCAGGAGTACAGATATGGAAGCTAAGCAATGTGTAACTGTGAAAAGGTCAGCAGCAAGTAACTGTAGCCATTATATCGCTTTCTCAAAAGCCAGACTCCGTCGAGAAAAATAGTAATTTAACTTTGCTGAATAGGGAGCTGGTAGTCTACTGCTGCCTCAATTAGTAAGTTTGTGTTATTGTGTGACTTCAGTGTTTAAAAGGATTGGTTTAGATTCATTAAAGTCACACAATAAAACAAACTAAGTGATCAAGGCAGTGGTAGACCAGCAGCTCACTTGTTTAGCAAGCTAAAATTACTATTTTTGTCAGTGGAGTCTGGTGGCTTTGACAAGAGCATAGATTGGTATCTGAAGCAGTTAACGGCTTCGCACTCGAAAAAGGCTGTCTGCGATGAGGTCAAGCTGTAAAATTATTTTAAATATAGTGTACACTGAACCTATTATTGAGTTGTTCTGGGTGGGGCTGTTTTTTTTAGGTGGCTAAAATGTTTTACCACAACAGTGCATTGCTTAGCTTCCGTGGCAGTAATCCTACCTGCTTCTCCAAACTGAGGGCGTGCTGACTGACATCTACTGTATGTTATACTCTGACTATGGATAAGTATGTCATACAATCCCATTTCAAAAGATCTGATGTGTTTCATCTGGTTATAATGTATATCATTTTAGTTTTATGCAGTCTATGCCTTAAGCACCTAATGCTGTTTATCAAACTACTTGCATTTAAAATGCAACTGAACAAATGACCATCCATATACATGCAGCTGCAGTATGCAGCTACTGCAGAAAAACTAAAGCAAATTTGATTCTGAGTGAAACAGACTGATGCTGAGAGCTGTGTGCACAGATGAACACAGCAGAATGCAGAGCACCTCAACATCTGCAAGATTATGTAACTCTGATTAAGAGTGCACGTAGTGGTGTATGGATTTACCTCTGGGATCCAGAGGGCACACACTACATGTGCCCACCGTGCATCGTCCGTCTGTTTGAAAGCACCTCCCTTGTTGGGACAGAGAGCGCAGTCCACAGCTCTGCTCGGCGACTGCAGGCAGCGCCGACATAACCATTGGCCCTCTGGGATGTAGGGCACACCGTAGCACTCTTGGTGCACTGCCAGATTACACATGTCGCAGAACAGGATCACATTGCTGTTCTGACACTCCCCATCGTTACAGATGCAGCAGACAGCATCTTCATCGATTAGGGTACTGGGGTCAGCCTGAGGGAGAAGAGGATAAGGAGAGATTTCAGAGCGTTGGATGCGTTCTATACAAGTGATCAAATGTTATTTTTCCCTCAGCTCACATGTTCAGGTACCTTGTTGTGGCTCTCAAAGTAGGACTCCTTCTCTAAGCGGTCCATGAGGTACTCAAAGACCTCCTGAGGGATGGGTGTCACACCGTCACGCCGCCGCTTGTCGTTCATAATGTCAAGCCAGATGTAGTCTTCCTCATCAATGTCATACTCAACCTCCTCATCCAGCTCCTCCACAGATTTATCAATATACCTGAGCAACACAGATAAAAACAATAGTTTATATTATTACATTTATTTCAAGCTGACTCAACGACTGTAATACACTTTTTCCCGGCCTTCTGAAAAATACAACTGACCGACCTCAGCTCATTCAGAACTCTGCAGCTTGGCTATTAACTAGAAACAGTAGGAGAGAGCATATTAGGTCAGTTTTAGCTCCTCTGCACTGACTTCCTGCGACATTTAAAATTCATTTCAAGGTCCTCCTCCTTGTATACCAAGCTCTAAATGTGCTTGGACCAAGCTACGTTGCTTACTCCCTTGTTAACTATTTGCCTTCACAAACACTGCGATCATCTGCTGCTGGTTTGTTGGAGGTTCCCAGCAACAGCCGAAAGAAACTCAGGAATGCCGCCTTTTGTTAATTACGCCCAAAAGCTGAGGAACACACTGCCTAAAGATATAAGAGAAGTCAGCTCACTAAATACTTTTAAAAAGGAAGCTAAAACAATATCTCTTCACTCCAGCCTTTAACTGGCTCTCTTTCTGAAACTCTCTTTTTTCACCTCAGACTGCTGCAGTTCTTTTAAAATGTTGTATGTTACTCGATTTTATAATTTGTGGTTTTATGATTTCCACTTATTTTTGTATTTACTCTGTTTCTTAATGTCCTTTTATATTGAATTGTCTTGTTGTCGTGCTTTGAGTTCATTCTGTCTGTATTTATGTGAAGCACTCTGTGCTTATAATGTGCATATTGTAAACTCTTGTTTTGTCATCTATTGCATTTATCATTATAGTTTATTAACTATGTGCTTATTGTTTGTTTGTTTTTTTAAATTGTATGTAAAGCACTTTGAAATTTGTTTTGGAAAGCACTTTATAGATAATTTGCTGTTGTTATTAGTAGTAGTAGTAGTAGTAGTAGTAGTAGTATTATTGCAAGATATAGCTTATCATTATTATTATATAGTACATGTGTGGAAAAGAAATGTAATTAGGTGGGAGTTCAAAAATTATAACTTTCTTTATAAAGAGGAAATTTAAAAAATATGAAGAATCTGAGGTTGAATTAATTTTCTGATACATGCAAGACAACAAGCTGTACAGCAAATTGTCTTTAAAATTCCTGCCATGCACTTAACAATAATCCTGCTTTAACTCTCATTCCCTGCTAATTATTAATGAACCGGATTATTACCTGTAGTAAGATGATGGCCGAGGAGGAGCATCAGGCCTCTCTTGGTCCAGCTCTCTGAACACCGCCTCAGGGAGCTTGACTGCAGGCCCCGACTGAGCGCTGTGATGATGAGACGAGCCATCCTTCTTCTTTTCTTTGCTCTTATGCTTCCCAGACTTTGGGGTGGATTTGCCCCCATTAGAAGATGGGATATCCGGCCGGTCCTTGCCACTCCCTCCTACCTCGCTGCCTCCAGCTCCACCATCACTCCCATTACACACCCCTCCGCCACCACCACCAGTACCAGATGTTGGAGCATCCTCCGCATCACTGTCCTCCTCTGACACCACATCAATGTTCTCAAAGATGCTGATGCGGTGGATGCGTCCTTGAATCTCCAGCTCCACCATGCGCTGCGCCTGGGCATAGGTCATTGTCTCTCTGCCCGGGGAGTGAGAGTGATCGGACCGGGTGGGGCTACCAGGTGTGTTCCCCCCGTGCCCCGGTCCTCCACCTCCGTTACCTCCACCATCATCCGTATCCCCTGACCCGGCCAATGAGGCACGAGGAGGTCGTCCCTTTCTCTTTTTCTGGGGCACAGTCTGTGCAGGAGTTGGGTTGTCGTGGTCATAGTGGTACAGGTGATACTCGATGCCGCTGTAGCTCTTGTAGACCTTACGGCAAGTCTCCACAGGGCACTCGTAAGGCGGCTTGGTGGCCCGCAGATTGTGACAGAACGTCTTTACATCAAAGTCCAGCCCCATTGTGCCAACAGCCACTGCTGGGACAGATGCTGTTCAAGTTTACATCTGGAAGAGGGGGACACAAAGGCAGGAGATTTAATTACAATAGTTAAATAGTTCTTTCAAATATAATATTATTCATATTGTAAAGAAGATGAACCTTGGTAATGATATTCTTAATCGGTGCAGAAATTGTTTTTCATGACGGTTAGAAAAAAGCTTGCATTACTCATAACTCATTTTACCAATATTGGATTATGCGGATGTTGTATATCAGGCTGCATTTAAAACCAATCTTCTTCCTCTTAATGTAGCTTATAATAGACTTTGCAGATTTGCTTTTGGCTGTCATTTTACAACACATCATTGTACAACATATGAAAATCTTAATTTCCTCTCTCCTATCATAAGAAGACAGCAACAGTGCACACTTCCAATGCATTTGTAGATAAGAAAAATGCAAGTGCTTGCTATCTTTACCCGCAAATTTACATTTTTGTCTCCAACCAAATGCATGTGGCAAAAGACCAGACTGGCAAAAACAGCTACTTTGCAAAACGTAAAGGCCATGCCCCTTTTTTGGGGATAGAAAACCGAAGGTCCAACCAATTGTCATTCATCATAACACATTTTGTGTAATGTTAGACATGTTTTGGGATTTTTTATGAAAATATTTAAACAATACCCAAAACAATTTTCAAAACTTTTTCAATATGTTCCCTCTACTGCATTCGAGACTTTCCCAAAGCTCAACACTGACTGTTTGAGCTACCTTTTTTCCTTCTTTTATTAATATGGCTGTACGATTCCATATTTCACACTAAATGATTAATTTCAGTCTGAAAAAGCTATTTTGCTGTAATTTACTTTACTTAGTGTGTGTGTGTGTGTTTTGATGCATTGTGCATGTTCTCTGTATTCTTTCTCTGTATTCTTTGTTTGTATTGTAATGAAGAGTCTGAGAAATAACAAATATATCCTCATCACAAATTTGCTAAAACAACAAATCTACGGCAGTCGAATACTTTTGCATAGGACTGTATATCTAATTATGCTTATATTATTTTTGTTAAGGACGTTCTTGAAAACAAGATGGTAAATCCCAAGGTTTATCCCAAATAAAGAATTTCCTAAGTTGCATATTAGCTACTGTCACTGAGCTGTAGCAGATGGAGACACAGTCTAGACAAGTCGTGCCTGCACATTGTGCACCTGTTATGGTGCAGTCACGTGACCATGTCCATCACTCCAGTGGGAAACAAAATTGTTATGTTTGGTTACACAGTAACAGGTGCAGTTTAGCTCAATATTTTGGCTTCTGTTTCTTCCTGACTGCAAGTATGTCCGCTTAAATGCAGTGAAGCAAACGACTTGACAGTGAAGCCAGTTAACAGTAAATCCAAGCTTGTTTACATCTCATGAGTCCTGACTAAAACAACAGTGCACAGGACGAAATTTACCCCGATAATCTCCAAAATAACCAGAAAAACTTACTTTGAAGCCCCGCTAACGTTAGCCTTAGCATTTTGGTGATGCTTCCTCCTCAAACAATGAAACATTGACGCTGTTAGCCAGCAAGCTAACAGCAGCTAGCAAACAACAACACCAGCTCACTGCAAACAGCTACAGAGAAAACAGATACTACACACTAATTATAAAGAAGCTACTGCGTGTTTACGTTATTTTTTCATCTTAATCCACGTTTTGTGTTTCATTGAGCTCGGTACCGTTAAGTAGGTTAGTTTAATTCGCGTGCTAAACTGTAGCTGTATTCACAAGGCTCACGTTAGCTGCACAAAGAGGGCTGTTACTTAAACGCTGGAGAGTATTTTTGTGTAATTAACCTAAAATAAAACACACAAGTGATTTCAGTTTTACACACTGTAGCCTGGCTGTAACTTAGATGACCATTCAGCCCTCCAGTGTTTCCCTCCAATGACCTCACCCTGTGAATCCCTGATACTGAGCAGCAAAATGACATCTGATTTCACAACTTGATCACACTACTACAGCATGTGGGATCAAGTATATTACTTAATTAACTAGCTAGAGCCGATTGATTAATTATTATAATTATTCTCTATCACGAACTAGCTCTGAAATGTGCAAAAAAAAGAGGAAAATAGCCAGGCATGCTTCTGCATTAGGGCTCTTCTACTACGTGTTTTCAGGGTGCAGGGGGTTAAGACTAAATACTGAAATCACTGCATAAAATACACATTCAATTAACCTTTTTATTATCAAAATGTGACCGTATTTTCCAACAGACTTGGTCCGTTTATCGCTACAGATCAGGACTAACGTTATAAACACTTACTACTCCACGTTCCTCAAGACTGCGTGCTTCGGAAACCTCACCACAGATCGGACGGGTTGCAGATCGATTTTTAGATTCATTAGATAATCCCAGATGAGGTTCACAGGACGCGCAGGTACAGTGAAGTGTGTTTATAAAACAACACAATATCCCGATCATTTCATTGTGTTGGGAATAATTCAGGAACTCGGTTGAACAAAAGGGGTAACCGTTGCTGTAACGTTACGCCGCAGACGCGGGTTGACACATTCGCCAAACAAATCGGGGTCTATTTCTCGTCTTTTCGTGATAAAATATAAGCTTAATGCGCGTTTTAACCACGTCTTAATGATATTAAAAATAACGGTCTGTTCGGAGAGTTTATTGCATTATTTCTCATCTATACTCGACCAATTCTTTCCCACTGGTCATTTCGTGTTGCATGTTGCGAATCTGCGGCTTTGTTTCAAAGATGTCGGCAGGGCCCGAGCGCGTCACCCTTTCAAACAAATATACAAACACTTGAACATCATTTAAACATAAATCAATTACCACTAAGTTAATTTTGTTTATCCCTTATGTTTAAATCAACACCATGCTAATTATTATTAAAATAATTTCAATAAGATTAGGGACTGTTCGTTACTTATGACAGGGGGAGGGATGGTTAATCACTGGGGAGGTAGTTAGGGTCCGATCTCTATAAGTCAGAGGACCAGGGTGGCTGGGGTGTTAATTACTATTATTATACAAAATCCTGATGCTAAAAAAGTATTGATTTTTAACTCTTGTCGTGCGTGCTGGTTAGTTCATGCAAACAGTTTATGTTTGGGTAGGATAGAGTAATTTTTATCAAATACCAGTTTAAGCACAGTAATTTTTTTTTTGACAAAAGCATTCATCATGAAAAATTATTTTTGCACTATTTTTTTCATTATTTTTTGAGGCACAATGATCTTCAAATAGGTGTATTTTGCATTTATTTCAGTCCTTTGAAATTGACTTGATTTACTCCTAAAACATTGGAGGAAGGCAATGAACAACTAAATGACCCAAAAAAATAGCAAGAAATTGGTGAGAAGTTCAAGAAAATGACCTGAAAATTAGCAACAACAAAAAAGAAAGAAAAAAACTATAATAATCATACAAAAATAATTTTAATATATAACTATGGTGATTTTAAGCTTTTTTGAGCTTTTTAAAATGATTTTCTAAATCTACTAATTTATGCAATTTGCAAAAAATATCTGTAGATCCAGGGAGGGTCATGATATAAATCACATATGAAGGAACATCTCAGCCCCTACACTGACTAAAAGTACAGTCCCTTAAAACCTCAAAAAAGTCAATTAAAAAAAACAAAACACTGAAACAAACCATCAAGCACAAAATAATATTTATTTCTCTCTCAACATACGGTCTGTGATTAGAGTGCAGCAGGGTAGGGTGGGGTAATGCAGTGGGACATAGAGCAGGCAGAAGCAATCCCACAGTTTGAATACAAGCCTTTGACAGTCACAGCATATTCACCAGGGGGCAATGTTGTCCAGAGAGAAATGAGATGAGCAGAGTAGGAGGCGTCTGCTCCTCCTCCTCCTCCTCCTCCTCCTCCTTCTCTGTGCATCTCAGCTCCTCCATCTGATCACTGCATCCACATGAATATGCCCACAATAGTTATTCCTTCCTCTGCCCGCCATGATTGGGCAGCCAGGGAGGTGGAACAAAACCAGATACAAGTGACAGAGAACAGAAATCTCTTACTACTGGAAGTATTTCACCAAAGCAGAAGACTCTGCATAATATCCTATAAAAGGTCCAATTCAAACCGAATTGATGGAATAATATACATCAAAGCAACCCCTCCACCACCACCACCTCTAAACAGTCAGAAAAAAAAGTACAAATATAAACTACAAGAAAACTGTACAATTCACAGCTTGGCAGAATCGGGGTGCTGAAACTTTTCAGATGTTTTGTGGCAAAGTGAAATATCTAACCATTGCAGCTTTATTGTTTGTCTTTGCTTTGTGAAACATGAAAAGTTGGCCATGCTTGTCAGTGATAAAAAAGTACAGGCGGTGAAACCCACTATATACAGTGTAGGAAACTCTTAAACATGAGTTTAGAATTAAGGGAGACTATATGTTGTGCAAATCTCCCGCATCAAGTATCATTTGAATTTTGCAATATATTACTGAAAAGGAAAAAAAAGGCTGTCATCCAAAGCAACCTGGAAAATAAACACATCAAAATTTCAACAAGGCAATAACACTGATTTGTGAGCGTCTCAATTGTTAATTTGAGGAATTTTTTTTTTTCAAAGTACCATCTTATGTGAATATTAACTGTACAGTGGAATCACCTCAGACGATAGCAGCATCAAAAAAAAAAACCCAATAAATCAAGCTTTAAACATCAAATAATTTAAAAACATCATACTAAACTGGTGATTGCACAAAACATTTCACACGTAGTGTATGCAGAGTAATAGGATAGCCAAGTTGAAAGAACATTTAGCAGTAGTGAATTGTTTGCTTTGTGGTGTTTTTATGTTTATACTTTGCCTGGTAACGTCTTGCTTTGTGATTTGTAACTTTGTTCAACTTCTCAGCTTGCTCCTGTCGCACACATCAGCGATAAGGCTTGTGGCAAGGCCACGATCAAAGCTTTGTGGAGGGGTTAAATTGCACTTTTTAAAGCCTCAAGCCTTCACATATTAATTGCTACATTCTGATCAGAACACTACCAGAGGCGTATACTGTAGAAACAACCATGTACAGTATATATGGCTCTGGACACCAGCTCTCTCCTGAGCACAAGGCTACAACACTGCCAACTCTTGTGCTGTTTAATCAAAAAGAGGCCGTGTCCCACTGAACCATTAGACCTGAAAGAGTTGATTTGGCTGCTGGCGTGATTTTTTTTTTCCTTCTTTCATCAGTTGTACATTAACCATTTGTTTCTGCAAGGCAACGGTACATCTCACCACTATGGCATTCCATCTGTCACAGGGGTGGAAAGTAAACAAGGGTTAAAACACGATTTTATTATTTAAATAAGAGCATATATTGTGTTAATAGTGCAGTTCTACAAGGGCATTCATATGTAAACCAAAAAACAAAAGTGTCTGTAATGCATTAAAAAAAAGAGACTGCACTCAAGCTACCATCAAATAAAATAACTTGGATGCAGACATGCTTTGTTTCACAGAAAAAAGAAAAAAGTAATCTCTAAATAAATGTTCAAGGCACTACATTCTTTCAAATGTCTTCATCATAAATACTGTCCTGTTACTGTATCTCAAACCACTGGTATTTGGATTCCAATGTAGTGTTTAAAGTGTACAGAGAAAGGCAAAACTCAATGTCAAAACTGCAGTAATAAAGAATGATGTGAAATATGTTTGTTGTGACTGCAGACGAATAGTCTTGTATGGCTGAGTTTAGGAAAAACTAAAGCCAAAAAGCATAAAGTATTCGGACACACATACTTAACACATACTGGATAGAATACACACATACACACACACACATACATACACACACGCACGCACGCACACACACACACACACACACACACACACACACAAATTAACAACAGATATAGGTGTTGTATAAAGTATATCAACACTTGCGTCATGTTATTTACAAGATCAGATTATGTACACGTGTGGCTCTGGTGAACCAGAACGGAGTGGAGTTTGACTATCGTGCCTGTACACACTAACACATATTAGTTAGCGGGTTAGGTAGTCCTAGTGGTTTTGGGACAGGGGCCATTCTCGGGGTCGTGCATGACCAGCGGGTAGGCTTGGATCCCTGGGGTTGCCATTGTGGGGTAGGGCATCATTCTCGCAGCACCAAGCAGGCCTACAGGACCAACGGAGCCTACAGGACTAGGCAGGCCAGGCCACTGCTGCGGGTAAAGAGGACCAGGAACCATCCCCCCATAGGAGCCTGATGGCAAAAGGTATCCAGGAGGGACCATTGCTGAGGAGCTGGGAGCTAGGGTTGTGGGCATACCGGGGCCTAAAGCAGCAGTCAGGGGGCAAGAAAGAGGCAGCTGGAACTTGCGTAGACCAACATGGCATTTCATCTGAAACAGAAAGGAGTTGTTGTACAAAGTAGTACGTCGGTTGCCTCTAGTGTCATATAGATCACTGGTTCTCAAACTGTGCTACTGTGGCAAGCGAGCTCCCTAAAGGAGGATTCAGAGGAATCTCCGAAATAAAATGTAAATGCATTAATTTAAATGTATATGATGCTATCAAAATACTGCTATATATTACATAAAAATACTTAAACTATGAGATCCCATGAAGTCAAAATTAAAACCTGAGAGCCACAGATATCTGCAATGAGCCAGTGCCCTCCCAAGGGTCTGGGTGTGACCTGGAGCAACAAAACAAGAGTTAGCAAGCCCGGCCCAACTGACCTCTGATCTCGGTTGTTGGCATTATCATCATCATCATTATTATTATTATCATTATTATTATTATTATCATTATTTAAAAATCATTAACATGTTATTTTATCATTGCTATATTTATTATCATTTCTATTTAATATAAATTATCATTATTATTATTACTATTTTATTTAATTTTTTAAATTTTATTATTCAAAGTTTAAGTGCCAGCTCTACTCTTTGTACAGCATGGTTGACAACAGTAAAAAATAATAACCTTCTAAATAGGAATACACCTGCCTCTAGCGTGAACTGTCTGTAGCCGAACAGGGTCGACCTACCCCACTGTATTTTGGCGTTGGTCATAATGGTGGTATTCGAAGAGCCTAATATTTTCTGAGGTGGTATGCAGTGTCAACAGTTTGAGAACCACTGTCATAGATCAGCTGAACTCATCATCTGTCCCTGAGTGCACGTCTCCATTTCGAATACCTCGTGTGTAGCTGCTCCCATGGGTGGCGCTCTGCCCTCCAGGTCCTGCTGGCGTCTCTGCTGTTTGATCTGGTTGAGGGAGGGGCGCGGCTGACTGGCTGCTGCAACAGTCTCCTTCGTCCAGTCATCTACCAGTTTGTGAAGATCATCGGTGAACGTGCCTCTCTTGTTGTTGCTGTTGTTGGTCTGGACCTGAGCAAGCCGCGTGATTGGCTGGGGAGATGGTGCGGGCGTGGCTGTGGTGAGTGTCGGCTGTGTCTGACTGGAGGCTGTTTGAGCTGCGGTGGTGTTGAGTGAAGACCCTGAAAAGACACAAAGGTCTTAAAAATCTGGCCGGTAGAAAAACTGACAGTAAAATCAATTGGCTGCTGTATGGCATAATTTAAGGCACTTTTTGACACGATGAACCTATAATATCCCCTTCGTGAAAGCCATCTTAAAGAATAATCCTGATGGTTTGGTTGACGTCAGAGTAAATGTGTATACAACTTATTTACTGTGACATATTTTGCCTACATAGCAGCCAAAGGATTGCAACATGAACGACTCATGAGTAATTATAGACAAATGAAATGTTTGATATGCAAGCAATGACAAAATTCAGCAATCAAGACACTGACACCGCCATGCAAAACAACAACAAACGTAAATATATGCAACAATCTGCAGAGTACCCACATTTTCAACAATAACTGCAACATTTTCAAAGTGCCGAAACCAAAAAAGAGAAAATAAAGTGCACATACAAACATAAGGAAGACTAAAAAAAGTAAGGACAGAGTAAGAAAGACAGAGAGTAAGAAAGTAAATGAGATAGTTACTACTACTGCGCTCTTTGCCTAGACATAGTCGTTTCAGAGTGGACCCTATAAAAAGGTAAAACAGCACAAGACAGAAACAGTTAGGCCAGGACACAATGCACACCACAAGTATGTGGACAAGCTGCTTCAAAAGCACATTCAGCTATCAAAACAATTGGGGAGAGAGAAAGAGGGAAGAGGAGGACAAGGGGTTTAAAAATCAGTGAGGACTGTAAGAAAGAGCCTACGTGTTTTCTTTAAGTGGGCAATCGTGAAAAGTGACTATCAGAAAGTGTACCTGACAAGCATTAGAAAGAGAGCCCACCTAGCCTTGGTTTGTGGTTATGGATGACGACCGTTATTTTCAATGCTGCGAGGTAAATTAACTTAATGAAAACAAGTGATTGTTTTCCCCCTGTTGTAAAGGTTCAGTGTGTAGGATTTAGGGAGATATATTGGCAGAAATTGAAGATACATACACTAAGTATGTTTTCCTTTGTGTATAGTCACCTTAAAATGAGAACTGTCCTGTTTTTGTTAGCTTAGAAAAAGCTGTTTATATCTACATAGTGAGGGGGTTCTTGTCAAAAGAGTCTGCCATGTTGCACCGCCATGTTTCTTCATGTTTCAGGATGGAAAAACCCAATACTGGCTCTAAATATGACCATTCGCATTCTTGTATTGTATTAGTTTGTAGCCCCTCTGTGTTCAGTAGCATCAGAAAAAACCCTATTTTTTTTCCAACATGAAACTGCTTTATTATGTGTTTGTCTCGGTTTAAATCCCTAGGTCTGTTTGTTTTGGAGAGGAAGAGACCTCTGCAGAAAATTCTGCTTCCGGTAAAAACCACCTGAACATCTGGATCCTAAGTTATCAGAGAAATAAGGTCAGCACATATTAGCATGTGCTTGGCCAGCGGCCCATGTCCAATGAGCAGAGCTGCGTGGGAGAGATACTGATCTTTTTTTTGTGTGAAAAGGCTTTTTTCCATGTTTTTAACTTTTTAAATCACCAGGGCCATTTATACTGAAAAGAATGAAACTTTTGTGTACAATTTGGCTCCTTAACATCTTAATCTTAAATTATCAAAGAAAAAAGTGAGCACACAGTAGCAGGTGCTCACTGGTGACAGACCAAACAGCTTTGGAGAAATGGTAATTTGTTATGTGAAACTGCTGAATTCACTGTCTTTACTGTATTCAATCACCTGGCCCATTTCCTTTGGAGAGGAAGAGACCTCTGCATTTATTCTGACTCCCAAAAAAACTCCTGAACAATTAATATTTAAGTAATTCTAACCAGGATAAGTTTCAGCTGGTTGCTATCTGCAATTCTTGCCACAAGATGCCACTAAATCCCCCTGAATCTCACACACCGTTGTGTTGGATAGAAATCTGTTAAAATGCAGTCGCTATCATCTTAATCTCCTTTACAAATAAAGAGTGAAATAATTAAGATTTTTTATAAGATTCAATTAGAGTTAGTGGTCTATTAGTTGGCAGGGAGAGACCACAAGGAGATAACAGTGTTTTCTAAAAATGGAAGACTGAAGGCTGGATTAAAGCGATCCCTTTGTCGATATGAGAAATGCCTGTGAACCAAAACGTGAAACCAAAATAAAGAAAACTTCAAACTGAAAGAGCACACAGATACTAGCTGGAACTCATCAGTCAGCACTTGTCAGAAACATGCAGGTAACTCAGGAGAAGTGGAAGGAGAAAAAAAAGAAGTAATATTGATGATACAGCCCTTCATATGGCGGAGCAAGTCTCCATCAGTGCCCTGCCTGGCGCCTGCACCATGCACGTCTTCTCCGTCCAAACATGAGGAACAGAGAGAGCTCTCCTTTACCACAGCAAAGGGCCCTGCCTATCAGGGAAGGACTTGGCGGTGGAAGGGGTGGGGCGGGGGGTATGCTGCTCTCTGTGTTAGTATACAGAGGATTGCTGACTTGGGCATAGTGCCTCAACTTGGGAGATGTTATATAATCAAAATTAACAGAGAATGGAAACATACAACAAATAAATAGGGTTTAAGGACTTTGGAATTCTCTCTCACACATGTACACAGACACACACTCATGTTTAAGATCTGACCTCAGACCCATGTTTGGAGAGGACGAGCCCCAGTGCGCTTACGGGGTCTGTTTTTTAAAAAGCCAGAAGCACTGCAAAAAGCATTTGTATGAGGGGTCGAGGGTATTATACCCACAGATGAATGGTTATGAATGTAACTGTGGTTCTGTGATTTGTGGATGATTGCCAGAGAACAGAGAAAAACATATAACATCCAAGTTACTTGCAACCTGGATACTGTCTGCCACACATGTAAGAGGCTTGCACACTCTGGAAATGGTCTCTTTTTTATTTTCATGCCAATAAACTGAATGGTGACTCTTTGCGGCCATTCTGAATTCATAGAACATTTTTGTTCCCTTTTGTTCTTTCTGGTCACCAGAGAAAGTGTTTCCCACCTGGAGGACTTAAAATCTTTATGAGGAAGTATTACTTAAGGAGCACTGTGAGGGTGTCAGTTCAAGGGAGAGAGACTAAACAAACTCTGGAAAGACTGAAGTGATTCGCTGGTCATGCCTCCCCAGTATGTTTTGCAGGAAGACCTGCCCCTACTCTGCCTCTGATTAGATATACCCTACATGCTGACGTTAGCCTAGCTTTGATGCCAGCTGGAGCTAGATAGTAGACATGCCAAGGAGGAGAGCGACTCAGCCCAGGCAGCTCACCTTTTTACTCCTGCAGTCCAAAAATAGGCTACCCTGTCCCTGGATTTCACAAGGCCATATTTACACCGTTCAAATGTATGACGAAGCCTGTTACCTACTGCAACTACAGTATTTAAAGAATACCCGGCAATAGAAACCAGGAGGTTTAAACATTACACTAAACATTACTAGAGGTACAGGAATTACGTTGAGCTTGTATCCATAAACAGTATTTTCAACAGTTAATTAAGAAAGCCACTACTTTGATGAAGCAGAGCCTCTTACTCCAGCATAACCAACAAGACAACAAATCAGACTGATTAAAACCATCTCAATAAATGCCTGAAATCAGTGGATCTGAAATCACCTTGCAACTTTTCTGCAAAGCTAAGAGATCAAAAAAGGTTGATCGAAACTGAAGATTATATAGCTGTAAGCTTCAGTTTACAATGCATAGATTGCTGGGTGTCTCTGTACTACTACAGTGGCTTTAATCAAGTTCAAATAACAGTCTACAAGTAAATTATCGTACCGATAGTCACTTTTTATTACCAGAACTTGGAAAAAATGCTTCCAAACTAAAAGCCTGATTTATATGAGGGTCCTTGGAAAGAGTCTTGGGTCACAGATTTACTACAGTCACATCAGACATTCAGCTATTTTAAATCCAGTAGTCCCTGAGTTTTAAAAAAAAAAAGCTGATGCAGAGCTTTAAGCACCTAGCGGGCACAGATTTCATTAATGGAAGTCATAGCTTGCAGGAGCTTTTTCCAGGAAATGGCAAGCATGACCAAAATGAGCCATTATTTCCCTTTTATTGCCACAAACAAGTGACTATTAACACCTTTGCACCAATTACAATGTCTAATGGCAGTAACAGCTGAAGAGACAGATAGTTGTAAGATAACACCCAGAAATGTGAGCTGCTTCATTGATTGGTTGGTTGAAGATGAAAAGGAAACATTTCCTGGCTGCACAAGCCTTTGTGTCTGGTGGCATGTGCCTATGTTAGCTAGATTCAAATGTAGAGATGACTTTTGACTAACAACATCACATGTGCACGTGATGGATATCCTCTGGCAGTCAGAAGAAAAATATGCAGAACACAAGCTTTGAGGTCGTGGAGGGAGGAGAGGGGCGAGTGGTAGGAATAGAAAATGGGTGATGTAAGTCAGGTGAGGAGGCCTGTGAGGAGGGTAAAATAGAAGATCCACTATATAACATATACATAAATAAAAATGGGTTGATAGTAGAGAGAGGCAGGTTAAATAAAGAGAAGGTGGAAATGAGTGAGGGGAAATAGAAAAGAACAAATACAAACAGATGGACAGAGACACAGGTCCACTGAGGAATCTAGTGCGTGGTTTGCTACTAGATTTATAGGTGACTCTCTCTGACGTTTGGTGGTAAACCGTCCAGCCTGTAAAAATGAATATAAGAGGGAAGAAGAGAAGAAACAAGAGAGACACTTTTTAAAAGTGTACAGAGACTGGGGTGAGAAACCTCTACCATCAAAAGCACCAGCAAAGGACACTAAGGAGGAGTGCACGATATGCAGGATCCCACAATATAAACAGGGTTAGAGTAGTGTGTGCGTGCTTGGATTTTGACCTTTATATTATTTGTTTGTCTATTAATTTTAATTATTTTGCATTTCAAAACAATTCTAAAGTCCATAATGACAAGCAATTATTATCAGATTGCCTTGATTAGGAATCAGATGACAGCAAAAAAATGCATGGGACTAGCATAAAAGTGGGCATGTCTGTAAAGGACAGGCTCATGGGTACCCATAGAACCCATTTTCATTCATAAATCTTAAGGTCAGAGGTCAAGGGACTCCTGTGAAATGACCATACTGACTTTCCATTGCCAAAATTTAGCCTAACTTTATTTAGCCCCCTTCCTGAGAAGCTAGCATGACTTGGTTGATTCCTTAAGTCTTCTAGTTTCATATGATACCTTCACCGTCACCATTAACACATATCATTATCACTCTAGCTTTAAAACTCAGCCTCGTACAGCCTCTTAAAAACAGGAATGTCAGCCAGTGATTAATGCAATAAAAAAAAAAGTTATGTATAGACCTTAATTGAATCCTAATTAACGTGTTAACACTAACAGCCCTATTATTAAGCATTATTTATTATCAATATCCTATCATCTATACTGTATATTAGGCAGATTAATGATAATTAATAATGTTAAGTAACGTTTTCCTATATTTACATTTTTTGCACCTGTGTAGGTTTCATTTTTACAAGTTATTGGCATTAATGGAATATTAACTCACTGCTCTTTGCCTGTTTTATTTCTCCCAGTGATACACAAACAAGACACAGCTTGTATTTAGTCATAATGCGAACTTACAATATGAACCACTTTAATAATTGGATTTACTTCCAATTAATTCCATCTTTAAGACAACTTATCGGTTAAACAATTCCCCATCAGTGCATTCCTATCACATGTAACACAGATGGACTATTTCAGGACACAAGGGACATATTGATGTACGACACGAGTGCCACTTTCCCTGTTCTCAACCTGACAGATGCTAGCCATCTCATAAATTTACAAATGTTTATGTTTACAATATGTCTTAAATGTTATGTAGTATTTTCAGTAGTCCTACACACAGTATGAGGAGTGTTTGTGTCAGTAATCCTTCAAGATGAGACTCATGATCCTCCTAAATGTTTCTCGTGGACAGCATGGACACTTAAGAATTTACCTTTACCTAGCCCTAGTGGCTTTTTGTAGATAACTTGTCACACACACACACACACACACAATCACACACACACACACATACACACACACACCAGCATGCACATGAACCTATAATGTGTACCTTGGCCAGGGCCAGCTTGGTTAGCCGTTCCATCACCATGTCGCCCAGAGTAGATGTTGTCTGAAGAGAACGAGCCCTTCAAGGAACAGGGTTGCTGGGTGTGGACCTGCTCTGGGGTGGCGCTGGACTTATTGCTGGAGCTGGAGCTGCCACTGGAGTGAGCAGAGCCATCTGACAGAACCGAACTTTTCGCTGGGGAGCTCGATGAACTGGCAGCACTCTCACCTTTGTGCACGAAAAAAAAAGAAAAAGGAGAAGAAAAAACTGTGAGCCAGAGTGAATCATGCTGTGAATCACACACTCCTACGGTTTTCTGAACCTGACGCCATTCCTGTGTTTTCCACTTGTGTGCTTTCAGACTGAAAATGCTCTCCCATACACACACAAACCACTTATCACCCTGCCATCCAAACCCACACACCTTTCCTCTCTATGGAGGTGTTAAGATTGTTTTTGAGCTGCTGCACCATTGGATTGAGCAGTTTTCCAGCCTTCAGCTTGTGCTTGCTGGCCCTGCGCCTGCGGCCACTTGGGGGTGCAGCATGGAGTAGGCCGACATTGGGGGGCAGCGTTTTGCCCAGCTCCATGTACAAACGCTCGATCTCATTCCTTTGGAACGCCTGCAGCTCAGAGATCTCCTTCATGTGTCTAGCGAGAAGGTACAGGGAGAGAACAGACAGAATTTAAGTGACTGCTTGTCAATTTTGTCTTTTTTTCATCATCTTTTTTTCATGCCCTCTCTCAGCAATTTACTCTCTATGTAGTCCACCAAAGCCTCTGCCATTAGGGCGTGTAGTCATAATACCCGCGTCAAGATAATCCTCTCCTGATGTGTGTGTACTGAGTCATTCAAAAACCTCTCCATGTCTTTCAGAAACAAGTTGTGCCGACTTGACTAACAAACCTCAACTTCGAGGCATCTGATCATTTTGGGGCTTCTATGTGATCATAAGTGTCACTGAAAATACCGAAGGAAGGCAATGACAAAAAAACCAAAACGACACTGAAGCTTTTGATGAGCTTTGTGCAAGAAAGTATTGTGATGTTCTAAAGTTATTATTTGTCAATTCAGTTACTGTTATTCCGATCACAGAAATGTTGAACATTTTGCATCTGGCATCCAAAAATAGCAGTACAAGCAATGAGTCACAAACTGTATTTGGATGAATCATGGTATCACATTCAAATAATCCTCATTGCACCTTTGCTATTGCCAAAATAAATGCTGTAATTTTAGCATGGCACTATCTGCTTGTTGATAATTGGCTATTTTAGCAATTTACCAACATTTGTTTTCAAGCTATTTATTTTGGATTTCTCTGCTACCAGCACAAATAAAATCTGCTTCTTGCAACCTTTAGTCATGGTACAGTAAATTCAAAACAAAGGAAACAATGTTACAAAATGGTTCCTAAAATATACGGCATCACATATTTGTTTTGTTCACCAGCTTGCTAAGCGAATGCTTGGAAGTTCATGTTACAAATAAATGACAAAGCAGATTTTTAATAACTTGGTAATGTACTAATATTTAATAATCAATGATATCGGGAGAGGCTAGGCCTCATTTGCCATAATGGTAGATTAAATCCTGCACAGACTTCTGATGAGGATGAGGCAGAGCTGCAACGATAAGTCCATTGGCAGAACATTAATTGGCAGCTATTTCGATGATCAGATAATAATTTAAGTATTTTTCTAAGCAAGAAAGCCAAGCATTTGTGGGTTTAATGCTTCATAAATATGAAAATTTGATGCTTTTCTTTGTCAAACATTATGATAAACTGACTTGCTTTAGATTTTATGACTGATGGTCGAATTAAACAAACTATTTGAAGACATCACCTTGGGATCTGGGAAATTGCATCAGGCAGTTTGTGCAACATTTGTGCAGTTAGTGACTGCATGTGTGTGTGTGTGTGTGTGTGTTACTTTACTTTTCTCTGAGCTTCTGCAGTTCTTTCTTCATATCTGCATCCTCAAACTCGGAGTCATTGTCACTGCTGATGTAGGATGAGTGCGCATGTCCTGCAGAAGGCGAAGGAGCGTGACCATTCATTGCGACGGGCTGTCGGCTCGGTGAATCAGAGCTCTGCTCACTTTTGCTCCGACCAGAGCGCCGCAGGAAGGCCACTGCCCTCTTCATGAGGTCGCTTCCACTGTGCTCAGACAGCGCATGAGCTGGGGGAACGGGGTGGGCGGGAGGAAGCGCCATGCTGCTGCTGTCCTCATCTGCTGAGTCAGAGCAAAGGTGAGAAGAGTGGTGGTAGTGGTGATGGGTCGGAGTGTCGATGGTCTGGGCCCGGGGGATATGGCGTGGGGTGATATCAGGACTGGAACTGAGTGTGGCATTGTAGAAGTTTGGTGGGGCAGAGTAACGGTTACTGCTGTGGGGTTTGGATGTTGCTGCATTCTCACGATCAGCTGCAGCTGTCAAAGAGGACCTGTCCACAGCTGCACACAGCTTCTCTTTCCTGCCTGGGCCCGGTGTCTGGCTGTGAGACCCTCCAGAGCCACTAGAGGGTGCTGGAGAACTGCCAGTGCTGCAACTTGGCCTGCTTTTCTCTAAACGACGAATGACATCCGGTGGAGTGGGGATGATCTGAAAGGAAGAGAAGCTTATGTTCATAACAAAATTAGGGTTCAAAAGCATCATCACTTGATGCAATGTCTGAGCAAAGAAACAGGACAAACAAGTCACAACCAGTTATATAATTTGATTTGGTCAAATGACATTTATATTGAGCAGATGTGCCCTTTATGGGTTTTAAACTGGATTCTTACTTGAAAACGGCTTTTGGTGGTATATGAACCGGAGCTGGCGGTCACATCTCTTCTGTTCAAAACCCTGTTTGCTGAAAAACAAGGAAGATGGTTTTTCAAAACAAATGATTCTCAAACTATAATGCAGCAATAATGTAATACAGACATTGCATAAATAACATTACCTACCTGCCACTGCAGAGTCACTTAGTGCACCCACACTATCTGTACGCTCAGGAATCTGAGGCTGACAGAGAAAGAGAGAAGGGTGTGTGTGTGTGGGAGGTTGCAATCATTTGAATAGTGGCAAGTGGTAAATCGCTACATGGGCTAAATCAGTGTGGTAAGGCTAGCCATTATCCTCTCCTGACCTTCGTTTTGTCTGAGTGAGTCAGCCCCTGATTTGTTTTTGGTAGCATGCACACAAAGAAAAAGAAACACACACACACACAAAAACTGAAGCTGCCAGAGAAGGAGATCATGATGAATTATGGTGATGACAGCAGTAATTTTGTTAGCCTACCCCTCTTTCTAAACACAGTATTAGTCTTGCTCTTTACAGCCAATAGTCAAATCAATGAGACATTGCGGGGAAACGATTCAATGATGCCGCCATTAACTTAGCTCCTAACCAATGACTGAAAGCTTGGATTTCTCTCTCTCTCTCTCTCTCTCTCTCTCTCTCTCTCTCTCTCCAACTCACACACACACACACACACACACACAGACACACAGACACACAGACACACAGAGAATTTTACCAGCAGCTCTCCTTTCTTTTTCGAAAGAGCTCCCTCTGTGCTCGGGCCGTCTGAGACTGGAGTTGAGCTGACTCCCTCTGAACTGGGGGCCTGAGGGTCAGCTGCAGTGCTGGAGGGCTGGGAGGGAGCATGCTCCTGGTACAACAGGTTTCTCAGCTTCTCATCCAAAGTTTTGATGGTGCGGTCTGCAAACTCCACCCTGCGTGGTCCCTCACTGTCTGACTCACCCGCACCCCCACTCACTGGCTGCTGTTGGTTTGATGACTGGGAGCTCTGGGCGGCCTGATGTGCTGGACTCTGGGGCTGGGAGGTGACCGTCCCAGGCTGGATGGGCGTGGCATAGGGCTGCTGCAGGACCACAGACTGATGGGAGGT
Source organism: Plectropomus leopardus (assembly GCF_026936395.1). Classification (NCBI taxonomy): domain Eukaryota; kingdom Metazoa; phylum Chordata; class Actinopteri; order Perciformes; family Serranidae; genus Plectropomus; species Plectropomus leopardus. Next base: position 13,724,995 of record NC_142184.1, on the reverse strand, counting down.
CAGCTGAGGGGGGAGCTCTCCAGTCGGACTGGCCTTCTGATTGGTCTGAGCTTTGGTTTGAGAGGAAGTCAAACTACTGGCTGCGCCTTTATCAATAGCATTCACGTCCAGAGAGACAGGTGGCACAATAGCACAACATGGAATGTCCGTTACCATAGAGACAGCAGAGATGCAAGGCTCCCCCACAGAAAGGGTGTTGTTATGGCTGGCGCCGGCAGCAGTGAGGGTATGTTTAGTTACACAGGGCTGAGGCTGCTGGATCCGTGTTTTGTCAATGTTTTGGTCTTGTGGTTGCACTGAGGTCTGAGCTGCAGGGGGCAGAGGGGAGGAGGAGGAGGAGGACGGGCTTTGGGAGGATAAAGATGCAACCGGGACAGCCCCTGCAGTTGTGTTGCTGCTGGGCCTAACTGACGACGAGGCAGGCTTTTCAGATTCTGGAGAAATAATAAGATCAGAGTTAATTAGGAAGAGAACAGATTGTGAGTTAAACAGCCAAGGCCGTGAAGAAGAGAGGCTGGGTCCTGTGGGTGCCAGAGTGTTACATCACTGCTCGTCTTCCCCCATCAGGCTCTGTCAACTGGAGTATAAATCCTGCCCTTCATTTTTGCCTAGAACCACTGCAGAAGCGCTCTTATATAACTGACCCCAACGGAAGAACCACACAGACACACACTGATGCATGCGCAGCGTCTTCATTATCAAAAGCAGCAAGTAAGACACAAACAATTCTGTTTATTCTATAGAAATTATGCTCCTGCTGCTCACATGAAAGGATTTTGTTTAGAGCGTAGTGAATGTCAAGGCATGAAGAAAGCTATTAATGATGCTGTGTATTTCTGAGCGTGCGGCATACCTTGGGCAGTAGAGGTGTGAGATGGAGTCTTCTCTTTGTCTAACAGAGGCGTCTCAGCCACAGGGCAGATGATAAACCAGCGCTTGCCAGTGTGGAGGACTGTAAAGGACAGAGAGAAAGAAAAACTTTCTGGTGCACATCTACTATAAAATCAATTCAGTAGAAGAGCTAAATGCTGACAGACCACTTATGAATGAAAGAATGGGAGAATACAAACAGATTATTTAGTAATTCCAGGCTTCCCACCCATTTTTTTACCATTTTATTTCCAAAACTCTTCCATACCTTTTCCATAATATTTTACCTCATTTCCATGACTTTATTTATATAGCAAAAAATGGGTAGGCATAGGAACACCACTTGCCAGGAATTTGCAGATAAGCAAACTGTGAGCGCTTGCTATCTTTACTTGCAAGTTCCTGCTGCCAACTAGCTGCAATGACAACAGACCAAACAGGCAAATAAAGATATGCTCATTTTGGGGGGATAAGAAAATGCCGATCTAATCAACGATCATGCAGGACCGATTTTAAATACAAAGTATTTTGTGTGATGAACAACATGTTTCTGGATATATATGGAAAAAATAGATAATAGCCAAACAAATGTACATTCAAAACTTTTTAAAACTGTGTTCATTGGAAAGCATTTCCAGGCCTGGAAAACAGTGTTTCAAATTTCATAACATTTCCAGGAGTTTCATGACCGTGAGAACCCTGTAATTTATAAAAGCCTTCCACCCCCATTGTCACATCATAATGGGCCTCTTAAGGGAAGCAGTTGAGTTTAACTAGAACCAAAAAGTATGAGTGGATTTTGTTGGAGTGAATATATAATTTCCAGGTGGCTCAAAGTCTTACCATTTTGCTGGTACACCAGCTGTGGTGTGCTGGGTGTGGAAGCTTTCGATCCCTAAAGAAAAAGGAAGGATTACTACACAGATCTGATGCATGTGAACCAATTTAATAAGCATTTAAAAGGTTTCCTCAACCAGCTTAAGAGCTGAACCTTAGACATTAACTCAGTTAGATCAAAATGTCACATCAGCAAGAATGGTATTTTTGGCAGCTGTTGTTGGCAGCGTTGCATGCAAAGTCATCTTGAGAGTGCTGTCAGGATGATGCATCCGAGGCACAGGCACTCGTAGAGAGAGATTGTGCCATTGCAACTATTAACTGTCAACAGTTCCTTTCTCACCTCTGCTCCCAGAGCGCCAGCTCCGTCACTCTGTTTGGGGCTGCCTCCCTGGTCAAAGTTCCTCTCACCCTCCGTGTCCTCACTGAGCATGTCCTCAGCCTTGTCCACAATGTCCTTCAGCTGCTCAATGAACACTTCTTTTTCCAATGGCAGAATGAAATCATTCTCCACCTGAAGGGCGAGAGGCAACACAACATTAGAGGTTTTAGCTCAATAAGAAATGCTTAAAATAAATCAGGAGCAGCAGATGTATGAGCACGTTTAGGAGGGAAAACACTGTAAAGAGTAAAGGAAATGACTGAAATTCCTGTAAATTTAAAACCTAAGGATACCTAAGAAGACTACTTTTACACAATTTGTTAAGTTTATTATGCATTTATGTTTCTCAGCATTATAAAAGGTAATTAAATGTATTGCTTTGGTAAGCTCCATAAGTGGGCGTTTGCCTTGGAACACCTATATTATACATGACAAGTTGGTATGAATATTCATTCATCTATAAATATGAGTCTCGTATGCAATGGTTGGGATTTGAATAGAAAAAGGGAGAAAGAGAGAGAGAGGGACAGACACATTTTTTTTGCTGCATTGCAGCTCAGAACAGTGACACAGAGTTTCAGAGTTCTGAGCCATAAGAGAACATCTCTGGCAGCTTACAGCAAGCTTCAAAAACCTCTGCATAAACCAAAGTGGCAGTGACTTTGTCTCCCACATACCATGTATGTAGCAATCTCTTCCGGTGCATCTCCATCCAGGTCAAACTTGAAAGTGACCATTTTGTGGTTATGAGTTTCCAGCTGACACTCTACCATCTTATCACCAGTGTTGCATACCTGCAACAAGAGTACACACAATAAATACATTGTCTACAATTAACATTGGCTTAAAAAATATCTCCCTTGTTGGAGTACATTTTGGTAACTCACATTGAGCATGTTGAGCTTTGGCCTGCCAATCTTCTCTTGCCGAGAACGAGTGCGTGTGGACCTGCGGTGATGTTTGCGGACTTTCCCTTCGCCTTTACTTCCATGTGTCCCCTCATAACCATCACTCATCTCCTTCCCTGATGTGGCATCAGAGTTGACACTGGTTTTGGTGAGGAGAGGCAAGTGCATCAGCATAAGTATGCATTGTCTGTTGAAGACTGCATTGTACTTGAGCAAACATGTTTGAAACTTTTGCCCAAGTAAAGATGATAAATTGACAAAAGGTGTGTGATAAATCAATCCAAATTATCTAACTGTGTCACACAATCTTCTGGGCACAAAAGACAGAAATCTTGAACTGGAAACTGAAAGGGGCTAATGGTCTTTACCTCCCTGCATCGATATGGAGCTTAGTGAAAAGGTTTTATAAAGTTTAACGCTGCTCTGGAATGCCTGCCGGATTTGGCAAAAGTCTGATAAATCAACCATGGGTGACGCTAAACTCCACATGAGCTTAAAGAGGATATAGATTTGTGGGGGATAAGCTATCTGCGATCCATTATGAAGGAACAACTGAGCTTTCCGAAATTAAAAGGAGTTTTAGCTGCTGCTGGTCACAATGATACAAAAGATCAATAGATGCTAAAATAGCGTTCATCAGAGTGCACTTCACATTTACAGATATTTGTGCATAGCTGGAGAGCTGTCTGTATGTAGTGCCAAAGAAAGCCAGTGTAGACACAAAAAATAACACAGCATAAGAGATATGGCCGTTTTTACTTTAGGAAGAGCAGCTAGCTAGTTATGAGCTGTTCAATCATTTTGTAAAGAAGTGGTGGAAAGGCCTCGGTGTTTTCTAAACAACATCTCTGCCTCAGGGAGTGTAAAAAGCCCATGCAACTGACTGAGTCAATGCTTCTGGTAGTGTTTTAAGCTTTTTTTACTTTTTGTTTGAAACGACAGAGCAGCGTCAATGCGAGGTTCTGCTTGGCATTCTTTCAACATGGCACTTTCCCCAAGTACTGGTGTGATTACTGTAACAATGGACCCTTTTCACAGCAGACAATTTGAAATGTTACACTAAGAAAAGCACAGACGTTAAATAATGTTGCCCTCTTAAAGTCAGAGATTCAAATCATCAGATGGAGACCCCTAAGTTGACTGAGAACAGCACTGAACAGCAAAATCTGATTCGACTGACATTATTCTGAGTCAATTAAGCCCTAATGTTACAAATAACACTAACAATGGCTTTGTTCTATTTAAGTGTTCCAGTGAGAGTGACAGCGAGCCTGTGTGCATCATACCAGGACCCTGAAATCAAAGCAGCTAAATAGAATTTAGCTGTCATATATTTCATTATTTACATCTGTGCTTTTTCTATAGGGAGAAGTCAAAATATCTTCTCTGAAAAAGGCCTCTGTAAACAATAGAGCCTCCAGTTCTTTAAGACTGAAGAAAGAGAGGACAGAAAACTGTTTTAGACCAAATGCATTATGTCAACATTCATATCAGGCAAAATGCTGCTCTAGGGATTAATGAACAGCACCCGATAGCTAGCTGAGGTTACTCTCATCCAATATGCATTTTTTACAATTATTAAAATCACTGCCTTGACATCTGCAAACATAGTTGAGGAAAAGAAGCTTGTACCTGTCATAGCTCTGTCCTGCAGTGTGTTTCTCTGCAGCTTGATCCTATAAACAAAAACACAAACGAAAAAATAAGAGAGAGAAACATGTATCGGGTATTTAGTGTCTTGAGGGCAAGTACAGCAATACTACATGTGAGTATACTGGTACATTTGCAATGCACGGTGGGCAGAGAGAGAAATAAGAAATAAGAACTGAAAAATGTGGAAGTGAGTCATATGTCCATACCTCCATGTTGGTCTCTGTTGGACCCTGACCTGCAGCTCCGGTGAAACTACTGAGCTGTTTCTGCTGAGTCAGACTGGAGCTGGCAGACCCAGATGACGCTCTCTGAGAGTCCGAGGGCTGCAGCACAGGAAGCTGGCTCTGAACCTGACTCTGGGCATGCGGGGCCAGCTGGCACGGGTTCTTGCTGTCCAGCTGGGCAGCAGTGGTGACTGCACCCGGATCTGACACATTGTGCAAAGGTGAGGAGAAGACTGCAGCTTGGGCGAGCTGAGCAGGCTGGACTGGCTGAGCAGAAGGGGCAAGCTCAGAATGGCTGACCTGCACCTGCTGAGGAACCTGCTGGGGAACCGGCTGAGGAACCAGCTGAGGAACCAACTGGGGAACCGACTGGGTAACCTGCTGGGGAACTGGCTGTAAAAGACAAACAAGATAACACATTATTATTATTATTATTATTACACATCATTATAATATCTTGGAAGACTCTGCATTCTATACAGGCCCTTTGAGATAGTTGAAAATGTTGCTTTTATGCCATTTTTTGATAAGAATTTCTAAAAAAAATATTCTACAGGGTGCTTGCATGAAAAATGCTATACAAATGGAGTGTGACTGACTGACTGACTGACTGACTGACTGACAAACTATTTTCTTTCTACTAAACTACACCCAACATCTGTCCGACTAATATCTGCAACACTTGACAACTCACATGAGAATATCAAGATTGATAAACAGCACTACACGTAAAAGGAAAAAGGTATTTTTGGTTTTGGAGTGAACTGTCCCCTTTAAGTTATTTTTTCATCTGCATCTATTAATTACTCTGTCTTAAAATTACAAATCTTCACTATCCTTCCACCACGGAACAACTATTCAGTGACCTTAAAAACAAAGCTTTTTCAGGATGCAAACAGAGATTTGAAAACAATCTAAAAGAGATTATCACTATCAAAGGTTCCGGCTCACACCCGCTTGGTAAACATCTGCAGCCAACATAATTACCTGTATCAGAGGCTGAGTGCTGCCATTTGTGGGAGGGTGTGTGTTCTGGCACGGGGCAATGTGTGTGTGTATGGGGTGGGTGGTTGGTGCTGATATTAATGCAGGTTGTGAATGAGAAGCTTCAGATCTAACACTGGGCTGATGCTGTGGGGATGATGGTCCCACCTGACCCAGCACAGATGAGGGGGAAGGTATGAGGGACACTGAGACAGGTGAAACTAATGTATTTTCAATGTGCAGAGGAGAAAGTGGGGAGACAGAGGGGGTCACAGGGAGAGTCTGTCCAGGAGAGAGAAAGATGTGATTAAGAGAAGAGGGGGCTGAAGGGTGAGGGGCAGAGCAGGAGTGAGGGTAGGAGGATTCACAGTCAGTCACAGCTGTCATCACCTGGATTGTGGGATATTGTGAAGGAAACTGGAGGGATAAGAAAAAAGGAAGAAACAGGGAAATCAAATAATCTAGAGAACAGAGTTCAAACATGAGGGTGATGCATCAAGATAACCTGCATAAAGTCTATATTCAGGGTTCCCACACTTTTTCATAGACGCAGTTTCAGAACTTTTCCATTGCTTTTTTAAGACCCATAATAATTTTTTTTTGACCGTTCACAATTTATAACATGAACGGAACTGTATAATACACTTAATTCCAAATGTTAATTATTCTATAAAAATTAATCCGCCACCTTTTCCAATCTTTCCAATAGTTGGTTTTGTTCATGTTCAATTCTAATATTTTAAACTACTGGCACAGTCATATAAACACTTAAAATATATCAGTCTGGCAATGGCGTTTAAGCATGAGGGGAAAACGAAAATGATTATACTATGAGTGTATCCTTAATGCATTTGATGATAAACTTTCTGGATGCAAGGCTGAAAAACAATGATGCAACATAAGAATGTGGGTACATATTTTTTGCCTTGGAAATGGAAGGTTATCTATAGAAGACAACTGTAACAATTAATATTATTACAACAAAATTCCATGACTTTTCCAAAACTTTTAATGATTTTTACTAATTTAATAACTTTTCCCGGGCTGAAAAAAGGAAATGTGAAATTCTGTGAGTTTTCCCAGTGTTTTGTGACCGTGGGAACCTTGTATATTGTTATTGGTTTATATAATCCAAGGTAGAAACAAACTGCTGAGGCATACAATAACTCAGCCACAAGACAAATGAGCAGGTATTATTCGGGCTAGATATTTGTGATGAGAGCAGACAGTACCTGGGATGGATGTGTTGGTGGTAGAGAGTTTGAAATCTGCAGAGGTTGGAGTTGTTGGTGGACAGCAGCCTGAGCCAGTGACTGTTGCGGAGCCAGTGCCTGGGCTGGTGCACTCAAAGCTGATTGGCTGAGATTCTGCCCATGGCCCTGTCCATCTTGTCCAAGCTGTGAAATGCCAGGACCAGCAGGAACACTCTGCAGAAGAACAAAAAGAGGAGAGAGAAAAAGAGGGAGGGAGTTCAATAATGGCAGAGATTCCAGTTTCATGTCTCAGTTTGGAAATCTGCATTTCCTGCTATTGACCCAGATCATAATAGCTCACATTTTCCATCCTGTCCCTAAGCCTGGAATTATTATGAATGTGCTGCACATACACTGTTCCACAGAGCAGACATGGAGCAAGCCTTGGAGGGCTGGCGGAAGCAGCAGCTAAAACCACTGTTATTGTTTTCATTACTGTTTTCATCATCTTTCTGTTGGCTGTTGTCCGAGGAAACTCCTGTTTATTGTCCTTTTTTTTTCATTCACCTTCTGTCCACCAACACAGCTGCTTCCAATCCAGCTGCGTCAAATCAAAACCAGGCACTACAATATGAATAGCTTCAGAAGTAATAACACTGTCATAAATAATAATATGACCTTTAAGTGCATTATTTTCTGTTCTTCCCACATTGAGTCCCACAATGACAAACTGTGTTGAGACAAAGGCGTTCTACCTGATTCAGGAAAGCAGCGACGCAAAGATAGGGTTGAAACTGATGGAAAATGAAAACAGGGTGAGGTCAGAGGAGGGAAAACAACAGAAAATCAAAACTGCGGCACTATATATGCCACCTTGCTACAATATAATGTATAGTGATTATCAACACTGAACACTCACCTGTTGTCCTCCGTATGTCTGTGGAGCAGCAGTAGGCTGGGCAGACAGGTACTGGCTCTGAGCTGGAGCAGTCTGTTGCTGCAGCACATTGAGGGCAGGATGCGCATAGCTCTGCGAGGCAGCATCAGGTAGACCTGCAGCAGGGTAACTCTGGTGCGTGGCTGAAACCTGCACAACTGGGGTTGGTGTTGGATGAGGCTGAGAAGCTGGTATCTGAACCTGCTGGGATATATCCTGGCTCTGTTGTGGCGCTGCTGTCTGCATGGCGTTCTGACTGTGCTTCTGTAGAGGTGGGGTGTGAACTTGTTGCTGACCAGTAGACTGAAGATTTTGAGAAAGGTGGATTGGCTGTTGTGCCATTTGTTGGTGTATGGTTTGCAGAGTTTCTTGGCTAGGCTGGAGTTGAGGCTGAATATAAGCCTGCCCAGCATGTTGTGTTAGTTGTATATTGGATTGAGTATTGAGTTGGTGCTCTTGCTGAATGGGTATCTTTTGGCTGTAAAGTGCTGGTGTGGAGGAGCTCTGACCAGGCTGCTGACTTGGCAGTTTGACTGCAGCTTTGACGTGTTGCAGTGCACTGGGAGCTTGTGTAGGATGACACTGGGCCATAGTTGGGGCTATGGATGCAAGAGGGTAGCTTTGTGCTGGCTGCTGAGCTGGCAGCGTGGCTGCTGCTGCAGCAGTCTGTTGCTGAGCTGGAGAAGGATATCCTGATACAGAGTGAGCCTGGGGTTGACAAGTTTGTTGGACTTTCAAAGGAAAAGGCAAAGAGCTCGCTGCCTGCTGCTGTTGGTGCCCTGGTGCTTGGTAGCTCTGTGCGATATGTTGTGGCACAGCTGATGCTGAAATATTTGCTGCAGCTTGAGTCTGTTGCACACTCGGAGGTGTATGCTGGATGCTGACTGAACACAGACTGGCTGGAGCTGGTGTTGCAGCACTGTGTTGGCCAGCATATGGAGCAGCAGGGTAGCTGTGTCCAGGCTGGAGGTACTGCAGTGGTGTGTGCACTGCTGTGCTGGAAGAATGCAGGCCCTGCACAGACGGTTGATTCTGGTGACCTGCTGAACTCGCCTGAGGACACAAAGGAGAGAAATTCAAATTAGACCCTCTTGTGAGTGTATTTTACCGGTCAAGTATACACTCCCACAAAAGCCAACAAGTGTGTAAATTACATTACCAGATGCAAATATAACGAGAGAATGGTGGATAAAATAAATTAATGAAACAGCTGTTTCAACAATGAGCAAGCAGTGACAGGTGCGTGCTAAAATAAGGCCTCAAGAGAGGAATGGTAGGAGACACCGAGTGGAGGGAGATCAGACCGCCGCCCCATCTCCTTCAATCAGAGCCCATCTATCCAAGGAGCAAGACAGCTGTAGCATTGGACCAGTAAAGCAGAAAGGAAAAAATGTTAAAATCTGGGTCAGTTCTAAAAGGAATTGGTTAAGGTTAATCAGCAGGGAGACATGGTCTATTAGAAATTGCGTTTGTCTTCTGACAGGACCAAGCTTATGATTTTTAAGAGGATGGTCAGCTCTGGAGGTCTATGCAGGCAGCAAGACTCAGACAGTAGACAGGAGGTCAGACCAGCTCCATGCAGAATAATGCTGCACCTCCTGCAGGCTGGGAGAAATCAGTAAAGCAGGCCCCATATGGGAAACCAAAGCGACCTGTTTGCTAATGTGACCTACCACTCCCACAGCCCTGGTAACTTGCTGCTCTCTGGCACAGAATCTATCCTCGCAGTCCTGGAGGGGCTCTTGGTCCCCAACCAAACTTCCACTTAGGAGATGACTCTTCAGGCTGTCGTCTCCATCACTGCGGGCGGGCCTGTGGGCAGCTGAGGAGTGTAGCTGGGAGGATTGGGTGGGTGTGGTGTGACAAGGGACTGCTTTGCGGCTGATTATATTAAACAGGGACTGCTGCAGCAGTGAGAAATCTGAACAATCACTCAGACCTTTCAGCCGTCCATAACCAGAGGACGGGTTTTGTCTAGAGTCACATGGACAGTGGTGTGTTGGCATGCCAACCGAAGGACGGCGATGGCTACCTTCTCGTAACCTTAAATTAAGTAAAGAGAGGCAGGCCTGGCACACGTGGCCTCTATGCATTGCAAAATGTTGGTTATGATGAGCGGTCAGACTCAGAAGACTACTTAGGTCAGAGTGTCTGCGTCCACTTGGCACAGGCACTGTTAAGTTCTCACTGCTGGCCTCTGATGACGGTCTGATGCTTGTGTCACTAAAGCGGCGATACTCAGGGGGCAAGGGGAGGACCTGCAGTACTGGCAGAGCACTGTGGGAGGGGAATCCATCCTTAGTCTCTGGGTGAGGCTCAGGGGGGGTGAGTTCCAACTGGTTCTCTGGTACCGTGGGGGTAGGACTGATTGATCTCTGTGACTGAATGAGGCCACGGAGTTGAGCAATGTTGTTTGCCCTGCGAGTGTCAATAACAGGGGCACTTCCTCTCCGAGCTGCAGCTCCCAAACAAGTCTTGAGCTCTGGGCTCAGTGTTGCCCCGCGTACTTCAATCTTTTCACAGGAGTGAGGTCGATCTGTGAGAAAAGGGCCACTGCTCTGGCACTGATCAAAGAGCAACCCAAAAGCAAAACACATGTTACTCAAATGAACAGAATAAAGGAAATGGATGAAGAGATGAGAACAAACAAACTTGCTTGCAATGACAAATGAAAGTATGAGAAATACATGTGCATGTAAAGTGCATGACTGTGTTAATGAAGACTGATCTGCACGTGTCAAGAAATGTTTATGCATGTTGTCCGTGCAGATAAACATAGTTTTTATGTGTGGATACATCATCTGCGGTTATTTCCACGTGAGCAATGGCTGCTTTCAAAGAGTGTGTTTATTTTAATAAATCCAAATGTACATGGTCCACCTGGGTGTGTGTGCTCCTGATACAGACCTGCTGTGTTGCCATAGTAATAGGCTCCAGCAGGGACTGGTAGAGGACACTCTGCTGGCTGCTGTGGGAGTCTGAGTACACAGTGGAGCCCATGCCACTATCAAGTGTGCTGTCTGCTGCAGAGACACACAAATCAAACACTCAGAAAAAAGTAGAAGATTAAGTTCTTGCGCTTCTGAGTGGAGAACAGATTCTCTTACACGTCACTGAGGTGGCACTGGCTGGTAGGTTACGCAGCTTGTTGTGCTGGTCCGCCTCTGTCTCTTCAGGCTCAAGCAAAGGCTGTCCTACATTTGTAACCCCAGCAGAGATGCCCTGAGATGGTGTCATCTGGACTCTTTGAACTCCTTCACCTTGTTCCGCTGGAACTGCAGCAGAAACTGTTCTCTCTCTCCTCCATTTGATCAGTGCCACACGGTCCCTGATCGACTTTCCCACAGTCTTAGCATCGCTCTCATGGAAGAAGCCAGACTCCACCTGACAAAGAAAAGGGAAGAGCATGACTTCCAGGATATTTTTAGCATGGAGCATGTGAGAGAAGAGAGAGCACATTGTGCAAGGGAAAGAGAAGGAGCAAGAAAAGGAAGGAATAGAAAATCTATTTCAAGGGGATCAGTGCAGTGGGGATTTATTCCCTTTGTCAGCAGCTCTGTTCATTGTTCACAACAGAACTGTCTGCGTTATTACATCCGCAATAAACAATGATGAAGACACATCGTATAGATGCATGTCATACATACAAAAAAACATAGTACAAGATAATAGTTCATGCAAAAAAACACTAGTCAGTCCCTTCAGAACTTCATAAGGTTTTTTTAAAGATTGCTGTGGCCTAAAATGCCTGATTTCACAGCAGCTTTTCTAAAACATTGTGGTGCATTTTACAGTGTTCCAGCTGGGGTTTCTTGTTTTATTTGGGTTTGGGTTTTTTTTTGCAAGGACATTGTGGGTGCATGTGAAAATTGTGAAAATAGTTGCTATTTTTTAAAGTGAATAATTCATTAAATATTAAGGGGAACTTGTTCTAGTGAGATTAAACTGTACTGTTCTGAAATGGTGATTTATATACATGTGGACATTCTAAAGAAAGACACAGGGACAGAAAACACTGGCAAACTCGCAAGATGCATGGAGGATCGAGATGACTGGAGATGCCAAAGGAGGGCTCATCTGAGGACAACAGAATGATGACTGCACTAACTATTCAACTAACCATGCATATTTAATCTAATTCACTGGATTCTTTCACCACGTACAATAGATACAGAAGTAACAGCCTCTATCATGGGGATTTGTCGTGTTTCCATGTCTTCAAGCCATTCTTCAGGTATAGGAAAATTGTTGGTCAGTTGATGACTTTCTGCACAACCAATAATTAGAAAGAGAGTTTGGTGATGTTATGCTGGGGACTGCTATGATTTGTGAAACTCATGGGAAACTATGATCATTGGTCAAAGTTGTGGAAAGTTGAAGCGGCATATTGAGAAGTTGTGTAGAATTAACAGGGATTGGTTGAATATGCGTTTTTGTTTGTTTGCAATCACAACATCCTGGAAGGCCTGACTTCCACTGCTGTGTGTTTTTATACTAATGATTTAAATGAAGCATGTCCAATCATCTACTGTGAAGCATTAAGTACAGCATGCATTGTATAAGATGTCATTGAAAACACATAATACACAAAGAGTAATTAGGCATCATTAACACAAAAGCCAGAATAAATGAACAAAAAAAAAAAGAGAGAGATCCTGGCCCATCGATGGAGACAAATCCCCTGTCTTATATTGCTTGTCTATAGAAAAATGACCCATAAGAGTGGATGAGGAGTGACTTGGCATAAGCATGCTGGCTATACAATCCTATTATGCTGCTGATCCACATGTCTGCTTTCATGTCCAGATTGGCCTTAAATTTGTTTCCCAGCTTGACAGTCCGGTCAAGGCCAAAACAGCACAGATAAATGGGGAGAGAGCCGACAAGAAAGAGGGGAAGAGATGTGTGGGAGAGTGAGAAAGAGCGACAACAAAAATGAGACATTGGTTAAAACAAAAGGCAGAAAAAGAGAAGGCCAGGAAAACAAACTCTCCCTCAAAGTTTCACTGCCACTGTATCAACTGGCTGAGTATTAAATAAAATATTTCTTTTTTAAAATAATCTAAGAGAGAGTAATAAATATACAGCTGGCACACCTCACTGCCAAAATGTCTCTCTTTCACTCCTTTAGTTACACATGATGTACAAGCACATACTGTAGACTACTTTGTAAAATGTCTAAAAACACAGTAAAGATGCTCCTTAGTCCTAATGCAATAGACGGGCCCAAAACAAATCTGTTTAAAAGCAGGTTTATTTGGAGCCATTTTGAATAATCCTGCCAAAAAGAAAACCTTAAAAAAAGATCCTCAATTTAATGTCTCACTGAAGACTTGGTCTCGCTAGTATTTCTGATAATGTGTGCCAGTTTAATCTTTTCCCACCAAAACTGAAAAAAGGCTGTTAAAGAACAAAGCCTGACAATGACTGTTTATATTCTCCATCTGAAGTTGAGCTCTGTAAGTCTCTCTTAATTCCACACCCCAATAAATAATTTTATGGTGCTGCAGAATGTTAGATGAGTGATATAAAGGCTTGAAGATGGTATAATCATGGCTCCCACACAGAGAAATCCTCAGTTTTTCTGAGCCAGGTTTTTTTTGCAGGGCCTGTGGGTGCCTTATCTGATGGTGTTCCCTGGAGAAAACCATGTAAACAAAAGGGAAAAAAACAAAACCTAATCACTGTATTCCTGGAAGAGCAGTGAAAGTTATCACCAGCAATCTGCATTTGAGTGCATTCCCCAATGATGAGATCTGAGTAATGCCAGCAGCCAGAACACGCTAAGCCAGAAGGACATGCAAAACATGTCAAACAGCATGATAAGCATGAGTTAAACTAACTTAACACTGAAACTGAAATTACACAAAGGTTTTTGAAAAGGACAAATCATTTCTAGATGACCCATAAAAGTGACAGGAGTCCAAGTCCAGATTCATCTCCAAATATTTACATGTGTAAGTTATTCTGACAACCTTCAATCATCCACTCACCATCTCTTGTGCCACAACCTCAGGGACCTCCTTTTCCAGGTCAAACGTGAACTCGATGGCTCCACTCTCCTTGTACTTCCCTTTTAACTTCTTGTGGTCTTCCACCCACAGTTTCAGGGCTATGGAGTCCTTTTTCCCATCATCCTCTTCAGCTAACTCCACCCTGACGCCTGTGTCCTCAGCAAAGAAAGCATGGTTCAACAGATCCTTGATGGTGTACCTGGGGGAAGGAAGACCAAAATTCAATACTCATTCCTTTTCTCCACCAAAATTAGCACATTAGTGTGTTTTTTAACACAGGCAAACCTACAAACAATAGGCTATTGACTCATTTTTAACTGCAGACAAGTATGCCTTGTTTTTGTTTTTTTCTTATTTGATGTGTCAGGTTCGTACTGCTCAGTTTTGCTGGAAAACATGGTTAGTAACAGCAGAAAGCAGTGTGGATGTCAATGAAAATTTCACAGTGGTTATTTCTTTTTTATATCCATTTTTCAGTTCAGTTCAGTCTCTCTTTTAAACTCTCTGCCAACTAATGTAGAATGATAGAATGAGTTTTTGGCTGAGATAAAGTGTGACAGAAGTTATTGACAGAAAAGGGTCTAAACTAGTCATTTGTCTCAGGAATTAATGGCAATTGTAAGTTTTCACACTAAAGACAAAAGCCAGATGTTAGTAGTAGTAGTTGATTTTTTGTCCAGAGTGAAAGAGGCTTCAGACACGAATGTGCAATACACACACTGCTGCCACTTATTTTTAATACCCCTTTTCCACCAAAATGAGTGTATATGCCCAGTTCTTTAAATGCTGGAAAGCCTGTTTAAAATAGGTGATAGACTCCTTTCCCATTGCCAGTATACCAGAGCTATGTACAGAGTGTTGCAGCAGAGAATTATGCCTTTTTCAACAAGGCAAAACAAAAAGTGCATGGAGGCCAGTGAAAATGTTACGGTGGTTAGTTCTTTTTTATATCACTTAATTTCAGTCTCTTAATCTCTGTGCAGACTAAACTTTGAAATAATGCAGATTATAACCTTTTACTCTAAAAACAAAAGTCAGATGTTAGTGAGTTTTAGTGGATTTTTTGTCCAATAGGAGCAGGGTTTAAGGTACAGTGCAGTACACACACACACTTCTCCCACTTTTCTCTAATTCACAGCGTCTGCAGATGGTGTTGGCATCCATATGGTTCGCTGTAGTACAAGAATTCTGTTGTGTTGTTGTGTGAGAACATCTTGACAAAGTAATAACATCATACATGGACATGGATTACCTTTGGCGCAGAGAGAGAGCCACTCTCTGAAGTCACTCATTGAACCCAATCATGCTTCAATAAGAAAAAAGCCACTGGAAGCTAATTAAGGGTTATTTTCCCCTCTGTACACAAACTCATTATGTAACAGAAATTGAAAGACACCCTGCAGATATGGTGGGAAACTGCAGTGCTGCTGAGAGCCCAACTGTCAACGCCACGGCAATAAAGCGGGGGAGGTGAGACAAGCCATGAAAGATGAGAGGGCACCTTGTGGGCCCTGTTGGCCGGACACTGGACAACGATGGGCACAGTCACTCACCGCTCCTCTTTCTTTTGGCAGATACACTCCCCAATAATCTCCTTGATTTCAGGATCCATGACCTTGTTGTAGCTGGCTGGCTTCACTCCCTGAGGAAGACGGAAATATAAACAAAACACTGAGGACATGCCATGAAAGGATACTGTGTTGATGAAAAATCATGACGAAGGAAAACAAAGGAAACAGTGTACAAGGATGTTTCTGCGATATTCCACGCCAAATTGTATCTTTTGAGTATCAGGCAATCACACCCTGTAGGCTTGTCAACACTGACAGAACACGGCAGCTGTAGTCAGTTTGAATCTATGTTAGCTGTGATGGATTCCAAAAAGCATAAAAGCATCCATAAAATGTCTCAAATCATTCCTGCAGCATAGCCAACTTTTCTTTATCCAAGCTCAGTATGTTCACCAAATTACAGCTAATGCACAACTTCCATCTCAATTCTCAGACACGACCTTGGTCAGTTTATTGGCGGGTGCATGTGCTGATTTGCACATTTAAGAGCACCCATCTACAGCTGTTCCATTGGTGAGGAGAAGTAGCGATTGCAAAGGTTACTGATGTTTTTTTTTGTTTTTTAAGATTACTGTTTGCATGTTTTGCTTTATTTAGAAGGAGAGACAGACAGGGAAAGCAGCAGATAGATGCTATAAGGACTCATCTTTCATAGTGCATACTGTACCCAGTGAGCTACCGGGCACCCTTTCCTGATATTGTTTGTTTGTGAACTACAATTAGGACACAGTTGGACCTAATTACTATGGTATTTTGACTGTTAAAAACATCCTGTGCACATGGATGGACAGGGACGGCAAGAGTGATTTCAGAGGTTTCTAATGATGTTTTCATACTTTCTTCGAGTGTTACCTCTTTTCCATCAACATGGGACTGGTTCTGTTCTGTTTTTTTTTTTGACCAAATATAAACACGTTCAGAACTAGAAAAGTTGGTTCTCAGGAGGAACCAAAAAAGCAGGCCTTTTCTTGACCTGTAGTGTGAAACGTGACAACATCAGTGGGCGTGTCATGTTCTACAGATTAGAAAGAGAGAGAGGCCATGCTTGTTTTTAGGGTAAGAACAAATATCTGTAATAACAGAGCTACTGCTACCACTGTTTACTTCCATTGAGCATTGCCCTCCATTGATTACACATCCTTGATTACAGTGGTTGCACTCAAAAACAGTGGAAATGCAGGCTGGTCAGGGTTACAAAAATCCTGAACAGAGCCTGTTTAAGAACCAGAGCTAATTTGGTGGAAAGGGGTGCGTGAGTGTTTCATACTCAATAGATTTTTATTGGAGTACCGCTTTTAAAAATGTTGGGATTTTGGGCAATACTACATTTCTTAGCTCAGCACTCAAACCACACTTTATGCATCTAAGTTAGAAAATATATGCATCCTCTGGATTCACATCCGTACCAATTATGCAGCTGCATGCTGCATGTACTCAGGGAGCAGTATAAAGCTATCAGGGTTTCTCTTTGATCAATCTCCTATTAATATCCTGCAGTGGTCCCTGTAGGGCACTCTAATATGCATACAGTAACAATGCAGAGAAAGGTATCTAGGGACAGCTGCACTGATGCTACCCGAGCATTATTATGGGCATAGAGGCATTCTCTTCTTCAACAGCAGGTGAAAGAGTCATCTCTCAGATTCCCACACTGCCAAGTCTCAAGTGTGGAAAATCAATACTCTTCATCAAATCAGAAAGACTATTATGACTTCAGACACTCCCTTATCTAAAAACAGTTTACAGTGGGGTTTGCTTGCAGAGAGCGACTCATTGAAATGGAATGGAATACAGCCTTTAGGCTTTATCTAAAAAACAAAGGAGATTTGGACTCCCTCTGTGACTCCATATGGCTCATTAGATTCTTCACCCAAGAAACAGAGCAGAGTAGATCATGTATTCTAAAAGAAAAAAAAGAAAAGCTGCATTTCTGCAATTAAAAACTCCCTTGACCTATTATGTTGTGAAGCAGCTAAAAGCATCCCCAACATCACTGTGCTCTATGTGACAGGTTCACAAAGCATGACCCTGAGGTATGACAAAGTGCACACTACAAGCAGTCTCCTTTAGAAGACTGTGGTATTAATGAGACTTTTTGCTGACAATGCTATATATATATGTGAGGAGAATATTTGTGACAGTTTTGTTATTGTATACAGTATGAGCTACAGCTCATGCACAATTAGCACAGGCTCTGTTCAATAAAAGCAAAATGTATTATTAGTATGTTGTCTCAGCTAATATTAAAGTTATTATATTATGCTTACACTTATCTGTGATCATTTTGGGCTACTAAACTACTACTAAAACTTTTACAGGAAGTCTACTATTTTTCCCTAAATATCTTACTTAATGAAACAAAAAGGAAAAATTTAAAGTATCTGGACTCACACTAGTGACTTTGCGGTATATCTGAGCAGCATTCTGACACTCGGAGTAGGGGTATTCTGAGGTGGCCATCTCTAGCATACACATGCCAAAGGCGTAGACATCCACAGCCTCATCATAATGTTCCTCATACATCTCTGGAGCCATGAACTCTGGGGTGCCTGAAGAGAGGAGAGTGCCCAATGGATACGTTATTTTCTACTTAATGTCTGTAAGCACCATTAATCTGCCAAGTTATATATTAAGTCTCTTACCTATGACGCTCTTGGCAAAGGAAGCTGCCTTGAGTGTCGCCAGTCCTAAATCCCCTATTTTGACTGAGCCTGTGGGTCCTGTGATAAAGATGTTGTCACATTTGAGGTCCCTGTGGATGATGGGGGGGGTCCTGGTATGGAGAAAGTGAAGGCCTTTCAGGATCTGTCTGCACCAGCTCCGCAGCACCTTTGGCTTCATTACTTTGAAACGCTTTAGATAGCTGTAGGAAGGAGATGGAAACAGATTATTAACTGACATTCATGTGAGTCACAAAATATATACATATTTTTACACAGATCCTGCGATACGGCTGCAACCATTAACCTTTATTATGCTGCCAATGCAATCTTGCCCATGTCGGTTATTTCAGTTATTATATTATTATATATTTTTAAAAACTGTCAATCTCTTTCCCATCAGGGTTGCCAACTCTCACACATCTGGCGTAAATGCCACACTTTTGGGCTCTGTCTGATGCTCTCAGGGCACCGAGGAAAATCTCAGACCAAAATACTGCAACAGCAGCAGTGTTGAACAATCATGTAATGCAGTGATTGACGATAACTCTAGAATACAGCTGGATATTTGACAACTGAGTCATATGTGCATAAACAGTGTTTCATTATCGCGGATCAAACAGCTGATGATCCGACAGCAGCATAGTGAGAGAGACAAACAGAGTGGAGCTTTTCCTCTCAGCACCAACATTTCTGAATGAACAAACAGACACATATTCAGTAGTGGAAAATGACTTCATTAGACTTCTACAGACTACTTTATTTTAGTTGAAAGTTTAGTCAGACTTTGGATAAAAGTATTAACAAACACTGGGACGCATCGCTCCGTGTCTCATCCAGCCACTCGTGCTGAGCTGAGCTGGCAGATGTAGTGATTTGGGGGCCTGGGGCCACAGGCACATTGCCTTATTTTCAACCTTTCTCTAAATGGAAATGTTGGCAGGCTGTTTGCAGCTAAAGAAGAAGTAGACCTACTCAAAACATTTTTATACTAATAAAAATGATGATTAGCACACAGCAGAAGTTCAAGTCAGAGTCCTGCAGTCAGGAGAGGTTGGCCTTTTATCAGCACAATGTACTTACATTTGTTTGTTGAAGATGGAGCTTTTCATTCCTATATCATGCTGGATAGTTTAATAAATAATGATGCATCATATGTTTATTACAGTGCAACATACCAAGGTAAAATGAAACCACCAAGTAAAGTATGAGGGCAAAAAAACAAAATAAAAAAAAGCAAAAAACAAAATAATCATTCATTAACCATAAGTGAGGTAAAATGGTCAATTAATCGTGATATTGATTTGAGTTCATATCGCCCAGCCCTACATGCCGGTGTTCTGGAAGTAAACAGGCATGACAGGCATGACATTAACACTACAGCATCATCCGCTAGTGTGACTTATACAATAACAAAGGCAGAACACAGCAATGACAATCATTTACAGTCCCCATTATATGGCAGCTGATCTCATCTTCTGCCCGGGGGATAAGCAGTTCCTGAATCTCATTGTTTTCTGAATTTGCGGGCATTTTTTGGCTGCTGTTCTTCTTTTTGAATAAGCCACTGACTGCTGCTAGCTGCTCTTTGAATCGCCCACATGAGGTTGCAAGCATTGTACGCTGTCAAAATGTTACAACCTTTACATCCATGGTCCCCTCGTGCTGGCTGTCTCTCAACCTCGACAGACCTCAATTCGGCACTGTCACTACCTCTGTTGCCAGCTTAAATATGAGAGAACTCTGTCCCCCAATTCTGCGATCGTGCCTTTTGATTGTGGCATGATGGTAAGATATTCCCACCTTGAGACGTCAGTGTAAAAGGGGCTACAGATGTTGATTTGGTGGTGTTACTACCTCCACTGCCAATTTTAAGAAGAGACCCCCCCCCCCAAAAAAATCTGTGATGTTATCTTTCCATTTAATGTCTCACTTGAGTTATCTACTTTCAACAGTAAATTAGTAATTCCAACAGTACTCACGTTTTTAGCGTTCCTGACGTCATGAGTTCTGTCACTAGAACTATGCACTTCTTCCCTTTAAGGGACGACTCCCAAAAGTCATAGAAACGGACAATGTTGGGATGCTGAAGACCCTTCAGCATCTCTGCCTCCTCCTTAAAGCGCTGACGTTCCACTTTTGACAGCTTGCGATCCTT
Organism: Plectropomus leopardus; assembly: GCF_026936395.1. NCBI lineage: Eukaryota > Metazoa > Chordata > Actinopteri > Perciformes > Serranidae > Plectropomus > Plectropomus leopardus. The sequence continues at coordinate 13,704,604 of NC_142184.1, read as the reverse complement.
GGGAAAGATGACAGATGCAGAAGAAAGAATTAACTATGAAGCACTAATGAAAAGATATTTATAATAACATATTTGCTTCACTGAAACTACCAGATGGAAGAGGCCGTCACCTTGAAGGCACATTTCAAATTCATGCATCCAGCATGTTTGAGCAAGTGGGAAAGACAGAGTGTGTGAGAGGGGGGTTAGTTTCAGTCTGTGAGCCATATACTCATATGTCTCTAATTGGGCTATATGTATATCAAAGCTGACAACAGTAAGCAGGGTGTGTGTTTTGGAAGAATCCAGATCAGTGGCTTTATTTAGTAGTAGGAAGACTCAGCCTAAATATCATGCATATGGATGACATTTTAGGGATTTTTTAAAGTTTAAAATCAGTCAGATGTGACCCCTCACTTGCTTTAATTTATCCAGAAACACTGTGGAAAGAGACATTAAAATGGTGACTCTGTGGGGAGAATGGACCGACACATTAACATGGTCACACCCACGAGACACTGCAGCTAAAGGTTACGTGTCATCGATCTCCTTCATCTTTCTCCATCTCCCTCACTTGCTTGCTGACTCCCTCATCCGCTACCTTTTGCTCCTTTACCCCCTCCCCCCATATCTGCAATCCGTCTCTGCACCCCTAACACCAACCACTCCCTTCTCTATAACAAAACATCCCGCCGCACACACAAACACATCCTCACTCCCTCTCAATCCCCTCCCTCTTTAGTTCTCTGTCAGGCTGACCCCACTCTGAGAGCACCTTGCTTTAGATAGTGCCAAGGGGTTCACTGCGATTTCCCTTTTTTAAACCACCACAGCAACGACTTACGTAACATACACGTACATACACTCAGCACTGAGTATGGACTGGAAGCACGACCCCACCCCTCTCGGAGACGGACGACAGTGACGGAGGAATGCGATGAACACAACCTAGCGAGATCTAATCTATTTAATTATTCAGCCACAGTGAGCTCCCTGTGGGATGACACTGCAGAACAAATATCAGCCTGAATAACCTAAAAAACTAACAATGAAGCAAGATGTGCTGTGATGCAATGTGTTGAGGGGTGAAGTGATATGATGATAAAGCATGGTGCGGGAGTGAGTGTAAATGTGGTGTATTAGGTTTTGTGTGCAAGTGTGTGGGGGGTGGGGATTTTCACTGCACTCTTCTAAAGTCCCATGAATAATTCAGTTCTGCAGAAAACCTTCTCTAGTGAGGCGAGCTGAGCAATGGAGGGCTGGGGCCGCCCAAGTTGGGCTGGGTTATCCCCATGTGCTCTTTGCTGCACAAGAGCAGCACGTGGACTGAAGTTTACCTGAACCCCAGGTCAAAAGGAAGAAAGAGACAGCAAGCAAATTTTAACCCTTGAGCACTGCAGCTGTCCTTCCTTTAGGCGGCACTTGTCTCTTCCCCCCATATTACTGTTTCATCTTTCTTCTTCCCTCCTCCTCTCATCATCTCGCTCATCTTTCAGGAATCCTAGTGCTGTTTTTAAATAACCCCACCACAGAGTGTTCCCCAAGTCCCAATCACACACCTCCATTTGCTCTCCCACTTCTGTTTTCCCTCACAGCAGACACTGGGGCTTCTGCATAATTCAGAAACCACATGTAGGCTCAGAGGTGTTGTGCACAGCATGGAGAGATACACAGACAGATACATATGCACTCTGAGACACTGGAAGAATGTCATTCCCAAGATACACATACCAGACAAAGGATATCACAAAGGCATCAGTACATATGATTTGTTAATGCTTCATAGATACAGTGAGGGATCTGAGCTTTTAACAAGCGTGACTCATTACATTACATTTAAAATATGTATTGCTGCAAACAGATCGGTCTAGTGTTTGTATGCATGTTTTCAGAATCTTATCAAGTCCACACTGTACACATGGCTAAAGAAAAGACTCAGCTGCTGGAGCCACCCAGGCGAGGTTAAACACACACATAGAAAGCCATACTAGGCTGCAGCGACAGGAAAATAGATTGTGACATTAGCAGGAAGCAATCTATAAAGCTGTGCTCGACTCTGCTGCCACCCACTACATCTGTGTGCTGGACTATATTAGTTCTCCAGCTCTGGCAGCTCATACAGAGACACGGATATATCAGACCAGGTAACAGATTAAACCATTAGTCCTGGGAACATTGCTGCCTAATATGGCATGTAATTGCAAAAATATGTGTTCAAATCAGGCTCCTGGCATAGCGTCACATGTTGTCTTTAATGCATGCTGTCCATTTAGGAAGAAAGTGTCCTTATTGTGGAAAGATGGCTATCAGCTCAGCTACTTTACATGGGAATCTAAATAGATACAATTCAGCTTTAAGGCTGCAGTTCCCAGTTACAGGCGCTGATGTGATTTCATGGCTCTAGCAGTCTCCCTGTACCCTCCATGGGTAGAGTATGGCAAAAAAAAACCTACCTTAGCTTGGAATTTAAATTACACTGTTTTCACCTATGCTACAGAATGTACGGTATGTGCTGGTAGATGGTATCGCCGCAGGTGCCTTCCAGTGCCAGAAAAATAGACATTTTGTTTTCTTCATCAGTACAGCTCCTTGCCAAGCCAAATTTAAGGTCCAGTATTCATTTATACTTGTTAAACCATACATTTTGAGCTTCTAAGTGCAACATACTGAATAACGAAACTACTGTGCCATTAATAAAACTTTGATACATAAATAGCTTTGATTATTTTAGAATGTAATGTGGCCCTTTTAATGAAAAAAAAACAAAAAAAAAAACAGGAAGCTAGTCTGTGTAATGCAGTCAGAATCACTAATACCTTAGTTAATGGCCTGTCAAACTCATACAGAGAGCATAAAAAAGAGCATTGCACAATAAATCTGTCAACAAAATACTTTTGGAGTATGCAGCTCTCCAACAGTCACAAGTACTCTGATAGCATGTCAGATTATTTACCGTTTAATTGAAATTTCTGCCATGAACAGAAGCTTAAAAAACGTGTTATTCTCAAACAACATCACAAACACTGTGTGCAGACACACATTGCAGGCACAGCTGTGTGTAGACAGGTGAGTCAAAACATCGTATCACTGACAGCAGAATGACACAGACCATCTTTCCTGCAGAGATTGTACTTTTTGCATGATAAAAAAATGCAGCAAGGTACCACAGGGATTGGGGGGGCTACATCAGGATGAGTGTCTACTATTGATTATCCACTAATAGAATCAGACTGCCCCTTGTGGAGAGGCTGTTGGGCTAAAGAGTGTTAAGGCAAGCCAAGTCTCTGGAGCATCAATCTAAGAAACATCTGACAGACTCACAGACACACACAATTGGGTGATAGATGATGATGGTGTCCTCAAGGGGAGAAAACTTTTGAAGCTCAAAACTTATGGGTAGTGCTTTATTAACAATAACTCCCATCTGTCATCTCACACACACACACACACACACACACAAATTATCAACCACAAATAGCTTTAAAAATGCTAAAAGGTGAGTCATGACATTTATCAAGATGAATTCTTCATTCACATCTCATAACTGAAACTACTTGCCCCACATTAAAGGTGTGAATAATTTTACATAAGACTTTAGCCTAGAAAGATACAGACACATTTTGGTAGGCTTAGAAACGATAAATAGACAACAATCCGTTTCTATTAAATCAGTTTATTAAACTAAAATGATGGAAACAAAATAACGGATTGCTATAAATACTTAGAAAATCAAAACCAAGTTGATAGTTCATTCTTGATATTCTGAATATGGGAAAGAAAAAAAATTCAGTTGATTAGTCTCTTGTATTAATGGGCCTTAATGAAGGTTATCAGAAAACTATATTTCAACAAATTTTGGTGGGTACTGTCACCTATTTGTGTGTTGCTGCATTTACAAATTGTTAGGGAAAAAAAAGCTCTATTACAAAATCCTTATTTAACTAAAAAAAAAGTTACCTTTCTGATGAAATGAGTGAGGCAAGAATCAAATGCCTTTTTTTAAGTCACAGTTTCTATTGAAATTTTTGAATGAAGATTCATGTGTCTGTCATCATATTTTACAATGTCATCACCCTTAAAAAACAAACAAGAAGCAAAAAACATAAAAACAAAAAACTTGTGGTGTGAGATTTTTTATGGTGTGCTATCAAAAAGACAGTGCTGTTAACTTTTTTGTGGTTTCCATATAAAACTTGGTAAAATTATTTCAATGTTTGTATCAGAATTTATTTTATCTTTTTTTTTACATTTGCAACAAATTTTAACAATATTGTGATAACACTGGTGACTGTGCTAATTTTGGTTAATGTTATTGTGCTATTATAAAGGAAATAATAAATGAAGCTTCAAATTAATTGGTACAGCCCTAAAATCAACAGTCTTTTCCTTCGACTTAATGTTCTTTAGTTAACACACAACATAAAAGAGAAAAGGCCAGTGGCAAAGCTCAGAGGTAACGACTACAGGCTTTATTCTATAGTAAGAAATCTTAGGACCATAATGCTTTTGGACATTGGCCCGGATGGATCTATAAAATGACCAAGCAGCTGACCCAAGTTAGTCTAGACATCATCCAGTCTGTTTAATCCAGTGCTTCTTTTTCTCACAGAGTCCCTGAGACAGAATAGTTCACCGGTTCTTACTTAATATTTAAATCTCTAAAATCAGTCAACCGACGAGATTCAAAACCGGATGACTGAACTTATCAGGAGAGCAACAGGTTTCACCATGAGTCCTAATTATGGCAGACAAATTACAAACACTCCAAAAAGAAAATCAGTTTCAACTTGGTCTCTCTCTACAGCTTTGTGTTCCTAATTACAATTTCTTCCTACTCCCATTAACTTGGCCTCATCTTGATCCTTAGTTAACAAGGAGCAGATTAGCTTCATTTGGGCTTAGTAACAATAGTGTGACAGCGATTTGTATTTTAACAACTTGTCAACAGCCTCTACTATAAATCTAGACAGCTAAACCCAGTGTGCTCGATATGTGTCACAACTCTTAGCTAAGGAGATTAACAAAGAAAATATTTCACACCAGGATGTACTTATAAAACAAACTAAAACCGGACTTTGTTGAAATCATAAAGACAATGAAATGGTAGGCCAGTACAGATTTTCTCACACACACACACACACACACACACACACACACACACACACACACACACACACACACACACACACACACACACACACACACACACACACACACACACACACACTGTGGCCACACTAAAACCACAGAGCAACCAGGCCTTAGTATGGCATTTTAACACTGCAATGAAAATCTTAGGTTCAGTCACAATGATAATTTGATGCTTTATTGATTCATGCTGGATGATTCTGTTCACTGGACGTCAGAATGATACAGCACACACCCCTGAAAGCTGTGTCTTATTCACCGCTTTTTTTAGACACTTCAACAATAAATCATGGGACATGAACCCTGGCTGCCAGCTGAAGGAGGTATGCTAAATTACTTGGCCATCCTGCCACGCTCTGCACCCATCTTCAATAACAAATGACTTGCAGTGCTTCCGCTGCCGTAACAAAAGCTGGTGCAGGGCGAGCCATGAGCCAGCAGACTGCCCACAGCTGAATAGTGTCCCATCAGTCAGGACTGCAGGAGAATGTGGCCAGCAGCAGCTGTGCTGGTCCCTCTGTTATCTCTGTTTCAATGTTACCCTGACATGCGGCCACTCCACACGCAAGCTGTGCTAATTGGCACACTGGCACTCAGGGTGGCACAGGATCACATTTTAAATGAGAAAGAGCTGGTAGGACTGCTGTAAGACTAAGAAGAGAGAAAAAATGTGCATGCATCGCCAAGCCTTGTCAAGGAGAAGACTGAAAGTCACGAACACCATCGAAGACGACAAGCCACGTATTATAATAAGACAACAGTGAAAATCAACCTATGGCTAATTGACCTCTCTACTGTTTGGGTGTGAAGGGAGTGAGCTGAGAAAGATGAGGGAGAGGCTATGTGGAGGCGACATATGACAAACAGAAGTTCCCTTAAGTGTGAGTAAAGAAGGCAAAGTATTACATCAGAGCTGCCCTTATGACTACAATTAACAGTAAGTGGACCATGGTGAAAGTTTGTTGTACAGGAGGTTAAGTGTAAAACTGTGTCTGGCTGATTGTGACCGCGAGTTAGCCAATGTGGATTAGCCCATACAAACCTCCTGTAAACCTCTTTCCTGTCACAGACTAAATGCGTGGGCTGACAAACAAACAGCTCTTTGACACAGAGATAAAGACACAGAAATTTCCGATTACACACTTGCCTCCTCAATAGACTAATGCTTCTTATGCAATGGCCATGATGACAACTGCTGACTGATCACATTTTTTGTTTTGAGCCCAAATGACCCTGGATTTCTTAGAAAAATGCTAATAACAGTATGAGTTTCTATGAATCAGATAAATACCTGTTAGTGTCAGCCAATTATTCATTTTTCCTTAGATAGACACTTAGAAAACGATAGTCTAAAGAAAGATGTAGGGCTGAGTATTGGCATCCGAAACCTTTAAGGTATCAACAGAGTTAACCCACTTCTGGGGAATACAGAAACTTCTCCAGTCAAACAATACCTGCATTTGATCCTTTTTGCAGCTCTAGGAAGAAATTACTATTTGCATGGTTTTACTCTCAGGCAATCACCACAAGCATACTTCATTCCTGAAAGCATCATTACGCAACTTTTGTTGGTTGTTGAGTCTCATTGCCAGAGATATATAATAAAAATATTTAACAGTTTAACTTAATTATCAATGCTGACTGCAACAGAAATAATAAGATAAAAGGGAATTTGTCATTTATAAAATTGACGAGTAATTCATGTTCAATAATTACTAAACAAAAAAGCCTTTAAAATTAAATTCATCATTCATAAATTATTAATAGTCTATATAGTAAATAAGTATATAAGTATACTATAAGTATATATATATTTAGTCTACATAAAGACTGTAGATGGCAACATGGTAAAATCGTGATTTCCCGTAGCCTAATGTGTCGTTACATTGCTTGCTCTATCTATCCATCCAACAATCCAAAACCCCAAAACATTACACAAATAACATAAACCAGAGAAAGGAAGAAAAGCATCTCAATTTAAAAGCTGGCACCACAAAATGTTTGGCATTTTTGCAATTCGATTTAAACAACTGATTAATCGACTAATCTTGTCAGCACTAAAGCCAATATATGCACTAAAGCCAATACAGGCCTGTCAGTGTATTGGCTGGGCTCCAATTTTAGAGGCTCAGCGAAACAGAGAAAGAGTCAGACTGAGGGAGGAGTCCCCTGGTGTCCTAATAACTGCCAAAGAAAAACAGCAAAGAAAGCTGACATATGAAACAAACTTTTAAAACATTACCCTCCAGGGGCAAAGTAGAGGGATTATTTCACACAGAAAATGCCACATATTCAATAACTTTGAGTACTGTTAAGGACGTCATCTCCTGACTAAACTGGCTACAAGACAAGATGCCCAAACTGTAACACAACCTCCACTACACAATATTCTGCTAGAGATCTTTGTGTTTTGATCAGATGCAAACAGTAAACAGATCAATTAACCTCCTACTCCCTGTTAACAAAGTCACTGGGGTAGACAGGTGGGTTGATTAGTTGGTTGGTTAGTTAGTTTTTAATTCTGTGTCATTCAATTTCGGGCCCATCCCATATGGGATTTACAACACCCCATCATAATTTAAAGCTCGAGTCATCTTCCCGTTTTACAGATATCAGCAAAAACTAAAATGTAGGTACATAAAATAAAATAATTTACAAAAAAATATATGACCAATATTCTTTAAAAAATGAATTGTATAATAAAAAATACATTTTGCAAATTTCTTATATTCAGAGTACCCTGATTAAAACTGGTCTTACTGATACACCTCATCAGTAGCGCATAATCTAAACTATATTTATCCTTCAATGTGATTCTACAGTCAAGCAGCAAATACTAAAAAAGGGCAAGTTTTCCTAACTATTTCCATTTCAAATTAACAAGACTTCATGGTAGACAGTAGGCAGTGTTAACTAATGTGTCCAGCAGAACCTGAGGCACAACAGCTGGTGGTGAAATCTTCAACACAAACCCTCTGCACAGACACCAAACATCCGTGCCTAATGGTAACACACAGATACTAAAGACCCATTGTAAAAGCCACAGAATAGCAAATACAGATAGCTATGAATCGCTGTGGTGCTACGATACCAAGGGTGGAAATTTCACCAAGCTGCTCGAGACAAATATTAACAAATGTGTTTAATACCCATGCAAAGCCTAGTGAAGCCAGCGTGGACTGTTGCAGGCCAGAAAGTGACTGTTTGGAGGGTGGGCAGACTTGCACATGTGCCCCTTTTCCCACATCACTGATGATGAGGGTAAGAGCTGAGACAAGGGAGAGAAGAGTGGTGTGCTTAATAGTAGCAACGTCCTGAGCTGAACTGGGCGGCCCAGCCAAACCCCCTCCCTGGACCGTTTCATCAGTCGCTGCAGTGTGGGGGAACAGAGCCAGAGAGACAGCCTTGATTCAGCATAATGCCATGACCCAGACTAAACACCACACAGGCAAAACCCAAGTAAGGTAAAAGCAGCCTTTTTTCTTAATGTCCGAAGCATCTTTACCAAAACTTTTCCAGGTCATCAATAATAAAAACAATTTCAAGAATGGTGTGTTAAATGCATCACTGCCAGCTGTTAGTGCAACTACCAGCCTATTTCAGGGTTGCCGTAGGTAAAAAGACAGCATAGCAGAAGGAGTTTCTATATTAACAGTACTGGCCAATGAAATTATAATTCCTAACTAACAAGGTGCTGTAATATTTATCAGGTTTGACAGCAGACTGAATATGAGATAACTCCTGCAGGATGAAGAAACCAATGACTAAGATTAGTGTCAAGGTACTGGTGTAACAGACCAATAGCTACCCTTAGGAGGATCCACTGAAGTATTTTAACAAATGCCAGATCAACAGATCACTTTGCATTTCTCCCCAATTTTTGTTATATTTTGCTGATGGTAAGCATATTATCATAAACTCAATTTTTGTAAAAGTCAACCCAATGCAGCATCACCACAAATTGCAGCTTCTTAAGTGACCACAGCAACTCTCTGACACAGTTGAATATGATCAGCTTCATAAAGGATGCACTCAGTACTCCAACACTATTTTAATTGTAAATTTCATGCAACCTAACAACAGCATGTGCTTCATATCTGGGTCCTCATGCATTAACTTAATTGTGTCAATGTATTTTCCATTACGCTAAATAGATTAAGGTTTAGTAGGTCACACCTTCGGTACCACTTTTGCCTCACTAAAAGCCAGGGAAAACTGTGCAAGTATGTGCGTACACATACACACTGAAAACCCTTAGACTGTTCAACCTCATATAGCCATGCCAGTTGACAATGCTTTAAGTATGGATATCGCTTCAAAGAAGTTTTAAATTTTAAAACATGAATGCTTCACACACATCTTCAACCCATCAGCACAGAATATCTGTATAATCAGCACAGTTTATAAGTGGGATACCAAGATTAAAGTGACCAATTCAGTTTTGACCAAATATCTCCCCTTCAGTTATGACGTTGAATAACGGCCAGAAAATATGATCTAACTGAAGCTGACCGTTGACTTTTTTTAACATACAATTTTGTAATAATTAGTAAATTAATTAGTAAATTAATTCTTTAGCTATGGCCAAATACATGTTCAGCCAGGTCACAGTGAGGTCACAGTGATCTTGAACTTAACCACTGAAACATAGCAAGTTCATTATTGTGTTCGAAGTAATTCCCTCAAGGTGTTCTTGAAATATCACATTCACAAGAATGAGACAGACAAGGTTATAGTGGCCTTGACATTTGACTACCAGAATAAAATCAGTTCATCCTTGAGTAAAAGTGGACGCTTGTGCCAAATTTGAAAAAAAAATCCCTCAAGGGGTTCTTGAGATATCCTATTCATGTGAACAGGATGGATGGACAGACAACCTGAAAATATTACAGCTCCAAGCCACAGATGTCACAGGTGCAGAGACATAAAAATTCAGAGCTAAACTACGTTCATCTATCCAATAGCCCCTGAACATAAGAGGCTTTGCATATAAAATGAGCTGTCATCATAAATTTTAACAGTCTAGAGTTAAACTCAAACTGTTAAACTGTGTGGCCACTTGTTTTTCTCTTGTTATTACGTAAATAGCTTGGTGATGCAGAGGTCAACTAGAGTGTGTATACTAAAAGTAACCCTTGTCTTCATACCACAGAGCCTACAGTAACTAAGCAGGGGGCCTTCATACAAATAACCTCCTTAAATTCCAAAAGGGATTACTAATCCTAATGAGATGTTGTGACACTTTCTATTGTTGGGGAGGGACGAGGGAGGTCAAAGACCATTTAGTGAAATTCATCAGTTTAAGGTTCGACTGCAGGAGAGTGTGTGTGTCTCTATTGTCTATTATCATCAGTGAAGGCAATAATGTAAATCGGGCAGATGTGCAGGCACAGCACACACAATTTCAGATTTTGACCACTTGATCAAATGTTTGTTAGGTCAAAATAAGGGTGCACACAGGGATGCAAGAGGTCAGATTGCTTAAACATTATTGGCAAACAGTAATGCAGAGGTGGAACAATTAGGCGATTAACAGAAATTTAATCTGCAACTATTTTAATCAGCAATTAATCATTTCGGTCACCTGAGTGTCACTGAGTTTTGGACAGGTTGGACTGTTTAAAACAAAACAAGACATCTAAACTTCACTAGGAAAATTTCATTGCCTTTTTAAATATATATATATATTTTTTTTTCTGGCATTATATGGACTGAACTTTTAGAAAACATTTTTCACAGAAATTGTTAGTCAATATCCTACTGTAATGTACTGTTAAAGGGGAAAGGTCTCAATATGAAAACACATGCCAAACACAGTCAGAAATGCACTGGCAAAGAGGAACAGTAGGTCTACATAGATCCTCAACAAAACCAACCACAAAACAGAACTGGAATTTGCTTAACAGCAATACAAACTGTGGTCTTAAAAGTGACAAAAACAACATCTGACAAGCATTATGAGCTTCAACAAACGAATGTTGGGCTACTGCAATGTACTGGTGTTGCTTCAATTTTCACTCCCTCTGTTTATTGAAGCCGTTTCTGCTAAGCATATCAAACTCCTATAAGCATTCTGAATTATGCACATTTTCTGAGAAATCACATTTACACATATCTACTTATAACTGTCCCAATAAGCCAAATCTTGCTGGTGGGCTCTTCAAATGTAGCAAATGAGGAAGAGAGCTTTCCTTATTTGACAACTAATTCTCAAACCATTTTAACAACTTGTTGTATGTGTATACAGCCTTTACTAAAGGTAAAGAAAAACTGGTTGGAAAAAAAAACAGTTGAGTTATGGCGAAAAGATGAAACAGATTCAGCTTTTGATGAAAGGTAACCAGACGTCATGCTGCTGTGGCTAATCAAGTAACCAGCGATCAGACCAGAAAGATGCCTGCAGTACATGGGAGGAAGTGTCTGTTTCTATTGTAAATATTATAGTAAATAAAACAAATACAGTAACAGCTTGTGTGAACTTCACTCTGTGTTTGCATGTACAAGTGTCTCTTGAGGTGGTAAAGGTACAGTTATGATTATTAAAAAGTCATTCAATGGATCTTTTAAACCAATAATAAACTCAAGGAAGACAAATGCTGAGGTAGTGAGATTTGCTTTCTCTTCGCCCTCCACTCCCCCACTAATGGGCCATTAAGTGACACTCCAATACCACACAACTCTGTGGCTTATCGACGCAATGCCGAATTTGGTGAGAATGCAGCCAAACTAACAATGAAAATGCAAATTGAGGCAGCATGGTTTGACTTGCCACGGTAAAAAGTGCCAGTGGAAAAACCCCACAGGACATCATTTTTCTGTGAGCCCATACAAAAATGTACTAGCCAGAGTCTGTCTACTATGTATTGCATCTAGACTCCATTATGCAGCCTCTTTCCAATAAACCTGTTGAAGCTATACCACAAGCCACATTGCTGTGGCTTTAACGGGCTTGTCCCCCTTCCCTCTCCAGTTGGCTGAGTGACACAGGAGCTCAGGCATGACCGAAGATGAGCCCACTGATAAGGCACAGTTAGCTCCAGCCACTGGATCTTGCAGCCCCTTCTTCCCTGGGCCTCTTAATGCCAAATGGGCTGTAACCATTGACCCACTTGAGCATCTCCAATTTTGTTTTCTTTTTGCCATCTGAACAGTCAAGAAGTGGTTGTTATCGCTACACATGTTAATCCATAGAGGCAACCATAAACTATGCTCAGTAACATAACCATCCTTGACATAGCTCAGTCTAATCTACCAATACAGCAAAAAACAGTGTTTGGAACCAAGACATTGACCTAGTGACTCATTGTGTCATCTGCCGGGTCTGTTCAAGAATTCCAAAATCTCAAGCAAACACCAAGAGACAAGCAGCTTCAGATCACTGCAACGGTATCATTGCCAGCTCTGCATTCACAAACTGAGAGCCAGATTTAATCTACAGAACAACAAGCTCACTGCCAAATACCACAGAGAAGTCTGCACAGAGTCAGAAGTAAACTCTGTGTCTGTGACTGTGTGCACAACATTCAACACCAAGATAAAAATCTATACACAGAGCCACAATTGGCAGAAACAGGAAGTTTCCAAAGTTTAAAAAATAAATTCCAGTGAGCAATGATAAAATGAGACAAGGCAAACAGAAACACAAGAAGTGTTTCTCCTCGACAATGAAAAACTCACAACAGGCATCTTTCTCTCAGATTAACATCCTTGCCTGAGCCAGGGCCATCTGTGTTATGCCAGCAACCTGGCACAGAAATAGAGATGTGGGGGAGATGGGAATGGGAGGAAAGGGGCAGAAGGTTGAGAGAGAGAGAAGAGGAGGGAGGAAGAAAGACCGAAAGAATAAACACAGGACCAGATTAAAATTTCTAGGCAAGAAAGCCATGTGACCATTGGAAGGAGGGAAAACAGTGGAAAATCACAGAGTCATATCTCCTTCTCTACGTCTTCCAAAGAAAGATACTCTGTCTTCCCCTGTTTTCCACCGCAGCTCACCGAGCTAGGTAAAGCTGGAGTTATCCACATGCAACACTGAAGAGTAAATATGCATAACAGGCCCAAAATCTTCAATGTTTTGGGTGTAATCTCAAGACTAGTTCATACCTGTATATGACAGAAGACCTGGTGTGACTGTGAGCATTGGGAGGGTTCTTGTCTCACACCACAGTCTTTAAAGTGACTCATTACATGACACATAGCAGCATTAAACATGCTGGTAAATACCACAAGAAAAACAAACTCGAAATTTCTCTTCAAGAAAGTCAATAAAAAATCTTATTCCCTGCACTAAGATGAAGAGCCTGCTGGCCAAGCTTATTACACCTACTCAGATTAAGGATGTGTTCAGTGTATATCATCACACAATGAAGCAACTCTAAACCTCATCCAAAAGACTTAACGTTTGGCACTTTAATCATGGCTTTGTGTATAATAAAAGCTTAAAGCTACAGTTGGTGACATTTATTTTTTTTCAAAACCAACCTTTTTTCATTTTTTGCTAATATTACTAGGGTTCTGCAGTTTAAGGCTAGGTAGATTTAGGACTTTTTAAGAATTTTTTATTGCCACTCGAAATTAAGTTTAAGACCAATTAAAAAATAACCAAAAATGAAGAGGAACAATCTTGCTCTGCCTAAATGTTTATTGAAATATAAAACATGGCTTTTTGACCAGTGAGAAAGTTAAATTATCTACCACAAATGTTGAAAGGACAACCCTTTTTAGAGTTGAACACATGAAAGACAATGAACATATTATATTATCATAAAAGTACCTATTTGGTTTACCAACAGAGGTGGAAAACATCTGGCATTTCTGGCCTGCTTCCTGGACAACTTTGGGTTTCTCATTCTGCATGGGAGATTCCACAGCTTGGATGGAAACATCATGATGAGTGTAAGAGAGGGAATTTATTAAATCACTTGCTTTAAATGTTTTTCTTTTTTTTTATGTCAGTAATTATTCTGAAAATTTACAATGCAATTTCAGAATCACTGGTCACGAACTGCGGTCAAACTGTCAAACTGTTACATTAACCAGAAGCACCGACCACCGGCCGCACCAACTTTCTTATTTTACAGCAAAACAGACGCGAAAATATGTTTCTGAAAACATCTGAGGCAAAAAATAAGCAATGTATTAACAGAATATTGATTAATATTTGATCAGCGTTGCCTTGTTTAACAGTTTGATTGCAGTTCATAGAGTGATTGATATGACTGACAGCTGCATTAGAGACTCCTCTGTTCCAGTCGGCTGTTCCTGTCGCACCTCCGTCTGTTTCCAGTGAATGTCATTAGATGCAGTAGGACGAGGGGTACAGGACATGTTTTTTTTTTCACAGACTGTCTCATGTATTTCATTCAGAATAAAGTGACGATTACAGCAAATATGACAAAGTTATTTACATAAATGTTACCAACTCCTGCTTTAAACATACCAGAAACTTCCAAAATAACTGGAGCTGAAACAATTAGTCAGTTAATCAATTGATGGTGATTGTTCTTGTCATTATGTGATCAACCGATTAAGTCATTTTTGAAGCACAAATGCCCAAATTTCCTGGTCCTAGCTTCTGAAATGTGAACATTTGCTGTTTTTTTGGTTTATATTTTTGGAGTGCCTTTTCAGTTTTGGACTGTTCATCAGACAAAACCAGAAGTAGCAAAGTATGGCTTTACTGTCATTACTAATTAATCTGTTGGTTATTTTCTTGATTATTTGTATGGCATTTAAAACACCAGAGAGGAGTAAAAAATATATTTAAATTTAAATTTACAGTAATGTAAAATACGGGAAAGCAACACATTAATTTTTGATGATGAAAATAACTTAGTTGACATTATGATTACATATCAAGTTTTGCATTTACAGATCTGGCACACTTTATTTGTCTGACCTAATTTGGCACCGCTCTAATAGTTTAATATTAAACTGCTTGTCATAAACCACTTTGTGGGCTCAACTCACTGGACGGTCAGTTTTATAAAGGCAGGGTTAATTGACATGAGATCACAAGCAGTTCCTATCAACTGAGGAAGACACCACATAAGACCTTATTGACTCAGGCACAGAGTCTCAATAAATGGTTCTGATCCACTCGGTGAGCTAATGAACTAGAGTGTGCCCTGATGAAAACATTGATTGGGTCAGCATAGCATGTTGTTGTATCCAACAGTTTCTATGGAAGACTATGGACTCAAAGCTACATTATATGCAAGTTTCCTAAAGCTTAGGGCAAGTGGGATTTAAGAATTTTTAAGACTTTTTAATTCTCCTTGGAATACAATTTAAGACCAGTTTTTCAAAAAAATATGTACTACTTAAGGTAAGGGAGAATTTGATTGTATTGTTTTATTTTATTTTTGAAATATTTATATAAAATAAAACATGACTTTTTGTTGATGTTTATGCAAGAGGCATTCAGTAAATCATTATTTTGAGGTTACCCATTATTTTGAGCGTTTGTAATGCAATGTCAGAAGATTCCCATATTCAATGTCTTAGCATTTTTTAGACAGTTGAAAGATTGATGAGACATATTAATGCTAATTAAAGCCTTATTTTCAGGTTAATGGATTCAATGCCTTTCAAGTCTTTTTAAGGGTCTGCAGGAACTCTGATATGAAGGAGCAATCAGATGATTGTGATGTGATGTGTGTTCTCACATGATTGTGAGAAAAGACCATTTGTATTGTAATTAACATCCGTTATTGACTGTCCACTAGAGGGAGTTTTAATGTGCCACTGGGGTAGAATAAAATGCAGTAAATTGCTTCCTGTTCCACATCCTATCATCCGTTGAGTCCAATTGCAGCTCAGTGTTGTCAAGTTGAGGAGATCGCTCACTGCTACAATCAGTCTGCATGACATCATCATCCAAATGAAGTCATCATGTCTGTCAGTACTGGTGTATCTTTCCTCGTTCCTAGCCTCCTAATGGCATATTATCTTCCAAGCCCTTTCTCGTGATAAGGTTGCGTCACAGGCTTGTGATGCTACAGCTAAAAACAAGTTTAACTCTTTCAGTGCATTCTTTAGTCCCTCAGGTTACTGACGCAGCATGTTTTGGGTGCCTTAGGAATTGGTATTCACTGAGGCTGCGGGACCGCCACACAGTTCCCAGCATGCTACAGCGGACTTCAGCTGCTTCCTGTCTGCCTACCTCCTGTTGCACAGAGGGAGGGAGGCAGGGAATAGCACAGCTCGTAACATGCACACATACTGCCGGGACAGAGCACACACATGCATCTCCTGCATTGTCCACTCTGATAATTGTACGCAGTGTCATTACATTACCAGCTGGAGCAAAAGAATGAAGGATGGTTGAACGCAAACTGTTGAAAATTAATCCTAAACTATTTTAATCTGAATGTCAAAAGAATAACAAATCACAGCAGAAGTTCTCTGTCTTTGAGGGGGCCAGTCATGCTTACTGTAGTCCCCCTTAAGCCTCCTGGGAGAGAGAGGGAGAGAGAGGTAATCCCTGCTGCAGTCTCCAAAGGACGGAAATAATTAGTTAATACCTTTGCACAGTCTAAGCTGGTGATTTTCCTGTGTCTGTGTAATGCAAGACAAGATAGACACTCCTCGTGCATGGGCAAAACTGCTGATCACCATACTTCAATGGTGGTGTGCGTCTCCACGTCAGCAGCGAATGCTTGTCAATCACATTTCCTGTGTAAACCATTTAAAATTTAGCGGTAACCCATTTGCAACTTAGCGGACTCCCTTGTGAGGCTGATTGACAGCTCCCTGAAGACATCACCATTACGGTAACATCATGTGTGAACCTTCACCGACAGACAATGGGAGCACAGGGAGGGGGCTTCCTGCGGGTCAGGCATTTCTCAAGTACTATAAATCACTTATGTATTTCTTGAAGATAACAAGAATGTGAAAATAGTGTTTACTAAATTACACGTGTTGATTAAAAGTGTCTCCCACGCCCATCTGCAAGAAGAAGAATCTAAAAAAAGGTTGGTATATGTTGCTGCTGAATGTGCTTTAATCCTTTGAAACCTGGATGGACATCAGTTTTCTTGTGCTGTGTTCAGCAGCCTTTAACCAGCATTTAAACCTTTGAAACCTGAGCAAATTGGTTTTTATTTTTTTAAAAGAATGGGGATAAAGGCAATCGTCAATTTGGCATGAAATGTTCCACAAATTGCAAAAAAATTCTAAAAGGTTACAAGAAAATAACTTTAGTTTTCAAAGAATTAAAAAAGGGCGGGGCTATCAAATAACTTAGACAAAATAAAGTAAACTATATTTATAATTATTAGAATTATATATTTAAAATTAGGTTGCAGGGGGGGGAATATTTTATTTTAGCTTTTTACAGGTCATTTCCTGTTTTTGTTCTTTTACTTCTTTCTTTTTTTTTTTATTAATTTCAAGTAATTTTTCACATTTTTTCTGCTAATTTTTTTTATAATTTCTTCTCTTGCTCACTGCCTTCTTTCCATGTTTTTTTTAAGGAAATCAGGCTATTTGTTTCAGAGTGATAACTGCTTGGGTGTCACAGAGTAAGTGTAAATCAGATGGACAGTGTCAGTACTTTACCTGCAGCTCACACCACGCAACTTCCACCCAGGTCTCAGTATCCAGGCCCTTGTAGACCGTCTTGAAGGATCCTCTCCCCAGCTCTATGTCAAATTTGAGGAATCTTCCTCCCGGAGATGTGGAGACAGCTTTCATCTCTGCCTCCTCCTCGTTCTCCTCACTGGCTGCCTTGATTGCGGCTTTCCCAGCATCACTGCATGTAAGATTCACTGCATCTCCACCTCCTTTCTCCTTCTCCTCATCGGCACTGGCGCTCTCTGTTGCACTGTCTTTTTGCCCACCTTGACTTTCAGTGCTGGACCCTTCCTGTATCCCACAACTAGTCCCCCGTGTCCTGTCCACTATTGTTCGCAGGTTTATGTTTAGGATCTTATTCCTGTTATCGCACTCAGGTGCTTCAAAGGCCTGCTCATCTGCATCCGAGAACCATAGGCTTCTCCTGATGAATCTCTGATGCACATTCCTCTGATAACTGGAGGAAGGGTATGCACTGGGGTCACTCCCACCTCTCACTACTGAGTCCACATGATTGACATTTCCATCACCCATGGCCTCATACATATTCATGGCCAGGTTGCACTGAGAGTTGGGTACAGATGGGTATTTTAGTCCTGTGTGGGCCTCGGAGTTTGAATTAGCCTCCGGCTCCATGGTGGTTTAAAAGTTCAGTCACTTTGGTTTCCAGGTCATTCGTGCCATGGCTCCCAATATGCAGATTTAAAGATGAGTACCTGCAGCGCCCACTCGGTGACGCAGTTTGCCAGCAGAGGCCTCTGACAACAGTGGGATGGATGACAGACGAGATTTCATCCGATATCGAGAGCTGCGAAACAAATGTTGCCAGTTAGAAAACAAAATCCAACCATTGCTAATGTGCACAGCAACGCTAAAGCTATACACAAACCGAAATATGGATGTCAGTCACTCTACAGTTAAAGTTAGTTGAAGTCATTAAAGCAGGTGGATACAGAAAAAGACAAGCCCACGAGTTAAAACACATTGTTAGCAAAATCCAGGTGAACAAAAAACTAGCTAGCAGGCTATGACGACACAAGTTAAGTTTAGCAATTCAACACTAACGTTTGTTGCTAATTTAGCGTCAACGTTCAGATTACAATAGCTTGGCTGGTCTTCAAACATTTTTATTACACTAAAAAAGACGGGACACGACTTACCTTCGTTAAAAAAAACGTACAAAACCGACCAAACAAGCTCGGTTGAACTCACGCTAGCGGCACAAACGGACCTGCCAGGTCCAGAACCTCGCTAACGTTAGCCGATTGTCCACGGCAAAAAGGTGGACTTTAAAACGCCCTATCCGCATTGTATCCCCATTTTCACATACAAAAGCTCCCCAGACGACCAAAAATAAATAAAAATTCAACTCACTCTTCGCTAAGTGTACATATACCTCATACTGACGAGGCAAAAAATACGAATATGTAGTATTTATCTCCTCTCAAGTCCTCGCATCCCTCTGTTCGGTTGCAGCTGACGATGCCGAGTCTCTCCACGGTTTCTGCTGTATGCGGAGCGTGTAGTTGAAGACCAGTCGGACCGCTTTAACACTCGAGAAATTTTACTTTGCCTGCCTCCCCTCCCTCGGCAATTAATTCACGCGGACAACTGTTTTCGCTTGTCATCGTCTCTGCCCATTAGGTTAATACAACGGCGAGGCACACCAATGTGTTTCCCATTCAGCTCGCTTGGATCCACGCCCCTGGTAACGACTGGAGGGACCGTCCAATCACACAGCACGCTGGGACACTCACACTGCTGTACTGATCAGCAGTCAGACTGACATATCTCACATGAAAAAGACTGTTGAGAATTAATGTAAGGGAATGGCATATGGTTATCCCTTACAAAGCCTGTTATTGCCTGTAAAATGTCTTTTTCACGCCCTTTTCAACTCAGCCAATCACGTGTCTCCCTGCCTCTCACTCACTACCCTGCTGCATAACACAATTTCCTTGGAAATCCACAAAAATAATGATATAACTGGTTTTGTGGCCATGAAGCTACATATGCATCTGCTATTCCTTTAAGCAGGCTATATGCTTGCAGGTCCAGTCCTCTCTTCCCCCACAACAGGATACTTTGCAGCTCATTTTCTCAGAGCAACAGCCTGCAGATGAGGTGCAGGCAGCTCTGTCACATGCATGGGAAAATGATGAGCAGCAGCAACAGGGGAAGTGGGACTGAGGTAAGACATTTAAAACTATATTTTAAAAAGATAAACAGATAAATCCTACATTGTGTCACGTTAAGATGTATATGTTTCAGGTAGAATAGATTGGTATGTTGCACAACTTACAAGTGCAAGAAATGAGAAAAGCCTGGATGAAATATTTCTGTGTTTACCAAAAGCTTTTCATTCTTGCTTTCTTGCAAATAACCGCATCCAAATCGAACATCAGCTAATCCAACATGTATCATGTGTAACAAGGAACAAGTGCTTAGAGATAGACACATTGAGTTGTCAAGTTTACATTGTTAAATTCTTGTTTGTCAAAGAGGTGTTGATTCACCTCTGTGATCATTCCCAAGTTAGTTTGCAGGGATGCTGCACTTTTATGTAAGGTGATTATGTGGTCACATTAAAGTATTCTCTTCCCGTCGCTTCTCACACCACTTTGGCCTCCTCTCATATGTCATCATGTCATATATGACGAAAAAAGAGCTATAGGTAAGACATTTGAAACCATTTTTAAAAAGATGAACAGATGAATCCTACATGGTGCCATACTAGCATATCTACGTGTCAGGTAAAATAGATTGGTACAATATGTTGTACAGCTTACAAGTGCAAGAAATGAGAGAAGCTTGGATTCAGTTGTCTGCCCACTGAGGAAGTTGTCATTCTTGCTTTCTTGCAAACAACAGCATCCAAATCCAATGTAAGGGAAATCCAACAAGTGCCTAGAGATAGACACAGTGAGTTCCTGGAAAATGTAATGGAATTCAGTGCAGCAGTTATGATAGTATGAGTTGTGAAATTCTTGTTTGGACTTTTTCAAAGAGGTGTCGATTCACTTTTGTGGTCATTTGCGAAGCCATAGTTTGCAGTGATGTCGCACTTTCACGTAAGGTGATGATGTTAAAGTATCCACCCTCTGTGGCCTCTTTACTTTCACGCCACTTTGGCCTCATCTCATATGTCTTCCTGTCATCTATCTGAAGGAAAGGGAGGAAAGGGAGCTATACATAAACTCTGCAGGATATAAATGGTGCTGAATGGGACATGTTGCATGTTGCATTGACTTAGGAACAAGTCAATAAAAGACAACACTTAGACATCGTCATGTCTGTTTCATGCATGCAGTGTCAGATGACAGTCTAGTTCAGCAGTGAAGCATTGTTGGCACCTGAGTGGCCTTGTAAATAATGAATTCCCTCTTTTGTTTCCACTTCACCAGCCAAAATACACACACACACACACACACACACACACACACACACACACACACATGCACACAGTTTTACTTTTACATAATGTCATCCTGCGTCATGCCACAACAAGGGGTGTTTATTGTGTTTTATGTGGCGATTGAAGTTGCCATTTGACAAGTAATCACAATATATTGTAGATCAGATGCAGTTTTACAGGGCATCGCTATGTCATCTCCATATTCACTGTCTTAACAGCGCCATTTAATTTCAGAAAGATGTGTGTGACTGTGTGTGCGTTTGAGGAAGAGGGGAGGAGGAAGAGAGAGAGAGACCCTGGCAGCCAGAGGTACTTCCTTGTGACTGTCAGCCAACAGATGCAGAACGTAATACCCTTACGCTCAATAAAATGAGCAATTGGTCTCATTTACAATGTGTGTCTCCCACCAGTGTGAGTCAATAATAATGGAATCAATCCATGGTCGTTTTGTGGAGTGAAGCTCCTATATGCAGACTTTCCCCAGGCTTTTAATATCTGAGCCTGTGTTACACTGAAACCTGAGACCAATCAGATTCTGCGTAGATGTCAGTACAATGCTGGCACATTCTTGAGCACCGCCTTTTTGCCAATCAGTAGGCTCTACACTGACATTTCCTGAAGAATGAGAAATGTTTCAGTATCTGAGACTGCACTCTCAAACAGCCATGTTTTCTTTGCACTGCGTAAGGCTGTAAAACTAAAAGCTCTACAGAGAATCATGGAAATTAGATTTACAGTTGGGTCGATCCTCATCTGTAGGAGGGCCAGAATTTGAGGTGAGTGAGAGAGGGAGGCTGCTGATAGGACATGATGGATGGAGAGCAAAGAAGTGCTGATGTGTAAGAAAACGACCAAAAGAAAGGAAAGGAGACACACACACACACACACACACACACACACACACAGCCATGCAGTTACAGATGCGGGTTCATACGCTTTTTCATAATGTTGCTGAATGGCAGCAAGTCCAATTAGCTAAATAATAAATGCAAGGTCTCAACATGTCCTAAGTGGTGTCTTGTACTGTTTCTGCAAAGAGCTTTTGACATGTCAGATACAGAGTGGTACAAAGCAATAGTCATGACATGCGCTCACAGTAAGTGACATGCAGGTATTTAGCTTAGCGGTAATCAGTTAGTGTGATGATGTGGGAAAAGGGGAAAAGTTTAGGATTATAGGTTTGCAAAGTTGAATGAGTTCATTTCTTTTTGCTTGGTTGGAAGCAAGCCAAAACTTTACCTTTTGAATACACAGTGAAAAACAATTTTATATGGATCAATTAAGATTTAGGTTCAATCTCAGGAGGAATTTAGAAATTGCTACCCTATTCCAAAGGCTGCATTTTCAATGCAGGTTACCCACTGCACTGCAACCAACCATGAGTTAGACATTAAAGATAGTTTTTTTTATTAAGGGAGATTTTATTCTCTCCTGTGTGAAAGGGTATTGGGTAGCTGTGGCTGTAAAGAAGCAGTCTTTTATTTGTTTTTAAAACAGCGCTTGAATTGGCGCTAGCTTGAATCTCACTTACTGATCTCTCCCTGAATGACCTCCAGGCTTTTTAGTTTTTCAGCTCAATTACTCCTCTCCACTCCACTGTGAAGGTAACATCCAGCAGTGAGCATGCATTTTCAAATTTTCTCCTTAGACTGGAGAGCAGTTAAAGTGGAAATAGACACTTTTTTGCTTTAACTTGTTTTTATAAAGTAAATGTTGATTGCACAATATAAAGGCTACAGAGTAATGACATCATCTATGTTTAAATTAGTTCCCTATATAAGCTTCGCTTTCACAGTGCATTTCGGTATTACCCCTTTTCCACCAAATAGAATCGGTTCCATTCTGGTTCCTGTCCCTAATTTTGAACCTTTCAGAGCATTTAAACCATAATAATTTGTTTCAGAACCCGTAAAGTTGGTTCTCAGCTGCAACCAAAAAATAGCAGATTTTTCTTGATCTAAAGTGCGAGCCATGACGACATCAGTGGGTGTGTCATATTCTACAGGTTAGAAAAAGAGAGGATAGAGAGTGCAACAATGAAGAAGTCAAGTGAAGAACAAAAGAACAAAAGTTCACAATCAATGTAATCCATGGTGTTGCTACCACTGTTCACCTTTGCAATGGTTCTGGTGGCAAAAGAGAAGCTGCTGCCAGGTATGGTCTCCTGGGAAAAAGGGAGGCTGGATTTACAGCATGATGGAAGTGCTTTAACCATTGCATAACAAAAAAGAGGAAGAGTTGATCAATGTGTGTTACTGAACTGGCCCAGGGGGCCAAAGTGTCACGGGGCCACCTTGACTTTCACCTGTGAAATGTCATTTAAATGAACATGTATCAAACAGGAAGACACTCAAAATGACCACAAGGAGACACAAAAAGACCATAAAGACACGCAGAGGAACTGCAAAAAGACACAAAATTACCACAGAAGCACAAAAAGATGCATAATGACTACAAAGACATGCTGAACAACAACAACAACAAAAAGGAAAAACCACCACAAATCCTGTCTGTCTTGCCTCTGTCTGGAAAGGTGGGGCTTTTAGCATATCTGTGCCCTGGGGCCCATCCTCTCTTAATCTGCCCATGATTGTCTCTATTTTATCTGTATTATGTGTTCTTTGTACTGTGCTTTCACTTTGTAGGTATATACGCATATGTTTAAAATAAGAAATGATTTGTTTGGGTATTTTTCCTTCATTAGTTCAGTCACATTATATAAATGTACCCGATCTTCTCACATTGGTCAACAGTGTTAGTTTAAGAGATATTCTTTAAATAAATTACTTAACAATCTGATTTCCTTCAAGATGCTTTCTCTCATACCCACACACTGTAATATTAGTGACACCTGATCTGATTATGCAGAAAGCTGAATGTGTTAGATATTGTTGTATGAATCTATCTGCTATTCCACAGTGACGCATAACTGAGCGTTAAAACAGATTTAAACAACTTATCTATCACTCGCTGTCTTCCCTCCCTCCTCCTCGTCCTCCCCTCCTCTCCGCGGTGTGTCCCCTGAGTCTTTTCCAGACAAGGAATGTGGTGTGAATTATTCATCGCAAAAATGAGCATTAAAACCTAGGACCAGTACAGAGCAATTGACTTAATGAGCACCTTTTGTTTTAGATTGTGGAAAGCATCCGTAATGGCTGGGTGACTAACAAGACTGACAAAAGTCTGTGTTTGTTATTAAGGGTGTAAGTGTAATCTAAATGAAAACCTGGATAAGATGCAACCTGTCTCAACCATATCCCTCTCTTGAAGGCAGTGTGACATACAATGGCCTATAGTCATTATCTTTTTGCTCTACATCATCTCCTCTGCTGTGATTAGGTGTTATCCCATGTTCTCAGCCAGATGATATGTGGAGACAGCAATCCTCAAAATAAAGCTTGGACTGACTGATTAGGTGGCATTTAGCATTGGCCTACAATACTATGGTGTAAGAGTCAAAAAGAGTTATTTATATTTGCTGGTGAATTTCTGGGAAAATCCATCGGCTGTGTTCCTAGACACACTGACTGCACGTTTCCAACCTGCGATCTCACAACAAGCATTATCTCACTGTGGTCTGTTGACTCTGGGATAAAGGGCCGTCTCTGAAAAAGCCTCTGTCAGTGTTTGAGAGCACAACGGCTGACCCTGACACGTCATGACAGTGTGCCATTTGCGGCGTTGGGCACAAATCACACAAGGGTGCAACATTGCACCACATCTCTTTCCCCCTAGACTACAGGGAAACACGTTTTGAAGAAATGTTTATACCAAGGGGTGTTATGGCTCAGAGTAAAAAAGACTCAGAGACGAAGCTGTCAGGATGTCTCTGCAGTGTTCATATGAACCTATGCCAAATTATAAAATCTGAAATGATAGGTAAGCTGCCAGATGTTTGGCCAGTGACACGTGTAATCCATGTCCTAAAAAGCAATGGCTTATTAAGAGAATTAAACATGGCCTCTGCGAAGGTTATCTCAGGATTTAAAAAGAAAAAACTCAGTGAAATAATAACCGCAACCAGGGTTCTCCAACCCCCACGACCACACCTTCATGTACTTCCCCCTCACACATAAGCATAACCATGCCAGCCAGATTGTTGTGAATCTCCCAAATTCATTGTAATTCAACTGAAGCTACCCTGGAGCAAATTAGAGGGTGCAATTTTTCTTTTCTCTTTCCCTGGAGCAGAAGGAAGACAGTTTGAACTAGCTCTGTGGTTTGGTTAATCCCTGACAAACTATGCTCTCTGCAGCTGGAGGTGGGGGCGTGTTGCGGGGAAAAAAAGGGAAGGAATCAGTGTCGAGGAAGAGGCTGCAAGCACTGCTGGTTATTTTTCATTTGCATAGAGTGCACAGGCTTTTGCCTTGACTCAACCGATTCTTCATTGATGGTGCTCAAGAGTTGGTGCTGGTTGCTGAACAGAAACTCCAGGTGGATGTTCATTCAGCAGCAGCGCTCCGACAGAAGATGTTTTTTCCATCATTTTAAAAGAGAGTGATTTCTTACTCATCAGCAAGCAGACTGTTTATCTAGCACCTGCTGGCCCAGTCTTTCTCTTTGCAGTGCAGAGTCCACTGGGATGGAGTAGACACACACACACACAAAACCTGGCAGATCTTTTGTTACATAATCATCACCCCCACAAGAATCAATAGGTTAGAATACAGCATAAAACTAAAATTTATTTTGTCTTTAATGCCTTTGGTGAACACCTGTTGATTGAAGGGATATGGCCAACTCTACTTCTTCCAAAGTCATTGCTTTATAAAATATGTAAATATTTAGTTTTGTTGTCTGCTCAATATGCAGCAAAAATAAAACATTGGCAATCACAAAGTGGGATTAAAGGGAAACCATGCCTAATTTTCAAAATGTATACATGTTTTTCCTATGGTGTATGACAGCCCAAAAAATATTAGTAAATATGGACATCTCTCTCTGAAATTTAAAACTAGAGGGCTAAATCTCAATTAAGTCTGCAACTGTTACATATCATTTTTTTTTAAAAAATGTGTTGGGTCGTAGTCCAGAAGTGGGTTGTGGGTTCATTCTGTGTAGACTGCGGGTGACTTATGAACATGTCAAATAAAAAAAAAAAAGCCACTCTAGTTTGCTGTTTAGTTTATTCTTGCATTATATTTTATTTCTTTGTGCTCAGAGCCAATGTGTTGTTACATTTTGTGAAAGAAAATTGAATATTTGGTCATTTATCTAATGTGTGGATCTTGAATTAATAACTAAGAAGAAATCTGGACCCTTTGCCCGGACCTGTTGGGGAACCTCTGGTATAGATAACCCTTAGAGCAGACAGGGCAAGGTTCTAAGTATAGACAGAATCACAATGTTCATTTACAAAACCTTCCTGGTAGAAAACTCAGCACAGTGCTTATTTCATGTACGTGACACATCACGTACATGAAATAAGCACTGTGCAAGGACTGCCTCAATTGATTAGTTTTTAGCCACATAAGCCATCAGCACAAAGCCACCAGACTCAATTGACAAAAATAGTGATTTTAGATAAAGGGGGTTGCCGGTCTATCGCTGCCTTGATCAGTTAGTGTGTAAGGTAATAGCAGAGAAAATATTCTATATATAGTGTACATTTAAACTGATATTGATTTTTTTGATGGCTTAAATGTGTCGCTGTGGCCCAGTTCTCAGATGTACATTGCTTAGCTTAGATTTGGTCTATCAATGATGATGGCAAAAGCATCACAGTGCATAGAATCGTCCGGTAGGTTGGACTATTAGAACTATATGTTTAATCATACAGTTATGGCTGAAAATGCCAGAAAAAAATGAACAAGTTTGTCAATTTTACATATCGCTGCAATTCAACTCAACTGGCAGTTGTATACGTGAAACTGTTGGCGCAACGCCACAGTGATTCTGCCTATGTGAGAACATTTTTTGTTTCAGAATGGAAAACACTTAAATGTAATAAAGCTCAAGGTATATACATATATATATATATATATATATATATATATATAAGACATTTTGTGGGTCCACAAAAATCTGGCTCCCGTTTATTGTTTGTGGAGCAGCTCTTGACTTTATACCCTATGACATAACAACTTAAAGACTTACTTTTCTGCTTTTGAGAGTGAGTAGCTCATGCTCACAAATATTGATTGAACTTTCCTAAGCCATGGAAATCATTCTGAATTTAGGTGGTGCTCCCCTTTGATAAAGTATACTGCTTTGTAGAAAGAGCTGTTTGGGTTTTTTCTCAGTGCAGTTTTACAGCTAACTCTGTTATCCCCCTTGTAGAGACAGTGATATATGAGCAGGACATGACCGAAGGGTCACGGTATCACCCGCTACCAGTATGTCAGACACACTGCTTTGATTGGAAAAGTCAACAAATAGTGGAACTGAGGCTCGCAGCAACACATACCCTATGATGTGCTCAGAGAACGAGAAAATGTGCAGCCTGAATGTGATCATTTAGTGGATAGCCTTCAACACTGCACATGTCTTGTTCATATTCACCATTTTTTAATGGGTCTGTTACCAGTGTGTTAGTATCTCTTTGCTGTACTAACAGCTCTGTTTTCAAAGGTCACTCTTCTGTAATGGCTGCTCGTTGTGCTAATTAGGTCAGAGTGATAACCAGATCCTCACCATCAATGCAGAGGAAGAACAAATTATTGCTAGTCTCATCAACATGCTGCCTTGTTGCTCTGCTGGGAGAACAGAATGCAGCAAGCCTTTCTGTTTTTCTTCTTTCAGGCGCTATCTCAAAGCCGTAAACATTATCTTTATGCCAGTTACTTTCTTCTCTCCCTAGGCCTCCCATCCAGATGCCGGGCCCGGCGGCCCGGCCCCTCTAAACATGAACCACTATGCTAATAAGAAGAGTGCGGCTGAGAGCATGCTGGATGTAGCTCTGCTGATGGCCAACGCCTCCCAGCTAAAGGCTGTACTGGACCAGGGGCCAAACTTCTCCTTTTACACCCCCATTGTCACCCTGATCAGCATCTCCCTCCTTCTGCAGGTCACAGTCGGGGTGCTCCTCATCTTCATAGGTGAGAAAACAAACAGAGCCTGAGCCCTTTTGGTCCATAAACCTGTCTTTGTCCTCTAAGCTTCACATGTCTCAACCTTCACTAGCCCTTCGTGCACCCCTCAGCAAGATTCACCAATGTCAAGTCCACTGACTCCTGACAAACCCATTACCAATCGTAATCTAGTCGTAACCATGGCAACCAGGCCAGATGTCAGAGTTCACAAGGTTTTAGTGCTGCTGTCAGCACATGTGGAAGTCAAGGGAGGGATGTTGTTTCATTTTGTCTGTGAAAAAGTGTCAATATGTGTCAGTGCTCATGTCTTAGAGTAAATAGAAGCCATCTACTCACATGTCTAGAGATTTTGAAGATGTCTGCATTTAACAGTTACATCCAGGGGTTGGAAAAAACAGGTGCATTAAGATGAGAAGATGAGTTAGAGATGAGATATACTGGTGTGGGTAAGACTGTAGTATATTTTCCTCAGATGGACTGAACAGCAGGTCAGTGAACTTTAGCCAGGTCACACTGACTCATCTCAGCTCTGATGAGAGGAGTAAATAAAATACTGTTTATCAGTATCCTCCTTACAGCTCAAACATGACCAGTACTACTACTACCTGTATATTTTATAATAATCTATAATCTTAATCATCTAAAAATAATCATTTATGAATGCAATATAATATTTGGTTTATTTTCTAACTTTTGGCATTAAAAAACTAATTTTGCACTGGAAAAAAAAATCTGTATCGAGATAAAACACAGCCATTAAAAATGATTTTTATTTTATTTCTATATTTTTTGCATCTGATGTGTCTGTGACAATATTCTAATTTTTTTCTTCATGTCACTCTTTTTTTAGCATATTTTTTCCCCCGCCAAAACAGTGACAGAAAGTTGACACTGAAAAAAAGAAGATTTAGAAAGGCTGTCATTGTTAAAAAAAAAAAGAAGAGTTTAGCTCATATCAAAATGCAAAAATATCAAAACAAAACAACTAAATAAATTCTTTTTTTAATACCTGTGTCTTATTTTTCAGTAGATTTTTTCAGTTTGTTTTGTGATGTCAAATTTTGTTTTTGATGCAATGTCACTGTTGGAGCTACTTTTCTGCAAAAAAAGATATATATTTTAGAGAGCAACAGAGATGTATATATACACATTTTTACCACTTTGTATTTTTTCTTGGTGTTAACTGTGTAAAATCATAATAACAGTAATTCATCATCATTACTATGATCAATAATAATTAACTTTAAAATAAGATTTTGCCTTTGCATCTTTTTCCACCACATGTCAGAAAGAAGGTCAGTCAGCATGTGATAGTCATCACACATTCATGAACACCTGCCCCATCTGACCTCCTCCATCCCCCAAATCTTCTGACTCTCCTGGCCCCGTAGCAGCACCCCTCGTCTCCACCAGAAAATCAACACATCGCACTCATCGCTCTTTTCATTCTTCCTCCTCCTTCATTTTCTTTGACTGCTCTGAACCCTGCTACCCCCACCGCCCTTCCCTCCCTCACCCGTGGATCCAGCTCTGTCTAATGGAGCCAGTGGTGCGTGATGTGAGTGGCCTACATACCACTGACCCCCCCAAATCTCAGTCCACCCCACCCCGGGCAGATCAGACACACACACACAGCCAGGCGGGGTCCTTACACCGTTTAACCTTTGGTAATCTTCCACAAACAAACACACACACATGCGCGTGCATGTGCATGGACAAGTAATGTATCTGTAGAGTCACAGTTCCCTACACACACATTCCCCTAATCACACCTTAATTTAAACATCATTCATAGGCTGATCCCTGTGATGATGAAATGACACCTTTTACTAGTTGTCATAACATGGATTAGTTGAGGTTATTTTGCGAATTTTGTTAACATCAAGATGATTAAGTACAAATAAAATGAAGCAGAGTCAAACAGGAAATACAAGCTTCCCTTGATCAGTTGACTCTTCCCTGTATTGTTATTTCTGGTTATTTCTGTGTGCTTTGAACCAGAAGCCTATTTGTCTTAGTTTGTCTTCAGTGGCTGAATTCACAGCGACAGACTGATGCCTAATAACAAGTATTTGGAAAACACCTCAATGTAGAAACTCTGAATGTGTTAATGTCATCACGGGTCAAAAAGGTAATAAAACTATACTTTTTTAAAATGAATCACAAAAAACAATCAAAAGATACATAGCTGATTTTGTACTGTACATGCGCACTACATTTCTGAAAATTATATTCTTCTTGTATGGTATCATTTAAGCACTAATTTGTATTGAGTTGGTAACCTTTCCTTTTCAACTGAGCTTTAACATTTGATGCATGTGATGAAATACAGAGATGGGCTACAGCATGATAGGCTATTTATTTATTTTTCCTAGAGAGAAAAAAATGTGTAGCACGTTATCCTAGTGATTAAAATTAATTATGAAGTAGGTTATATAAGGAATTTGTTTAATGCAATCAAAAACATGTTAAGATGAAATAAAAATAAAGACAAACAATCGCAACAGTCAAGAATGTTAATATAGAATAGAAAATTCCCTATAAAATACAGAAAAAATGCTATCACATAACAAATATGTATATATGTGCCTATTAAGTCTAAATTAGCCTATAAGCACTTCTAATACATATTTTTACTGAAAGAATCACTTTAGGTCTACAGGCCGCTCCTGAGCTGCAGTTTGCCTATCCCTGTTTTAAATCATGCACAGTCCCTTTTACATAAGTAAAATAGAATAAAAAATAAAATATGTCTGCTCAGTATAATCAAATAATGTTATGTATATTTTTTGAGCTTTTAAAGAGAACCCCAGTCTGCAGAAGCCTGAATTAAACTTTATCCTCATATGCCCTCCTCAAAATTAAATATCTGATCCTCTGCATTTTTTTGTGATCACTCTTGGACGTGAGCTCCCTGAGCCCAGAATTAAGAATATATGAATTTATGGTCGACAGTAAATCTGTAGATAATGATTTGGCTTGACTCCCAGAATCAAGTGGACTGCTAAAATTGAGTGTTTTTTTAATTGTGTTTCCTGGTTTTGTCTGCAGTTCAATGGAACCTGAATGATGAGCAGAAGCACTGGAGGCTGAACATTATGGAAAACTTGGCCACAGGCTTGGTTTTTATCATAGTTGTGGTCAACGTCTTTATCACAGCCTTCGGAGTCCACAGGCCAAACCGCAGTGACTGACCAAGAACACACACACACGCAGGTATTCTTTCTATTTTTGCTGCTCACATCTATTCTTTATGCTCAGCCTCTTTCTCTGCTCCCATCTCTGAACAAAGGTATATTCTCTCCCGCCTTTCTGTGCAGCTGTCTCCTATAGACATTCATGTAGTCAGCATGTTTTTGGTCCTTTCCTCCCCTGACCTGACCTTCACAATCCCCGACCTGACCTACAAACACACTGACCTCTCCAGGCTCTCAGAGAAACTTCCAATGGAAAATAACTCACACAAATTCCTACTCCTGGTCATTTACCAGAAAATCATTGTCCTGCACGAAGAGAAAACAGAAAACAAGAGAGAACCTGCAGTAGTGATGAAGGGGTCTGGTACGTAAACAACACAACATTTGTTCTTAGTGGACAAACAGGAAAGTGGAGACACATGTGACCTCACACTGTCTGTCTCCTTTGCTGCCCGAGAGTGACCCCGAGCACATGCCAGACACAGATGCACAGTTACACTCACTCACAAATGCTTACAGCAGAACAAGGCTTCAATTTTTAATCGCACTGATGACGTTCAAGCAAGATGTCATGCTTCTTTTCCAGACAGCTCAGGAGCTTTGACGGGTCCAGGAGGGTGTGCCTCATTTGACTAAAAGCTCCTCCTCACCTCCACTGCTTTAACCTGACCGACACATCTGCTGCCCAACCACATGCCTAACATTCAATTATAACAATGTTTGGTTGTGCCATGACTCCGAGTGAGCAAACCTGGAGTGTGTCTGTGGTTGTCCAGACCAACAGCTGGTGAGTCAGAGTCAACAGAAGTGCTCGTTAAAATGGAAGCCTTAATTAGACTGTGTTTCAGCAATGTCACCAAAACCCCAATTAGAGCCCAGGCAAATGCTCATTTTATACACTTCGGCGGTTTGACACAAGAACATAAGAGCAGTTTGAGCCTGTTTCACATAAGCATCTGCTAAACACCTGAAGAATATTCATGCTCCTATCTATAATTTCCTTCAACGTGACTGTGACAAAGCACCTTTCAGATGATAAACTGACGTCACATTCTGATCCTTTTTCCTCCTCCACAACTATCATTGGTAACCGTGGAAACAGCCAGACGAGCCAAGAACCAGATTGATGACACACACAGCTCCACTCAGGGCAGATCTGTGGACTGATATACTGTATATACATTATGTATGTGTGTGGCTCCCACTCTGCAGGCTCCATCTTAGTCCTAAAGTTGAACATGACTGGCTCTGCAGGGGTCCACCATCAGAAGATGCTGGTGATCAACAAGATCGTGCGCTGCAGGACTATTAATAGCTTCCTCCTGGGAATGTGGATACCAGTATTTGAAATGTACAATCACCCTAGTGACACTTGCAGCCCCCTTTAGCGCCTCCCCATCACTCCCTTCTCTCATCGCTTGCTCTCTCTCTGCAGAGAAGAAAGAGGCAGAAAATCAATGCTATTCTCCTAAGATCAGACACCTGAATTCTCCAGAGCTGGACTGTATCTTTGATATAACCATTTTCCTACTGACTCATAAATATAAGAAGTACTTGAAAGGGCTTTAAGTGAGTATGAAATGCACCCCCCCCCCCCAAAAGTCTGTCTTCAGCAGTCAACAGCGTTTAATGTAGCGTATAATTAAGTTGACTCCATTCATTCAATCAGTTTGATTGTCATTATTCATTAATGAAGGCTGTCTGTTGCTCCAATTTGTCATTGTTATAGCACACCAGAACGTTTTCCACTACCCTTGTTTCCTACTTTGGTGGACTGAACAAGGCAGCAGCACCCTCTAGTGCATTTATAGCTGCTGTTCAATCAGTGTAATAAATATTTTACCATCCTTTCCATTTCATGTTTACAGAGTGCCAGACACAAACCCAGAATAGCTAATCGCTGAACTGTGAATTTCACATTTGATGCTAATTAACTGTACACATTTTTGAGTACATCTTTTTCAGTTCTTTGTCATACTGGATTAAAAGTAAGATGCAACTCCAAGTAATTTCAAAATGTGCTTTAATTGAGCAATATTTGAACATTATTTGAGTGCACTTTAGTCAGTAGATTTTTCAACAGTCTCATTATCACAGTTTTAAAAGGCACTGAAAGTGGGTGAGTGGATGGAAATATATGTGGTGTGAATTACAAACTGTTCTGGAGTATGTGTTTGCATGCACAGCACTGTCAATTCAAGCTACCAACACAGGTAGTTTTACTGATGTTGCCTCAGTAAACTTCTTCTCAGGACAGTGTATAAATTGCACTTGACTGACATCTCCCTCGTCCTTCTGTTCAGTTGGTTTTAGTTGTATCTATAAGGGGTGGAACAACTCAAAGGTCTAGTGTGTAGGATTTAGTTGCAGTTAGCATCTATCAGTGAGGTAGCAGTGAGGTTGCAGGTTTGCAACCAACTGAAACTTTTGCTGTGTGCCAAGTGTGTGGGAAAACTGCAGTGGCCGATGCAAAAACGCAAATGGCCCTGTCTAGAGGCAGTGTTTGGTTTGTCTGTTCTGGGGGACGGTAAAAACATGGTGGTACAACATGGCAGACTCCATGGAAAAGTATTCGCTCCCATGTAGATATAAACGGGTCATTTTCAGGTGATTTTACAATAATTAACAAATTTGCACTGTACCTGACTCAGAATTATACCTGTACCTGACCCAGAGTTGGCTGTTCAATACGAATATTTAACAATTCACGATTCATTTTCATGTAAAAAAAGTTGAACAGTCTCAGTGGGACATTCATGTGACAGCGGCATTCAAGTTACAGTAAACAAGCTACCTGTGCTAACACCAGATCATAATGTTGCTAACGTTAGATATCAAACAAAAGCCAGATACTGTATCGTATTAACTTGCGGTGAGCTATAAATTCACCACTTCTTCACCTTATGGTGCAGTCTATCTTTCCCACTGTGCCGCTGCCTTAATGTCAGTAGGTGTTTGCACCAAAGAGTAGTGTGAAAGTCAAGAGCAATCACTCTGCAGCAACAACAACAAAAAAGCAACTGCTCTACTTAAAGAATCCCAGTTGACATGGATCTCAGACTTCAAATCTCTGACTTTCAACGGGCAGCCCTAGAAAATAGTTATTAATATTCTCTTCCATTTCTTCCAATATATTTCCCTTAATCCTACACACTGGACCTTTAAGCTTTATCATTTGTATTGGCACATACACGTATCAGCCAATCAGAAGCACTGACAGATGAAGTGAAAAGTTTGATCATCTTGTTACAATGCAATGTGGGACACCTTTGGTCAAAGCATTCATGTGCATGCTACCGACATGCTCCACCCACTCAAACATCGTTACAGACCAAGTACACCCCGTTATGTCAATGCTACTCCTTGATGTTAGTGCCCCCCCAGCTGGACAATGCACCATGTCACACTGCAAAAACTCCTCAGGAATGGTCCAAGGAATGTGACAAAGAGCTTAAGTCGCTGACCCTGCCTCCAAACTTCTCTGATCCCAATCTGATTGAGCATCCGTGGGACATGCCTGTACCCCAGAGGTATCCCCGGTCCACGGTGGAGCCTCCTTGGATTGGACTTGGCTCTGACTTGTCTTGGCACTGGGTGTGATGGTGGTGGAAGCTCTGAGTCTTGGTGGTTGCGATGGGCACCAGCACGCCCCACAGATGCTAGATCGAGAGCTAGTGGTCGCCCCTCTCAGGCCATCAGTTTTTGCTGTGTGACATTGCCCGCTGTCCTGCTGGTGGGGGCCACTGCCATCGCACAGTGCGGTTGCCATGAGGGGATGTATCAGATCTACAACAGGGTTTGGGTGGGTGTAGCATGGCAGGTGGCATCCACATAATTTCCAGGAGCCAAGGTTTCCCAGCAGTACATTACATTGTAACAAGATGATCAGTGTTACTCATTGCATCTGTCAATGTTTTTAATTTTTTGGCTGATGGGTGTAGACTTTAGTGACATCATGTAATTCTCAGCACAGCTCCACCCAGCTTTACCCTGAAAACAGGTCTAATCAGCTGGAGTGACTGAGAACATCTGTGTGACTGTGCAGTTAATACTACGTTTAATTTTAGCTGAAAATGGGATTGGAATTATCATTGGTCTGTACACACAATAAATTCAAGACTCATACATACAAGTATTATGGTAGAACAATAACCATTTTTTTCTTGGAAACTGTTGTCATTTGTGGGAATTCAACAAAGAATGACTCACGTTAATGTCATCAAAGCTTCAGATTAAAAAACAAAGTCAATTAGTGCTTACAAATGCGTGCAATTTTTAGCTCTCTACGTGTATATGAGTTTGGCACAGCAAAGAGGCAAATTTCACGGCTTGTTCCTCTCACAGGGCTACTTCTTAGGCATTGCATCGCCTTAACAGCCTTATTTAACTTTCCAACCTCCGCTTAGGAAATGAAAACATCTTTAGCGCCTTTGCTAAGTCTTGCTGCAGAGCAGTGAAGAAACGGATGAGTGCTTCTCAATGTTTCACCCTCTGTGGGCAGAAAGAGTGGCAACAACAGAGTGGGAGGGTAAGTTTAAAATATGAAATAAAACTGCTTGAAGGGCTGCAATAATTAGATAATGAATCATAATTGTAATAAAAATCATTCTTGATATTCAGAAGTAATTTCAAATACCCAAGGACGAATAAATCTGAGCACTTCATCTTTCTGTATGACTCACCTCCGTAATAGTAGAGCACTGCAATGCCAGCTACAAAACTGAAACAGCTCAGGAAGAACATTGGTCCTGCATAGAAAAAAAGGGATGAAGTGCTTATCAGTGACCAACAACTAGAAACATGAATCATGATCAGCACACCAAATGGGCATTGTGGGTGTCTTTCGAATAAATGGTATGAACTAAACAGCTTAAAAACAAACTAAAATGTACACCAGTATACAGCAAGAGTCAAGAGTCCAAAGTTGCTCTGTGAAAAGACAGTCGTCTTATTGTTCACAGTCTAAACAAGCTGTCATTTCTTTGTCTGACTTGTGACTGGGAGTCATCCCCGATGACCCACTTCCCTGCTGACACACCTTTGACCCAGTGGATGCGCCCCTGGCTGTTCAAAGGAATGCAGGACAGAGGAAGCTGTTTTGGACGATGGGGTTTACACGTGAGCTTAACTGACCCACAAAGCCAGAGCTCTGGATGTAATGGGATGATGAATGGTGAAGCGGTGTGGGGCAGTAGGGCCCACATTCTGATGCTAGGGGTTAAAAGGTTCAACGGACAACTATAGTTGTTGAAGAACAAAGCTTAGTTGGGCTTTAAGGGGTTTAACTGGGGATCAATGAGGGGCACAGATGCACCCTGACACAAACTGTAAGACCACCATCTAAAAATAAAAAAAATCACCCTAGCTATGCTGGGTGCTGCACACAAACTTATATGGCTACAAAGAAAAGGCCATTAACTACACATTATGATTACATTACACATCTTAACTCAATTTCCCAAGGACTGAAATGAGTTTTGAGAATGACTTTCTACTTTCCAGGAAGCCACCAGTTTCAGTGAATGCCAGGAAAGGATCAAAAGTCAATTTGCAAAGACTGCAACATCTTTCTTAAAAAGGTAACCCATCACAATCCCCATTATTTGTATTAAAAAACATGAATGATGCAAAAAATAAATAAAGTAAATAAGTAATTGAACAGATTAGAAGGCAATATATGCAGTATAAATAACCAGTGTTTTTATGTAACAAAGTAATAATACTTTGTCACATTACTTAGGCATTTTTTGGGATTATCTGTACGTTACTTGAGTTTTTACATTTCTGTCAACTTTCACTTAAACTCCCCCACATTTTCTAAATAAAATATACATTATTAATCCACTACATTTCCCCCAAGCCTCCAAATTACTAACAACAAAATAGGGAAGGAAAGGAGGAGGGGGACACATGGAGAATGAAGGAGTGGGAGGGAGGGAAAAACTGGATTTTGTTCTTGTAAATTCTTTACGTTGCAAAAACAAACTCCTTGTTTTTCCTGCAAGTTTAAAGAATGCTCAATTTTTAAGGCATATGTCACAAAGCATTATACTTCAACACTTTCAAAATTCTGACTGCTGCCTTTTAATGAACAGCATTTATTTAACTTTTACTTTCAATACTTAAGTGCATTTGATGTCATACAATTCACTTCGATACTTAATTAAAGTAAATATCAGATACTTTAAGACTTTCACTCAAGTAATATTCTAATAGGTGACTTTAACTTAACCCATGCTTGTCCTCTTCTCATTTGAAAAATGTAAATTAGAATTATATTTTGATGCAGTTTTCAGCAGGGCTACGTGTTTATTAGCTCCTGCTCACATATGTGTATTTCACTGTTGTTGAGAAATAAAAACGGACTGAAACACAGTCAATCCGAAAAACACATGGTGTCCTTTGAAAAGTTTTTGATGATAATGTAAAGTATACATGGATTGTACATACTGTACCTGCTAAAACTTGCAAAACCACTGGTGCTGTCCTTTATGTTGCACCAACACTTATTTAGCAGATGTCTATATTTGTAAACATATTCAAACTAATATCTAAAACATTTCAAATTCAGCTAGAACCAGAACCACTAATTATTATTTTATGACTGTCTGATGATATTAGATAATTAAGCAACACAAAGCGATGTCCTGTAGTTTTTTTGCAAAGAGACTGCTCCTCATGCACGAGCAACAGAAAGAAGTCCCTGCTGCAAAAGATGGGGCTTGCTGACCTTACAAGACACACTTCACCTAAAAAGATATTTTACCTATGACGTTGCTGTGAGTATACTTATTATCCTAAAAAAATGGAGATAATGTCAATATATATATAATGTCAATATATATATAATCAATATACAGTACTCTTCATTTTTATGCAAACATGCTCAAATATAACGCAAATGTGTATTTCCAATTAAACTTAAAAAGACACAGACACACAGATATCTCATATATCTATATCTATATCTATATCTATATATATATATATATATATATATATAAAATGTTCTACTGTTCTAAGTGTGTGTGTGAGATGTTGATTAGATTTACCTCTGTCATTAAGAGCATATCGCGCAGGGATGATTTCCACAGTGTTCATCCATTTTGAATCGGCCATCTCTGGGACAGAGAGCACAAATGGTTAATTGGTAAATCCCGCATTTTAAATAACAGCCTGTCTAATGTCAGATCAAGGAAGCACATTGGCTTGTCTCTGTATCCTGAACAGGATCAGCCTGCATAGGGCCAAACAGGTCAATTACACAGATCTACTACTAGGGAAGCTGCTGGTGAGATTTGCCTAACCACCTCACTTCAAGGTGCCAACATGTGGGATTTAATGGCAGAAAAATGTCGAAAGAAACTTCTCCCGTGTGCCAGGAGAAGCATGTAGGAGAAGTTCAGTTACCACTGCAAAATCACAAATGGCCCTATCTAGCACAAGTGTTTGTATAACAAAATCAAACATTTCCATTTTCAGGTGATTACAAAGTAATGAAAATGCTATGTTGTGATTATTATATACCATTTCTGTCTATAGATACCCCTAAATCCTACATACTGGACCTTTAAAACATAGTGCATAAACTAAACAATACTTTGGCAACATAAAAGAAAAAGTTAGGTGTGCACTTATGAATAGATGTTCTAATACAGACAACTGGTGTAAGCAGAGAGAAGCTTTTCAGCTTAAAATCACCTGATAATGAGTCACTGTAATTAACTTTAATAACATTATGTGCAGGAATTTTAGAAAACGATGAACAGACAGTTTTGGAAAACCCACAGGATGATGTGTTTGAACACTGACACATGACTATGACACATGCACTTAGATTAACAGCTTTGAGCATTTTGTGGATGTTTTTATCATATCCGTTGTTTTTAGACTCATTTTTTTTTTATCATTTTTGATAATGTGTTTTATATAAAACATGCTCTGATTCTACTGTTCATTTAATCTTATCTCCTCACTAAAGTACTGCAAGGAATTTCTGCACTAAATTACATCTCAAAAATACGTTGAATTATGAGTCTGCAGGACCACATCTGTGTTTTTACCTCTTTGTGTGACTCTGGTGGGCAGGCTAGAGTAGATGTCCTCAGCATGAATGTGAAGTCCTCTGTAGAATTCCTGACATGCTTCCTCACCCTTTCCATACAGGTGTTTTAACAGCTCAGCTAATCGCACTTTGGTGGGCACACTCAGGTTCCTGAACTGCAGGAAGACACGTGCTGAATTAAATCACTACACACACATACCTGTATGCCGCATACAACAGTGCAGATTCAAGTGTAAGAGCGTGACTGTCAAAACAGGATGTTTTTGTGGTTTATATTATCTGTAGTGACCCTTTGGGCTTCCTTGTCACTGAGTATCTGTGGGTAAATCCTGTTCAGCTGCAGCACCAGACTGTCAACCAGCTCAGTGTCCATCCTCTGATCTGAGCACAGGAACTGGGCGTCCCTCTGGAGCTGCTCATGGTAATCATCATTGTCTAGTCAAGAAATGAAAACGTTAAAGAAGAGATGAGCACCAGACCGTGTCAAAGAAAGGCACTCTACTATACACTCTAATATCTAAACTCATATACATAAAGGCATTGTTGATTTAAGAGATTTTACGCGTTATCATGTGGAGGTTGGATAAGAAATGTATGGCCCTGCACAATTACAGCATGCTACAAAACTCTAATTCAAGGCCTGCAGATTTTATGTCAAGTCTAGTAAGCAGTTTCTTAGTAAGCTGGTCTTGGCATCCGTCCTGTTCTGAAAATAAATGACTAAGAGGTTTATTGTCCTCTTTAAAAAAGGTGAATAGAGTTGCAATAAAAATGTCCATTTGGCAACACTTTATGTAAAAATAACATGTTGATGACTTAAAGTGTGCATAAGTAACAGAACGATGCTACAATAGAAAGCTTGTGAAAAATGCAGCATATACCAGTTTAGTGAAGCTCATGCTCTTGTTGACTGTTAAATGTGCTGTTAACTAATTTGTCATTTAAGTCTGTAATTTGTCTAAATTTTAGACATTTGAGCCTACTGACTGTTCTAAGAGTTGAAACAAAACATGGTGAAGCTGCATTTTGTCATCGTGCAGCACAGACCTGGAATAACCTCCCAGATGATATTAGAAAAGCCCCAATACTTTTTTTAAAAAAATCATTTAGTAATTAATTCTACCTTTTATATTTTATCTCTTTAATCTTTTACTCCTTTATTGTAAATCTGTATCTTTAATTGTTTTTTATATTTCATGTAAATGTGTATTTTATATATTATGTGCTCTGTACGGCACTTTGAATTGGCATGTTGTACGAAATGTGCGATACAAATAAAGCTGCCTTGCCCTGCCTTACATTTTTTGAAAAATACAGCCCCTGACTTCATCACATTTTGCTGCTAATTCCATGCTGATGTCCTCCCCTGCTCACTTTGGTGCTT
Source organism: Plectropomus leopardus (assembly GCF_026936395.1). Taxonomy (NCBI): domain Eukaryota; kingdom Metazoa; phylum Chordata; class Actinopteri; order Perciformes; family Serranidae; genus Plectropomus; species Plectropomus leopardus. The sequence continues at coordinate 13,663,806 of NC_142184.1, read as the reverse complement.
TCGAACTAGATCTTCAACAATGAGGTGTTAATGAAAACTGTGAGCTTTATGACAAAATAACTGTGTAGTATAGAATCACATCTCTAATTAATGTTTCTCAGTAAGTGTTGGTGAGGGTTTACTCGTGACCTTTGTAGACCTTTGCCTGTGCAATTATGTGTTTGACATCATTAGGATTTCTGAAAAAGTGTCTATGTTACACTGCAGGCAGATTTGTAATTGCAGCTGATCTTCAACAGCTGGTAGAGAAGCAGCAAATACAAATCAAAGGTTCAGTGTGTAGGATTTAGGGGAATGTATTGGCAGAAATTGAATTTAATATAATAAACATTTTTCTTCAGTGTATAATCACCTGAAAATAATAATAATAGTGTTTTTGTTAACTTAAAATTAGCCGTTTAGAAGGAGCAGGTACTCATCTTCAGAAACTGCCATTATGCATTGCAATGATTTAACAGTAGCCCAGGGTGTAGGAAAAAAAACGTTTTTTAACATAAAACTATTTTATTAAGTAACTTTACTGGCTTAAATCACCAGGTCAGTTTGTTTTGGAGAGGAATGGACCTGTGTAGACAGTTCTGCTAACAGTAAAAACCTCTTGAATGTCTGGATCAGAAAAAGGGTGAGCACATTTTAGCAGGTGCTGAGCTGGCACCCCATCTGTGTTGAAGATACACTGATTTGTAACTTGAAATTTTCTCATTCAGTCAAAAAAGAAAAAAAAACCTCTTTTAATCACCTGGTCCATTCGTTTTGGAAAAGAAGAGACCTCTGCAGATAAGTCAGCTTCCAGTAAAAACATCCTGAACAATGAACTATGAAGCAATTGTAACAGGGCGAAGTTTAGCTGGTTGCAATCTGCAAACCACACTGCTAAATACAGCTGGATCCCACTAAATCTTACACACTGCTCCTTTAAAAACAATTTAGTGAGGTAATAGTTTGTCCAATGGTAAATTTCATCACGGAGTGTATGTCTAATCTGCATTGTTTTTCTGTTTACTTATTCAATACAACTGACCACATCTTTAAACAGGAGAGACAGAGTATTCTGCTGTAAACAAGCAGATAACAAGATTCAGGAATAACAAATTGAACAGCCTCATCCTAATGTCATATTTATGCCATCTCTTAGAAAATGACTGAGTTAGAAAATGACCCTTCACCAAACTTCAGATTTGGATGTGACAGGCAGAAGAGCTCCATCATGCATATCTAATAAAAAGGCTGGATATCTCTATGAAATAACACACTGTGAACAGACCTGTCTGTGAAACTGCTGCAGTTGTATTTATAGGGTGGACATTAAGATAGAGCACTCAGGCTATTTTGAGTGGTGTTAAGTAACACCCAGATACTTTCTCACATGGAGCCAACATTAAAGGATCTGATAACACATTGCTATAGCAACTAGTTCACTTTAAACTGTAGATTTTATGCAACAAGTGGCGCACCCACACACGCTGTCAGCGATCCTTCGTCTCCAGCTGAGCGCGCACTGATTTCTGTCAATGATCCAAAACGAGCCAAAATATCTTACCCATGATTCACAAACCTGTCATACTGACAAACAAACGGCGTGTGAGACTTGCTCTTTCCGACCGACAGCCCCCCGGTGAAACTTCCTGGTCTCCCCGGCGTGATGGTCCCTGCTCTCCGGTTACAGCATCACGCTGCGCCGCCTAGGGACCACATGACTGACCTCAGGGCCACATGGCGATTATTAGTCCACAGACAGCGACGGTAGACTGTCAGGCAGATTAGCAGGAGCTTAGCTTTCTGTTGTAAACACTGAACCACAAAGAGGTGTCACTTATCACTTTATTTGATTCCCTTCTTCCATTTAAACTAATATTAAATAAACCGGGCAATTATGATAATTATAGGCTCAATAATAATAATACTAATAATAATCATAATAATAGTCTAATTTCTTTTTCTTTAATTTCTTTTTAACAATACATTCTTTTAGCATTTTTAGATTCCTGTGTGTAAGCTGCATCATTAAACATACTGAAGCTGCCTTATCATGCTGGCATATAAATATTTGCATTGATCCCTCTGAGGGAAATACATCATTGTAGGCTACTACTTCCATTGCAACAGAGTCTCACTCGTTATCATAGAATGCTTTAATTTATTTACATTCTTTAAAAAAATTGTATTTACATACTGGCCGGTGCTTTCCATCATCTAACAAAGTGGACGTTGCAGTCCAGAAATTAGTTTCTCTGTCAACTTCCTCAGTTTTGTTGTAAACTATGCTCCAATAAACACCTTAAAGCTACAGTAGATAACTTTTATAGTGAAATAAAAAATATATATCAAACATATCTGTTAAAAAATAATGTCACTCTGACTCCACCTAGTGCTTCTAATGGCACTTGCAAGAATCCACCTTTCCTTGAATGAAACTAGCAAATCAGAGCCAGGAGGAGTCTCTAATGCAAGTGTCAATCATGGCCCATGCGCACACTGCGCTGCCAACAGTGTTTCGGCCACTGCGCAGACTCTGGCTCCGATTGACGTCACTAGTGCAAGATGGCAGCAGCCGTATATTTTAGCTTCAATTAAGCATAGCGGGGGTGAGCAGGGACAAGTCGTTCATCTTTATATGCAGTCTATGGTTCCAGCAAATTAAAGAGAAGAAAACCGGTGATGAAAAGTGAGTGCGTGTGCAGGGGAAGGGGGCACTCTGCAGCATTTATGCAACCACAACCACATGGCCCACACAAACACAAACAGGTCAAGACTGATAAGACAGAGAGCTGATGAATGTCATTCAGGCTCACATAAAATCATGTTGTGAAAATTACTGTCAATGCAGGCAATTATAGGAAAGTAGACAGACATTGTTTTGTCAGTTGACAGTTACGTGGTTGTTGCTGCTGGCTGCTGATTACACTCCATTTAAACAGCTCTCCCGTCCTTTACTTTGTGTGTTAAGCGGTGCAACAGTGGAAAAAAATGGAGCAGACTAATGGACCCTTGGATTGGTTATTTTGGTTGAGGCGCGGTTGATTCTTACAAATGCCATCAGGAATACTCCTAGGTGCCAGAGGAACCTGATTATTTCACAGACCATCTGTCTAATGTACTACTGTCAAAAACAGAAACAGTTTCTGCAACTATGACAAAAAGTTATTTTTCTAAAAGTTACCTACTGAACCTTTGTCATTAACTTAACATCATTTTTATGAAAAGCTCTATTCAGGGCATGAAAGTCAGCGACCTTCCTATTACAAGGAGTGTCATCCATCAAGGCTGGGGTCCTGAATGTGCAATGGCCCCTCTTTGCAGGCAGAGGGCAGTGCGCCATTACAGTTTATGGAAGGCACATAAGTCTGTCACATCAGTATGCCTATAGAGCCTTCATACTGTGCAGAACTGCGGACATTATCATTTCAGCAACATCAGGAATGCTCAGTCACTACATCCTGTAGTCCTCTTTGCACAGATCAACATATTTGTTCAGTAAACAAGTTCTTGACTGATGGTATTCACCTCCTGTGTACCTCACACTGATATAATCCGAATGGAAAAATCTTTGGCAGTGTGTATATTCCTCATGTTGGATTCATCTGTGGTTGATGGCTTCGCTCCGGAGAAACTGCTCTGATGTCCTCCATACTGTGGCACCAAACCAGGCCCCATTGCTGAGCTTTGGAACAGGCCTGGGTTAATAGTTTGACAGGGGGACAGAGGAGGTCCAAGGTATTCAGGTTCACCACGAATCTGTGAGGATTCTGGGTTTCGGGGTAAGAGAGGCTGGTTGTAGTCATAGCCAGGAAGAACAGAAAGCAGAGGAGTGGGGCCATATGTGCAGGCAGGACTACAGGCATACTGCTGATGACATCTGTGGAAGAAAAAGACAGAAAGTGGTTTCGTCAACTTTTCTGCTTTAAGTTTTTGTTTTTTTCTCTCTCGTTTTGACCGTTAAAGCAGTTCAGCCCACAGCTTACCTGCAGGGTGGCATACTGTCACACATGGCTGGGTTACCAGTGTTCCACAATGAAAACACCTGGTCTTGGGTGTTGTTGTTGTTGTTGTTCCTGCCTTTATGGCCGTAGCGAGACCTGTGTTCCTCCTGATGTTGGGCCTGCTCCTCCCACTGCCACATATCAGACTCCCTGTTAGAAAAATACATTTATACCTGCACGTCAGTATTTCAGTTTGTAAATGCATCACAGGAAACTGACTAATAACTCACTTATTTGTTCTCTTCCATTCTTTGCTTTCAGTAATGGAAAGTAACATTTAAAGTGTTACTAAATACAACTTTGAGGTACTAGACTTGGCCAACTCATACTCAGAGAGGGGTTATGTTGCAGTTTTTATTACACTACATTTATTTGACAGCTAAAGTTATTAGGTACTTTACAGAATTTGTAAACTTTCAGTATAATTTATTGATAATACTTGTACAAATACTTGTGTGGACTTTTTTTGACCTCCAGTTGCTATGGAGCTGTTTTTCTGTAAGTGAGTCCCTGCTCTGATTGTCTCATGCCCAAGGATGCACATGCAGGCAAGCAGGTGACAAGGATCACAGTCCTGGCAATTGTTTCACACTATTCCACTGATCCACAGGTAGCGGAAACACCCCATGACATGCAGCAATGTGCCAGCAAAGGCAGGGAAGAAGCAGACAGCAAGCCAGTAAACATGGATGTAAACAATGCTGGTATTCAAATACTTAAAGCTGCTACAAGAAGTTATAACTGGCTATGAAACAGACTCAGTTGAATACTGATGTCAAACAAGACCATCAGTGAGAAAATTGGCTAACTCTGTGTAGTTATACTCATTGTCTGTCCCCAGGTCCAATTCCCAGAAGAAACGATTTACAGCATACAGAACAGAAGAACCAATTTTAGCATTTTCCCATGAAAGTTTTGCAGTGAATAGTACGTAAGTTAACAGGAAGCAGAATTTGATTTTTGACATTTACATCTGTGATAATGGCTGATACTGGGGCAAGATCAGCATAGATTAAAGAAAAGAACTGATGAAGAACAAAAACAAAAGCTAAAAGTGACAGTGATAGAGCATGGGAAAAAACTTGAATCCGCTTTGGTCTGTCACTTGACAGATGGAGAGAAATGCAGGATTTGAAAGGATTCGAAACTGATCCTTAATTGGCTCTCTTTCTCCTAGACAGGTCTGTGTATCTCTGTTTAGGAAATATTTTGCAAGATGTGGTTTTACATCAATATATGAATTAAACAGATGTGTCCAAAAAACAAAAATGGAATTAACAATAAGTTGCATCTTTCTTTTACTCACTTCCAAAACAAACGTATGTGCTAGCCAAATCAACTTTACAACTTTACAGCACGAGGCGGTGGTGCCCGTGGGAAATGCAGTCCTCATGCAGCTCATTCGCCACAAAGAAATGTTGGCATTCTATGTTTCTGCAAATGGAACCACGGATACGTTACATTTGGATGTTTCATACGTATCATATTAATGTTTCTAAAGTGAATAAGTTCGGATTACATATATATGAGCCGACTTCATCATCTGAACTTGGAGGGGTGGATAGTGTGACAAACACTGAGATGAGAAGGCTGCCAAGTCACAGATGACTGCAGACCACTATTGGAGACCAATAAACCAATCGTTACAGATTAGCATTTCCAGTCGTGATCGTGTGGGTATTTTAAGCCGAAACATTAACTTTAGTACCTAAACATAACCACGTCAACCACAGTATTATTGAAATGTAAAGTTTCAGCTTCTATGCCATATAACATGCAAATTACATATCCGTGTTTACTGAAATGTACATTGGCAGCATTTATTCTAGCAATTGGGTTGCTTAATTTCAGGAACACCATCACTTTTGTCAGAATGGGGCACCCAAATCAACACAAAATTAAAGTTTCTTGTGTTTATTTTTTTTTATAAAGAATCAGTTTGCAAATGTGTTTTTGAGAAAGGAAATCCTTTCAATGCATTTTTTAGAGGCTTCAAGATGCACACAATGCATTTTGGTGAGTAACTGTTAACATAACTTTTATTTCTCTGCGGAGCACCTTTAATAATGACTGTTACTTGTAAGAGACTACGTTTACATTGTGGTACTGGTACATTACGTCACCTCTCATGTTTTTTCCTTTTGTCCTCTTTGATGCAGTCTAGCAAACAGCAGGTGATGAAGGCCACGGACATGAAGAAGATTATGGCCGTGCTTACAATGGATGCCAGCACAGCCACACGGAAACCATAGTCCTCTAGGGGGGACAGAGCTGGAGTGTGAGAAAAGAAGAGTGGACAGATTTTATTGACTTTGTTTCCATGTCAAGGACTCAATATATTAGACAACTCCATTCATCACGCTGCAAAATCTCTGAACAACAAATCCTTATCAGACTCAGGTACCACAAAAAGCACTGCAACATAGACTGCCATATCACAAGTCTTTCATTATCATTTAACCCGAAGAGGCTGGCTGAAATAAAGTCACTTTACACGCCAGCTCATCCCGGAAAGGACAATAAAGCATGAATTCCATTTTTAATTTCTTTCACTTTCACATCAGACAGCTTCTTCTCTCCCATGATGACTGATCCTGAAACATAATTAAGATCCTGCTCTCACTGTTTCCACTCGCTCATCAAAAGAGCGGCTAACTGTGCACCTGCTTGAAATTATTCCTCCCTGCCTCCATTAGCATTAATATTCTCCTTTAATGAGCTTTTTCCCCAAGCAAGAAATTATTTTCTCTCCAATGTGTCCTCACATAATTCAGAAGAATTAATTATTGCAAAGCCAAATCACACCTTAAGTGTCTGCATGTAACATTGCCCATAGCCACTATGCCTGTCCCATAATGTTTAATATAGATCCCATCTCTTCAGAATAATGAGGAGAATGACAGTTCAGGGGGAGTTTTGCAGCCGCTGCAATTCTCTCAGTAAAAGCATATTTTATTCACACACACAAATTTTGGTTATAAAGTCTATGAATAATAAAGTAACTTACACCTGACTGCAAGCGGGCATATACACTACAATAAGTGACATTCTCTCTGTATTAACTGTCATATTTCTACTTACGTTTACAGTAGGTCTCCCCCTCCCAGTGGGTGCTGTTGGGGCCCATGACGCAAGTCAGCTCACCTCCAATCAGTTTGTGTTTGGCTGGGCACTGCAGGGAAATGACTGTACCCACAGTTGTGCCATTGCCCTGGATGATCCTCTGGGTGCCCAGGGCTGGCAGGGGCATGGGTGTGCACTGAGCCTGACCTAAAACAAAGGGTCAAAGATACCATTATGATGAATCAGATTGTGTGCATCCAAAAACAGTGTCTGTGATTGAATTATGCTGCAGATTTTAGATGTGCATAAATCATCAAAAGTTCAGCTAAAGTTTGAATACATGTTTAATTCATGTTTTTTCAAAAGAAATTTGTTTTTGCAGAGATGATCAGACAAACTCAGAAATTCAAAAGTAGCACAACAGCAGTTCAGGGTGAACAACAGAGAAGAATGGAGCACTGCAGATGAGATTCAAAGTGAGGATGAGGACAATCACTCCGCAGCTATCAGTGCTGAACCCTGTAGGGCTGCACAACACTGCGTGACAAAACACTGGCCCCCCTGTAACAGCCTGGTGCTGCGCTGCATCGAAGTCTAACAGTATCGAAGCAGGAAATTTGATAAATCATTAAACAAAAGGCCTGCGAGGCTGGTGGAAACACATGGGCCATCTGGAGCCATGCTAAACAACCGGTTATCATACAGCAAAATGCTCAGCATATTACAAGAGGGGAGGTCTCTCACTGTGCATGCCAGCAGTCTGTCACGGAGAACCTACAACATAAGAGTATCACTTCATCATGACACAAGCTGTTGGAATGCGAATAAACAGAGTGACATCAGTTCAGTGTTTTCCAATAGGACTGGGAAGGATAATTTGATCAGGGCCCAGGCCAGTCATAACAAGCCTGTTTACTGAGGGAAACTCTGGTTTTCACTAAAAAAGTATGGACTTGTGACATTGGAAATATTTTGGATTGTTCCTTTTTGTAACTATTAAACTGAAGGAAAACATCTCAGAATTTAAGAGAGGCTGTGTGCACTTCTGGGAGAAACATGTGGTGCACTTTTATCACCACAAGGGGCGTCAAGTCACATCAAAAGTTCAAGGTTTCATTCACATATAGACAGACAGAAAGACAGACAGAAAGAGATGAGGTACAGTGAAGTATATGCACATTTTCTTTTAAAATAATCACACCCGCTTCTGATCAGATGTCACAATGACACACTAGGTCAGACTCAACTAAATACTCCCTGAAGGCTATTAGCATAAGCTCACAATATTCAAGTTTATGTAACACAAGGACGCACTTCATTGCCGATAAATGGAGAGCATCAGTTTTATGTAACGTGTGTCTGTGCGCGCGTGCGTGTGAGATGCGCAGCTGTGCATCTGCACGAGGAGTGTCTGATGTTAAAGCCACCAGAGACACCTCCCCTTTTCACTTCCTCTTCATTTAGAATATAAATAAATTATGAGAATGGGAAGAAAGATGTGAAGTTTATTTAATTTCCCTAAACAATCCTTGTTGTATGATATAAAATGTATTATTAATGCAAATTATATTGCTCAGAAATGACCAAACACCCATTAAGAAAATATAAAATTCTGCAACTACCTCACATTATATACATTGACTATTAATCCTAGAACAATAATTAGGAAATTAGAAATAGTGCTATCACAGCAAGTATTGTAAGTCCCTATTGTATAAGAGGAGGTACAGCAGCACCAATACACATCATATCTCTATCATTTGTAGCGAGTTTTAGGGATTCATGTTTAAATAAGACACACAACTTGTAGATGACCTTCTCATATGTTTACGTAAAACCCTAAAATTCAGACCATTGTATTGATAAAAGAACTGGAGTAAGTGCGTAAAACAAATCGTCCCACACACATCCCACACGCTCAACTCGAGTATGAATTAGACACCATTTCTGTTTCATCAGCCTTACCTGACTTATTCCGGTCATCACTGTTTGTAAAATCAGTCCTGGACACATCTGCTATTGAAGCTGTTGCGGCTGACATGGTGGTGACAGACAGACGCCCCCTCCAAGTCCGCTCTTTGGATGTGCGTAAAGACTGCGCAACGGTGCTCCTCTGTGCCCGGTTTTGGGTAAACAAGTCGGGATTCCGTGGAGCTGGAGTCGTGCGTGAGCTTCTCTACGCGATTTTATTCGTCCGTCTACCTTCCAGTGAACAGTTTGTCATGCACACAGAGTCCTCCCACAATGCTCTTTCGCCGCAACATTAACGTATTCTAATGCACCGGGTTGGGACTGCGCGCTGTGGCTGCTGTCGCGCTAACGGATAAGCGCCGCTAGGAAAGATGAAGTGATCGGCCGACAACTTGTCGACCGAGGAAAAAATGACTCTGAGGATTACACCAGGTCAGGTCAAGCTGGTTGTCAGAGCTGCGCTCGACGAGCGACTACAGCAGCAATAAACCCGCTCATTGGGGGCAGGATGTAGCACCGCTCCTCTGTTTGAGTCAGGATGTGGTGATTTTGACACGGTTGAACATGTGATACAAAAACTGTGGCCGGAATATGGGGCCATCAAGAGATTCTGTTTGCCTCTGCACAGAGTTCTGACACCAGTATTCACATTCGCACAACTAGTATTTGCACACACAAATCAGGTTTGAGGGTTTTAGATAGCAAGTTCCAAGTCAGACAGCTGAATTTAAAGAGATGTGTGGCTTGATTATGTTCAAAATGGCTTTTACAGCAATTCTACAGAACACCATCACTGAGGAGTTTATAAACTGATGCTCACCATCAGCTTTAAAGTAGATACAAGATGTTCAATTAGGCTAAATAACGTTGGAAGTAGTGCCAAATACATCAAGGCAAAAAGTCAGACTGACAATGCAATGTCATGTAAGAGTCTTATAAAAACCGTGAGAGGCAAGGATGTAGGTTTCATTTCAAAATTAGGTCAGACAAATATGAAATGGGGGTTTGGAGGTCCTTTGGCAGAAAGTCTTTCGCATCAAACTTAATTTCTTTCTTTTTGGTTAATTTTTATGCACCAGTTTATTCAGTTTTGGCACCAATTTATAGTATAAATGCATGCGGAAAACTCTGAGGCTGAAAAATGAAGCCAACACCAAAAACTGCAGTTCCCCTTAAACCTAAAATGTTAAAATGCCCAACTCTTTTTTTATGACTCACCAATTTACATTTTATTAGGACCCAAAGTTATGCATATTTAAGGGCATGGCAGCTTGAGTGACAGGTTATCTGTGAGGCGTTGCTACACTCTATAGCCCGTGTTACACTGCCTCTTCAAGGTGGGAATTTCATGCCGTTATTCCTGCTTGCTGTTCTGTAATAAAGGTACCATCATGGAATGAGGACAGAGTTTCTCACCTATAAGTCAGCATCAGAGGTTATAACAGCGCCGAACTGATGTCTGAATAAATGGGAAAGCCGGCAGGACGGGATAATTAGTGGCACAGGTATTGTTTTGATGACATGTTATGCATGCAACCTACCATGGGAGACTGAAAATGTAGTTGACAGCAGTTAGCTGCTAATTAAAAGAAGAAGAACAGCAATGGAAAATTTCTGCAAATTGGGAAAAGCTGAAATGAGGGAGCTCTTTACCCTCTGAGCAGAGGACAGGATCAGCAGCCATATAACAGGGTCGGTAAATGATTGTCGTTGCCATGTTATGCCATTGTTATTGTTTATAAAGAGCTGCTGATGCCTATATGCAACACTAGAGGCCGGCGCTTTTGCGTTACATGCAAAGGCAGCATGAAGAAGGGATTACATAACAGCCCGACAGCGTGATCTTTATGTAAAAAGAGCTTATGAGTCCGTTCCACTCCTCGCTCCAGCCTCTCATGTCAATATGGTCATTTCTGGCTCCAAAAAAACAAGATGGCGATGGCCGAAATGTTGAATTCATGGCTTTAAAACAGCAGTCGACAAACCATTAGGTGATGTCACAGTGGCTATGTCCATTATTTATAGTCTATGTGTAAATGTCTCAGAGTTTGTCAAAGTAAAAGTCCTGACTGTGTGTATTGTGTAGGACTAATACGCATGTCCTGCTTACACCCCGAAACCTGCAGCTATGATGTGGAAATACATCTGACTGCATAATGTCAAAACTTTTGTTTCCCTGTAAGGAGCCACACTTCTAAATGTTACCATACATCTGTCTGATAACAAGTCAGACAGTTTTTTTCACTTCCCTGTTTGTGCGCCTCACTCTGTCACAGTTCGGTTAGACATGTGGTGAAGGTGGCGACTGGTGGCCTGGATGATGAGGCTGTTTTACTGGCAGGTTTCTCAGAAGAAGTAACCATGGGTGGTTGCTACATGGAAGTAATGATGATGATAAACCACTATAAATGGAGCAAAAGTGATTTTAATGAAGTAAAGAATACTTATCCGTTTTCTGTACTTTAACAGAGAGAAAAGTCTACACACACACACACACACACACACACACACACACACACACACACACACACACACACGATATGAAGGTTCCTGTTTCCACTTGGCATTCTGATCTGAAAGCAGCGCTTTTCTCTTGTTCAAACTGCACGTCGGCCGGCCTGATGTCATTGAGAATTCTGGGCATGCATGAGACTGTTTCTGCTGTGGGTGATAAGTGTCTCCACAGGCGCAGCCCTGTTCACCTGAGCAAACCCCCACACACCACCTCAGACACACTGGGAGCCTCTGTTCAGACAGCAGTTTGCCTCATCATTCATGAATATATTAGCATAACTGATTAAAAGTGTTCGTACTTGAGACTTAAGGACTATGTAAATGTAAAATATGCTGCTTATTGTCCCCTCTGTGTTATGAAGCAACACTGCTCTTTTAGATACATTAACTTATCAGGTTAGGAAGTAGAGGTATGTGTTTTGGTTGCCTGTAAAAACGTTAATTGTTTCCACTGATCTCTTCATCAGTCTGTTGGCGTGAAACAAGTCTCCTTACATTTCTAAATTCGTGCATCTCTGGAGGAGAGGCTTGAGTTCAGCTCTCAGTGCTCATGGATAGTTTTAAAAGCAAGCCAAATCGCTTAAAGGGACACATCACCCCAAATCAATATGTTTTTATTTTAAGTTGCAGATATTGGCCTTAGAGATGTGTGTCAAATTACACTTTTACATGCATTGCATCTATCCAAAAACCACTTCTCTTTTCCCAGGGAAATGTACAGTTTCTGTTCATGAAATGCATACAGTCTTTGTCAAAATATACTTAGAACGCAGGCAAAAGTCTTAGTTTAGACAGCATGAGCATGTGGTTAGGTCTAGAAAAAACCCCACAATGGTTTGCCTGAAATAAGTACAGTTGTTACTAATGTCACAAAAGGTCACATGACATATATGTCACGATGCTACACATACTAGCTGACTATGTTATTATTGAAATAATTCAATAGACTTTTTGTTTCACATGAGACACAAACAGCGATCTCCAAGGTTAAAGTCAGGAGTTTGTTTGACCCATTCATCCTCACTCACGCCTGTGCTGTGTGACCTTATTTGCTCTTAATACTTTGGTAGTTGTCTGCAGTGCCGCCCGGTGCAAATCATACTACTACCAAGACAGCCTCTGTGTGTTGGTGTCTGCTGCTGAGGGACACTGACCAAGCGTCTGTATTTGATGAGTCAGGAGTGAGACCGGGCTCCAATGTCTCTTTCCAGAAATCATGACCCAGTTACTCAAAATTATCCAAAGAACTTGATGTAAGCAGTTTCATGTAGGAACTATGTTTCTACTTAATGACATGTCTTCTGTATTGGATAACTGCGTCACCGCACAGAAGAAAATGTGCATCTATTACTTGCTCATCTTGTGCTAATGAGCAAACTTTATTACAGCTCAGCTGAGGAGGATGCCATTAATGTTTACAGCCTGCACTGTCACGAGCACGGGTCTTTGTGCATGAGTAAATGCACGCCTCCTTCTGTGCAGTGATACGGTTAGTGGGTGTAGTATCTGTAACCAGGTAATGATTTCTAAAAAGAGACATTGCTGTTGAGTTTTTAAAATGTTTTTTTTTGGCGCATTGAGCGCACAAGCCGAGTGCCATCTAGTTCAACTATATTGGAGGGACGGCAGATATCTCTATGGCTGATATCTCCAACACACGGAAACTCACACCAGAACAATCTAGATTGATAAATAGCACAACAGGTGAGAGAGGACCAACCTGTATTTTTGATTTGGGGGTGAACTGCCCCTTTAAATAAACTTAAAGCGTTATCTATACCATTTTTTAATCCAGGAATTCAGTGTTTGGATATTTTACATCAGTTTAAGAGGAAAGAGAAGACAAAGGAAGAGACATTGTGGAAGAGGACATTTTGAGGAATTAGTCTGCTTAAATTGTTCAAGTTTTCTCTTCTGATTTAGAGACGGTTGCTACAGCAACAGGTAATGTGTTCTGGCATAGTCTCGGTGGGTACAGTTCGGACTCTCAGTGCCTTCCACTTTATTCTCTGCCTAGGCTTGTGTACTCTGTGCTCTGCACAGTCTAACAGACAACCAAGAGGCTTGCTAATAGCCCGGGACAGTCAATGATGCCCCTTTGACCATATTAAAAAGGGCTGTTGAGAATTTTGTTGACCAAAAAACAAATGGAAAGAAGCAGAAATAGAGATTGAAACATCCACTGGAGCAAAAAGCAGATGCTCTCTGGCCATTGCTGTTTTATTATTAACCTGATCTGACAGGAGAGAAAGAGAAAAGGTGAGAGTGGTCAGCTCCACTTGTCCGCACTGCCCCTGACACAGTGTGACACAGTGGCTCTGCTGGGTGGGGAGCCACTCCATCACACAGGTAATTAAGTAGAGCAGGAGGGGCACCATCTCACACTGCTGCTCGAAACAGGCCGCATATGGCTGGAGGTCTGGGTGGAGGACACTGAAGGTGCCCTCTCCAAAGTTTCCTTGGTTTAGTGATAAAACAAACATCCAGTGAGATGTTAATTGCTTGACTACATTGCAGCATCCATATGGGAATTACTACATTCAAAGGTTTCTTCTACAGAGGGGATGGAGAGCTTTGTTGAGTGGGTTACTATAAGTATGAGTCATTATAAACCTGCAAAACAAGCTTCAACTGAAACACAAGGTTTCCCTAAAAAAGCACATTCCTTCAGACTACAATACTTCCCAGGAACCATTTAATGTTAATGCCAGAGTCTCATTAAGGATGAATCATCTCTGTAGGCCACCGCTGAGAAATGCATATTGCCGAAAACCCTTGTTAAATAGAGACTACTTCCAAAATGATGCTCACATTCTCTCTCATGCACAAACACACCTGGTGATCTGTCCATAACATCATTAACGCTCCTTTCTCTGTCTCCTGTGTCTGTAATCTCTGAACAAATCACTTTCTCAAGCTGGATTGTGGCCACCAGCGACCGCACCGCTTCATAAATCTGCACCTCCATACACACTTGCTGGGGGAGAGCGAGAAATAGAAGAGAACTGAGATGGGAAACGGGTGGCAGGTAAGAAGAATAGGACTTTAGGAGGAAACTGAGTTGATTAAGCATTTCTTTGCCACAGTGCTACCTCAGACGTGCACAGCTTGCAAGGCATGGGTTACAGATGAACAGCGTTTCACAGACACCACAGAAAATAAGGGACTGTATTACTGTGGTGGTGCTGGGAGGAGAAATTGAGACTGTTGGGCATACTTTTTCAGTCACGGATCTGTTTAGTAAGAAAGGTTAAATAACAACCCATAAGCTTATATGATACAAAACTTCCTCTCCAGCATGTTCACCATCTTAAGTTTCAGATGTTAGCATACAAGTATGTTTGTATTTGTCTTTTTGCTGAACACACACACACACACACACACACACACACACACACACACACACACACACACACAAGAAAACACACTGCAAATATACTTTTTTCAGAGAGAAGGACAAATCTATTTCAGCCAGGAAAACTGATGTTCATTCACTCCAGCTACTGATCTTGTAAGCATACCTTGTATGTACATATGCTCTCAAAGACAATGCCGGTCTGCTCCTTTCTACAATGCTCAAAGCGCTAAGGATGCTTAGACATGCATTCGAGAGGACCTGGGGTTTAAACTGCTGATTGTCTGATTAATGGACGACCTGTTTTACCTCCGGAGCCACAACTGCCCCAGTTTAACCACTCAACATGCACAATGACAAAGCTAACATGCTGACATTGACAGTGGTAACCTGTTCAGAATAACAATGCTTACATGCTCACAATGAAGCTAACAAATTTCATGTCAGTCCATCCAACATCTTTCACTCAAAATCCCAAATGTCAACAATTTGATGGAACATGAAAAAAAAGTAGGAGCATCACCAAAGTCAAAAAGAGTCATCATCTGGGAAAATTTAACATCTGTATTGAAATTAATGGAATTTCTTCAAATAGTTGTTGAGATATTTTAATCTAAAGTATCTATAATATTATAAATATTGTAAATAATCCATTATGTTATTGACCACTGGGTAGAAATTCTCATTTTTGACACCGTTCATCAGGATCTAAGAGTGACTAGTCGGCTGTTATATCACATTGCTGCAATACTTCCAGCTAAATACATGCTTCGACAGCCCCCCACTCAGAAGCTCAGATCCTTTCACCATTCCAGTCACCAGAGAGGAAGAGAAATAGGCAAAGGGGGAAAAAGATGCATTAGCAAAGAGGTAGAAAGTGAAGAAAGGCACGGAGCTCACAGATACGGCAACAGTTTCATTGTGTCACAGCTACCCTGCTGGTTCCTTAAGTGCCCGAACATCCATGTGTGCCAAGCAGTGTTAATATGACTGGTGCAACTGGGGACAGGTCCTGCTGAGGTATTGACAGAGAGCTAACAGCGGGGCGGCCCAACGGGGCTGAAGACAACAAATGAAAGATGAGAGAGTCTGGAGGGAGGGAGGAATGGATGGATCGAAAGAAAACAGAAGAAAAAGGAAAGTGATAAGGTAGCTCGATTTGAACATAGAAGGTGGGGACAGGGACTCCAGCCTGTTTCTCCAAACTGGGGGGATGCTGACTGACATCTACTGTAGCCCATGGGACCCATACAAGCCCCCACAGAAATCTGATCACTTTTCTAGAATTTTGCAAAGAAGTGACACACCCGAAAATGAAAAGACAAGGCACTGTTTGATGACAAAGAAAATAGAAATCTGCTTGGGCTGTCATGGTCTGGTGGCTTAACTGAGGAGTTCTTCCCTTTTCTGTTTCTCTGTGCATTCATCTTCCTCCACTCACAGGATCAAATCTAAAAGGCCCACCTTATCATTTAGGACATTTGAAGAGCAAGGCCTTGGCAAACAGTACGTAATGCACACACAGATTTCTTAACATTGTCTCTGGGTCCAGTAAAGCTTTAACTGAAACCTCTCCATACAGAGTGTCCTCTCCAGGCTGAGTAATTGCTCCAATGAGTGACTGGGTGCAGCTCTATAACAAACATTTTTTTCTTAGATAAACAGAGCCTTTCTAGGTTATATTTGTGCATGTGCACATTGTGATTTTGTTTAGCTGCATCTCACTCCATTTTTATTTATTTATGTGTTACTGCCAAATGACTCATCCCGAAATGATTGCTGTTATTCCAAAATGAGTACTTGTTTCTTTCAGCACTTGTTTCTTTCAGTGAGCTCCACGTCATCTCACAATACTCCACGTGCGCTGATGAGATGTTAGATGTTCTATATAATAAGATATTCAGGTCTAGTGTTTTACAATCATTTGTTCAATGGTCCAGAGTAGACAGTGTTCAGTTACGGATGGCGTTTTCGTCATCAGATGAGCTCATTTAGGCTGTGGCATAATTTAATTTAATGCAAGTGTGCGCAAGTTCACACACATTTACATATCTGTCAAAATAAAGGCAGGTGTGAAACTTTAAGGAATGAATAAGGCATGAAGTTTAGTTAGGAATTAATTTAGAAATACTCTGTTGTTCCATGAAAGAGCTGCTTTTTCTGTGGGAGGGTGTAACTAGAAGAGTTTGGGGAAAGCTAATGAAACCACAGATAATATAGTGCTTCTGAGGCAGTTCACTTAAATAGACCTCAAATCATCATCATCAAATCAAGCTTAACAATTTCTAATTAGCATATAATGATAGAATGACCAACCCTCTTCAGAGCCTGTGAGGCTGAATTAGATTTTTTTTAATTCCCATCTCCACTCAGGCTGTAACTGAGACAAAGATGTGAATGATGTTGTCTGTGGTGATTTATTGTCACTATTACAGCAATTTATCATCATCTAGTAAATCTCTATCATGTACCTTTACATTCTGTAATTAAATGTAGGACATTTCCCTGAGGGCGTCCGGTGTATTTGTGTTTCAGGAATGAAGCTGAGTGTGATGTGCTCAGAACCTGCCAACAACAAAAGTTATGGAACTTGAGTTTGTTAAACATATAACTTCCAGAAAGTAATTTTGTTTGGCAAGTTGTGAAAAAAAAAAACTTGTTGTGACTCACCAGTGAAAATTGGGGGGGTGGGGTGTATAAAGGTATAAAGTAAAGTAGTCATGTATAAAGTACAAAAGTACAAGACTTGAAAATGGCAGGAAACAGTCGCAACCACTTCCTTTGCGAGAATGGAGAAGTGATAACTTGCTTCAATACGGAATGCAAACGAAAGGTTTTAGCATTTGCGTGTGGGTGTTGCTGCAGACATGATGGCAAATGGCAGCATGATGCAACACGTGTGTGTATGTGTGACCCTTGGTTCTCTAATGCATCATGTTTTTCACTATGGGGGTGAAAGGTCTGAGTGGAAAAGAAACCCAAACAAAAGTACCAAAATAAGATTGGTGGATGGCTGAAAATAAGAGAGATTTGCTATTTTATCCATACTAGTGGTTATACAGAAATTTAAAGTTTGGCCTGAAGGTGATGCCAAAGTGAGGGTCTGTCGGTAACTTAAATCTATCACACGTAAAGTGGCTGTTATAGGACTTCTCAGATTCAGCCTGCAAGGCTCAGTTGTACAGCCAGACCTCATTTACCATTGTCCTGCTTTTGATCCAAGTGTGAGTTAAATATATGTAATGAAGAAAATGCTAGTAATTGGAATTCAAGATTTTGTAAATGATGACCAAGGTTAAAAAATAACTTTTTCATATTTTGTAAATTATCTTGCTGCCCCTAACATTTACCTTGTGAAACCCTGGGGGGTCAGGATCCCCCACTGCCCTGGGCCAAAGCTGTGCTTTGAGCTGAATGTTAACACACTATTGTTGCATGCCAACAGCTACTCTTAGCATTAATCTCCGAGTGCAGCTGAGGTTAATGGGTATTCACTTGTAGTTTCAGTGGTGTTGTTGTCACTACATAAAAAGTTTGTGTAACACCAAAGTTCTTATGAATTATCCTCAAATGACCAAGAATTTCTGCAGCAAATTTCACGGCAATCCATCAATGGCTGCCGTGAAAGTGTTGGACTGACAGGTCGGTCAAACAACATCACTATCCAAAGATACTGTTTGTGTTGCTAAAACGACAGTTTAATAGGAATAAGAGAAAAGAAGAGAAATACTGCTGCTGTATGTTAAAGGTAGATGGTAATTTGTTCTTCCTCAAATAGGTAGGTCAGCACTGTGGTGTATACAGAGATTTGGGAATTCAAAATGCAAATGTTTCTGGGCCACACGGATGCATATACACACACACACACACACACACACACACACACACACACACACACACACACACACACACACACACACACACACACACACACTCAAACAGCTGGTAAGAGGCTTACGCTCCAGTGGCACACGACAGCTTTCCCATTAAAACCATTCCCCTCAGCTGTTGTGGGAGAAAAACGAGCCTCACAGAATCGTGACCACAACCTCAAACCCTGAACAAGTATAATCATTTAAGATGTTCTGCTTTGCTTTCACCTACAACTGTTGGCTGATACATCTGTGGCGACAATAATGGCTCCGTTCAACCAACCTTGCATTTTGTGCTCATTCAAAGAGGTTTGCGCCCTTGATGAATAGAGCCATTAAGGGAAGCCTTGAGGCCTCTGATGGAGGTCAGTTCGACATGTTAGGGTTCCACTGCAACCTTGGTTGAATCAACTGTTAACTGGCAAAAAGAATTGAAAGAAAGAAACAGAGGTACGAAAGAAGTCAAACTTCGTGCCTCAAACTCAGGTTGTTAGCCAACTAAATCTTCAATTCTACTGTTGAGAAAAACAGCTGCTCAGATATGTTTTCAAAGAGGAAAAAGTCAAAGATTAGTTGGAAAGAAAAACAACAAGACAGAGAGTTGAGCTTTCTCAGAGAGGACTCTGGAGAGATGATGAAAGCTTATCTCAGCATGGTCTCCGTCCTGCAGTAGACACAGTACCCACCCTGCTCCGCTCTGTTCTGGATGTACAGCATGTAAAATGACAGAAGGAGGCAGTCAGCAGTTTGCTCTCTATCTCTGCACCACAGCTCACAGCCCTACAGAGACGCCAGCCTTCCAATTCATCATTTTGACACAAAGTGTTGATTCGCTAAATAAAGAAGTTACGGTTCACGCCGCCTATCAATAGCTGTCCTCTCTCCTTTTTGCTTTAAATGTACATCAATACTTTAATGTCCAGAAAAACTGCAAAAACAAGCAGGATGACAGAAAAGTAGAGACAAAACAAAGGGAGGGAGGCAGAAATTGAATTAAATCAAGATGTAGAAAAATGGACTTGCTGCACCCTTTCCACATCTACTTTTACACACACACACATACATACTCACACACTCACACACAGATATCTGAGAGTTGAAATCAGCCTTAATTCAACTAGCCAACCCTGACAGTAAATCAGATTTTCCCATAATGCATATTTCTATTCTCTTTTTTTTGTCTTGGCTGCATAAATAAATTAATTTATACAAGTGTGAAGTATTAAAGCACTATGCACCCTGATATACAGACAAGCTTAGTTGATTCATATTGTTTTAAACAGCACATTTCTTACTATGAAACTAATCACAAGCAGCAGACATACAGCTGCACTGTAAAATCTGATAGTTTGATTTTACTTAAAAAAAACTAGGAAAACCATGACCTTGGAAATGTAAGTAAATATAGCCCACCTATTAGTCTTAATTTATATTGACTATAACTAATTGTGAGGTCTACTTAAATTCAGTTATATTTACTCAAATGTAGTCATGTTTACCTAATTTTGTGAAATCATTGCAACTTAAAAATGACAAGTTTAACTGAATCATTCTTTCTATTTTTTAGCAATTACAGTACAGCAAGTTTAGTGAGCTATTTATCTGTATTCTCATACTTTTATTTTATTATTAATTAGTATTTTTTTTAAAACATGTTAAGTAAACAAACCTTGTAGATCTCCTAACTTCATCATTGGAAAAGTCCACTTTGTGATGATCATGATAAGTCAGACTAACTTGGTTTACTGAAGTTGCAAACACTTAGATAGAACAGGGTTGTCATTTTTAAATTGCAGCAACTTCTCAAAGTAAGTAGGTCTATATGGAGCTAGATTTTAAGTAAAGCTAACAAGTAGATATAACGTAAACATCAATTAAGATGAATACTTAAACTTACTTTCTTTTTCAAGGCAATCCAAGATTCCAAGATTATTTTAAGTAAGATCAACATGTCAGATTTTACAGTGTGTTGTTCTCTGGAAACATTATCTTCTCATTCAGATTGAAACAATAATGAGATGACCATAAAGTGCTCTGCCTGCTTTGCTTTCCATGTTGAGAAGCTTGTTATGAGTCATCACAGTTCAGGGAGTTTCAGTGCAGCTCTCATGTTCTCATGGTGACAGCTCAGCTGCTGCACACAACAGGCAATGTGTTTTTAAGGGAAAAAGTTGCTGTGTTATCGACCTCATGTCTATGCAGACTTTTGTTCTCATGGTTGCTATAGATATTGTTTAGCAGTTTGAATCCATATCAAAGGACTCACAAAACACACACTCACACGCCAGCAAGAAAACTGAGCCAAAGCAACTGCAGCTGACAAGAGTTGAGCATGAAAAACAGTAAACAGGGAGGTGGAAAGGCCCAAATTTATACTGAAAAAACTATTTTTCATCCATTTTTCATTATTCATGCTCGCAGCATGGCTCTAGGGAAAGAATTGTCTGTCTGCTTGTTGGTCCACTACTTTGGTCCACACTGAAATATTTTAGGAACTATTGGATTAAGGCAATATATATCTATATTATATTGATATTGTGATCGGTGACTAGATATTGTTGTTTTTTTGGTATGGCCTTCTACTATTACAGAGCAAATTTCAAAGAGAGACTAATAGAATATACTTGATATGGAAGTGAATTGAAAAAGAGAAGTGAATGTGAACTAAAACTACAGTATGGTAACCCTAGATGACACGTACTGCTATACATGCGCACTGAAATTCATTTGCAGAAATACAGTAACGCCACATGGTCATTAATCCTCTTATATCCCATCAGCATATTTAGTCAAATATCTGCTGGCGTTATTTCATATGCTGTTTTGTGTGGGATATCAATACAAGATCAGTTGCTAGAGTGAATGAACATCAGTTCATGCCTGTCTGAGATTAATTTTCCCTCCCTGTTGAAGAAAGAACAGCTGCAGTGTGTGCGTTTCACAAAACAACAAACATATTTGAAGACAGAAACTCAACACACGCAAGATCTTGTTGGACAGCGTGGTACTGAATGAATCACAATGTCTGTTTATTGATGATATGCTCGACTGCTTTTCCACTGTGCACAATCCATGTTTAAAAACACTGCTGCTCACTTACAGTACGACAAGAATGAATTCTGGAGCATAAAAAGAGGGACAGGGGGCAAGATTTCAGAGCACGGTACATAAATATGAGTGAGTTTACATGCACAAAGAGATCCAATGACAAGTTTTTTTTTGCTACTTTTGCTTAAAGGCTGGTGGCTGATACAGGAGCAGGGTACGAGGGGCAAGGCAGAACAGTTTTACAGTACAGTACTTGGTTTCCATCACATCACCAAAGGGAGAGAAGCAGGCAGACGGTTGCTATGCAAGGAGAGAAGTATATGGAAATGATTTATTAGGTACAAGTAGAGATATTGAGGGACTGAACCTGCAGCACGACGTCAGAATCGAGGCCACTTGATCTCATTCTGGCTGTGTACTCGCATCTGCATGAGTCATAATCATGACAGAGTGGAAATGAGGTGGATAAGATTAGAGAGTCCAAAGACAATGACAGGAGGGAGCTGCTACCTTTATAGATGAGAAAAGTGTTAAAGAGAGGGTCTGTAAGATGGAAGCGGACAGTGGGAGCATCAGGTGGCCAGCCACAAGCGTACACATCTGTGTCTTAAGTTAAAATGTCTTATTTTTTTCTTTGTTTCCTTACATCGCACTATAGTATACATACTGTACAATACCCACTGAACTGCCACTGTGTCCCCACCAGGAGTGAAGAGAACAGAGAGGTGGTGCAGGTTTCTTACACTAACATTCAATACTTAAACACAGGAGGGAACTCGCACTCAAACACACACCCACACACACACACACACACACATACATACTTTCACACATATGGAAAGACAGACACATAAGATTTAATGCTTCACAACACAGCCGCGTAATGTACAAGAAACTTCATCTTTTAAAAAAACAGAAATCATACAGGAACCTTCAGCTATATTACAAATAAAACATCTCAGGCGTTTTGAAAACACTAAAATATCTGAACCACACACACATACAGTGGCGTTGGTGGCTTGATAGTATAATCCTCGTTTTTCTGTGAGACAGGAGGATACAGAGAGAAGGAGCTGTGTGGTCATGAGGAAAAGATTGAAGTGGCATAGGAAGGATTGAGTGGTCCTTTTAAAAGGGGAAAAAAACAAAACAAAAAAACAAAAAGTGCCAAGGTAAAGTGAATTCAAGTAATGTGTGCTCTATACACAGGAGAAGGAGGGAGGAGGGACTGAGTCCTGCGGCTCCGACATGACCACTACTGGCTCTTCCTGTGTTCAGTCAGGCTCGTCGATGCATCTGCGGGCATTTCTCCGCGGGCAGCTTTGGACAGGACGTCCACCCACTTGGCCTGAAGTTCTGCATCTTGGGCACTTAAGAGCAAAGTTTGCTGGTTGTGACTGAGCCGGAGCGAGTGTTTGATCTCCGACTTCTCGCCTCCTGACGGTGGTATGATGCTCACTTCAAACCCAGGGAGAGGCACCGCCCTCGCCCCCTTGGAGTCCTGCAGAAATCAGTGAAAAAATGAATAAATAAACGAATAAATGAATAAATAAATAAATAAAACAAGTCTGGTGACGTGTGTAACATTTTGGGTGGGGGTGGTAAGTTTCATTTTGGAGTGAGGATTTCAGATTGGAACTGGCTAAAACTTCTTGCAACTTGAATTCCTTCTGTGTTAATTGCTCAAAAGGTTTATCATTGGGAGCCAGATTATCTGCATAGGTCTCTTCCTCACCAAAACAAATGGACCAGGTGATTTAAACACCTAAAAACACAAAATAAAGCTGTTTAAAGTTACACATCAGTGTACATCTAACGCTGTTTGGCATGTCACTGCTGGTGGATCATCCATTAAATTGTAATATTTGTTCACCTTTTTTTCTGATTACTCAAGATCCAGATTTCCACTGGAAGCCAAAACAGCCAGAGTTCTCTTCCTCTCTATAACAAATGCACCCCGTGATTGAAACCACCAAAAACACTGAATAATGCATTTCTAGTGCTGTTTGGCATGTTGCTGCGAGCGGCCCATCCACCACATTGTGTGCTCACCCCTTTTTTCCTGATAAGTTATTGTGTGCTCACCTTTTGCTGATCCAGATGTTCAAGAGATTGTAATCAAGACCCGAATTATCCGTAGAGGTCTCTAAAATAAATTGACCCGGTGATTTAAACCGGTAAAAGCACTGAATAAAGTAGTTTCACTTTACAAATCAGTGTTTCTCAGACACTGTTTGGCATGTTGTTGTGGGCGGCTCGTCCAACACATGCTTATGTGCGGTCATTTATTTTCTCCGATAACTTAAGATCCAGGCATTGGGAAGGTTTTCATCAGAAACTGAATTATCTGCAGAGGTCTCTTCCTCTCCAAAACAAACTGACCCAGTGATTTAAACCGGTAAAGACACTCAATAAAGCAATTTCGTGTTACAAATCAGTGTAACTCTGGCGCTGCTCATTACAGATGGGCTTGTGTTTGGTTTGTCAGTGCTGGGCTACCATAGAAAGATGGCTGTGCAACATAGTGGACTCTGTGGACAAGGAACTGCTTCTTTATAGACATAAACAGCTCATTCTAAGGTAATGGAAACATGACAATTCCTCTTTTCAGGTGATTTAACACTAAAGAAAACATACATACATTACATTATATTCAATTTCTGCCAATATCTCGCCCTAAATTCTACACACTGGACCTTTAAAATTATGTTTCTGTTGAGTCAAGAGGAAAAAATACAGTAAGTCACAGCTTGTCTCTTCAGTTGCAGGAGAATATATTCCACCAGGCATATATAGTAAACCCTCTTCTTTCCCTTCCCCCTCTTTCTTTCTGTATAATCAGGAAACGCTCGTCCAACTCCCATTAATCCTAATCTTTGGAATGGCAGCTTTCTGCGGTGGGATTGGGATATTAGTCTTGGAAATGAAACCGGGGGAGGCTTTAACAGGCCGACTTCCCCTCTGGGTCATCCGCCATGAATGACAGAATGATAGTCTTTAGTGTAGTCCCAAACATGATTGCTTTGGCAATCTTTTCATTTAGAGCAGCCATGTAAACCACTTCTGAGATGCATCTCCTTGAGATGTCCAGAGAAGATTTACTGCTACGTACAGACAGAGCCAAGATTTCAAGGAACTACGTTAAATCCAAAGTGTTGCTACATCTGGTCAATGCAAACATGTCACAGTGGAGCAGCTTCACCGATAGCAGCAGCAGCTATACCTGAGGTCAGATTCAGGACAACCAAATCCTCCTGGCCCAAATCTACAGAGTACAGACAGTGTACAGACAACCTGGCACAGGCAGGATTGGATAGATCTGACTTACACATGCTCACTGATGTGCCCGAGTGCTACTCTGTACATATGTCCTGATTCACAAGGAGGAAGTAGGCAGGACGTATAGAGAGGCCAGACGGGTGCAGGAGGGTCAGAGGATATACAAGAGATGATGGAGGCACACTGTTTATGTGGCCATGTGGAGGAACCTGTATGCAGAGTTATTTTCAATAATAAAACTGTGACAAAACTGTCAACATTTCTCTGTGACTATGAGACACTGACAAGCTAAAATAGATCTTTTATTCAGAAAAAGGGCAAAATATGCATTTTGTTTTTGTTGAAGAGAGATGACTAAAAGGTTAGTAGTAGGCTATTAGACATTCAAATTGCATATAATTAACCTCCAATTATGAGTCTAGTTTGTCAAAATATAAAATTGTCATTAGTTGAATTGGTTGCGGGATGTGTGCAAATTTCCGCCATACACACGATGTCCAAACCAGACAGCAAGTTAATGACAACATTATAACCTCAAAGCAAAAAGGGTTTGATCAGAATAAAAGAAAGGAAAGGGACAAAAGAAAACACATGCACGGTAGTCACAGGAGAAACACTGTGACTACATGTTTGGTGTGAAGAGTATAACCAACCTTAAAAGATGCTTAAAGATGCACCACCTTGCTGTTTATGCCATGCTAAATTAGCTAACCGTAATGTAAACAATAATAATTTGCTAAGTCAATGTGACTGCCACCACTTGTCACCTTGATTCCAATTTCGAACAGTCTAACTGAATTAAAAAGAGAAAACATTTTGAAAATAAGTAATAACTAAAAGCTGATAAAATGTAATGAATTTCTCTTACGACTGAAATACTCTGAGTTGTCGTTGACTAAAACTGGAATAAAACCATAAATGATAAAGATGACTAAAACTAATACAAATTTTCATTTTAATACTAACCACATATCTAAAATACTTGCCCAAATTAAAACAGCTTGTGTGTAATATTTATTGTCCTTTATTTGTATAATGCTTTACCTAACAGAGGAACCACATGTAAATGATGACTATTGTGAAAAAATAAAGAAAAGGTAGGGTATAAATATTGAAAACATATAAATACTGAATCTGCTAAAAAGGTGGAATGTTTGATAACAGCTGGATCATTATCTGATCTCCAGATGTGTGTGTGTGTGTGTGTGTGTGTGTGTGTGTGTGTGTGTGAACTCGTACCTGTCCACTGCTCTGCAAGTACAGCACCAGCGGCTCAGCCTTGGTGACAGCCACCCACATTTTGGACCAGCTCTTCCCTTTCTCCTGCACCTGAAGGTGGCCACACAGTAGGCAGTTCTCCCCTGTTAAAGATGTCTGTCTCTGAAAAGATACAAAAATATATAAGAATACACAAAAAAAGACCACTCACTGTTATATAATGTATAAAATACCATGGAACCCTGTTTTGCAAGGTGCTACAGAATAAAGTTTATTATGATTATTACTGATATGAGTAAAGTTATAACTGAAATCCATCTGGATCATATTCTGGGGATTTGAGCTTGATGAGCAACTGACAGTGCAGATCTTTCGCTGTTCACCATTACATAATGACAATGTAGGGCACAGTGAGATTTGTACATGGACAGGTGTTCAAGCTCCTGCTGCCCCTTGTCTAATCCTTGTATGGCCTAGAGCTCCCCCATGTGGTGACTAATCATACTGCAAGAACTTTTTTTTGGCATTTTGTCACTGGGAAAACGGCCTCAATGACAATGTAAACAATATATGAATTGTTAGTATGCTTGTCAGCTTTTTTGTATAACCAGAGTCGACTATACCTCTGTCCACAACAACCCAGACAGACATACAGACACCCAAAGCATCCAGACTGTGGAGTCAGCGGAGACGACTGGTCCTTGTTAAGCTGAGATCTTATTATGATATTAGTCAGCAGAGAGGGATTAGTTGATCTTTCAGTGTGAATCATTCATAAATGCACATGTACTGCATGTGCACAATGTGTTTTATGTGTGTGTGTGCAGTGATTTCAGACAACACAGTGACTTCAGTGTTCAACAGAAAGTGTGCACTGGACTCAGTGAGTAAACGACTGTGCTTCTTTCTCTCTTTTTGTTGCCAGCAGTGCAGTCTGGCTGCTGAACCCTGGTTGACACTGACTGCTGGCATACTGGGAGACATGGATCTCACTGGACTGGCATGAATTGAGGCAGAAAAACAAATCATTATGCACATGCTGTTAAATGTTTCTGTGTGTGTGTGTGTGTCGTTATTTTTGTTAGTCTCCGAGTGTCTGTCTCACCTCGGGCGCAGCTTTCCTTTTCTGTTCACCAACACCTAGAGTCTCCAGGCTGAGGCTGGCTTCGAAACACTCTGGGCACACTCGGCTCGTTTTGTTGTCCAAGGTCTTTGAACACTTTGCACAGATGGCCTGCAGAAGGACAGAGAGAGAAAGAGAGATGGCGTTGAGAAGCCGCTCAGTTGTAAACAGTTAACTGTCCGAAAGAAATGTTTCACTTGTTCCCGACTTCTCTCTCTCCATCCTCTCATTTCTATCAAACAATGTCTACATTGCTCTTGTTCCATCTGTGCTCACCGCTCCACAGGACTTGCAGTGGTGTTTGCGCTTGGTGAAATTGAAGCTCTCGTTGCAGCCTTTACACGTTTGCTTCTCTTTCTCTTTTTTCCTGGAACTCTTCTGAAAAACATTAAAAAAAACAAAGGAGTCATGTGTCAAGGTCTTCGGTCTGTTCACTTTCAGCACAACTAAAGGAATGTCTGACAGCTCGTTCTGCTTCATTCTTTGTTTGTCTGCTGCATGTCTTCCATTTCTCCTTTCTATTAACAGAGACACAGACAGACTGACACCCACAGAGACACACTGTCCCTCCGTTAAAGACAATGGAGGCCAGATGGATGCAGTTTTGCCAGATTAGAAATGTTAAACTATCATACCAGGGGCTCAAAATTATTGTGTTTTGAGAAAAAATATTGTATACCAGTCACAATCACAAGAATGAATAGGTTAAATATATAACTTTGGTAAAAAAAAAAAAGTATTTAAATGACTTTTTGACACATTTACAAATCTATGCTAACCCACTGCCTTCGAGAGAAGCTATTGCTTAATCTACAAGTGGGAGAAATGGGGAGACAATAGGGGCCCATAGATAATTACTGGCCTGGAGTAACCTGCTCTGCTTAAGGGTACCAAATATTCCCAGACATAGTCCTTATAGAGATGTGTAATCTAATAACTAGTAATCTAGCGATGTAACAAAGTAATAATACATCATTACTGTACCTGAGTATTTTTTGAGAGAATCTGTACTTTCCTTTAGTTTTCATATTTCTGTCAACTTTTACTCCACTACATTTCCTTAAATGTATACTTTTACTCCACTACATTTCCCCTAAACATCTTAGTTTCTTACTACATAGTAGAGAAGGATGGAAAAAGGAAGGGATATATATAAGAATGAGGGAGTGGGAAGAAAGGAAGAACTGGATTTTGTTCTTTACACCCTGTAGGTTGTGAAAAAGACTTTTGTTTCTTCAAATGTAATGTACCCAAGGTAGTGTACATGTTACAAATAAATAAACTTCACAATTCTTAAAATTCTGACTGCTTGCTTTTATTAACAGCATTTACTTGTAGTTTTGCATTTACTTGTAATTTAATATCATGAAATTACTTTTAATATGTAAGCACAGTAAATAAGTGATATTAAGTGATATTCTCATAGGTTACTTTAGCTTCTACTGAATTCATTTAAGACCTCTTTACATTTACTCATTTACTTTACTTCATCCACTACTGGATAACCTCGCCATATCAATACTCCTTAAAGTGTCACCAGTATGCCAGGTGATGAAAATTGTTTAATATACTGTAAATATTATAGTGTCTTACCCTTTCATGCAGTCTTTCACTGTCTGAGTCAATGGATGTGTTGCACCAGGGACCCTGAGGAGAGGTAAAACACATGTTGAGCACCAGCAGCTCCTGTCTGAAGTCAGATATCTCTACCACTAGGTGTCAGTCTGATCCTTCTGGACTCCTCTGACTCGTGTCAAGTTACGTTTGGCCAGCGTCCAGCTCCAGCCGGCCCAAAGTGGGTCAAAGCAGATCCATAAGAGTTTTGTATACACTTTGACTTGGGCTTTCCCTATTAGGTCATGAGAGAGTTCTGCGAGACGAGACTCACAGACGCTACGTGTGCAACTGTCAGTGATGGAAAGAAAGAGCCTCTTTATGTATGTGTTTTGTGTGCATGATAGTAGCATGTCCATAGATGGGAGAGCTGCTCAGGCGGACAAAGACCAGACTATGACGAGCTTGTTTGGTGTACCGCAAGCCTCCCCTGATTCATTGCACAGGATGAGCCACTAATTGACTGATCAATGAGGTGATTGATTATGGGTGGGTGAGTGAGACTGACCGGTGACTCAGGAGGGTGGTCATCTTCTCGGGAGAAGGAGCTGTTGAAAGCTTTATTGAATGTTTCGCTGTTTTGTTTGTGCCGTTCAATCGTGGCCAGGATCACCTGAGAGTCAGAAGAGATTTAGGAAGAGGGAGAAAAAAAAAGAGAAGGATTACTGATGAGACACATCCCTATTTGAATGCATTTATCCTTTTTGTGCTTGTCCTGAGACAAGGGTCAAACTAAATATGCGAAACTGCACAATGACAGCATGATGAAATGGATTAGAGTGACTAAAGTGAAATAGGGAAGATGAAGGGAGACAGAAAGCCAACTTTCCTTTCCCTGCCTGATTGGGGAACAAAGACAGTGTGTGTGGCTTGCTGTCAGGCCTGACCACGCAACAAATGAATGACAACAGCATGACATCACAGCTCCAAAGCATCATGGTCCTACAGCTAAAGCCTAACAGACAGCAGAGTCCAGACAACTGCCTGGCTACCACTGCGTACATTTCTTCTCTCTCCAAAATCTTTCTAAGTGTCATTACACTACTATTTTCTGAATGCTCCGTCTGTTCATTTCACCCTCTCTTTCACACACACATACACACACACACACACACACTAAAAACACACGTTAAACCTCCCAAACCTCCTCTGTACTACGTCCGCCCCCCTCTTGTAGCCTGCAAAATGTTTTAATCAGCTTTACTCTGCTGTAATGGGCTAAATGAGCAATAATGAGCAGCTTTATTAGAGAATATAATTCCCAAACACACTGAATGAGTGCAGGGAGGATATGTTTGCTAATTCCATTCTCTAATAAAACAGAAAAGGCACGGGCCCCAAAATGTTACATGTGCTCATGAGAGACTGAGACGTGTGTGCATATGTGCGTGGGTGGTGTACGGCTGTATCTATGCGAGAGCATGTGTGTGATCCTTGCCTGAATCCAATCTTCTTTCTCCTCTGCTGTCCTGTAAAGCAAATAAAAATGATCATGAGATTATTTTTTCTCCACAAAAAATACAAATAATCACGTCGAAATGGCTTGGACTATTCAAACATTCACCCCAAACAGTGCTAGCATGACAAAGAAATAAAATAAAAATAAATAAGAGAAATAATTATAATCTGAACCAGCTGAGGTCGCTGGCTAGCAGTGTTGGGGAGTAACTAGTTACATGTAATGGAGTTAAGTAATTAAATTCTAAAATAAATGCATCTGTAATCTGTTACAGTTACTGAGAAAAAATATGTAATTAAATGAGATTTACTAATCAAAATGTCTGTGATTACAAATGGGTTACATATGAATATTATATTTTTGGTAAAAAGTTTATCTTTAGTTTAGGCTTCAGTTTTCATATTATATATGATATATGTATTTTTTATATTATTTATTTATGGAGTTGCTAAAGTGTTATTAAACACTTTAGGGGCTCCATAGGAATAAGTGCATTTTAAACAGTTAACAGCAAATCTTCTAACGTCACTTCAGTCTGTAGATTCAAGTGTCCGTACCTTGCTTGCAGCTCCAGTGAACGCTGCTTGCCGATGATGGCAAACGTGTGAGGAAGGTTCTGCTTCACATTCTCCTGCACCTGAGGCCAAGAAACAAAGGAAATTGAATTTGCAGCCACCAGAATAAATAAAAGGCCAGAGGAAGAAAAAAAATACATCTAACAGGATGAGAAGGCGGAACTGCACCTCCATGCCGGCGATATCAATCCTCTCTCTGACACTGAACTTCTGTCCCATCAGTCTGAGTTTAGGCACGCAGTATAGCACCATATTGTTAAACTAGATCAGAGACAGAGGATGTAGCTGATGAGTGAAATGAAAAATACAAAGCTCACAAAGAGTCTTCAGCAGTTTGATATTTCTCTAATTTTCAGTCCTCTCACCAAGTAGAGGTATCGGTCTTGTGCTGTTCCATTTTTGGCTGACATCTTTTTGATATGTCCTTCTTTGATGAGCTCATTGGCCGGGTTAACTATGTCCTCCTCTCCTCCAAGCCTCTCATAAACCTCCAGCAGTTTGTGCATCTTCTCCTGAAAACACAAGGCAACAGCAGGATGAGGACAGAGGGCACCTGAGAGTGGGACGACAGGTGGAGCTTTATACAAAACTCCACCAGAGGGGGTTATGTTGTTATGAGGTAAGCCTCTAATTCATTCATGTGTTTTCCAGCAAGGCAGGAAAGCAGGTATTACATTTCTTTATTGATTCACAAGTGCATTTGTCTGCTTGAGTTGTTTTAAAGGATGTGAGAAATACGAGTAAGAAGGCCAGACAGAGGAAAGAGATGTAGAGGATGAGTGTTAAAATGTCAGGCTTCCGCAAGCTGTGAAACTCAAGGCAGGAAACAGCAACTTCCTGTCTGTACCAATCCATCTTGCTCACTCCCTCAGACGAACACATGCAATGCTGCTGGCTGACAGAGCGGCATCAGCAACTCTTTGGTTGAGTAACACATAAGCTGCTTTTTATAAAGCTCAATGAGACAGTGAAAGAGTGTTGAAAAGAGTTTAGAAAGAGATGACGGCAAGAAGAAAGAGAGTGAAGAAGAGTGTCGAGGAAAAGTCTTACCATTTTCCTGATTGCTGCATTGGAATGGTTAGCTGCAGTCGAAATTAGCTCCAGTGCCTCTGTAACAAGAATTCACATATAAAATGTTAGAATTAAATCCAGAATTAACAACAATGAGATCAAAATAAGATCGAGTAAATCTGTATAAAACTCCAGATATTAATCAATATCTCTCTTTGTGTGTGCTGGTCACTGAAAAATAAGAACTGTCACAGATGTCAAACCATAGAATATAATGAATCAGGAAAAGAAGCTTAACACTGAACACACTACATGCATTAGACTGGCTTTTAGCCAGCAGAAAGCATTGTGAGCACCTGAGTCAGCCATCTTAATCATGGCCTACATAAACAGAAGAGACACACAGCCGGAGGAAATGAGGCCAAAACAACTGTGATTAACTGCTTTTCAACAGGAGTGGATGAGAGAAAAACTCCTCCACAGACTCCAAACACCACAGTGTGGTGAAGCTAATGCTAAGGTAAATGGAAACACGGATGTGGGTGGACACAAGATCACGTAAAATGGAATTTGGGGGATTTAAGATAGACGCAATAACGTAAAGTGTGTAATCTGTCTCTGTTATTCAGGAGATGAAACTACACACAGCATCACACTCTGCAGACGAGAGGTACTGGATGTTCTGGTATCATCTCCATGATAGATTAAATGATCTGGTTATCCTAATGAGGGCACTACTGAGGCTGACGTACTTCTCTCTCCACACAACACAAGATCTGTTTTAACTTAAAGAGGAATATGTTATTTTATCACAATTATTCTTGTTGGTGTGTAATGTTAAAGGAATCCCTCACTCCCCAAATGACCGTTTGTATATCAGTTACAGTTACAGTGTTATGTTTAATATCTCACAAGCCTCCAAGGTGCATGAAGAATCCCAAAACAGACAAATTCCTGATGAACTAAACTCTCAGGGGTCTGGGTTTGAGAACAGCAATACTATATCAAAACATCTGTTTACAAAGTCTCACACAACTCATGCAGGATAATCCAAGTCGGATTCATCCAGTCATATTTTCAGTACTTCCCAAACACTAAGTGTGGGAATCATCTAAGCCCCAAGATATGATATTAACGTGATACTTTGGTCACTATAAAATATTATTGTGATTTTCAACGTGTTGCGATATGCTGTATTGCGATAATATATATTGTGATATATTGCAATTCATCTTTCCGTATTTCTAACTGTATGTTATGTCCCCAAAGGAAAAAAATGTCAACATCTGTCCTATTTAATATGATAAAGTTTTAAATTCAAAGTTTCTTACTACAATCATTGTTACAGCAGCTAAATGTATCTAGTGGACTGAAAAAGTAATTGATTTTATTATTTTAGTAGGCTACCAAAATTAGAATTTGCATTTGCAATATTAATTATTCATACCAAGAAAGATACTTAGTGTTCCTGTATTGGTACAATATTGCAAATATCACGATACTATGCTGTATTGATTTTTCCCCTTACTCCTATCAAACACAATTATTTTAGTTTAAACCTTAACATTTAAAACACTTTACCATAAACAGCACAGGTACACTGCTTATCTGTGTCTGAGACTATTTAAATGTGATCCTCATGACTTCAAATTATCAAGAGTTTGTTAAGGGAGGCATGCACAAATTATTTTTTTCCTCCAAAGTCAATGTAATTAATTCTGAGAGCAAATGAATTTGAAAGGTCAGTTGAGCTGAATTTTCAGGCCCATCCAGATGAAAGAACCGTGACTCTGATGCATATTTTGTTTGTTGCAGTTCTAAGAAAGTTACTTTTAGAAATCTAATCTAATCTGTATCTCATCTAGAACATGCGATATATTAAATTTCACAGCTTAACAAAATGTGGTGATATGCATCAGTGAGAACTGAGGAAACAATGAATCATCACATAAAGTAGTCTAAATCTCATTAAATGGCTCCTTAACAAGGTTTGTGTAAAAGTGAAGCAGCAACAAGCGAAATCCACAGAGGGTTTGCATTCTCAAGCAAAATGTGATCAGATACATCAAGGTGAAGTGAAGCAAAAGTGGCTCTTGCAATGAAACAGCTCAGACAGTCTTTTAAAGCTGACTAGGAGCTTCAGTTTCACTTATTTTTCCTCGATACCTGCTACTTTCTGCTCCTCCTCTTGAGCCACGTAACTCAGGATGAACACAAATGTTCATTTGTGCATTATAAACGCGAGCGGACGTGCCTTTGCTTCACCTGCGCTTTCTGGAATGTGAATCTGCATCGGTGCGCCTCCTGTCAGGTCCTTTCATTGAGATTTTTGTGTTCATGCCACCTCTTATTACTGCATCCTTTTAAGCCGAATGGCAGTTCTCACATTTGCAATGGAAATCTAGTCCAATCAAGCCCAGAAATGTGCCCTTTATTTTAATGAGGACACTGTCATCTAGACATCTCTTATTCCTCTATTTAGTTTAAAATGGATAAAAATAATCTGCTTGTAAAGGGAGATTTACTCTTCATGTAATGATGTATGTTTATATTTACATTTTGCTTCAAAATCTTTTACAGAATCTATGCCAGAATTTATTTTCAGTCAAACTTTGTAAAAAAGAAAAAAAAAAAAGAATTGCATAAAACCATGAACTTTGTGGGCATTTGCACTGTAGGTGAAAGTTATACTTAAAAACAGGTTGACAGGAAGACTGAAACTTTAACTAAAAGATTTTTTTCTGTGTCGCAGTGAAAAAAGTGGGTCAAATGTCTCACTCTCTGCGTCTTTTCGGTCCAGAGCATCATCAGGCAGCTTCTTCAGGTAGTCTTTGAGCAACAGCTCGTAACGAGGAATCCTCTGGACCGGCTCCAGCATGTGGTGCTGCAACGTCAGGTTCCCACACACATCCTGTTTCTGTTGGTTTAAACACCAAAGACAGATTTCAACTGATTAAACATGAACAAATCTGATGCAATAAAATCCTATAAATTGAGTCATGTCATGTACAATATCATGTTGAATATCAAAGTCATAGTAATGTCATTAAATGTGGTGTAGATCATTCTGTCAGGTACAAATATCTATTAGAATAGACCATAACCTGTATAAATGTAGTTAAATTGGCAGTAGGTCATTCTGATAGGTGGTGCAGATCATTCATTCAGGGACAAATATTTATTACATTAGACCACAACCTGTATACATGTAGTTAAATGGGGAGAGTTTATTTATTATTTTTTTAAAGATTTTTTTTGGCATTTTTGCCTTCACTGGACAGGACAGAACGACAGCGCTAAAGGGGGAGAGAGAGGCGACGACACGCAGCAAAGGGCCACGAAGAGAGAAGAGAGTTTATTTTTAATAACCAATCATAAGATACGTATAACCAGATTTTTCCCATACATGCAGTTGTGCATGTAATACTGGTAAAAAAAAAAAATCTTTGGATTTGAAATATAATAAAAGTGGAGGAGATATCCAATTAAGAAACAACACATTCAGAGACACCTATAGCCCACCTGTATATTCTGGACCACACTCTTGAACTGTGAAGACCGCTGTGTCCAGGTGTTGACCAGGTCCATGGCTCGGTCAAAGTTCTTCACATATTCTCCGTACATCTTCATGAACGGAGCCAGTTTCTGGAGGATGTCTCCAATACGAGGGTTGGAGTCCCTGCAGTGAACACAACAAACAAACGGATTAATTGAAGGCTGAATTCAAAATTCGAAATCTTACAGTAGGTGCAGCTCTCTTCCACAGCTTCACAAGTTCATATTTTTCATACAGTCCTGTGGGTCTATTTGATGGACAGGGGAAAAAATGATTCTGTGGCTGGAGCTCAGTTTGTTTACTTACACTACACTTTTTGGCTTTAATCTGTGACTTCCTTAATAATCCAATATAACAACTTTTTCTTGTAAAATTACAACTTTATTCTTGTAATATCATGACTTTAGTCTCTTAACATTTAATTACATAACATTTAACACTTAATTCTTGTAATCTTCTTTTTGTTCCCCAATATAGCCTTAATCATCCTTTGTAGATCATATCATTGTGTATTTTTTTTTTGTAAAAAAAGAAAGAAAAAAATGAATAGCTGTTCCCTACTAACCCTGTGCATATGTGAAATGATTTTTGTATGGCACGGCTCGGGTTAAACCCTTTGTAAAACATGAACAAATACATAACACCATAGAACTTTCTTTTATGATCTAGTCTGACATTTTGCCAACTGCTTACATTAAACTTTTTACCGGGTATCAGTTATTTTATACCACTCTAAAACAGAAGTTGCCAGTGGCTGCACGGCGCAACTTGCTGTGTAAGCTGCTGTTTTAGAGCGATGAAGAACTGAAGCCCAGGAGAACTGCAGTTTTACCAGAGCGTGAAACTACTTCCAAATTTACCTAAAATTACATGGCATTGAATCTTTGTGTACACTAGTGTATTTGCTGATGAGATCCAGCATTTTTGGGAGTTTTGGAAGTATTTTTGAGACTGGTTTTGCTATAGAACAACTCTAATTAGGAGGAAAATCCTCAAAACCTGCTTCCAAATCAGTAAAGTTAGGTTGCTACTTGAATGTTTGTTTCAGCTGATTCAATCACATTTTTTTTCTTGACATTTCACACACAAAGTGGCCATCAAAAGTTATATTACCACAGATGCAATTCCAAGAAAATTATTGGGGAATTGCACAAATTAATCCTCCTTTATGACTTTCTTCCTAAGGTGCACTTTTCTGGCTGTGTGCATCCTTTTTAAGCCTTTCTGTCTGAGCCAATACATTTTAATGAGTTCCAGGAAATAATGTGAGGGGAATCATTATGTGACAGGTGATTTCCCTGAACACAACCCTCTGGAGGAGTCATTATCTACCAAGGGTGGCTGATGTTGGCACAATAATGCACACTGGGGGTAAATTTCCTGCTTACTGTGAAAAAAAGACAGAAAATGCATTCATTCTGCAGCTCTGACACACACAAAACGGGGGGTTTTGTGAGTGTCAGAGCTGCAGAAGTTGTAAAGGCTACAACTTAGCAACCTGACACCACTGAAAACCTGACAGTGACGCCCTCCACTGCCCAGCTGTCACAGTTTTACAGCCAACACCTACTGACCACAAACAGAGCCAAACCATCCCTAGAATGACGTCACACTGATGCAGATTGGAAATCTGTTGAACTGGCATGTTTTAATTCCTCACCATTCTCCAGTGATGCGGGTCTTGAGCTCAGGCAGCAGGAACTTATCGTGGAAGCAGTAGATGGAGGAGATGTTGGAGAAGATGCCTGTAATCACGTCCTGAGGGATTCCAGCCTCTGTGAGCTTAGTGCAAAATACCTGCAGGGTAAAAAAAAACACAACATGTGTATACAAACAGCCGTGCAACTGTTTCCAAAAACACCCAAATCTGGCTCCTACTCATGGAGCAGGCATGTAAACATTGACAGAGAAGTTTCCACGTCATTGTTGCTCATCCACATAAACATTTCCTCCAGCTTTGACTTCATGAGTGCAACCGGCAGCGAGATACTAAAACTTAACTGCCCATGTGGCATTATAGGGCGCTTATTCAAACTAGATAAACTATGCAATAAAAAAAAAAAGAAGTGAGACAGTAATTTGAAATCTTATTTTTAAATGTCATATACAGTATTTTGTTCCGAAGCTCATAAGAAAACAATAGTTTATTAAAATAAAATAAAACTGAAGTAGTAGCCTATCTTAATTTCTTTTTAGATTCTATTATTTTTTTACTTTCAGGTGGCTTTCACATGTCAACTAATTAAGTCACATAATGCTGCCTTCAGGCGCAAACCTCCAAAATTGCTATTTTTCAGGAATAAAAAAAAAGATGTGTTTTTAAAAGGATCCAATCGAGATAGGAAGTTTACACAAAAGCTTTTTAAAATACATTATTGGTTGACAAATGGTAAAACCCACTGACAGACGTAATTGGGGACAAAATAGAATAAATTTACCAAAAAAAAAAATGAAATTAGTGAAATGTGGAGATACCAGGTTTGCACCTGACAGTGACGATAAGTAATTATTTTAACAGTATTGCCACATGTACTGCCTGTTTCAGTACATTAAGGTACTTTTTTTACTTTACAAATGCAAATGCTTCAATCTCCAACTTAGGAGTAAAGGTGTCATGATACTTTTTTTTCTCTTCCCAATACCGATTTAAATTCCTAAAGTACCAAACAAACAAACAAAACACCTCAACAGCTGTATACTACTGACCTTGTGTCAATAAGTCAAAACCAAAAAAATGCTGTGCCACACTGTTTTGCAACAGTGACAGATCTTTTAATAAATGGCCTTGACGCCTACATGTTTAAACTAACTTCATCAGGACATAAAAACAAGTGGCAGCTCACAGATATACCAAAGCTGATGTCAGACAATCAGAGTCGCACTAGACAGGTGCAACCAGTTAAGTGAGTGTGCACACGCAATCCTATAGATTAAAGGCTTTTTAACTGAAGTTTGTACTGTGCTTATTTTTTTGTATTGCGTTGCTTTGCTATCATGTTTGATATACCAAATCTACCACCACAGAACTCAGAAGCGCATTGTTGTGAATGGGGACTGCAGCAAAATGTATTTTAGCCACATAATAATTTTAATATCAGTGTAAGTGTACCCAATATTTGAATATTTTCCTTTGTCTACCTCACACAACTCAGGCAGCAGTAGACTCAGTGTTCAGTGTTCTGCAAAGTAAAATTACTGTTTTTGGCAGTGGATTCTGGTCATTTTCAGTTTAAGGCTTCAGTTTCCAGTCAGAAAGGGCTGTCTGTCAGTAAGGTAAAGCGTTGAAAATTTTCTAAATATAGTGTACACTTAAACTGATATTGATTTTTTCAGGTGCCTAAAAACTAACCAACTGAGGCAATATTTGTTCAGTGCTGTTTCTTGCTGTTTTTA
The DNA here is from genome assembly GCF_026936395.1 of Plectropomus leopardus. Classification (NCBI taxonomy): domain Eukaryota; kingdom Metazoa; phylum Chordata; class Actinopteri; order Perciformes; family Serranidae; genus Plectropomus; species Plectropomus leopardus. The sequence goes on along the minus strand of NC_142184.1, from coordinate 13,624,775 downwards.
TGTACATGACATAGGGTATTGTAAAAAAAAAAAACATTTTGATTTGGTCTATTGTGAGTTGTACAACTTTGTGGAAGTGCAATAACAACAGTGGAGAATTCATTTCAATGATTCATTGATTTGTTAATGATTATTTTTTTTGTCTTCTTGATTAATCATTTTAGCAGTATTTATAGCAGTATTTACAGCAGTTTAGTATTTAACAGCATAGAGTAAAATTAAATAAAATCTAATCTGACAGTCATATAATGTTCAGGTTCTGTTTTTGTAATCGCATAACTCCTGTTGTAAATCCCTCCAGCCTTCACTTCCATTACCCTTTTGCCTCCCTGCCAGTCAACGCAAAGGATTGACACTATAGTTTCCATGGAAACCGGTGCTGTGAGAAAGTACTGTGACAAAAACAGGAAGTTGACTGTGAGGGTTCTCTGCCCTTGGTAGCAAATAAACCATATCTGCTCTGTAATAGGGCAGCTGTGCATCTCTGTACCACATGAGCTGAACAAAGAGGAAGACGCCACAACCACGGCGAGTAAATTCTCATCACAAACACGAGGGAACACAAATAGATGCTGAAAATAGGCTGGAACAAATATACAATCACACATTTACAAAAACGAGAGATGGTCACACAACAGAGCCGAGTGCAGGAGGTCATGACTTAAAAAACATTTTGTTTAGTGTGACTACATTTAGTTTATAGAGTATTTGTAACATTTTAACAGCTTAATAGCTGATATTCAACCATTATGCTCTGTCTGTGGATGCATACAGATTATCTATTAAATATTTATGACAAATCATCAACATAACTACATATTCTCAACTGAACTTAAACAATTCACCCATTCATTCAACCAAGTTCAAATGAAATATTCAGAGAACATCTAAGTAGGTATGTTTATGAATCTTCACATATACTTGCAGAAAATCAAATAAACATTTGCGGAAATGACAAAAATTGTTGCACCTACTGAAATGTAAATAGATACTGCTTTTCTTTGTTTTCTATGAGAGTAATCTGAATACATTTGTTTTGTGCTGTTCATTGAATAAAAAAGGGAATTTGAATATTTTTTAAGCTGTGCTTTGGAAGATTATGTTCATTAATGACATATTTTTATAGACCAAATGGCAGATAGCTGATAATAGATCAACCAGGAAAGTAACCTTGTATGTCAGAGCCTTGAGAGGAGTTAAACTTGGTGCTAACAGGGCTGCAATTAATGATATTTCTCATTATTTATTAATCTGCCAATTATTTTCATGAAATCTTTTAGTCTATTAAATGTCAAAAAAATGCTCATCATAATTTCCAAGCACTGAAAGACAAAATTGCTCCTTTAGTCCATCCAGCAGTTCAAAACCCAGAGACTATCTTATATTAACTGCATTAACTGCACTAGAACCAACGAGTGTTTGACATTTTTGTTTGACTTATTGCCAGATTGACTTTTTGTTGCATCTGGATTCTGGTCATTTTGAGTTTAAGGCTCCAAAGAGTCACATCTTTTGACGGTAGCGATTGATTCAAAAGAGTCAACATGAAAAAACTAGATTAAGTGCTGCCTAAAACCTGTCCATGATGTTTGTGTATTGTTTATAGTATTATTTTTTTTAATGTATTGTGCAGGATTCTCTATCAATGACTCCATCGAAACAGCTACGTTTGGGCAGAATCACTGAGCCTTAACAGTTTTTTAAAGAGCTTTCTAATTATAAACCCAGTTAAAAGTAAGAAAACATCTTTTATCTACAGGATTATCATACAAGGAGAGAAAGAGGGGACTGTGTGGTCATGACACACACACCTATACCTACACCCACAACCACACACACACACACACACACACACACACACACACACACACACACACACACACAAAAATATGTGCTGCTTTATACAGTGGGCACACATTTTCTTGGTGTACATGCTCAGTTTTGTGATGACAAAGCGGTCTTTCTGCTGCACATGTATAAATATAAAACACACACACAACGAGTTTCTCACATGATGGTGCTTACTCTGCTCTGAGTAATCGTGTCAACAGAGGAAGGGCTTGTTGTCCAGTGGATCACAGTTGCTGGTTTTAATCCAGCTCAGCCCTGATCTCAATCACTAAGACCGCTGGCACACTTAAGAGATTGAAATTTGGACCAGAGGCATCCAAAACACACTGTCACACTCACAAACTCTCTGACGGGAAAACAGACACAGAGGAACTAACGTTACCTGGTCGAGGAGGTTGAGTCTTTTGACGTAGGCCTCTTCAGTGTGGAGAAGCTCTTTGGCGATGTTCAGGAGCTTCTGAGTCTCTGAGCACTGAGGGAAACAGACAGACACCAAGGATTACTTCTGAGGCAGGAAAACAAAAAAAATAACAACATGTGAACAGACACTCTGTCATATTACTGAGGAAACCTGCCAGTTCTTCACTAATTGAGACAAGTTCCCAGCATCCAGACTTCAAGGCAGACTTTAAAAATAGCCACAAATCATTCTTTGAAAAAAACAATAATAGCATATACACATTATAAGACACTGATAAAATAGGTTTATCTGACTAAAATTACAAAACTCTCTCTCTGACGTTTTGCCGTCTACACTGTTAAACAAGCTCCACAACAAGTATTATTCACCACAGTCAACCAACATATGCAGTACACTGCAAACTATCTAGCAAAGTCCTTTTAAAATAAAATTTATGAGCTCAATTTCAAAGTAATCACTGGCTATTTAGGGCAATTTTTCATCACTGAAAGTATTTTGTTTAGCTAGGCCTGTATACTGTTTTATTCAAAGCTGTTTGAAGGCAGTATTAAAAGCATTATATTCATTCACTTCACATTTGCTTTGTTTGCTTAACAATTACGTGGAAGGCTGCCCTCCACATTTCATTCAAAGGCTTGAGGACATAAAAAAGGGAATACAGAATACAGTGTCCTTTTTTTGAAAAGTGCAATAAAAATAAGGTTAATAATAAAGGATTAATGAGGTCATGATGAGTTTAGAGGTTGAGAAACTGAGGTCAACATTAAATGGATGACTTGAACACTGACATTTTGACCTCTGACTATTATAAACAACTTAAAAATTTATGATAAACTTTTGCTACTCTTTTTGTAGCTATTTATTTGTTTTGTGTGTTTGTCTTTAGTTATATCTGGTTCCTTGAATCCCTTTGCAGTACACTCCAACACCTACTTATCTTTTAATAGTATAATATATTATTATCATTATATATATATATATATATATATATATATATATATATATATATATATATATATATATATATATATATATATATATATATATATATATATATATATAGAATATCTTCATGTGATGTAAAAGGCCTGCTCCAATATGATGTCCTTATTTTCTCAACTTTAAGCATGGCAAGTCTGCAATTGTTTTTCTGTAACGTATATTTTCTTTTCTCTGTTCTATTAATACTGTTTTAACAGTTTAAACAAATAAATTAAGTGATTCATAGAAAGCAGTCACAATGAATGGAGAAGGTGCATAATGGAGTCAAACGACCAAACATGAGCTCACTTATTGAAATGCATAACCTCAACGTAACCTCATAAATAGCTCAGTTTCACTGTATTATTTTATTGTTTTAAGGGCTAATTTCCTGCTGGTTCCTGCTAATTTACAGCTGGGGACTGTAGCTTTTAGGAAACATCACTTAAGTCAGTTTTGTACTGTGGATTTGGTGCTATGGGATGGTATATGTAAGGGCATCTCAAACTACAGTGTTAAGGGCAAGGTATCAGTGCTCGATACCTTTAAGTTTTCTACCTTTAAGTATCAGTATCACTTTAAGGATACTGACAGCAGTACTGGAATTGCATTTCTTTTTAAACAATACCGAACCCTAACACTAGGAACATCGTGTAAGCCAGCGCAACAGTTTTCTGACAACTATATGACTGTATGGTATTGAGAAATAAGCTATTAGCAGGCTTTGATGACACTAGGATTAATTAATAAGTGGCTTTTCTTCTTTTCATTGGATATGTTGACAATAAAAAATATATATAAAATACCAGCAGACTTATCCTTCAGTGCTTTCGGCTGAGGCAACAGTCAGCAGCATCTGAAGCCAATCATTTTAAACTGACATTCACAAAGCTCTATTCGAGTCAGGGGTTTATTTCAGCCATGGTAACATCAAAGTGAATGTTATTAGCTAACGTGGTGAAAATGAAGACGTGTCTCTTTCTCTTGTTATGACTCACTGAAGATAGATGACATAGAAAAAGATGAATGATTAAACATAAGAAAAGATGTTTGCTGATACAGTTCATCTCAAGAATGACAGAACACACAGCGGGGTCACGAAAGCCTGTTGCGACAACATGGGTTTCACAACTACTGTCACCAACAAAAACACACGCACACTTGCATTATCATACACGCACATTCACACACACAGCACAGATGGGTGGGTGAAACTTTTACTACAGATCATGCACTGCATAAAATTTTAGAATTACCAGTTATTAGTATGCTAACAAAGTGAAACTCAAAATTTTCATCGTATGCAGAAAGAATTCAGTCTCTTAACCTCTTGCAATGCACATCACTGACAACCCACATCCTCTGTGACACCAGGTTGTTATTACATAGCCATCAACATGACAGCTGGAGTGCCACAAACACTCATGCAGACACACATGCACACATAACAACACACCCTTCCTGTCCCCAGCAGTGTTGGGATCAGGAAGCACTGGAGAGAAGAGATACCTTTCCCCAAAAGACCAAGGGTGTGGGCGGTCAGTGGAGGACGCGTTTGTGCATTCATGAAGCGTTAGTGTGAGCTTTGGGTGTGTTTTGCAGCATTAAAACAGCACTGAGAGAGATATCTTCTGCTAACACCCATGATAGCAAAGCTGTGTTAATCTGCATGACTGCTTCATTACTGAAAACTCTGCCCTGAGTTTCGTTGTTTTAACTATTTCTTCTCATTTGACATTGTTTCATCTTTCTGTCATCACCTCCAGAAATTAAGAAAATACAGTCCCAGAGAAAACCTACCAAATTTACCTTTTAAGACTTTGCCCTGACACTTTTATATCAGGACACATTCACAGCACATAAAGCCCACGAAGGAATAGTATGTGCACTGCTTGAGGTATCAGTGTTGTTTACAATCAATAGTCAAACTAAAGGACAAGAGAAAAGTGAAACTTTAGCTGAGCTGTGGGAAGATATCTGTCTCTGGACTCTTTTATCTAGCAGCCATCACAAGCTCTTGTTACAGCTTTTGGGCAGGTATTCATCCTTTTATGTAACGGCAGAGCTGCTTTTAGATACAAGTCAGTCACTTATGACCGGCAAACCGAGGCTGTAACAGTGTCTAATGTTTCACGCAGAAGTATTCTTTGAAACTGTTCACCCAGGCTGAGATAATAATAGGCACAAGCTACTTTTTCCACTACATGAAAGGCAGTCTGACTGTCTGAGATGAAGCTTTTCAACTTGCAGGATGTGCTTCATTTATAAATGCCGTGAAAATTCCTCAAAATCATGATGTAACATGAAATATAAATTAAAATGTGAACCGGTGGGAAGACACTAATGACCACCTCAGAGCGTTTATTCAGACTTTAAATTATGGTCGTTCAGGTTTATGGTTATGACTTTGATGATGCTTAAGCATGCGATGTACTCACTTTGTGCGCCTCTGAGTGTGCGTCTGTCAGATACCCAGTCTGTGCGTCTGTCAGAGAGTGTATTTCTCCACTGCTCCCCTCATCCAAGTCACTGTCCTCATCCTGCGTTGAGTCTCGCTTGTTGCCCAGGGTAACGCAGCAGGACACACTTTCTGTCTCAGTGACGCTGTCATAATGGTCCTCCTCATCGATGGCGTCCTCATTTGGGAACACCTCTCCTTCTGCGGTGCAGGATGGGCTGTCGATGCCACTGTCCCGGTTCGGGATCTTCCCGTTTTGCTCTGAGGAGTCCGGATTGTCCAGGAGCTCATGGGAGGAGCCCTCCTCCCGCTCCACGTCGTCAAGGCAACCAACGCTGTGTGTGATGTCACAGTCATCCAGCGGGGCATCATCTGAGCCATCGATGTGCATCGAAGCCAGACACGAAAGTTCGGAAACCTCCTGAGTCCGTTCGGAGGTGCCAAGTGCAAGTTTGTCCACGGGGGAGGAGTCTCCTGCGACCTTCGCCGTCGTGTCCTGGCCGCAGGGGGATGTGATGTCAGACGCAGTGTCCATTCTCAGACACAGGTGCAGCTGGGACCGTGGGAGCACCCCCAGGATGGGGACCCTGGGAAAACAAAAAACACTATCACGCCTGCTTTAACCCTTTAAAGTCCTCATTAAGAAAAAAAACTATGGAATTTCATGTCCTTGGGGCTATAATAACAAAAATCAATTTTATTTTTTTTTAAATATAAGCCTCTACCAAACAGTTGATATGGTTGTAATGGTACTCGGAAAACAAGAACAAAAAAATAAAAAATTACAAACCAAATGCCAATTTGTAACCAAGGACTTAGTAGTATTACTATCAATGATAGCCAAATAAGCAATTTAAATACTTTTATTACTGGGAAAATATTTGTTTTTTTTCAGGTTTTCTTAAATTTTACCCTTAAGTGAAAAAATAAAAACCACACCAAAGGAGAAGCAGGTTAAGGTAATGAAACTTCTCTTTAAACATTGACTCACAAATCAACACATTTCTGAACCACCACAGAGCAAAACATGAAAGTGACGAGCAAGACAAGCAAGATTTCTAATGAAATGTCCTGCTGACGTTCTTACCTTGAATTCTCGAACCTCTCGATGAGCAGTCCCACCTTCTGGGCCTCTTTCTGTGGCTGCGTTCCCAAGCCAGGAGGAGTTAGACTGGGCTTTGGTTTAGGCGGAGGAGGAGGAGCTGGCAGAGGCCTGGATGGCGGCGGTGGGATCCTCTTCGGTTTCTTGTCTTGCCCAAGGGCGAGCAGGTGAGAAGGTTTAGGGGGCACTACAGATGCAGAAATCCAGAATAGGCAAGAACAGCAGAGCGAGAGAGAAGCATGAGGCTGTAGACATTAACAAAAACACTCAGGTGACACGTATAAATCCAAGTGAGAAAACCTCCATGGCTGAGTCTACGTGTGAAGCCTGCTTAATTCCTCCTTTAAAAAAAACACAACCCTCAAAATAAACCTAAAGGGAACAAAATACAGTCCAAGATAGAAACAAACAGTAGCGGTGCAGAGCTAGACCAACACTGAGCTTCAGCTATCGGCCAACTTCCTTATTTCAGAACAGGATGCTGAGATGAGCGTGTGCATAAGTCATAGCGGTTCCAGTTAGGTTAAAAAAAAAGAAAAAGGCACAGAGATATGACAACGCTGTCTTTCTAATGCACACAGTGCTCATGCATGCCTGCACATTTTGAGCGCATGCTTTTACTGTCTAGCCATTTAATTTGCATAGATTTTGTTTTCAGAAAGCTAAATGTCTGAAACCCAGATATGTGATGATGTGTTACTATTGTTAATGTGAGCACTTCCTCTGTGTCTGTGTGTCAGTCATACTTTTTTTTTACAAACATGTGATGATAAGCTACGTTCAAATGATAGGACTGGTCCCATTTCTCCTGAGAATAAAAGTAAAGATCTGTTTGAACAGTTGCATGTTTTTTTCTGGAACCTCTGAGGGACTCAGGAACATGCATTACAGAACCTGCATTTTACAAGAGAAACTTTGATCCAATTTTAGTTCTCCCCCCTCCCAAAGAAAATCCTGCTCCATAGTTACTGTTCTCTCAGGATAAGCTACAAGTGAAATTAAAATGCCTTGGAGGGGAAGTTCTTATTCATGTATTAAAATGCCAGCAATTATTAGAATAGGGTCAAGTGGAAAGACACATAATGCCATTAATTTCCTTATCTCCAGGCACATCATTATCACTGGTAGTCCATTTTGATAAGAGGTATTTCCTTCTTGATATAATAGAATTAAAGTCTATATATATTACTGGTGGTTCAGTCTGACTTATTAAGAGATCTATTTTTTCAAGTGCATTTAGGCTCTTCTACTAACTTATCTTAAGAGAGCAGCTAAAATTGTACAAATATTGGCCAGGAATGATCTGGATGCAGTGCTACACTTGGCAATCACTGACTGTGGTTACATGTATATAAATAACTCGTTTATGAGGCTTATCTCGGTTATGATTATATTCGGGATACGGCGTTTACATGAGCACATAGAAATCAGGTTATTCACATTCCATGTATACACCCCAGTTTCTTTGAGAGTACTCCAGATAGCATATTGAGATTTCTCATAAACAGAATATGGTTTTTACATGCTCAAACACATAAAAAATACTCCAAAACCCCAGTCATGAACAGGTTAATCATGTCCATGTAAACATACTCATTGAAACTACACACAGGCTCAAATCAAAGGACAAGAACTTGAATCAGCAAGAGTAGAAACATAGTAAAAGCAGATGCTCCTATACGTCCCATTTTTATGGACATTTTTTCATAGCCTTTATGAAATAATTTTCTAAATCTAAATGTTCTAATGTTTTTGGGAGAAATCATACCAATTTGCTCTGGGTTCAAAGGTTTAAATACTCGTGAAAGGCATCTGAGAGCAGCATATAATCCTCCATCAAACTTTGAATTGTTGTGAGCCACTTAAATATTTGGGCCAAGTCTTTGGTGTAATGTCCTACAATAATTCTCTGTGAATCCCAAAACATAACACATGTTGTTCATATTTAGCATTCTTCAAATGACGCCCAAACATGACCACTCGGGAGCGGCTGGCCTGCTTTCCGGCAGCAGCTCTTTCAGAGGTGACCTACTGAGCTGCGTGAGTGACAGAGTGAGGTCGGACGGCTGACACGTACCGTGTTATAGAGGAGTGTTTGTCAGAGCTGAATAAATGACAGCTAAATAGCGGCGGTCTGATCTCGCTGCACCTTTCAATTACAATGACAGCCCCAATGTCAAATGTGGCCTTGAAAGGAGGCCACACTGTGTCGCCGTGTTTTACCTTGAGGTTTCTGTGCGGTTGGCGGTCTGGGTGAGGCGGAGGGCTGGGGCCGGGGTTTGATGGCAGGCCTGTCGTGACATGGTCTGGGGGTCGGACCTTTCTTTACCAGCCGTGGAGAACACAGGTAGTCCACTGATCCACACTGGTACTGCAGAGAGGAGGCAGAGAGGTCTGGAAAGAGACATGAGAAAAGACAATATCAGGTATTGATCGATATAATGAGATTCATCTAAATACAAATCCACAAGCTGGTGTAATCCTGCTACAGCGATGCAGTGGTGTGCAGTGACAGCAGCTCTGTAGGTGAACGACCTTGAGCCCAGTGTGTGTTTCAGGATGTCGCTCTCGGACAGAGAGCAGTGGGACCAGAGAGGAGAAACTCTGCAGCATCGATCCTGACACCAGGCCCGAGGCAGCAGACACTGAGCAGCATATTGGTTTCTCTCACACTCTCTGATAGGCCTGTGTCTGATTGACTACATCTAATCTGCTCTGGACACTGTCTGTAAATAGACTGTGTTCGTGAGAGAGACCGAGCGAGAAAAAGTTGCTTAATAATGTGTGTGAGCTGCAACAAAGGCAAATTTCTGTTGGAAAATTGTGTTTTCTTGACTCCTAATCTGTCCTTTTGAAACCAGATTTTGGTTTGATCATTCTGACCTTTACTGTCGTTGAATTAACCTGGGCTGTATTTCACTTCATTCATTTTTAAAGAATTTTCTTTTTTTTTAAGAGTATTTCATCTTGGGCTCTGATTGGCATTTTTCACCATAATTCTGACAGCTGATTTAATTAAAAGTAGATAAAGTAACATAATTCAATGAATTACTTTATTCAAAGTGAGGATTTTTTTTTTTTAATGTGAAATAAAAAGACATTTGGTACAGTGCTACAGTGTGGTTCAATCACTCATCTTATAGTTTTTGGACAGTGGAGTTACTGTATTAGAAAAGGTTGAATAAGCAAAATAAGCTGTAAGGTTTTAGCGACACTAGCTGTAAAAAGTCCACTTGTGCTGAGCAGAGCTCAGAAAACCCTCTTTAGAGGAAGTGATGAGAAGAAGGGTGACAAAAAAATATGAGGTGCCAATTATGCACCAAAATGCATCTACAGCAAGTAAGTTACAAGACAAGCAGCAGTCAAACCACAAATGCTCCATTCAAATAGCAGCAAGATATCTGTATTACATTTTCCATTGCAAAGGAACATCAGAAAATGTGCGAAACAGTAAACAATGCTAAATACTAAGATTTGTTTGGGGAAAAATACAAACTGAAAAAGATAAGCCCTGTAGTGTACAAAAACCAATTGATTCAATCGAAATTTTAGATCAGACAGAGAGATAAATGCAGGATAGCAGTTGTGTTATGAATGTGGCAGTAGCCTTACAGTGAGCTGTAGATACAAAAAAAATCTATATAAATCTTCAAAGTTCAGTAATGATGAAAGGAATCCAGCTTTTCCAACAATATCATGCTTTGTGTTTGTGCGTCTGTTCTTGTATTTGCTCTAGAAGCACACACTGTGACTGAGGCCCCCTGCATTTTTGGCAGTTTCAGCTGTTATCTGTTGTGTCTGTCCATTAGAACAAAGTGACGTTACTCAGTAGATTATGTTAATAACTATGCAAACTACAGCCACACATGTCTGTTCCTCCAGGCTCATGGATTCGTTCTAGTCACCTCAACTCTTTCTCAACTGGATTACACCCCCGAAATTGCATCGAGCCCCCACTGGAGCCCCGGCACATCTAATTTGGTGTTTTTCAGCTGTGCTGCAGGCTGTGGAAGGAGAGAAATCAGGCAGTAATGAGTCCTGCTACGCTGTCTGCCCCGTGTGGCACACTGCGGGCTTTCCCACCATCTCTGCACCACAGTGGAATAAGAGCAGGCAGGGGGAAAAGATGAGGCTTGCAAACGGCTCCTCAGCTCTACAGAGTAGAAAATGTTAATTTTCTCCACAGAGGATCACAAAACCTACAGTACCGAGGTTTTATATCCACTCCTTGAATTTGGTCCCTATAGCAACAGAAATATTGTGAGCCTCTTGCCGTGGACACTGACTCAACCCTCTCCGATTGAGGGATGGTATTAGCAGAGGAAACACTTGACCTATGATCAAGAGAACAGGCATGAAATGACTGACTGGTGAAGAACTCTGTGACCCAGGACTGGCTGGGGTCTCTCCTGGGAAAAACAAACAGCGGTAGAAGGAGGCATAGGGGCTGGTACCTATGGAAACCTTGGTGTAGCCATGGTTACCTGAGAGCAAAACCTGGCCCTCATATGAAATCGCCTAACACCAAATGGGAACTTGACGACACAGCAGAGAGAGGAGCTGACACAGTGTTTCTTAATTAAAATCTCACAGACCAAGGATAAAATGACACATCATCCTCCACCATAGCCGCGAAATACACAGCATTAAAAATGAACCGGTACATTAAATCTGTAACTTGTTATTTACATCATAATAATCTCTTAAAGGTATACAGGCAGATGGATGAGGTACCTTAAAGTCACACTTAGGTAGAAGTACAGATTTCTAACCAGAAAAGGATTCTGTTAGAAGTTAAAGTCACCTATTAAAATATTGCTTGTGTAAAAGTGTTCAGGCATCTGATATTTACAGTATTTAGAAATCAAAAGTAATTTTTATCATATTAAATGTTCTAAAGTATTAAAAGTAAAAGTGAATGTAAATGTTGGTACAAAAGGAAATGAACAGAATTGTGCATTTTAATTTCTTCTTAACGCCACCTTAAAAATATAATGCACATACACTTGGAGAAAAATGACGTCTCCTTTTACAACTTTAAAGAACAAAGTCCAGTTTTTCCTTCCTCCTATTTCTTCATTTGTCCTTCCATTCCTTTCCCCTTGCCCTTCCTATTTTGTAGTAATGAAGATGCTTATGGGAAATGTAGTGAAGTAAAAGTGAAAGAGAAATACGAAAAATCAAGTAAATACAGATACTCCCCCAAATACTGTATATTATGTATACATAAACCCATAGACGGAAATAAGTACCATGAAAAAGTATTATTACTTTGTGACATGACACCACTACCAAGGATAAAACAACATATTGGCATTTACCCAAGAAAAAAATGTACAGTTTCTAACTTCTAACGATTCCTAAACTGGTTCTAATGAAAGGCATCTAGGCATGAAAGCTTACAATTATTTACAAAAGAAAACAAATATAATTGTGTAGTATATTCTGAGAAAGGAGCTGGTTTATTACCTTGCCTCCAACCCTTCAGTTTTACATATCCAAAGTCCAAAGAACAAGCGAAGGGAAAAATCTCCCACACGACCCGGTCAATATGAAAACAAATCCTGTCCTCCCAGTCGGCCAAAGCGCGTGTGTGATCGAGACTAAACTCTGTGGAGAACAAAACACACACGCCCTCAAAAAGTACTTCAAAGTCCTGTATTACGCCCAAACACACGCACACACACATACACACTCACATATTCACCTATCCTTCACCAGGTGTGTTCGAGGAGCTGCGCCTGTCTGTTCACCTGTCAAACCTGAAGTACTTCCTCCTGGAGTCAAGGTGTGTGAGTCACTAGAGTTCCCAGCATACTCTTATGACTGGGCCAAATATGCCATATATGCATTTAGTTTTACCTAAAAACACAACCTGATTAGACTGCACTGCTCTTCCACTGACTATAACTAAAACAGTCATTCACCTAATTGATTTGGACTCTGAGGGATCCATGAGATGAGATTAATACTGAGAACACTGATCTGAGCTCATTAATTTCCTCTGCTCACTTCCAGTTACTGAGGGATGGATGAGGACAATTTATATTTAAATGTATTCTTTTATTCTCTCTCAATTATTTTTCTATTATTAGTACTATTATTTCTGTGTTTACTTGATAATATTCTTTGAATTGTATTTACTCTTATTGGTATGGGTTGTTGTTGTTGGTATTTTTGTTTTGTAATTGTCTTTAAATTTTGTCTGGCCCTAGCATTGCATTATTGTTTGGCTCTTATCCTTAGCATTGCATTATTGTTTGCATATTCAGACAATAATGTCAAAACACCTCTGTTTTTATTATTATTATTATTATTATTATTATCATCACCTCTGCACCCTGTAAGGCTACAGGTTACCATGACGATGTTTTCCTGCTGTAACCATTTCATCCACTATTAGCCACTTTAATCAGGTGAACCAGGGGACAGCTGACTTGTCCATCTCACCTGTTTGTGACTGGCTGTGATGTAACAGACTCATTCAGAGGAGAACAGAATGAAAAGAATGAACACAGCGAGCACGTGTAGTAAATATTTCAGGTCACAACCCGAAAGACTGCATTACAGCGTATGTCAAAAAGACATAGTGAAGGGCTGCTGTGTACCTTTCCCTCTGAAATATTCAGAGACTTTCAGGTACTTGACAGAGACATTTTGGGAATGTGAAGACACTCTCGCCTTCTCTCATTCTGTCTTAGTGAAAACCACATGACCATAACAAATCTCTGGTGACACTGTGATGCTGTCAAAAGAGAAAAACCTGAAGAATGTCCCTCTTATGTCATTAACATAACAGAAATGTGTATGAGTCTGCGTGTAAATTCAATTTAAATTCAACTAGCTGACTGGTCAAAAAGTAAGAAAACTGAAAAAGTCAAAATTGAGCACTATTTAAGGATAAATATTTAAAAACAATTTGCACATATTGTAAGAGCCATTTGAGACTGTAAATCTCATTTCCAATAACCCAGTTGTATTTTAAATGCCACTGAAATGTGTGGATCTTTGCACCATGCATTATGAACTTTGCACATTATTCTCTGAAGCATAGATTTTAGTTTATATTTATTTGAGCAGGACATCTGTTTCCACCACCTGTACAACACAACAGCACAAAGCAATATACACAAGCACAAGATGACAACTCACTAAATGAAAGCTAAAAAATAAAAACAATGCTCTTAGGGGAAATAAATCATGTAATGTGCCTAATTATTATAACAGCATTTTAACTAGGTAAACGCAATCATATAATATTTCACCGTCTTATATTTCTGGTGACTACTAACGAGAGTAGCAACATTACATCGACTAGTCAACTGATCATGCTCATCAGCATGCGAACATGCTTGTAAGAGCAAGCATGTTCGCATCTAGCCTAAAGCACCACTGGGCCTAAAGACAGCCTTACAAGATTACAAGCTCTAGACTCTCGGTTCTGCTCATTTAACCAAAGAAAGAAGACATGAATAAAGGTTATCTTTCAGTGCTTGACAGTTTGATATGAAATGACACAAATTTCTGGTTAATGTTCAAAACCCAACCATATTCAAACCAAGGTATCAGGAGGTTCCTCATTAAATGATAGCTTTTTTAACCCATAAATGAATATATGGCATTTTGTAGTTCTACATTTTTTTTAAATTAATTTTGGGGAAGACTGCTACCTAAAATAAATGAGGCAATATTTGGAGAAAAAAAATTACAAAATATAACCAATTTTCCTTCAGAAACAGTCTTTCTTGGAAATAGCTAATTTGACACACAATCTGTTATGTTTTTCTTTTTTTAAATTGGCAAATTCTTATTTTGGAAAAAACACTTCACTAGTCCTCTCTTCTTTTTTTTAATCATCCAAGAGATACAAAGATGACTCAAACACACATATTCAAAAAACTGCACAGACCTGGCTGACTGTCAGTCACCGTCAGCCCTGAGGCAGCCTCCTCAGACTCATTTATTACCCATCATCCCTTGAGTATGGTCCTCTCGCCCTGGTGATGTCTGGGAGACAGATCACTCAGACTCAGCAGAGTCTCCTCAGTCAGGCAGCCAGTCACTCAGGTCTCCCACCCGCAAACTAACCCCTGGTGAGGCTGAGCTGACAACCCTGCTCCCATCACTTCAGCCGCCCCTGATTCACCACCAAGACCTCGCTGAATCCCAATGATATTCTTCCTGACTGTGGCACCTCATTATTCCCATATCACCATCAAATCCCCCGCATTATACCTGCTCTGCTTCTCTCATTCTGTCTGTGTCCATGTTTCTCCATGTCTCTCTCAGCCATATTGATCTGGTTTCTCCAGTCTGTTACGCTGAAAGACTGAGTCAAAGAAAGGCAGTCGCTCATCTAATGGCTCTTCGATTTATAATTGCCATCGAGTCATAGAACTTAGAGGACAGTTTCACAGTCGACACTGAAACAGGTTTTTCTTGCTGTATCCATTTGCTCTGTTTACAGAACCCAAACAGTGAGGATTTTGTCTCCAATCACTCACACTGAAAGCACATTAGGAGAGGATCTTTTAATGGCCAGTATGAACAGGAGGACAACTGGAAAACACACACACACACACACACACACACACACACACAGCATGGCTCATTACTGGTTTTCTACAGGAAAAACAGGGCAGCAAAGTGTGAAGAGCAGAGAAAACAAACACAATACAACAGCAGGAGAAATGCCTCATTTCCACTGCATGGCTCTGCTCGATTCACTTTTGATACCAGGTACTTTTCTCTGTTTCGTTTTCCACTGCAGACAGTAACCTCTAAGTGTAGGCAGGTCTCTATGTGACATGTTCAACACGACACTCATTGGATCCTTTTATCGGCGGTCAATCACAAAAAAAACTCTGCACCATGGTAATTGTACATAGAGTTGTAGTCCTGCCTGCACCCGAACTACGCTCCATCACTTTGTTTTCTCCGGATGACAAAAAAAGAATAGTTGCAAAGTTGTCATATTGACATTTAAGGTGTGTTAATTAATTCATGTCATTAACTTATGCAGTGAATATCATGCTTAACATGATTCCACCAAATCATGCCACCTTATAACTTGCAAGTATCTGCCAGCCGTAGCCTTTGACAGTGATTTTTTTTTCTGTTTGAAGCTGCTAACTGTTATAGTAACTAGTAAAAATGTAAAAGCAGCAAAAAATTCCTTAATTTTATAGTTACAGTTAACTAATGTAACTAATGTATGTAAACTTGCCACCGCAGGATAAATGGCCACACAACCTTTCAAATGGGTCACAATTTAACTGTGCGCATGTTTGTCATAGGTGTGCTGCAGTATCTGATTATAAGGCATAATTCCTTAAGTGTAACATGTAGTTTTCTGGGCTGCCAGTTTTAAAAATCCGCGTTGAGTGAATTCAGAAAATTTGCAACTATTGACGGTATCTTGCCTGTCTAAAAATGGTTAGTTTGTGCAGGACGTCCTGCTTTGCGCATCGATGATTATAGTGAGACTTTTGTCTGACCAATCAGCGTACTGCAGTGTTTTAACTACACCCTCCAGTATCAGAAAATTTTGCTGGGAACCTAAATGGAAGTGGCACCAAAGAAATGCCAGGTTTTATCCACAACTTTGGCAAATTGAAAACCAAAAAGGAGTGAGTCACGTTGAGTCAAGTCTTGCCACACCGTCCAGTAGAAATGCTGCAAAAGATAATAGAGATAACAAAGAGGTTGATCATCATATTCTCCTGTTATACGTTCACTCCCTCTATTCTCTTGCCCCACCCTGTCCCTTCTCTCCCTGTGCAGCAGGAGACAGTAATGAGTGCTCTGACCTTGATCTAATTCTCAGTTATCACCCCAATGGTTAAACCACAAAAATCCACAGAGAAAAACAAATACTTGAAAAGGCATTTCTGAAGTATAATACATTTAAAAAAGTACATTAAATAGATTCCCTAATCACACAAAAGGCAACCTCTATAGAGTGCCAAAAACAAGCCATATGCCTGTACGAACACACCTTTCAAGCCCACAGGGAGTTGATACTTGATACTAAAAACGAGAGTTTGGGTGGAGCGTCGCTTTAAGAGGATCTGTCCAAATGCTCACACTGAAAGAGGAAATATTGGTGTCAATACGACAACAGCTGCTACAGGATCGACAGTGGCGCAGATCCTCAATCAGCAGATTCCCCTCACAGTAACGAGCCTCCAACTCCCACTTCATCACAGGATTTATAAACACACACACACACACACACACACACACACACACACACACACACACACACACACACACACACACACACACACAGAGAAGGCTCAACAGCTATCCGATCACGTACAGTAGCATCTGGCTCCAGATTACAGATCTATATTCATCTATTTCTTATCATGCTCTGTTATCATAACCAGTCAAACCCTCATTTAGAGCGGAGCTTTCTGTACAGACTATTTGTTGTGTTCTTTAAGAATTAGCACCGTCTTAAATTTCACTCGTATCATGGATTCCCAGGGGCTGGGGGCATGGGAGGGGGAGGTAAGTCATCTTGTTAGGTCTGTCCTCTTCCTCTAAATCAGGTCACTGGGCACAGCGGGCTCACTGACATGTCTCAACACTAAGTGGGAGGATTTCTGCAGCTCCCACAGATTAGGAGCTGTGATTTCGGGGGGATAAGACAGGGAGAGACTTCAAGCAGATGGCTAGAAAGTGTTGAAGAATGTCATAGCGTGCTCTCATGGACGCACAAAACAGATAGAGAATGCAAATGAGTTAAAAAATAGAGGGATACGAAGAAAAATGTAGTTGAGCGGTTTCATTAGAAAGTCTGTAGCCTGGTGGAGGCAGTGCAGTGATGAGTTGTGTTCGCAAACATACAGCAGTCGACACTCTAAATACAGTGGGGAGAAAATAAGCCCATCTGCTTTCAGTTCCTGTAATGATACACTGTAACTGCAGGGAAAGCTAAACATAAGCAAAGACTGACGAGTTAATATCAGAGTGGAATTGTCCTTGTGGAAACTAAATCAAGTCACTCTAAAAAGGATTCTCCCTCACTGCGCCCTGAGAAACCAAAGAAGAAGCTATTGCCATGGCAACAACGCTGATCTATATTGCTAATATAGTAGGTAGGTCATGGAGCACTATAAGGAACCACATTCACTGTCAGTAGAAACAGTTCTAACAAAAGCAAACTCAGGGCTGGGACACATGCTGCATCTTTCACCACCTGAAAAATATGAGGTCAGGCTCTGGGTGCAACCTTTGTGCCCACTGTGTGCCAACTTTCAAGAGCCTGGATGCAGGATGTGTCTGAAGTAGCTGTGTAAGAGTGCAAACTTGGGTTTATTATATTGCTGAATGCATTTGCACCATCTTCTTTACATATATTAAGTGATATTCACAATGATGTTTTGTCTGGTAGAGGTAAGTCCTCTGGTGGGCGCTGTTCAGGCAGCTGGTACTTCTTATGGTTGAAAAAGCAGAGAGGAGGAGAAAAGGAGAGTCGATCTTGCAGTGTTTGGGCAGGTTGTGTTGATTGGACTGAGCTTTAAAGTTACTCGAACTTCACTGTCATGAGGAAAACCCAGAAAGGTGTTCCTTCTCACGCACCTACATCTCTTACAAGAAGCAACCGAAACATAGCCTAACCAGGAATCCTGAGTTTGGAGCTGATGTTCTTCCAGGTGTTGCTTTTTTTAGTGTGTCGTAAAATATTATCCACAGTACAGATGTAATGCTATGGATAGCCCTACACTAAAATGATCTTTCCCATATTTATTATAGACTGATATTCACAAAAATTGGCATATATCTACTGGTTGTGATTGGTTGTGCTTCAACAAATAACATGCGGTGCACATTGCTGTGTTAAAAAAGTTGAAAGTTGTAGGGCGCAGCTGTCGTGCCCTGAAAAACAAGTGCAGGGGAACGCCTTCGTGCCATTATCACTTTTAAGTGCGCCCTCCGCACATTTACATTAAGTACAGTGAATTTGAGGGCACAAAAAAATGTGGCATGTGTACTGGCCCTTGGGGCAAGTGTCCACATAGCGAGCATCAGCGTCTCTTCATTGTTTCCGATGTTATGCTGCCAGAGTTTGTGACCGCTTAGAGAAAAAGCACCCAGCGTCATTTTTCAGAGCACTCCTGTTTTTGTATGCGGCTGTTTTGAGCGCTATGAGTTGAAAATCTCTACTTTTCATACACGCCATACAAGGTCTATAAATGTCTTCTTTTTTCAGTCCCAAACCCAAAGTTATTCAGTTAAATATAGTATAAAACAGAGAAAAGCAGAAAATCTCCATATTTATGTGTCTAAAAACAGCATTTTCTGCCATTTTTGCATTAAAAAATACTTGAATAATTCACCTTTCGAATCTTGAGTGATTTGGCTTGGTTTTTGTCAAAAACATGGAATGAAGGCATTGAGCAATGTAGAAGAAATGACCCAAAATTTGCCAAGCAAAAAGCACTAGCAAATTACCTTAAAAATACAAAAAAGGGAAAGTCAAAAACAAAAACAAACAAATACAGTTGTGGACAATTTCAACAAATTTTGGGAAAAAATCTGTTTTTTAAATCTACTAATTTCTTGCAATTTGTGTAACCCTTCTTGGAAAGTTGCTCATTTTTGTTTCCCCTGTGATTTTGAAAGTAATTGAACCAATATGCTCAGGGTCCATAGGTTTGAATACTAGTGAAAGGCATCTGAACACAGCACATAAAATATAGCAGAAAGGTGATGTCCATACAGGTCTTAAAGTGTTAATCCATTATCAAAAAAGTTGGTGATTATTTTTCTGTCAACTGAGTGTGCTCTTGTTGCAGCTCTAACACACATCCTTATAAATGTCTTGACAAATGAATAAATCAGGAAGCATCCTGGCTGTTGTCCTTTACATCTAAAATGAAACACCACCCAGCACTTAACCAGAGCCACTAAGTGTAACACACATGAATAAACTGTAGACACGCACATGACATGGGTCACAGAGCAGACTATACTCCCGGGAGAGAAGAAAAGCAGAGGGTGAGGTATGACTCAGTCACTGACCTGAGACCTTTTTCCTCGAGTATGACTCAGGGCCGTTTCATTCAGCTGTCAAACGCACAGTGTCAGTCACGGAAGAACACTCAGAAGTTACAGTCAGTAACACAATGATGTGAAAGCAGGACAAAGGGATGATTAAAATTTCATATTCATCATCATGAAACATGTGACTTATAGCACGGCTGCACAGTGGCCTCTCTAATTCACAGCCTCCCCCATGACCACAAATGCTTCGAGAAGGACTTTTATGAGGCGGAGTGCAGAGAAGTGAGCTTCTGTTTGTCTGGATGCAGTGCGGTGCAGTAGCCCAGAGCATTACTGTAAAGGAGGCAGCCACAGATTGGCAATTAGGGCAACACACACACACGGCAGAACAAGGGGGTTTACAAACCTGCCTGTGGAGATGACTGCCCAACTGTCCCAGAAACTACTGAAGCCTACTGTAGCCGCTCTCAATGGTCGCTTTCACTGTTTAAACCTAAATGGCCGTTTTGCACAACAATCAGGGCGAAGCTGAGCAGCAGCGTCCATCTTTTTCCCTCTTAGTTTACTAAACACTAACACACCTTCACTAGCAAGGGAATTTATAACTGCTGGTGCTGGAAAAAAATACTCCAGCTCTTTCCATTCCCACTGGGGGTGGGGGAGGTCTTCACAAACACAGGTCTGCTCCATGAGTCACTGGCACCCGAAGCCTGAAATAGCATTTTCAAAACAAATTTCAATCATTCCCTGTCCGAAGAAGGCCATATTGTAATGAGGATTATGCATTTTAATCTTCTGGGTCAAAGCTTGATCACTCTTCAAACTGACTAAGGCTCTCTGAAGTGTGAATGCATTGATTATTTTACCATATATTGATTTTGGGGATTAACCAATCATTGAGGTGGACAGGACCTGTTTAAAACCAGCCATGTGTTCGACTGCATGTTTGAGTAATTGCTGACTGATTGATGACTTAAACATTGAATGAGTACAGTGTCCGCAGCAGCGAACCACACACCATCCTCCACATGCATGCAGACACACCAACACATGTGCACACAAATAAACATACGCATGCATACATTGTTCTGCGGCTAAACCCGTTTGCCTAACTTTACAGAAACCCATCTGCAGTACAGACCACAAAATTACTCTGACACTTAACTTGTGTCAACGTCGTTACCATTACACTATGATCTGCTAACGTTTTACTACACGCTGCTAAGTGTTCCACTGCGAGTGCAGAAAAAACATTCAGCAGCAGCTACCAAAACACGGCCCACCAAATCACCTTTCCCAAATAAAAAGCTGCCCATACTGAGAGCACATTTTACAGCCAACCAAACCACAGCTCTCACAGCCACAGTTACAACGCTAGAAAAGCTAGAATCCCCAACAGAACAACACAAGGAAGTGGTATATGCAAAGCATGTCCACTGAATCCAGCTTTTCCAGTCTACATGTTTATGCACGTTTGCTATAAAAAGCGGAACTTTTGCTATGAGAGGAAAATCGAAACATTTGAGGGAGGAAAGGTTCCTTTTAATGTGTATATTTTTCTGTAGTTGTATGTAACTAGAGTGACAAATAATGATTATTTAATTTTTAAATAATTCATGGCTAATTTGTTTAAATAACTAATTCACTGTTTGAGGTAATTACAGTCCAACAGAAGGTACTTTTAATAATTAAAAAACAGAAAGAAAAAAATGTCCACAATGCTTTAACAAGAGCATGTTTTTCTTTTTTGCTTAATAAATGATAAAAGTTTGCATCAGTTACTTTTCTTTGCTGACACACAATGGACTCGTACCAACATACACAAGGAGAGAGGAGTATTATTTGGATACAAATATCTTTCTTTATGCCAATGATATTATTTTGCTGTAGGAAAATAAGGATTATTGCAATCAGTGTTGGCATGCGTTGGTGAGATGTGTAGAAGGTTAGCATCAATCAGAAAAAGGTTAGACAGCGGAAGAGGTACTTCAGAGATATGTGTTGGTGACAACTTGAGTTTACAGACAGCAAGGATACTGGTTTCTTTCTAGATTAAAGGGACCTTTTATGCTAATTTCCACATTCATACTTGTATTTTATGTTTCTACTATAACATGTTTACATGCTATAATGTTCAACAAAACACTTTATTTTCTTCATGTCTGTGCTGGAACAACTGTATTCACTCACTGCCTGAAACACTCCGTTGTAGCACCTGTCTCTATAAGCCCCACCCCACATCCCGAAAAAGCCGACCATCATTGCAGCCAAATGCATTACTGTAACGGAGAATGGCAGCATTTCCTATTGTAAAATATCACAGATAAAAGCTTCAAAACCAAATGTTCACAACTAGACATGTTCCAACAGGAATCTAATCCAAAATCGAGGAGAAATAATCAACATCGACAACCAAGATACGATGTTCCCTGATGTTAGCATAAAGCTACATGTAGCAGTGTACTTGCAGCTGGGGAATGACTGTAACAAGTGGCATTTTCTACCATAAAGCCTCAGAACACTACCAAACATGTTTCCACGGGGATACAATCCCAAATCAGTGAGAAATTAACAAGATCAGCAATGAAGTTTATTCGTTTTTCTCTGATTCTAGCATGTAGCTACATGTAGGCTACTGTAATGCTTTCAGCAGCAAATCTATCACAAACTGATGCCAGCTGGACTCAAAACCAGTTAGAAAAGAGTTAGAACAGTCTGAAGCCTGAGGTTATTGATCACAGGGATTACTTTTACATATGTTTATCTCCTTTTTTGAAACCACATTTAATATGAACATCCAGAATTGTATGGCAGTAAATGAGGATAAGAAAAACAGACCCCCTTTTGAATATTTTCTGAATTCCAGGTTTGATTTGAAGACAACAATCAACTCGGAGACTCATGACTATTTCAGCAGTATGTCCTTCCGCACCTTGCCACCACATGCATTCACTTTTTGCAAACTAATCCAAAATATACAACTAAAATATTTGTGTACTCTAACCCCCTACTAAGCCCCCTCTCACAGCTGGTCCTAGGTGAGGTGGAAGGATGCCCACTGCACCACCCTGCATCTGTTCCAGGCAGGATGGATATCAGCATGAGGATGGGGAGTGTCTACGAGCCTGCTGACAGTCAGTGTCCCAGAGCGGCACAGCCCAATCTAGTCCAGTTCAGTCCAGTCTGGCTGGTCTAATAACGGAGGGCTGGGCTGGTGAAATAAAAGGTTGAGGGTGAGGAACCGGGGGGAACTCAGAGCCTCCTCCCTTGTCACTGCTCCTCTGTGCTGATACACACTGGACTCCTACCAACATACACACAGAGACAAAAAGGTCACTGTGCACTCAACACCGACGCGTCTTCTTTGACGTCAGAATAATTTTCAAAATGTCACTTGGCTCCTGAATGGCAGCGTCAGCAATGGGAGCTCTCCAACAAGGAGCATCTGAGGCAAGCAGCTCCTGTCAGTCTGTCTAAACTTACGATCAAAGTGTCTGACACTCTGAACTTTCTTAGATGAGTCACTAAATTTTGAGAAATGAGAATACCTTTCAATGCCAGTGAACAACATTTTGTGTATGAAGATGAGCCTTGAATGGAAATCTAAAATCACTAAACCCTGTTCAAGATGAGCTTTGTGGAGGGCAGAATTACCAAAGACATGCAAGCAAGAAGCCAAGGCACACCAAGAGCATAAACACAAAATACTGTACAAGAAACGGCGTGTTATAGAAGCCAGGTGTACACGAGACAGACTAATAAAGGCTCCTATTTCCTCTCTAATGGCTCCAGTATTTCCCCTTACAGCACCGCACTGCAGCACTCTGAGCCATGTTAGTGTTAGTGTACCCACACAGGAGACAGCAGGACTGCCAGCCAGGACCAGTGTCTCATACACTTAGTCAAATATAGGAAGCTGGTCTCATTGCTCAAACCCAAAATAGAGATGCTGACCTGCTGCTGCAGAGAGACGGTGTCTGTACAAAAGAGGTAAAATCAAACAATTAAACATGATTATGCTATAATCCATCTGACCCTCTCAGTCTGCAGTGATTTACAGATCACAGATTTTCTGCTTTGGAAATAAAATCTGCATCATTACAATCCATTATATACTTTATAGCATGTAAGTCTTGCACATACGAGATCAGCAGATTGCCATGTTATATTTATGAATATTCAAATATAGTTTTAATTAGAAATGCAACTAACAGTAATTGTCCTTACTGATTAATGTTGTTATTATTATTAATACAGTAAAACATGCCACACTGTCAACCATTTTAGAGTACAGTGAACGTAAGGTTCAAAGAGGTAGGACATCAATAAATGATGCTATTTTGCAATTTTATTCTAAGGAACTTTTTAAGATTTAAGATAATTTTTTGGTTTTTCATGCCTTTATCATAGTGCAGTTACAGGGTGACAGGAAAAGGGTCGAGAGAACAGGGGTGACACGCAGCAAAGGGTCACAGGCCAGAATAAACCCGGGCCGCTGCAACGGACTCAGCCTACATGAGGTGGATGCTCGACTCACTGAGCTAGAGGCCACCCCAATTTCCGGGTTTTTGTCGGCACTGCTTTAGGTCTGGCACCTGATAGCTACATTTTTATAAAGTCCTGATCTCACCTGAGCGCTGTGGGGGTACACATCCATAAAAGTCCTGACCACAGCAAAAAGGGAATAAAATAAGAAAATCCAGGAAGAAGGCAGAGTCTCTGCAGATAAACACATCGCCACACACCTCTGCTGGGTCATAAGTGATGATTGAGAGGGATTACTTCCATTTAAGTCTATACATTGTTTTGTTTTTTTGATAGTATACTTTAAACACTGCTACTTTAAATGACATGGCTGTTGCTAACACAAAGTTAGCAAACTTAATGCATAAAACTTAACACAAAATCCTGACAAATTAATTCAACTAACCATTTTGTCACTGTAATAGCTAAAATAACCATCCAGACCTCAGAATTACAAATCTCAATGAGCTCCAAGTTATCTTTCCATATCGTCAAAACCGTTTCTCCATTATAACATAGGTTATATCTGATTACAGTCCTTTCAAAATAAGGGAATTCCGGATTTACAGGAAATAACAAACTGAAAGCCATCTAGCACACTATGCTTAAGAACTCAAATATTTGTCATAAAGTCAACAGGAGTCATTTGCATTTGTTCTCACATCTACCATCCTCATAACTGGCTGTCATATCATCTTTCACATGACCAATAGCTTAATTATAGCCTTTGTTGAATTTCTATAGAATGAGCTGCAGAGAACCGCCTGCAGCAGACGGCTCTGCCCACCTGTCATCTGTCACCTGTGTTACCTGCAACAGATTGTCTCTCACGGGGGTCTGAAGGTAGAGAAAAGGAATTATCGAAGAGGGCTCAATAAAAGCACTGCTGCTTCGATATGGTCGTCATCAAGGATCCACTGGGAATGAACAGAAACAGTGCAGGCAAAAGCTGGTTCTATACATCCCTGCTGTGTGAGACAATAATGCTGCATTTCCTGCACAATTTGTACATTTTTTTAGAGTACTGCTAATCCCCAATTGGCTCCAATATGTGAATGCTACACATATACTTCATATTTTTCCTTTCACCCCAACTTCCATGTTTCACCTTTTCCACATTTTTGCTGCCGAAAAAACATCAGTCAAGCTTTGTGAACTTCGAAACTGGGAGATCACTAAGAAGAGCTTACTGTCCTGAAATTTACCATTTATGGTTGTTCCCCAGTTACAGCAAGCAGCTCCATGTGTGTACAGGTACTGACTTTCCACTTTACGAGAAGACATTAAAGTTCTCCCCTGAAGTGAATATGGCAGGAAAGGATTATCCAGTCAAACATCCCAGAAGTAAAATGTATTTATAACAAAAACTGCCTGTTAGCTCACATGTACACATGAATGCAAACAAGCACGTAGACATAGAAACATGCACACGTGTACATACACTCACACAATGCCCTGCAGCCAAAATTCATTAAATATCTTGTTACTGGCCTCTGGAAACTATCCCTCATCCTCTCCACAGCAGCAGGACACAACTACAAAGACAGTTCCAGCTTTTACACTGAAACCTTGGAAGCTTTTGAAGTGAGCAGAGGTTTTGAAACAGGAGGTGACAATTAGAGCAAATGGCCTCTCCTCCAGAAGGAGGTCACATTTAAAGATGTCAGAGATATAACTCACTGATCAAATTTGCTGGGAGTGGGGTGTTGTTTGTGAACATTTTAGGGCTGACGTCTTGTTGTCGATTGATCAGTTTGTTGGTTAAAATGTTCTTGTTCATCTTTTACATTTGAACAGGTTCCCACACATTTTTCTAGACAAAATTTCAAACCTTTTTTTCATGGCTTTTTAAGGACCTACAATTCGATTCAAGTTCTGTTTTCTAAAAATGCCCTCAGCAAGCTGGCATTAATAAAGGGAGAGACAAAATGCAAGGAGAAAATGAAGAAACATATGTGATGGTAAACAAATTTCACACATCAACACATATTAGAGCTACATTACACTGAAAGCCACAGAAAACAAACTTGCTGTTATGTTAGATCACATGGGAGATTATCCACAGAAGATTAATGTAACAAGTTCATTACACACAACACAATTTCATGATTTCATTCACTGACGGGGCCTGCTGTCTCCAACGCCGATTCAACATGCTGTATTGGCCAAAAAACAAGGGCCAACAAAGGTCAACGGTATAGGACACACTGCAAAAACAGACGCTCACTGATGGTCCGACATTTACTAAAAGTCAACCATCGGCTTGGTCTGTCACGGCCCTTAACCATGAACAGTTTTCAATTTTTGTGAATTTGAAAAAAAAAAGAAAACAAATGTGCGATGCTTCATGCAGAATAGACACTTTGTGCTTCATCATATCTCTGGGATTTGTTCCAGAGATAACTTGCAGATGTTTTTTCCTCATTGACCAATCGATTGCTTGAACAGTATGTAGAATTTCAGTCAGCCAGGATTATCTTTGGATGACTGCGTCCCTACATCGTGTGTTTGCGTGTGATTTTTCTATTCCTTTCCTGTCTCTCAACAAAGACAACACGCATGCTTCACTGGAGACAAGAGAGCTCCTAACACTTTCCGACTGCCTGCCCCGAACAAATGGAGAAGAAAAAGACACACGCACACAGGCGTAAGGCACACAAAAAAACAAGGACGCACACGTTAAAACAAAACACTTGTGTCCTCCTCTTAATGTCCAACCTGAAGAATGTAAGTGAAAGTTCAGACTGAAAGTATATTTAGACGTCTGCAAGCTAAAACACTTATAACACACTCTCTCTTCAGGTTAAGGCAGATTCTTCTGATCTATTGTGACCTAATCACTTGTCATTTGTTTGTTTTTGCTGATTCCAATAAATATCATGCCAACACCACAGGAAATGCCCTCACCAGCTTTCTATGGAGGAAGACCCCAGGTGCCCGGGGTAAAGAGGAAGTTGTGGGTGTAATTACCAGTACACTAATCTGAGTGACTGGTAAACTTGGCATCTGCATGAGTGTGTGCTTTTTTGTTTGAATGTGGCTTGGTCTATTTCACCACAAATTCTCCAGCATCTTTGACCAATATGGAGCACTTCCTTCCTCTTGATTCAACTGAGGAATAAATGAAAACCACCAGTATTACTTTGAAATATTTAGGTTGACAAAATAACAGAAATACCATTAGAGAAAACACTTAACTAAAGGCTCCCACAGAATTTCTAGCCTCCCAGTTACAGACCCACCCCTGTATTAAATACTTGTGGACACTGTGGGTTAAAGACATCCTTTCCTTTGGCTTTCTCTAAAAGCAAACCTGTCCAGACGTAGGAAAAAGGGTGAAACATGACTCACTACTTTTTCCACTGCCCAGGGGTTCGAGGACTTTGCCTTTCACACGAGGTTACTATGAGAGTCTTTGTGCATTGGCCTTGAGTAAAGGCAGTTTCTACAAGGCAGCATTACCATAAATACCAGCTTATGGTGTTTATGGTTTGACTGACAGCTCATGATGAACTGTTTTTTGTTGAGACTGTGTCACAGAGCTGCTGATTCAGATCATTTTCACTTTTAATTTAGGACAACCATTATTATTTGCACATGTAGTTTTATGATTTGAGGCTACTCACCTTTAGCATATTAGAGAACTTTGCAGTTGTAGCAAAATGTTGGTAATTTGAGCACTGACAATAAGGCATTTAACAACTCGATAAAAGATTGATTGCATTATATTAGTAAAGTGAATGCACGCTGTTAAAGGTTTACTCTGCAGCTTTCTACACTGTTAAAACTGTGTATTGACTCATACAGCCCTCTTAATCATGTATGACCCACTACAAGTGTCTGCAGTGACTTTATCTGCAGAGACTCTACCCTCTGTCAGTATTTTCTTGTTTTGCAGTGTTCAGGACATTAATGGGCTGCAACCTTTGGGCAGAGGCGTGTAGCCTCCTGCATGCAACAGCGCACTGGCGAGGGTGGGACTTAATAAAAAGGTAGCAACCAGGTAGGAGCAGCACATATCCATGATGAAACTATAGAAAATCATGGACACAGCACTGAAAATGCAAGTATAGCAAAATGCCAAGTGGACAAAACCAAACCAACCGTTTCAAAAGGAGAGCGAATCTGGGTATGGCTTTCACTTTCGCTGGCAGGCGCTAAAGGAAAAGATGAAGAGCGATGCAGAGTTGGCCTGTTTTCTGTTGGACAGGTTGGTGCCCGCGGTTAGTTTAGTTAGTATTTTTTTTTCCACGTGTATAATAGCAAATTGAAAGAATTGCTCACCTGGCGCATATGCCAAAAAAGTTTCAAGCTTCTGGGTTTATTTCTGCTTATGTGGCCAACTGAATATGTGCATGAGTGTTTCTCTGGCTGGCTCCGCCTTTGAATTCCTGCTCAACTTATAAAGTGCCCAAGGGATGACATTTTTCTGTTGGCCAGTGTGGAAGTTAGCATCGCACTGATTCCCTCATCAAAAAGCCAATGAGATTTTATGAGATTTTGGATCATGGTGTAAAATAAGCTCTGTGGCAAACAAACAATTATGATACTTACACGTTTGGTTTTGCAAGATAATCTTCACAAATGAAACAAACAACAAACATCTTTTAAGATTTTTGAGACTTAAATTAAATCACAAGAAAAAAGATAATGTTGGGCTATAATTAAACTACACTACGGTCTCAGTCTTTTAGAGATCACATAAAAGCTTTAAATTTCACACCTGGGGTATCTACTTACATATTTTACATTGTAGAACAAACTAGACAGTCTCTTAAGCTTGTGTTAATCACAGACCTTATTTAAGGCTTCTAATCAAAAACCCATATAAGAAAAAAAACATTAACTTTGAGATGAGGTAACCGGAGCTGCTGAAATGCTAACTTATTTCCCGATTTTAGGGCTCATTCCTCTGTAGACTTTATAATTTCATGACATCACAGAAAGTTTTACAAATACAAACCCTTCATGGATCAAAAAATCATTATAGAAAGAGTTGTAATTACCTTGTTAGGTATAAAGACATCGCTTTTATAATGGTGGCCTAAAGGAAAAATGCATTTTGGGCTGCAGGGGATATTTTTGCAGCAATACCATGAGTGACCAATGGGACAAATTGGAGGCAAGTCTGAGCAGCTTTCTTCAGAGCTTGCTTTTCCATTACAACAAATTTGATGTTTCTACTGTACTATAAAAGCTTGCATTGAACATTCAAGCAATGGAGGGAGGAAGGGGAAAGGTTGAATGTTGTGTTTACATACAGTAACCGACAATTCCAGCATGGTACACCTTCAACAACAGATTATAATTTGACTGTGTAGCTTTGATCTTTCTTCTACTGTGGTTTTGTTCTGAATCCTTTTCACATGGTGTTTCCATGATTTTGTCCATGCTGTGTGTAAAATTACTCCACTACAAGAACAGCAAGATTAGGAATCGACTACCAGCTGAGACTTGGATATCCAGAGGTCACACTTTAATTACACTTAAAATAAATCCAATTTAATGGCCATGATTATGTTGATATCTGAGAAGCCTGTTTCTACACTAATACTCTCCAATCTAAGAGGATCAGACCGTTCTGTCGCCAGCGAAGCCTGTGACGATCCAGGAAATGTAAGCAGCTGTACAACACTGGCGTTGTACTAGTGTATATATGTCAGCCAGACCCTGTGGCTGCTTGGCTCAGCAGCACCGCATTGATCTGGGTCAAAAGGTCGTTGATTGGAGTCTCTAGGTAATGCCACAGTGTCTGCCACACACTCGGCCTCAGCTCAGCTCACACAGCTGCTGCCGGTCGTCATGGAAACACTCAGACTCCCCGCTCCTTAAGACAACTCCCTAGTCAGCTAAATTATAGTGTGCCAGAGAAAAATCCTAAGAGACTGAATACAAACACTGACATTCCTGCGCTGAATAACGGACAAAATGCAGAAGTAGTGGCAGCACAATTGGTGAGCTTTAAATCATCTTTGGAGTCATGCAGTGACATCACTGACTGTGCAATGCTGTCAATGTGTCACCTATAATCAATTTTACCTCTTTTAGTGCGCATGTTTCTACTCAAAGTTGTAAAATTGTCTGAGCAAAAGAGTCTGTTCTAAGAGTGCTGTTTTATCAGAGAGACAGCACAGGGGGCGATGAACTGAAAAAACATTGGCACTGCTCGCTGCTCACTACATTACTCACCACACATCACTTGTTCAAGGAGCCAGAGGGCTCAGCTCTCGCTCTTAATTACCCACTGTACTACAGATGAAAGACAAAACCAAACAAACTAGAACCGAAACACGCTGTCCCACTCAGAAATTCCCAGAAAAAACACTGCAGGGAATCCGAGAATCAAGGCAGCAGAAAATTGCCCCCAATGTACGTCCTCAATAAAACATGCAGCCTGACATGTATATTTCAGAGGGAAGCGAGAATTAGCCCACATTCTGCAGACAGCTGTAAGCCCACCCAAACATAACCCAGACAGAGGTTTGGTTTGGTCGAATGCATTTTGTAAAGCACCTGCTACAGACACAAAATAAATCAAAGATAAATCACATCTCTATGCAAGTGTGCACATTCATTCCCACATAATATGATTTGGAGACGATGGAGCGCCATTAGTAACTCACCAGCTGAAGTCAGTTTGCCATCTGCCTTCGATGTTTTCAATCTCAAATCTCTGTAGGTCCTTTCATCTCCTGCTGTGCGACACAAACACAAAAAGCAGATCTAGTCCAGCATGGAGCCACCAGCAGCCTGCCTGAGGAGCCTGGATGTTTTACTAGCGCTCTCAGGGAGACGGCATGAGTCTGCTACTGCTGCTACTACTCCTGCTCCCTCATCGACTCTCTCTAACCACCACGCTGCCTCTCTCTCTCGCTCTCTCTCCTCCCCTCCTCCTCCTCCTCTTCCTCCTCCCCCTCACCCTCTATAAACGCACTGTCCCTGCCCCAAAAAAAAGGGCTCCTCCTGTCCTGCGCTCTCCCCGTCCTGATCCCCGCACCATTCAGAGCAGCGCACTGAACAATGCCTCCGCCGCCGCTGCTCTGAAAGAAACCCAGGAGCAGTTCTCAGCCGGCAATAATGCTGCCCAACTGTCACCATGGAAACTAATGACGGCCGCTTGGAGGGAGGAGGGAGAGAAAAAGGGGGAGATGGAGAGGGAGGGAAGAGTTAAGTGAGAGAGAGAGGAGTGGAGGAGGGAGAGAGGAAAAGAAGTGGCTGAATGAAAGATGGGGGAAGTGTGTGGAAGTATCAGTGGGTGTGCCTGCGCAGTTGTTGCATGAGTGTGAGGATATGAGTGGACTGGAGAGGAGGGACGCTTTCAGAGGAAATTCTTTACGTATTCTGCGAAATGGTGGTGTACAATGAAGGTGAAGTGGTCTCTTCATGTCTGAAACTAATTATTTTCATTGTGTATTAAGTGTTTAGTCATAATCCAAAATTAGTAAATAATTCTTTGAATTGATTGTGTCCTCAATAAAAAAAATTGTCACAGATTTTTTTTTTTAACCAATCAATTAAACAAATAGTAGAAAAGTAGTTTTCTCATACTTTCCCGTAAATAATTTGGATTTCTCATGTGTAAATAATGATATAAAGAAGAAAAAAGCTATTCCAAACCAGCTTTTTTGCTTAGTTCAAACTAGGTCATCAGTCTCGGCTGACATAAGCTTTGAAATTAAATATCTGAATTGCCCAACATGCTGATTTCTCTAGATATCATAAACCAATATTTTTTTTATATTTTTAATTGACAGTGAACATGTCCAAAACATCAACCTTAAACTGAAGTATTTTTCTTATTTTGCGCAATAAATGAATTTTATATATACTGAAAAGCATTGCATTTTATGTCTCCATCTGCTGGTGGGCCATCGCTACAAGAGCATGCGTAATATGATGTTAATTCCACAACAGAAGACGGGAAAA
The DNA here is from genome assembly GCF_026936395.1 of Plectropomus leopardus. Lineage (NCBI taxonomy): Eukaryota > Metazoa > Chordata > Actinopteri > Perciformes > Serranidae > Plectropomus > Plectropomus leopardus. Next base: position 13,592,498 of record NC_142184.1, on the reverse strand, counting down.
AGGGGGATATATCGGAATTGGTTATCAGCCAAATTAATTGTTATATATCAGCATATCAAAAATCAGCAAAAAATACAATAACGTGCATCCTTAGTTCAAACTAGAGATGTCAATGGTTAAGCGTTAATTGGTTAATCGCAGAGAATATTTTTGACCAGTTATGCATGTCAGCCTATTGGTTGATTTTTTCACTCTTCAGTTTACTAAAATGCACCCCACTCAGGTCTGATGGGAGATTATTAGTGGTGCTGCTCATTTTGTAATTACTTCTTGTGCCGACCAATTTTGGATGCAGTTGGAATTTCTCATGACATCTTTTATCCTCAGCAGCAGTTTGAATGATTTGAGTCATGTGGTGGACAATTGATCTGTGGACCTGGTCAGACACTCTGTGAGTGAATTCAAACTTTTAAACCAAGTGTAATAAACGTTTCACTTTCACTACACGTCATTCTGCTGCTCCATCTGTGCCCAGAGTCTGCTCTGCACTGTGAGAGTGGGATACAATAAATAATTGTATAGTATGTATATATATATATATATATATATATATATATATATATATATATATATATTCCAGAGTGTGCTCCTGCAATCAGATTGAGTATTTCTGAACAATCCCCTGGAAAAAGCAAATATGCTTTCCAAACTAAAAGGAGAAAGGCCTCTTGTACTTTATGTCATTTGCATTTTTTTCATTTAAATTAACTGGTTAGTTACAGGTTAATGGGTGTTGGGCAATCGAACGCAATATAAACCAAAACTTAACATCCCTAGTTCAAACAGTTAACCGATTGTCAGAATTGTTGTAATATTTTTCTGTCAGTAGACTAATCCATTGATCATTTCACCATTAGTTCTTTCCTAAAAATAATTTGTTTTTCTGATGTGTAAATAATAAATGTTGTTACATCGCTTGGGGAGCCACTTTACCTCGAGTCTCTGGGGAGTACATCCGTATTTCTGTGCGACTTCCCCCCACAGACATGTGGATCACAAAAGCTGGATGACGCGCCCAAGCTGCTCCAGCCCTCTTCATATGCACATATAATTACAATGACCCCCCCCTCCTCTCCATATCTCGCTGTGTTTCCCCCCTTCCCACTCAATAGTTGGAGTGACATCGGTCTGAAAGACGGGGTGACATCGTCTGACACTGGCTCTGAACCCACAGACGAATGCCAGCGATAACCATGGAAACACTGCTGGAATATCCCCAGTTCCTAAACGATAACAGGGCTTTAAAGCTTGGTGTGAGGAGAGGAGCGGAAGAGAGGGAGAATGTAAAGGGAAGGGGGGATGGGTGTTCGATTTAGATTCAGGAAACGCAGGAGCTTTAAAATTGTAGGCGAGTTGAGAGTGCCTGAGAGTGGGTTAAAATGGGCCCCGATTGATCTCCTCGTCCTCATGCTGAAACTGCGACAACAAAAACATCCACCTCCAGCAGCTTATTGGAGGCCACCTCTTGCTGAACCGATTGAAATTCTCAACACAGTGAATTATGCACCGTACTGGACGGGGGGGAACAGGTGCCCCTCTCCATGGCTATAAAGCTGGCTGCTCAACCCAGAAAACCTGCAGAGGTGAAATTTTCTCACATGAGAGAGAGATGAGATAGAGAATCGGTGCTGCAGAAGCCCTGCAGGGCAATCCGAAAAAAGGGGGAAAAACCAATTTCAAATAAGAATAGGAGCCTCGCCTTTGTGGGTTATCTAATGAGGCATGGTGCTCGTGCCCCCTCTTTACACCAAAGAGAGGAATGTGAGCTGTGGGTCAGGGAGGAATGTTGAACCTCTCGCCATCTTGTTATCACGTTTTAGCTTGTGTAAGACACGGGTTGATGCTCAAAGTAGAATTCAGCTTTAAAAGGTGCAACTGGAAGACTTTGATTTCTATATTACAGCCCACGGAGATAGAGATGCATTCACTGACAGGAACTCGAGGGAACGTAGGGAGCTGGCACAGTTCTTCTGCCCTTCTGTCACCCTTTACCACTCTCACTAATTACAACAATGATCTCTTTCCATCTGTCCACAGAGAAGAAATGTGTGTGATTATTCTCGGTCTCTGTCACACACAAACACGTTGCAATATTGACGACAAACACTAGTCTAAATCTTCCTCGCTCCACTGACCTAAGGAGGGCATCTGTCACACATCTGCCCAGTGGGATCTCCAACCAACCACACACTCTCCATCCTGGCAGTTGCACAGAGATGGAAAATACCACACATTGCCCCATTTTTAACCTGGAAAAAAATATGTTTCTCTCCCCGTTTAATGCAAAAATCAAGGTCAGAAAATGAGACAGAGCTACGAAAAATGAGTGTCAGTGTTTACTCTTCAGTTTATGGATTATACTGAGTTTTAGGGGTGTGTCCGACTCAAAATTTTAAATTGAATTTGGCAGTCCAACATAAATATTTAATATACATTCCTTTTTTCCAATATTGACTATCAAGCAACACTATTAAACTGCCAGATTTCTGAACAAGGTTTGGCAAGACATTCAGGGCGTCAGCAACATTCACATACTATAACCAAGTTAGCCCTTTGAGGCTGTGTGTCAGTTATGCTAATGACTGATCAGAAATGTGCAACAGCAGTTTTCGCTGACAATAGATATCAAACAAATCTCGAGACTGCATCATATTACTTTACTGTGATCTGTAAATTTCCCACTTCTGAGCGGAAGACAAAATATATCATAATCTCAGAGCCTCTCTTCCTTTAAGGGCAGCTGCCCCTGACTCACTCAGACCCCTTTTACACTGTCTGCTCAAGGCGGGAATATCGGCGCTTTGCCAACTCACTGTTCTGTATAACAGGCACGATCACAGGATGTGTGGACAGAATTGTCTAGCCTTTAAAGTTGGCAGCATCTAGTAACATTGCCAAAATGGTGTCTGTGTAAAAGGCACAATTGGCAGTACAGGACCATGGGTGTGATGTTTTTAAAATGTGTCATGCGTGACAACCCACTGCAGGAGATTTAAAAAGCAGCTAGCAGCAGTTAAAGCAGCTAACTCAAAGAGGAAGAGCTGTGGCCGAAAATGTCCGCAAATTGGGAACTTCTTACCCTCAGAGCAGAGGACAAGATCAGCCGCAATATAACAGGAACGGAAATGATTGTTTTTACTGGGTTAATTATCATTGTTTAGAGAGCCGGTGTGTATATGTCACAGTAGAGGCCAGCGCTGTTGCGTTAAACGCATGCCCGCAACATCTCTTTTGCTTCTGTAAGACAGGTATACTATCTTATATCACACACTAGAGTTGTTCAACGAATTGGCTGCTACTTCTGGGAATCAAAATGTCCCCAGTAGTAGACTGCACGCAAATAACGACTGCACGACTAGAAGAATCTCAGTCGACTGAAGGGTCTCCGACTTCAATTCTTTGACATTTAGGGGGCAACCCTGCGGGATTTATACCCGAAATTGGAGCACACAACATCACAGTTTATCGCCCACCAAGCACCAAATACAGAAACAACAATGGCGTCAACAGTATGCAAAACTATGCATCAACGCTGTTTGAACACTTGCCAACGTTCTGTCAACCAGCTTTCAAAGGACTCTTGATCTAGTCCTGACTGACTGCAGGGACACGGAGGACTTAGCCCAGTTAGAGTCAGAGGGGACTTGGTACAGAAATCTGCATAAATAAACAAGTCTTGTTTTTTTGTGTGTGTTTTTTTTTTTAAATAACTCAGATCTATCAGTGTGGGCTGATGCCACGGCACACTTGGTTTGGCTGTCTCTGCACGCACCCCGAGGATGAAAGCCGGAAGCAGGACACTGTGCTGTTGTCATGGAGACAATTCACATTCCACAGCATGTTGACCCAACTCCAGGATTTTTCCAAAAAGGGTTCACGCAGAAAGACAACACAGGCATGCCATCGTGCATATGAATAATTCTACACACTCAGGCGCTCAGACTCACATATACACTCACACACACACACACACACACACAGGAGAGATACGCGCAGGCTTAAGCTGTGAAAATGAATAACTTTCACATTCACACGTTTCTGAATGTCCTCGAGTGCCTGCAAGACACAACATCCAGACAAACCTCGGCATAAGGCAGAGGTCGAGGAAGGACACAGCTGAAGTCTTGCACTGTTACTGACACACATTCATGTTGACTCACTAAGCTGGCGGATCGGCTTTCTCCGAGGGGAAAATTGCGCTCTCAAAGATTCAATAGAGGGATCAATTAGAGCTTTCAGGAGGAAATAAGGTTAGATTATAGTTATGAATGAAGACAGCTGATCTAATGTGTCAGATTTAATTGCCATGTCTCCGTTGTCCTTGAATAAAAGTATCTATAATGGGCATTGCAAAATATCTGCCTGTTCAAATATCGACCCCGACAGCCACCTTTACCATAACTCCTCACAAATTCAGCAGCTAAAAATCAAAGAGATGCTTCAAATTACTCTAACAAGCCATCCTGCCGTCCTCCCTCTCTTAGGAGTCAAAGCCGCACTTTAAAGAAGAAGTCATTAATATTTCACCCAGAGGAGAATCTTTTAATTCATTATTAATATTTAAACCTATCTGCTGGAGTAGAGAGGTCTTATCTGAATTACAAAGAGGCTGGAGCTTCGCATAATCCATGCATCTATGTTACCGCCCCGGCAGAGAAGTGGAGCACTAGAGCTGCCGTCCCACTCTGCAAGAGCAGCTGCTGGTGGCAGTGATATCTAGAAATTGTATTTCTACACTGGCCCCATGCTGTCTGAGGGTGCCTGACCCGGGGGCACGGTAGAGATGGTGGGTGCAGAGCAGAAATCAAAAGGAGGACAGATAAACTTTGGAGGGGGAGAAAATTAGATATTAGATAAGATGTCCCAAAAAAAAAGCTAAACAAAGTCAAGGAGCTACAGGAAGAGATCTTGAGAGGAAAATTCTACTTAAACTAAAACACAAATTGTTGCGACAAACAACCTTTCTTTTCTAAGATCAACAAACAAGAGGATATAGAAGAAGAAGAACTTTTGCACTTTCACATTGGCTTCATTTTTTCAGCCCTGAAGGTTGTTGCTTGTTTATAATTGATGATACTTCTGGGTCTATACATTGTTAAGCAAGAAAATCCTGCATAGTATGCATTAAATATCTCTATTTACAATATATTTACAATTTCAATAAGACAGAATATTGCCTTAAAAATATACACACTATAGACTATACATATAAATATGTATAAAAATAAACTTTATAATGTCATATAAAAGACTTGCATCTGATTATTTTATCTATAAACATCATCTCAATGTAATATAATCTCAATACAATATTGCAATTCAGAAATGAAATGGAAGATCCCATGAGAAAGGATTTTGCCTGACACAAACAGATACTTTGACCTTATTTAACTCTGTTACCATCCAGTCCAGCAGATCTCTCGCAAAAGCACTATGAAGATTATTAGAGTAATGTAGTCCAATGCTCCAATTAACATTACAACATTATTTATTGACAAACAGCTTTGATCCTGTGTGTGCTGCTGCTGTTGCTGTTTATTGTGCCATGAAGGTTACAACTTTGGTTTAATTCCTTGGCGCCTCGTAGGGAGTGGCTGATATGCTCCAACTGAAAACCTAAAACTCAGTGGAATAATTATAATATAATTACAAGGGTCTTTTTTGTATGATCTGTTTTTCACATTGCAGAATCTATTAAACCAGAGGGGAATATTTTAGATTTAACCAGCAGTCAGCATTTCAGTAATGATGCCCCTGAGCTGCTGTGCAGCCCCTCTGAGAAGATGAGCAGAGAATCCAGGAGACAGTAAAACAATATTAGATATTGAGAACAGCAGACAGTAAATACACCAAACATGTTACTTTAATTGGATCCCTGTCTGGGGGTCAGATTATGGTATTCTGTGCAAAGCAAAGACTGGCTGGATGATGCAAAATGATTTAGCTTTGTTGGTTTTAGGGAGTCTGTTACTATTTTTTACCCTGTAGTGCTCACTTGTGTTTAACCAGGTCACAGTGCAACATTCTGGATGTGAAACATCATTATGTGGTCTGTTTTCAATGCTTCACTGTTTATTTGCACTGTGTTACGATGTGGCTCGTTGGATGGTGTTTATGTCCTTGAGTTTGGTCTTGAAAGGTGTGATGAAAGTGAACATTCCCGCAATGGTTTGTAGCTATTAAAGGTGTGACTGTGAATACATGTATGTGTGAGTGCATGCACGTGAGTGTGTGTCCACCCACGACCGGTTTGGTCATCTGATGAGCTGCAGGCTCATCTCTCCCTACAGCGCCCAGATGGCCTGTGATTATGCACGGCTCAGTAGAGATTACTGTGCAGCACAGATAAAAAGAGAAACAGAGAGAGTAAAAAAAATTGTTCAAATGAGGAAAAGTTGGCACGAAATGATATAAAAGTATGGGGTATGTGAAGTCAGGAATACAGTGATTGTGATGATGCAGTATCAAAAGACAAAACGTGCACAAACACCTTCTTCTGCACAGAAACAAAACCTTGCAGCTACATATCAACACCTGCAACCTAAATCATGAGCTCAGGTTTCGTGTGTTGCATCATCTTTAAGAGGAAAAGGTGTGAAGAGGGCAGCAGGTGATGGATGGCAAAGACATTGCATACGTGTGTGTGTGTGTGTGTGTGTGTGTGTTTGCGTGTGTGTGTGTGTGTGTGTGTGTGTGTGGTGTGTCTGATGGGAATATGTCTTGCATGGGACACGCACACAGGGCATTTGTCACCAGCAGAGATGTGACATGATGGATCACACACTGGCAAGTAAAGCACACCCAAAAGAGCAGTGTGAAAAATGATCAACGCTTCACTGAACCAACATCATTTAACTCCTGATGTGTTTAGGGAGCTTCCTCTGGAGGGAAATCTATAGAATCTGTTTAACAATGAAATCTGTCTGAATGGTAGAGTTTAGTATGTACGCTTATCTGTGGCTGAAAGTGGTAATATTTAGCAGCGAGCATTGCAGACTGCAACCAGCTGAAACTTCTCCCAGTTAGAAATCCTTCAGTGTTCATTTTTAAGGAGGTTTTTACTGTGAGCAAATGAATCTGCAAAGGTCTCTTCTTCTCCAAGACAAACTTTCACAATGATTTAAAGTGGTAAAAACATTAAATAGAGTAGTTTCACATAACAAATCAGTGTTTCCTCTATGCTGTTCAGCATGTCGCAGATGGGCCGCCTAAATTGGTAAAATGACAGAATAATGCAGTTTTACCTGAAAAAAATCTGTGTTTTGGAGCTTGTTGCAGAGGGACCTCTAACAGTAGCTGATGCATTAACACAAAAATGCCAAAACATAAATTGCCCTGTCTGGAGCCAGTGTTTGGTTTGTCCATTCTGGGCTACTGTAGACACATGGCAGTGCAACATGGCAAACTCAGAGGATAGATATAAACAGCTCATTCTAAGGTAACAAAAACATGATGATTCCTATTTTCATGTGATTATACAGTAAAGAAAAGATTTTTTTATATTATATTCCATTGCTGCCACTTTAATGCTCTAAATCCTACATACTGTACCTTAAAGTGTAGTCTATTATTAATAACTTTTAAGCGACAGTTGCAGTGACATGCTTGTTATCTACATACTAGAAAAAACAGTGAGAGGCTCAACGGCAGAATGCAAAACATCCAAAGCTTCCAGTTGTGAAGAGTCCACCCGTTCATACTTCTGACAGCTTGGCTATCACAGACACTGAAACTGAGAGTAGCACTTTCATATTTCATCCACTAGATAAGAAACAATAATGATGCAATCCTTCGCTGAGTGTCATTTAGAGCAGCGAGCCCACAAGCTACTTATTGTAATAGGGCTGAAGCTTGTTGTGGTTATGAGCGCTTTACCTATAAGTGTATTGCTGGCACACTCTCCCAGCTGTCAAATAGATTAGAGAAAGGATGACGTGCGTCTGGATGTTTTTATTTTTCTTTATCACTTACTGAATACAAACAGACACAGCAGCGGAGTCATGCAGCAGAAAGCCAGCATGTGTGTTTGAGTGTGTGTGTCCCCTTGCTTAATGAGAGTCATCATTCAGCTTTGAACTGCTACAAAGTGATAGATGGCAGTTTAACAACCTACAATAGATGCATGCCATATTTCAAGGATGTTTTGGTCGAGCAATTTAGCTTTGGGCACGTAGAGCAGCAGACAGAAAGCATGCTTTTTGGGGAATCAGCCTATACACACGCATGCAAACACACACCCATGCATGCTCTGAAACACAGATGCCAAGCAGCCTGAGGCAGCGTGTTGTGTTATAATGTTTTGACCTGTCAGGATCGATGTAAATCTAATGAAGTTCTCATTAGTGAATTAGGACCTCGACAAGAAAAATAAAAATGCTGAAAGCCTGAAATAACTGTTTGAGGAAGATAATCCACAACGGGCCGCAGGAACAGGATCCATCTGTGTGGATGTAGCTCTCATCTCCTCATTAGGCGCAGGCTGTAATGACTGTCCTGTGATGAGAGCTGTGGCTGGTGCAAGGAATGCTGGGCAGGAGAGGGCGGCACGACATAGTGGCCAATGAAACTCACTAAGTAATCCCAGGGTGATGCTTTAAATCAAAAGGAGGATTTCGGTGTAGCACCTCAACATCAGTTGGTAGAAATTCTCAACTACAGTCAAAAACACAAGTCATAACCGCATTGTTTTTCCTGCAGCCATTAAAACGGTAAGTCTAGATCTCACTACCATGGAATGGTGCTATCTTGTTTCACAAAGTCGTTACAGAGGCAGAGCAGTACAGCATGATAAATTGCTGACGGGCAATGCAGACTATAATAGGAGAAAGGAGAGGAGACAGTGGAGAGTCAGCCTGCTGTTGCCAGGGTGACCTTCAGTGAGAAGCACCTCGATGTCACCCAGAATGAGAGCAGTTCGGCTGCTGAGCTCCGGATCCGAATGGAGCACAGAAAGGGTAATGATAACCTGAGCATAAAAAACTAAAAAATAAACATCTTTATTCTTCAGCAACAAAAGAACTTGGGTGTAAATAAAATACCAGTGGTTGCTGACATGTTTGGCTTGTGACCCCTTAAAACAAAGCACAGTCTACTTTACTCAATGAGCTTACCTGGCACAGTAACAGGGGCCCAAAGTGTCAGGGGCCACCCTGGCCTTTACATGCACAATGTCACTCAAATGAACACATACCAACCAAAGAGGAGACACAACAAGACCATTAAGAGATGAAAAGAAACTGTATAGATACAAAAAAATGACCAAAAGAAGACAAAACACAACCGCAAGAAACAAAATTACTACATAAGTGACCCAAAAAACACAAGAGGACACAAAACAACCACAAGGAGAAAACCACAACATCACTACACAGTGACACAATTACCTAAATAAGACACTAAATTATCTCAAAAAGAGATACAATATGATCACAAAGAGACACAGAATTACTGTAAGCAATACAAAATGACCAATAAAGAAAAAAATCAGCCCAAAGAAACCCAAAACAACCACTAAGAGTCACAGCATCAATAATTACCTAGACAAGACACAAACCGATCTCAATGAGACATAATATGACCTCAAACAACTACAAAAAGACAAAAAAAACATCCACAAGGAGACACAAAATCACTACAGAGTAAAAACAAAGGACCAAAAAAAGGCACAAAAAATTTCCAAAGAAACAAAAAATTACCTCAGTGAGACATAAAATTAGCCAAAGGACAAAAAAAAAGACACAAAACAGCCACAAGGAGACACAAAATTACCACAAAAAGATGCGCATTGACTAAAAAGACATGCAACACTAACACAAAGAGGTGGTGGGGCCCTCACTGTCTCTGATAAACCACCCATGCTTGCAACTTGTCATGACTGGTTGCATATCTCATTCAAATTTCGTATCTTGTATTGATCCCACAACCCCTCATGGGTATTTTGAAAACCCTTGTGACGGTCTGGACCCACAGATTAGGAACCACTGCTTTAAACTGCCCTCCAACTGTAAGAAATGTGTGATTGTTTGTTCAAATCCAAACCAAAGAGAAGACGTTAAGTCTCCTGTCTGTTATTTCAACTACTGGGTGGAATACAGAGCTTGTTAGGAATAACATAACAGTGCCATCTAGTGGTACATCAACTATTGCACACTCAGCAGAGCAGAAGTGTGGCACAAAGATGTTTTGTGAAATCATCGTCTGTGACTTCATAAAATCTTGTCTAAATAAAAAAAAAAGACTTCATAGACAGCATAGAACAAGGTGTTTCTTCCGCTTTCTATCACGAGTCAGCATTTTATGAGTGACCGTAAAAAGAGCAGAGACTTAGAAGGTTTAGTCAGGGAAGATAAATCTGCAGTTCATATAAATCATGACACAAAGCTTTTCCACTGACAGCAGCATCTCTCCTCATCAAATTACAGTATTAATACCATACGCCTACTCAGACAAAAACACAGTCAAAGCGGTGAGGGCTGTTGAAATGCATGTTCCCAGTACAGAATGGCTGCATACAACTTTCACTCTCTGGCTGTATAATGCACTAAATGAGAGCCCTGTTCAAACAGCAGTGCCATTTAAAAAGGAGCTAATCTGTGTCAGGCTAAGACTGGTGGCGAAGGAAAGAGAAGAGTACGACAGAGCAAGAAAGTTTCCTGCTGACCCCGAGTCTGCATGTGTAACCCACCATGAAGTGTGAAGCTTTACAAAAAGAATGCCAGAAATGTTAAGCAGGTCGTGTAAGTGTCGGGTTTCAGTAGCAAAATCTAGCACTCCTCTGTCCGATTCATGCTGTAACAATAATACGCAGGCTTAAAGGGAGGAAGAGGAAAGGGAGAGACAATGGTTAATGACAACAGAAGGGCAGAGCAGCGGGGTAGGAGGGCACCCGGGGGAGAGAGCGTAGAGAATTCAACACAGGCCGCCTTTGTTGGCTGCAATCAGCCAGACTACGAAGACATTTATAACATGGTTTATGGCTCCATCAGGTGAGTGAGTGTGAATGGTGGCGTGTGTGTGTGGCGATTAAGTGAGCAGGCTAAACTTAGCTGTAAGATATCCAGGATGAAAAGTCTAAAAGGGAAATACACCACACTGCAAATCAAGTGTAGTTCATATTACTGCTGACCATGTTTTATAGCACATCATATCCGTTTTGAGATTGATTTTCCACCTTCTAGGCAGCCACTGGTTTCATTTCACTGTGGTATAAAAATCAACTCCTAGATATTTGAGAACGGTCATCGATATCATTGTCAGTGTCATCAGTATGTGAAAATGCAGCTGCAAGTGGCCTGACATCGCCAGATCAAATGATCAGAACAAATGCAAATAAAACATGAGCTTGCAGATTTGGTTCCCGCAAGCTAGCAGGCAGGGAGTATTTTAATAAAATCATGCTCAAACATTTACAAAAATAGCTGACTGACAAACAGCAACCATGTAGTACAAAAAGACACCATCCTTATAACAATGTCAGTGTTGGCTTATGGTTGGTTTGTAATCAGCCGCCGTGTCTCAAATCCCAGACGAGTGTCCTTGAAGGCACTAGCAGAGCACAACAATTTGTAACAGTTCCTGCTCATAAACAGACTGACACATACAATAATGTGACCTTGACAAAAAATAATGAGCTGAGTTACTGGAAGATTTTAATACCACAGAGAAATAAAATCCAGAAAACCAATTTCTGCCTGGAAGACAATAAATAATAAGTCCAAAAACTCAATATATACTTAGGGAAATGGTCGGCACTAGAACCCGATCATTGCTGGATTTTGGTGGCTTGTAACAATATTTGACCACCCAATGAGGATCTTTTAAAGAATAAGTCTGGTGATATTCTACATTTTTTGTTAATAACAAGTCAAATAAAAAGAACCAAACCAACGATGCATCCATCTCTCAGTTATTTCTGACTCTCCCAGCCTGTCTTCAGCACTCGGCCCGAGCTAGTTTGGTCATACTGACATTTTAAATCTTTAAAGAAAAAACAAGTCATGGATATATGACCTGTAGTAGGGGTGTGCAATATGGCCAAAATCTTTCATCATGGTATACAGGGACAACACAAAAGAATCAAAACAGTGAAGGTAAAAAATGGAAGCTCAAAGTTCCTGAGAACAAAAAGTTCAAGTGTTTTAAGGTTTATTTATTTACAGCTTAACTCTTCAGTGTCCATGGGTCACTACTACTCTTGTAGTGACCCATGGACACAGATGGGTCACTACAAAACAACTGAATTTGGTGCCTAACAAGCAAATGGAAACACACTGACAAGTCACTACAAAATATGCACATTTGGGGCCTAAACAGCTGTTGGAAAACACAGATGGGTATCAACAAAAGTTTGGAGCCTAAAAAGCCAATGGAAACAAATCGATGAGTCGCTACAAAACTTCCACAATTGGAGCCTAAAAAAAGCAATTAAAACACATAGGTGGGTATCTACAAAACAACCATATCTGAAGCCTAAAAAAGCTGATGGAACATACCAAAGGGTCGAGACAAAAAAACAGACTGGTTGCTAAAACACATGCAAATTTAGAGCCTAAAACGCAGCAGGAATACAACAAAGGCTCGCCTGGTGGGTTTTTCGCCCAGGTGTCACAGAATCCATCATCCCCTCCACCCGCTGATGTCAAAGTCAGCTTACATGCTACATCCCTTTAGAAATGTTGATACATGTATGAAATGTGCAAATGTAACATATTCATGGTTTGCAGAAATGTACAACATTTTCTTTTGGCGTCAGTGTATGCAGTGTATGTGGAACTGACTCACAATAAACTGCAGTGCAAATGTTAATCATAATGAAAGAACATGTCACCCCATACAACTGTGTGTCACACTGATGCTTTTTGATAGCTTTTGGACAACAATGGAGGTCTATGGCACAGATAAAAAAGATAAATAAGGCTTTGTATACACAGACAGCACTTACAAGGATAAATTCATTGTTTTTTTTCCATGGGATTTGTTGACAAGAAGACAAAAAGAAAAAATCACCACACTTGGGATTCGGTGTCACCATTAAATCTGTCGACCAGAATAAAGATGCTTACCTCCTAACCGAGAGATGACCTCCACCTGGCTCTATTTCTCTTTCTCCCTCTCCTCCTCATTTTCCTCCCTGCCTCCCTCCCTTCCAGATCGCCCTGCCTCACCCCAGTGTGTACAGGAAGCCCTGAATCCAGAGAGCCTGCTCTTCTGATGATCAGAGAGGAAAAACACAATGCCTTCAGTGTACTAGAAAGAAGCTCAACTCATAAAATGTGCGCGCGCGCACACACACACACACACACACACACACACACACACACACACACACACAAAGGGAGAGAAATAGAATGGAACATGCTTTTACTATTAAGGCTCCGTTTTTTTTTCTTTCCATATGACTTTCCCAGGAAAATCCCCCTCATCAGGGTAGGTCCAATCCAGACAGACAGACAGCAGACTGGAGAAGAGACACAGATACAGACGAACACAGAGGGCCATGGAGAAACTGACCCTCCACGTCCTGTGACAGAGTCACAAACAAAGACTTTCAGGCTGTGAACTGGGACACTTTCTCTGGCCGCTATCAGATTTCAGACCAAAAAATGCTGATTTCAGATTTGTTTTTTTCCATTTTTAGAGTGGAGTCAGTCAATGATCCTCACTGAGCACTCCCACTTACACAAGCTTAAAAGTTCTCCAGCCTGGCATCTGGCTCACACACAACTGGCTCTATCGGGACAACCGGGATGAGATTAATTCAGTCTCTGGGGTAAATGCTCAACATCTAACATGTCGGTCCTTTATTGGGTGACAACGAGTAAATTCTGTCCATTTCTAGAAGGCCTCAACAGTTGGTACCATTTAGGAAAACTAGGTCACTTCCGCCTTCTGTGTGTGTATATGTGTGTGTATGTGTGTGTGTGTGTGTGTGTGTCAGCCAGACCCTACTATAAGCCAAGAGACCTCCAGTATAAACATATTGTGCAGGAAGGACTGCTACTCCTGAACAGAAACATCCTAATATCAAACAGTATTCAACTCCACTAGTGCTACCCTCTCGTTCACTCTTAAAGGAATACTTCACCCACAAAATGATGATTTTTATATAAATTACTCACCCTGTGTTATGTTGAATTTATGCAGTTTTCTTGCATACCTCCACAGTTCAAAAACAAAGAAAATTATGATTAACTGGAGAAGATGGACGCATTTAACAAGAACAAAAACATCAGTTTCCTAACTCTCACACAACTCATGCAGTATAATTCAAGTCATTTATCCAGCTGCATGACACATGCATTTTTCCTAAAACTTTACTATTCAAAAGACCTCAGGATAAATAGGCGCACTCCTCCATGTGTGAGACTGTTTATGTGTCAGTGTTTTAAATAGTAGGGTTTTAGCAAACATGCATGTGTTTGGGGACTACTGAGAATATGACTGGATAAATGACACCTGGATTACGCTGCACGAGTTGTGTGAGTTTGTAAATGGACGTTTTGATCTAGTTTTGATGTTGTTTAATGCGGACCCCTATGATTTTGATTCAGTAAGATTCTTCTTGGATTCTTTGTTCACCATGGAGGTAAATGATATACAAGTAATCAATTGGGGGTGAGGTATTCCTTTAAATCTGAAAAAACACTGAGCAATAGAGTGTTGGTGTGATCTTCTGATGGGGCTTCTAATACATAAATTCATAGCACTCCCTTGTTACATATTTCTGCACAGCTCAATTATTTTGTCAAAGCGCCAAGAAAGACTTCTTTTGAGAGACGAGTTGTTTAAAACAACAACTTGTTGGATCACAGGTCTGCTACAATACAGTCGAACAACTGTGACTTAAACAAATTATGTTTTTGAGAACTGTGTTCACTCATTTGTATTTTGTAGGGAAAAAAATGATTGCAGTGGCTCCAAACCTAGAGGTCAGGGAACTAAAGGCAATAAGGAGGTCCCTAAACAAATATAAGGGACCCTGAGATAATTAAAGGTAGAACAAAAAGAAGAAGATTTCTGTTACCAAAATTGCACTAATTTTTTTTAATAGGTTAACCTCCTGGGGCTTTTAAAGTTTTAAAAATTAAACAATCTCTCTTTGGTTGAGCTAAAGTTATAACCTGTGATTAGGGGTCAGAAGTAGACACAACTTCACATTTAGGGATTTAGGTTTAGGTTATAAGCCAGTGGTTCCCAACTGGTTAGGCCACAGGGTCCACATTTTTGCTTAGTCATCAGTTCAAGGTTCACACATCAGATAAATTACCAGATATTAAATTTGATCTAACAAAATGTAAATACATGTATTTTGGCTTAGAACACAAAGAAATGAAACATACTGCAAGAATTAACAGAAATGGCACTTAAAAAATCTCTGTGCTGGAAATTCACTACTTCATAATCAAGTGTGTTTGTTTTTACAAAGTTGACACGTTCACGATAAAATTAGCGTTGACAGAGTTCACGAGTCACTTGCAGTCCATTCAGAATGGGCCTGTGACCCACTTTTGGACCACAACCCACCAGTTGGAAACCACTTTTATAGGCTAATTCCAACTTGCATTATCATGATACTGGAATTTCTAACTTCAGTACAATACCTTAAAAAATATTGATATTCATTTGCATTTTTTATTACCACAGGGAAAAATTGACATTGAGGCATAACATTTAAAAGTTTTTTTAAATGATAAATATAAAAAAGGCTATAACGTGGAAATAATGACTTTGACCAGCAGAATGACAATCGCAAACATTAACTATACAAGAGAGCAGGAATACGCAGCTGGTGCTGCTGCACTGACATGTGGGAAATGAGTATCGAAACCATTTCAAATATTTAGGGTCAATACGTATCGGTAACTTCTTTGACAACACTGTTTCCAACTAAAGAGATAGGTGTGGTGAAATATGCAGTCAGTGTGACGATATTCTTTTTCTATTACTAATAGGCCTGTTGCACAATGACAATGGCTATACAGTTGCATGTTAATGTCATAACATCTCTGCAGCACAATTCAAAACACACCTCTGACAGCAGCGTGCCTTAAAATGACTCAGGAACCTGTTGAACAGGAGTGTCAATATAACACGCTGTGGTTATAGGAAGTAGGATCTACATCAAAACAAACCAGTTCCCTTGTAACGTCATTACACATGTCTTTCAGGGCCCCACCAATCTAACGTTAAACCAGCAAACCTTATGAAGTGCTATCTTATCTAGTGCAAAGATAGACTTGTAGTCATTGGACACAAACAATAACGACTTGACATTAGAACAGACATCTACAGTCAATCCTCAGCTCAGGCGAAGACTTTAAGATTAAACTCCTTTGGGACACGCAATGCAGAAAAATAAAAACTTCTGAAAATGGCCTGTCAGAAAAGGGGTCAATCACTTCAGATGCCTCTTTTCTACACATGCACACACACAAACTGCAGTGCCATCTTCGCCAAAGCCTTTGCAACAGCGGGACTCGCACATGACCACCATTAGGAAAATCAATGTGACACTCAGGCAGGCCGGGAGAGAGCCTGAAGCTTCTGAATGGGCCTGGATCTGAGTCATGCTGTCTCACACAATCACACATTAACACAATGAGACACAGAGAGATATGTAGGGGAAGTTAGGAAATTGGTGCTTAAAGGAATACACCAAGTTGTCGGGTGACTGGTCTGTTGGTCACCTTGAGAACTTAATTTAGAAACACTTATGACATTGTGAACGCCATGACTCTGCTGTCTGCAACGCTGATGGAGCAGAACAGAATGGTTCAGCATATAATGAAACACGATTTTTTGTCAAGAAAAGGTATGAAAAGATCGATGTCAATCTCATAAGTATGCATTCACTATGGAGCTGGAGTCAAGACGTGTTTAGCCTATCTCATAAAGACTGGAGGCAGGGGAAAACTCTAACCTGGCTCTGTCCAGAGTTTTAAAATTCACCTATAAATACCTCAGCTGTCTAATTAATGCATTGCATCTCATGTTAAACTCATATTACTAATATAAAAAATGATTTCAGGAGGAGGTATTTGTTGGAGCTATTTCTTGGCCAACAACAGTTTTACCATCTGCTCAGTGCGTCTGTGCAGCATCTCTGGCTGTAGTGAGCACAGGTTACTTCTCAGTACAGGTGATGGGACTTCAACATGCTGCACTGCTTCTGGCTGCTGTTTCCCAAAGAAAAAGTTCAAAAAGTTTAAAGATATACTATGCAGGATTTTCCTAAATAAAATTATAGGCTCATACAGATATAATCCCTCAAAATCATCACTTATGACCCACTGGAAGTGTATGGCTGAATATTTATCTACCTGTATTTTCTTATTTTTATCTTATTTTGCAGTGTTTGGGATGTTCTTGGGCACAGCGCTCAGATGAGGACAGGACTTATCAAAAGATAGCATTCAGATTGAAGACCATAAGCAACATGCATCAAAGGAAGCTACAAAACTTGGAAGCACAGTGCAGAAATAAAGCAAATATAGCAGGCCGAAAAGCCCAGCGGGCAAAGCCGAGGTTGGCTTTCACTTTTGCTGACAATGCTGTTTACAAAGAGTTGTCGACAATTCCCTCATAGTATACCTGTGAAGCTGAGACACAGACCCTTCGCTGAATTACTGAGATCCCTAGCTAATGTCTGAAAATAGACTAAATAGATTCAAACAGTAGAAAAGATGTGTGTTCCACCATTACCACCAAATGTATTTGTTATATGGAGAAGGAAACTACCATTAGTAGTTCAAAACATTTAATCATTACTTTCATGCTATTGTGTATTGTGTCTTAAGTTTATAGATACAACAAAAAATCCTCACTTTTCACTGCAGAGTTCTACAAACAGAACTTAGATAATTCAAACCGTTTCAATCAAAACTCCTGATTTGAGTTCAACTTTCTTCAGACAATGTACTACCTGGATGACTGAGATTGACCTCAAGACATACATCACTGATCACCTCATCATTGCCAAATGTTATAGTTCACCCTCAAATCATGCACACTTCTGTGTGGGGATTACAGTTGGCAGGTGTAATTCGGTTTAAAAAAAAAAAAAAATTTTTACATGAAATCTCCAACACTCTGCAAATCACATCAAAATAATCTAAACTGATAAATAGCACTACAGGTAAGAGGAAAAACATGCATTTTAATATGGGGCAAACTGTCCCTTCAACATAAAGCAGCATGGGCCTGCATTTCTGTCCTTTACAAGTAAACTAACCACTGGGCCGATCTTGAAAAGACTTCTAGCAGTCAAGCAAAGTTCATAAATGTGCGGGGGAGCAACACCAGAGTCATCTGAGCTAAAAAGAAGAAGTGGGAACAAGAGGAGCCGGGCAAGATAATATTCTCGCCATCCTCCTCTAACTCCTGTGCTCTGTGTTTATCTTACATGGAGGGGAGATGTTTACATTGGCTTGGTTAAACACAGACAGGCCCAATAGCTTTTGTTAATAATAAATAACCGAAACAGTCGGCCATGCCGGAGCATCTAGCTGCCACACGTGGACCACCAATTGTCCTGCATCTGCGGAGGGAAGACAGCTCGCATACAGAAGACTGAGAGTGAAGTCTGTCAGAAAATTTTCCGGAGTTGGAAAAAAGTTTAAGGACTGAGGTGAAATTCAAACAGGGTGGCATGCTATCTATCCCACCACAGTTTGTTTGTGATGGGGTTTATTTTAATAGATTCTCCGATGATTTGATGCGAGCCTACGACCCTTTTTGACCCTCCCATCATAAACACCAAAATAAGCATTAGAGAGTGCACAGGCTGGTTGAGTTCCCATGTGGAAGGAATAGAGTTGAGGGAACTTCAGAAAAGAGAAAAAAGTTGGATATATTTCATCTGACAGCGGCTGCAGTGAGGAGTCGAGCCATGTGTTTGTTGGGGAGAGGGTTTGAGGCAGGCAGAGAGATTGATTGGGGACAGTGTGGGAGAGAAAGAGGGAACTGCAAAAAAAAAAAGAGAGCAAGGCCTTGGGAATGAGTGTGTGTGTGGGAGAGAAACGATGCTGGACTGCCGGAAAAAGAAAGTCAGCCAGAAGGACGGCAGATCGATTCCTCCCCTGAGCCTCACAACAAACACACTCTGTTTTTTTCTCTCTGCACAGCTCACCTCTGCTGCAGCCTGATATCGTCCCATCAGCACTTCATCTCTATCACTACTACCCTCCCCCTTCTTTGTCTGCATGCTCGCACATTACTCCGAGGCCTCTGCTCTGTGAAAGATTTTAAAGGTCCAGTGTGTAGGATTTAAAGGGACATATTGGCAGAAATGGAGTATAATATATTAAGTATTTTATCAGCTGAAAATAAGAACCATTATGTTTTTGTAACCTTAGAATTAGCCGTTTACATCTACATAAGGAGCAGGTCCTTGGAGACTGCCATGTTGCACTGCAATATTTCTACAGTAGCACAGAATGGACAAACTAAGCTTGAAATAGGGCTAGCTGCATTTTCGCATTGGCCACCATAGTTAGAGGCCTCTCTGTGTCAACCAACTTTAGAAAAACATTGGGTTTTTTTTCAGTTTTAAACTGCTTTATTAGGGTTTCCAATGTATTCATCAGTTATGGTCATAATGGAAACATCTGCCACATGTTGATTTTACATTTTTGAGCTGGTGCAAGGAAACTTGACCATTCATTGCGCTGGATCCAAAGGTTTGCTTTCACTCACGGCAGCTGCTCCTCTCATTCATCAATCTGATCAGCTCTGACCGGACTGACATATTACAGCCGATCGTCCTGGATTCTACTAACTTAATGATTAATACAACAATAAACAGGACAGGAGACGGTGGAAGAGTTCCAACAGAACCTGATGCCCCTCTATTCTCTTGACCAAAAACTCCAACTGTGGACGTGCCCAAAAACCTTTCTCTGCCCATATAAAAACAGTCTGGTACAATATCAGTTATCCATACCACGACTGAAACTCCTCAAACAGCCACGGAGGAAAAAAGGACCTCATGAATTTAACCTGCGCTGCGTGCACAGATTTGCAAAAGCATCCGAAAAACGTCAGCTACCATCTACCATCAGTCATTCTAATTCTGTGGGAGATTCAGTGTATTGTATTGTTTGGTTTGTTTTGGTTTTCTTCAGGTCGATTTGTTTTAGAGGAGACGTTTGCAGATAATTTGGCTCAATATCTGTTCAGAGAGGCGTAAGTTATCTGAGTAAAAAGTGAGCAAATTTGGGCAGGTGCCAGTTTTAATCACCTGGTTCATTATATTTGAGAGGATGAGACTTCTGCAGATAATTTAGTTCCAGTAAAAGCTCCTGATGAATGAACACTGAAGAAATTCTTGACCAAATATGTTTCAGCTGGTTAAACTGCAATCCTTACCAACAGATGACACTAAATCCCCTCTCTATCTGTTCCTTTCAGATTTCACCAAATTTTCTACGAAGTTTGGTTCTCACACCAACTCATTGTAATTAGTTGTTAGGAATATAAAGCCAATCGCCCCAGATCTGTCATCTCAATGCCATGCAAAACACAACACGCTACACTTGAACAATGATCTGGACATGGACATAATGCACAGACAGAAAGAAAAACCAAAAGAAGCACCCCTCCTCTGTGGTTGTGGTGGTGCAGAAGTGCGACTGAAAGATGCATCTCATGATTAAAAATATCTGCAAGTAATGCGGCAAGGAAACCACACAATGACACACACTGAGTCTTCCTCAAACACAGATGGACAGACAGCGTGGCAGACACTTTCAACACATCTCTAATCTCATGAGCTCTGCATCATCAAACACACTCTCTCCTCCAGATAAGTCCCATTCCACACATGGGACAATGTAGCTGTTTATGGAACACACACACACACACACACACACACACACACACTCCACGGTAGGAAGGAGGATGAATGACTTCTTTTTTAATCGTCATTATCAAATCTAACATCCTCATTGTTTGATTTCCGGTCAAATGTTTACTACACAAATAACTCTGTGTGTGTGTGTGTGTGTGTGTGTGTGTGTGTGTGTGTGTTGGACGGGGTGGGGGGGGGCTCCGTCAGTTTGGGGCACTTGTGAGGTCCTTCTCTCAGAGTTTGGCACTAGTTTGCTCCTAATCTTTGCCATGTCAGCTCCAGCTCTCCAACAGACCATAAATACTCCTCTCAGCGTGTCTGTGAAGCAGTCTGACGAGCAAAACAACTCTTTACGTTGTTTGGGAGTTGATGCAGGCCCTGCAGCTGCCCCGTTGACAGCTGGCAAAAGCATTTTGGAATTCAAATCCTGTGCGCAATGCAAACCGTAGCCATTTGGAAACAACTGTAGAAAACCGAAAAAAAAGAAGACGCAGAGGAACAGATACCCCTTGAATTATAAGTAGAGACAGATTGACTCACCAGTAGCTGAAACCCCCTGCATCTTGCACAAAGTTCCTCTCCGGTCTTTCTCTGCTGAATCCGTCCTTTTCTCGGAGAAACTGGCAACAGCAGCGTCTCCAGCGTACGGGGAGACTAAACTCGGAGGAGCGCCTCCACTTCAGAGCCCCCTTTTCCTGTTCGCCGATTGAAAAAAACACACGCGCACACACTAAGGACACTTCATGGTTTCCTAACGGACGTGAGAGACTTTACCCGGGTCATTTTTGGTGTGCAGAATTAGAGCACTGTAGTCCTCCATGTAGTCCTTTCTCCTCCCTCTCCAGAAACAGAACTCTCTCCTCTGTGCCGCTGGAAAAAAGAAAATGCGCGCTCCCGCTGCGACGCGCGAGCACGGCAACCTCATTCATTGACTGTGCATGCTGAAACGAAAGATTGGAAAAAAACAATAAGTTAATTTCAATAATTTTACTCACTGTTTGACTTTAAAACAGCCGAAATATTTCACTTTATTTCTTTGATCCACAGTTTCCGCGTCGACTTTAACTGTCTCTATCTTTCAGTGATAGGCTGTTTAATTCTCAGTCATGAAATGCCCATCGGCGGTCACAGAGGCATGGCATGGGTTGTCACGTGAAGTCATGAAAAGGATGAGGCCTATTTCATGAGATAGCTCTGCTTTGAAAACTCCACAGCTGCCTATTAGTGTGCAGAAAAGAAAAAAAGGAGCCTGGCACACGAATCCTAACTGGGAATGAGTTTCCATGTCACTGCTCAGGCTTCTCTCCGGATCTTTTTAATCGATTATCTTGAGTTTTGCAGCCAGCTGAATGGATGCTGTCAGCTGCCCCCGTGAATCATTGTACAGAGTAATAAGAAAGGAAAAAATAAATCTTGAATTTACAGATCGTGATAGTCATAAAATGGAGTTTCTGTTGTTTGTGTAATGTCTTCTTCAAAGTCTGTTATTAGATTGTACTGTTTAAACTGTTTAAAAGCAGTGGAGTTCTCCACTTAAAAGTTACAAAAGTTCAGCTGAATGGCATTACAGCTGTTGGCTGTTTTATTTTTATTATTTTCCATTTTTGCATGGGTGGATGATGAGATAACTGGCCCCTGGGACACAGACATGCAAAAGGCCCCACAACATCTTCTACATAGGAGCAGAGCACTTGTTTGTTTTTTTGCAGTTCCTTTTAATCTTTGGTGGTCAGTACCAAAGTCAAGTGGCTGTTGGCTTACGTCTCCCTGGTCGGCACATCTTAATTTGAGTGACATGGTGTAGGTAAAGGCGAGGGGGGGCCCTGACTCTCTGGGCCCCTGGGCCTGTGCCCAGCAGGATGTTTCAGTCATCCAGCCATGCTTTTATGCTTTTTTATATTTCTTCTCCACTACATTTTAGATAACAAGTATTGTAATCTTTTTACTCCACTACATTCGTCATACAGCTATAGTTCCTTTCAGGTTAACATTTTACATTAAAAGCACAATGATAAGCTTATGAAACACAATGCACTGTAAAAGATCAAATCAGCCGTTCCCAACCTTTTTGGCTTGTGATACTCCAAAACAGTTCAATCTATTGGGGGCTTCTTGTCATGTTACAGATGTCAGAACTGTTTGCATTTCAGCCAAAAAGTGATTTCTCCAAATTTCTTAGATGATTCTATTAACATAGCATTTTAAAGCTATAAGAGATCAACTTAACTGCCACTATTTCTCCAAAAACACAAAGATTTGAGAAAGGTCTGAAACACAAATAGACATTTGTGCAGCAGTTTTTTGTTGTTCCTTCTCTCCAGCTCTCATTAATCATCTGACACTTCAGATTTATCCTGAGGCCCTTTTGGGGGCCTAATTCCTAATTTGGAAATGACTGGGCTTAACAGCTCCATCTCACTGAACAATAAAAGGCTGCTTATGCACTCATGCATTGTCAGTTGTTTTAAATAGTGATGTTTTAGCCAAAATGCATGTCTTTTGGAAGTACTGACCATACTACTGGATAAATTAGCCTTAGATTATACTACACAAGTTGTATGAGAGTCTGTAAAGTAATGTTTTGATGTACTTTTGTCGTTGGTTTTTGTGGACACCTTTTATTCAAATTCAAGTTTTCTTCGCAAATTCAACAAAACACAGGGTGAGTAATTGAGTGGGTGAAGTATTCCTTAAATTGCATGTTTTGCTGATAATACTGCTACGTAAAAAAAGGTTTGAATGCAGAACTTTTACTTGCAATGGAGTCGTATGTTGGTACTTTCAAGTAAAGTAACATTGCTTGCTTTAATGTCAGCAGATTTCCTCCATGATGTGACTATTTTAATCAATTTTTCAGGAGTACGACTGTGTGGCCACCAACTCTCCTCACCCCGCACTGTGTCTGTCTATCTGTGCAGCCCCCCATCTTTTTTGAAAACGCGTGTCGACTCAGCTATGCATCATTAACCCCTTTTGTGCATGGTGCTGTTGCTGCACGCTCTTCATCTGCCTGAGATCGACACAGACAATAGCAGGGTCCCTAATGATAATGCCTCCCCGTCTGGCTGCTTGCCCGGCTGTGGGCCACTTCATTGACCTGTACTCCTCCGTAATAAGCTGCATCCATATATCACCTCTCCCCTTCAGTTATACAGGCCCACTGACTGCACACTAATCTGCAAAACGTGACTTTCATTTTGCAGACACAGGCAAATGCAAGAATAGAAGAAAACACATTCACTCCTTTTAGCTTTAGAGAATAATTCTGAACATGTCATTGCTGAGTCTGAAAGGCCGAGTGTTTTGTGGATGACTGAACTCGTGTTTTAAATAGACCAGTGGCCCCTGTTAGTGCCTCTGAGTGCATGGAGCTGCCTGTCAGCCCGTCTGGGGCATGCTGGTCCACAGAAAGCAGAACACCAAACAGCCCCCTGGGATACATCCTCTCCTCCACTTCCCTGGGGCTCCTCTACTCACAGCCACAGAGAAACAACAGCATTGACAGAGTGGGAAGAAAGAGGAAGGGAATTAAAGAGAGAGGGAAGAAGGGTGAGAGACGGAGTGAGATATATGGGAAAAAAAGACAATTAGGGATTAACAGAGAATGGAGGTTGAGAGACAGATGCTGAATGATAGGTGTGAACGTTGACACAGATAAGTGTGAGATGAGCTATGTCGTGCTTTTACACTTATCTGAAAGCCTTTTGGTGTAAATGCCCTAATCATAATCACATTCTAGTCTGGGGTGCCAGTCTGTATTCATTCACTCCTTTTCAGGTGCAAATTAAAGCCTCATACTGATTCAATCAACACCTCATCTGTTAGATATGACACAGACGTTGCTGCAGCAACCTGCCACTCTGAAACCACACCAAAAGTTTGGTGGAGATTAAGCATGAGTCACACTCACAGTTTGGAGGACACTCACACCCTGCGTCCAGTGTCAGGACGAAGGAATGTTTCAATACATCATGAGGCCTGAGCTCACACTCCACAGGTCATAAATTTGTGAACATCCTCTGGTATTATTTCTGCTCTGGTGGAGCTCTTCAGAAATGTGTGTGCTTGAAGCAAGGCACGCGTGGTGGTGACTGGCTGCAGATCAGCTGATCATGGCTCTCTGTTGCTTTAGGCTCCACATGGATTCATCACATGACAGAGCCGGCTGATACACATAAAGAAGACTCTTTGTAAGAAACACACACTCTCAATACACTGCCTTCTCTTTATTTTAAAGATAAGGACCCCAGCTGCTCATGAGGATGTCAACATCTGTATTATGGGGACCCCAAGTGGTGAAACTTAATAGTGCACCAGCTGAGATGTGAAACAGCTGCTCTGCTCTATGAATCCCCCTCCTCCATCCACAGTATAATAACAGCACCTGCATATTAATAGAGCAGGACTGAAGCCATGGAATGAATCCCACTGACCCATATTTCCAGTCGCGCTCCGGGTGGGGAGGATATAAGAGGAGACTGGCACCAACAAAGGCTCCACTGTTGCTACGGTGATGTCATCATCAATGACTTGACCTCTTCCCTCTGGCTTTCATTAATACGCTGCCATTCAAATTCAATCAGCAAGGCATATGGTGAACGGTAACTGGTTTAACTGTGCTGAATCACAGCACTGTGTGTCATGATAATTAATGTAATTAATTTCAGGTTATATTATTTCTGAGAAGAGCTGTTAATATTGTAGCCGTATTGTATGAGAAGAGGTAGAAAGTTGAGGAGTAAAGTTTTCTCAAAACAGTAATTGTAATTCAAAGGGAACTACATATATTTGAGTTATGAAGTTCAGTTTACTCAACATGAGGATGACTAATCATTTGTTTTTTAATCCTTTGAAACCTGAGCAAAAATATTTAATTTCTTTAAAAAAAATGGGAAGAGGGCAATGAGCGACAAAAAAAGAAATTACCCAAAAATGAGCAAGAACTTCTCAAAAAGTACAAGGAAATGAAAGTTTTAAAAAAACAAGGGCAATACCTGAAAAGTACTAATCAGAAATATTTAATTATAATCATATAGTTTTCTGTCTCCTTTTTTCTTTTTTCCCCAGACATTTTACCTTGATTTTTCAAGATAATTTTCTAAATCTACTAATTTCATGCAATTTATGGAATATTTCTTACAAAGTTGTTTGTTGGCTTTTTTTATCATGTTTTTGAAAAAAATTGGACCATTTTGCTCAGGGTACAAAGGGTTAAACACTTGTACTAGGAGTCTGAAAGCAGCACAAGAAAAGGTTTCAAAGGCTTAAACATTATTTTTGTTGTTTTCGCCTTTATTTGATAGAACAGATTAAGCATTAAAGGGGGAGAAAGGGAATAACGTGCAGCAAAGGGCTGCAGGTTACAGGCAAACCTGCAGCCTTTTGTACACAGGCCACCTGCTCTACCAGGTAAGCTATTAAATATCATTTATTGACTAAGTTTAAAAGTCTTTTCTGTTATTTTCTACCCCTTGTGTGTATTTATTCCAGCGACTTTTTTTTTTTTTTTAATTGAACGTTCTGTCATTTATGTTGTAATGTCAGGGTCTGCAAAATTCTATTTATTGTTTTTTTTTCCTAATTTTGTTTTTTTCTCTGCCGTTTTATTCTAGCTCTGTGATGCATTTAGGGATGTATTATTGTATAAAAAGGTGCTATATTAAAAAAGCTGACTTGACCTCTACTGTAGTCAGCCTGTGTCTTCTGTGGCTCTGGAGGAAGCTTTGAAAACTTGAATAAAAAATTGTGTTTTGAGAAACTTGACCTACACTATAGGGACTAGAAGTTAGGATATCTCCAGCTCTGCTGCTTCAGCTTGGAACAATTAACAGGACTATCAAACAAACCAAACTACACCAACCAAAATCTACTGAAAAAAGACTGGTGGGCCAGCCAAATAACAACAACAAAAAACCCCCAAACCAAAACAAAACAAATAAAAAAAGACAAAATATAACAGCCTGGAAGCTAAATCAACTAAGTCACCATGCGCCTGCTGCTGCCAGGCTGGAGAATGAGAGGGAGTGAGCAGATGTCCCTGCCCCCCCTGTAAAGGTTTCCCTCAATCAGTGTAAGCAGCTCCACCTGAGAGGGGAAACACACACACATAAGCCAGTCATATATGCAATGCACAACATAAGGGCAGCATCTCAAAATGTCCCTCTGTCTTTATGAAGGCACGATATTAAATTGCAGGAGGAACCAATCAATAAAATGTTTTGTTGTACAACATCTGGTAAGGTCCATTTGTGCCAGAATCACTGCAGAACCTTACCACCCTGAGCACCACCACATCAAACTTCGTCCCCCCTGGTAGGCGTAACAGAACACTGTGGGCCCAAAGAACCATCACCCAAAAATTGTTTTGTTTTTTTCGTTTTGTTTTCCATAGTTACTCTGATGAAGGTTAAACCAGTCATTGATTGTCAATAATAGCATGTCAGGTTAAACAAAAAGGATCTTACTCTTTTAACAAAATGGTCTTCCACTTTACGGATCCTTTAGAACAACAGTCTGAGCCTGTCAGCAGCAAAAACAGGCACTTTCGGCATAAGTAAAGTGATGGTGTGCATATGCCCGTAGTGATTACATTGCAGCCTGTTGTGCGGCTGCAGTGTAATCGCTCTTACTCAATTCTAGACCAATTTCAAGAATTTGTGTTCTCATTAGTCACAAAAAAATGGTAACCATGCAGTCCAGGTTGAAAAATATCAAAATTACCATTTTAGATATCTACCAGTGTGATGTGATGTGCTCAAAAATGCCCAGAAATAAATAAAAATTGGATCAAGCACCCATGCTACACAGATAGGCTAAATGAGTCTAGTAGTAGGTAAAAAGCTCATCACCAGCCTGCCTGGTCTTGAATGGGAGTGATCTGTATCTGTGGCCTGAAGATAAGAGACTGTACAGGTTTTGTAGTGAATGTGTGGTATTTGTAGTCCTTTTACTTTAGTCCACCTGCCACTGCGATTCTCGGACCGCTCTAATGATGCTGTTGCTCATTCTAAGGATTTTATTGACAGGATTGAAGTGGATGATGCTTAAAGCACCAAATCAGTTTTTTTAAGTTGAAGGTGATGATGGATGCAGTGAAGCATCTCATAGCTATCAGCTAAAATGGGCCGACAACACAAGTGACAGCTCTAACTAGTCAGTCAGTCAGAACACCTGACAAGCTGCGACTGAATGTGCGAGAAAACCAGTTAGCAGAGAATTCAAAGTAGATTGCAAAAGTTAACAAATATATCAAAATATGCAACAGTACATGCACATGGAATATTTTAATATTTCCATCCTTTGAAATAGAAGGCCTTTGCTTCTCATATAGAGAGCCACAAGTTTAAACTGACCATGATAGAAAAGTCCAGACAGAATTTATCCAACATTTATAAGTTACGTTATTTATTTTAGCTCATGTATGCCACTATGAGTTACTTTTGGAATTTTAGAGCCAACACTGCTTTACATGTATGCTTCTTTTTATTCAGGTTTGGGTTGGGTTGTTTTTTTAAATGGCCCAACAGCATTACTCCTCCATTTCAAGCAACTGCACAAAAACTTACTGCAGCATTAATTGGGCAGAGCTCCAGCCTCCAGAGCCTGGACAGGAAGTGCAGGGTGCACCATAGGTCATAAGAAACTGGCTCTGATCAGTGTGTGGGTGTATATCTCCAGAGGGCAGGGAGAGGGGAGGGGGGCGAAAAAGAAATGGGAAATGGAGAAAGGCTGAGGAGGGAGGAGCGAGGTTTAAGCGAGACAGCAGAGGAAGGCGAGAGAGAAGGGTTGGAGTTGGGGGGGTTGAGAGTAGGTGGTGGAAGTGTTTTTGTGCATTGTGTGAAATGTGATCATGTCCTGGAGCCGCACAGACAGCTGGGAAGTTCCCCTGCCCCTGGCTTCCAGCTGGGATCACTCTGTGGAGACACCAGGGCTGCAGACCATATACTTTCCTGGTTAACCCTTCAACTGCTGCTACTGTGGAAGAGGAGCTACATATACATTTTCATGATCAAATGTTTACTGTGCTTTTAAGCACAACATATGCAAAATATATTAATGACCAAGCAAGCCAAAGAGAGGCAGCTGAGGTTAAAGCATTAAAGTTTACAAATAATCAAGAGCTGCTGTGATATCCATCCGTGCCCTTATTGTCCGAGGGCGCGCTCTATTCATCTTGGCTTTTGTAAATTCCAAGTTTGCTATTTTATGAAAGGCCAGAATCCAATGTGACCCCCAAGAGAGACTTTCAGTGCACCACATTTGTAAAATTGTTATTTTTTTTTTAGATCATAGCTCAGCTGTCAAATTTGATAAAGAATCATTAACAAGTTTCCAGAAAGTAGCAATAAGAGTGCTATAAATTAATATATTATATTAAAATATAAATTTTGTCATGATTAATATATGAATTTTGGAGTTACAACATGTTTTGTGAGGTCATAGTGACCTTTGACCAAATCAGTTCATCCTTGAGTTAGTTACAGGACATATCTAGATGCATTTTACACATTTATGAAGTTTTAAAAGACTGTAAGACGATCAGTGTGCTACATTTTTAGAAATGTATGATAGATTAGATCATATTGTATTTCAATCTGATCGACAAGCACAAATCATAAGCTCTCTGCTCAAGGTCTTCGTTACAGCAGCACATCAGTAGTAAATCATTATAAAATCTTGAAACCAAAGCATGAGAATTTGCAAATATATTCAAAAATTGAAATAAAGGCTGATATTTCAGGGAAGACTATTGCACACCATGTGTCCTGAGAGATAATCTTGTAAATATAGTAAATACAAGGACCCTGGAACATTAAATTTAGGTGCAATTCCTGAAACAATAACAATAATATCAGAGAAGCTATAAAAAAACAACACACAACTTGGAACTTAAGTCACATTTATTGATTTTAGCCAGTATGACTACCTTTACACAGACATCTCACCTCTCTACTGGAAAACAAACAAAATACTTTCATAGGATTAGTTCAGCAGTAATACATCAGACTCAACTTGTCTTTTCATTTTTTTTCTCCACATTTTTTTAACACCCTGACAAAAGTTTACATGTTTGTTTTCAATTCTGTGTAAAGGTCCCATGACTGAGAAACATGCATATGACATTTAGCTGTAATCAATATGCCACTAATCATAATGCACATTATTGATAAGAATACAGTACTGCATGACAATTCAAATAAATACCAACATACAGGTGAAGTCGTTATTTCATATAAAGATATCAAACTCTCATTATGGATCAATACTGAAACACAATATGACAATATAAAGTTTGCACAGCTAATTTTATTATCACAATGCTATCGCTTCCAGCAAACAGAAAACTTTTCTCTTTTGTAAATGTAAAACATAATCTGAATTGCACTTTTAATTCCTAGCTTCTCGTCCATATTGGTAACTTTAACGCCTCAACAAACAAGCATTGGCTATAATGGCACTATTCAAGCTTGTTGATGCTAATTTTGTTTTCTGTTTCCTGAAAACATAATGCTCATAAGATGATGTAAAAAAAGATTCAATAATAATAATAATAATAAAAAAAACAACAAACGAAAACTCAAATTGGACAAAAAGAAAGAGAAAATGCGCTCTCTGCACATTTTTTCAACAATACTATTGATATCACATTACCTTCACCAAACAAAGCTAGAGATGCGTAGATGTTTCCAATAGTACACCAATCTACCCAAACACATTACAGATGCTTGGAGCATTTTGTTCAATAACAGGAGGCCAAAAGGGATTTCATTTGGTTCCCAAAGTTTGATAAAAAACAACCTTTTCTTAATACCCCTGAATTTATTGAGTGGGATCACTGACCTGCAGAATTCAATACAATTTCAGTTTTATTGAGCTAATTTTAAAACTATCATCTCACTCATGCAGACGGGGGAAAATTCCCTTTGCACTTATTGCTGCTCACAGTCATTTTGAACCCAAAGTCCTCACCTATAAAAAAGTAAACATAAAATACTAGCCTAAGATTCTCCCTTGAAACAATGAAAGGCACTACTGGTCAGAAACGAAGAACTAAACAAACCAAAAACAAAACCCCGGCGCTCGGACGGAGAGCCATGGCCCCAACTACGTCTTCCTCGGTGACGGTTTGTCTTCTTTCAGAGTCTTGATTCTTTTCAAACCTAAACAGTGTACCAAGATTTGGCACGATAAACGAAGAGAGAATGAAACAATTCCAATTTGGAATTTAATCGTCGCACTTGCAGAGAATTCTGAAAGCCAGTGATCCCGTTTCAGTGGAACGCCCTCGGTAAGAAGTTAGGAAAAGCATCATACCACTCTAATTTTTCCCAAAACACAACTTACCTATTTGAGTCAGAGCGTTGTCAAGTTTCATCGTGTTATTTTGAACTATTCCTAGGAATAATAAATACATGAAAAAACCCCAGAATTTGATCACCCTGGATTTTTTTGTATAGAACATGGCAGTAGAACAAACACAAAAGAACAGCATAACATATGATGTAACAAAATGATTTTTAAAATGATTATTTGATGGATAAAATCTTGAGGATAATAGTAGGTCTGTGGTTTGTGGAGCCTTTGCTTGAGTAAATAGTTTAAGTTCAAATGATTCAGGAGGATGTATAATCCTATTGTGTTATTACTTACACTGTATAACTCACAAACCATAGTACTACCACAGTTTCCTATAGGTTAATAATAGTCTGTTATAATCCAATATAATGAAAGTGCACAGATTAAAAAAAATAGTCAATAAACTAAAACAAAACAAAAAAAAGATGAAACCAGACCAAACAGCTTGTTGATTTACATTGAGAATACAACCATCTCCCCTGGCTTCTCATTGGAGGGTTAGATCTGCCAGTCACACACAGACTCTGGTCAGTTCATTGGACCTGTCAGAAATTGGCTTCCAGCAGCAGCAGCAGCAGCACGCATTTTAAGAGCCATCACATTTTAAAAGCAATAAGGACAGTTTACTCGACTGGAAATCAGTGTTTTCATTTTCGTTTTTTTGTATGTCTTTGAGTCCAAATGGTCTATTAATGCTAACTCTTTTCGGCGAACTCAATCAGCAGTGAGAATGGACCTTGTGTTGGTACTTCGTCATCCGCGCGGAACTACTGTAATTACTGCAAAATGGAGAAACAAACAAAATGATCAGCGTTAGCATTATTTGTCAATTTAGAGCGACTGTTAACAGCAGCTGGGCCCACATGACAAAGCAGGCGGCGGCTGGAGTTAGTCAAAGCAACGGAAGCCATGTTAGGAGCCCGATGTTATGTCAGGAGGTTTTTAACATCGTCGACATGTTGGTGAGGAGCTGAACACATTC
The DNA here is from genome assembly GCF_026936395.1 of Plectropomus leopardus. Taxonomy (NCBI): domain Eukaryota; kingdom Metazoa; phylum Chordata; class Actinopteri; order Perciformes; family Serranidae; genus Plectropomus; species Plectropomus leopardus. The sequence continues at coordinate 13,560,315 of NC_142184.1, read as the reverse complement.
GCCACATATTCTCCTGCGGGTGCAATTAGGAAGCCAATGACTCACAAGTACCAAGAGGAAAGAGTTGAAACCATATCCCACCAACGCCAAGTCAAAGGAGATGGATTTTTCTCATATGCCATGCAAGTTAATGAAAAAATGAGTTATGTTGTTGACATGCAGGCTTACTATAAATCAGAGACTGGATGCATCATGTGGTAAAACTCAAAGGTGACATGGGAGGAGCCTGCAAGCCGAGGTAGGAGGAGCTTTTTAGGTGGCATGCTGTCATGACACCAGATAAGCCAGACATTGATTCCAAACTAGACGGAGCGAATTCACCTATATAAAGGAGCCGGGGTTCTAGTCACAATCACATCCTGGGGTCTATCTACTGCTCAGCGAGCCTATGCAAGGGGACGGGTTACAAGCTCAACTAATTTGAATCAATGTCCTCTGGTCGATTGAGCAACCAGTCTTAAGTTTCTTTATATTTCCTCCAAAATCACCAAGAGTTTCTCCCTTAGGAAACCCCTGGACTCATTTCTCCACAGTTTGAGAGTCAGCTTTCAGCCAGACATCTGGCTTTCTTCACCAGCATGTTTGGCTTTCTTATCTCCTCTCTCAGGAGCTGGTTTACAACATGAGTAGTTCTCCCTCCTCTACTCCCCCGAACCTTTTCTCTGTCAGCGCAAACTGATAGAAACAATATATATCACACTTGTAAGTTAAGAGAATCTCAAACGTAAGAGTGATTGACCTCGAAGGAGGTGTGTGTACGATAGCCTTGTCTCCATGCTGTGCGCTGTGGCTTACGGATGCAAGCAGGGTTGACCGCTTTTCCATTTTCAGAGGAATAATCAAGCTCTCTCTCTTTGTATCTGAGAGAAAGAAATACTGTAGTACCATCCTGCAAGATTATAACCTGAACATGATCATATTAAGAATATAGATTTTCTTTTATAGCATAGTGGTAGTAGAAAACGCATAATTTGATCAACCTTGCAGGGTTTCCTCACATCAACCCTGCTTTTAGCATCATAAAGCTAATGTGTCTATGATCCACAAGCAGTACATGGATTTATTAAACACAAGCCCCACTTATATTTTTTTTTCTATTTGCGTAATGCTAGCTTGCAAGGGGTTAAAGCTATTGTGGATACAAAAACAGTACGCCACTCTGTCCTCACACACCACAAAACAAAGAATGAGCAACCCTCCATTTGCAAAAAGTTAAAAACATAATACACACATGAGGGTCCTTAACGTAAATGCTGATGTACACACAGGCAAATATCGGGAACACATCGTATGTGAGGACGTTACCTGACAATAATATTCTTTCCCCACTATTCTTCATTCTAGTTAAAGGGTGAGTGGTGACGCTGGGGGAGCAAGCTGCTGACAATCTAAAAGGAGAGAAGGTCGTTATGGCGACCAAGCGACAAGACACAGATTAGAGACATGAGGAAAGGTTTTCAGCCACGTAAACCACACAGAAATTATTCGAGAGCTCTGAGCAATCAGGGAGACAGAGGGTGGGGGGAGAGGAGGAAAAGAACAGCATTTCGCTCAAGTTGAGACACGAGGACAGGGCTTTACATCAACAGATTGGGTCGACAGGCACTTTTTGCCGAGTGGTCGGTTAGTTTGCAGATTTATTGTGCACATGTGGGTGCCTTTTTTGATTTGTGCTCTTCTAGGATTTACTCCATAATTAAAAAATCATCTTTGATCAAAACTATATTGTATCTCTGTTCACAGTAATAATTATATCCGTTTTAACAGAAGCAGGAACCTGAGGCACCTATGCTGAAGTGCACTTAATTTGGGTGTGGAGATCGATTTGTCAAACGTTTCTTTCTCTCTTATAATGATATGGCTCTGAAAGAATCCATCGCAACAAAATGGGTCACATGGAATAGCCCTCCTGTATTTCACCAGACACCGAATAACTCCTCTCTTTACAATGTAGAGCCCTGTAGTACATGACGTAGTCTTGTACCACACACCTGACAACAGAAAAACAGTTAAAAAGCTCATAAGCGTTTTCAGCTGCAAAGCCATGCGATTCTACAGACCCTATTGTATTGGTGTGCTAGCATCACAGCTTTAAAAAGATCCTGAAATAAACACCTGTGGCCACAGGTGCTCCTTTTCTGCCCACACAGTTCCATCATAAAACCAGTAACCAACCCACTTGTGACTTTGTTAATATTTGTATAGGATCATAGTGTGCTCCCCTAGCATGTAAGCGGGGGGAGATTGCATATTTTAGTTGCTTTGTCTTCAAAGTTCCTTGTTATTCGAGAGTGACTTGATTAGACAGTGGGCTGCTGGACACAGGTCAGTCCTGGGGGGCCAGGACGGAGAGGCAAGGGAAGAGAAGGGGGCTTTTTTCAAAGGAGCACCAATGCCGTCAGACACAAGACCATCAGATCGACGTCTTCTTTACAAGTCCTCACCCCCACAATGTGTGACTGTTACCAGGCAATACACTCAGGGGGCCAGAACAAACAAGCACAAAAGCTGCCACCTTTTACATCATACGTACGGCACCGTGACAGCGGAAAGAATAGACACTCCATTAGACCCACAAAACCCCCAATATAACCGGGGCCCTATAATCCACATGCCATATATGTCTACTACAGTCCAAACGTCTAGTGCACACTGTACATACATCTGCATTCCCCTAAGCGTTTACACTAGCACACACGAGCAGCCAGGTTAGTAACACAGCAGTCCCTAGAGGAGCGCAGGCTGGCCAGGGAGCTAAGCGAGCGAGTGGGGCTCTTTAACACTAAGGCAGGGAGGGTTCAGCCCGCAGGCCCCCTCCCCTCTGTACACAGCAGTCCCTTGCGGACTTCTCAGCCGCCTCAGTCACAGTAGATCTTGTACTTCTCGCTGCAAAAGACCGGCGGGCCTCCCAGAATGCCATTGGGCATGGCATTGTTGAGCTCTGGTCGGCCGGAGCCAGAGCAGGTGAGACTCTGACTTACGTGTGGGTTGTTGGAGGTGCCGCTGGCGGCCTTGCTGCGGGCCTTTGCCCGGCCGGTGTTGCCTCCCCGGCGGGTCTGCTCGTGGTCGAACTCCAGGTCTTCCAGACGCTGAGTCAGGGCCAGTTTCTGCTGAATAGCCATCCGCAGCAGGGAGTTGAGGGTCTTCTTCTCATCCTCTGCTGCAGCCAGCTGCCTCTGCATCTCATCCAGCTGAGTGACGTATTCGTCACAACTGCAACACAGACACACAGAGAGACAACTGTGAGGTCAGGTATGTGTTTTATCCGCTTTTAACTGAAACTAAAAAATAGCAGCATGTTAATATCTTATCAAACCATTAATATCTTCCTGTGTCACACCATAAGGGGGCACTGGCAGTTCTTATAATATCAAACAGCTTTTGCCTCAGTGGAGCAAAGTATTAGTTTTCTTTGTGTTATGTTTGCATTACAGCTATAACAAAACTGCGCATGAAATTCAACCCTGAGCTGAATGCTGGAGGTACTGACACATGGTCATTAAGACTAAAACAACTGAAACTGAAGCACTTTGACCTTTCCCCTGGTTACAGCATTTATTGCCACCACCAGGTGGAGCCATTGCTTTACACAGTGCAGACCTGACCAGCAGAGCTGCTGCATTATTAACTGTGCTTTCATCACCCATTTCTGTCCCCTCCGCAAAACTTCTCAAACTAGAAGGTTCTCATTGCTTTTGGAGCAATTTCAGCAGATATGTTACAAGATAAACAATCTCTGCCACCTGCCATTATTTGGTGATGCATGTCATAGGTGAACACAGCAACCAGCAAGCGAACTTTATCCTGCCCTCCCTGAAAAATGACTCCGTATTTCAAGAGCAGCTTCAGCACAAGATTCACTTTATACCTTAAAACGTTCCTATAGTTCCTTCTATATTTACTATATATATATATATATATATATATATATATATGAAGAAAGGCATGCACACTGCACTTCCTCAGACTGAATAAGAGCATTAGCTCTAAATGTCATTTGTGGATGTGCTAATAAACTGCATATTAGGGAGATGAGCTACAATATACAGACCTTTCTTCATGTTTTATTGCTCTCTTTAATTATCCAGCACCTGCCTTAAATGTTTTTTGGATGCACATGACTTCAATGCTTTTTGTCCCCCCAAAGAAAAAAAAATTACACCAGATGCATTTTTTCTGGGTTGGTATGACTTCTGCTAAAGGCTATAATTAAAATTCATGAATGGGGAGACATCTGAGCGTAGCATACAGCTTCTCTGTCTAGTATGTGTGAGTGTAGGTGGAAGTTAAGAATAGATCATAAACACAAAGGATGAAAGCATTAACCCAGGGGTCACTGAGAAGATCCTTTGTACGTCACCTGAGGAACAGGCTCAGGGGAATCAGACAGAGGATGAAAAATGAAGAGAGAAATATGGTTCATTGCTCTGAGCTTGAGCTATTCACACCTGATCTCCACTTTTTCTATTGAACTGAGACCTCAATCCATCTCTTTTACCTCATATCTCTGTGCAAAATAGCACAAGAAATGGCAACTGTCCCCTTACCAACTGCTGCACTGCGACATTATCACCTGTCTCCCTGTCTGTGTGTGTGTGTGTGTGTGTGTGTGTGTGTGTGTGTGTGTGTGTGTGTGTGTGTGTGTGTGTGTAAGGCTGGGCAGGTATAGAAAGTGGGTCACCCAAAGGGCTTTCGAGTTGGGGGAATCATATCTGCACTCTCCATCTGCTGCTTTTCTCCTTCGCCAAACCTTTTCCCTCTTTTCATTACGTTGCTCTCTCATTCATCTCTCCCTCGATCACCTTCTCTCTGCTGGGTCTTATCGCGCCTCTCACGCCTTTTATTTGCTCCGTCGCTTCCTTGCTGCTGTCTCCGTCTGTCTGCCTGCGTCAATCACTTTCTCTCCCTCCCCATCATCCCTACTTTCTGTGTTGCTGACAAAGCAATCTGAGTGACATTCTTCAGTAATGACTGACACACCTCTATGAAGGGAGGGGTTGTTATGTTAGCAGCGCCTTCTCCCAAAACGATGCCACAATAAAACCGTACTGAATAATGAAACTGGTAGGTAGCCTCACCCTATTCCCCTTTCTTTCTCTGGCATTAAAGTATTTATTTGGAAACACCCAAACCTGTGGGGACACTTCACAAACAAGAACGCAGAAATAATACTTATGTAATGCTGTTCATCTTTTGTTTTCTGATGTCTGCAAGCCGTAACTGTCGCTTTCTCAGTAGGCATGTGAGATTTAATGTTATTGTTTGGTTAGTGGTTACTGACTGCTTAAACTGCTCCTCTGAAAAAATAACTCCAACTTAGGTATCATGTTATTGTTGAATCATAAATTATTTTTTGAAAACGAGCAGAAAATCCCCCAGAAGGATGAGATTCTTGACCCGTTTCCAACCAAAATAAAGTTATTTTGAATATTTTCCAGTTTCACGTGTGATTTATTTACAGTTTGTGATTTCTGAAAGCGGTACTGAGTTGAAATGTTGAAACTCTCCTAAAGATTTTTTTTTTAAGAAAAATAACTCTTTAAGTCAAAATCTGAGTGCAACCACAGATGTTTTTGCTGTGTGTGGTGCTGCACGTGGTTGTGCGCCACGTGAACTCTGGCCCTGCCAGACCAACATCCAAACATGAACCATACCCTCCCCTCTTGTGTATGCAGTTTGATTCCCAGTGGGACACACACTCAGACAATGGGGATCAGTGCTGCTTCATTAAACCCAGTATGAGATGGGGGGTACGACCCAGGAGGGAGGGTTAGAGGGTTGGGGGGCTGGTGCGCCTTCAGACGGCTCAGCCGCTCCTGCATGGGGGGTGAGAGGGCGTGCGTTTTTCCCGGGAAAAAACACAGAGGAGTCTATTCTAGTGACTGGAAGGATACAATAGGAGCCTTTTTTGCCTGCTGATAGGGTGTGGTGGCACAATGGCTGAGGGGGGTCGGGAGACGGATGAACAGTTATATTCACACCATTAAAAAAAACACTTAATCTAAGTTTTGCTGTGATTATTTACAGTAGCCAATGGCACTCATGGCTGCATAAGGAAGCAACTATTGCAACATTCATGCAGACGTGAATGACAATCAATATCAATCAATAACAAACAGAAACACACAACCTCCTCAGCTGTTGTCTGGAGCTTGATTGGTCACGGTGGGATGGATTTCACAGAGAGCAGGGAGGAGGAGGAGGCGAGAACAAAATGAAAGAAAGAACGATGGAGAGGGAATACAGCAAAACAGGGCAGCAGGATGATCGAGGGTGCACGTTTGAGGAGAAAATGGTGGCTAATGGTTTGACTGTTACTCAGTGTGAGCTGGAGCTGGGAGCATGTTGAGGCATGTCTTAGGAATGTGAGAGGCAGGAGCTTTCTGTAAACATGACACCAGAGACTGCAGCTGGAAAGGCATACAGAAACAGAGAGAGAAGCACGTACGGATACTTGAAAAATATTGAGACACTGCCTTGCTCATGAAATTCTCACAGAACAAAATACACTTTAAAAATCCCAAGTAACTCTTATCTATGAGGCACAACATGAATTTGCACAAAGGTCCCTCAAAAACCTACACATTCTTTCAATTCCACTCCACCTCTCTTCCCCTTTGTCGAAGACCACACAGATATATCTGAGAGTTTTCTCAGAAAACAACCTTTACAGACTTTGTCGGAGTGGTGATTACCATGAAAAAAAAAAAGACTGTCAAATTAAACTCCTGGAGTGGGCTTTAACTGAAGGCCTGCCTCCTTCCTCTCTTTCTTTTCCAGATGACTAGAGAACCGGGTGTTTGGCGGTGAGGAAGGACGGAAAGGAGAAAGGGGATACAAAAGGAAGGGGGAGTGTGGGAAACCTTGCTCAGGCGAGTCCCTCAGCCTCTCAATGAGTCCCCTGACCCAGCTCTGCGCCGTATAGGACAGAATTTACATACCAATACTTGAATCCCATAAACAGACAGAGTGTAATTCATGCGTAGACAGCAGAACGGTGACAGAAAATTGAGGATGGAGTCTCAAAAGCATCACCATCAGTGGAGGTGCTTTGTGTACGAGGAGGAAAACACTCAGCATGTTTACATAAAGTTAGAAAAAAGTCAAATTACTGTGTCAGTAAAATCAAAACTAGACTTTTAAAATACATGTAAACATGTTAGTCCTACTGAAACTGTACTAAGTTGAACTTCTTGAAATTGGACCAAACCATCTAGATAATGTGGTTAGGGGTTGATTCCCTGTCACGTATACACCTCAATCGGCCCTGAACTGGCCTAGGCGTTCTGTGCATGCTACATCGTCTCCATGCGGGCTTTGAAGTCAAACAGAATAAATTTGTAGAATAAGGCAGAGAAAAACAAAAGAAGAAGAGGAGGAGAAGAAGCAAAACAAGACATAGGTATCAACATTGTGAGTGCTAGAGCAAGAACCACACAATTTTGGACAGCACCACAAAGTTATCCATATCGTCACCGTTCAACATGCATCCCATTTGCCACTTGCTAACTTGTTTGGTATGTGACGTAATATTTCAACTTAGACGAAGGTCCAATAACAATTAGCCGAAATGGGGCATATTGCCATCAACCGTGGCAGAATCGGACATACTTGCGTCAATAATTTGATTCTCCCCCAGTGCTTGTATACTGGGACAAGAGCCGTAGTCCAATTAAATGGCCTAATCGAGTGCATGTAAATGTCCTGACTGATGAAGGTGGTAAACAGCTAGCTGTGATGTGTTGTCATTATCTGAAGACCCTCCAGCAGAGGAAGCTTCAAGACATGGACACTGGCTCTACTTCTTCACAGCGAATATGCTCTCACACCTTCCCCACGCTAACAATGACAAGTGATACAACTCCTTAGAGGGTAAAAGTTATGTCATTAACAGAAGCAAGATCTGGTTCCCTCTTTGCCCTGGTTGCCTTTGGTCCAAATGGTTTAGCATTACACCTACGTCCTCCAACAATCTGGCTCTGCAGTGCGCCAAAAACCCATGACAACACACACTCTCATATTTGCAGACGGAGGAGCTTTCCTCCTGTTACTAATTGATTAGGGGGCTGCAGGTGTATGGAGTTACTTCAGCAAGCACACTTCAGGGATGGGTACTGATGTGCTGTATGGGTAATATGAGGGCTGCTGAGCTGACCACACATTCCCTTTATAATGCCGTCCATCCCTCCTCCTCCACCTCTCCTCCCTCTGCACAGCTTGAGCTTTGCTGTGGATTGAGGGGGAGACTTAAATGCAGGAGGAAAGACTGTCTCAGCATCTCAGCAAAGCCATCTGGAGCTGATATTTACGGGACAAGAGGGCATCAACACCTTAAAAAGATTCACGGAGAGGAAAAGCAACTCAGAGGGGAGTTGTGCATCCACTGTGGAATCACTATAATCATATCTATAAATACATACAAGCACCCACACAAGTCCACTAGAAATTATTTCTTACCTTTCCAAATATGCATACACACAAACACACAAACAAGCAGTATATGAGCACTTAGTCTACTACGTGTTGAGTGGTGAATGTGTAATCCAGACCAAGATGAGGTGGGATTATGCGCAGAACCTTTGACCGGCTTCTCTTTGGAATCAGAAAAGATTAGTGAGTGTGTTCACCCACACACACATACACATACGCGTGCTAAGTCACTGGTCAAAAACACTGCTTAAGTGACATATTTAAATGATACCCAGGATTAGATACCTTCTGTGCTCTATATTAGTCAGTATCAATGCCAGTATTTCTTCCTGACTGTGATTCTCAAAAACAATAGAAACATGTCACTATAATACCACAGAGACAAAGCCAACATATGGTAAACAAGGGTTACATTATGATGATAATCTTTCTTTAGTTTACCTGGTTATGTTGTGAATGGTCTTAGTATGGCACATTTGTTACAGTTATAAGAATAGCATTTAGTCTGATGTGTTACTGCTACCCCTTAAAAATAATCTACAATAGCAACGGATACCCGCACAGTTTTGGATTCATGCAAAACCATGTAAGTAAACAACACTTACTGGCTATGTGACAATATCATAAGCAGACTTTAAAATAATAGACACAGCCACCATGATGTCATCAATTTGTACACCTGTTTCGAAGCCTCGAGTTTGGTGTTTTGACTGCTGCCATCTTAGACTTTTGGAGTCAGAAGTGACCCGAGCTGGAGAAGAGGAAGGAGCTTACCTGTTGGTTAGCACAGTGCAATTTAAACTATGGTGAACTGTGATAACGCCATTTTCCCCAGATACTCTCAAAGCCATCAAAATGACCAAATGGCCATCAAAAACATTTGACCTGAAGAGGGTCTTTTTATAACCAAACGCTGAACAAAACTTTTTTATGTGATCAAAACTCTATAACCTATATCATGAACTGAAAAAATAGTGAATTTCAAAAAAAAAATGACAGCTGGGGCTCAACATTAGGGTCTGTAGGGATTGACATGCTCCTGAACTCAGCCTCAAGTGGCCACTGGAGGAACTGCAGTTTTTTGGTACCTCCGCGTTGGCTTCTGAGGCTGCCGCTTGGACAATATAGAATGGTATGTCAGATGAATGCTTTTGTCTTGTACGAGTCATGGACAATGGCAAGAGTAAAACATTTTTCAGTGTTGGCACGTTTCTTACCGTGTGGCAAACATCGCTCTGAGAGATGAAAAGGTGGCAGCATCCTCCTTCAGGGCTTTGAGCTCGTTCCTCAATTTCATCATGGTCTCCGTTACCATGGCCTTTTCATTCTCATACTTGCTCTTCAGATTGGCCAGAGCGACTTCAGCCGTCTGTGGGTGGCAGAGAAAAAAGGGGTTACAGCAGCTGGACGGTTTCTGTCTCAAGAAGTTAATATGGACCATATTAGCTTCTTTTTTTCCAAGTCATTAAGGCCCAGTAGTCTGTAGTTGTTATTGTTAGCTGCTGGTTTCAAACCCATAGGTGTTTGGTTAATGAGGGCATGTCTGTGCTTTATTGACCACAGCGCAACCACACACATACTTTAAAGGGCTACCAGAGCAACTGCAAACACACCGTGTGTCTGGGTTATGGTTATCCTAACCACACAGTTACAGTGGACAGCTGACATCATTGCTGCTGTCTCCAGAGTTTGTTATAGATCTTGTCTGCAACACATTTGCTGTAACAGCTGAATAGACCTAAAATAGCTGACACCCTCTTCTTCTGCTTCTGTCTTTCAATGACAACTGACAAATGTTTGGGAGTGATACCCGCTGCGTTTAATAGACATTCACCTAAAAGAAAATACAACTGACCTGCTTGTTGGCCTTGAGGACTGTCCTCAGTGTTGCGATCTGTTCCCTCTTGGTGCTGAGCAGGGACTTGAGTTTGAGGATCTCCTCCATGCAGGCTTCCTTGTCCTTGTCAGCCACGGTGCCGAGCTCCAGAGAGGCCACCCTCTGGCGCGACAGCTCTGTGGTGCGGTCCACAGCCAGCTGCAGGTGCTTGATCTGGTCTCTGATGATGGCCACTAGATTGTAGATGTTCATGGGCTCGCGGCGGTGGTCAGACACGGGAGAAGGCAGTGAGGAGACTGGCGAAGGGGCTCCGTCGCTCAGGTCACTCTTATTGGGCTCGGGGAAGAGGCCTTTGGTGAGCAAAATGGGAGAGCGGCGACCACGGCCCTCTGGGCTGCTCCGACCGCCCTTGCCCTCCTTGTAGAAATCGAGCATGACGCGGTTGGGTGTTTCGTTGTTGCACATGCAGACGTGGTTGTAGAGGGTGGCCAGTTCTTCACTGAAGGTGACCAGCTCGTCCTGTGCCACACTAAGGCTACCCTGCGACTCTCCTGCCATGTCACTCAGCTAAAAAACAGAGAGAAAGGTGTCAGCTTATTAAGTTCCATTTAAAGTGTAGAAAAATAGCAAAAGTCAATATAAAAATCAAAATCTCACCTTGCGCAGCTCCTTCTCTAGCTTAGCCTTCTCCTCCCTCTCTGACTGGCTGGTCTTCTCCAGAGTTGCCAGCTTCCCTCCCAGCGTTGTGACATCGCTCTCCAGACGGGCGCGCTCCTCTTCGTAACGTGACTGACAGGCCTGGTACTCTGTCTTCAGGGTCTTCAGTTCCTCCTTCAGCTCTCCTGCTTCAGACACAGCAACCTACAGAATAGAGAATATATTAAAATCTGAGTATGACAAAAAAAGATGATATCTGACTTTTTCTTACTTAATTTAACAAAATGTAGCTGAATTGATTTTAAATTTAATCTGACATTTTGTCTCGTACCTTGTACTTGCACTCCAGAATCTCAGGTCCGTTGATGTCTACCTCGTAGTAGTCTCCGTCCTCATGGCTATCACGTTCCTTCTCGTTGTCCAAAGCAGACTGGCGTTCCTTGCTGGCCTGGAGCTTGCGGATGGCGTTGAGGTTCTCCGTGAGGCGGTTGACCTTCTCCTGATGCTCTGACAGAGCGCCATTAGCCTGCTCTAGCTGTTTTTGGGAGTCCTGCAGAGTGGACAGCAGGTTGACCTTCTCACGCTCCATCTGAGAAGAGAGGCAGCGGCACAGAGAGTGATAAGACGTGAGGTTATCATACTGTATTCTCAGAGTCCAGTGCTCTCTGCTTGGCTTTTCGCACACATGTAATTTCACATTTGAATTTCTCAGTAACTTGAAGATGTGAAAGATTCCTTTAAAGGTAGATCACATTAAATCAGTGGATTATCTGTCATGTGGTAACCTGACCTACTATCAGGCTTGCGGTGCCAAGGTATGTGAGGCTTATTGCCCAGTAGCCCAGCATCAGAGTCGGGGTGACCTTGACAATTTGCTGGACTGGGTTCAGCTCAGCGGTGGCAGAGACACTGGGTGGGTCGTCTTACACACATGCACACAGTTGTGCTGATGTAAGCCCTGAGCTATTTCAGAAACTGATCTGTAATTATCATGAACATGCTGATCTGCATACATTATTTATGAGTGCAGAATATATTTCAAAAAGAGATGGAAAATTTGATTAAGACAGCTTGTCATGTTGAAGAGCTCTCTACTTAACACTCCTTTATGTCACATTAAAATACATAGAAAAGCATGAAATTGTACAATGCACAATTAATTTTGCACGTCACATTTAACAGTTAAAAATGTCAATGCTGACACTGATGCTCTCACATTACTAAGAGCTTTGGGAGAAAGTTTGTGGGCAGCTAATACACATTATTTCCCTTCTTACTCCTGCAAAATCCATTTTAAATGTTGTTATGCATTGTCACATTAACAGGGTGATATCCAAGGAGCGGAAGTCTGGGATCGATCATTTGAGTGCCTAATCAATAAAATAAGATGAGGTAGTGAAGAGTTTGGCTAAATGAGTGGAGGAAGCCTTTTGTTTGCTCTGCTCTGATTCCTGCCTGGAATCTGTGGAATGACCTGGCAGGAGGCTTCAGCGGGCAGTGCGAGATGCTGCTGAGTCATATCAAACACGGGGCTTTGTCACAGCCCGCCAGATTTAACCCAGTGACCAGGTTGAGAACCAGAACGGTGCCAATAGCAGGGCAGCATTGAGGTAACTTCAAATTTACACATTAATCCAGCAACTGTGTTTATGTTTGATGAAAGGAGGCAAAATCCTTAATCCCTTAGACCTCAAAACAATCATTTTACCCACAGGTTCCCCATACTTTCTGGTAACCATGGTGCCCAATCAGGCGTGGCCTTGGACTCATGGGGTGATGATCAAGCAGATGGCAGGTCCACTGGTGCCACCACCCGCTGCCTCGCAGCCCGGCAGAGCCTGAAGTGTGTGTGTGTGTCTCCCTGGATTAACTTCGCTGGGGGGGATTTAGATCCCTGCAGCTGACTGGGTCAGGATGTAGCCAAAACACACTGACTCACTCACTTCTCAGACACACCTCTGACCTACTCAAATACACATCCTGCTGTCTTCAGCTATTTGTAGCAGCTACTGTAAATTTAGTTTGTTTTATAGTACTATTATGATAAATCATATAATCAGCGATGACATCTCCCACATCAGCAGTATCTATAGGAATAGTCAGGTGCTTTATTTCTTTCTATTCTCATTAGCTTGGTATTGATTCTCTCTTCACCAAAAAGTGAACTCAAATACTGCTGAAACCAGTCATTTACATCACAAGCTGTAAGATTAAAATAGATTTATCGATTGTTACCTGTCTGTATAGTGGATGCATATTGTTAGCTTAAAGTGGATCGAAGAGGTCAGCAATGTTTTTTTACTGTTAAAAGACAAACAATAGCCCTTTTTGCACAAAGATTCCTCATTAATCCCAAAAACGAAGACCCTTAATTACACTGCCTTTGCCTTTTTACCCAGAACCAAACAATGCCAGCATAATGTCGCCCAAATGTGTGATTTTAGATAACATGCCGCGTGTAACAGTGTGACATGTAACATATGCATCTAGCAGCACTTTACAAAAAATATCATTGTCAAAACATGGCAATAACAACCATTTATCGCCCCTATTATATGACGGTTGATCTGGCCCTCTGCTTGGAGGAAAAGAAGATCCCAGACCTCACAATTTGTGTACATTTTACACTCCTTATTGAGTTCGCTGCTAACTGCTGCTGGCTGGGTTTTTTTTTAAATCTCCTGGCAGGTCCCACACATACTCTATCGTCATATTTTCTGTGGTGGTAAAAAACAAACCTGCATCAGCTGCTGTTTGAGCTTCTGGATCTCTGAGATGTTGAGTTCGCTCAGCAGGTCGTCCACGAGGCTGGGCGCAGGATGGAACAGCTCTTCCTTCGTAGGTGTGGAGATGCGGTTGTCGTAGTTAATGGCATTGGCCAGTTTGGTGAAGCCATTCTCGTATCCGTGGAGAGCCTCGTCGTTGTTGGGCTCGGTTGCGGCATCGTCGCTGAACTTGAGACCATCCAGAGAAATGCTGAGAGGGCTGAGGGGAAAAGGTGGAAAGTGTTTCATGTAGTGTTCTTTACGGTGTATCCTGAGGCATGTCAGCACCTTGCTTGTCTGCTTTGTACCTGTGACACAGAGTGTCTCCGATGTTCATGTAGTGGGAGAGCTCTTTCCTCAGGGACGCTTTCAGCTCACGCTCTGTCTTGATGGTCTCCAGGGCCTCACCGAGCTGACGCTCAGCGATCTCTTTCAGTCGGATGGCATCCTCCAGCTGGCTGTTCAGGAACTGAGTATCCTCCTCAAGACGACGGATCTCATGTTTCAAACCCTCAAACTCCACCTGTGCAAAGGAGGAGAGGGAATGAGGTTTGGATTCACAGAGAATAAACACAACTACATGCACCTAGAATGAAAACAAGCTGCCAGGCTGGTTCATGTGTGGCAAACCAGCAGGATAAAAAAAAATGGCATCTTTCAAGATAATGTTAATGGAGAACATATCCATTTAATTTCCTTTTCTAATTAGTTTTAACTTAATTGGATTTGGGAATCCTCTTTATATTGGATGTCTAAAAAGTCGGAGCCGCTTTTGTTTGGTTTCATGCCCTCTTTGATGAATATACTGAGCATAATCCAGGATGACAAGGGCATATGGGAAGAATTAACAGCTCGAGCATAAAAGCTAACATCAAATGGAAATATCGCACTTGGAAATTCAGCTCTGTGTTATGTTTGCAGATGTGTGAAGGGGACTTTTTTATTTCCACTCATTTGACTAAACCCGGGAAGTGTGTTTGCCATCACAGAGTGTCAGAATCTCTGTCAGAAGAATGAGAGCTGTTAAAATGTCTGTTAAACACTTACACAACCAGACAGCAGCTCCGAGCATTTGAAAAAACAACGGCAGCTGTTTATCACTTCACTGTATGAATGGATATTTTTATTATGGTGATTAAATCTGAATATTAAAGCGCTCACACTTCTTTTGGCAGTCTAATCAGTACAAGTAGACAGACTGACATCTGATGAGTGGGAGGTGGACGGCTGGTGTCGCTACTAACATGGTATGAGATAGTATACAGTATATGTGTATTTAAAAGAAAAGTACTTAGACAAGATGCCTGAAACTATGAATTCAATTACACCTAACTAAAAAGACTGCATGATGATAACCTGCAGTGAGGACAATTTACTAAAAAGGGCAGGTCCTGCTGCATGATTTAAACTTTGTGCACCTCAAGTGGCAGTCCTCACCTGGCTCTGTTTGAGCACGGAGACCTGCTTCTGTAGGGAGATGTTCTCCTCCTCCAGCTCGGTGTAGTCCTGCAGCAGACGAGCCTCCCGGAACTTGTACTCCTTGATGTCGTCACGCAGCTGATTCCTCTGGAGCTCCACCATCTGGCTGTTCTGTAAAGCCAAAGAGGTGAACAGGGGGAGAAGAGGAAGAGCTGTCAGAGAACACTACTTCAATCTTACATGACTGAGTGCGGGAGAGACGGCAATTGATTGGATATTGTTGCTTTAGTGTAACTGCTTGTGTCACATTGGCTCTTTGACGCTCTAAATCTCGCTGGATAAGAAAGGGCTCCCATCTGGCCAAACCCCTCGTGGCGTGAGTTTTTTGTGTGTGTGTCTGGTGTGAGTGCCTGTTCATGTTTGAGAGGGAGGTGCCAGGTGGCTCTCCGGGCAATGGGCCACAAGTGTGCCTGCCTGCCAGCTCTGATAGCACCAAAGAGACTGAAGCCTACTTATCCTTCTCATGGTGACAGGCATTCAGTGGCCGGGAAGAACTGAAATGGTCTAATTTTCTATAGAGGAGTTAGATAAGGCTCTCTGTGCAGTAATCAGTGCAAAATGAGGAAATATGAGTTGTAAAAATGTTTTTCTGAATTTCTATTGGAATTAAAAATCTGGACATTTTTCTGACGATATGTGCTAATATCTTGAGCAGGGAAGGGATGAAAAGAAAATTTCATGTCATGTTTATCTTGCCTAAAATAAAAGTGTAACTCACAATATTATCCCATCAAAATATGCTTAAACCTCTAAAAATGACACTGAAACATAGTGGAATCATTTTACCTAACAACTTGTTCAAAAAACAAATATTTTCATTGCACAACAGATAGGATGCACATCTTATTTTTAGTGAACAGGAAAAACATGCCCTTCCCCCACTCGTAGATTTTGACACAAACCGAACCATCCGATCAGCCGTGCTGAGCCACCCGTGTCCTTACTACCTTGCCCTGTTTAACCCTCAGTCCTCTTCTTTCAAGGTTTGCGGCTGCCCTCCCACCCCTTCTGACTGTCTCATCCCAAAACATAAAAGGCCCACAGGACATCTGGGTGGAGGAAATCTTAGCCAGTGGCTGTTGGAGAAATAGCAGATAAAAGCTCTAAAGTAAGGGGATACTCGCTGAAGGAGAGTGGGCCTCACCTTTTTTGAACTGAATACATGAACATGTGTGTGTGCGTAATGCGAGAAAGGGGGCAAAGCATGTGAAATAGATCTGTGTGTTCAGCACTGTCTTTATTGACCTTGAACGTCTATAGGCGCAGGGGAGCTTGCAACTTTTAGAGTGTGTGTGCAGGTGGATGCAGTGATAAATGTCTGCATGGAGAGAGATTGTTATCTCCTGATCAGGTCCAGAATTTGTTTTCACGTGTGTGAGACAGTGAGAGAAGAACGCCAGTCTGTGTGTCCATGGCTTGGTTACGATTTGCATGTGTGTGTTTTGTGGCTGTGTATGTGTGTGATGTGTGTCTTTCTCTCAGGGGAGTTGGCAGAGATAACCTAATACCAGTGGGACAATTAGCCTCCCAATCCCTTGCCAGGTGGCCCCTTCCTGTCACGCTGTCACCATGTGGCCGCATCACAATCCCTGCTCTCGGATTATTTCAACGACCACAGGAAGTCAATCCTGAAGAGCTTTCACTTTGCGGAGTCTCATGTCACCAGTGACTTGTGACTGAATACACACCATAATTATTACTTACTGAAATAGTCTGGATAATAAGCTGGTGGTGACAGGTATCCTAATGGTTAGAAACACCCTTTAATAGGAAGGCTCATTGGTTTTCATGAACTGTGATGTTTTAAAAACCCATTAAAGACAATTGCGAGTGTATTGTTACATGGTAATGCAGCTTTATTAATAGCAAACATTCATTTCCACTCTATATCTAACTAATGTTACTCAGGAGACACTCACACAACAAAACACAATTTGTTTCTGTTACTCGCTCTGTAATTTGAATTTACTTATTTGGCTAACTGAGAGAGGAAATTCACTGACAAACATTATGTTTCCGAATCCCCACTGATGAAGAGTACACGCTGCTCGTTTGCTCTGCGTAATAATTAATCACGATGTGCAGAGCTGAGCGGCGGCTGACGTTTGAAGGTGCATTAATATTCATCGGGGTTTTGCGCATGTCTAATGAGCGTGGGTGTTTGCTGTGCGAACGCCCTGATGTTAGTGCATTACTGAATAATGCATGAGCTTACAATAAAGATCAGTCCTTCCACTAAGCCTCAGTGCAGCGGTCCTGACTTCTAAGAGAGGACTGAATTACAGCAAAAATGGAAGAAAGAGCTGGAATCAGTCAAATCATCAATGGATACAGTTACTCCAGTTGTCAGCTTTGGGGTATCAAATGAGAAAAACACTGTTATTTTCCTTATCTTCAGGATAATCACCACACTGCTGGAGTAATCTCTTGTTTTTAACTCAACAAAGCTGTGCCAGCTGGTTGCTCAGGTCTTTTCCTGGTCGGGGTTATGAGCCTCAGCTGGAGGGTCAGTGCTGTTTGGTCCCGATGAATACAGGCCACCTCTGAACCTGATTACGATCCTCCTCCAGTCTGATTACAATGCATACTGAGGCTTTGACCTTTGACCTCGCTTCCACATCCTCTGCAGCTCTGACTCCCTCAGAGACATGGGGGCGGGGTTTACACCACCCTGCTGTTAGACAGAAGTCAATTTGAGTGTCATCAGGATTGGTCATGTGCATCCCTGATATAAAATGTGAATAACATTTAATCATGAGGAGCACACGCCTCTCCTGGGAATGTTTGTACTGGGGTGTGATATTTTGGAGGCCAATTGAAGGTCCACCAATAGGGAGCTCAGTGGGAGGCCTCTCCTGAGCAGGGCTCTATGTGTGTGGTTAGTGATGATCCCCTGCCTGCTGTCACTACAGGTGACGTCTGGACAGCTGCTTGTGTACTCCCACGCACCACACACACAGACACAAATGTGTCATTTTGGTGCAAAGTGGGTGGCATAAAAAGACTAAGTTGTAAAGGCATACAATAAACTAGTAGAACAGGCAAGATATCTATTATGCTTGAAAACTAGGGTTGTTATCTTCCGGTCATTTGGTTTGCTGGTCGTAGACTCTTGTTTAGTTTAGTTTCTGTTGACCATGATTTTGAATACAGCCCTATTAAACACACTGAGGACTAGTGCGTGCATGTGTATATGCATGAAAAAGCACAGACCTTTTTTGCTCTGATGAACCCTCACTAGGTCACACAACGCTGCAAAATGTCACGAGAGCGCACGTTTCTGTGGGTCAGAGCTTCTTTACAGTGTGAACTCTCACTCTCAACTCTAAAGCTTTCTTTTCACCATTAAACTGCTTTTGACAGCACAGTGGGGCTGAGCCTGCTTAAATCTCACTAAAGCTCTGAGTAATTTCTCAATGTGTATGAGCTGCTATTACCTCTACTTCTATGGCCACGGTGGCAAAATTTTAGGCTTACCACAAGTGTAGATTAAGAATGTTTTAATGCTTTGTTAAAGGCTCTGGCCCACTCTTAATAACTGCAGAGAATTTTGTAAATATGCATTTGTGTAAATCCATTTTACCCCCTGGTTTGGTTCCCTTGAAAGTGCTGCCCAGACTCCCAGATGGCACAAGACTGTATTATTGATATAATGGCACAGACAGGCTCGATATAAATATATATTTTTCATCTTCTTTCTGACTCTCTCTCTGCACTCTCACTGTGCTGACCTCTATTTCACTCTACAGCCCACTTTGCACTTCCGTAAAATGCACATGCACTGGATTTTCCCCACTCACTATTCCCACAAAGTGCAGAGGCGTTCCCTGATGGTACGACACCAAGTGCAGGTCAATACTGCTTTTTTTAAAAACTCCCTTTCGCAGCTTCTCTTTCAAATACAACTGACCTCCATTTCAGCATTTCATCAACACTACTGCTCTCATTCTTGCAACTCCCACCTCCCCTCTCTCCTCACGTGTATCCGTGTGCTTTTAGAGGCCATGTACCTGTCACAGCCAAATTCCTTCCTCCTACTTGAGATTTAGTTCACATCTGTCTATCAGATAAAAAAAGAAGTTGACAGAGACAGCCATATTCACTTCTACTTGGAATTATCTGGTGATATTGTGCTTCAGCGAGCACTTTTGGACTTCACTGAGCTAATGAGAAAAAAACTTTATATGTCCTGTAGGCTCTGCAGCACGTCAAGGTCACGTCAGCCCGAGTTAAATCTAACTCTACCAAGCTGAGCACATCCCAGGATTACCTTCAGGAGGGACGAGAAATGAATCACAGATGCGCTACAGCTCAGCCCCTCCAGTATAGGTTTAGACAGAGCAAAGGAATAATGAAGCTCAGGGGCCTATTGCTACTGTCAGAGTTGAGAATGTGGGTGAAAGCAGATCTTCTTTTATCCTCCTCTTCGCTGCAAGCAATTGTCATTCTATTCAGCCTACCCAGACTCCATTATAGAGAAAAAAAACAGTCAAGCTCCCACTTTTCATTGAGACAATTAAAACCTTAAAAAGTGAAAGGAACCCTGTGAGTGCGTGGCTGATGGTAGATCGCCCAGTGTGTGACGGTGGAAAAGCCCACGGGGGGAAAGTGTGCCTCCATGCACTTAACAGTGAATTAGTGATTTTGAGGTCATTTGGATGAAAGTGGAGAAATGTGCACGGAAGCATGTTAACACCCATTAGCTGAAGTGAATGTGTAAGCGTGTTTGTGTGTGATTTATTCGGATGTATTGATCCAGTATTGGAAACCCTTTTTGGTGCTGTGAGCCAGCAGCTTTAATCAAGAACGAAAGCTTAAAGAGCTTCTTTAAGCCGATACCAAAAGACAAATATTATTATTGATCAATGGCAAATTCTCTAAGTGTATTTTAGAGAAGCACCCCTCTTAAGGGCTAAAAGTAGCCGTCAATCTGTGAGACGTGCCAATCATGAGGCAGCCAGCTGAAGTGGGTGTAAGATTAGGTGATGTCAGGTGCCGTTGCCAGATAACCTACATAACATCTGGAGGCTTTAGAGACAGTTGTAGGTCACTTGTGACAGCATGGCTGGTGCAAAAATGGAAACTGTAGCGGGATGTGTCTGATTTTTCACACCTCTCCTTGTTATATTCTTCTGCTGTCTCAGTCTCATAAGGCCCTGACACACCAAGCAGGCCACCGGTCATTGTTGTGCCATTGGTAAGTCTCTGTCGCCCTTCTTGCTGCTGTGAGTCTGGTACCGTTGGCCCTTGTTGGCCCTTGTTGGCCCGTGTTGGCTTTTATCGGTGAATGAAATCACTCTGATTGGCAGTTCAGCTCAATGCATGAAAAGAGAAATGGAGGTGAAGAAAGTAACCAAAGAGCTTAGGTCAAAAGGGAGTGAGACTGAAACAAACTTGTTACATGAGGTAAGACTGTTCGCCTTAGCCACTGAGCTCTTAGTCAGAAATATTTCCTGGTGTTTTTTGTTTTTGTTCCCTGGTGCACATTAAGTATGCTTTGCTTTTTCAACAATGGATTGTGTTGTTAATGTGTTAACTGGCTAACTAGCGTCAAGACGGTCTTCCAGTTTCCCTTTTTCACTGATGATTACAGAGGACCACTATCTACTGGTATGGAGAGTCATTTCCTCGCAGGCGCAGAACGTACGTGCTGGCTGGCTGTCGGTTGAAGTCGTTGCAGTCTTTTTGGCTGAGACACAAACGACACAAGTCGACACAACAGTCAGCTTCATAGCTGCTAGTTCTTTGATGTCGGTTCGGTGTCTGGGCCTTTAGAGACCAATTTTTTTTTATCCTTTTATCTGTTAGTCTTTCTGTACTACCTCCTCCCCCAACAAGCACAGAACAGGAGGTGATCTGTCTTGGCATTAATGTCAAGTTATAATAGGCAGTCAACATCAACACCCCCGAGCCCTCACTGGGTCCTATTACATTAGCCTCACGTCAGATGATAATAACAGCGAACAAAGAGCAACCTTCCTTGGCTCCCTTTACCACTCAACTCTGACCTTTCAATAATCAATGTAAAGCCTCAGGGCTGCCATGACAACTGGTATCCTGCTCTCATGTCCATCTGCTCTGCTGAAAACCTGCAGCCTTGCACTCTCATTTCTTCTGATTGCAACAACAACAATGACCTTCATCTCATTGAGCTTTACACTTCTGCCCTCTTCAGACCTTTTAAACTCGTCCCATCAATGCAGCTACCTTCATCTCTCATTCCCCCGCGTCTCTGTCAGGTGTTTAATCCAGCTAATGAAACAGCACTTAAATTAAGGGGACAGCGTGATGTCTGACAGCTCCATCGACTGCGCCAATGAGGTGGAAAAACCATGTTAAACATTAGAACAGCTTCCACCTGATGGTGATTGACAACAAGCACAACGCTGTAATTTATGTCTCTGTGAGGGAAAAATGGTCCACCCAAGTATATCATTTCAGGATGACAGCTGTTCTTAAATGGAAGGAAGGCAACAGTTAATGTGTCAGCGAGCATCCTGGCTGATGCAGATACAGAGAGGAAGCACTGCAAACAGTCACGTGGTGGTGCTGAGGTGGAAACACATTAATTTTGTGTGCCTCAAGTGTACAGATAGAACTATAAGGATAACACTTCTCAGCATTTTTATCTTCGGCTTTGCTTGATAATTTCCTGAGGATGAAGGAATTGGGGATCCTCATTTTGTGAGGATAATGGCAGCCATCACTGTAGGCACATTCCTCTCAAGACATGAGATTGAATTTAATGAAGTCATGCCTATTACAGTGCGCCTCCTTACAATGTTACTGGCTCTTTGTGGAGGTTTAATCCTGTAGACTGCAGCGTAACAGCGAAATATGTCTTATCGGTGCTCGGGGCGAACATTCGAGTCTTTGGCATGGGAGTCTGCCTGGGAGGTTTGGATGTGATGTCAGTATCCAGCTGAAATGGTGTAACTAAATGGTTGTGAATGAACTGGCCTGTGCAGAGACAAAAGCCATTTTACACAGAGGGAAGCTTCCAGATCTGTAGAATGGTGGAATAATGACATTATCTAGTGCTTGAATTGTGAACAACACACAGTCAAATCACATTTTGGAAGCCTTTTGGAAGCCTTCTTTCAGCTGCACTGATGTCACAAAAGCTCTCACCATAAATATATCTTAACCAGGGGCTACAGGTATTAGACACTTACATTTAATGTTGAGGGAATCTCTTGTGCTTCAACCTCTCCACAGGCAGAGGTCGGTACTCACAGAATGGACCAATTACAGCAAAATATTCAATGGGCCACTTCACAAGGACTGCACCGAAAGAAAATACTGGAGCACATGATTCACTTAAATGTTGAATGAAGTGCAACACATCTGCTGTTTCCATGTGCACTGCATCTTTGTCAGAGTCAAAAATCTGTGATAAAGATCCAGTACACATCAAAACGTTAGTAGTTTTGCACCTTATTAAATATTTAATGTATTTTCTTTGGTTGTAGTCCTTGTAAGGTGGCCCACTAAATTATTAAAAACAACAACAACTTTAAGACGTGTTTTTGGATAATTATCATTTTCTTATTCAAGCAAGTATAAAGATATATGTAGTGCTCTGCACAATTTTATGAAGGAATAGGATTGTTTGAGTGACATAATATACATTTTGCTAACAGGCTGTTATGTCCGGTGGGAGGTTCAAAGATTTGTATCATCAAAAATGTGGATCTTCATGCAGAAAAGCTTGACTTAATTTGACAAAAAAATTTAAAAAAGATAAATTATATTAGATGAAATATTCATGGCAATTAAGATCTCAGGAAATTCACATTTGGGACTATATAATTACTTTTAAGGCCTGATATTAATGAAAAAATATTTATATAAACTCCTTTTTAGACCATGCAGACACCACAAGCTTAATTTTACAAACCTTGTTAACAGTACATATGAAAGAGCAAAAAAAAATCATGTTGTCAGTTGCATTCCAGGATAAAATTGAATCATTCAATCCACCTCTTGACTCAATATGATTAGCAATGCTGCCCCAGAAAACAGCACAGCACACCACTGGTGCTGAATTTACTCTCATTAAGCCTTTCTCCTTCTCTTAACGGATTTCAGGCCTCCTTCTGTTTCTTTCGTACCATTCTCATCGTCTCCTAGTGCCCTCACCCCTTCTCTCCCAGCCTGAGCTTTTGGGCTAATTTGAAACCCAGGAGACAAAGGCCTCTTTCAGTCCCGTCAGTCCGGTCACAATGCCAGCGTCAGTGCCCAGGCTCCCTCCATTTGCCTGCCACACACACTCCTCCCAGCACCCACAGAAGTACTATTAGAAGGGTGTCATTATCTCCCATACATGCACCAATTTACACTCCAGCCCCTTTTATCCAGCCAATTATCGCTGGCCGGGGCCCATGGTGCTGCATCGGGGTGTTTATAATGGGAATGGCACCTGCAGAAAGGCCATCATGCAGACCACCAGTGCAACACCAGTTTAGAGCCATAGATCACAAATGCACCAATCACTACATTGCCTTTTTCTCTCAAATGTTACATTGAAGACAGACCAAGTAAATGACCTCAGGTGGAAGATTTACGAGGTATAATGTTTATAGAAAAAAAATAATGTACAAGTTGACTCTTGAATGACTGCAAGCAGTAAAGTTTTATGAAGGGGAAGTCACGTTTTGTTTCAAAAACATGTCTTGTGAGGCACATCTGGCTTCTATTATGCCCAACTTATACCAACTTAGAAGCAAAGCTGAGCAGCAGCTGACCTAATTATAGTGGAATTTAGAGCTTTCTGGAACATAAGTCGTTTTGAGCGACATGCCGTTTTTAAGTCTTTTCCCACTAATCTAGTAAGAAATGCTGCTGACATCTTTCTCAAGCAGTGACTCAGAAACAGCAGTGATTCCTGCAGCTGCCTGCCAAAGACTTTAGACTCACTCTGGAGGGGAGCCCATTTTAACTCACCCCCCTCCCCTCCCAATTACACTGGAATTACTGACCTGACCTGCAAAACAGAGGACTCGGCTAAAATCTGCTGTGCACAAACACAGGAAGATTTGGAATACTGGTGGGTTTAACTACCACACAACAGCATTATACAGAGAGAAGGGGAAAAAGGAGTGCCAAATGTCAAATGTGAAGCCCAGAAACACATTTTTGATTCTTTAAACAAAACAATAAATGGGTGGTGAGTTATGCATGGAATTGGGAAGCAACCACTGATGATTTAGCACCTAAACACAGTTGGTAAAATGTTGTTGGGACCAAAGAATCCCTGCGCAAAATACTGATATGATGCAAAAACTGAGAAGATACAGAAAACACAGCTTCTTGATGGTGCAGTTTGTGATGTATGATGCACCTACCTGGAGCTGTGATTTAAATGTAGCATTTGCAGTCTGCCCCTTCTCTTCTTATGTAGCCAAACTCCACAAACAGGCTGCTACTTCAAACACCTTTATTTATTATGCTGTACTTTTACTTAGCTGTCAAGGGAGCATGGACCAAAGGAACTGTTCTAAAGGTGAGAGGCTCCCTCTGCCCTCCTGTCAGACTCTGTTTATCTCTTTTCGTCCTTTTATGTCTCCCTATCTTTGTGTCAAACAGGCTTCCTAAAAGCCCCTCTTATTCAGTAATCAGTGTAGTTTCAGCCTGTACTGCTCTCCTGTTTATTTAATCTCCTCATCACCAGCTCCAGCACACAAAATCACACGTCTGGCCACTGGCAAACAACCCACGCTCTGCACTGCACCACACTCATGTCTTTCTAATGAGGTCAATTAGCAGTGAGTATATGTAAATGGCAGAAATGAAGAGGTCAGACATTGTCCAAAGTGGGGCGCAGACAATAAAGGTTAGCATTTTGATAGTCAGGGAAGCTTAGGAGAGTGGAATATGAAAATGCCTGCAGGAATGTGAAAAGGCTATGCTCTGATTTAGAGACATAGCTTTAGCAAAACAGTTTTCGGTTAACAGCAGGCTGATGAAGGGCTTGTCTGAGGTGGAGTTTTCATAATGAGGCATGTCACTGATATCACAGTTGGGTTGACAAGTTCCGCACTATTGTCATGGAACAGTTCACACAAATGTAAGATATTGTTTGATTAATTATGCATGTACAATCATGCCATCTCTTGCAATAGTGCATGTTTCCCATGGCCTCAGCATTTTCCTAATTATCTGTAATTACAACTCCACCCTGCATCACAATAATTGAAGACATCACATTCTGCTTGAAGGCAAGGTGTTGCTTCAGTCAGCCTGTTCTAGAGTCATAACGGTGTGATTAGTCTTGTCTTAACATGTCAGAAATACACCACATCGTACCCTGAATAACAGCAACTTAAACAGCAATATTGACTCATCAGAGGTGAAAGAGTGCAGGTGCAGTGATTATGCAGCACTCAATCTTGTGCTACAGACAACTCTTTTGCCCCTTTACTTTACTAGTTTTTTCACCCAATGAAAGCTAGAAGCCGTATGCCCCGGTTTCCTCCTGGGCGTAACTACACAGGGCTTGAGATGGATCTGTGGTCTGTTATGTTTCTACATCTTCTCACAGAAAAAAAAATATATCATGAACAAACACACTTGTTCTCAATAGCTGCAGGAAAGCAGAAGCAGACACGATACTCCGCTTGAACTCATAGGTGAGTTTATTTCAAGTATTGACCTAGGAAAAAGATAACCACGATACCCTGTCTTCCAATGAACACTAATTCTATGAAGTGACTTTACAAAGTCCTCTTGTGTTGACGTTTCATCATATGAACAATGTGCATTAGTAGCGTCCTGTGATCCATATCCAGCTGACTGGACAGATTAAACTGTTACCCCCTTTTTTAAAATCCTGAATAATTCTGTTTTAATTCTGGTTGTGCCTTCCCGACTCTTACCTCTCTCATCTCCTGGGAGATGGTCATCAGGCGTTCGTTCTCAGACTGAGTATTGGTGAGGATGTTGCGTGCCTGGCGGAGCTCGGTCTGCAGCTCCAGGACCCTCTGCTCGTAGTACGCCTCCTTACAGGCTGACTCCTGGATGAGTGACTCCTCACGGCTCTCCCCATCTGCTGCCACCTTCCTGTGGTTGGAGTAGGCTTGTCCAAAGGCCTGGAGACACAGTAAAGAAGAAAAAGAACTGTTGTTTAGAAGCTGTAGTGTTAAAAAATATATGGGAGGAATTTGTTGTTAATACTATTTAGTGGCCAAACTACAGATGTATGTAAATCAGGGGATAAAGTATTAACTGTTATTAAAATTTTGAATAAAAGGATTGTCAATGACAAAAGTTTGCCATTTTAAAGTGACACTAATCTCTACTTCTGCAGTTCAACCAGGGACTGGGGCTCAAAAACCTCCCAAAATACTGCTGTCGCCCCGTAGAGATAATCAGTTAGGCTCCATCTGGGCCTCATCATCCCGTCTTCCCCCGGCTCCCCCGTCTCTCCCTCCCCTACCCGCAGGACGCTGGCCTCCCCTGCACGTGCTCTGAAGTGACTCCACAGATGGGAAAACCAAACAGGCAAAGTAGAGCAAATGGACGAGTGTCTGGGCGATCATGAGAGGTCTATTTTCTAATGCTCTTAATACCTTAAGAGATCATAGCAGAGTACAGGAACGTCAGCAGATATGATTTGATTTTTACGGATTGTCTGAAGAGGATGAAATTCATGAAGATTAAATAACTATGAAAGACATATAGGCTGAGGATTTTGCCTTCTGTAGGGGATATCCTCAGCTGAAAGGAGCTCAGTCAGTAGTTTTACTGCAATATAAAAGAGTTTCACTACAAATAGCTCCCTTAATTTTGACCTTAATTTGTTAATGGCCTGCAAGGCAGCAACATATGAACACAGAGACAAACCGAGACAGACAGAGAGGGAGAGACGGAGCGAGACCTTAACTGCAGCAGAATCTAGGTTAGGCTACTCTCCGCCTTCTCAAAATAATCATCCCCCTGATTACAGATTTCATTTCCAATCCCGTTGCCACCAGTGATCCGATGGAAATTCTGATTCTCATCTCGCCTCACAGCTCGAGTGCTGGCAGTAATCTGAAATCACCTGAGGCACCGAATCTGACCTTGTTAGCAGCTGCAGCGCACTCTCGCTTCTCTGTGACCTGCTACCCTCAGACTGCTGCACGTGACTGGCTGCTGCGGGATTTTCTCTGTTTGACTGCGTATCACATTAATCCCAGTAATTCCTTTAGAGGAAGGAAAATCTGGAAATTTGCATTAGTCGAACTGGCCTACTTGTGGGACTTAGACGAATATGTGTAAAACTATTTCAGTAGGTTACAGAAGTGCGTGACATCATGTCTCGTGCAGGATGGCTGCAGTATCGCTCACATTCCAGGAAAGATGACAACCCACAGGCAGATAGCGAGGATGAACAGATAAACCCTCATACTGAGACGCAGTTTGCTTTATTTAGACGTAATAGCAGTCTGAAATGCTGCTAAATGTGTCAGTCGCATGAGGAACCTCATCTGTGGCAAACTACATTTTAGCACATACCTGATGGTGCTAATTTATTAAAGAATGTCACAAGACAATTTATAATTTTTGATATAAACTGATGACCCACATTTTCAAACAGTTGCAGCTGATCAAATACTGAGTGGGCCGACACACAAGAGCTGAAACATGTTAATGTTAATCGATTAGTTGAGTGACAGAAACAAAAAATCACATGACTGATTAAAATTTGATGTTATTTTTCAAGCTGAAATGACGATAACTGCAAAGTTTCAGCTTCTCAGCTGTGAAGGCGCGCTGCCATTCTTTGCCTTAGGTGATTTTAAACTTAACATCTTTGGGTTTTGTAATCTTGAAATTAAGCAATTCAAAGACATCATGTTGGGTTTAAGGAAACTGAAATAGATATTTTTCACAATTTTGTGTTTTTTGGGTTTTCAGACCGAAGGATCTTTTTCATGCTTTTTGTTCTGAGAACTAGAAACAGTCTTACAAGTGTACAATGACTGGTTGAACACATGAGCCAGCGCAGCACCGGCAATCACTAAATACAGCAATGTAATGAAGAAAATGAAAGAAAAGTAAGGCAAATGGATAAGACTATGAAATCAAAATTTTAGTGAGTACATATATGACAGGGAAAATAACGTTTCATAAGTATATTGATAGCAAAAGTGTCTGTCAATAAACAACTAATGTCAGTAACTCTAGATAAGAGTATCTGTTAAATAACTCTCCTAATACCTTTCACTACACCTCCCCCATCTCCAAAAATCACACCATCAATCAGTAGGAGATGGCATTTGATTAGAAAGTCACTATAGGAGACAGGATTAACCCAATGAGAGAGGGGGAATCCCATCATTATAATCTTGGTATATGGTAAATATCAAAAGGACTCCAATCACTCAAATCTAAGAAGCATGTCCTTCACACAGAAAGTAGAGCCCCTAGCCAAAAACCCTCTGACCCAATGCCTTTAATCTCAACCCCCCAAGCATGGGTTTATGCTACTTTTAGGGGAGGGTGAATTGGGGACGCACGCGACCAAGCCTGTAATCCTGCAGTGAGCTGTCCACCCAATTTATAATTCATCTTTAGCTTGCCATATGTTGTGGTTTTATACACTGAACATGTGAGTGTGGATTATTAATCTCTTGGAAAGCTAATCAAAGGCAGGTATTTAGTCATTAGCACACTGTCTGGACTGGATTTCCATGCGGAGGGCTATAGCTCACATTATGATGCAACATAAGGAAAAGTCAATAATTCAAGGGATTTATCCGTTGACAGAGCAGGAAGTCTGATTTCAGATGAGTACATACATGATGGACTGAGGTTACACACCCTGCTGGGCACCTCTCATGTGGAGATCAAAGTACATAATCACTGATCAAACGCATCATGTGATTGAGGATGACTGATAAAATGAGACATATCATCTCTCATCTTAGTTCTTTTTCTCTCAGCCGTCAGAACTATTTTTGTTACTTCCCCCATGTAATGCTCACACCAGAATGGAGGATCTGACGGTCATAAGATTAACACACGTCCAAAGGTTTAAATAAAGACTCGGGCATGGGTGAATGAATGCAGACTGCAATAAGGAGGGATGTTGTTGCTATGCCTGCATTTGAAGTTTTAGGTATATCAGAACACTGGTTTCTCTGGTAATGAGTTTTATTTTAGACCCAGGGTGTTAAATTCAATCTGCTATCAGTACGTTTATCTTTAAGCAAAACAAATGTTGCTACAACAGTGTGACTTCTCATATGTTAATGTTCAAAGCATGTTGGAACAAGCTGTAATCCTTGCATTGTCCTCTAATCTGACCAAAGACACGGCCTGCAGAGGCAAAGTCCACTGATAACAAGGTGAGACAAATCAGGACTCAACGGTCAATCACACGTTATTGCTATGTGATCCCTGTCCAGTAATAAGGGGGAAGAGTTAAGCACTGGGTTCTGAGGGCTACAGCCCTGCTGCTAAGGTTCAATACCTTACAGTGTAGGAAGCCGAATCAGGGAGAATAAAGGTGACAGAGTTCACCGTTGTTGCCCCTGCTCAAAACCCTCTTGCGCATGTTTCTCTGATCCTTTCAGTCGAGCACACGAGGGAGATGGGCTTTAGGTCTCTGACAAGTAAGATCGATACTGCAGGTCTCAGAGCCCCTGTGGAGCTCAAGCAACCAAATATAAAATTCTTGTTTCAGTTTCTGTACTGCTGGCAGAAAACATTGTTCTCTATCATGAAGTGGGAATAGGAAGTGAGTAGGGATGTATCCATAGATACGGTTAGACCCTGGAGAATAAAACCACTGAGTGCATTCAGCACACATACACATGATCTGTACACAGGCCTGGACTTCAGCAAGAGGGCAGGATGATTTCAATCAATACCAGTGAGGTATCTTGAAAACCCTTGCCTTAAGACCAAAACCCAATTAGGAAACTCTGGATTTGGATCTGATTCATCTTTCTCTGGTCCAGCGATAATCATCTCATTGTTAAAGTTTCCATTTAACCCCCCGTGGTCTCACAGCCTGGATTTAAAAAGAAAGTAAAGCTTGCTGCAGGAGGACAGGCAGACGAAAATTGAGAAATGGAGACAGGATAAGACACAGAGAAAAGCCAGATAGCTTCTTTGTTGCTGAGCCAGATTGAACGAAGCTAACCTTAACTATAGAAGTTAACCATACCCTTTGCTTAGCTGTACATCAGTGGCTATGGTATTTTCTACTGGTTGATACATCTTCAAAATAAGATAGACATGAAATAAAAGACATGCACAAACAGAAACCTGGGGACAAACACTGACAAGACCTAGGGGAGAGTAAAAGCAGAAGACATGTAGACATGTCAGTAAAAAGCAAAAGAAAATAAGAATAGGGGAAAAAAATGAAACAAAAAAAGTCTCATATAATGAGAATATCTTTTGGTGTAGCCACAGAAAAGTAAACCATGTTTCAAAAATATGTGGGGGAAAGCCCTCACTGGACCAATTAAAAAAGACAGTGAGATCCTCTGATTGAGGCATAATGCTGACATGATCATCTCCCTTGATAATGACAGATAGGTCGCAGCAGGGCACGCCTACTCTTCAGCACCAGACGACACAACCCCGATATGCTGAAATGTGATCTGCGAATGCATTTGGCAAAAACTGCAGTCTGGAGTGGGCTGATGTTGAGCTGAGATTTTCCATCTCTTCAGCAGCATTCTTGTGCAATGACAAAGACGTCCTGTGACGAACGTTGAACAATACGCTATGTCATTTAGTTGAATTTAGTTAGTCATACAGACGGTCCAAGTACTGGGGTTGACCCTGATGCCAACCAGCAACAGTGAAGGCTGGTCAGTGTTTGAGCTGTCATCGTAGGCGATTGCGGAGGAGGAGAAGAGGAGCAGGAAGAGGAAAAAACAACACTAAATGGATACTGGTGCCTCGTGAGTCACAGCTCACGTGGAGTTGCAGTTAGTAATGATAAACAGAGACGTGCCCTTTTTTGCCCTCTTTCTGTTTGTCTGTTTCTCTTTATTTACAGGCCACTGTGCAGCCAGCGACTTTGAAGGGGCACATTGCTTCGAGGTGTGTGTTGATTCTATATTTAGCCGTCCATTATCAACTGCTCATAATAAAGTTCTCTTGGGGAATGTGGTTAAAAGGCTTCTGGCAAACCACTGATGTCCTACAACACATATGTATGACCTAGACGGCAATTTGACCCACTACTGTACATAACCGGCATCACTGCACTTAATTTATTTCTTTAAGACATAATAGCTCAGTGTTCTGTATAACATGGTTCTCTTGGGAATTCAAACCATGTCACGTGTACGCTCGTTGTAGTTAACTCAATTTACCGACAGCTCTGTTGCTGAATAGTGCATGCTATTCCAAAGCCAACGACACTTGCTATAATGAGTAACAGAGAAGCTAATTATTTACTTCAGACTTTACTCCTCAGTGGGATGGAAATTGAAAAGACAGACATTCTCTTTCATCCCTAAACAAATCCGTGGAGGTTATGATTAACTCTCCGCTGGTTTGAATTCTCCCCTTCTGGCTTTCCTGACAGTTTCTCACCATATCAGCAGCGTGAAAATTTGGACCTTTCAAGCAAGGATTTATTATGGCAAAATTACAAGAGGAGTAGTTTTGGAAGAAACTGTCATATTTAACAGTTCGATATGTGCGAGGCCTTATTTGTGCCAAGCAGAAGTAGAAAGGCGAAAGGAGAGGCTGAGAGAAATGCGAACGAGGGAAGCAGAGATATTAGTTGTTGCCTGGCGCAGAGCCACATTGATTCACTGCATAGCACAGAGCTGTTGGGCTATTATTCTCTCTCTCTCTCTCCAACACACACACACACACACACACACACACACACACACACACACACACACACACACAGACACAAACAGGCCTGGGCAATTTCACATGCACACACACACAGAGCCCATTTCCAATTTTCCCAGCGTGCCCTGCGGTCAGCCGAACTGCAGCACCTGGTGTTGCTGTGTTGAGGCTTGCTCTCCCCTCTGGAGATAAAGGAAGAAGAGGCGAGTGTTTTCATGCCTCACAGGGGTTCCACCATCACTGTATGCAACTAACATTGTCATCTCGTACACAGACGCACAGAATGCCGACGGGAAGGAAAACACTACAGAGAATATACAAAAGCAGAGGTTAGAGAAATATATTTACTTCTTAAAAAAAAGAAATGATTTAGCCTCAAGTGGATTGGCTGAATGTTATATTCTTATTTTGAGACTGTAACGGTGTGAACCTCCTAAAAAAAACACAAAGCTTTGCAAGATTTTTGGATCTTCTGAGTTGCAGGGGAAGGACAGAGAAGGAGAAAACGCCAGAGGGGATGGAGCCATTGGGAGAAGGTACATGCAATTAAAGCAAACACACGTACACTCACTCACTCACAGGTCTCTGCGTACCAGCAATGTACTAATCAGACTCATGAGGCCCTTTACACGCCTCACTGAAGAAGTCGTCCTCAACCACCAGAAATATCAGAATTCCCTAATTGGGCTGCAGAAGCTCAGTGATACAAATTCTCTACATACATTTTCCCAGCTTACATCAGGCTGCAATGATTAAGCGCTCGTTACTACTTTCATCAGACCTGGCTGGGGAAAACTACACCTCATATTTTATTCCGACTTCTCACAGGCCACTAATCTGAAGTCCGCATTAGAGACTCTGTGTGAAGTCAATCCCTTGGTCAGATCAGACCTTGAGATCAAAACAGCTGCATCTAAATTCATCATACGTCTACAAAGACTGGAGCTTTGAGAAAATACATCTTCTTTAGACGCTGAAACACCTGCAAAGAGATCAATCAAGCCTCCTACTGCCATTACGGTGTCTGTGTCAGCCTGGAGGTGTGTTCATGGACTGGCTCCTGGGTTATTACAGCGTAAAAACAGTCATTATGCCTCTGGCAGTGAGCTTAAGAACCCACATCGGAGCACAGTTTATTTAGCCTTCCATGTATATGGTATATAAGACTAGAGCTCTTCCCATACCAGTGTCAGAAAACCCTCCCATAACTAAAATGTTGAATTTCCTATCGGCGACTACGCAAGTCTATGTACCAATTTGATACCCAATAACTTATTTATGAACTATGAAGTCGTTTTTTTACCCGAATAAAACAGCAGTTTTACCCCACAGGAGTGGGGTAAAAAAAATCAATACATGAAAATATTGCGATATTTTGAATGGCAATATGTATCGATACATGGACACCAAGTGTCAGTTGTTTTTTTTCATTATATAAATTACTGGAAATACAAACTAAATTTTTGGTGGCCTACTAGTATAACAAAATCAACTGCTTTTTCAGTCCACAAGATACAATTTGCTATGAAAATTATTTAAGTGAGATAAACAGATTTAATTTTTTTTTTTTAAATTATAGATAAAACAGATGCTGGCAGGAGAAAATGGTAACAACTCTATATAAGACGAAGGCAGCTTCTACATGCTACAGAATAGGTAGTATAATGAGGAAAAAGTTGTTTTCATATCACTAATGAGTGAAATATAACCTCGGCCTAAAAACAAACTATGTTCCACTGTCAACGTTTACAGAGGAAACAGCTTTTGGTGGGGCTAAGTGTTTCCTGAGAAGGTTTTTCTTGACTTGAATTACTGTTTTTGTTTCTTTTACGACACCATGAAAAATCATGTTCTGTCTTGTGCAACCGGGTAGATGAACCACAAGGTTTTAAATTCTACTTCTGTCTTCAGTATTTAATCGTGGCAGTCAATTAACCATGAGGAAGCATCTGTTTATCCCGGGCTGTTTATTGGGTCGATTGTTCAACAGCTAAATCTTGCAGAATGGAGGAAAAAGCCAGTGTCTCAAGGGAGAGCAGGGATTCAATAGGTCTGGTATATTGCACCACCATATCGGCGTCTGAGCTGGAGTTCTTTATCATCGTTCACATCGAGCCAATGTTCCATACCAGCTCCGGCTCTGGGCTTTCACAACCTCAATCATTTGCAATGCAAAGACAGCCTTATCTGCGCCTGGCTATAGTCAGCCTGTCGGTTCCCCTTTCTGCCTGACGCTCTGTGGCTGGATGAAATCTCCCAGGTCCACGCGCCCGCACCCCAGGGGAACAGCCGTCGTTATGGTTACTATGCCAATTACAGTGACAGAGCGAGAGGCGTTCAGTAGAGGCAGGGCACTGACACAGATGGCAGTTTCAGAGCTCAGCCTTGCACAGCTTGCTCTCCTCCCTCTTTCTCTGGCAACACTCCTCACCCGTGCGTCTCCAATTTGAGTTGTGTTTCCACAAAGCGCTTGCTGGTCTTCATGCTTTTGAACTATTTGTGTTTTTGCTCTTTGCTCTGGCCAAGCCTACATCATAGTAAACAAGGAGCGATACAGACTGAGTCTCTATTTAGTGTGTATTTCAGCATTTTTCCCACAAGAAACTGCTCCCTGTGGAGGCTTTACGTATGACTCCCACAGCCCCTCGCTGTTACTGACATAAATGACAGAGGAGGGGAGCAGCTGGGGCCACAGCTGGGGCCACATATAAACACACACATACATTTGTAACTGAGACACACCCTCCCACACATGACATGTGATTAAATTCTCCTCCGAAGTCCAAGGTCAGGTTGCAGGAAGGAGGTCGAAAGTGAAGTAGATTGAATCTATTTGTTTGTATATGTGATCGCTACAGTATTTTTAATCAAACCCGTGCTTGCTGCCATTTCACCTTAACAATAATCATTTATGAGATGAATGCTGCATATGAGACCCTAATGCATTTCTCCCTTAACCTCCTAGGCACATCCATTATTACCAAGACATGTCTAGTCAATCAGGCTGAAGCACTGACAGGACGGGGGAGAGACTGCAGAAAATCAATTCGCTTTCTTCCTGAGGTTTTCCATCTAAGGTGCTTCATATGTTGCCACATAGATGCATCTATTCATCACTTCTGATGTGCTCTGTCAAATTTTCCACCACTCCGCTCATAAAAAAAAAGTTCCAATCTCATCCCTGTGCTGCTACTCAACACCGTCCTACTTCTTCATTCACCCTCCGAAACCCAGAAGATGGTCTCTTGGGCAGGACCTGCCGTTGTTCCCAGTCAGACAGAGACTAATGACCTCCCCTCCCCATTTGCAGTAATTAAATCCTGAATGTGACTGCGTGTGCACGCTCTCTCTACCAGTGGGGTAAAAGCTTGAGGCCACGACAGTTTGTAAAGAATGAGGTGGAGGCTCAGTCGCCTCACAACCGTTGTGCACATAATAGATCATATTAGTGTGCTGGGCTGCTTGATAATGACAAAAATAATAATTGCAATTATTTGTGTCAAGTTCAAGATTAGGATTATTTAACAAAATGACTTAATGACTTTGGAAACATCGTGCATTTTTTTCAACTTAGAAAAAAAAGTATTTTTCACAGTAGATTTTCTTGAACTTTAAAATAATTCAGCTGCAAAAAAGTGAAAAACTAGATTATTTAAAGATATATAAAAGATAAAAACGGTGCAGGAGGAGGAATCCCAAGCTGCTGGTAAAAGAGCTGTGGACTGTGATTACTTCGAGCAGCATTTATGTGAATGAATCCCGACATGTATTCTTCTTGATCGTCTAAATAAGTTGCTAAATGCGTCACTGGTCCCTTTTAGAAATAAAGTCACTGAGAGGGTCTGAAAAGATGCTACATCTACAGAGAAAGCCACCAACACAGACCACCATGATAAAACGAGAGAAACATTGCTCAATGAAATGCAGCACAATAATTGTTTTATCTCCATTATCTTGTTTTCATAAGCGCTGTAAGCCAAAACCATAACTGAAAACATTAAATTAATCATTCAGCCCTATTAGTTTGCAAAAAGTATTAAAGGTTAAATAGAAAATAGTATATGCAAACAGCAGAAACATTATGGCTTGTATTACCTAACAAGTTCTTTCACTCCCTGTTCAAAAAATACTTTGTAAACTCCATAATACCTTTCTCCACCATCTAACAACAGAGCATTCAAGTGAAAATAATAAAACAAGATGAAAGATAAGCCTAACCCCAACACAACGCCCTGAAGTCTTGAACAAACACTGGGAAACATCCTACTGCTAAGCTGTTGTACAGAAAAAACAAGAGATTGCTGGTTATTCTCCATTTAAAGTCCCAGCACTTTAAACCCATCAAGCCAGCTGATGGAGGAACCCCTATTCTTCTCCCATTTAAAAAGGGAGTGAACTGGTTCCCACAGGAAACTCTGGCATTGCCCAGTGCCCCTCCCATCCAAACCTCTCTCCCTTTCTGTCTGCTCTCCACATTTCTCAAGGACCCCTGAGAGACTGGCACACATCCAATTAAAACCCCTCCTCTTCTCGCTCTCTGTGAGCCCAAACTCTAATGTTGTTATTGCTGTACAGGCAGCCCCCTGCCTCACTATACAACTCCGTCTTCTTATCTCTCCTCCTTCTCACCCCTCCTCTATTCCCAATTCCTCCCTCTCTTTCTCCCCTGTTCAATCATGCCTGAGGGTTTCAAAGCGTGGGCTCCCTCCATGAGACTCGGGTGCGACACACTGCGACAGGGGGACCCAGACCCACTAGCCTATTTATAATAGGAGCCCGGGAAGGAGGAGGAAGGTGGCGGGGAGTGGTTATGGAGTGTGGAGAGATTGCAGACATACTGCTGTTCTGATTTAACTGTGGTGTTGTAGTTGAAAGGACCCCCAGGGCGAAGGGACAACCCTTTGAAATTGGGTTTGCTAATGTTTGAATAGGCTATTAAAATGAGGAGATGATTCCAGAATCTGCCCTCTGGTTGAATTAATTTAGGTGAGATGGAAGGTACGACTCTGCCAGTCAGGAGATAACTGAGATGAGTGGACTGTGTAGAATTTCACAGGAACTAAAGAGGGGTGTGCCCCTGAGTAAACTCACGTAAACAAAGAAACTATCTGTCTACATCTCATCCGCAATCGCTTCATCCACTGAACCAAACCACTGAACGCCACGAGACAAATTGAGGAGGAAACAGCGATAAAACTCCTCTTTAGATGATGGGTGGGGCAAGTCATACACAATAGATGTGTGTGCATGTGCGTGTATATCTATGGGTGTGAGCGGTGCATATACCATCTGTCCACTTATAGCTACCACAAGTGTGTTCCTGCTTTTAGCATATGCTAATCAGCACATCATCTAAAATCTTTTGATTCTCTTGGGACATAACATCAATAGGATAAAAACATTCCCATGTGAAAACCACAATAATTTGTGTCTCAAGTAAACATCCCACAATATGGGAAATGTGGACTTCTAATTTCACGAGGACATTAAAAGGACATCAACATCTGTATGTCTCTGATTACTTCCAGCTTTGTATCACAACCATGTGGGTAGTATGTTTAAATATACTGTGGTAAACTTCCCTCCATTTAATCAGCATCCAGATGTCCCAGCTTATTTATTAGCTGAAATGGGCTGTTGCTGGGGCTACAAATTGTACATCTGCATTTTCATATGCCCACAAAAAATATAGAAGCAGATCAAGAGAGAGACCCATGTCTCTCTCTCTTCACACTCAGACAAAACTCAAATATAAATACCTGATTCTGTTACTTACTGCCTATATTTTGCCTAAAATGTCTTCAGTCAGAAACATATTTAAGTGCCCTGTTTGACTGTAATATGAGAATTTGTGACCAAGAAGTAACTACCATATTGTTTCTTATATCCTAAAAATAGAGGCTGAAATGGTACAATTAAGCAGTGCTTTACTGGTAAAAAATACTCCCAATATAACAAACACCCAAAATGAATGATCTTTTTTTTATGTGGGCATTTCCTTGCTTAGTGCTCTGTTTTCTCTGATCATGTAGCACCAATTTAAAAGTATGCATGTCTTTCTACTGCATAGACAGTCATAGTTTTATGTAACTACCATATTTCCACAAGTGAAGTACTTTAAGATTTAGATTGTAGGTGGAAACTTACAAAACCACCTAACCAATGTATGACTAAGCAAGCTGCATTTGATTCAGCACATACTTTGAACACCCACTGTCATAAAAAACTACTGACAAAAGCTTTTGAAGCACAAAACATTTAGTGCAGTCTAAAGCTGGGCGACTCTACGTGGCTATTGAATGTCGGTTCCTGTCTCTGTTGCCGTGGAAATGGCCAGAACATTGAACGGAAATGCAGCATAATGAGTGTTTATGTTAACACAGATGGGAAGGCAAGCACATTCCTCTCATTAACAAAACTGTATTGTAGAAACGTATTCCCTGCAAATCAGAGGTGACACAAGTAACTTGCCTGATGAACCTCATGTGGTCATGTCCTCTGATCCACTAAAAAGATATCCGGACTGATACAGAGCCATAATTCATGCACTTCCCATCTGCTATAATAAGCCAGACTCCTCAGGAGTAAACAGGATGCAGAGCAGGGGGGCTGGGGATGCCAGTTCTGAATTCATCTCAATAGAAGGAAGAAGATTTGATGGAGCAGAGATTTGCACAGACTCAATAAGAGTCTTTATGCTTGCAGGAAACCCATAGAAAAACATAGTCATTTACAAGTTTTATGTGAGTGTGTCGTTGCGTGTTAATCATGTTGCTGATTCTGTGGCTCAAGCGATAAGGAAGGTATATGGGCAATCTAATGAAGCCCACAGACTTCAGCTAAAGGTATGATGCAGGCGGGGTTCAAAACAAACACTCACAAAATACACGTTACATACCGTTACTGTGATATGAGACCACATACCGTCTGAGATTTCGGATATCGTCATATCATGATATGAAACAAGTGTTGTCTTTTCCTGATTTTAAAGGCTGCAGTACAGTAACGTGATGTAATTTTCTTAACTTACCAGACTGTTCTACTTGTTCTAATACTTCACCCACTTAGGTCATTAAATCCACACGACTGCTGATAATCAAAAATCTCATTGTGTTAAGATTTTGTCCAAGTACAAATACTCATCCCTAAAATATTGTCACAGTATCAATATCTACGTATTTCGTAATATCGTGACATCTGATTTTGTTGCCCAGTCCAGCATTTATGAAGCTTTCGAGGAGATTTATTGAAATATTGTGATATATACCATGTACCGTGATATAGCTGAAAAATATTGTGATATTATTTCACGGTCATACTGCCCAGCCCTATAACAAATACAACCATACATTGAACTGATAAACTAGACTTAATAGCAGCTTGCAGGCCTAGAACTAACTGGACCACAGCTTTCAATGAGAAAATAGAGTATCTATCTCACATTATGTAACATGGTAGCTTGAGTTACCAAAAGCGTATACAGCAAGGTAGTATTACTGTGGGGTAAACTTACCTAACACACAGGCTTGTGTCTTTTTACAACACAGACAGTGGCCATTATATAAGCCCACAAATAATAATTTTAATCAATACAAAAATAAAATATCCAAAATAAGCTCATCGTAAATAAAAAGTCATAAAAGTAAGTCAAACGATTGGTTTAGATTTACCCAGTTGGTGATACTTAAAACGGGAAGCAAGAGACAATGAAACTACACAATACAGACAGCTGGACATGTAGGAGAGAAGGCATAAGTAGCCATTGTATTTCTTACACACACACACATACACACACACACACACATCTAGCTTAGTCACGTGCATGCACACTGGCTTCTTTGTTGACAGATTTATAACAGTTTAAAGTTGATATGCAGAGAAGGAGAAGGGAAACTGGAGACCGACCTATTGCCAGATTGAACCATGTTGTATTGTCAGAAGCACGCAGCTATTACTATGACCTCATCCTCTGCTTTTAGCCTGGACTACTGCCTGATCTGGCCCTGGTCTTCAGTAATTGGATTACACTCGTAGATTCATGACCCTGCTAGGCTGCCATAACGCTGGTCTACGTGCACTTTTGACTTCTGTGAATGTTTTAAAGAAATCTTTTTACTAGGGTGTTCCAAACTTTGTAAATGTAAATATTTTTTAATTTTAAGGCTTTGCAATATGGGGGAAAGGGAGGGTCAAGCACAGTAAATGCTTAACATAAAGCTACTTAATTGCTGCTTGTCAGGGTTAAATTTAATAATCATACTTTAGATTACCTAATAACTGAATCCATATTTACTGCAGCCAGGAGACAGTGTCTGAGTGTGACCTGATGACGCACACAAACATTTTGCACTCTCCCCTTGGGCAGTCACAATGCTCTGCTCTTCTATCAGGAAACAACAACTTCTTGCAAGTTTCATTAAAGACCATCGGTCATGTAAGAGGCCAACACATTGCTAAATACCAAGAGTACTGTGTTCCTTCCACACCGCACATTGGTAAGCAGGACGTCACAAATGCACGATTCTTTTCATTTAAACACATTGCACAAACACCCTCTTTATACACGAAACCAGAAACATTCCAAGCAAACAATTCACCCTGTGAGACCTGCACTACTCAAACAGCTCTACACTAACGCTCCAGAATAAATGTGGCCTCTACTTGAACTGTGGACGGGTGCTGATGGTATTTTTGTTTATCGGTGTTAAGGACAAAAGCGCTTAAAATCATTACGGATTAACAGCGGGCCATTTTACCTAAAACTGGCCTGAATGATTCCTTCATTACTTTGCAATACCATATGGTCGCCCTTCTGTGACACAGAAGGCAACATGAGCCTATGTGAGTGGATCTTGTGGATGTCTATGCGGCCTGTCTGGACACTTAGTTAAACATTTTGAAGTAGAAATGTCTTCACAAAGTTGTGTGGTTAGTCTTTGCAATAATTTGTTCACCTTTACTGAGGCTAAGATTCATATATATGCTACGCCTGACAGCACTCAGAACAGACTGTTGGGCTTGGCAGCCTGTGGAGTAGGCTACTGGGCCAGGAGAGGGAGAACAGGGCAGTTTCCCAAGAGCGTCTGTCCAGCTTTACCCCAAAATGGGCCTACCTGTCCCTGGCTATGGAGGCTGCTGAATGTGCCTGGGCCTGGCAGACTCCCAGGCCGCCGTAAGCCCTGCGCATAGCGGCTGGGATTCATCCTCTTAGGCCCAGAGGGAAGGGGATTTAGGACTTTATTTAGTGCCATTTAGAAACGATTACCCCTTAACTGCAGACTTGCCATCCAGTAAAAGACATTATAGATAAAAGAATACCCCAAACAATGCTATAAGATCAAAAACAGAGGTAAAAACATAAATGAACAAAGCTGAAAGCGGGCAGAAATAAGGCAATTTTTGGGTAATGAATAAGCTGTTAGGATGAGCTGGAAGTTTGTGATAAAATACAAGAATGGCAGAAGTTAGAAAGAAAAT
This sequence comes from Plectropomus leopardus, assembly GCF_026936395.1. Taxonomy (NCBI): domain Eukaryota; kingdom Metazoa; phylum Chordata; class Actinopteri; order Perciformes; family Serranidae; genus Plectropomus; species Plectropomus leopardus. The sequence continues at coordinate 13,518,852 of NC_142184.1, read as the reverse complement.
AGAAAAAAAACATTAAAAGAAGTAAGAGATGAGCAGCTGTTGATGAAATATAGCTCGGTGTGGCAATCCTATAACATGAGACTGACTTTATTTATGACTCTTCATATAAGAGACCAGATGGGTTTTGTGTCCTCGTATTTTCTGACATCCAATCAGCATCCAACCCATTTAACACCACAGAGTGGGCTTAGAGTCACACCAGATATCTTTGTTTAAGGACATTGGGATATATCCTTTAGTGATCTGCCATTTCAAAAGAGACAAAAGTGCCCAATCCTTTCAAATGTAACCACAATGGGACGCCTCTCTCACTCTCCTTTGTCATTCACTGTGTTCTGCTGGCATTTAACCCTCTCTTCATCTGTGACACCCAAGACCCGTTAACCCCAGTTGGCTTGAAAACACAAAGGGCCAGCGAGCCGAGCACAGGCAACCCAGGTTTTACTGAGCTTAACAATATTTAGGGTTCTGATTGTCTGGTTGAATTCCACAACGTGCTACACAGCTGCTGTTATGGCGATAGGAGGGTTTTAGGGGAGGAACAGGGTCTGTGTGTGACTGAACGACTTCTGTGCAGACACTCCCCGCAGTGCAATTAGGGCCCAGAGGAGCTCCAGGCCTTTGTTTAAAGTGCCTCAGTCTATAAAGAAACACTACCACAAAAAATAAATAAAAACTGAAGCCTGTGGGGAGCTCTATGGATCTGCTGTCTTTGGATAGAAGATGACGTATTTGTGGCCACTGTGTTCTATCTCATTACATTCACACAGACCTCAGACAGGCCAAAAGGCTAAACATCGAGCTCTCTGTCGCTTCTGAAGCCTCTCCGGTTCTTCATACAGGCAGGAGCTGAACTGCATTAACTGCTGGAGGTGTGGCACATGATGTCACCTGTGAGTGGCTTAACTTAAGAATATCAACAACAGCTGAGGGAACACCACCTTCCGCTCGTCCACTGAGTATACTATAATGTCATTAGCTCCTACACCTTGGCTGTACTCTGCAATCTGCATAATAACTGGGGAAAAGTCCACACAGCTTTCTCATATCTTCACTAGCAGCCTATTAGCATGCAAGGGTGCCTTTATCACTGTATCGTGTACAAATCAGCTGTTGACTTAAGATACTGTGTGTCCAATAAGAGCTGCATAATCACAAAGAAATGCATGGTCAGGCAAGTGGACATATAAAGTCTTAGCAGTAGAGTGCACAGGGGATGACTTTTTTCTGTAGGCCGACGCAGACGTTAGCATCATCCTGGTTCTCTCGTCAAATAACCAATAGGTCTTTTTCTATTGGTTTTTGGACTACTATATGAATGAATATTTTTATTTTGAACATGTAAACATAACACAACAAAAAAAAAAGATATACACTTACAAGCAGACAAAAAAACTACAGAAAATAAGATCTGTGGCAAACAAATGTTTATGCACACGTTTAACAGCAAGATAATCTTAATAAAAGAACACCACTAATGATTTTTTTTAAGCCTAAACACAAACGAGAATACCCCCGTAGTGAGCCCTAAAGCACTGAAATGACTTAGCATGTAGTATCTCAGGTTCCCTTGTCTCATAGTCTTTTTTGAATGGGCTTTTGGTTAGATGCTTGAAATAAGGTCTTTGGTTAACAAGAGCGTAAGAGAACTTTCACTTTTTGATTTTTAGAAAATGTCTGATTCTGTTTTTACAGTGTCCAATTTATTTATATGTGTAGCTGCAACAGAGAGAGTCATTTCTTGTTTTATTTTAGTGGTGACATTGTCATTTCCTGTGGTGTTTAACAGTCTAAGTGCTCAAGGCAAAGTGCTGCACAAAGAAGACAAAGACTTTGTTGATTTTGTAGTTTTTTTTTTTAAGAAAGATATTAAAAAGTGCAAGAAGATGGTTACTATCACAATCAACTTAGTGCGTACCTCCACTTTTCAGTGGAGTGAGAGAGGAAGAGCACGGTTAAGGATAGGAAGACATCAACATATAGAAAGCAGTCAGTTCCTAGTGACAAACACCAGTGCACAAGTAAATGGGTGGAGAATCATTTTGTGGTTGGAGGGCTTTGAAATGAATAAGAATGAGTAAATGCAAGGAGGCCAACACTGTCCCAGCTGCAGATGTAAGCCAATGACTGTAAGATATATTTTGCATACAAATATAAAAGAACAAAGAGAACAGGCTATGAATATCATTAACCAATACATGGTTACTGCCAGTCAATTACAATGTGTGTATACTACTCTAGCTAGCTGGGAGATGATCCTTAAGCAGTCACCGACCAACACACTCTGGAAGCAGCACCTGCTGAGGATGAGGCACAGCTGCTAAAATTAAGGCGCAGAGCTGTGCCGTTACTAAGCAACGGTACTGCAGAGAATTCCTCCATCTTCCTGCCTCGAGAGTAGCGTGTGTGTGGGGGTGTTTCAGCGTGAATATAACTGCCCTGCCGAAGGGTAGGTGAGAGGGTGAGGGTTGAAGTTTGCTTAATGTCATCATGATTTCGTATTGGCTGTTTGCATGAGACAAAAGAGTGGTATCTTGGCATTTAAGTTGCTATGAATATACATAAATCTGCGCTTTTTTCTTATATATTGTGTTTGTGCATACCAGTAAGTGAGAGGAGAGGTTTGGAGTCACACCGAGTCTGCTCCGTTTCATCTGTATCTACAAGCTTTCAGGAAACATGCACAAATACAGACAAAATGAATTCAGAGTATTGTCAGAAGGCTCTCTCTGTCTGCGTATGTAACGTTTAGCATAAATTATGTGCGTGGCTTCAAAAATCCTGAAAGTGGTGTTTCTTTTTAAAGAATATTTGGCTGAACAAAACATTCAAGCATCATAAACATTTGTTTACCTGAGAGCATATTTTCTGCAATAATCCAAAATCAAATGGAAAAACCCCTTAGGCTTTTTGATGCTGCAACCAGGGTTAACTTTTGAGTTTGCCTACAGAAAAATGTCATCCTTGAGCCACTCTATTGCCAGAGGTAAAATGCTAAAATTAGGCTATGATGAACTATGGTTACATGACTTTCAGAAAACGTGCACAAATACAGACAAAATGAATTCAGAGTATTGACAGAAGGCAAAGTCTGTCTGCGTATGTAACGTTTAGCATAAATTATGTGTTTCTCTACCAGCTGCACACAAAGCCACAGTGGTCAGTTTGACCTTCCTACTTCAAAATGTCCCACAAATCAGAGCAACAAAAGACTGTGAGGGTGCTGAATATGACATTTGTCTTTTTAAAACAACAACCATATCTCAAATTACAAGTTTGGATTTTGAGAGGAAACAGAGCACTGGGATAAGCTTTAATTTTAGCCCCTGTTGACAGTGACAGTCGCTTATCTCGTGTTTGCTCCGAGCTATCTACTGTTTTTCTGCAGACAATACAGAGGAAGTGGAGACGGATGTCAGAAGAATGTGTTTGTATTACTCTTGTGATAGCATCACTCCTGCCCTTCATACAGAGGCAGGGTTTGGGGGGGTTGGGTAGGGTGATAAAGGAACATAGCTATGGTCCTTCAAAGGTGAACATCTGATCAGTGATCTACAGCCGGTATAACTCAACTCTGAGGCAGAAGAAAGAAGCCCTGCCATAGCTCGGAGCAAACAATTGGGTTTGTTGCCCACACTGATGGATGTTTGTGTTCCATTATGAGGCGGAAAGAAAGATCCAGCAGAGTCTAGGAGTCCGACCAGACTCACAATGAGGACTTCTATTTAAACAAGACTTCAACTGGTTTATTTTGAAAAACAAATCTTCTAAAATGTCCCTGATTCTTTTTATTTGCTTTAGTTTGCTGCCATGGTTACTCTTTTAGACCCTTTCCAGTCTGTTTCTTCTATTCAGATCTTGTTGCTGTCATTCCTCTGTGGCAGAGGGAGGCCTTCCTGCCAAAGACAAAAACAACGACTACAGAGAGGGGTCACTGGAAGACACACAGAGAGGAGGGAGAGGCAGAGAGCTGAAAACCTTTCTGTATGGGTCCCTCTTCTGAAACACACAAAAACCCAAGGGGGTGATGACCAGATTTCTGGCAAGGCAATAAGGGGTTTACCATGAACTCAGCTTCCTCAGCTATTGCTTGTCTGGCCTTGTGGGAGGACACAAGAAGAAACCAGATCTCAAAAGGAGGATGTGAGCAACCATGAACGAAGCGGGAATCTGACTTTTTTTCCATGACTACTTGTGGGCACAGACAGAGGCTGTAGCCGTTTGCCTAACGTCACTCTAAAGCCAACTTCTCTCCCTCTAAATCACATGACAGTGACAAACTGCTGCTCCAGTGAAGAAAAGTGGACTCAACAGCAGGGGAATAAGTCCGGCCACTGTCCAGAAAAACAGACACAACCTTTATCCGCCTGCTTGAACCGTCTCTCCACATTCTTTCCAATCCCACAGGGTCATAACTCGTCTGACTTCCTCTGCACGTTACTCATCCCCCTCTCTCTCTTCTGAGCGGGAAGGTTTAAAATTCAAACCTACTCCCGCCCCTCTCAACTAAACTAGAAATTCTCGTTCCCATCTGAGCTGAGAAACACTTTGACAAGATATCTAATGCCAATCAAAAGTGTTTCCTTTTCTTTCATGTGGTCTCACTCACAAAAATGTAGAAAATGCATGCAGAACCAAACACATTTTATGTCCTACATCAAGCATGCACAACGAAGCATAACTCAAGTATTGATCCAGCAATAATTGTCATATCTGCACAATCTGTATATCAACTCATTGATTAAAGGCACTGCAGGAGTGGGGGTGGAAACACACCAGGCCTGGACTAGTTGTGAGTGAGACAGGAATGTCTTCAAGAAGGAGCAAGAGCTGTATAAATAAATAAAGGTGTCAGTGCACTGGGGGACACCCTGAGTAAAGAGGGGGTGGGGTGTGGAGCAGCCTACAGAGGGAGCATCCCCTCCTCATCTTGCAGTTTTGACCTTGTAGGATGGAAGACAGATGGCTATTTTATGGCTGATGCCTGTGTAAATGTCAAAGCAAACCAAGTCCCTATATGGGATATTAAAGCGATGTGGTCATACACATTAAAATAAAAATTAAAAGGTCGCTTGCTGTTTTTTGGTAAAAGAAATGGGTATACGTCCAGAAATATAGGCTGTAGTAGGTTCAGGGTTTTAGGGTTGACACATAGGGCCTATAAATGCAAGATTTTATCATTTCTCTGTGATTTTCAAATGCAGCCTACCTCCTTCAGCTGGTCAACCTCCTGCCTGACGGCCTCGTACTCGATCTCCAGGTCGTCGTACTGCTGTTTGAGCTGCTGCTTCTCCTCCAGCACCGCCAGCCCGTACTCCGCCGCCTGGATCTTCTCGTTCGTGGTCTCACTCAGCTCCCGGGAGAGACGCTCGATCTCGGCCCGCATCCACTCCGGCGCGGCCTCAAGCAACAGCATCGCGTCGGGGTAGCCCTGCTCTTCCACGGACATGGTCGGTACCGGTAACGACCAACCAACGTACGCCAGCTGATCTGCGACAAGAGGGGGGGATGCTGGGGCGTCTTCAAGCGGTGTAACCTTGAAGAAGCGGTTGCTTAAATTCGTCTGTATTTAAATTGCATGATTGTTACGCTTGCGTTTCTCGTTGCCGGTCTTGTTTCTTTGGTCATGTAGATGACTCGGTTCAATTATCTCCGACGGGGGAGCTCGTTGTTACGTCCTAAAAATGCTCCATCGCTGAGATACTGCAATTCCTTCACCTCTCCCCCGGCTTGTTGGAGCATTTGCGCCGGAGCCAGGAGCACCACCAACTGACAACACCAGAAAAGAGGATGTGCAACTTCTGGTTCTTACTTTCAAAATAAAACTCTTGTCAGTCAAAATATGCTTCAGACCAGTGGTGGAACAGTAGCAATAATAATAACAATAATAATAACAACAACAACAACAACAACAACAACAACAATAATAATAATAATAATAATAATAATAATAATAATAATAATAATAATAGGCTCCAAGTATGCTATAAAATGTAATGATAATAAGTTTAAAATGTAACACCATCAACTAATAATGTTAAGGGTAGGCTTTCCTACAAAATTGAGTTTTTAGGAGCCCCTTATAAGCTTCAGTGGAGTACTCAAAGTACTCAGTCAATTACTAGGGTCAAAGTATAAATACTCCTGGCCAAATATTACTCCAATACAAGTGAAAGTTGCTGAGTCAAAATATTATTTGTGTTAAAGTACTGGAATACTTGCTTTTTAAAATCCTCAAGTACTCAAAGTAGCTTTTTTCCCCCTTTTTACAATAAAATACTTATTGAATATGCTGCAGACCTATAGAAATGACGATAAAAACACTATTTGATTAAAGGAACACCTTTTTTTAAACTGCAGTTCTTGTTTGTCTCTGTTTAAAATAACTGCTCACTCAAAACAAAAGTCTTGTCATCCTTTGGCCAGTGCCTTGTTTGGTAAACAGTGGAATTGCTGTAGATGCAGCTTCTTTGAAAAATAATATATAAAAATAACATAATAAGATAAACAAACTACCTCAACATTTAAGTGGGAACGTAACGTGTAAAATTACAGCAAAAATAAGTGTCAGAGGACTTCTATTTTATTTTGAAGGCACAACCCATCAACATCCGGTAACTTCAGTGTCTTGTTGAAATGAGACGCACCTACGCAACCAGCTGGGACAGCGCTTACACGGCGGCAGTGCTTGTCGGGAAGTGTAGTTTTTACAGGAAGTAAAGCCAACGAAAGGGGTCTGCCCACGCCAGGAACTGAACTCATTTCCCAATAGGCTTTGCTAACTTGCTTATGTGGAGCACGGAAATCTCAACCCGAGCCGTTTGTGGTTTGTTGTCATAGAAATGGAGTGAGCTGAGAGGCTAATAGCCACTCTGTTGACGGTGGCCAAATGTATATCTGCTGCCATCTGTCGGAAAAAATAATGCATTAATATTGTATTCACACGTTTTGTCCCCAGGGCCACACACGAAAGGGCCTTATTTACATTAAAACTCGCTTGTTGCACCAGTCGTTTCCCATTATATTTCTATTGCTTCACTGTAAATTAGTTAACCCAAGATTGTTCACAGTCATGTATACATTTATGCTTTTAGGAATTGTATTATATATGTGGAAACTCGCTGAGGCTACCTGGTTGTCCATGATCTTTTTTTCATGGCAGGACAAGCTTGACTTAGGTGTGATTAATACAATAATAATGGCTCATGTTTGCTCACTGGGACACCTCATGGCACAGAGAAATCATTAATGTTGTCAGTCACACCTGTGCTTTTCCTGCTATGACCACTGAAAACACCTGCTGTAAAAGGGGTCTTTGTGGAGTTCTGAGAGTAACTTGCACAGCTCACTAATTGCAGTCTACTTCACTTTAAACTTTTTTTTGACATTGGAAATACTACTATTTAGAAGCTGCTTTATATTTTAACTTAATTATATCTTAGATGACAGTATTGTAGCCAACTTTTTACTTCATTGCATTTCATTCACAACTACAATCAAATTCCTAAACAAACCTATAAATGAACTTATAAAATATGCAGTGTAGCCTACTGTTAAAGATTAAACTACCTTACAGTAGGCCATATAGTAGCATGCATTAATGTACGTATCAACAGTCCAGTAGGATATAAATACCTTTGATATTTCAAGTACATTTTGCCAATAATTCCTCTTCACTTTCAGTCGAGTAATATTTTGAATGCAAAATATTTACTTGTAAGGGAGTATTTTATAGTATAACATTGCTGTTTTAACTTAAATTGCAGACTTGAGTATTTCATACATGAAAGCTTTTATGCTGTGACAAGTTGTTTTGCAGCAGTATTGCTGTAAACGGAAGCAAAGTAATGAATCTTGCCTGTCAGGCTACATCTGTGAGGCAGAGCGGGTTTATAATAGATGTCTGGCTGAAGCAGACTCCAGTGAGTGAGTTTTAGGAATATGGACATACACCTTAAAGATTTTGTCTATAGTTACAGATAAGAGTTTACTCACCCTACAGATTAAATCTAAAGCACGACCTGAAGCAGCTGTCTGTTTACAGCACATAATCTTTTCCATATGATGTCACCCCGGTGAAAACACAGCATTTCAGAAAACAAAATGAGACAACAGAAAACACAACAACATTTCACTGAATGGAAAAGAGGGGGAAAAGTATTTTTCATATTTTTAATCGTAACACCAAAACCTCATTAGAATTGAGCTGGATGCCAACATGTTGTGAATGTTTGTTCTGTTTTCTTCATTTGTTCAATGAAATGATAGTGTGTTTTCCATTGTCTTTATTTATTTTTCTGGTTTACCTTTACTGTTGTTCAGAATCATATGGCTATGCTATGGTTGGTTCTTAACTGAACTCTGCTGTATTTGTCACAGTAAGACTGGTATGCCTGAAAATCACAGTCATGCCTTTGATTAACTCTGGGCCTTATATCATTCTATAGCCAACATGTACTGTAGTACATGTCATGTGTTTAGCTAGTAGTAGTTTAGTTTAGTAGTTTTGTGTTGACAGAAAGTTTCGATTGTGTTTCTCTCTGTTACTGTTGGTGCTTTCGGATAACAAACTTTAAGCAAAAGTAATGGACAAATTGTTGAAATATATTTGAAAATTTTTCTGAAACCATGCAGACCAACTGAAAAACCTTTGGAGATGTGAGTATTTATCTATATTACTCAGAAATTGTAAACTGTAAAAATCAAGATGTTGTAATTTTATTTTAATAATTTTATTCACTCATATAAGATAATATAATTTAAGATATATGATTTAGTGGAAATACACAGTACATACGGTATATGGAGACTGCTCATACTATGTTGGTCAGTTATGAATTATTAAAACCAGTATTGGTAAGGATAAAAATAAAAAATCCAAAAATTTAGGTGGCATTGTACAACATGAAAAAAGCTGAAATCTCTCCAACAAATACATGTACTGAAACAGGAATTCAGGTTTGGATATTAAAAAGTCAGTTTTTACTACAGGGCAGCACATGATAGCACTGGGATTATTGACTTTAAAGTCTCTCCAAATGCTGTACATCATAGACTGGTCTCTCCCTGCTGACCTGAACCTAACCAGCTTTAGCATGGTGTAAGGTAAGCCAATCTACTTGTTATGTCTCTTAAAACTGACTATTTGTCGCAGTGGGGTATGAGAGTTAAGCTGTTATGAAGTATGTGGATATCAGAAATCCTCTGAACTCTCTTTTGAGAAAAATCCCCAATGTATTTGTACTCATTCACAAAAACAGACATGCAATTCATCAATCAAGTATTGTGGGCATATTGAGAATCTGATCATGTCTTTACTAATGATAATTTATGCATTAACAGACAGAATATATGGATTACTGTAACTCATAACAGTCCAGCAAGGAGCAATAGGGATGGGACTACAGCATGAGTTTCTGTTGAGGAGTGGGTGCTCTATTTTATACTTGTGCAGTAATAAGATTAGTCTAATCCAACAGGAGTCAGGAATAGCCTGACACTCCCTCCGCCCCCCACCAGAGTCCGGACAGGAGGAACCTGTTTATTACAAGGGACACAATCTCAGTTACTTTTCAACACATTCTTGAGGTTAATTCATCTACATGCTTGATCTGTCATCCTGATGAGAAAGATGACTTTCTGCAAAGGAGTACACAGGATCCTGTGGGTTTCTTGTGTCACCCCACCCTGCTACACAGGGATAATCTGAGACGAATCAAATCAACCGAGGCCAAAGGATTGACTTCCTACAGAGCTAGAGACAACGTCAGAGTGGTGGAGTTTGATGCAAGACGGGTTGGTGGCTGCAGCTGTGAACTATTTGTGTCCGTAGATGGTGGTTACAAGCATCTCGACTCAGTAACTACAGGTAAATCTTTTTTTTTTTTTAATGTTATGTTTTATACTGTATTTTATCATTGGATAATTGGTATTTCCTTGTTAGCTCATTCAAATTTGATTCTTTTCCCCTTGGTCTTGAAGAACAATAATTGTAAGGAATTGGATTAGGTCTACTTTACATATGATTTATGATGTTGATATTTGAGCAAAATGTGTATTTGTAATTGGTTTGCCCTAACTTGTCTTGTCATGTATAAAAACATATAGATCACTGAGACATTTACACTTCAAAAGTAATAAAATCCAGATTTGATGACTTCTCAAAACTTTTGATAGCACTGTATTTGTATTTTTTATTTATGTTAAGACTCTATAGCACAATTTGTTCACAGAATGCACATGACAAAGTGTATAATATAGTGTAACCAAGCAGATATATGTGTGTCCAGGCTCTGCTATGACTGTGGATGTGAGCCTAAGTGACTGTTCATATGGCACTCCATGCAAAGACAAGTGGTGGAGCTCTGATGGAATTCAGTAAGTAAGGATGGTAGTTTGTTAACAATAAAATGTATCTGTTGGTGACTACAGAAAGACTACATAAACGTGCATTTCAAATGTGCCAGTGGCTATTTTTATTCTAATGCCCTGAAGACACAGTTTCAATGCCAGACAAGGATTAGACACCTGGGTGAGCAGTCACCACTGATGATCTTAACCATGTAGATGTCACAGAATAACCTACATTTGGTGGAGTCTCTGTGCTGCACTACAGTATATAAGGATATGGAAACTTCTCATAGGATTTTCATAGTATTTTGAATGTTTACTGTGCGTAGAAACCACTAACCCAATAGCTTCTTGTTACATGTTCAGATTGAGAGCAAATTCAATACAATACAGGTCACTTACATTGAACAAAAATTTAAATGCAACACTTTTGTTTTTGCTTTTGAAACAAAAGACCTAATACCTTTTATATGCACAATAAAGACTCTCAATTTTGTTCACAAATTTTTAAAAATCCATGTTTGTGAGCTTTTTGCCAACTGCCATGGAAAACAATTCAATATTAAAGTATTTGAATGTCATGTATAACAGTAACTGCATTAATGTATGAGTCATCCATGGTGATGGTTTAGGTAGTTTTGGAGAACTCGTCCTTAACTGTTTGCATGTAGGCATGTAAGGAGGTGCCAAGCTTTATAAAGGTTAAGATACTGCAAGATCAAGACTTGTAGATGTTGTTGACTTGTAGATGTAGATGTGAGACCAAAACCTTTAAGATGTTTAGATTCCAGTCTTAGATACAGCTGTATGATGTGTGAATTATGCTTTATAAGAGTGAATCGCTGTCCTGTGTCTTTAAGTTGATGGTGTGGCTTTGTCCATGTTCAGCTTCTTGGATCCATATGGCTATGGTTCATCGAGCTTATTTATTATTCATCAAAATTAAGATTTTCCAAGATTTTTTCCACATCATCAACATGATACATCTACCTGACGAGTGTGGTATATCAAGATGATGATTTAACACCATGGTGTTAAATCATCATCAGTTGTTGCCTGTAAAATGAATGTTCATTTTATTTCCATAAACCAACTCCAATGTCTTTTTTGAGAATTTTGTAGAACACCCAACCGGCCTCACAACTGCTGACCATGTGTAAGCACACTAGCACAAGACTTCCACATCTGGCATCTTGACCTGCAAGATCATCTGAGGTCAGCCACCCAGACAGCTGATGCAGTTGTTTGTGTGGCTGTGTGTTAATATAAAGGTCCCTAGCTTTCTCACAATACTGGTTGGATGTACCACCAAATTCTTGGAGAGGACACTGGAAACAGCTTGAGGTAGTAAAATGAACATTCAGTTCACAGGCCACAGCTCTGCTGTGGCCTGTGAACTGTCAAAACTTCTGACATCTGTAGCATTGTTTTGTGATAAATCAAGGCACACGTGCAATAATCATGCTGTTTAATCTGCATCTTGATACACCACCCCTGTCTGGCATATGGGTTCTGGATTATGATAGCAAAGTGCTCACTAACACAGGTTTAAGCAAAAAAAAAGTACTGGAGTCTTCATTTCAACACATGAAAAATTGGAGCAAAAACAAAGGTGTTACGTTTATATTTTTATTCAGTGCATATTACTTACAATTTTAAAGTAAAATTTTGAGTAATATCAGATTTGTCTTCTTTTCTTTCCCCCTATAATAACTCCAGTCAGAGCTCCCAGGGCCAGATACACAATATTAGGAGAAGCTATTCGTTACATCGTCCCTGGACATATGCAATGCTCAATCGGCTGTGGAGGTCAATCCTGCAAGTATGACAACCCAAGTTACTGGAGCGATAACCAACAGGCCATAAAAGGCCTCTACTCATCCTGGTACACATGCTTGTTCTACTTGGGTAGTTATGGTACAAAATAACAGCAGTTTTCCAAATGATTCATTTCAGCACCTATATACACCACTAACTTCTTTCTATTGCTTTAGGGTTACTGATCATCTTCTTGCCATGTCCCGACCCTCAACTGAAATCATTGAGAAGTATAACATCATCGATCAGTTCAGAAGGTACACACAACTTTGTTTCAGGGTCTGTCAGCAGCTTCCTGGCTAAAGAACACCCAGCACCTGAGGAGATGACAATAATGAATTGTTCATGTCTCTGTCTGTGTGTCTGTGTCAAGGAATGGTATTAAAACAGTGATCAACCTACAGATACCTGGTGAACATGCCAGTTGCGGAAACCCTCTGGAGCCAGAGAGCGGCTTCTCATACCATCCAGAGGTCTTCATGGAAAACAACAGTAAATGCTGTACACAGTAATCATTGATATATCTGTATTGCTGCTTGGGATTAACTGAAAATGTCTTACCATTTCAGTTTATTTTTACAACTTTGGCTGGAGCGACTATGGGGTGGCCAACCTCACTGCTGTGCTGGACATGGTAAAGGTCATGGCCTTTGCACTGCAGGAAGGGAAAATAGCAGTCCACTGCCATGCTGGCCTGGGCAGAACAGGTAGATTTGTAAGAAATGATGCATGACATGTTTTGACATTTCAGAACAGTCTAATATTAAATCTGACGTACAATGAAGGGTCTCTTCTTTCTTCCCTGCAGGTGTGCTGTTGGCATGTTTCTTGGCCTATGCTACCAGGATGACTGCTAACCAGGCTATTTTATTTGTACGTGCTAAACGGCCAAATTCCATCCAGACCCGAGGTCAGCTGAACTGTGTCAGGCAGTTTGTCCAGTTCCTTGCCCCTCTAAGGAGTGTGTTTTCCTGTGCCGAGCCTCGATTCAACCCAGTGACCCTGTCCCAGTACCTGAACCGCCAGAGACACATACTGCATGGCTCTGAGAGGAAGGAGCTGAGGCACCTCCCAAAGATTGTCCAGCTAGTGTCTCGGCTGCTGATAGACATAGCAGAGAACCGACAAGTGATTGAGGAAGACATTTTGGAGGCTCCTGATATTCATGACTTAGAGATGACTCTCAGCATAATTGAGGAGATGGGCCCTGAGATGTTTTCAAAGCAGCCCCGCTTACCAGGCACGCCCACTTTACCCAGACATTTCAACGAGCCACCCATCTTCTACCATCGCAAAAGTCTGAGCTACAGTGAGTCCGACTTGAGACGACTGGGCTCACAGCTCAACCTCCTCACACAACCTCTCAGCACCGTGACACAGAGTAATGCAGAATTGTCCATTACCCCAACTAAGGCTGCTGTCACTGGAACCCAGAGTCAAAGCTTTCATAGCAATGTGTCTGACGTTTCTCAAGGTTCATTAGGCTCACTCTGGCAAGTCAAGAATGTAGAAATCCAAAAAGATGTATCCATTCTGCTAAAGAAAGTGAAGCAGAAAACCATCAAACGGAGTGAGTCCGTTGGAAACCGTGAACCTACCAAACAAGGTAGCATGCTGTCCAGATGGAAGGCAGAGCAGAGGGAAGAGTTAGTCATGAATGGGATGAAGCCTCAAGTTAGAGAGGAAGAGCAATCAGAGAAGTCAGAGGTGCCCTTTATTACGCTGCAGTCAGAGTTGTCTCTGGAGGCCAGGAGGTTGCTGGTGGCACAGTCCCTAGCGGTGGACCTTTTTCTTGATGGGGAAGAGGAGCACAAGAGCAAAGTCTTGTCCTGGCAGGTAACTGACCAGTAATGTGGTAGTATTTCAGGCATATTGTCAAAATAAATTGTTGGCATATATTTCTGCACACCAACGTGGGTGTTTTGTCACAGTTTGCGACATTTCCTACCATGTTTTCAGTGATTAAACTGGTATTTTATGCCAAAACATGATGTTTTTCCTACCTTAAGCAAGTGCTTTTTGTGCGTAAACCTGAATATATGTTTACCACAACATTGTCACAGCATAAATTGAAACAACAATTGAAACAGACAGACTCCAGTTCACAGCCATAAAAAGGTATTATTTCATGCACACTAGTCCAAAAGTTGCAATCCTTCCCCTGACATGAATGTTATTTTGATTTGGCAATTCCTTTTTTTCCCACACAATACATGACATACAAATATTAGTTATGATATTAGTTTTATGCTCTAATTTTAGTGACTCCTGTACACAGAGTAAAAAAAGACCCCCTATGTCTAAAATAATTTCACTGCAGGAGATTTAAAAAACAGCTAACAGCAGTTAGTGGCTAAATCAAAGAAGAAGAATAGCAGCAGAAAATGTCTGCAAGTTGGGGAGTTAATGAAGTCAGGGAGCTCCTTATCCTCAAGCAAGATCAGCCAATAAATGATTATAAATGCAATGTTACAATATTGTTTGTAAAGCGCTGACTATGCCAACATTATCTGTCACATATGAGGCCCTTGTCGCTGTATTAAAGGTCAGGACCATCACACCTCTTTTGCTTCTGGGATGTTGGCATACTGTCTAAATAACACACTAGAGCGACATAATTCTGGCATTGTGTGGTTCTGTGTAAAAATACAAAGGAAGTATAAAAAAAGGACTTTGTAGTGGCCTATAGCACAATTTCTATGTAAATAGGGCTAAAGATGCTATTAATTACATAAAAACTCTTCACACCGCTGCTATGACAGAAGATGTCTAAATAAGTTGCTTCAGTAGTGCACAGGCAGACAGAGTCTAACATGACTCCCCGAATGTGTGCAGGCAGAACTGAACCTAGGCGGTGGCTGGGAGCGGCTGTGTATGGAGCGGGATCCCTTCATCCTCACTGGGCTCATGTGGGCATGGCTGGAGCAGCTCAAAGAGCCGGTCATCTCCATCCAGGAAGCCAAAGCTCTGAACCCCAACACTGATGCTCAAACTGTCCTCAACACGCTTGACCAGGTCAGTTTATACTCTGGCTTAAAACAGCAATACTACTAAACCATGAAGTTCTCAAATTAAAATATACATATTTTTTTGTTTTCATCTCTTTCCAGGCCTCCAAACAAACATTGACGTGTATACTAGATTGTATGGCTCATATGCTGATGATACCACAAGAGGTTGAAAATGCTTTCCTTAATCGCACTATCAAAGCTTTCACCTGGGTAAGAAGATAATTACACTTCATTCTTTAGGATTCATTTCAACAATTTAATTACCTCATCACTGATGTTGTGTCAACAACTTGAGTCCTGTTTGCCTTTGAACAGATGAAAAATGACTCTGAGGATGGCAGCAAAGTGTACGAGTCGATGACTGCAGTCCTACAAGGTGTTCTTGAGGATATGAGAAATGAGGTCCTCATAAAAGACGAGACACCAACGTCTCCGTCTTCCTTCACTTTAACATAGGGACTATCATTCATCTATATGTGGTGCACTGACTGTATCTTCCATGTGGAGGTGTGAGAGAGGAAAGGATGGTTTTGTGCCTTGTGACAAACTTATTTAATATGTATAGACTTTTTCAAGATTTTGTCCATTTGTTTGAACATTAAATATGTGTATTAACATTCATGGTATGTAGATTGTCACTAATACATAACTAATACGCCTCAGTATTTTCTTACCTCGGTAGTGAGTGGTGGTAACATATTGAAGAACAGGTGACCAAAATAAGTATTTTTTAAAAGTTATGCCTTAAAACTGGTCATATTCAACAGCAAATACCTCAAATGTAGCCCAAGAACAATATCCAATTATATCCAAACAACATTATAGACATCTCATTCTTCACAAATATGTTGATCACACAGTGTATCAATGCCTTTCTTTTCCATAACCTAGCATTTCTCATCTGTAATAATTGTTACGTTGTTTTCTGTAACCATAGACTTTTCAAAGAACATTCTGATGTCAGTATATATGATGAACAATTAAGATAAAAGCAAAAGTTCCTCCTTTCAGTGTGTTGTGCAAACTGTTTGTAGGCACCTTTTTGTGGAGCACCAGTGCTCAGGAGGTGAAAGAATACGCTTTTAAGACATCCTTGCCATCTTTCCCTTCTGTTGAGGCCACGATGCCCGAGTAGTCACAGGCAACATGAGTGAACCCTCTAGAAAACAGGACACAAAACATAAAGAAACACAATTAGGAAATTACACCAAATACAGAGAAAATACCTGCATTTAGACTGTTGCCGACACTTCAGACCAATACAAAGTACACAATACCTGGACATTGTGTGAGAGCCACCCAGTAAATGATATCGACTCTCCAGGGTCAATCCACGGTCTCTGTCATTTCTCCAAGTCAGCACTCGTAACGAGAGGTCCTGGGACGCTGTGACCACACGGAAGCTATCCTGTAAATGTGAAGACACCTTTATTTGTCTCTTTTCACACAGAGGCTACATTTTACTGTATAAAATAAATAATTTCAATGGGGGAAGGGATATTTCTTTGAATACCAAATGAGAAAACAGCCTACCACACATATAGAAGAGATGGGCATAATATGCTCTTTAAAGCTTGCAAGCAGGGCTCCTTTCAGAGAGTAGACCCACAGCTCCTGGCCAGATGCCAACACTAAGCAGTTACTGTCCTTGGCCTCTAGGAGGATGTTTGAGGACCAATTCAGTGTCAGTGGGAAGGACTCCACCTGCTGGACTAAAATGGGACTCAAAATCAAAACAGCACAAGCCAATAATAATTAGAAAAAAAAACAACTTTTAAACCTCTGAACTTCAGGATTAATTATGAGATGTAGTGTTGTACTGAAAATTTTGGGGTACATACTTTCACACAACCTGTAGTAATTGCATCTATTATGATTAGTATTTACCTGCATTCCCATAAAGACATTTTTATAACATTAAAGGGACACTGTCATTGTGTATTTTGCTTATTTCCATTAATGACTGGCAACACTTCAAGACATTTCTAATACAGCCACAGTGGAATTCAAAGGGAAAGTTCACCCCTAAATCAAAAGTACTTTTATTTTTCATGCATGCCTCCTTCTGCGTGACGATACAACTGTGGGTTGTAGTTTGCTAGACAGAAAATAGTTCCCACATTAAACTGCTCACAACAAGGTCTGTGGATTATCTTGAGTGACCAGGTCATGATTTCTGGAAAGAGACATTGCTGTTGAGTTTTTAAAATGTATTTTTTTTTGGCGCTTTGAGCACCAAAATATGAATTCCATTATCTTGGAGAGAAGACAGACATCTCTATAACCAATATCTTCAGCATTCACCAACTCACACCAAAAAATATGTAGACAGATAAATAGAACTGTCCCTTTAAATTCCAATGTGGCTATATTAGAAATGTCTTAAAGCTTTACCAGTCATCCATGGGGAACAAGCAAAATACACAATGAAAGGTGTATCTTATTTAGCAGTATCCATACTGCCAGACAGAAAACGCCTGAGGTTTATAGTGGATGTTCCCAGAATGATTCAAAAACTGACTGCAGTTTTCTGATGTAATATAATAACCTTTACCACATGTATAGCATATCAAAGTCAGTCTGCACATATCTCAGTCCTCACCCTGGATCTCTGTCTTGTACTTCGTCTTTTTAATGCTGACATCGAAGACAGTGAGGGCTTTGTTGTTTGGGTGCTCGTTGTGGTGGATGATGGCCAGTCTGGCAGGCTGGGTGGGTATGAAGACAGCAGCCTGGCACCCAGTGACTGGCACAGACTGGCACAGAGGATCTTCGTCCTCAGATGGCGAGGTCAAACTTTCAGTGTAAATCACCTGCCAACAAACCAACCAACAGATATCTAGAAAAATGTGTATGTAATGTTTCACTGTTCTCATTTGCAAACACCTATTTTCCCCCAATGTGTCGTTCACACTGAGGTAATGTGGAAACACAGACCAGAGCAGGAAACACAAATAAAAAGTCAGGCTGTCAAAGACAACAAGAAATACCTTTGGACTTAAATCATCATTGTCCTTGGTTCCAGCAGTGATCCATTTCTTGTCAGGTGAAACTAGGAGTGTGTTGACTTTAAAAGAGTCACACACCATTACACTGGACTTTTTAGTCAAAGCTGAATCTGCGAGTGTGCACACAGATCCCTGACTGGTTCCAACCTGGGAGAGAAAGAATAATGCTTACTTTGCCAAAAATAAAAATCTACAATATTTTCAGATTTACAAACCCAGAAGGTTACTTACAGTCAGAAACCAATTCTTGTCTATATTGTACTGTAGTAATGTGCAGTGTGGAGATCCAGCAGAGAAAGAGGCCACCTCCTGCCCAGTCTGACCCTGCCAGGTCTTGATGAGGCCTGTGGAGTCCGCTGTGACCACAATTTCATGCTGTTCATCACAAACAATCCCCGTTAAAGGACTCTGTGCAGGACTGCACCACAGGAGTTCACCCTGAGAGAAAAAAAAGGCACAACATCAGGTGGATGTCTGGACGAGGGTATTTATTCCAGAAGCTCAGGGCTTTCAACCAAGCCCAGAGAACTATTGCTGAAAATCAGTTTTAGTAGTGTTTAGCTGGAATGAAACCAGTATACACACGGCCTGCAGTGGCACATGGCTGCAGTACATATCTCTTATAGCTTAGTGTAGATTAAAACAATAAATAAATAATAAAAGCAGTATAATGCCAGCATTCAACAAATGTTACTTTCACCTCTGGGGTTACTTTGTTTTTGTTTTTTTTATCAGTTACTTATCTTAAGTTACAATGAATTTGTAAAGGAAACGTTTTTCTTGCATGCCTCCACAGTGAACGAAGAATCCAAAAAAACAGAAAGTTCTTGATGAACTGAAGTGAAAGGTTAAGCAACATTGAGCTACAGCCAAACTATATCAAGGTATACAAACTCTCACACAACTCATGCAGTAATCCAATTATCATTTATCCATTTGTATGCTCAATACTTTTCAAACTCACACACGATTACCCAGGCACATTACCTGTCCGTGCACGAAATTGTTTCATCTGATGTGTTTTAAATAGTAACATTTTAGTGTAGATATATGTGTTCAGAAACTGGATAAAGGAGACTTTGATTATATTGCACGAGTTTGCAAACAGATTTTTCTCTTGCTATAGTTTTTGCTGTTGTTAAACATCGTCCTCTTTACTTCAATTCATAAAGGATTTTCTCTGTTTTTAGATTCTTTGTTTACTGTGGAAACAAATCCACGGGTTCTCCACAAATTCCAGGTAACACGTGATGTGTAACTGATATACAAATGATTATTTTGTGGGTGTATTCTTTTAATAGTGAGTTTTACATGTTTCTAATGTCTGTAAATACTGTATGAAGGTAAGACAATAAATTCATGACTGACTGAAATTCTGTGCCTCCAAACAAGCCAACATTTTGCATGATATGATATACTAAAATGCAGAATGACATGCTGAGGGTGTTGCACTGACATTTTGGACATCCCATGCTCGGACTGTACCATCAGTCGAGGCGCTGCACACTGTGGCACTGCATCTCCAGATGTTAGGAAGTTGAGCTGAATTCCTCTGCAGGTACACCAACCCCACCACCCTGCCTGGTGTGAGACACAACAATGAGACATGAGAGACATTATGAAGTCCTGCAAAGGAGATTCCAGAGAGAGACAGCATACCTGTGTGTCCTCTGAGGCTTTTGCAGGTGTAACCTCCTGACCTGCCTTCAGTCATCTTCGCCTCTAAGTGGCAACGACGCAGGAAGTATCTCTTCCATGAGTGATTGACATATTCACTCCCCAAGACAGCGAGGTTACAGAAACTCCAGCGCTGCAGACACATTCTCCTGACAAGAACACAGAATCTGATGTTCACAACTTTTTTTAAAACAAGTAAACAAATGCACACAATTGACATTAAGCACTAAATACCATAACATAAAATACATTTCAAGAAATACAAAACAAAAGGCAGGGGACCGATATTTAGAACTTCAGTCCAAAACTGTCAGTGAACAGCAATAAACAAGAGACTGCCCCTCATGGGTCAAGGGTGAAAAAAAACAACAACAAACATACAAAACAAAAAAACAAAGGAAAAGGAAAACACTTATGGGTGGCAGACTGCCAGAATATCTATCAGTATACACAGGATGTCTACAGGTATGAGACACTTACATTTAATGCTTTTGAGATCCTTTCAGAATGATTTCAAACAAAAAGACTTATTTTTGGACAAATCATCTTTTTCTTATTCAAGCATTACAGTTTAGTATTAAGGTAAGCCGTGTGCATGTAGTCCAAGACTGACTGTAAGAATATTTTTTATTAGAGTGAGTTAGGTTAATATACAATTCGCCAACAATTCGTGCATGCACCTATAAAGTGAAAAAGCAGTATCAGGTGCAAAGTTTTGTAACTTAGAAATGTGGACCTTCACACAGAAGAGCTACACTCATTTTGAGGAAAAAATAATTAACAAGATGAAGAAATTAAATGAGATCAAGTGTTTGTGGCAATGAAGACCTCACAATTCCTAATTTAAGGCTAGTTACTTTTTAAATTGTGTGGAATTTTTGTGTTTGGCCTAAATTCAACAGTCTTACTGCAACAAAGAGCCACATCTATTATTGATAAGACTGATGACTATGATCACACTGACGCACTGTTTTTCAAATCCCAAACTGATAACATCAAACAAATAAAATTTAATGATTTAGTAAGTTATAAAATAATGCAAATAATGCTAAAAAGGGATTTAAAGGAGATGTATTTCTACTGCAAATGTTGAACAATGTTAACATAAATTTTAAAATGTGCAATTCATTTTTTTTTTAATTTTTTTTTTAAAGGTTAACAGCACTTTTTATTAGGTTTAAAGGATAAACTGTTGATTTTGTTTATTGGTCTGCAGTTTGTTTTGGTTATACATATTGTATAGTGAGTGATGGCTGAATGAAAACAATACTAAATAACTTTAATACCCTTACCCTAATAATAACCTTTTTAAGGACCTACAAACACCCTGATACAATGTTTAGAAATTATTTGATTTGAAATGTTTTTCACAGGTGCATCACTTTACATCGTGACGTTGTAAAACAAACAAAACAAAATGAAAATACAGACAATGCTCACCTCCATAGCCAAGGAGTCTCTGCAGCTTCATTCCAATCCTAAAAACATAATATTGTTGTCAGACACTGACAAACTTTTGGGATGTACAATAATAATTTCGCTATTATTCGTTACTTCCGCAAATTGGACACTCCTTACCTTACACACACTGGAGACGCTGATTAAATCCTCCTCGGTCAGGAAAGTAAAAATATGAATGAGACAGTCACTGATCAAGTGCGGCTGATGAAGATCCATACTGACATCAATAACTTTGCACCCTCTTACTAACTACGTTTCTACTGTAGCCAAAAGCCACAGCAGTGAAATGTTTGGGCAAGCTACGGAAGGAATACAGGGACAAGGAGGTGTGGTTTGTTTAGCTTTTAGCCTGCAATATCCTGACTGCGCCACCAGATGTCGCCATTATAAAAGGTAGTTGGTCCGGGACAGAGGCGCACGACAGGTAGCGCGCACCGGATGGTTTATAAAACCAAGAAATTTATGAAAATTACTTTAAAAATAAACAAAAAAATCCAACTTGAAATGATACTAATGCGTGTATTTAGATAAGATAAATGTGTGATTTTACTACCTGCTCTTAGATGGAGAAAATATTAATTCTATTACTGGGATAATACTAATAATTTTTTAAAAAGTCAGTGCTTCTTACTTCTCTCTGTCTTTCTTTAAAAAAATATTGTTTATCTGCAGCTTTTTATGTTTTGTTGTTTTTTTTTGTCAAGTGTGTAAAAACCATATAAAATTAAATGAGGCAAAACTGCCTTAAAATAAGGTTTTGGTGAGCCCTGACCCCTTAATAACCAAATAAAAAGCCACTCCAATCAGTCAAGGTGAATTCACAGCAGAGCGGTGTGTGTCTGAGTGTGTATGACAGTGTGTGTGTGTGTATGTGTGTTGAGATTCAGCCCTGGCGGGATTCTTAAGCAGGGCCCCATGTCTCCTGTGAACACGCCCCAGATAGATGAGCCAGATATATAGCCAAGACCTGCGGGTAGCAGAGGAACTGTGAGAAACAGATAATCGCACTTGCTCACCCCAAGGGTTACCTGTGACACCCTCGCAATGACAAGAGGGCCTAGCGCAAAGGGGGCTACGTAAAAGGAGTTTGGATGATATCCTAACCGGCAATTTGTAGAGAAAAAGTTTCCCGAGCGTGTGATTTTCATTTTTTTGTGTGCTTTTGGAGTTCCTGTGGAGTTACCTGGGCTGTGATCGATCGGAGAATAAGCGACGCGAGTTACTCATCAGCTCCACAGATCGTTGCATGAAACTGAGAGCAGCGGGGCCGCAATGAGTCGGAGAACAAGACGCTGGATTTTAAGAGTTTTACTTTGTCTGGGGATTGTTTATTTGAAAATTGGGTGAGCTGCGCTTATTTGACTTCACACATATTATTGTAGGTTATTCTTAAAGACTAAATACTTTAATAATTGACGAATGAAAAGGAGACTTTTACCTGTTGTTGGTCCTTTGTGACTTTTATAAAGGATATATTTGCTTAAAATAGGCATGGTGATTTTATAAACGATATGTAAACAAAGGAAAGATGATAAACTTTTTTTTGACTCGTGGCATTTCCCGGTTTATGATTATCACCATTAATGACATTTCCTTAATTTTACGTTTAAAGGCTGTTGAAATTCATACTAGCATAATGATTAAAAGTATCTTAAACTTTAATGTAGCCTTTAATTTACAGAATGCACCTTAGCCCAGGCATGTTGTAGAATCTCTGTAAAATGGAACATGTTTTCTGTGTTAATTTTTACTGTTAAAATGCATGAATCCCAGTAAAACTTTATTTTCCATGTTGATATACTAAATATTTGAGTTAGAACCATCAGCTGCTATTTAATAAACCAAATAGCAGAAATTCATTTGATTTTAAAGGTTATGATTTAAAATGTATTTAAAAAAAAAAAAGAAAAAAAGAAACCACCAAAAACAGCCTGTTTAAAATGAAAAGAGATAAATGGTTGATGGCGCTTTCTCAGTCATATCCATCTTCCATTCACAGTGGCTTCTCGTCGGTGGTGGCCCTAGGTGCGAGCATAATCTGTAACAAGATCCCCGGTTTGGCCCCTAGACAACGGATTATCTGCCAGAGTCGCCCCGATGCCATTATCGTCATCGGAGAGGGAGCCCAAATGGGCATCAACGAGTGTCAGTTTCAGTTCAAAAACGGGCGCTGGAACTGCTCTGCGCTTGGAGAGAGGACAGTCTTCGGAAAAGAGTTGAAAGTGGGTATGTTGCTGTCTGTTAACGTTTGTTCACAATATGACATTTTGTATTTGTTTCAGCAGTAAACACAATTTAGAAATCGCATTTCCACGCGTATTTATGCGTAAAATGCGCACAGTCCTTACCTCTGGCTTTTTAAAAATTTTCCTCAAAATGGTTAATATTTACAAAAAACAACAACAACAACGCGTAACTGAATTCCAAAACTAAGGCCCATCAGGAGATTACATTATGATCTGATGCATTGGAAAAAAGAGGGAAAAAAGACATTAAGGTGCATCCTTTTCCATATCTCATATACAGCCCAATCTAATAGCTGGCGCTCTTGATCTCAAGTCAAAACCTGCACAGACAAACTTATTCATGCATATTAAAGAGCATCTGCCCAGCATCATCTATAGCATCCCATAAGGAGCCAGTGTCATTTACATCAGGCCTAGTTTTTTCTCCAGACTTTTCATTGAACTAGGCTTTTTTCTACAAAAGGCATCTGAAGCCAGCACTGTAACAAAGCTCTTGTGAATGTTGGCAGCCTTTCTTTTCAGCCCGGCAGAGTCTCTGGAGACACATTTTCACTGGTCTTTATCCTGACTAGTGATGGGTGCTGTGGCTCTCACTGTAAGGACGTCGATCTTACCACGGGTATAAGTTACAGCGGGGCAAAGCCAAGAGGGAAGCAAGAGCTGAAAGTACTAAATTAGAGAAACAAATTAGTTAAAATCTGAGACAAAAGTCTGTTCTAAAGAGGGGATGGACTGCAGGGGATGCTGAAATGATGGCTGGAGTTTTGTGGCTTGTTTGTTGGCTACTGTGAGCTGATAAGGTGGATTAAAGACTGCTAGATGTTGAGGATACCAGGAAGACTGAACAAGGTTCAATGAAGTAAAATGATATTTTATATAATGATGCCTTTATGGTGAAGGAGTTTGATAACCACAGAGGATGCGTTGTAAAACCATTTTGATAAAAACCATAAAACCATTTTATACATTTTCATTCTGGCAGAAGAATTGATGAAAAACAAAGAATAAAATTCCCTTTTACACAATGGTCAGTAGCTTGGACCAGCTGTTTGAGGCCATCTCGCCTGCTGCTGTTGGAAAGAAAGGATTATCTCTTCATGCTGTTGAAATGAAAACAGTGGTGTTTGACAATCTGTTCCTTTATGAATGAGTGGTTTTAGCCCATCAAGAGTCTTGGTTTGTGTTTCCAAGACAGGAGTTTAAGTCTATGGCTTGGACAGCCATACCAAATAGATTGGTTTCACTGATCAGATTAGCGTAGAAGGCCAATGGTTGCAAATGAATGCCATTGTTGATGCACAGGCAGAGTGGAGCTGCGGCACTCGCAATTGTTCTTAAAGCGAAGGAGGAATGACCCGTGAACTGACATAATCCTTACGGCGTAATGCAAGGTGCATCAGATTTGAGCCATTTTCGGCCCCAACTGTGTTTGCACTTGAACTGTGTAGCAACACTAAGCTGTGTGAGATGAGGTCCATATAAAGAGGTGCGTGAGATGAAAGAGAAACACACATGGCAGAAGAACAGTGATCTGGCACCTCCAGTTCAGCTTTTGATTTTTTGGTCCACTCTCTCTTTAATATCTTCCACCTCTCATTACAAGGTTAGAAAGAATTCATGCCATCTCTCGCTGTGAACTCATGCACTCAGAACTGCAGGGGAAAAATTAACAACGGTGCAGTCAGAACTGACTGACACACCTTCTTTTTTGGCTCGGAGCCCATCGAGTCTATAAAAACGTCCACATAATTGATGCCTCAATATGAGTTTTTGTTATTTTTTTCAATGGCAAAGGCACACATCCAAGATGTTTATGAAAAACATGGTGGCTTTACATCATGAAGCGGGTGGCAGGAGGAAGGATGGAGAAGGTATGATGTTTGTTTTGAACAAACAGAGACAAGAGGAGTTTGTTTACACACAGATATGATGAATGTTATAATCAGGAGGTTCCTGTTTGTGTGATAATGAATCATTGATCTGAAAGTGAGAACATGCTACTTGTTGATCGTGGATATAAATGCAACATTATGGGCAGTTTTCACATTGTATTAGCAGGGGAAAGTATTGTTTTATTTGCATTACAAAAGGCTCTGAATAAGAGAAATCAGACTTTCCCTTATTGTTTCTTCCTCTACTGGAGAGCTTTGCTTCAGGATGCGTCTGTATGAGTCCTGTCAGATTAACCTTCAGTTATTTGTCGATATTTCCGTGTGTGTGTAAATGATTTGTTAGCTGGACTTTGGCGAGATAACGACAGGATGAAGATTCTGATGTCAGTGCCTTATAAGTTTACACAGAATGTGACAGTTTCTGAGCGAATCAATAGCCCTTCCTTGACGACAACCCTCTTATTCATACTGCTTTGTTGACTATACGACCAGTGGCCATTTTGGTTCACGGGCAGGACAGTTTCCAGGTCAGGTTTCAAAACACTGCAGCCCTTTAGTGACATGTCAGCAGGCTGTGATGTAAGCACACATATGGCTAATAATTTATCTAAAACCTATGTATTTGATTTCCCATCAACTGGAGGAGAAACACCATGACATACTTTATTAAAAAAATCTCAACCTGCAACATTTTATTCATTCCCTTTTTTCTGCACCACTACAGGGAGTAAAGAGGCTGCGTTCACCTACGCCATCATCGCAGCAGGGGTGGCCCATGCCATCACAGCCGCCTGTACGCAGGGTAACCTGAGTGACTGTAGCTGTGACAAGGAGAAGCAGGGTTTCTACAGTAAAGACCAGGGCTGGAAGTGGGGAGGCTGCTCAGCAGACATCAGCTACGGCCTGGGCTTCTCCAAAGTATTTATCGACGCTCGGGAAGTCAAACAGAACGCAAGGACACTCATGAACCTCCATAATAACGAGGTGGGACGCAAGGTAAGTAATTAGCAATAGGATTATGTCTCTTTAATCAGCACATTGGCTTTAAAGATCATTTGCTTTGCCCAGGGGCCACTTTAGCAAAATGACAGGCGGTCCGGTTAGTATTTATCAGTATATATAATAAATGAACCTTCAGCCTTTTTGACATTTGGGGTTTAGCCTTGACCTCTGTCAGGCGTTCTGGGGGATCCTCCCTCTTGTTTTACAAACAGACTTAAAAACGTACTTTATTTAAATGGTCGGTGGGACACCGACCATGTAAATAAAGTACGTTTATGACCATAAATAGAACATCATTGTTGCTGCGTTCACACTACATTCAATGATGCATGTGACCAGCTACATTATCACAGACACGCCGATAAAGTGCTGCTCAAGCACTTTATCGGTGTTATCATTGGTTTGTGTGTGTCTGCTAACAAGCAAATTGACTCATCAAAAAACTTATAGACAGACTCAGACAGATGGATAGACGTTTATTGTCATTTCAGAAACATAATGACATTGGGTGACTATACTTGCTGGTGCAAAGACCAAAAAAGACCATGATTATAAAATAAGATAAACTATGAAAATAAGTCAGGACTTATGAAATAAAAGATTGCACATTTTCCCACATTTATTAGAAAAAAAAAATCTCATTTTAACATCACATTTCGCCACCCCATTGTATCCCTGTATGCACCACAATGCACATAAAGCTAGTCAGCTAACTGCGCAAAATAACAGCACCACAGCTAGAAACAAAAATGTGACTTGGAGCGCTGAAACAAGTTAAGGTCAGGTCAGTTTTTATTTGTCGCGCATAAGTGACAATTGTCGGGCATCAGTTTGTAGCTTCATGTCACTGGCTTCCATTGAAAATGCCTGTTTGCTGTGTCACTCGTAGTGTGAACACAGCATTATAATCTCCAAACTTAAATTCTTTCGAGTCATAAAGAGTATAAGTGACTAAATTTGATGGTGAGCCTGTGGTTAACTTGTCTACTGCTGGCCTCAGTAACAGTCAACAGTCTGTGCCATGATGTTGTGTGGGTGAGCTGTGCCAAAGATCTGGGCAGCAGGGCCAAGACTGAACAAGCAGTGGAATAAAAGGCTGCTTTTAAGGGAAGAGCTGTCTAAGTGGCAGGGTTTGATTACAACCCAGATCTCTGCGCTGAAAACAGATTGACACTGTACAAAAAGGCATTAGCCCACTCCCCCCCATGCTTTGCACCATTGGGACAGTGTACAGTTACCTTTATGACAATCTCCACCTACAATTTCTCTCATATGATGAACCCACATCAGGTGCAATGTGCTTGTACATGCACCAAAGGGGTGTTTACTGTTTGGTTACTATCGTCATTGAGTAGTATGTGTCTCTGTTGCTGTATAGAAGAGTGTTGATATACACGCCACCTGCATACTAATCCAAATACACAGTTTGATTCAATCATTAGATAAAAGGTACAAATTGGATCTTCATAAATTAAAAGTCAATTTTAACCCTTTGAAACCTGAACAAATTGGCTTAATTTCTCCTTCATCTTAAAAGAAAATGATCAAAATAACTAGAAATAAGTAAAAAGTTACAGGAAAATAACCTGAAAATTGGTATTAAAAAAGAAAATAAATAAGAAAAATGAAGTAAGTTAAAGAAATCAAACCAATTCACTCAAGTTTCCAAGGTTTCAGTGCTTGTTAAAGGTGCAAGAAATCTGATGTTGATCATGTTCCAGTTGTTAAGATGCATTCAGCCATGCTTACTGTCAGACCCTAACGCAAAAGTTACAAACATCATCAAATCGTGATTGACGACAATAAAACAATGAGGAAAGGATGGTTTTCATGATGTGTTGAGCTGCTCATTTGATGGCTTCTCTGCATGCATGGCTGCAGAACCCTGCAGAGTGACAAAGAGACTCCAGTAAGTCTCGAGGTTAGAGATTGAGTGGAACAATGTGCCAAACAGCTAAAGTGAGGCCGGAGTTAGTGAAGAATAAAATAAAGCAGCTTTGCCCAAGTTAACTCATATCCTCTCTCTCTTTCTGTCTCTCTGTGCCAAATCGCCTGATTCACACAACCGACACGTCCATCCCCTCACTGCCTGAAAAGCCTCCCCACACACAATCGTGCCCAGTAGATCATTTTGTACGTGCGTTTCAGGATTCAAATTGGCTTATCTGGACAGCTAAATTGCCTCCCAGGAAAAAAGACTGTACTTGTGGATTCAAACTTTGCTACTTTCTCTTCTTTCTGCTAATAAATGGCCTCTCTGTTTTGATAGTCACTCCCCCTCCTCCTTTATTTATGCTAATCAAAAGCGGTGACACTGAGTAGGAGTGCCGTTCACAGCTCGAAGACGTCCACACAAAGGCTGTCACAAGTGTTGGTCACAGAACAACTGATGGATTAAGGGAGTTGAAGCCAAGGGTTTTATGAAGTGGTTCGCTCAGGGAAAAGTTGTTTTTTTTTTTTTGGTTCTTGTTCACATGTCTGTGTTTGGGTTTTATTGTTAGCGTTTACTTGCCAAGAACTCTGAGGCATAAATATCTCGTCAATGGCTTTAGGAGACCAGCTCACATGCCAAGCTCGTAGCATTTTAGCAAAAAGGAAATTGCAATTGACCTTGGTGCTAAAGAAAATTCCAGTTTCAGTCAATGGCACTTCTCATTGTCATCAGTTAGGGGTTTAGCAGTAATCCTAGTCACTCGGCGCCTTGTACAGTCACTCTTGACATTTGTGTGTTGTGTGTGGTAACTACACACACAGAGCCTGAAATCTGATACATTATTTTGGCTCCTGTGTATATGGTATCACACAGCTATGTGGTGGGGTTGTATTTAATCCCCAACCATGGTGTATTTGTCAGTCACATTGTTATTAAGTTGCACGTTTGTCATTTGCCTTGAAGTGCAAGAGCTGAAATGTGAATTGAGACAGTTTAAAGCACACCAGGGATTTAGAATATGTAGACATTACATGAAAATTAAAAAAAAAACCCAAAAAAACATAACGCAGTCTTATTTCTTATGCAGATGAAAATCATTATTAGAGCAAACTGCATTGTAATTAGTTTTAATAATCTAGCATCGCTATTATTAACCTATCAACAGAGTGTATTTATCACTCATCACTGGTGTGTTTTTACAGTTGCTGGTTGTTACTATGTTACTAAGTTGTTTTTGTGTGTCTAGGTCCTGGAGAAGAACATGCGACTGGAATGCAAGTGTCATGGCGTCTCGGGCTCCTGCACCACCAAAACCTGCTGGACTACACTTCCCAAGTTCCGCGAGCTCGGCTACATTCTCAAGGAGAAGTATGCCCACGCGGTGCACGTTGAGCCAATCAAAGCCAGCCGCCACAAGCGTCCTAAATTCCTCAAGATCAAGAAGCCTTACTCGTACCGGAAGCCCATGGATACAGACCTGGTGTACATAGACAAGTCACCAAACTATTGCGAGGCGGACCTCGTGACTGGGAGCTTGGGGACGCAGGGCAGGGTGTGTAACAAGACTATGATGCAGCATATCAGCGGCTGTGACTTGATGTGCTGCGGCCGGGGATACAACACACACCAGTACTCACGCGTCTGGCAGTGCAACTGCAAGTTCCTGTGGTGCTGCTATGTTAAATGCAACACGTGCAGTGAGAGGACAGAGGTGTACACATGCAAATGAGAATATTTATTGGATGGTGTGTGTGTGTGTGTGAGTGAGTGAGTGAGTGTGTGTTAATGAGCATGCTGGTTCTTGTCTTTGTATTTTCATGGACAAACTGGAACTTTACAAGAAGGCTGTTGTTGCAGTCATTTCATACATTATGAGGAACTACTGTGTATACAGTAAGCTGAAGATGGGGCGTCATGATTCTTTTGCACACACAGCTCTTTACCCCTCTTCTTGGACTGTTTGTCGGGGTGCAATGTTAAAAAAGTGTGACTAAACACTGTTAAGGGAAAACTGAGCCCTGGCATGTGGGACCGGGTGCCCACAGTGTGAGCCAGTGAGGCAAAAATGTCAAGACTTTTAAGCTATATGGACATTTAGGCAACAGACTTTGCCAATGCAAATGAATTATGGTGGATGTGATTGCTGGGCAGGACACACTGCTGTAGTTCTCACTCTGTGCGCGGATGAAATGACACAGCCATTTGGAATATTTAACATACTGTATTTAGAGAATGAAAATAATTAATATTAATTTATTCTATAAGTAAAAAAAACTACTGATTTTGTCCATTATGGATCAAAAATAACTAAATGTTGGGTTTTAGTTTATTAAAGCAAATCTTGTCCACACTTGTTAACACACTGGATTTAAATCTGCCTGGAATAATGTGTTTTGGAATAATCCAGATGAAACTGCTGTAGGCTACTTACACTGACCTTCTGACCCTCTCATGAGTTTGTCTTCCCTCTGTTTGCTGCTAGTCTAGAGAATCCGACTTGTTGAGGTCGAAGGCTGTACGCTCTACTGACTGTCTTCAATGGCATTGCTTACTTCAAGCTGGTTGAGCTTAACAGGACTTATTCACTGATCAAAAACACGGGCACATTCTCCACTTTTGGTAAATATTGGTTCATAGAGTATATTTTGTAAAAGCCTATTTTTATATGAATGTCTTATTTATATCTTTTTGCATATTCAATGTCAAGTTTGGACTCTGGCACCTGTTTTTAAATCCCTGTGGAAAACAAAGCTGATATATGTAAGTTGGCCCCTGCTGTCACTGCCATAGTTGTATATTGTAAGTGATAGAAACTGTTGATATGTGTCTGTGTTCAAACGTCTTTGTTTACTGCGTTTCATGACTACTACTGATGGAATACAGGAACAGAATAACACTAACAAGACATCATTTCCATTATTGCTTCCTCTTTTCTCATCATGACAAAAAAATTCCCAAAATCAAATGGGAATGATATGCTATAAAGAAACAAATCTAAGGAGAGTGCTTAGTTTTGCAAAGACAAAACATACTTTGGCTGGGTAACAGTAAAAGGTAGTGTATAAGCTAAATGACTGAAAACTGACAAAAAGAAATTTTAAACTTAAAGGTACAGTTCTCCCCAAAATTAAAATGACATATTCTTCCTCTTACCTGTAGTGCTGTTTATCAGTCTTGATTTGGTGTGAGTTCTCGAGTGTTGGAGATATCAACCATAGAGATTTCTGGCTTCTCTCCAATATAATGGAACTAGCTGGCACTCGGCTTGTGGTGTCAAACAATTTCCTAGGGCTGCTCGATTAAGGCAAAAATCATAATTACAATTGTTTTGCACAATATTGAAGTCATGATTATTTACCATGATTACTCATTGACTTTGTGAACATGTTGCATTTACTGAAAACTTCTATAAAACAGTTGAACTTTAATTTCCCTCAATACTTTTCCCATTGAGCTCCTTTTAATACCTTAATTTATTACTATTACTATTGAGTTGCTTTTGTGTCCTTAAATATGTCCTTAAATGATGACTGTGTTGCGGTGGACGTCAATGGGGTTCTCCTTTTGTTTTTTTTATTATTTGGTCATAGGCCACTTTGTGATCAAACTTAAGATGATTAAAAAGATTTGAATCATTGCCATGTGGTGCAGACACCACCATTTAGCAAATCTTGCATTTTATTCTTTTTTTTGCTCCAGATGCCTGTCAGATGCCTCGTATCCAAAGCGTTCCCACACAACGGAATTTGTTCTGGCTAATTTGCTCACCAAATGCTGTTGCTCTTCTTCCATCATCTGGTAGTATCCACTGCAAGTGCTGAGCTTGAGGATGAGGGAAGGAGGGACCAAAATGTGCATGCACGTGGCATTCAGAGCACAAGACAAAATAAGGGTACACTTGCAAAACGGAATGTGGAAAAGTAATTGTTTTTTCTCAATTACATTGTTTTTGTAATTATTGGGAACCGAAATTGAAATTGAAATTTTTATTAATTGCAAAGCCCTACAATTTCCCTTTCACCAAACTACACCCGCCAATGCCATTAAAATTTACATTTTGCACTGTCATGAGCACGAGCCTCTTGTCCATGAGTAGATACTTGCTTTTTTTCTTATTTGCACTTTAAGTACCACAAGGCTCACGTAGCTCCACTGAGCTAGCTAAGGTTACAGCTCAGCCGAGGAGGACGCTTCTAATGTACACGAGCCTCTCATCCATGAGTAAATGTAGGCTACACTTGCTTCTGCCAATGATAAGGTTTGCAGGTGTAGTTCAAAAAAAAGAAAACAGGTCCTCCATGAAACTACTCACTACAAGGTCTGTGGATGATCTTGAGTAACCAGGTTCTAATTTCTGGAAATAGACATGCTGTTGAGTTTTTCAAATGTACGTTTTTTTTGGCACTTTGAGAACCACAACCCGAGTGCCATCTAGTTCCATTATATTAGAGAGAAGGCAGACATCTCTACTGCCGATATCGCAACACTTGGCAACCCACACTAAAACAAAGGTTGAGGTGAACTGCCTCTTTAACATTTTCTTGCCATTAATCAGCAGTGGAGTTGTTGAACTTTAACGATATAAATTACCTTAACTGCTTGTTAATAGGAATCATTTAACCATTAGAGTCAGTACTTATATTTTCAATTGAGCATAAATGTAAATCTTTATTAATGGAAGCAAATCAATGGTTTGCATCACCATCGAGTAATTGTAAAAAGCATAAAATAGTGATAAATATTCTCAGATATCATGTTACCATGGAGATAAATCAGTTCTCAAAGTGCTTATCTTACAAGTACAATGTGTGCGATACTGGTCCGCAGAAAGAGAGACGTCCTTTGAGAGGCGAAAGTTATTCAGTCTTAATTGAGGGCCCATCTTGCAGACTGGGAAGCAGTTGAATGTGTCAGAGGAGAAAAGTGTTTGCACTCTAATGGTAGGGTACCAGAGTAATTGATGAGACTGGTTGGGCAGACTGTCACGGAGATGACTTGCTCAGTCGGGGGAGTGGGAGCTGTCAGGTGATAGATGACTCGCACATCTGCTTCATTCACTCCTGGGCCACTAGTTGCTACAACAACTCCAGCGCAGCAGAGAAAATGCAGGGCAGTCTCCAAGAGAGGCCGGCCGACGTGTCAGGGAAATGTTAACGATGCTAAAGCCCACAGTCGTTACAGATTCCACTCTCATCGGCCTGGAAGTGGAGTGGTGAGACGGGCCCGAGGTGCTGACGGAAAACCTGCTCCCAATAATCTCCTGGGATTGACAAATGTGGCCTGTAAAGTTTCCACCTGTGCTGTCTTTTAGGACATTCCCACATGGGCATTTTCCTCTAAAAACTTTTTTTTTCTCTTTCCATAGAGAAAGCGAAGACGCATGAGATTTCAGGTTTAATTTACAATAGATTAGCTGTATCATGTGTCAGTGGCAGTGATAATCTGCCCAGAATAAAGGGAAAAGGGCGTGAAGGGGATAATAACAGAGGCTTGTCTCTGTCTGACAAAAGCTTTCAGCTTTCATAATATTGATACAAAAGACTCTCGCATAAGAAAAAGCAGCTGCTAAAAAAACTCTGGTTAAACCTCAACTAGGGTTTTGTTTGTAAGACGTTCATCACATTATGTCATGAACAAAACACTTAACATCTCTGAGTCCTTTAAATGTGTCACTTATTTACTTTCACTTGCAGTAATCTAACATTTAGTGTTCGAGATGCTACTTTTGCAACATTTATTTTACATTGGAAAAAAGTTGAAATACAATAAAGCTACTCCAGGGAAAAATACAGTTTGGTTAACAAAAGCTGCTTTAAAAAAAATAGTTCAAACTTCTATTTAAAAAATGTTTTTTTTAAAAAAGAAAAAATTGATAATCTACATGGGATTTTATGACAAAAAAAGTCAAATGCTAGCTTTGTTTTTGTACACAATGTCCATTAGCCAGACGCCTTCCTTCCAGAGACAGAAAAAAGTCCAGATGGTGGCACATAGCAGGATTACTCAGTAAGACAGGTAACTTCTGAAGTAGCATCCAACAACTTCTCAGAACATTTGGTAATAAATAGTGATAATCAATACTTATGACATATTGTGTTGGCAAAGGGGGTTCAATTACAATTAAGAAGAAATAGTAAAATAAAAATACTTGAAATACTTCTTTAACTACTCCCAAACACTGCTAACACTTGAATGACAATGGCAAAACCTCAGGTTGGTGTGGATTCTTTGAATGTGGTACTCTACGGTTACAATTTGCCGTCAGGTTACACTAATGCTGATTAATCATGTGGATTTACATCATCAAACCTTTGATGCTCTTATTTACAGCACGTCTTTAAAAAAAAACACAAACAAAAAATGTAATTTAGCTACTGTTTCAGGTAATCCACCTGCAGTGTTTCCCAGTCAGGTGCAGAAATACCACCACACAGAGGCCACAGTCACCTCATCTCCATTGAGTCACAAGCACAAAACACCACCTTCTTTGATACTGCAGCCTAAGTCAGACACCCTGCAGGATCACTCAGATGCTAATTATACTCTTAGCTGTGTTTCTCCATAAACAGGACCGGGCCCATGCCAAGATGTTCAGGGGTGTAATATCCATGTCGCTCTGAAGTGGGGTTGCGATACCCTTTGGAGTTTTGTTTATAAGAACACACACACACACACAGACACACGAAAACACGCATGCTCACCCGTCACCTGCAGTAGTTGGAAATTGGTGGTAGCAGCAGATTTATGGTTGGTAGTCTGGCTCACTCCCTGTGTTATTACTGGAGGCCTGCCACGGCTTCCCTATCTGCTCCCATGACCCGTTACATCAGGGCGGCCCGGCAGTGCGCTCCAGCCAGCAATTAGCGTCAAAGCCAACAATGAGTCTTTTAACACATATTTAAGCAAGATCCATCCTGCTTTCCGTTTTATCATTAGATCGGCCTCGACTGCACCAGTGATCAGATTTACGGCTTGTTGAAACCAATGATAGAATTCAGGATTTTTTTTTTTTTTCCATTTGTATCGTGAAACTAAACATAATCACAGTGGAAAAGCAATTGGATTTCATTGTGCACCATCTTAGCAGATCTGTTGCTTTTTTGTGTCTGCATGACATCTACTCACACAATAAAAGTTACACTCGACTCACAGAAAGAATCCTGTGTTTACTTTTCCAAAGACGACTGAAAATATGCCACCAATGAAGAAGGAAATGACTCATAATTTCACAGTAAAAGAGTTGTTAAATCATACATTTTAAAGGGCCTTCATTAACACAAGGTGCTGTCTGTGTGTGAACTTTTCTGTTTCAACCGCTTCCAACGTTTCACTCAAACAAGTGGACAGCACTAAAGACAATAATTTGAAGGAGGAGGAGGAGGAGCGAGAAAATGTGCTCTCCAGTTTTTTCTCTCCCCTTCGCTCTCTCTGACCATAAATCTTCTGACACATGATTATGTCAGTCATACTTTTGTTTTTCCTCTGGTTGAGACATGCACAAGCACCTGAGCGCTGCACAGTAAATTGCAGAGCACAAGGTTGTCTTTATGTGATTCCAGAGATACTGCACGGGGCGCAGAGCTCATTCATGCACTCTCTTAACGGCGTGCTGTTTGAGACTCTGCGATGGAAGCCAGAGATAGCAAGACAATATCCACTCCCCACAAGAGAGATCCACAACTGTTTGGCCCTCACAGGGGGGGCTGTCTATCTGACTTCCCATGGTCTATCTGATTTTACAGGTAAACACAGTAGGTCAAATAGCTTTAAGGTATTGTTAGCTGCATTAAGGTAAGGCTGGATCAGCTCTTTGGGGAGATTTTGAAGGAGCCATTCGAGTGAACATAACAACCCGCTTACCCTGCCTTTGAATGCTTTCTGAAATATGTAATCATGGAACAGTAATGCTTTTGAGAAATGGGCTAATGAGAACTTTCAGTAAGTGTGTTAAAAGCTTTGCCTTTGATGGTGTGTAGAGTTGTATCTTCAAATGATCTGAGCACCCCATATGATACTTTTCCTTGTTTTTGGAGTGGTTTGGAACAGGGCTATGGAGGGCCCTCATACCTGCTCCCTCCTCCCCCTCCTACTGAAGACGTCACCTGAGCTAAGCTTACAGTAATCCTCCGACGTCTCGGGCGTCCTGACACGGGATGTTTTGAACAAAAACACCAAACTCACTACAACCCCATAAGACTCAGAGACGCTTAGGAAATATCACTGATCTTCATCCAGTGTCATGACAGTCAGCCAGCCAGATTCTAAGCTCAACAGCCGTTACCTGCCCTTACAGAGCTTGCATCTTCTCTTCTTGATTTGATTGTTTCTTGTTGGTTTAACAAGACAGCATGTTAATTAAAAACTACGATCTCGTGCTCACTCATGAGCAGCAACGTCCAGTAAAAGTTGGACTGATTACCCAACATCAGCATCAAGTGCGACATATAACATACATGTCTGCAGAATTTTTTAAACAATAGTAATGGCATAACATTGCAATAACAATCTATTACCATCTCTGTTATATTGCCGCTGATCTCGTCCTCTGCTCAGAGGGTAAGGAGCTCCTCGACGTCATTGTTTTCCTAATTTACAGACATTTATGGCTCATGTGTTGTTCATCACTGTTCATCTTCGAGTTAGCTGCGAACTGCTATCGGCTGCTTTTTAAATCTCCAACACTGGGTTGTATGCACTACATGCCGTCAAACGTCACACCTGTCCCACCATTAATCCTGTTCTGCTTGCTGTTCCTTTTACATAGACACCCCTGTTACTACCATTTACTGGCTCAAAGTTGAGACAGCTATTTTTCCCATCCTGTAATTGTACCCGTTATCCTGACTGCCTCGGCAGCTTTACAGCATGATATACCCGCCTTGAACAGGGAGTGTAAAAGTAGTTAGACACTGCTAATGCTGCTGGAGCACGAGCGTACATATCTTTCCCCAAAGGAGAAGGAAAATCAGATTTTCAAAAAGAAGAAGGGAAAGAAAGCAAACTGACAAAAAATAAATAAAAAATTAAAGGGTGAGAGAGACATGGATCAAGAGAGGAAGAGCCAGGGGCCCACAGTGACTACTTATGCACATGACCCAATATTTAGTGTTACGCCTCTGCTCGTGAAGCTTCCTTCTTCAACTTACAGAGACGCAACCTTTAAACAAGAATCAAGGCAATACTAAAATGAAACTGGAAACATAGCCAAGTATATTAGCCAATAAATTAATAAAGAAAAGGTGCACAAACAAGTAAACATTCTCCGTGCATTTCCCTGATGGTGTCATAGCCTCCAAGGCTCCCGTCTCTTGGCTGAACAGTTCAGAGGCAATGAATTCTCTCCTCTAGCATCTTGTAACCTGTCCGGACACGCTCCTAAATGTATCATTGCAGAAAGCTATGAAACAATTTGAGCTGATGCTGCCAGTTTAAATAACTAAACCATGTGGTCAGAGCTATTATATCATTAATCTTCTCCCTTTCTCCACTCATGCTTTGCCAAGAGATGGAAACACCCTCACCTTCAACCCTGAAAGAGGTAAAGAGATACCTGAAAGTACTTCTTTTGATATGTATCCCACCATGCTGGTGACAAAAGTGTTTTTGAAGTGAGTGCCACAGAGCTTCTCGATCATGTTATTTTTATTCCCCATAGATAAGACTTTGCACACATTTTGCTGTAAAAACACAAAAAATATGATCTGCACAGTTACAGTTTATGTGCATGGGTCACAAAGTGGTTAATTGTGTACACAGATGCCTTGAACTCTAATAACCACTTGTATGAAGTTTGGCTCCCTGTAAATAATAGCCAGTGTTGGCTGTAAACAAGGTAAAGGCCTCTGTGGATATGTCTGACAGGTGGTATCTCAGGTCATTCTGTTCGTTCCTCTAAACATACTTTTCCATTCGTCACTTACACCCTTACAATACATGCACAATGATACCTTAGGAAAAAAAATGAATTGAAACGAGTAGGTAATGTGCACCGAATGACCTCGGAGTCATGGAGGTCATTCGGTGACAGTGCTAGATGAGGCTGTGACAGTGCTAGATGATCCTACAGTTCAGCACGGGGTCACTGGTTTGTCTGTAGGGCAGGGGAACACAGCTGGATACTCTGCTCTGAGGTCAGCTTCAGTGATGGTAATGAGACAAAGAATGGGACAAAAGGGAAATGGGATAAAGAGAGCGATGGAGGGGAGAGAATCCCACTTTCACTCGCCTTTTAATGATTTTACACAGGCTTTATACCTACAGTATGTTGATTTATGGTTATTGTGACGTTCTATTGCTGTTGTTGTCTTTACAATTCTGAGCACAGGCAACAATTTTTTTTTCCTTTGGCTGGCAATCCATTAGTGAGTGTCTCCTCTTGGCCTAGTTAAATCCAGAATGAAAGCCTGATGGGTTGTGACTCCTGATACTGTGCCAGACAGTGACAAACACCCTAAAGGCTTTCTGGCAGGAAGTCTTTAGATTCTTTGCTCTTTTGCAGCCAGAGAAATGACCCTGCCTGCCATGCACTGACAGAGAAACAGAAGTGTACTTGCCTACTGTTGCCACAATGAGAATTGAAGTATAAATATGATCCGAACAATGAGCTGATGTCACCTTCGACTCCTAAAGAAGGAACAAAAGCAGTCCAAGCATTGTCATTTGGCACCGATACTGGAGCGATCACTTCCATCATAAATCACCAGTGTTCAAAAGGATAGGTGTACGGTGACAGGACAAGTTGGACGAACAAAGTCGTGTCTACTGTGACAGAAACTCATATGAAGTGGAAGCGGTTCCTCGTAATACGGAGCTGATGGTTTCTGCTGAGAGGACGCCCGCAGAGCAGAGTGAGAGAATGAGGATGCATTACAATTAAAGGGCCTTCTTTGAAAACTGTGTCAAATGAGTTTTTCTCATCTCAAGGCAGAAAAGGAAATGTACACAATGGTAACTATTGGAAATTATTATTTTCACTTTTTTTGTAATCTTAAAGGGACAGCTCAAAATGAAACAAACATGTTTTTCTACTTACCTGTAAAGCGACTTGTCAATCTAGGTTGCTTTGTTGTAAGTTGCTGAGTGCTGGAGGTATTGGCTGTAGAGATGTCTGCCTTCTCTCAATATAATGGAACTAAAAGGCAGTCGGCTTGTGGTGCTGAAAGTGCCAATAAAAAAATACATTCTGTGCAGCGATGCTTTGAGCAACACACAAACTGAGTGCCATCTATTATATCAGAGAGAAGGCAGACATTTCTACGGCTGATACCTCCAATGCTCTACACCAAAACAATTTTGATTTTTAAATAGCACAGCAAGTAAGAGGAAAATATGTGTTTTTGTTTTTTGGGATGAACTGTCCCTTTAAGATAAGTCTCTCATATATGTATTATGTTGCTTATCAGCAATAAATTATTAATGTGTGATGATCATTTAGACCACCAGTTTTATTATTTTAGGATGTAGGCCTATAATGATACATGACTGTTGATCCTAATTGCAGGATTGCCAAATGCATCTAACAAAGGGACTTATTATATTGTAAGAGGATTTTCATTTTTCCCAAATAATTAATTTTATCTTAAACTTGACTAGAAACTTGACTAGAAAGTTTTATTGGCAACCTGGGGCACACATATGGTCACCTTATATGTTTATAAATGGCAAACTGGAAGCAAACAACTTAATTTTTAAACTTCCAGCAGATATGGAGCAACATTTATTTGGAGTCCTGTTTCTGGCCACCGTGTGAATGTAATTCTAATGTTTCACTCCTTTTAGCTTTGTTTTGTATCCACCAACACCTGATGGAAATATCTAGCTATTTAGCTATTTATTTCCTGACTTTGTCTGCTGTTTGGTGCCGAGCAGGTAGTGTACTGTGGATTTTTACTGAGGCTGTAAAAACAAAACACTAAGCTGAAAGATGCTTAAAGCTCTGCAGAGTTGAGCCAAGGGTAACTGCAGAATTGGCGACAATCTTCTGTGAGTTTATCATTTATGAGCTTATCATCTATGAGCAATGCCTTTAACATACAATTAGTCATGTGTTCCATTGATAATTGGCTGTAAAAAATATTGATTATAGACTAAACAAAGGACTACTGATGTCCATGCTGACAACAACCTAATTGGCAATTCATATGAGATGAAGCTTAAAATGAGATAGTGGGAACGTCCTGTAACAGGTGGAAGCTTGCTGCAGGTGGCAGGCCTTCAAAGGCAGCACTGAGAGACATGTTAAGACATCAAACAACTGTGCTGCAGCATAAAGAGAAAGCTACATTCAGTCATTGTAAAATCATGAGCACCTACAGGGTCAGTGAGGTGTGGGAGATGAGCAGTATCATCATTATCGTGTCTCAGTTTTAAATAGAAAAAAAGTAACATCAAGGAGAATTATAACTTTTAAAGCTTATGAGCAACCTGGGGGCACAAACAACTCTGACTCATTTATTTAACAAGGTACCAAAGGAAAAGAAGAATGGTCTAATGTATTATGAGAGATAATGCAAAGTAACAGTCGCCCCCTACAGCCTGGGACCAGTATCAAAAAGAGTCTCTGCTGTTCCTGATGAGCGTAACATTGGATCACAACATTCTGTTTTCTCATCAAGTTCGGCACTACATCTCTGAGAAGAAATAAAAAGGAAAACAGAGTGAGAATGTGACAGGTTTGTCAGTGCTCTAATGACAGGTTTATCTTGAGGAGAGACAGAGACAAACATTACCTCAGAGCTGCCTCCTCCAGTTGCTGCTGCAGACTTGCTGCACAGCCCAAAGACAGCGTCAGTTCACCGAGTCTGTTCTGATCTGTCCTGGGGGAAATTCCTTTCTACTACTGTCCCTCTCCGCAGCAGACTGTAGTTGTCAGTGTTGGGTCATATGATGATATATTTGTGTGTTTCGACAATGGAAAAATTCCACCATCGTGAACACATGCATGAGCAGCAAGGCTGAAAGCTCCAACTGGAGACATGTGCGGGATGAAGATGGGCAGAACACAAAGCTCAGGTGAAATCTACTTGGTGGACTAATAAACCCAAATTGTCATTCAAATTTAAAAAAGGACTGTGCCAAAAGGTTCTGGATTCACTCTCTCTTTTGCACCATAACACATTTAAAAGGACTGATAACACCTTAAAGATGTAGTAGGTCATTTTTATTAAAAAATAACTGTTGTCATCTTTGCTGAAACTGTCACTATATACACACAGCACTAAACAGACAAAGAAAAAACATATTCCCCTGTATACTCTGTTCTTGCAGTGCTCCTAATGGCCTTACCACATATAAACCAGCCAAGGACTCTCTAATGCACCTGTCAATCACGTCAATAAAAACTCACAAACTGCGGTCAAACTATTAAACTTAGCAGCGCTGAACCAACATGCTCTCAATTCCAACTTGTCAAAAACTTGAAACGCTTGATCAGTGGCCTGTATGACGTGCTATGTATCCCTCCTGTGTCAGCTTTGGACATTAAGAATGGCGAGTCAATGTACACTTGTTATGTGCAACGTGTTGTTTCAAAATAAACTGTTTTCACAAGAAATGCACAACTTCTGCTTGTTCACTTCCCTTGGTTTAGGCAAAAAAAAGAAAGTGTGGTTTAGACACTAACATCACGATTTGGCTTAAAAAAGTACACTTAAAAGCACACTAACAAACACATCGCTACATCTGCCAGTTTGACTGGACCTGCTTCCAAGCTGTTTTGTTTGTGACTTTAAACCACAGATGCTGAGGTGGTGCTAAAATTCTGGGTGCAGCAGGAGCCAAGCCTCAATTTGTTGTTGAAGAGGTGCAGCAATACTAAGTTAAAATGTAACATAAACAAGTCATCATGCCTGATGAGATTAAATAATTATTTCACAAATTTTCTGTTATACACGTCCACATGGATAAAAAGTAACCACTTTTGAAAAA
Source organism: Plectropomus leopardus (assembly GCF_026936395.1). NCBI lineage: Eukaryota > Metazoa > Chordata > Actinopteri > Perciformes > Serranidae > Plectropomus > Plectropomus leopardus. The sequence continues at coordinate 13,476,528 of NC_142184.1, read as the reverse complement.
TCTGCGTCTTACGGGATGTTTTAACAAATCTCAACTCGCTTAGAACTCAGTTTACGTGTGGACGAGATGCAAAAAGTAAAGGAAAATATCTGTTTACAAAAAACCCTATACCTATAGACATATATAAGAAAACAGTATCAGATCATTTATATTGCCAGAACACATTTCACATTTGCTGTTCAACCAGCCATTTTACTGCGACACGCCTAATGCACAACAACTCTTAGATGTGCCCGACAAAGTTGGACCAAAGTGAAACAAACGAAATAACCTTTTGCTAGTAACTGGTTAGATGTACTGTACAATGTAAGAGAGACACGGTTCCTCCTTTCACAAGCTGCCTCAAAGCCAGTCAGGCAGGTTTTCTGTAATTACATGAAAAATGGATTTGGTCCCTCCGGGGTTTTGGCCACATCAGAGACAGAAGAAGTGTCTTTGCATGCTTATATACTGTGTGTGTGTGTGTGTGTGTGTGTGTGTGTGTGTGTGTGTGTACATACAGAAGAAACAGTCAGGGGGTGGTATGTATGAGGGGGCCTTCTCTCATTTCGTTACCTGTCTGTTTGATACCAACACTGTGAAGCTCTTAACAAGTTAAATCTGACATAGCAATCAAACTGACTGTCAGCCTTCCTTTGATATAAAGTACACAAAAGAGTCAGTAAAGTTTACAAACCATCATCAGTCAAATCTCAATTAACAGATCTGTCAACATCCCGAATAAGACCAGTTGAATGGATGCAGTCTGTCTCAAAACAGTGTAAAACTCCAAATGCCACTGGCAACAAGCATCCCTGTGGTTTATTCTCAAAGTCTTTCATGATTTGTGTTAAATTGTGCGAGATTCCTCCCTAAATCCTGGTGATCAATCAAAACCTTTCGAAAGCAAGCCTTGGGCAACATATTCAGGAAAAACCCTGCAGTTTCAGAGCTGTGGAGGAGATGATGAAGAAGGTGAGTATTCACCCTCCTCTCCAGTGGGGGATTTATGATTTATCTGAGTTGTGTCAACAAAAATCAGTATTTTGTTCTGCACAAGAAACAAGCTAATTGCAATTCACAATATCAGCTAACTAGGCTACAGCCCAAACAGATGCTGTCTGTGGTTTGATAGATTTGGGTGAGAGCAGAATCTGTCTGGAGCTGCAAGGCCTGCCAGATGCTCCTGTATCAACACCTCTTTTATCACCTGAAGAGAGTCATCATGCCTACTATGACAGTAATTCCATCTGAGAGGGCCACACTGACAGAGGCACTGTATCATCCCAGCATGGATGAGTGGGATTGACTGAGTGCGCACATTTACATTTGGTAACATGCTTTCTGAGAATTCTCCCGGGTAGTGAGCACTGTCGGCCAATGTTTGGACTTCCTGAATTTATGCATTCAATAAAAAGAAGAGCAGCACATTCCACCAGAGTTCTGTGCCAACCTGCATAACTGTATTTGCACATTGAAGCTTCTTTTCATGTGTTGGAGAACAGTAATAAAGGGGCTGCCACGATGGCAGGTTAATCCTCCTACATTAACACCCAAGAACACAATGGTTTAACATCAAAACTCATTGCATGCTGCTGCTAAAAGCAAAGGAAACAGTCAACACGCTGCCTGATGACTTTTCGGCTTAGGTAAACACAGCGACTGACGGTAGGAAAAACTCATGTTGTTTTACACTTCTCTGATTGTACAAACAGTCCCGAAATTTGTCTCATGATATAATTAACTGATCAAGTGGCAACAGTCAACTGGCATATAGTGTGGGGAACGTGCCAAAATGCAGCCATGTGCTTTAAATAACCCCAGGTGTTTAGGTAAGCTGACTTGTACTCTTTTTTATGGGAAGGATAAATGCTCCTGCACACTGTGGGAGACTAAAGACGGATTTGGCAGCTACTCATGACATTTAAAACTGCTAATTAAAATGTAGTAAACACGTTTGTTTGTTTATCAATGTCTATCGTCTTCTCACTCTCATGAAAACAGCAGATTTTGCAAGTTTGTTTAAGGCATACCTGTTGTCACGTCATAACGTTACCGCATGTAGTGGTTCCTGCCTGTTCTTGTGTGCTGGAACATCTTGATTTTGAAAGGGTCCATGGTTTGAATAAAGAAATGCTTCAAGCCTAGAAAAAGGACAGGCATATTTGCAGTGAGTTAAAGTATAGCTAAGTTTAGTAAATTAAACAGAAAACACCTTGCCACGCTTGGCTAATCAAATTAAAAATTTGTCCTAAGCAATCATGCTACAAAACAACAGGCTAACTGGATTCCACCACCTTTATTTTATTTTAGGAATTCCAAGGCTAAATGTAACATTTTTTTAAATTTTTTTAAATTTTTTAAATTTTTTTTATTTAAAGAGTATGAACAATAGCCATTGGAACTGACAATTTTCATCCAGGTGCAGATTTTTATGCAAGGCCCCAAGCTAGTAAATATCTTTGCTTAAATCAGGTTTTTCTCATGCACTGCTCATACCAATGAAAGGTAATGCAACCACAGTTCACAAAAATCATCATGAACCAGTAATTTGTCCATGTAATTGGGAAGGCTGTGATCACTTGATCAAAGTGCCGAAGGAAGAACAGACAGAAGTAGTATTAAGACCAAAAGTTTGTCGAACAGGACAGGTTGGGGTAGTGGATGGGTCAAACAACACAGGTCTTTCTCAAAGTAACAGGTGTTCATGCCCCATGTGAAACTTTGAGTTTTTTTATTATACATTGTAACCATGTTTCTTTTCTGAGACCAAACATAAATAACTTTACTGTCTTAAACCCAACCTACATAACTTGCCTAAACTGAACCTACAGGACTTCAAAAAGCCCAACCATGTTTCCTTTCCAAGAACCTAACCTATGTAACTTTATTTCTCTAAACCTGGCCAGCCCCTTCTCTGTCTGAAGCCATCAAACACCGCTGCTTTTGCAGTGCTTTCATTGTAAGATCCTGACATCAAAAGCGACTTTGCCCGTCTGTATGATACACTGTGGGACAGCATTAGCTTCGAACCGTTTGTGGTATTATTATGCGCCACTGGACAACCAGATGGCACCTTTCACTGCAGCAAGATATATGGACAGTACGTGTAAGTTGATAACACAGCATCAGGTTGAAATACTGCCAGTAAAGACATATTATAAGGAGCATGAAGGCCCCCTCCCACTCCTATGGCTGGATGGTGGATGGGTCGAGCAAACCCTGGACTTTCATGTGGGAGTCTGGTGTTCCCTTCCTGTAAGAATGAGATGGCTTTTTTTACACCTCACCGTTTGCCTCTTTTGCCTAAACATAACGTTGCTATGCCCTTGTTGCCTAATCCTAACCATCCCTGCAGCATGTGCTTTTGTTGTCATCCGGGCATTTGGTTGACATGTGCTTTTGTTGCGTAAACATAACCACATGCAGCATAATCCCACCATGTGTTTGTGATGACATCACAGTAGGCATCTCAGAGCAGCAGCTACAGGGGGAAATCTAAAGCATAATATGTATACATAGAAGTCCAGTTTAAAGCAGCAATATCTTACAACTTAGGAGAATGTGTTATAACATTACAACACCCAGCCATGTTTCCTTTTCAACTTACTTAATTTACTTAACCTAAGAAAATGTACATTATGTAACGTCATTCATGGGGCTCTGTTTCATTAGATATCATACAAACTGTTGTATGAGGACATGTTGCTGAGATATGTGGATCTTATCTCTCAAATCACATTATGTTCCAACTTCATATCCAAGCATACTATTTTTGGATTCTGGGTGTGTTTTTTGATAGACTGACTGTATTTTTGGGAATGCCAATAACAAATCCCTCTCCACGTTTTCTTTTGAGTCCAACATGCCACAGCACAGTCCACAACTGTATGACGATTGCACCCTGAAGAGGAAAAATGCCTTTTGGAATAACAAACACTTGAAGCCAGCTCATTACTTGGGTGACATTGTTTCTTCCAAGGCAAGCCTCAACTCTTCATCATTATACAACTCTGCCCATTGCTCACCCACCGAAAATTTATTACCCTCACTCAAATCCACTTAGAGTAGACAGCATGCATTCCGTAGCTGGATGGCTGTGAGCGCCGAGCAGTTTGTGAGGAATGCCTTACACCAGCTGATGAGATGTCAGGTATGAAGCCACACCTCCAACAGTTTTGACCACAAATAGATAACTGCAGATTAATTAGTGCATTCAAGGACACAAAACAAGGCATGTTTATGTGAAGCATACTGCGAATGAGATTGGAGTCGACAGCTAGGCTTGCAAATTTGTCTGTAGGGACTTGGACGTAGCAGTGCTTTGACCTAAATGCTAACATCATGCAAAAGTGCTCACAATGACAATAGGTGGGTTTCCTTTAACCCTCAAACTGCGGAAATTGAAATTGTGAATATTAAATAAGCCTTAGGGAAACATGCCAATAAAAAAATAAACACCCACTTATCACAAAAAAAACGTTTTTAAGCTCACATGAGGTGGTATTTCAGGCAATTTGAAAAGAAAAAAACTGCAATGGAAACACTTTTTTCATTTTTATAAGTCACATGATGCCATGGCTATGCGCTTGTCAGTAGGAACTGGCTCCCTTGGGCATGATGCAGCAGGCGCTTCAAGAGCATCACATAACTTCAAAAGTTGAGCGTATCCTCACATACAATAGGTTCACCTCTCTATTATCACTCACATAACACACCTACAATGTCTTTGATTGGAAATAATGATGGTTTATGCAGTGGCTGCAATAGAAATAAACCTGCTAATGTTTGTGGTTCATACTTGTATTTTGGGTTTCTTATAGAACATGTTTCCATGCTTTAATAGTAAAAAAACAAAAAAACCCACTAAATTTTCCTCATGCTGACTGTGCTGGAACACCTGTGTTCACCCTCTATTTGAAACACTTCATTTTAGCACCTGTCTCTTTAAGCCCCCCTGCAGAAAATGCCCAGTGTGCTCTGAGAGGTCACCGTAACAGAGTCTTCCAAATCTCTGATCTCTGCACTGTCATTGCAGCTGTGGAATGACTGTTAATAGTTAATAATAATAGTTAAGAATAGTGACACTTTCTACCATGAAAATGAGCTTCTAAACTGAATCAAAACTGTGAAGAAATTGACAATATCAGCAATCAAGATTACATATTTCTCTGATATTAACATGTAGCAATGTGCATCAGTGCATTTTACAAATGACTGTGTGAAGCGTCACCTTCTCCTGTTAAAAATATCTAAAATATCTATCAAACAGTTGTCAAGACGTTTCCCCACAAATGTCAACAACATTGGGGCACAAAAGGGAAACTCAGGGGATCACCAAAATTGTAAGTGCTTCATCCTCTGGGGACCGTTTCTTGATGGACAAAATCTAATGAAAATTCATCCAGTTGAAATTTTTCAGTGTGAACCAGAGTAGTGGGCAGTATGACAGAACAGCCATGACTTAAAACAACAATATCTACAACAACATATTTTAACATTGTAACCTTTAGAGCCATTGCCATTTCTGCTCTAGAATCACTCTTATTTCAATTTCCATACTAATCCAGTTGTCTTCAGGAGCTTTCATTGTTTGCATAACTGATCTGATGTGGAGGGAACGTGACTGGGTGTGGACTGGGGAACACACTTGCCTCAGGACCCCGGGGCATCTAATCTACACAAAGTACAGAAGAGAGAGAAACACAGCTGCCTTGCCGTTTTCTGTAGACCTCTGTGTTCTGTGTTTGCTACATTTAACTGTCTTTGAAGTTTTGATTGGGGTCTGTAGGATAAATCACAACAAATCCAGTTGTTTCAGACCACAAAGATCTGCATTCTCATTGTGCATCTTTGAAATCATTTTGAGTCATCAGCTCCTGTGGGAACAAGTCTGAAGATAACCCATTCAGGAAGCCCATATTAGAGTCAATGAGGCAGAGGAGAGCGAAAACACTGAAAACACAGCCCTGCAGGTAAAAATACTCGTGTAAGGAGGAAGCTCGAAACTGGTTGAATAGACTGCCGTGCAAAAAGGGAAAAGGCCACGTCATTAAATGTAAACAGAACAGGAAGAAAATGCACACGCATGATTTTTTGAATATTGCACCTGGAAGACAACTTAGTCACCAGGTTAAAAGGTTTAAGATGATTTCCTCATCCAGATCAAACAGAACCTCCAGTGTCAGGGATGATACAGCCCGCTAAACTGAATTCATCTCACACACAACAAAGTCACCTAATTTGAATAGAGAGGACTAACATAACATGATAAACAAAATGTGAGCTGAGCTGCAACTTCAAAGCCTGACAAAGATTAACAAACAGTAGATAGTCACAGTTGTGTTCAGGTTGTGACTCTCAGGAACCTTTCTGGGCCACCCAACTGTTGTGATTCATGAAAAGAAATGTCATCAAGGTAGATAAGCAGCCAGCCAAAGTAAATAAGACTGCATCATTTCATTTTCTAGGCTTTTTATGTTAAAAAAACAAACAAACAAACAAAAAAAACTACACATGGATCTGGGCTGTAACTCACTCACAAACTCACGATGCCTTTCTTTCACATTGAGGAGGCTGCTGATTCTATACTTTGTCCCCATCCAAAAGCAAAGACATTTAAAATTATTTTTTTTTCTGTCTTGCTGAGAGTTAGATGAGAAGATTGTAAGAAGCCACTTTAATGTTTGAATAATGAATATGAAGCTACAGCCAGCAGCCAGTTAACTTAGCTTCGCACAAAAACTGTAAACAGGGGGAAACAGGTAGCCTGGCACCAAAAGTAACAAAATCTACCCAAGGGCACATCTAAAGTTCACCAATTAACATGTTTTATCTTATTTGTTTAATTAATTAATACAAAAACATGTACAAATGACATGCTGTGGTTTAACAGAGGGGCTTTGAACTGTAGTATTTCTTGGCAGGCACAGTTATTTCCAGTCAATCTTCAATGGTTGATTATCAGTCCATAATACCTGTCCACATGATGCCTCATTTCCACACTTCCGATTCATTCGTTGTCATAAAGGGACATGCAATGCATTCTGCTGATGCTGCATTGCATTTTGGGAAACAGGGTGTTACTTTGGCTACTCCTCATTTGCAAGTTGAAGTTGCAAATGAAGACATATTCGGGAACTTCATAGTTTATTCCTCGCTTCAAATGTTCTAAAAAACACATTTTGTTTAACTGTTTTTGTAGCAAGCCTCCAAACAAGTCACCATGTAGGTCTGGTTTGAAATCCTGTAGCAGAAAATCCACAAATGTCAGACATCCATTGCTGGGAAGGGGCATTAACCCTTATGTCCAAAAAATGTTTCTGTGAACACTTACCATACAAGACTCCGTGAAGTGATTACTTCAGGTCATGTCAAGGGCAAGAAGAGCAGCTCCCAGGTTTGGACCCATATGCAGACAACAAAAAAGCAGCCGGATGAATTTAACGATTTTTTTAAAAAAGCTCACAGTCCCAAAGGCGGGTAGGTGAAAGCAGACAGGCAAAGGAAAGCAAGTAACAGAACTGAAAATTGGGCAAATGGAGACGCTAATTAAGGGAGTGGGAACAGGAGAGTAGACTGCAGGGCTAGTGAAGGTCAGGTGAAACTAATCAGGGCGGGGCAGACAATTAAAACTGGTGGGAAAATAGAAGGGCAGGAAGTGAAGTGATCTGAAACAAGAGATGTGACATACAAATAAAACAGGAAACACAAAATATGACTGAATCATAGAATTAAACAATGGAAAAAACATGACTTCAGGAAGAGATCAGGGCAGATCATGACAGGCCAAGAAATATTTCATCTACCTCTCAACGCAGAGAACGCATCTTCCAAAATGTTGCACTATTCCTTCAATTGCCGTTCAAATATGCACCACATGCATGAAATGAGTGTTCCAACAGCATTTTTTTTTAACTTTTTGCCACCACCTTACTTTAATTTTTAATTATTATTATTATTGTGTTTTTTGCCTTTATTAGGAAAGCTTCAAAGTAAAAGAATGACATGCAGCAAAGGGCAGCAGATTGGAAAGGTTGTGGCAAGGACATAGTCTTTGTATGTGGGATACCTACCTGGTGAACTGGGCACCCCCTTCACCACCTAACTTTTAATTTAGAAAAACAAAACCTGGTGAAGACTGAAGACTACAGCAAAACGGTGCATAGTGTTTTGAGATTGGACGTCCCCCTGGAGGTGTTGCACATTGGTGCATCTGCGGGAGTAAATTGCTGCTGCTATTGTTTTCCCTATCTATTGTCACCTAGTTTAGAGCAGAAGTGAAGGTCAAGGACTGTAGGTCTGACACTGTTGTTCCAAGAATGTAATTCAATGATATTGTGTACTTTTTTAAAGGACTTTTCATTTGAAAAACAAAATGATTGCACAAACTCACTCTATAAAAACTAGAATATATCAATATATAATAGAGAAACATAGCAGTGAGTTCAGGGATTGCCAAGGAGCTTGAAAATGCAAATCATACATACTTCTGGGCTTTGTCAACATGTAGCTGTACCCTCATAATATACTTAATGTGCACACAGTTGCATTATAAAACACATAATATGTATCTTATTTCACAGGATTTTGAATATGACTCAAGGCTTGAGCATATAAAAGCATTCCTGTGTGTTTTTGCTTGTGCAGTCCATCTGTTGTCTGGTCAATTACAATGTTCAGCATTTGAATCAGAGTACAATCAGGTGTTTTCAGGGTTCTGAGTAGATATGCATCTGCAGGCTCTGGCCACGGTGCAGGGCTTTCTTTTTCACTGAATTGTTGGCTCAGAGCTGCCCTCTGTGTGCATACCTGCGCTTGTGCATGAGTCTCAGCATGTGTGTGCGGTTCTTTGTGTTTGTTGCTTGCACCTTGCCTGATACATAGTTCAAACAGGGCAGCAGAAGAAGATATGTACATTTGGTGCCAGGATGTTGTGTATCACTGCATGTTCTGGAACATGCAAATGTGTCATGTATGAAATACAAAACATAGCTTAATATACCGCCGAAGGAATGTTCTAGACTGAGCTAGTTCTTGAACTACATTTACAATCAGCTCTTATCTTCCATCTTTCAACACATACTTCTATCAGACTTTCCCTTAAGCATCTGAAACTTCAAGAAATCAGCATTCGAGGTAAATTTCCAGAGTGGTCACATGACATCTACCTTTTTATAATCATGATTTCGATGAAAGAATGCCTCCTGCTCATCTCTGATCAACTAAGTGCATAAAAAAAGATGAGACTTCTCTTTTAAATCAGGCATGAAGGAATGCACATTTACTCTCAGCTCGCCTTGGGGCCTTAGCCTGCACCAAACATGTTTTCGGAGTACAGAAGAAGAAGACTAATGGCACCTACTGGGGGCTCCCACATGCATACAACTGTATCATAAACTGCTTTTATGGCACACCTCCAAGTTCTCCCATAAGAATTAATTTATATTTTTATGGCATCATATACAAATGATTAACAAATTGCAAACAGTTATGTCTGAGATGAGCTAATAAAAGGATAGACTGAGCAAAATGTACTGTAATCAGATTGTCCTTGTTTATTTTTTGACTATTTTGTCTTGTATCTGTAAATAGGTCGAAAATTAGGTTTAGAGGACAATACACTATTTTCATTTACTTTGCAATGCTGTAATGTTGTTATCATAAATTACCCCATAATTAGTTATTCTCTGTGAAGATTTGATACTAATCTTACAAAATGCCGATTCTTTTTTTCCAGAGCTGACTTTATAATCCTATAATGAATCTGTCCTTTAATTTTAAAGTCAAAAGAACTACTGTCATTCCCTTGTTGTGTGCGCATGTGTGTGTGTGTGTGTGTGTGTGTGTGTGTGTGTGTGTGTGAGAACACATGCATGCAAGTGGAGGCATGAGAGTGTCTGTACACTTTCACCAACTTTTCTGACACGTCCGCTTGCTGCTGGCTGTTGTTCTGTGCAATTTCCTTTCTGTGTTTCCTGCAAAATTCTGACCCACACAAAAGATGATGCCCACAATTTGATATCACCATACTATAGGTGTAGATTTCAGGGGCCACATCCCTGTTTTATTGATTGGTGCAAAAAGAAACAAAAAACCAAACTCCCAAAAACAGAAAGTGTAAAACATAAGTGGATTTTTAGATACAACCATGGTGAACGCAGGATAGTTATCGAAAGACATACAAAGAAAAACAAGTTGACATGCCAAATTTAACAAATGTATAGAACATGACAAACAACATGGAAGAGAGAGAGAGAAAGATAAAGGTAAAAATGATAGTCCAAACAATACTAATATCTTGGAAAAGCAGTTAAATTTGGGAAATTTGGGAATTGGTCAAATATGGTACCCATGTTTATGTGTTTCATTGCATGTTTGTGCAAGGGCAAAAAAAACCCAATGAAAAAATAAAGAATAACATGATGATAATGTTAATAATAACAATAAACTAATAAATATATATATATATATATATATATATATATATATATATACACATATATTTTAAAATAGAACATGTACAAAAACCGTAGCATAGGACTTTTACTTTTGATTAAATTAAAGACATTTCCACCATAAATTGATGCAGAAAAACAACAAATTGCTCACCAAAATGCAGGAAATTAAGTGTTGCTCAAAATTTCCTGAGGGAGAACCCCCCCATTTAATACGTGTTTCCCCAGTGTTGAAGAAAAAAACCCACACCCTTGAATATCAGAGATACTTCACACAGCCCTTTGTGGTGAACTCAGCTTTAACCAAAACATTCACAGTTCATTAGAGCCCCTTGCAAAAGCTATAAGTGAGACAGAGGAGGCACGTAGCCTTCCCGGCACTGTCACAGCTTTAATGAACCTTCGCACCTTAAGCCCCCCAGGGAGAAGAAAAAACTAATGAAAGACTACCTTAATGAAACAATGACTAAGGTTTTCAAATTGGGAATACCCGCTCTCATTAAAGACTCATAACTAAGATCCATTTCCCAAGCCATCTGATTCATCAGCGACTAAACTATGCCAAAACAAAGGGGGGATTCACAGCATCACACACACAGTCAATTAAGAGACACTGTGTTCATGGGAATAATTGGAATATTGAAAATAACAGGTTTGTGTTTTCTTGTGTTCTTAGACTCGGATCAATGATGCTACCTCTAAATGAGCAAAAGCCCTGATGACAAACGTTGAAAGGCTTCTTCAGCTTATAGCCTTAACCTTAATAGTGGCACTGTGGGGACACAACATAGAATTAAATGTAATTATGAAAAAATGTTTCCAACCCAAGAGGTGCCTGTGAGAGGGAAACCAGAGGAGCTGTATTCATTTCACACAGCCCCCGGCTGCTCAGAGGATATGGCAGTCCTTTTCATATTGGCAGCTGTTTGATCAGACTAACAGCGCTCCTTAGTCGTACCGTAGCTGCAGGTCTGATCTAAACTCCTCATCACATTCAAAGGAGACGCCGCGTCTCCAATGCACTCCAGGCTCTTTCCATAAACACAGCTGAATTATTCCTTTGAGTACTCCTTGTTTGATACTGGCCTCCACTTTTCTTTAGAAAACAAAAGGAGTCCTAACAAAACTCGCAGTGGTAGATGTGGAGTAATGTTGCCCGCAGTGTGTTTTCACAGTGCCACTGTTATATATCTGCCAGCAAGGGTGTGAAATTTTACCGCGAGGGCATCTGATAGCTTGTAGATCAATTGCAGCTGATAGTGTTCTCTGTGAATTGTGGGAAATAACAGGGAAAGTAGCGGGCAGCAAAAGAAAGACAGAAAGAATTCACCACAGACTCTGACAGTGAATGGAGGTGTTGCGAGCATGGCTGTGTGTTGATCATGGTTATCAGAGCCATAGTAGATGTCTGATAACTGAGGTGTGGTGTTGTGTAAGTGTGTGTGTGTGTGTGTGTGTGTGTGTGTGTGTGTGTGTGTGTGTGTGTGTGTGTGTGTGTACCTGTGCGATCTGAATGACTGCACAACAAAGAGTCTGAATGGATTTAGTCAAAGCTCAAACTCTGATGCAGCTGCATTCCGGGAGGTTTATGATGTGAAACACCAAAGGAAAGGAAACAATGATCACATTCATGAGATGTCATTTTCTTCCACTTTTATCTCAGGAATTTGAGTTTTTTTCCCCTCCGTTTTTCATAACGTAATGTGTCTACCTTAGCCAGTCTTTGTTTGAAGGCTTTGTCAGAAAAAGCTTGACCTCATTCTCACTAATGAGGTGCAGGTTTGTTACCTCTACTGTAGCATCCATCCTTACATATACCTGTACTGTAGATATAAACATAGTCCTACAGTGTTTCATATACATGGTGTTGAGTGTGGCCAGCTAATCTGTATAAAAGGTATTATTTTGAAATGGGAGAACAGAGTTTTCTTGCCTTAATAACTGCAGCAGAGGTGGTAACAGCGCCAAATCAGCATCCATGTAAATGGGACAGGCGACAGTTTTTACATTATGTGCGCAACCAACCGCCAGGAGATCTAAAAAGTAGCTAGCAGCAGGTAGCTGTTAAATCAAAGAATAAAAATAGCAACTGAAATGTTTGCAAATGGGGTAGAAGATAAGGTCTGGGACCTTCTTATCCTTCGTGCACGAGATAAGATCAACCAGCCTGTTCTCGTTCTGAAGTCGTCAAATTTGTCAGTGATCTCTGTGCAAGATATTGACTCTAAAAAGCCACCTTTCATGGCAGTATGATGCGCTGCCGGGTGGCGCCAGTTTGTAACCTGGCCAGACAGAACCTTTTGTATTGTTATATGTTGCCCGTCGGCCGGATGGCACCTGGTGCCGCTGTATGATATGCGGATGGACGGCATCAGTTGATAATGAGGCCATACGGAACCTGACGCAGCTGTATGATATGCTGCTGGATGGCATCAGGTTGAAATGCAGCTAGTAACAATGTAATATAAGGAGTGCAAGGGTGCCTATAAGGTGGGCAGGAGGGCTGGTGGATGGGTCTAACAAACCTGGAGGCTGGTGTTCCTGTATGAATATGGAGCCAAACCATTTTGTCCTAATCTTAACAATGCACTTTGGTTGACATTCAGCAACGTCAACAGCAAACCCAGAAGGATACCTATAGTGTAATATGTAGATACAGAAGTCCATTGACAAAGCGGTGATATGTGAGGACTTGGGATGAGAGTGTTTTGGATCTGCATTATGTCTGCCTGCCTGGTCTGAAGCCTGGTGTTTCTGCTCACAGGGATAACTTTGGTATACATTTACCTCATTATTTCAAAATTTGGCCTTGTTTGATAAAAATTTTAAAAAATATTAAAAGGCGACAAGAAAAATACCTGAATTTGTTTTTTAAAGGTAGATTAAAAATAAACAAGAAAAATGTCCAGAAAACTTTCTGCTACAGTAAAAAAACTCACTTTGGCTGTGCGCACACTTTGCTGCTATATTAATGCTCTGAATGTCATATAAAGTAGCTTTAACCATTACCTTCCTGCTGTTTCTTCAGTTCCTCCACTTGGCCTTCACTGGCTGTCAGTCTTTGCTGCAAAGTGCTGAGCTTCTGCTGAATGAATAAAAGCACAGTAGCTTGAACTTAAGAGTCAGAAAATGTGAGAAAAAATCAATAACAACCTGTGAAGGGTTACATGCGAGAGGTAAACACAAAAAATACCTCGGTAAGTTTGAGTACAATGTCAAAACATGGCCCACGCACAAAACACATAAACAGAGAGGCGAAAATGATTAACCTCAGTTTATATTTTTAGGTTCCTGCACTGGTAGTGAAATCACAACACACATTGATAACCACACAATCCATCACACAAATCATAAAGCTTTAACCTTTACTGTACCCTCCTGCTGTATCTTCAGTTCCTCCACTCAGCCTTCACTGACTGTCAGTCTTTGCAGCAGATCACTGTGCTTCTGCTGAGCAGCTGCAAGCTCTGTAGCTTGAACTAAAGTGACAAAAAATGTGACAAAAATATGTCATATTGTAACATATTTTAAAAATTCACAAGTTAACACAAAAAAAAACAGTCAAGGTTGGCTATAATGTCAACAGATGGCCACAGTGTTTACCATCATTTTCCATCTGCAGTTCCTCTGCCCAGCTCTCAGCTGCGGTCATCCTGACCTCCATGACTGTAACAAGAGTGCTCATCTTAGCTCATCTATATCCATGTTGTCATGAAGTGAGTCCTTTATCACAGTGTACCTTTATTCTCCTTCTCCAAGGCCTCCACCAGGCTCTCAGCGGCTGTTACTCTGGCCGTCAGGTGCCTCAGCTCTACTCTCTGCTTCACCACCATGTCTCTCGGGATCCTCAGCTCAGCATCAGTCCCAGGCCTCTCCATCTGAGTCTTTTTATGCCAACTTTCAGCATGAGGAGCTGGCAGCAAGATATCATTGTCACTGCTGTGTTTCTGAGCTCTGCCAAAATAGCAGAGAACCACTACCACTAAGAAGACCAAGGAAGTCTTCATCTTTGTTGGAAATGATCTTTGTGCTGTCTGTGGCACAGTTGTGCACTGCGTCTGCTGTTCATCAGTGTATTCAAGGTCAGATGTAACAGGTGGATGGTGATCTGCCAAAGTTGTGAGAAAGCACACCTGTAACTTTGACTTATGTGGCAGGTGGTGGAGATAAAAGGAGGGTAAGGACACAAACAGAGAGAGCTGTAACAGTGACTCAGTGGTGGAGCTGTATCTTGGAGTCCTGCCATCTTTCCAATGGTTGATCTAAATTTATTATTTTGTCTGTCTGCTTCTCTCACGTGTTTAATTATTTATTTTAATGTAGTGCACTCCAGATCAACACTTAAATACAACCTCAATAATCAACATATATTTAAATTAACACCTCTTTCAGAGTGTCAGCAATAAACCAAATTTAGTAGTATTTATCCATACAGATAGTGTTTGGCCAAGGTTTTGAGATATCAGTCAGTAGGTTTTCTGTTGCTTTCCCAGTACAGTGGAAGTGAAGTTTGTCTGTGGTACTTAAAGCTGCTACAAGGAGTTACTTACAGGTTATGAAACAATCTCTCTACGTACATGGACAAGACCATTGGTGAGAAGATCGCCATTTTCCATACAGTTATTTTTAATGCCTGTCCCGGGTTGGATTCCCTGCAAAATCGGAAAAAAAGCTTTACTACAGGCAGACCAGAAGAGACTTTGTTAACATTTTCCTTGGAAAGCTTTGCAGAGGATAGTACAACAGGAAGAAGTGGGAGATATTTGGCTGGTACTGGTACAGAGAAAAAAGAAACTAGAGACTTTCTGGTGATGCCGATCTGTGACTTAAAACAATTGTTGGCCTTCCAAGTAAATTGGGCCATTGGCCCCTTCATTACTTCCAGTCCCCCATATTTCTGGCTACCTTGTTTGAACCACACCCATCTTCAAAGTCAGCCTTCATTGTGATCTCAGCTATACAACTGTAAAGCTTTGCGACTGCATATTGGAGACTATCGCACTCTCCACAGACAGACAGACACATGAACACATAATGACGTACTCAAAACTGCTTCTGTGCTAGTTCCCCTCCAAACGTTGTCTCCAGGACCACATTGTGCCATGATGGCACAAACACACACTATAACAGCCCTGCCGTCGCTGCTGGTTAACAACTGATTAAAGAACAGCAACAAAAAAGCTAAAAGAGACAGTGACAGATCTGACAGGACTCATTCTCTGTCATACCTGTGCAGTGACAATGGTTCAACATAATGAGGCTTTCCACTGCTGCTCTTTTTTGTTTTTGCTGTCAGCCAGAAAAATTACTATATGTCAGGTTAAGTCTTTTTCCAGAATGGATCTTGAAATGTCTCACCTTGAATGCAAACGGGCATCCTAACAGTTCCCTAGGCTACCCGCAAGTTATTGTGAAGACTTGGGGAAATTTCCCACTGCAACAGGACCATTATCTGGGCGTGTTGCTTCTGAGTCATAAGCGTGTGCATCAGTGACAAGTTAGACAATTAGACAGAAATAACAACAAATCAAACTGTCGTTAAAAAAAATATTTCTTGAAGCGTATAAAGTGCAGTGAATGACATGATTTATGCTGATTGCTGCTTGTGTTTATGAATAAGAATATTGAGCAGCTGTCACTCAGAACGAAGCTGCTTGCTGCCACATACAACAGGATTTACACCAGATAAACACAAAGGCGTCAATCTTTCTAACAAAACACTGCCAGCGCTCAGGCGATGGGCAGGAGGATACAACTGAGTGAGAGTGTTGTCTTTAGCAGCAAAATACTGTGCAGTTTCATATTTAATCATTCAAGAATAGACAAAATTGTCTGAACACAATCTTTATAATCCTGTTTTTGCTTTGCTTTCTCTTTGGACAGACCTGTCATGAAAAGACTTTGCTGTAGGGGTAAACACAAACAAATGTACATGTCCCACAGAAGTTTTAAAGAAGCGTTTTTCTGGAAAGAGAACACAGGATTTTCTACCCTGGTGCCGGAGGGGGCAGAGATAAAGAGAGTAATAGTTAGACTGCGGTCACATTGGTATGCAGACAGTCATGAAAGCAGTGCTGTACCTGTTGCATCTTGCAAATTCATTTGCTGAATATTGTGAAATTTCACCGCTTAAATTGGGGAGGCCCTTTTTTTTAATATCACAACTCAAGGGATTGGTTTTACGGTTAGATAAACACACAAATGGTTTGGATTACAGAGTATCTACTGATATGCACCAGTCTACTGCTGCATCATCACCCTCATTAACATCATCATCAAGGAGACAAAATGAAAGTTTAATTATGATGTGTAGATGCGGAGGATTGTAAACTGGCACCAATGATTTCGTGAAATCTGGTAAATATCAGTTTGAACTAAATTGTATGCCCTGTATAAACTCGACAATACTTATTCACTTTCTGTTCTTATCAATACACTACTGTTATACTTCAGTCAACATACATTTTACCCTGGTCCCAATCTGCAAATTAACAACTGTTTGTTTAGGAGTTCTCCCACATTAAATACAAGACTAAGAGTCTACAGCCACACTAGCATCTCATGAAAACGTACCTGCCGACCTCCATGACCTCAAGAATAGGGTGGAAAAATATGAGTGTCAGAGATTTTGTTTCCTGCATTCTGGTGACTTTTAAAGAAAGAAAATAACAAAATAATAAGTAGACAACATCAGCATTATGTTCAATACATTTGATTTGGTTTAGTTTTTGGTTCATGACCCTGTTGTTTCAGCAGAGTACCAGGAAGAGAAGGAGAAGGAGGGAGGCAGGACAGAGTGCTAATGGGTAGGAAACAATACACTTTCAGAGTTGTATACTAAAAGGAGGTAACAAGTGTCACAAGTGATGAGGCCAGTGTTCTCAGCGCGGTCGTTGAGTCATTGACACTTCAAGCAGTGAAATTAGGCCTCTGGTGAGGCATCTAGTGATGCTGCCCGATTCGCGTTCAGAGTTCTTTATGACTTATAGAAACATTGTATGCAATAGTCCACGCCCTTCCCTCCCTCTCTCTATTGGTTAAATAAAACTGAAATTGAAATTAAATTTAAATTACTATTTGTACAGCCCCTGGTGTGCTTTGTGTCTAGCCTACAATAAACCTTTACTTGACTAATCTGTGTGTGTGTGTGTGTGTGTGTGTGTGTGTGTGTGTATATATATATATATACACACACGCACACATATATATATATATATATATAACTTTTAACAAACAAAATTTTTTTAAAAATAGTTTTATATTTGTCTTGTAATTTATTTTCAGGTCTTTTTCTTAATCAACTTTTACTCATTTCCTGCAACTTGTGCCAAGCTTTTTCCTCATGTTTTTTTTTTTTGTTTGTTTGTTTTGAAGATATCAATATATATTCTGCATAAAAACACAAATTTATCAACATTGCTACACAAACCAAAAGCAAAAAACTTTTTGTCCTGTACTTTTGGCCAACTGACCCTCTACACATTTCATACTATACAGTCAAACAAATGCAACCTTGATTTTGAGAACGTCAATACAGTACATCCAGAAAGTGAAAAACATGGTTTGTGGTGTCAAAAGTCATACATGCCAAAGATGTCTGGCATTACATTCTGTCAAAATGGCAGTTAACAAGGCAACGCATCATCTGCGGCTCCTCTTCTATTGGTCAGAGAACCCGTTTCCAAGGTGTCGACCTGTGATTAAGACTCCAGTAAATCTTCCCACCCAGGGAGCCTTGGAGACGAGTCTCCCCTCAGGTCAATTCACTCCTGCAGGGATGAGCCTCTCTTTCCTCTGTCTCTGCCCTCAGGGATAAATCTCTAACCCAGATCTCTTCCTCCTGGCCTTCTCATAGGTCAGACTTGAGGCAAAATGTCAGTTTTAAGGGCTTTGTTAAAATTTCTGTGCTTGCAGTTTGATCAAGTCTTCCCAAAAAGGCGGAATATAAGGGATGTGGTGCAATATCTGCTCAAGTGTGATAAGATGACACCAAGGCAGAGCTATCAGGCGCCTCAAAGTGACAGGCAACCTTACATACCTTCCTTCATTTACCTCTCAGGCAAATTCCTCGCTCACTGTCTTTCCTTCTGCATTTCTCAACCGTTCGTCTTTCTTTTTTGCTCTATTTTTCCACTTTTTAAGACAAACATGATATCTTGCTCTTGCTCTTTTTTTTTATTTTTTGAGGTTTAACTGATATTTCTCTGCGCTCGCCCAGTCTCCAGGCCAGATAAATGTGACCATCCATAAATCATATTTGCTGCAATAAACTGTAAGCTGTTGGGCTTCTCATAGATTGACCATGTCTATTGTCTCCTAATGTAATTAAGCTGCTTGGTCAATGAGCAGTCATCACACCCTTTTGTCAATATACTAGCTTATAATAGAAATACTGACACATAATCAACAGTAATAACTCTATCTGTGTTGCAGGCAATCACTCCACACACTGACCAATCACACTGCTGTGCTCCAAGACCCACATCTGACCCAGCCAATCATACGGAGCAGTGGGAGGCCGTAGGTTGAGTCTGCTAGCTACTGTATGAAGTGGGCTTGACTGCAGGTAGTTAGCCCCAACCTAATCTAATGATGCATACTTCCCCCTGTTTATGGCAGCCAGCGAAGAGGGAGCGCTAGCCTGTGCTTGTCTGCTGCTGAGAATGCCCATTAACGCTCTGTTCCCCCTCAGGTGATGACCACCTGAGCTATCAAAGACAAGCGTGTCTGTAACCCCCCCCCCCCCCCCCCACTCACATCGCACTCCATCCCCACCCCGCCTCTGCTCCGACCTCCACCCACATGCTGTACAGTTACCTGCACGGGAGATTGCAGTTTTTTCCTTCCAAAAGTGGTATTTTAAGTATATCACCATCGTCATCATCATCATCATCATCATCATCATCATCATCATCATCATCATCATCATCACCACCATCATCATCATTTTTATAAAAGTTTTATATCCAGTGCAGATTGACTGCAATCACAATACAATTCAGTTTCACTGCTCTGTCTTCTGTTTCAAAGTGCTTTTGAATTTATGTCAATGTTCTCTGCGTGTTAAAGAGGTAGTTCATTCAAATTACAAAAATATAAAATATTTGGTATATATTCAGATATTTTATATTCTTATGCAGAAATCATTTCCTCATGAGCTATGCATGTAGTTTTGGTTTAATTTACCAGGTATTTGTCAGTCTTTTACATTTCTGCCACCACTTCAATACATTGGAGGTGACCAAGACTTTGTTTGTAGTGTTTAAAGGTCCAATACTGTGCTCATTTTCAGATTCCTAATTGATTTGGGTCTCTAATGGAACATATTGGCATTCTTTTATTTTCAAAAAACACTTTTTTTTTTATCATACTGTCTTTGCTTGATCACCTGTATTCACTCTCTGTCTGAAACGTCTCTCTGTCTCTTAAAGCCCGCTTCTCGAATAGGCCCACTCCGCTCTGATTGGTCAGTCATTGTTTCCGGTTCTTCCAAATTTGTGCTCTTGGCTTGTCTGCATTATAATTGCAGCCCCGGCAACTGCATTGTAGTGGCACTTTATACCTTTATAGACTGTTTCGTTAGAAGTGAAACACCTTAGGTCCCTATATACTTCGTATTAGAATATGTCAATCACAAAAAATACAAAATATTCCAACATGGATTAAAAATGGACCCATTTAGAATATTTATGTTTCAAGCTTGAAATGGTATACAGTATATTTGTGACATCACAACTTCATGCAACAGTTGTCCCAGGAAAACAAGGAAAAAAGATAGGGAAAAAGGAGAGGGAGATGGGGAACGACATCAAAGGTCAACAGTCAGGCTCCAACTGGTGATCGACGCCGTAACCTTTAGGAACATGGGCCACCAGTACAGGATTGTTGGATTAAAATTGACCCAGTTTGGGTCTGGCACAGTGGGTTAATTTTATTCAGTACCAACAAGTTAGTTCGACTCAGTTTTAGAGTTATTTTTTAATATCAACTAAAATATGGAAAACCTAACTGAGTTAGACACAACAAGCAAAAGTACCTTGAAGGAATACTTTACCTAAAAAATGGCCATTTGTAAGTGAATTAATTATGTGGTGTTACCTTGAATTTGTGAGGAAAACGTATTTATTAAGATTAACTGGGGACCAAGTTTAACAATAGCAAAACTATATCATTTATAACTAACTCTTACACAACTCGTGCAGTGTAATCTAAGTCTCATTTATCCAGTCTTATGCTCAGTAATTCCCAAACTGCATGAACTGTTTAAGTTGTCTTGTTGCCAAGTTTTCTACATGTTTTGATGTAGCAACATACCATGTTTGATGTAGTTTTGCTGTTGTTAAATGTTGTCCCTAATTAATCTCAATCAATAATCAATATGTTTGCCATTTTCTGGAGGCATGCAGGAAAGTTTTCATCACCAATGAAAACTTATATTGTTATTTGCAGAAAACTACATACGTGAGTCCAGCAGTAACAATTAATAAGACAAACTATGTGGTGGATGAAAAAGTTCATCCACCACATAGTCCTGTGTGGTTTCTATGGATACTGGTTGAAATTAACCCTTGTTGTATTGATGCCATATTGACTCAAATTGGGTCAGTTTTGATCCACTTATTTTCAATGTGTACAATCTTGTGTTTGCACCTTTTAAAAAAAAGCACACCCATTTG
Source organism: Plectropomus leopardus (assembly GCF_026936395.1). Classification (NCBI taxonomy): domain Eukaryota; kingdom Metazoa; phylum Chordata; class Actinopteri; order Perciformes; family Serranidae; genus Plectropomus; species Plectropomus leopardus. The sequence continues at coordinate 13,455,416 of NC_142184.1, read as the reverse complement.
AGCACTGCAGATCAAGTGCCTTGCTTAAGGGCATGTCATCATTTAGCAGTGACTGAAGGGAGAGCATTCCCCATTCATTTTCCTAACCCAGATTTCCCCACAGCGTCCCTTACATCCCCTGCAACCAAAGACGAATGAATCTAACTCTCTTACAGCTCCTCTTCCTTTGTCCAGGACATTTCAAAACTTCCTGTCAGTGTCCCTAAACCCATAATAGATGTGTGTATCTTCCCCTGTCTGGGATGCGTGATTCACTGTCCCTGAAACACAGCACCACCTAATCTTGAAGAGCAGATAAAGCTAATTAGGGGAAAGAGACATCAATCACAGCTCGAGGGCTCGTTATGTTCTGTGCATACCAACAGTGGCATCTCAGTCACTGGGTGTGTTTGAGAGCCAGTCATACACACGTAGCTATTATTATGAGTTATGTCAGGAGGAACGTCTTCAACTCGAAGTATGAGTATTGAATGTTTCCTCGACTCTTTTTGGGAGGAACCGGCTGTTATCATTTTCACCGAGCAAGGAGTGAGAGACTAAAATTAGTGCAGAAATCAACAGAAATCAGTCTCTTTTGTTGAAATGACCTTCGGCAGTATAACTCATCTTAACTGGCGAGCAGCTCTGTTTGGATGTGCAGCATGCATTAATACAGCTGTCAGAGAGAAACACACACCCTTTCCGATGATTACAGCAGGTCCGGGAGGTTCAGTGAACTCTGAGAAGGGGGCAGAAGATTATCTTATAACTTAAAGTAGAGCTTAATAAAAAGAAGGTCATCTTAACTCTGTTGTTAATAACATTTTTATGCTGAAATTGGCTTTGATTTTTTGTTTCAATGCATGTGAATTCAGTGCACCTTCCTTCATTTTTTAAGACTGCTCTGTTGGCATGAAAAGGAAGCCAAAACAGAGTGTAGGACAGCATTCATCCTGTAGGTGGGAGTGTCACTCTTTCTATGTTACAACCTGCAGTAGCTGGAGTTTATCAGTTTAGAGCCAACAATGCATTACACATACATATAAAAAGACTATAATTATTTTATTTCAGATATCAAACATGATCATCGCTTTTATTAGGCCTCATAAAATGTGCATGCGTCAAACAGGTGTGATGAATGACGTGCGTGTTCACCTGCAAGGTGTGAAAAGGTATGTAAATAGGCATGGATATTTACTGTGTGGCATGCCCCAACAAGAGAGGATTATATACTATAACAACTTCACTGAGGATTAATGTTCACTACTGAATATAAGCAAGAACTGGTGCCTAATCAAACACGTTTGTCAAGTGAAAATTATGAATGAAGAACTGGTTAAAGTAGTGATTCACAACATTTTCCTTAAGACTCCTTTTCTATCATTGAGTAAACTGACAACCCCTGAGTAAGTGGCATGATTTATGGATATCTCATATTATGTTCAATGCATAACAAAAACTGGACTGAACGTGAACGTTTTATTGCAGGGGGTCTGTGTAAAATGAGTGATCTGCATGAATTTTGAGCAGATTATTTTCTGTGAATATTGCATAAGCGATGAGTTTTCATGATAGCTTTTGGGAATGCTTTATACGATTCTCTTACCCTATTATGTATTTTTAAATTTTTTTAATTTAAAGGTTTCTTTTTTTTAACAATCCAGTGTTTTCTTCCCCTGCTTGTCCATTGTTCTATTAGCTCTTTATGTTTTTTTGTAAAGCAGACTTCTCTAAAGCAAGATGAAGCTTTTTAGCAGAGAATGAAAATTAACAATTTCTTTTAGTTTTCTATCATTTTTTGTCTTTTTAAAATATTTCTCACACCTTTTTAAATTAAGAAGGCCTTGCAATCCCTGTTAAACTTTAGCGACACAAAGTAGGAGTCAAGACCCCAAGGTGGAGAAACACTGACTTAAAAGATAACAACTTCATTAACTCTAAATGGAAGGATCTTGTAAATGACATATATCGAATGTAAAAAATAACCATGAGAATTAGAAATCAATTACATAAATCTGAAGAAAGATACTTGCACTAGGTGAAGTATACAACATGCAATATTACCAGTGACTCTCCTGTCATGATGTGACAGACAACTTAATATGATATTAAGGGCACTGATGTCTATCTTTTTGTACACGCTTACACAAGACTACGTGTTGGTTGTATATTTTTTTTAATATTATTTAATCAGTCTATTTTTTCTATTTCTTTATTATTTTTATCTTCCTATTCTGTCATATTAATTCTTAATACGCACAATGAAAAAAAAAGAATAATATTCCTACTTATAGTAAACAAAACTGGTCACCAAACCACATTGGTGTTTTTTAATGTTTTACTAAAATACTTTACAACTTAGAAATCTAGCATTAAAAATATGATACATCCATTCATAATATGTTTGATTACAGGGGTACAAAAATACAGCATACAGAGTGATATAACATTATATAATATAAAATACTTTGAAGAATTTAAAAAAAAAAAAAAGAAAAACAGCAGCGCAGGGTGAAAGAAAAGAGGCATAGTCGTTTAGGGATGTTATGGAAACTCTTACAAAACATTTTCTTCTGCTTTCACCACAAGGTTATCAAACTACACACTGTCATCTGATAACAGGATGATATGAGCAGAGAAATGGTGATACAAGTCTCTCAGCATGAAAAGAAGAGCTGGGGCTGAAGCTGGAAGCTAGTTATCACTTTAATACTTTTCTCACATCTGGTTGCAATAATCAAAACAAAAGCAAATTGTCTAATTCTGCGGGTAAAATAAATATATTTGTGCTATTATTTTAGATTTAGATTTTAATGGCTTTTTGAAAATGTGGAATATTTTGTGTCGGTCTGCTGAACGCTAGAAATTAATGACATGTACAATAACAACTCAAGTGAGAAATGAAAAAAAAAAAGATAATTTGATATTTTTCATGTAGGCGTAATAGCAGTGAAAACTGACAGTGACACAAAGCAAAGTTTTTTTCTGAATATAAAACTACTTTAACAGCAATGTTTCAAAAGAACAATTTGACCCCAAATCAAAAATACATATTTCTGTTCTCTTACCTGTAGTGTTATTTATCAGATGTCTGCCTTCTCTCAAATATACGTAATGGAACTAGACAGCACTCAGCTTGTGGTGCTCAAAGCACCAAAAAACTACAAGCAATGTCTCTTTCCAGAAATCATGATCCAGTAACTCAAGACAGCCCACAGACCTTGTTGTGAGCAGTTTAAGTAGGAACTATTTTTATTGTGGCTTCTAAATAAGCTCGAAATAGCCACCCACAGATGCCAGGGTAGATATGACCAGCTGACTGTATTTGGTTGTACTCACTGTGGTTTGATGATGCAGGGTGCTCTGGGTGTCAGTTGATGTGCAGGATTTGTGCAGAGTTGCTTGGTGAGGCTAAACTGATTTGTCTGACCGTTGCGTTAAAATGAAATCAAAAAAACCCAAATTAACATTCCTCCAAGATAAACAGGCCCTTGCAAAAACAAAGTTCAGATCAATGAAGCGAATAACAAATTCATCAAACAATAAAACTAAGATTAACCAAACACATGACGATCGAAGACTGTGTCCCCTTTGTGTCTTCCCTGCTTGACTAATTTAGCACACCTGCTTTGAATGAGATGATCCTGACATGCCAGGTCAGCATGAAAACTACATGAAACTGCTTTCAAAAAGGTCTGTGGTTGATCTTGAGTAACCAGGTCATAATTTTTGGAAAGAGACATTGCTGTTGAGTTTTTGAACTATATTTTTTGGTGCTTTGAGCGCCACAATCTGATTGCCATGCAGTTCTGTAACAGTCAAGAGACATCTCTATGGCCGGTATCTCCAACACTTTGAAACACACCAAAACAATCTAGACTGATTAATAGCACTACAGCTTAACCCTTTAACACCTGGAATCACATTTGTTTTTTTGTGATGAATTTAGACCCCTTTACAAGCATTTGACCCTCTGAAACCTGAGAAAATGGTTTGTTTTGAACACATGGGGAGAAATGCAAAGAGCAACTTGGCAAGAAAAGTCTCAACAATTGCACAAAAAAAGTTACAAGAAAATGACCCATTAAAAAACAGGCATTAAAAAACTGATTTTTTGGCACTTTCTAAAGGTAATTTCTTTGCTTATTTTAAGGATTTTTAGGTAATTTTATTGTAACGTTTTACTAATCTCTTGCAATGTTTATGCCCATTTCTTTTTAGGTGCTCATTGCCTCCTTCCCATGTTTTTGAAAGAAGTCAAGCCAATTTGCTCAGGGTTCAAAGGGTTAAGAGGATAAATGTGTATCTTTGATTTTGGGATGAACTGTCCCTTTAAAATGAACTTCAACTGAACTGGACATAAACAAGATTAACTACTCAAACCAATCATGACACACAGTGGTATACTTTATGACATTGTTAAATAGTGATAATGAAAAGGGTCCATTGCAGCCACAGCACATCTCTCACTGTTAGAGTAAGTTGCCTGTGATGAAGACAAAGATCTTGGCCTGGAAAGTGGTAAACGTCCCCTGTCTCCAAAGCTTCATCTCAACAGTAATCGCAAAATCCCTTGGACCCTCAACCTGTCGATTTAAGTACACAGCGCCCGTGTAGGCATTCAGCTTCCGTGTGCCGAAGTAGTTTTCCTCATTTCCCTGTGTGATGCTGACGATGACATTGTCTCCTGAGTAAGCAGGAGAGGGTCCGATGCGGAAGATCTGAGCAGGGATGACGATGTTGGACTGGAAGCTGAGGTAGTAATAGGTGATTCTCAGAGGAGAGTTTTGACAATCCAGGTAGTTGGGACAGCTGATCCGCTCACAGCGCCTACAAGGGACACAGGGAAGGCAACTTTAGTTGTAGAGCACTTCAACAACAAAGCGATTTATGATTATTTTGGGGGCTTTTTGCCTTCATTGGATTTAAGCGTGAAAGGGGGACAGAGAGGGAATGACATGCAGCAAAGTGCCGCAGGTTAGAGTCAAACTCATGGCCGCTGCGGCAAGAATAAGGTCTGTGCATGAGACACCTGCTCTCCCATTACTCTAGATTAATCAACATGTACTTCACTAAATTTAACACATACAACGATAACTTATGATGCATGGACTTTTATAGTGTACTATGAGTCCTTACTACAGCTGATTGCTGAGGTGTGTACAGGTAACTGCAAGCAGTTGTAATATTTTATAAACACCATCAGTCGAAATCTAACGAATAAGAACATACTTAAGACACTTAAACCTGTAATTTATTATAACTTACATCTATAATGTTCCATTGCTGTAGAAAGAAAGCATTATGTGTGTTTATGAGTGAAGTCATAAACATTATGATGCATTGTAGTTCACCATGAATAATAGTGCACTATAAATGTGGTCTTTATAGAGAGTGTTACAGATTTTTCTTGTCCTTTTATTCACTTTTCTTGCTTTCAAAGAAAAACTCTTTTATAGAATAATCCAGCCTCATGCCAATCACAAAAACATAACAGAAAGGTCAATGAGGCATCACACTGAACACTGGAATGGGTTTTAAACTGATTTAATCACTTACGTGTCGGACACTTTGCGGTAGTTTGGTGGACAGTTGAGAGAAAGGCAACGATATCCTCCCTGGATGTTGTAGCAGGTCTCAGCTAGAGAGCAGTTATGGGCCCCTGTGGCACACTCATCAATATCTAAAACACACAGTTAATGCACAAGGGCTGGTTTACTGCCTGCAGATGAGGAAATGCATTAGTCACAGCACAATTGAACTTTGAAGAAAAACCCTGATTGCGGAAACATGTAAAATGAAAAGCTGCTCAAGTAAAAAATTCAAATTAGCGAGACAAGATTTTTAGGCCAATAAAGTTTTACAGCCTGTGTAATTACTGAGCCACTGTGAAAGTACCAATTATATTTATCTGAGCATAACCATTACTATACACTCTATGTACAGTTAAACGGGTGCAGAGTCATTTTTAAAATCTATTTTAGAGCAGGACTCAGTGAGGTGCACTTGTATTAAAGCAGACAGTACAATGAGTGTGTGCATTTTGTTAGTTTTGTTTTATAGAGGGATATTCACCTCTGCAAGAGCGACCATTTGGAGACATGGTGTATCCATATTCAGGACAAGCACACTGGTAACTGCCGGGAACGTTCACACACTTGTAGGTACACAGATGGCCGATACTCTGGGAGCACTCGTCGATGTCTGGACGACAAAGAGGAAGTAAATCATGTGAGATTGATTCATAAACTTGTCCAAACATATGTTTGGTATAAACGTGGTATTTGTGATGTGTAATGGAGTGTGCCCCACCTTCGCAGGTGTGCCCGTCCTCCCTGAGGTAGTAGCCCTGTCTGCAGTAGCACTGGTAGGATCCGTAGATGTTGGCACACTCCTGACTGCATGGGCTGGCCAAACACTCATTCACATCTGGAGATTAGAGGTTAGAGCTCATTACTGTCACAATCCACCTGATCAAAGGATTTTCAATGTTTTTATCCTAACATATAAACACAATGTTGTTATTACACCAATTATGTTTTTACTGGTTTGCGCTTTAAGGCATGGCATGATATACAGTGTAACATTGACACCCCTTGCTTCCATCGCTCTTCAGTCATATGCTGCACAGTGGCCAGCTTTAATATCAGCTCAGTCTAGGAATCTGCTCACACACAAGCCTGGCACACCAACAAACACACACACACATACACAGAGGCATATTTTCACGCGCGGATTCACAAAAACATACAACCACAAGCACCGACATGTACACATGGATGCACACACACACCTTCACAGTTCTTGCCATCGCCGGATAAGCGGAAGCCAGAGGTACACGAGCATTCATAGGAGCCTGGGGTGTTCTCGCAGGTCTGGGCACAGAGGCGGCCGGGGTAGCGCCAGCACTCATTTACATCTGAGAGAAAGAAGCAGTGTCATCATACCACTGTAAATGTGTATTGCATTTGTGTTTGCACCCATGTGTGCAACTGAGCATGAGCAGGTTCGTTGCCCTGCACGACCGCGTATACGTGTGCATGCCTGTGCGTGTCTGAGTGCATGTCAACGAGAGTGTGATGTGAGGGGACCAGCTGCCTGCTGATAGTCTAAACACTTGAGTAGAGTCCATTATTATGAGAGTCACAACACAGTGAATCACAAATAGAGGGAGCAGCAGCAGCGGTGGCAGGAGCAGAACGGAGTCCTCTGCAGCAGGAGACGTGATCGGCCCAATGGCTACTGCAGGAGCCAGCAGCAGAGGCTGGCAAACAGCAGCAGCTCTCCCACCGCAGAATAATAAACAGGAGCAGCAGAGTAGGCAGACAAAGAAGAGGGGTGGCTGCACAGAAGTGTGAAAGTGATAAAGGGTGAAAGGAAGCAAAGGAGAGTAAAGAATGAGCATGAGAGACAGGGGAGTAAAGGCAATCTCCACTTTTCTTGCTTTTAAAACTTCTATGTGTAGAATAAGGCATGTGTTCTGGCTCTTCATGACAATGTGAATAATGTGCAACATACCTACACACATCCTCCTGAATGAGTCATACTGATAGCCTGTCTGGCATTCACAACGATAGGAGCCGGGCAGATTGTGGCACAGCTGGCCCTCTCCACATCGATGTAGACTGCTCTGACACTCATCCACATCTACAAGTCACACATAAATAGTAAAGAGATGGAAAAATCAATAAAATGACAATGATGACATTCAGCTACCATGAATGAATTAATGCAATTTCTTGTTAGTCTTTTGACCGTCTTCTTAGTTTGCGAAATAATATCTATTCTGTGCTACATTAGAATGACAATTATTTAATTAAAGATGTTTTAAACCAGTGTTTTTCTGATGCTGTTCAGCTCATTGCAAAGGGGCTGCTAAAAATGGTGGCCAACACAAAAATTTAAATGGCTCTATTTAGAGTTGGTGTTTGGTTTGCGCGTTCTGGGCTACTGTTGAAACATGGTAGTGCAACATGCAGGACTGCATGCATGAGGACCTGCTCCCTATGTACATATAAACATCTTATTCTATTGTAACAATCACACTACAATGTCTAATTTCAGGTTATTATACACTAAAGAATTATATATATATATATATATATATATATATATATAGATAGATAGATAGATAGATAGATAGATAGATATATAGATAGATAGATAGATAGCTATAGATATATATATATAGATATAGATAGATAGATAGATATAGATATTTTATTTATTTATTTATTTATAAATAATATTCAACTTCTGCCAAATTATATTATCCTAAACCCTATGAACTGGACCTTTAACCTTACTTCTTGAATGAATTGCTTCTATGTCCATAGGAATGTCCATAAAATCATCAGATAACACATTCATCATGCATGAATGTGTTATCTGATGACACATTCATCATGCATGACAATTACAAATCTTACCAATACATTTGGAGCCATCTGGGCTGGCATGATAGCCACGGCTACATATTATCTTCCTCTGGCACACGTAGGATCCTACTGTGTTGATGCAGTTAAATGCCCGGCCACATGGCTGGGCCGAAGTGCCACACTCATCAATGTCTGGAACAGAAAGAGAGACAGAGAAAGATAAGAATGAAGAAAGACAGAAGAACAAGGAAGACCCAAAGGCACAAAAGCAGGGCACGAGAGACCAGAGGGCAGCTCTTTAGCCACACCGCAATATCAAAGCAAACACACATCACACAGTTGCATTCCCTCGGATAACTTTGTAGTGTGTGTCTGACATTTTCACAATTTTCTCATTTCTAAGAGCATTTCTTTTACACTCCTCTCACAGGGGCGTCGGCTGCCTCGACATGCCCCAGTTCCTGCCCCTGGGGGCTAATTCCACAACATCAGTTTGTACTGGAGGAGGACAGAGGATTGGCTTTTATCCACCCCTCTGCAGCCCCTAACAGCAACCTGTCTGATCTCCTGTCTGTGTGGCATTTAACCCCTCTGTCGCCGCAGACGTGCTGATTCACCTGCATGGCGTACAACCATGGACTGTGATTCACCTGTGGGGAAATTTTGTGCACTCACTTGTGCTTTGGAACGAGACAAAGGATCTCTAAAATAAAACACAATGATGACTGTTTTGGAAAAGATTTTGGAAAAGATTTAACCATCATGCCACAACATGTACTTATTCATTCACTTATATTTAAACCTTTGAATCCTGAACAAATTGGTGCAATTTATGTTAAAAACATGGGGAAAAGGCAATGAGCAACTTGGTAATAAATAGTTTGCAAACTGCAAGAAATTACTAGATTGAGATTTTTTTTAAAAAAGCAAGGAAAAAATGTCTAGGGAGAAAAGAAAAAAAGCAAGGGAAAACTAGTATATAATATATAATTATCAATTAACTACATATTTTTTAAAAATCTTTGAAGGTATTATTATTATTATTATTATTATTATTATCATTATATCATTTTTTTTTCTTTTTTTCTTTTTTTTTAGGACATTTTTTTTCTCAAATTGTTCATGGCCTTCCTGCTATGTTTTCAAAAGAAATCAAGCATATTTGCTCAGGTTTCAAATGGTTAAAATCACAAAAAACAATGTTTAATTGAATGAAAACCTACATATATTTTGCCCTTAATCAATTTAGAACAGTTGCAAACCTTGCTGATACTGGACAAATGCAATTGTATGATCATCTCAGTGAGAAAGTGATTTCTCTTACCAATACAGTTGCCCTGTGCGTCCTGGTTAAAGCCAACAGGACATCGAGGTTTGGGGTTGCACCTGAACGAGCCCTCTGTATTCACACACTCGAAGCCAAGCCCACAATTATGGCTCTGCTGCACACACTCGTTGATATCTGAGGATGGAGATCAATAAATGAGCTAATGAGGACTGAATACTTGATTAATTGCAAATAAAGCACAAATCAAACATTATTAGTCTTGGTCTAATAATCCACTTCATGTGTTAACTACAGTACATTGCGGGCTACAAGACACAAGCATGTAACCTCATATTTGACCACTGGATGGCACTGTGGTTAAGTGGCAGATTGTTCAAGTGCTCATCCATCATGACGTGTTCCCTGTCAATATTCTAGAAGTTAATCAAGAGCAAAATAATTGTATTACAACTCAGAAATCTTATCTATGCTAATTGCAACTAAAATGGCTTCAATGACAGTTTATCATTCCAGCGAGATGAATGCATTTAATGAGTCAAACCAGCCGAAGTCACATGCAGTGGCCCTCATGTGCAGTGAGTGAATGAGCACTGCAGTAGAGTCCTCTAGAGTGCTCTAACACCTGTCTACTGGGGGATTCACCTCCTGTCAATCAGCCTTCCACATCTGCTGCCGAAGTATGAACCAAAGCTGGAGGGAAATCACAATCTCACAGGAACAAAAAATGTGGTGCATGTGTGTGTGTGTTAGTGTATGTGTGTGTGTATGTATGTGTGTGTGCATAATGCATGAGTGTCTTATATTTTCAAGCAGGCCTGCATGATTTTACCCCTGTAATTGCTGTAAAGAGGCCTCAAACAGCTCTGGCAAGCAGCCCTGCTGATATAGGGTAGGTCTCTAAACAGCAGATCGTGATTGAGCATCTTGCTGCTGTCACAAGCCTGGCAGAGCCAGCAGTAGCTGAGTGAGCCCGACACCGACGGAGACAGAGAGAGAAAAGCCAGGAAGCAGGATAAATGTGTAAGAGATTGGCCGTGACCTCCTGAAAATTTAACCATTGCCTGTATTTTTCCACTGTTTTTGCTCCCTTTGTGGCACAGTCACTGCATGTGTTAGCAAGACATGTGATATAGTGCTATTACTAGAATAAGTTTGGCTGGAATGCCATTAATATACTATGCATGTGCAAGGACACTTTATATAAATACAAAACATTTGTGCAATTTTACTTGTTTGGGTTTTTAGCCAGGCTCTGTGCAGGGCAATAGCAATCTGTTATTTGTTCACGTGGTTCAACACTTCAATCCAAATTAAAATATCTCAACAACTATGGATGAATTGCTATAAATTGGGATTTGTGATTTCCAGACAATAAATCCTAATGACATTGGCAATACCCTAAATTTTCCTGTAGCACCACCACAAGGTTGAGATATAATTCTGTTTATGAATAAACACCATCAAGACATTCCCATCAGCCTTTGCTGTAGGCTTACTTGTCTTTAGTGCAGATCACCAAACAGTAACATGCTAAAAATCTGAACCAAGATGGTGAGCATTATATATGCTAAATACCAGCTCTGTCATGTTGGTGTTAGCTGAGTGTATCAATGTTTCCGGGGTTTTCTGCATGTAGCTTTCATGATAGTGGCCGAGCCAGCTAGCACCCAACTATGTCAACAGCGTAAACAGTGCCAACAATGGCAACAGTAATGACAAAGCTAACAGTGTTAACCAGGTGGGCTACCGGAGGTGCTGCGCTTTCTCACTGCTGTCATTCTGAGGCACAACATACTGCACAGTGGTGCTGATTAGGTAACCATTAGGAAACTCACACAAGACTCACATGCATGTGCACCCGGCTCTCAGATTACAATACACACAGAGTTAGCCTGAGTTCATTCTCTGCTCAGGATGCCATTAGTCCATATCTTTATATAGCAAATGTTTGCTGCTATATTAATGCTCTGAATATTGCATAGACCTCTTTTAAGTTCAGCCTGACAGAGCTGCTCTTGTGGCTGTAGACGCTTGGTCGTTGTTTCCTCTATTTCAAAAGGTTTTTTTTCAATACTTGCATGTGAATAAAAATGTTTGTATAGGAATGAAATATAAATACATAGATTAGAACACTGGTGATACAGAAATATACAGTAGCTTAACAACCACAATGACAGCATAATCTCTCTTTGCAGTTAAAACAATGATTGTGTAGAACATAAAAAGCATATTTACACAGATCTATGATTATTTTGTTTCGACCTAATCCTTCCCCACCATGCATTGGATAATGTGAACAAGAAGTGTAATGTTGCCATGAATTACTAAGTTAGTTGTAAGCTTCACCTAAGACCACTTTTTCACCTGAAACTAAGTACATGTTGGCAAATCTGCACTATAGGAATTTATGCTGTATCAGCTACTGGCAATTCCTACTTGATAGCAAAAAAAGTCTAAATTTGACCTTAAATGAGACACTGCTCCAACTGGAAAGAGTAAAGTGCATTGATTTAGGTATTATGTATTGGACATCTCCTGTGACACTAAAAAAGGAGATGATTTGTTGCACAAAATGTGTTGATCTGGTGTTTTAATTGAATGCGCTGAGTAAGGAAGACAGTAGATATTGATACACGATTGCACAATTAATTCACTGTCTTAATTGTTTAGAGTAGGGAGGGGAAGACAATTCCGTTTCTCCCTGTGTGGGGACTTTGTCGCAAGGGGCGAAAGGAGTGTTTCATTACAGTCTCTTAGTGAGCCATGAATTGGGACTAGGTAATGCAGCACGAAGACTATATTTTCCCCATTGAATGTCGGCAGCATGAAGTGGCAGCTGTTTGGAGGATTACCCTTAAATATAAATTCTTGCTAGATGCTCATTTTGCATGATTGAACATCTTTAAGTTCACAAGGAGCTGCAGATTAGCTGAGTCTCCTTGAGCCCAATGAAAGTCATCTGCAGCGGCAAACAGCACTTCCAGCACATCTAAAACTTATCTTAGGGGTCCCTCTTCCTGAACACTGCTGCTGCTTTATGAATGAGACCTCAGCACAGGCTCAATTTATGGTGCATGGAAATAATGAGACGTATTGGGAGGTTTACTATTGCATCTCAAAGTTGGGCGCCACCCACGAAGACAAGCCAGGCAGCTCTTCATGCTCAGAGTTAGCACTATGAAAATAGTATGAAAACAGCCCTCTGGAGTAACGTTTCATATTATTCCCTCTTGTCTGTGTGCTCATATGTGAAATTGAATAATCACTGGATGTGAGAGATTTAAAAAAAATTCTAATTTTAATACTTACTTTCAAGGGTGGTGAAAGTGATTGTTTGCCTGAACAATGTGCTTTCCTTACATTGTGAACTTGAAGTAATACACATGCTCTCCTGCTGGTATTTACAACATATTTCACTGCAGGTGGAAGTGAATACTTTGATGCTGATAAGATGTACAGTACCTTCACAAATGTCATTGTTGATCTGGTATCCCGGGGGACAGGTGATCAGTCTCTGACAGATATAACTTCCAGCAGTGTTCAGGCAACGTTCGTTCAACTGGCAGGCTCGCATGGACAAACATTCATTTATATCTAGATGTTTTTAAAAAAAGACAAAAGTGCCAGTGTGAAGAAAGAGAATAAATAATGAAAAGTGCACAGTAGAAGATGCTGGATAAAGACATGTACAACTACAATTTCCGCCTCCTGACTGTATGCCTCTGCACACTGTGCAGTCAAGTTGCACTTACAGTTTACATTCATGCCACACACACACACACACACACACACACACACACACACACACACACACACACACACACACACACACACACACACACACACACACCCACCCACCCACCCACACCCACCCACACACACACACTGCATTTTTTGTTCCATATCAGCTTCACATGCATCTTTCCCGCAACAGCACATTCTCTCCCTCTGTTCCTGGATTATGGTGTTACATAATGGCCTGAGAAGTTATTTTGCAGATTATTATGATGCCACAGTCAAGTTGACCTTTGACCTTTTGGATATTTTATCCTGTTCGACAACTATGTGAAAATTTTTCGTAATTAGTGTATGAATTTTTGAGCTATGGACAAAAAATGTTTTGTGAGGTCACAGAGAGCTGGACCTTGGACCAACAAAATCTAATGGGTTCATCTTTGAGTCCAAGTGAGCGTTTGTGCCAAATTTGAAGAGATTCTTTTGAGGTGTTTGTGAGATATCACATTCACAGATGCAAGGTCACATCGACCCTGAAATTTGTACAGCAAAATCTAATCAGTTTACCGTTGACTCCAGGTGGACGTTTGTGCCAAATTTGAAAAGACTCCCTCAAGGTGTTCTTAATCCTTTGAAACCTGGATCAACATCAGTTTTCTGATGGCAATAAATGTCCCAAATATTGCAAGAAATCTTACCTAAAAAATGTTTTAAAAAGGAAGAGAGGATTATTAGAAAATAATCCAAAAATAGGGATAAATGTCCAGAAAACTATATATATAATTGTAATAATTTTGTATTTGAAATAAATTATGATAAATGATATGAAAAAAAGAACATAATACAAATATTAATTCAATACATTTTTAAGGCATGTTTTACTTTTTTTGCTGCTTATTTTGAGGTAATTTTCTTGTACATTTTAATTTGGTTGACGCGAGGTCAGAGTGATCTTTATCTTTGACCACCAAAATCTTCTTGAGTCCAAGTGGACGTTTGGGCCAAATTTAAAAGAATTCCCAAAAGGTGTTCTTGAGATATCGCGATCATGAGAATGGAGTGGACAGTGGCAATCCAAAGACATAATGACTCCAGGCACAGCTATCAGCGGCACAGAGGCATAAACATGCTGAGCAGTGGTCTGAGTGTAGCACTCTGCAGTCAGAAGGAGATTAAAGAGACAGGTTGGACCCTCCTCAGGGAGAGAGATTAGGGGTGAGGCCACTGGGTATAACCTCCACACAATGAGAAATTTGTCACCACACTGAGCTACTCTCTGTGTCACTGCCACAGTTTGTGGCTGTCAAACAGGAGAGAGGTTATGGCTTAATTTAAAGATATATCCCCAGAGAGACAGCTTAGAGCTGATCAGCCTCATGATAAAACACACACTACTCTTAGTGCAAATAAAGCGTACATATGGGATGCAGTTCAGATATATGGTAAAAAATGCATGGATAGTTGGGATGATTCCTCTGGTATAGAGGTTCAGTTCAGGAACAAGATGAAAAGAATGTCTCCCATTTATATATTTTATTTGCCAGCACCACAGTGTGTTGTGGAGAGTGAAGGGGATTAGGGCTGTATCTCTTCTGCACATCTAGAGGCGCTGATTAGAGAAAAAGACAAATCAGCGGCGGACAGTCGTGCCAAGAAACTCTCCATAACTGGAACCCCTCTGGCTGAGACAGACGACAGAAATGAGGGCTGAAATTGCAGGCCATTTTTCACCTCTGTGATTGCACGAAATTTCCACATGCTGCCCTGCTGTGAGGTGAGAAAATGTTTTCAGCATTATAACTAAGTTTTGGTCCCTTACCCTCGCAGGAGTGTCCATCAGATGTAAGAGAGAATCCTGGGAAACAGGAGCATTGTGGCCTTCCACCCACTGAGGTGCAGTGTTGCTCACATGGGCCGTTTCCTGAAAATAATCCATATAGTGAGGTCAAATCAAACATACTGTACTAAAACTCCACACAACACAATTTAGGGTGAAACAGAGGAGTGCTTTGTGGCTCTGGGTGGGAGACAGAACATTATTTACTGTATTGCCGTTTGCTCATTTCCTTTTTCCAGGTTGATCCCTGACCTGGTCATATTGTATTTCCTACTTTTGGCCCACAGTGTGGTAGACCTCCACCCTGGTGTTATGACAACCAAACACGACAAACAAAATGTGAACCTTCGCACATTATGATATGGAGAAATCGTTGCTGAAAACAAACTAACCTTTGATAGCATCTCACCCCTTGACATTTACAACACAACTACATTTCTCGGAAAGCATGAATCCGACATAATAACATGTCAATCTATAGCAGCCCATGCCGCCTTCTCCTCTAAACATATTCCACTGCATCGAGATGGATGCTCCAGTTTCCCATTAAGACGCAAGGATGAATGAAAGTGCTCGTCGTGGGTTGTCATTCCTGCAGCTCCCTCTCCCCTCATTAAGCTGTGTGTTTCTAACCTTCACAGGGGTTGAGTGGGACAACTGGCTGGGTGGGGGGCGGAAGCGGTGAAGTGGGCTCGGCTGCTACTCTGTCATCCTCCTTCAGTCTGTTCTCCTCGTCCACCGTCTCTGCAGAAACATGAATAATCCCATCACAAGGGGGGCGATGAATTACACTGTAATCAAGGCTTCCACCTCTCCATCTACTGCGGTCTTAGTTAGAGGCTTAAACCTTGTGCAATTCCTACATCTTCATCTGACGATGTGAGGCTGGCAGCTACAGATGAAAGTTGTAATCGCAGTGAAGGTGAGACAGGAAAAAACATTGCCTGCAGACAAACATTTGGTTTTATTAGTGAGCCCCATCCCTCACTGTAATTTGCTGAGAGCTCTGGCATTAGTATCCTGTTGAGACAGGCTTGTGTTGGTGAAAGCTAGTGTTGATTAAAGTCTGAAACACTGCAGACAACTTCACCTGAAAATACTTCCAAACTGTACATCTGAGCGCACCTGAGCTTGTGCAAAGAATGATTTATATTTTTATGATAGTGAAAATGCTGCTTTTTTTCTTCAGCTAAAAAGCTTTTTTTTGTAGATTAGTTGAGCAGTGCTGTCAGTCCAGGAAAGGGATGTTAGTGTGTGATTAAAATAACTATTATTAGGCTAGTATCAGAGCTTGCAGACAGGAAGGAACTCAAAGAGACCAGGAAAATAATACACTGTGTATGTGTAGACAAATTACGACAAATGGGGTCTTCCTGACAGGAACGCTGACTGTAAATCATATTTTCAAAGAGCAAATGGCACCGCTTTCCTGTGTACTGGCATCACTGGAAATGTCTGCTACATAGAACAGTGTGACAAAAGAAGATTGGTGGTTTTCGCTTTACCTTGCGCACATGTGAGAGCATCCTCTTGCAGTACGTATCCAGGGAAGCACTCACAGCGGAAAGAGCCTGGTGTGTTGACACATCTGTGGTGGCAGATGTTGCCCTCATACATCAGGCACTCATCCATGTCCTCCACCTCAACAGGACCCTCCACTGCATTCTCCCCATCCCGCTCCTCGCTAATGGAGAAAGCTTCTTTAGGGTACGGGCTGTCGGACACTGCAGGAGAGAGTGGCTGTTATTCTCACTGTATGATAGATAACTGCATAAAATGTTCATAAAAGAAAACATCTTTTAATGATAATAATTACAGGAAAGAAATAATGGCTACAACACTTATGAGGATTTCTCTCATGTTCATTTTTTAGTGTAAGGTTTGATTCTGCAGTGATAAATACACATTACCACATTATCTATATTATCTATATCTATAACCAGTTTGCAACGGTCTTCCTTAGATTCGTATATGTAAATTTCAGGGGTCGTGCAGGGAACACATCCCACTCAATATTTAGAATATGTGTTCATATTACAGCAGAGGACTTTTGCTTTGATCAAAATAAAGACATTTACAGCATAAATTTATGCAGAAAAAAAACACAAATTGGTGTATAAAGATATACTAGAATACAGGAAATTAGTGTCACCAATTCGGTATCTGACTAAATGTCAGACTAAATGACTACCAACAGCATAGTGGTTCACTGAAAAAAGGATTTAATGCAGGCAGGCAGACAAGGTCTGTTAGAACTGGGCTGCTATACTTTGTTCTGGGAGGCCAATGAGGCATGACATTTTTTCAGCAGGGTTGGGGAATCTTACTGCAATGCTTCCTTTTCACAAAAATCTATTGTCTTTGGTTTAAAACAGTACTTTTCCCTAGCAGTGCTCTGGTGTCCCCACCCAGCAACACCTCCTTTCTTGGCATAAAGCATACAGTGCATTCACATTTTGGGGTGTGTGTGTATTTGGGCATGCAAATAATTGTACAGTACCTTTTTTTGGTGGTGGACTGGCGTTGAGAGCGGGCCTTTCTCTGACTCTCTGCCAGTCGTCTTGATTCCCAGCTCTGCTCTGCTCCCCCTTGCAGCAGGTTAAAAAGACGTGTCTACAGTGGAAGCCCAGGACGCGGTGGGCTTCACAGCGATGCCCCTCACGGCGGAACTGCAGCCCCAGAGAGCAGCAGTCACAGCACTCCTGCAGGTCACACACTCAGTTTTTACACATGGCGTTATGGATTATGAAGCTTTTTGGATCAGCTGCTGTACATTTTATGAAAAAGATTAAACTCAGTGGTTCATACTGTCTGCAAGGTTCGTCTTCAGCTACACCATTGACATAGCTTTCAGGGATGGTTAACCCCCAAATGAAAAATACATATTTTGTCCTCTGAGCTGTAGTGCTATTAATCAAACTAGAATATTTTGGTGTAAGGCGCTGAGTGCTGGAGATATTTGCCATAGAGATGTCTGCCTTCTCTCAGATGCAATGAAACCACACAGCACTCGACTTGTGGTGTTTAAAGCATTAAAAAACACAGTTGAAAAACTCAACAGCATGTCTCTTTCCAGAAATCATGACCCAGTTACTCAAGACAATCCACAGACCTTGTTGTAAGCAGTTTTATGTTGAAACTATTTTCTTTATCCCAAACTACACGTGCCAACAGTATCACTGTGCAGAAGGACGTGTGCATCTACTCATGGATGAGAGGCTTGTGCTTGTGACAGTGTGAGATATGAACATTGATGGTGTTCTCCTCGGCTGAACTATAGCATTAGCTCACTGATGCTCAGTGAGCTAGCAGTAGATGCACGCTTCCCCCTGCACAGTGATCTTTTATATTGATGGCCTACAAGGCATATGCTTTTTGGGCTGCACGGTACTTTTTCGATTCAATACTGCAAGTGACCACTGGAAAAAAAACTTGGAAGCAAGACTTAGTAGTGTTCCTGGGGGCCTGGTTATTGCCACAGCCACTGTTAGCTCATTTAATTAAACTTTTTTTTTTTTTTGCCAATTATGTAAAAATTCAGTTCAAATTTGCGCTAAATTTGGATTAAAAAACAAGATTTGTGAGCATGTTCCCATGCTGATGTTAGCATATACCTCAAAGCACCACCGTGTCTAAGGTAGCTATAGATTCTTAATCTTGTTGAAATTAACTTTAACAGTAACAAACTAGAATTTGGGGTCAACTCTCCACTTGCTCATGGTCTCTCACTGTGTTGGCTGTAGCTCTCAGCAAGATCACCACTTAAGAGCTCACAGAGGCAAAGAAAACATGAAAGTGAAGTAATGACCGCTGTGATGTACTGTGGTTGTAGATGGCATAATATTACTAAATCTACAGGGGTCCTACAGAAAGGTGGTGAAAGCCAATATCCAACAGCAATAATGACCCCATGCTGCTCAAGGGCCTCTGAGCAGGTGAGTAAGTAGCCTATCCTTTAACACACAGGTCAGATGGCATATTAGTGGCTTTGGGAATCTGGGCGAGCACGATCGAGTTATACAGTCACCGTGACATGACCCTCACTCACCGCCATAACAGCCTCGTGTCTACCACTGCTACTGTTTTACCACACCAATTATCAGTCCGTGTTTCCACAATTTCAGAGAGGCCAAACAATTGACATCTGACATTTCAAATTTGCTGAGGTCTGCTTTGAAGGGAGGAAACCTTAAAGACTGTGGGAACCTTTGGTTGTAATTGGCCCTAAATCATATTGTGTAAATTAAATAAGGTAATTGAATAACAGGGAATTGGCACCACAGCAGTAATACTCGGAGGGGATATCAAGAGTAAAGTTGCTCCAAAACTACAGAGACAGACTCTCGCTGGCATCAGATGACACGTGTTTACAATTCTATGGCAGCTAATGCTTTCATCAATTGCTAATTCAGACTGTATTAGGCTTAATTTGAAATTTAAAAAGTCATTAAGTCTGACTGTGAACCCAATGAACTGTGCTTGCCCTTTGCGAGGCTATCTGGTCACAGATACTTGCCTTGTAGGAATCGATCCCACATTTGTCGCTGGCGTCGTCTTGACACGTATTTTCTGCTCTGGCTGCATTCATTCCAGCCAAACACCGACTTTCTCTCAGGGAGCCGTGGCAGCACTGTTGTTGGGCAGTCCTGGCAGAGGAAAGCACAAAGGAGAAAGCACTGCTGAAGTGTTGGAACTGCAACAGCAACAATGAGTGGGCTGGCTGCTCTCCCCAAGAGTGCTGCTACAGAGCTGGCGGTGTTTTCAAGTTTCTGTAAATGTTATTATAAGAAAACATGGAAATCTGAATAATTCACTACAAGTCAAAGCTCAGAAGACCATGAACTGTTTCCAAAGACAGATTATCTTAATTGTGATTGATCTTGCAAGAAAACATCCACATGCACATTTTAACAATGTCACTTTATTACTCTATGTTTAAGTTACTTTAGTAACCCTTTAAATTACTCATAAAAAAGAGGGATTGATTTTTTTTCTAATTTAGACCTCTGCCAAATAGTTGAGATGGCTGTTCATGGTAATGGCAAAAAAAAGAAAGACATTTTTAAAACTTGTGACAATGGAATTAGTAGTATCATCAGTGCTAGTGTTATTTCTATGCATGTATTCTAGATTTTTACCATTATAGTACTTTTAAAACATCTCAAAAATGTTAAACAAACTGACTCATACTGATAGAATTTATTTTATCAATTATATGATGGAATAACAGTTAATATATGGTAGTTAAAACAGTGAATATTCAACCCTTTTTATAATTTAAAAAGTTTAATTTTCAGCATCGCTACTTTTCCGCTCAAAGGCCTATACTGGACCATTTGGTAAAGTATGGCTTCAGACATAAAAAAAAATCATACTTACAATTTTATTTCACTACATATATAATGGATAAAATTATATGCGTCATTTCACAATAATGATCAGATGATTCCTTTTTTAATTTCTTAGCAAATGGTCAATTTTAATTTCAATTGCTTAGCATCACTACCCTTAGCCTACTATAAAAGGCCAAATCAAAGGCATGTTTTTGAAAAATATTTGACCCTTGTTAGATTTTTATTTTTGTATAAAGTTATTAATCTGCTCAGTAAGACCTCTGAAACTACAACATGTCGAAAAAAAATGTCTTCCTTTGAAAATCCCACCCATAAATCCCTCATGTCTGGTTTGATTTTTCTTGTTATTCTTTCTGTGGGAGACGAACTGAAAACATATACTATTTAAAGACACAGCAACGTCTAAGAGATTTTTTTTTTTTGGCATAACACACCTAAACCAAATGGTAGACATGGCTCAACCAGGTTGTGTTAAGTTCAACACATTTTCATCATTTATAGGCTAGTGACTCAAAATGTGCTCAGCCAAACGGTTTAGCAGGACGTTGAGTCAAATGAAGCAGCTAAACAGTCAACTACCTTTTCACAGAAGACAATTTCAGATGATTTACAGTGTTGTAGTTAATTATAAGAATTAAGCTAAATGATGTGAGCGGGCGTTTAATAATGGCCTTACCAGCAGATGGAGTGCCGATCGTTTGTGGGCGGCTCCATGTTTTTGCAGTGACCATTAGCTGAAGCCCATTTCTCCCCTGTCTCACAGCAGGTCTTCACCAGCTCCTTGGCAGACACTGTAATGAAACACAAACACCCAGTTCCAGATTTATCCCACTCAGTGCAGCCAGTGTTTGGGAACACATGAAATAATGGTTACCATGTGAATTCAGCTGGAAGAGGATGGTTAACATTTACGATCATAGAATCAGTGAGACGCTGTAAAATCTTGTTGCAGGATTTCACTTTTGGTGGAACACTTGTCTCAGAAATAGACTTGAAGTGTAGACTACACACTGAGAATAGCAAGTACAATCTGTGTTTTTCTTTTCAGACTCCTCGACTCCGCTCTTACTTTCATTGGCAAGGAGAAGTATGTAACCCAAAACTCTTTAAAATTACTTTCAGAGTAAAATTGTCCTTTTTTGTTACATCCTGGCTAATCTGAGCTGGAGCAGAGTGAAAGAGTAACACATTAGCACTTCATTTCAAACTGGCTCAGGGAAGACACAGAGCAAAAACACATTATCCTGTTTAACAGAAAAATGTATGTACGTGTTCTTTCAATAACAGGGAAGCACATTCCAGCTTTGATTTGTGGCTCTTGCACTGTTAAAGACTTATGACATGCATGTCTTAACAGTCAGTCACAGGACAAAATATTTGTTTTCTGGATACATATCAAACACATTTTTTTTTTTTTGCAGAGCGTTGAGTGTTTACCAGCTGTGACAACATTTCGACGGCTGGTATTTGTTTTTAGTTTGTGAGTTTGTTTTAATCAAAGCAAAATGTGGCTCTGGTGGCACTACTGTGGCAGGAACTACCACAGAAGCTGTTTTGAGTAGTTTGCCAGGTGTTTATATATACAGTATGTCTGCCCATCTGTCTGTGGACTGATTGTGTTAACTGATGGCTCAAACAATGGCGTCACAGCTGTTCGAGATGCAGTCACAAAACTTTACAGATGTGTTTTGGAGATCAAAATGTATTCCAAATTCAAAGATGGGTGTACTCTAAGCCAGGGGACTGGAAGTAGTGCTGTAAGAATTGGGGAAGGGGCCAATGCCCCTCCACTTTACGCCCCTGGCCCACATTAATATTTAGCTGCAAATCACTGTGATGGCTGGAGTGATCCAATTGCATAATGGCTTCTATTTATGTTTGTTGTGTAATTTTGAGATTAAAATCAGTCTAAAGCCAAAAGAAAGGTGCAGGAAGCTTTGTGAAGCTGTACTAAGGAACACCAGTGCTTTGAGCTAAATGACATAAATAAAACATGACATGTTATTATGTCATAAAACATGACATAAATAACATGTATCATATTTTAATAATTCTACTTATATTTAATGTGCTTCTGGAAGAATGCACACGCATTTTTCCTTAGATGATGTGAGGGTTTAAGGGCAGAGGGATGTCATATGCTTTAAAGCCCTCTGAGGCAAACTGTGTTTTGTGATAATGGACTTTATAAATAAAATTGACTTGACATGACAATATGGCAACAATGACAATCTGGCAGCTGAATGGGGAAAAAGACTGGGCTTTCAATACACAAAGGCTGATTACTAACCACACACAGGTTAGTGAAACAAGATACGGGTGAAACATATGAGGTAATCAACAAAGTTGGGAAAACTCAGGAAGTACAAGTAGCACTGAGTACATTGAGAACACATTTCAGAATTAAACAGTAACCTGACACAAAGACACGAAGATAGACTTGACAGAATATCACAGTGTATCAAATTTACCGGCAATCCATCCAATTTCACTAAAACCAAAATGTGAATGTACTGTCAACACCCAAGAAAAGGTCAGAGGATTACCAAAGTAAGTAGGCTCCATGGAGACCAGGAATATCTGTTCAAAATTTCATGAAAATCCATCATAAATTTGCTGAAATATTTCAGTCTGGACAAAAATGGTGGACTTACTGTTCAACAGACAAGGACAGACTGACATTGCCATCCCTGGAGCCACACTATGATAGTTAAAAATGATGTGAACAACCTTCTAAAAGCTTTAATTGGTCTCTCATAGCATGGTCTAACATAAGCCTTAAATGAGGGTGTAGGTCACGCAGAGGAGAGACCAAGCAAAAACCTTATTGTAATTCTAAATAGTATGAAGCCCAGCGCAGACATCTGAGAGTGCCCAAGGTCATTTTAGCATTTCAACTTCCACTTTCACTTTATTTTTGTTGAAATACCTCTCCTCGACTTACCTATACAAAATAAGACCAAAGCAATTACTCAGAATTGAACAAGCGGCTGCTACAGTGTGCATAATTTAAAGGTTTAGAAAGGAGCGAATCTAAACCTTGAGAGGCACAATGACTCTTTGATACATAACTACAGTAGGCTATCTGCACCAGCAGTGCAGTTAAACAAGTCCCTTTGAACCTGGCTGAATGTATATCAAAAGACAGCATGCATAATTGTTCATCCTCCTTCCTTTGCTTCCTATTCATTTTCTCCAGGAGGAACTGGTTCAGCCGTCATGAACATGGCACAAATTTGCTCCATGTGTCCATCCAGAGTGTGGAATGTATACAGATTTAAAATACATACAGTTCATGTTTACACAGGATTTAGTGGATGAAGGGACTTTGGAGGGAGGCTGTGTTTCACCAAGAATAACTACTGGGGATGAAAACAATGGTGAACTATTTTAGCCAAGCTATATATGAGTCTAACCAGGTCTCCTCCTCTCTTTGACAGACCTTCTAATTAAGACCGTATCACCACTTGTTCCATTCAGCGGTGCAATAATTAACTACGTTGATTTATCATGCTTTCACAATGGAGATCTAAAATGCACACTTGAAAGGTGGCTGGGAAGCATCTCTCTGTTCCAGGCTTGTCATTATCTATTTCCAATAAACTAGCATTAACACCAGATGCTTTGCTCTTGTCCAAATCCAAAAGCGGTGACATAACACCCTTTGAAAATATGAAGCCAGAATAACAACCAAAAAGGGCAACTCTCGACATGTCTGGAGGTGTCACGAGGCAGTGCACCGCCACTAATCAAGGCTCATATGTCTTTTCTTTTGTGGACTTGCCAATGATTTACAATACAGGTGGGCTGGAGAGAACATGATGAACAACGTCAGTAACTACATGCCAAAGGTACAGGACATACAAACGCATGTGGTTGAACATGTCAGATGATTGATGCTGAAAGCTTAAAAGCATGTCTGCGTTTGTGTGTGCACGTATGTGTGCGTGCAGGCTTGTGTTCAACTTCGGAGGGAGTGACACAAGTGTTCTTCTCACCTTCAACACAAACACTCACAGAGATATCGTGTCTGTTGAAACTCATAATCACTGTCCAAAAACAGCTGGATGTGACATAACAGGGAGGGCTCTCTGGCTGTCACCATGACTTCATTTCAAAAACGATCTATTCAGGATTCAATTATTGACAACTTATGTCCTAATCTCCCTGAGATTGTGAGCCAACATTCATGTGATTCATGTTTTTGTAGTCTTAATCGGGGTTAAGGTTAGTTGATGCGAGCCCTGAGGGCTTGCCTCAGTCTTTGATGGTTTCACACAGTAACCTCCAATCCAATTACACCTCCCTGTGGTTAGATAACATGAATGAAACATGCACACTGCTTTGGATTTATCACTAATGGTACACTGAATTACTGCGACTTAAAGCTTGTGTTTCCCAAAGATGCCACATGTGTCCTTGACATACCCACGCATGCATGGGCCCATAATGTTTTGTAAAGTCCCTGCTAGGCAACACCAGCTTTAGAGATTCTTTTTGCATATTAAATTGGCTAAGTGTATTCGACCACACGGCCCTGACCACATACTCTCCACAGTGTTCCACACTAATCTGACCCTGTTTCCTATTGCCTTATTATGCCTTATATATTCCAAGGTGTGTTCACAAAGCAGAACACAGGAAATGTGCTCATTTCTTGCCAGAGGAAATCCATCCAAATCCCGATTTTGGGCCTGATGGACAAAAATAAGAAGAAGTAATAATATTACCTAATTTGCTGTTTTTCACAAGTCCCATTAGGGACTGTTCGTTCCTTATGAGGAGAAGAGGGTGGTGTGGCTGGGAAGCATGTTTAATAATTTTTTAAGCACTGGGGAAGCACTGTTTTTTTTTCTATTTTGGCGTAAGGTAGAAACATACAACTATAATTGATTGTATTTTGTATTCATCTTAAATACCCTCTGAACTCTAAACCCCCGCTATATTTGAAAGGCTATGTTATCACTAGAAATCATAAAAAATTACAGCATCTATCATAATCAGAAATTATTATTGGATTTTCGAATTGCCAATGGTTCTTGAACTCATCATGCATGATGAACACTCAAAAGAAAAAAAAAAACAAAAAAAAGGTAATCCAAACTCAAAATAATGATATTTCATTGAAATCTTTATGGCTCATTTAAAATTTAGCAAAGAAAAAAGTTTGGACTGACCAGATCTTCTGAAAAAAAAAACAACAACCCTAAATTTTCCTTTTGATTTTAACTTTTAATTTTTAAAAATCAAAGTGTATGTTTCAAAAAGCTACTAATGTCTGTCATGCTAAGCTACTTGTCTGGCCACTGCTGCCACTGATGTGTGCAATTTATTTGGGAAAACGGTTATTAGGCCTATATGCACATGTTGCTAATACAGGCTGTGTGATGTGTGACTGAAATTTTTGTTGGTATTGTGTGGTAGGACCACAAACTGCCGGCCTATGATAGAGATTGACGACATAACAGCTCCAAAAAAAGTGAAGCCAAAACAGCTTAATTGCCCCCTGGTGGCTGACTGCAGTATAGTTCATAAACTCCACTCCCTCTGTTAGCAGATGGGAAATAAGCCAAACTAAAGTATAA
Organism: Plectropomus leopardus; assembly: GCF_026936395.1. Lineage (NCBI taxonomy): Eukaryota > Metazoa > Chordata > Actinopteri > Perciformes > Serranidae > Plectropomus > Plectropomus leopardus. Next base: position 13,429,260 of record NC_142184.1, on the reverse strand, counting down.
GTTTAGATAAATAAAAACTGAATAAATTTCTACCAAGAATGGTTTTGGTAATTCTTTGTCCCCTGATTGTTTATTTGTTCAAGACTTTGTTTTTTTATGTTTTGCTTTAATTAGTTATTTAATGCTTTGTTATTTGTGCCAATTGGTGTGCTCACTATCAACAACGTTGCTCATGATTGGTTGTTCGGGTGTATGGGCAGGAACTCCACACTGCGGAGGTTGCTACTGCACAGACTCTGGCTCTAAATGATGTCATCAGTGCAAGATGGCAGCAGCCATATCTGCGATTTTGGCTTTGTTTTTGTAAAGTGGGAAAATGTAGAGATACATTGCCCATCTTTATATAGTATGACCAATGTCAAAATATCATGTTTTGCTAAAGTGCACACACAGCATGTGTGATAATGCAATCTGCAAGCAGGACTTGCATTTTGCTGAAAAAAACAAACCAAAAAAAAAACCAACCAAACAAACAAACAAAAAAAAAACAGCCGTTTGTTTTGACAAACATGTCTACTCCCATTCTGCTTGCTCATTACACTGACTCCAAATTCTATCCTTGGTGCATTATAAAGATATATGGTTATTTATGGTGGAAGAGTCATGTATTTTCTTCCAATCACTCAGGGAGACTCAAAAAAAAATTGAGTTCAAGATTTAAAAAAACAAAAAAACAAAGTCCCACCCAAGCCATCCCCTCATCCGATAAATAAAGAACAGTCCCTTAGAGGTAACTTTGTTTTTGCATTAGAAATCATTATATCAGTGAAGCATGTTTATGAATGTATGATTTAATGTTCATTAATGTAAATTTAAAAAGTTCACTTTTTTCATATTCAGTGGAGAAAACTTGATTGTATTGTGAGTCTGAAAGTATGCACTGCACTTTGCCTGTATGCCAATGACAGACAGAGGCGGATGTGTTTTTGTGTTACAATTTATCACCAATCACTCTCTACTTATACAGTGGGTCTCTTTTATGAGAGGTTTCCTGCATTCAGAGCAGATGTTTTTGTTATTTATAAGCACGGGTGACATGTGGATCGGGTGGTTTTTCAGTAAGGACATGCTGTGGACAGGAGATATGCCAAAATTCCTGGAAATGACCTGGAAGGCACCCTAGATTAACCAGTGAACTATCTTCTTCAAACTGATCTCCACACTAGTGGTACAGTAGGAATGAACTCTCACATGACCAGCTGTGGAATTCGCCCTCTTTTTTCATCCTAAGGAAAATTACACATCTGCTCAGCCCACTCCCATATGCAGCATGTTGTGACAGTGCTGTTGATAAAAACAAGCACTTCTTCGGTTATTCCACTTCACCTCAGATTTGTCTAATATTCTTGTCGTTGAGTTCACTGTGGTTGGTGCTTGGTAAAGTGGGAAGTTACTGAGAGGAGAATGTGTGGAGGTGTGCTTCAGATGAGGCGATTACTGGGAAGATTGGGAAACCAGCAGTCTCATGGGAGACGGGTAATCACACCAGCTCATGAGGGAGCAGTGAGTAGCGTCTGGCAATCAAGCCACAACAGTGGTCTCATTCATCACATGGGTATTATGCCGCTCACAGGTACAACCCCCTCAAGAAATCCTATACCAGGTCCAGCCCAGCATCAGAAAGCCTGAACAAACCCCATCCCCCTTCTGAGCACACACTGTGTCTGGTTGGAAAGAGAGACGGCAAATGAGCTGGAGTTATTGACTGGAAGAAAAAAAAAAAAACATTTATCTTGGGCCATGTTCCTCTGCAAAGACAGACCATTTATGTTTGAAGAAAAATGGTTGTGTTAGTTGTTATTCATGCTTTGTCCTGTACTCTCCAAATAACTTTGGCATCCTCTGCTAATGGCATTGATAACGACGATTAGTCAGGCCCTTATCAGGTGTTTTTCTCCCTGTCTGTGTTTTAACATGTCATCACACTGGAAATCTTCCCTTAGTCGCATAACCCTAACCAGTGAACCTGCACTGTGTCATTCAATCCTACAAACCGAGCAGCCAGACCAGTTCAAGCTCCTGATCCCAGGACAAAAACACATCTCGCTTTGACTTTCAACTCAGACTCTCGTCCATGAAGGCATAATTCATGATTGAAAAGCTGGACTTTATCCTAATGCACTTATGGACGTTGTGGAAAATCTGTCAAAGCAAATATCTGTTTTCTCCCTGAAAAAATAAAAAGAGTTTCTATTTTGGCTCACAGACACTTCACACACAGTTTCACATTTTACCCAGACTTGACCCGAGTCTGTAGCCCTCCTTAACAACAATTTCTAACCTGTATTCTTCAACTTTATACATGAACATGACAGGTAAACCTCTGGCGTTCACTCCCACAGAAGCACAGCACAGATGCATTCAGCATGTACTACACATACCTATGGAGGCCAGGTGCTGAAAGGAAAGAAAAGTCCTGACAGGTCTCAACAAAAATCATAGTGCTGTAAAGTAGGTTACCTACACACCTACAGATCACAGTTTGCTGGACAAAACATCAATAATACCAAAAAGTTCTCAGAATCCTCAACCAGTTTCTTAGTTATTCAGTCACTGGAGTGGGGGGTGAAATGACTTATAAATTTCAGTCCTTAATAATTTAGTTCACTCACTTCATAGGGAAATCTTATAATATGCTGAGACGACCATGTGCCATAAAGCCATGAAGTATGGGGAATTATGATGTAATTAGGTTTTCCTTGGCAGGAAGTTTATTAATCGTTAACACATATGGAACTGCATAAAAGCTGATTCAATAAAGGAGCTCTATGAGACTTTAAGAGCATAATATATGATTCAGAGTCTGGAGCTGGATAATCTGCATACAGTTTTCAGCATGGAGATAGCTGAGTCGGCAGCCAATAGCTAATGGTGCTTACTTAATAAACAGCACAAACAATGGCAATGGTGTTGACAGAGCTAACACTGTTACCTGGGGGGAACCAGAGGGCCTTTTTTTAACTTGGGATGGCAAAGGCATGACCTACTCCACTCTGCCTTAAGGCTTGTAAACACCTTTACGTACTAAGATAGATATGTTCATTTTAAACATTGTGACCATCACTGCCGACATATTTCCCAACACGTTCTCACTCCTAACTCTCCTCATGGTGATGGTCAGTCAGTGACCTTCTACGTCAGTCTATGATGTTTTAGGTTTCCTTGCCACATCAACCTATGATGTTCTGGGATGCCACGACAGATATGTCAACAAATGCACATGGTGGGATGATGCAGCCTGTTGCCGTGATGTCAGCAAATGCACGTGTAGTGGGATGAAGCGGCACAGTCCCTATGTGCCGGACGAGGACTGTCATGATGGTTGGAATAGGGCACCAAAGACACGGATGGTTAGGTTTAGGCAAAGGAGGCACATAGTAAGGTGTAGAAAAAACACACACACACCCACATGGGTCGCAAACTCTGGACTCCCGCACAAAAGTCACTTGTTTATGGGACCCATCCACCTCCCCACTCACCCGCCCTGTAAGCGCATTTGTGCTCCTTATAATATGTGGTTACCAAACCTGTTCTCACTCGGAACTCAGAACGTTATAGGTTGACACAGCAAGGACACCTATAACATCACAGGTTGCCATAGAAGGTCACTAACCAACCATCACCATGTCATCACAGTTAAAAGTTTCTGACAACAACAAACAAGGTGACAGTGGAAGTGGTCATATTAATGTACCTTTCAATGGAGGCAAAGTTATAGACAGGAGGGTCTGTGAGGCCATTAAATACATTGCGACATGTGGACAGAGAATTCTTTTCACTTTATTATTACCTATTTTTGCTGCTCCATTTTCTCTGTATCTGTAAGAACATGTGCACAAATGCAGACAAAATAAACGCAGAGCACAAGCAGAGTACTCTGTCCGTATCTGTGTATGTATCAAACATTGAGCTTAAATGAGCCATTACTCTGCCTCTGACTGATTTACCCTGATAATCCTGCCATCACCTTAACCATTCTCCCCCCTCATGCCTAAACCTAACTAATCCAACCAAGGAAGGTAACGTGTACTAGCCAATCAAAAAGAGAGTAGGGTGGATCATGCCTTTTCCAACCTAGGAAAAAAATGGCATTGCGATATCAGCAGTAATTATTGTATAAGCACAGCACAGAGATATGGAAATTATGGCTAGCCAGTAGGATACACATACAGGGACTCACATGCACTAACATGCACGTGCAGCCAGCACAGCTACCACAATAAAGAACAGAGAAGCTCGGATAACAAGTCATACAAAGGGAGCATGACTTAATTCTCTGCTAAGGATGCTATTACTCCACTATAACTTTACATAGAAAATAGTGATTTGCAGGTATGTTATTTGATTTTTCTGTTCAGAAACAGAAATGAAAAAGGCAAAATACTTATTTGATTAATTTCAAAATCCAAAAATGACAAATGACTTCTACTCACTCATACAACAAATGCACAAATATTTCAGTAGATAGACCTTATTTTGAAAAAATGATGTCAGAATATGGCTCCAAAGTCATTACAGAGCAAGCTCAGTCTTCACTCTTCACTTCACTCGCTAACTATTTTGGCCCAAAACCTTTAAAAGCTACTCAAATTTTAAACATTTAACATTTTTTTTAAATGTTTTTCATTGCTCATCCTCTAGGAATCCTTGTTATCACTTCATCATCTGCTTTCCCTCCTGATGCCTGCAGTAGATTGGCCTATATGACCTGAAGGGGTCTGATGTGTTTGAGAACATGCTGATCATCACATGAAGGATACAGGCAGGATGCACAAACCCCCGAGCTCTCACCAGAGCAAGGCAGAGAGAGAAATTGCAATTCCGACTGCTCTTAAAGGATTTATCAGATAAATTGGAAACATAACCATGTAAATACAGCGCCACATGTAGTATTACTTGCTACTTACAAACCTCAAGAGAAATAAATATAGTATTCTCTCAACTTGAATGCATGAAAATGAGCATATGCTAAGTATAGTGCTTTTCTCCACTGAGTCAGGTAGATAAATGCTATCCAGGGAAAACAGACTCTCCATGAACAATTGTTTTTCCTGGACCGCTGCCAGCTTGAATGGAGTGATTGTGAATTCCTCCTCAAAAGACAGGATGCAAGAGAAGGAAAAGGGAGATGTCTTTTGAGATAGAGTGGCTTAACATTGTCATTACTCGGCGATAAATAATCTCGATGTGATGTGTTTTGATGTAGGCATTGGATGACGCAAAAGAATGTTTCATAATTCTTTTCATTTCAACTGCTTTTTTCAACAAGAAGAGTAAAGACTGATCATAAAACTTGAAAATATATTAACGTACCTCCAGTGTCCTCCACATCCTGGTAGTTGTGGAGAGTTTGGGATTGTCTTTGCTCTCCATCCTCCCTCATCCTGACTGGAGGTCTGCTTGTGGGACTGAACTGTATTGTGGGAGATGAGGTCTGCTCCTCTTCACCAAGCAGCTGCCTGTTCTCCACTGACACCTTTTCTTGCTCCTTTGGGCCGCCATGACTTCCCATGCGACTTCCTTGACTCTCTTTGTGATGGTTAGAGTGCCTCCCCCCCTTGTTTGCACGGGCGGCGTCCTTTGAAGTGTCCTGTGCCACTCTGTCTCTGCCATTGTTGCGTCTAATGGTCCTTTCACTAACTTCCTGTTGTGGCCTGTGGTTCTCTGTGGTCACTCCTTGTGTGGTTGTTGTTAGCGATGTTGGAGTTTCGCTCTGAGTGGTTGGATCTGTGTTCTGTGTGACCTCAGCCTCACTGCTCCTCTCTGAATCCGAGCTTTTCTGTGTTTCCCTCAGTTCATGTCTCCTGTCATCATGGGCACTGAAGGAAATGGAGCTTGACTCAGGGTAAGCTGGTGGTACTGTAGTAGATTCCAGCGGTTGGGCCAGATCTTGGATAGTGGAAGACGTCGGCCCTGCCAGTGTGTAGTCATAATCCCCGGTGCCAAAACTGGGTGGGTCTGGCTTATACAGTGGTAGAGTGTTCCCCAGTGCCAGCTTGGAAAATGGCTCCACAGGACTCGTTTGTCGGCTGTCATAACGGCTGCTAATGTCTCTCAAAGGGTTGTTGTTCTCAGTGGTGGTAACCCACATGGGTTTAGTGGAACTGCGAAGGTCACAACCAGGGATAGGTGAGCACATTAACTTTCCACCATCATTTGGACAGTGACAAACCTGACACCCGTCCATCTGAAAGGAGTGTCCCGCCTCATACTTTTTATTGCCATGGGTGCACCCAATTCGCCGACACTGAAGGCATCCATCTGCAGGCTGTGAAATGTCAATACAGTTGGGGGAAATATCAGGACACGGTATAAAATGACAGCTTATCTTGCCTCCTCCCTGGGGACAGGAGCATTCAGTGCTTCCAAAATCCACAAAGTAAGATTCCTCCTCTGGGACTTTCCCTTTCCGGAAGCCTGCTTGGACACAGTCGTAATACTGGTAACCCTCACAGGTGCAGCCCCTTTGTGCACAGGTGGGACAGCAGGCGCCTTTCTTTAAAACTGTCTCGATGCAGCCCTCCAGAATGGGACAGTCCACACCAGTACAGTCTTTCTGGCTCAGACAGATGTCCAAACACAGAATTATCCAACTTAAAAACAACGTCACTTTCTGGATGTTCATTTTGTATTTTAAAACAAGCACAAAAATGGAATATTTTAAGTCTGAAGCGTCTCCTCAGGCTAGACTTTATTCCAGATGAGAAAGACTCCTGTGTCCTTAAGCCTGTGAGAGTAAACAGTGGTTAATGATATGTTTAAATCGTCTGGCATTCAGCTTGATAACAATCAGTATCCCATTATTGTCAGTTTGTTTTCACAGTTTGGTACAAAAACACATGTTCTAACGTAATAACCTGTCTGCTTTAATTTGGACAGCTGCCAAATGTACATTTTTTCCATGCCTACTCTTTTGGCACCACAGGGGATGAAAGCTGTGGTTTATATTTGATTGAATGTGGAAATTTGGCCAAAGGTAAGTTTGGCTCAGGGAAATATGAACAAAAATAAACTCCCAAAAATACTGCTGAAATAACAAAACCTCCCTTCTATGACAATGGTATAGTTTACTATGCAAAATCGGGGTGCTGATTGTGTTGCTTATCTGAGTTATCAATTTCAGCATTGTCTCATAAAATGTTTTGCTTCCTGGGAATATGTTGGAGATGCTATGCAAATATTTTACAATCATTTGACTCCATTGTTAATTTCTGCTTAAAATATCTGGTGGAGCATCAACTGATCCAGGGAAACCACATCACTGATCCAGTGTAAACTGAAGTACTGTAATAAAATAATATAAAGTCATAAAGTAGCATAAAAATGAATGGATTTGATGTGATTCCTGGAGTTTTTCCTCCTGCATCATACTGTATGGAGACAGAGTGGCAGCACAAAGTCACAGTGTCACAGGCTTGATCCTGTGAGCAAGTGATGTGACTTCAAATCAGTGAACACATTGAGAACCAGGTGTTTTCTATTTCACTTTTCCTGTTTTTCTCACTGCTTGCTTTTGCGCCAAGAGACTTATGTGACATTTTATGCTTAAAAAAAAGGTCTGGTTTAAAATTAGAGATTAACTTGAAATCGCTCTGCATGACAAACTTGTCTCAGGACATTTCCTGCTGAAACGTTTCTAACCAATTTCAGCAGAGCTTTTAAGGTTTCCACAGCCTGTGTTGTTATCACGTTTCCCAAACTGCATGTCCTTGGGAGAGATTCCCACCAACAGAGGTGCAATAAGCAAAGGATAGAAGATTTTCACACATTACTTTTCTTTCACAGAAACAACCAATGCAACATACATAGGCACAACTTATGTTTCCTGATCTTTTTAGAAAATGAGACAACATGCAGAAATATAGTTACTAAAAGTGTATCTGCCTGCCTGTGCACTGAATCCAGGTGTACTGAGCAAAACATAAGGTGTATCTACATGATAATACAAAATAAAATCTAGAGGCCTTCACAATGATCTGGGTGTCATAATAAACATCTGTAGCTCTGTCTTCCCTCATAACTCAGGCAAAACCACAGTACAACACAAAGTGCACTGCAGCTCTGTTTAATCAATGATGTCTTTGTATGCTGTGGGTACAAAATTATTTTACATATGGCCAACTGCCATGGTGGGTTGAATTCACTCCGAAAAGCACCCTTATAGAGTGAGAGGGACATTTTACCGCTTGGTAATGAGGAATTATGTGGGATTGAGAGTAAAACCCCTCTGATTGTACCTTCAAAGAACTTACAGGGCTGTTTGTTGTCTGTTGGGTTGTTTGTTCAGCTATCAGTTCTGAAAATGTCCCACAAAGCATTTCAAACAGTGAATGTGTGCCTTGCTATCCCAGTAGTAGCCAAAAAACTGACCTTTATCCTTTTTGTTCAGCGCACACGCGCGTACGCACGTGCAAACACTTTCCCCCAGCATCTACTAACTACCAAACTCAGTAAACGTCAGCACGTTAACAGGCAATTCATCAATGAAAGAATGACTGGTGAGAGATTATTTAAAAGTGCACTGTCGCTGTCTAATTAAGGACTTCAGCAGCATGTGTGGTGAGCAAACCTCTCAGCGCGTTGAAGCAATATATTGAACCAGAAGCGACTTTAAATTTGGACTTCACAGTCGTATAAGCACGTATTAAAAAGCAAAAGATAAATAAAGCTTTATTTAATTTGTCTTGTGATGATAAAAGCAGCAAAAGTGCGCCACAAGAAATTACCCTTCAAACAAGATTAATGATCCCAGAGCGTAAAATCTTAATATTTGTCCCTATTGGTTCACATGTTAACCAGTGGAGAATGTGTATCAATTCATGCACTGACATCGATTGTTTTTATCCATAAGAATCATGGTGCCTACCTTGCGTCTCTGCAGCGCTGCTGTTCTCCTGAAGGAAACTTGTGCGTAAAGTTTATGCCCTGACTCCGACTTGGGAGGCTGGGAGCGCCCTCGCTCCCTTCTTTTTTTGAGAGGGGGAGGGACAAACATCCATAGAATCGTTTCCAAGTCTTTCGAAATGATTTCTGTTCCCTTTTCTGCATTTTAATCATCCAAAAATACGAGAAATTACTTAACACGGAGCGACGTCAGTGGAAAATGTGTCGTCAGGAGTCTACTGACAAAAAAAAGTGAAGATCCAAAAGTTAATGAGGATATAGTGTAACGGAATAGAATGATCACTCCGAGGAAATAATAGTGCATCTGGACATATAATATTATAAGAATGTGAAAATCAACACGATTTCCCACTTTTTGTAGTTTGTATGGTAAAGTCAGGTGGGACTTTTTTAGCAGATTGCTAAAAAAAAAAAAAAAAAAGAAATCTGAAGACTACCTTAAGTGTTGTATTTCTGTAAAGAAAATATATCACAAAGTGAAATACTTTGGACCTCCATACAAGAATCAAGAATCCCAACCTCAAATCACACCCTCAGATAAAATGGGACATCTGCTAAGGTCAAATAGGACAGTCATGTTTGTTTGTTTTTAAATGGTTCAATCCATTTATCAATTCAGCCATTAATTTATTAAATCATTACTATAACCCAGCTATTCATTAAAAAAGGTTCCCAAACTTTTCTGCCATGCTTCTTTTGCTGTCTATTTCCTTGGTGCCATATTGTCTGCAATGGACATGTGTGTGCTTGCATGCACTGTTGTGGCTGACATGGACTCACTGCATCATCTTAAAATGTTTTAAGTGCCAAAAATACTAGAAATAATTTCACTTCAGAAAAGTGTCCAATTTTAGCTTTTTTTTTTTGGTCCCATTTTACCAAAATGCATTAAGTACTCCCTCAAAACACGTTCTCCTAAAAAATAGTCTATTGTGAACATATTTTAATTATAAGCCAATTAGCCTAATAAAATACAACATCCTACACCCATTGTTTTGACATTATCCTTATTGTTTTAGCAACAGTACTATTAATGTCAAAAACAGAATTTTAGCATGCCACATGGCTTCTTTGGTAAGTTCCTGGACCAGTGTTTTTTTTTACTCTCTGCTCTGCCCACCCAGTTAGCTCAAACCAATCAAAATGACATTTGTAGAAACAATACAATAATATGTTTGGTGACTGGCTGCTAATACTTGAAGCGCCCACGATGTAAAACCTTACTTGTGCCATTTTTCCCTGAGTTAACCTTATCTGTACATTTGCGCATGTTCACAGTTATTACTGCATTATCTAAGTATATTTAGAGCTACATAGCTTCCAATTAGATGCCAAGTTATTGACTAACATTCTCTCTTTGCTCCCAGAGATGCCAACAAGTCACACTGATAAATCAAGCTCATACAGCCAAGCTTCATTAGACATCACATGATGTTTGTGATCTTTGTCTGCAGAACATTTGGATGGCATAATTGTATTATGGCTGTAATTGCTAAAAATTTGATGTTCTGGTCGGCCCTAAATAGACTGCAGTGAATTTTACCATTTCAGTATCTCTCCAGTTTTCTCTTAGTTTGATCTTTGGGATAATTGAGGCAAGAATAAATGCCTCAGCAGATGAATAGAGCAATCAGACTGGCAGCCGGGACACTGGGGCCATTGATCACTTTGTTTCAGGGGTCTCCCTTGACTAATCAATGACAGAGATGAGTCAGTGGCCCCATTATTAGTTTTCTCTATTCATTATAATCAAATGCATGAGCAGCTGCACCACTCACACACGATGAAGACCCCCCAGATGCTTGTGAATGTCTTTTCCAAATGAATAAAATGTTCATCTCTCATTTAATTCACAGTGACTCAGTTTTGCATATTTGCAACTTGTGAGCAGTTGTGAATGGATCAAACAGTCATACTGTACATAATGTCTCTCTAAATCCTTGTTATTAGCTATCTGTTAAACATGTTTACATTTATGAATGTGACTTGCATAACTTCATACTAATAACAGCTTCAGTATATTGATTTTTTTCTGGCACAGTTTTAACTGTTATCTCGACCTGTGCTTGGTAGTCAAGCCACCCCAAGAGACACACGTATAACACAGGACGATTGAACGCAAGTTCAACTCACCACTGACCCACTCATGTGATCACTAATAACCTGGACACGTGAGCTAAGTGGCCCTGGAGTTGGCTAATGCCCAGTGGGAGCTGTTGTCACTCTTTTGTGTAGCCCTGCCCTCCTGTGGAGCCTAAAACACGACCAGGCGGCACTGATAAGCTGCTGACCCTCGGAATGGCAGCCAAGTAAAAACATCATCACATTTTAATTCCTTTCGCAGATGTTGTACAAATGGCAAAGATTACATAACACCAATGACCACCTGCAGTGACAGTCTGTCGCAATACACTTTGCTGTTTTGCCAATTACCACTTCAGAAGTAAATTATCCCGTGTGGCATTTTAACTACTACAAATGCTGCTCTTAGCTGAAGTGTACACTTTCAACAGTCTCTGCATGAAAATAAATCATCTCTGTAATAAAAAATCAGTTAAACAGAAATGACTCCCTAAATGCTCCATGCCTTGAACATATGAGGCCCTCTGGACTCCAGAGAGATGTCCTCATATCACAGGCAGGGACAAAATGACCTGTTCTCCCCACAGTAGTTGACCCCTCCTTCCTCTTCTGGGGCCAGAACGCCTCAGTTCAGTTAATGGCTCTCAGCCTGCGAGATAATGTCATCTGACACGCTCTGATTTGGGAGAGGTAATTGCACCCCACACTGTTGTAATTTCTCATTCATGCATGTTTGAATGGTGACTTATGCCACTACTAATTGCCCAACCCTACTGACTGTGACCCTGCCTCGTAATAATGTACCTAATGGGCACTTTCACTGTTTCACACTCAGAATATTGAATTTAAAGTTTAATACACTGTGTTTATTATTTGTTCTCTGAGCAGAGTGAAGTCATTATTGCCTCAGTTCCTTTGATAGAATAGCCTTAATATTCTTCAGGGTTTTCATTAAAACTGATGCCAGTGATGGTGACTTCACTGTCTGCTCGGGCCCCCTGATGCAGCAGGCGTTAACGCTATCTGTTCATTGTGTGATGCATTGTCCTGAACTTCTGCTCTTGTTTAAACAGGTGGGCAGACCCTCGTTGTGTTTGCTGTAACCTTTGTCAGTCTACAGAGGTAGTGTGTGGGGTGGTCCCAATTGATATATTGCATGCCTCAGTCCATTATCCATTCATTTAGGGGGGGGATTTTGCAAGAGCTTGAATGTGGATTTAGTCTTACACATCATCCCATTACAGAATTAGGTTAGATTTATGCAAGAATACCAGCAACAAGTAAATACAAAGTGCCAGATGATTACTCTTAATCTTGTAATAATAGTTTTGGCATATGTGGTTAATGACCAATAAAGGCAGACTCTCAAAAGCTTTTTTCTTTACTTGTGGACTCAAATATGTTCTCTTACAACACACTGCTGCAGGTCTGTAAGCTGAAGTGAAGAGAGGAAGTCTTTAAAGTAAACCAGCAAAGACATGGCACTGTGGCTCTGCGGGGGGCTACAGCAGGGGAAATTAGGACCCAAATGTAATATGGCAAAAGTGACTCCCCACCTGGGTCTTGTAAAGACTTTCCAGGGTGTAGTTAAACGACATGTCAGCTCTGCTGTGGGGCTACAGCTTTTGGCTTGCAACAGCAAAATGTTTAGCTCCACTTCACCTCTGCACTTTAATACTTTACACAGTCGAATGCTATATCTAACGTGGTCAAGAGGTAGTCTAATGTCACAAACTACACTCAGATTGGCTATTATTAGTCTAGTTTTACTTTTTGTGAATTCGAATGAGAAATAAATCTATTCAATCTGGGAATAAAGAGTTTGTATACATTAAATGTGAAGGCGCATGGAAGCATTTTGCTGAGATTACACCTCCATTGTCCGTGATCATGAATGCATAGAGCAGCAAATGCAAACCCACTCAGCTCTATCCACCTAATAATGTCTACACCATGGAAATGGCGAGGGAATTTACAGCACGTAGTTAAGGCTGTGTAAAGGGATTTGACCCTTAAAGCACAGCTCTGCAGACCTGCCCTGTTTGACTTGCTGGAGATCAAGCTGATCTGAAAGGGAAAAGAAATGTGACTTCTCAAAGGAAATTTTATTATTCTAGGAAAATATTTTTTTTCTATAATTCTTTTGGGTGAAAAAATATCAGTCAACATGAGGTTTAGCAGAAGGCAAGGAAAGGAAAACTTCAGAGTCAAGACCCTCTGGCCATCTCTTGTCTTATCACACACAGAGTTGAACCAAAGTCCCACCTCCTTGTTCTTTTTTTTTACGTTTCTTATAGCTCCCCGAGGCAAAGGCTGATTCCACTGGATAGTAACACCTTTTATTATGCCTACCTACAGCAGGTTTTTACTGTGCCTCACACCTAGGGGACCTTTAAGCTGCGTTCTTCCAAAACTATTTGAAGCAGTGACCCTTATAAAGCCTATTACATTTCTGGTGAAAGCTGAGCCACCAGCTGAGAGCACTGCCATTGAGTAACAGTTTAAGTAAGTGCCCCAGCCTTCCGCACCCACTTGTTTGGACCGAGCCAAGCATGGTGGCCAAGGAAGGTTCCCGACTCCACACCAGGAAGGATGTGACTGCTTATGCATGCCAGATGAGTCGACACTAGATGGAATTTAAAAGCAGCTGCAGCCATTTGCGACACAGGAAAATATTTTATGTGCAACATATGGGTGTCGCCACATTGTGGCCTAATAGCAGAGGTGAAAGGATTTGATGTATTCAGAAGTGGTATATAATGCAACACCACTGTGCGATATAAAAGTAGGTGGATATTTAACCCCTTGGAACTAAAAAAAAAAATCCCCCTTTAAAGGGACAGTCCAAAATGTTTATTTTTCCTCTAACCTGTAGTTCTATTGATTAATCTATATTAGTAAGGTGTGAGTTGCTCAGTGTTGAGGATATTGGCTATAGAGATGTCTGTCTTCTCACAAATGCAATGGCACAAAATGGCACTCAGCTTGTTGTGTTTAAAGTGCCAAAAAATACATTTTAAGAACTCAACAGCAATGTCTCTTTCCAGAAATCATGACCTGGTTAATCAAGATAATCCAAAGACCCTGTCGTGAGCAGTTTCATGTAGGAACTATTTTCTTTCTACCGAACTACACCTGCCAACTGTATCACCGTGCATAAGGAAGCGTGCATCTGTAGCGGTCCTTGTCCTCCTCTTGCGTTGTGTATTTAGTGACAGGGCAGACTTTTTCACCGTTGGCACGCTCGCCGTTTATTTCTCATCTGGACTAACCTGGCATGGAGATTTAACACACAGTCAGTCCAGTTCGCTGTTTATACATACACATACACGACTGCAAGAAGTAAAATGAAAAGAAAGTGCAAGTTAGCTAACATGTGTAACTTTAGCCATTTGTAAACAGAAATAAAAGACAAATATCGTCAACTTTTTTTAAAAAAAAAAGGTTCGACCGTACGGGAGCTTTATGATTCAAAATACAACTTAAACCACTCCTTAATATTAAAATGAAAATAATTAATATAAAACAAAGACAGAGCTCATACTCATGCACCTACCCCGGAGGCAGCGAGGTCCGACTGTTGTTACCCCCCGGGTTGCACGACCCTAAACCACGGGGGTGCTGCCTTTACTTACAATAGGAGACCCCAGTTCCCGTGTTTTGTAGTGTGTTTTATATGGCAAGTGGGATCACATTATCTCTTAACTCCGTTACACATCTACTGCAAGGTCATCTAGCACCACAGAACTAGATAATGTTATAACTCTATAGCACTTATGTTTACATGTCATGCTGTCACAAGCACAAGCCTCCTAATCAATGAGTAGATGTGCACTTCCTTCTGCAAAGTGAGATGGTTGGCAGGTGTAGTTGAAGTAGTTGATTAAGTGTTGTGCAATCAGCAACTGTTAATGGTTATGACTGTTTAACTTCCCAAAAATACAGTCACAACGTCAGACAATTTTAATAAAAAAAAAACATATTTCCAACTATATGAGAATTTCCTTTTTAAAATGAATATAATGGTTGCTGAGCTTCAAGTCTGCCAGATTTGGACTGAGGAAATCACATAGATCTATCAAAGAGCTATCCAAGGCCCAAAAACAACTCTGCATTACAAGAGCTTTTCCCTTTCAATGAGTTCAGTCTGGTGCTGCACTTTGTGTCGTCTAGACACAAGCCTCCATGTGAAGTGCTAGAGACACAGAGCGTGACATTCAGGTATTGTTTTCCATGTTCTCAGACATTACATCATGCACTCCTGACATCAATTGTACATGCACTGCCCATGGAGAGGGTACAAAGATGAAACTAAAAGTAGGGCCGGAGCCTACTTGGAGCAGCTTTGCCAAAAATAAATTAAAGTTGCTGTCTTCTCAGGTTTCATTTCAACTGACATCATTGTACTGAAGAAAGATGTGTCATCTTATTGCAGCCCAAAATAGCTTGAAAAAGTTAAACCAAGTTAGAACAGCTGTCGCTTTAGATCATATTACTTTTGTAGTGTGAATGTACTGTATAGGTGAAGATTGCTGCAGTTGCAACTATATGGTTGTTATTAAAACCAGCCTATTGGAACACAGCAGCAGTCAGTGATGGGCTTTCACTGCTAATGCATTCTGACTCAAACAATATGTCACCTTTGGCACAGCGCTGCATTATGTAAAACACTTCAAAACCACAGTGTATTCGCTAATCAAGCTGTGCATCTCTCTGTGTCTGGAAAACAAGAGGCGCAGACCAGGAGGGGCATTGCTTTAATAACTTCAAAGCGGATGAGAGGTTTGGATCAGAAATAATGCAGCCAGTTGAACTCAGAATGTATAATTAACATTCTGTTAACAATTCATGTTGTATCGCAGGACCAATTTTAATGCCAGAAAATGATCTCACACACAAACAAACCAAGGGGAGATTAGATATTAGATGTTATTAGAATTTGGCGCTTGGTTTTTCACAACATTACACTGTCAAACATGTTGGAATTTTCAGCAATAGTCTTTTCAACCACTGTTATTTTGTTAAATATTACAATGTTTGAAAAGCACTGATGGCATTTCCTTTTTAAAAAAAGAAAACATATCTAATTTGCTGAACTCGTCCCCCAGTCATTACTGTCATCTGTGCCTGAGTTAGAATAATACACTATATATATATTTATATATATATATATATATATGTAGCTGTCAGTGACACCTAGGGGTGAAAAGCTGTACACTACATGTTCTTGACTGAATGCTGAAGACCCAGACAGCTGAAAGATGCAATGAAAGAATGACTGGCAGTCAAGCATTCATGATGGTCTGCCTTGTCTGGTTATTCAAATGAATTTGTAGTTTAAAATAAAACAATACAAAATCAATTGTTCTACACAAAAAATATCAAGTTACTTGTGTCAGCCAACATCTAAATGGCCTGCACTTTATATCAATTAACCATGAAGAGCAGCCTTTTTCTGTGGAGGGCAGACTAATGATTGATACATGTCCTAATGGCTTTCATTTATCTCACATGGCCAGAGTCCACAGAGAGGTAAATCTATTGGATGGGTGTCAAGGAGCAGCCAAACAACTTATCACTTGTGCAAGAATATACAAAGTTGTGGGATCAAGTAATGAATCTTGTCTTCGTGAATAAACAAAAACTGTGTTTTGACACCATGTCAGTGAAGTGTCACTTCAACTTTAGGTCTTTTCTGTAGTCATCGTAAATGATAGTGTTGTATTTGACTGCATTATGGTGTGTAAAGTTTTGTCCACTATGACATACAGTACATGACAGGGACGAAATATTAGAGATAACTCTAAATACACATGACACAAGTAATACAACCCAACACAAAGAGCTTACAAGAGCTTTAAAATCTACACTAGAGATGTTGCTAAAATCTGCACATAAGCTTTAGATAGATCGATAAATTTAAGGGTTTGGGTGCTGTATAAGATTGTATATATGTACCTACAGCACGAAGTGGTATCTCAGTGGTATCTATAGGAGCCTTGAAATCTACACCACAAATGGTGCAAAAACTGTACATAAGCTTGAGATAGATGGGGGAAATTTAGGGGCTTTTCTGTTGGATTAGATTGTATGTGTATATACCAACATAGGCCTATAAAGTGGTTTGTCAGTGGTATCCACAGGACTTAAAGTGACACTCAAAGTTGAACTATAGGCATGCCAAAAGGGGATACAGATGCTGCTTGACAACATCTGGGGATTTAACTGAATTCAGTTGTATTTATATAGCCCAATATCACAAATTTACAATCTACATCAGAGGTCTTCACAACATAAGACACCATCTGTCCTTGGGCCCTCACAGAGGATAAGGGGAAAATAAATTGATAAATAATGGGGGAAATGGAAGAAACCTCAGGAAGACCAACTGAGAGATCCCTCTCCAAGGATGGGCAAACATGCAATGGAGGACATGTGTACAGAACAGGCCAACATAATAAAATTACAGTATAGACCAGTGGTTCTATACTGGTGGATCGTGGTCCAAAAGTAGGTCATGTTTCAAGTCTGCATGGACCACAAGTGACTTGTGAACATGTCAAGTTTGTAAAAATACATTGTACTATAACGTACAGGCCTGCTGACTTTGTTGAGGGCCTAATTGATCACGCCAACTTGTTTTTGTTTACTAACATGCTGTGTCTTTGCAGCAATTTTATGTCAACAGTCTTAAAGCAATAACATGTACTTTTCTGTTTCTGGTTGCAGTACTATTAATTTACTTCATTTGAGTTATTGCACTTCAGTCTTGCAGTGAGCTATGTTTTATTTCACTGGTAATGGTGGTAATTTATCTTATGTGTGGACCTTGAATAAAATGACTAAGGAGAGATCTGGACACTGTGGCTGGACCTGTTAGGAACCACTAGTATAGATTTAGGGAAGGTTGGAGAAAGAGAACGAGAGGCAGACAGACAGAGATAAATGTTGTTCTTATATATTTATATATCTATTGTTATTCAATGCATTGTGTTGTTGATTTTAATACATCATTACTGAATTGTACTATACCTGATGCTTTAATAGTAATAGTAATAATAATAGGCAATATTGTTCAAATAACATTAATGCAAAAACAGCAATTTGAAATTGAACTGGGAGAGAGAGAGAGAGAGAGACAGACAGACAGACAGACGACGTGCAGTCCCATTTTGTGCACATACTGTCATCTTTATATAAACAAAAGCAACTTTAACTTAAAGACATAAAAATATTACTTGACCCTATTGCTCAATTAGACGGATTCAAGATTAAAAAAAGTGCAGGAGCCGAGTGATTTTACACTTCAATGGTGCATAAACCTATTTATTAAACATATTTGCAGTTAATTAAATTAAAACAAACCAAACACACGATGACCAAAGGGCTCTCTGCTATTGATCTGGGGTCTGCATTTTTTTTCTATTTAGTTATCCAGGCTCGCAGCCTGGGCTTATGTAATTAAATTAAAACCAATTTAATTAAATCTGAGCCTAATTCAATTAAAATCGACAGTTGGACAAAAACAAACGGTACCTTTAAGAAACAGCGTCATCCTCGCCGTTGCCCACCCCCGTCTATGACGTAGACCCACTCCCGGCATGCACACTAGGGAAGTCCAATTATTGCTAATGGCGGGTATTTGTAGCAAAAATACATTAAGGTTTTGTTGGATCACTGTATACATTAATATAATACTCGGGATTCTGAATTAGCAGTCGCTGTGTGTTTCGTAACATCTTCGAGGACAACCGAAGCGGAGGACGTGAAGTAGAGCACTCGGGGACATTGTAACTGTTGTCATCATGTGTCTGCTGTCTGTTAACTACTGACACAAACTGAAACTGAGTGGGAAGACAGCGTGTGTTTGAAAATAGCTTTCACAAGTGATGCTAGCTTACCTAAACGATCCACGATTCCCAAACTACTGCACAAATAGCTAACCTAATGGGACGAAGGAAGTTTAGTTAGTCCACAAAGTTAGCGTTCATTCATTCAACCGTTAGGATCTCTGCCATAAATCTCATGAAACGGAAATGGTTTCCCTCAAATCGTCAGTATTTGTTTTGCTAATGTCAATCACCGTTATTCATGTGAACGGTTCGTCCAAACTAAATATACCCAAAGTGTTGCTACCGCTTGCCAGAAGCACAAGAATTAACTTCACGTTGGAAACCACTGAAGGTTGCTACAGATGGTGAGTAGTGTGTGTGATCAAACTTGAGGGGAGCTGAGGGCACGAGTGTCGGATTGCATGGGTCAGGCCACATGGCCAAGTACACTGTGTGTGGGCCCAACAACAGCTAAACCGTTTGAAATTAAAATGGATATCTGAATATCCTTTAGTTTTTCTTGAATATCACTTACCTTTAAAGCTATTCAAGTTTACAGCAAAGGCATAACAATTATGAGCATGTTACTCCACCCTAAAGGTCCAGTATGCAGGATTTAGTGGCATATATTAGCACAAAATGTATAAAATATACATAATTATGTTTACTAGGGATGCACAATATTGGGTTTTTAATTTTTAAAAAAAATGTTTTTCCAATATAATAACGGATCAATATATATCTATTTTTTCCCCACCTACTTTTTAAAAAAAAAAAAAAAAAATTTATAATGCACTAAGTGGATTTTAGAGCAGTTTCTGAAGAAACATTTTTTTCATTAATATTTTATTGAGCTTTTTTCATTTTAACAATGTCCCCTATGGTCATCAAATCAAATGATACACACACATAAGGATAAATAATTAAACAAAGTAATAATTCATTTACATAAATGAAAATACATAAGTAATTCTAAGAAGAAATTTTATTTTTATTTTATGAAAAACCACATGCTACACTGAGTGGAACTGTGATAATAGTCACATAAAAATATTAGTAGTTTGTTTACTTTGTTATTTTTGTAAAATTAAAACAAAAATTCTTCAGAAACTGTATTATTTGGGTAAACACAAGTATCAGATGGGTATTAGACTTGGTATTAGCATTTAATATTACATGACCTGGATCAGGATCAGAGGCAAAAAAAGGCTTGATTGGGACATCTCTACATTTCACTTAGTGTAATATTCATTCATTTTGCAAAATCAGACAAATACTTCAACTTAGGGTTGATTGTGCCTTGTCACTTTGTCATTAAAAAAAAATATCACTTTGTCATATCAGCAGAAATCAGCATGTTGGCCAATTCCAATATTTTATTTTACAGCCAATATCTACTATACCGATGATGTGCTGATATTATCGTATATCCCTAATGTCTTCATCGGTGTATAATTCCCTGAAAATAACAATAGTTTTTTTGTTACCATAGAATTTGCTGTTCATAGCTACATACGCAGTGAGTCAGCCAAGTTGTTATACATTAATTCATTTTCACATTGGCCACCATAGTTCTCCTACATGCTTACAGGCCCCCAAGGACGTTCAGAAAAGGAGAGGTCACATTTTCAAATTATTTCACATTATTGAAGTACAACACATATACAGTGAAATCTGGACGCCAGGGTTTGAAGCCAAGTTTTGGCCAAACAGTGGAAGACTTTTTCCTATTGACTTACGTGTGTATAAATCAAATTTTTTGAGCATCACAACCCCCATGAAATGAGTCGTTTCACTATCAGGCTTTAAACTACTCGTTCCAATAACTCCTTAAAAGTCTAGAAGAGATGCATGATTGAATTATTTTATCCCAACTAAGCTAATGGGCTGGCAAAGTCTCAAGTGTGCCTGCTCTATAGGCTGCACAGTGTGGAAGCAGTGCCTTATCATTGGGGTAACTTTATGCACGGCATGTGAACCGTTTTGCTTCATGCACCACTGAGCAGCTTTCATAGGAATGAACAGAGCCCAGTGCTGTATCCACTTCTCTATACATTCATACACGCTTCACACACAGGGGAATCTTTAGTTCCACTAGATGCTGCTAAATCCTGCACACTGGACCTTTAGTTCTCTCTATGGTGTACATTAGGTCAACATTGTTATTGTGACAAGTGAAAAACTACTGTATATGGCTACTCAGTTGATGAACATGACCTGTTTTTTTTGTTCATTTTCTTCCAGGTCTTCCACCAGACCAGAGGTAGCAAGTATCCAGGGTTTGGATGAGGAGAGCAGCAGAGGCTGCTCCCGCAGAGCTGTTCTCCAGGCTCTCTCCACCCAGCCCTCCAGACTGACCAGCATCATTCTGGCTGAAGATGTTGGTAAATACATGGTTATTATAATGATTAATAAATCAGTTAATACAAGTATCTCATTCAATATTTTTTTCCAATGCTTGCGTTAAAATATATGTCAGATAAATTTATGCATAGTTGGTTAAGTTGTATATTTTCTGAATAACTTCAAAAGTGTAGATATGTGTCAGTGGAGAAACAGACTAGAATATAGACATTTTACAGGTATAATAATGCTTAAGATCATAATGTCTGTGGCCTTAGCAAATGTGCCACCATATTGAGGTGCTATGTTACTTGGAGATAGTAACTGAAAAACACCCGGGAATTTATTTTATTTTGTTTTGCAACTCAAAGGGCTGCTTTCAAAAGCAGATGTTGGCCAAGTGATGGTTACTAATAAACTTTTAATAAACTTTACAGGGTTAAAGGGGAACTAAGCTCATACACACATGTTATTTCTATGGTGGAATACCATGCAAAAATAATAGCAAACATAAAAAACTCTCCGAAATCCAGAAACTGGAGTGCTAAAACTCAAAATTGTGATGGCATCACACCATGCCCACTTAACCTAGCTGACTGATATGTTCAGCACCACGACACGAAACAGCGATTTCTCAGTTGAAGTAAAATCAATCCAAGGAGCACCACAAAGGGGACTAATGATTAGCCAATTAGTGCCACGGGTGGGACTAATGCTGTCACCAAGCTGTTGTCAAGTGATGTACAGGAACCAATGAGGAGTAACAACAATAACAATGGCGACCGCTATAGACAAGATAGATGATGTCATCCAGGCTGTTCTAAATAAGCATGTCTTCTCAAAATTGCCTGACATTATAGTTTTCTTTTTACTTCGTCACACTCCACTCCTGATCCATGGCACAACAAGTATGTTGGCATGTGAACTCATCGATGTGGACTTAAAATGACTTTAGGCTTAGGTGGATATGTTGGTCTGTGGTGACTGGTTAGGGAAAATTGATTTCCCCTTCCCCACGGACATTGGTTAGAGTGGCAGCAGTGTCACTGAAGAAACGAAGTGTAATGACTTGACAGCTCTGTCTTGTTTCAGGAAACCATAATGAATCAGGGAAGATGTTTAAGATGAAACTGAGAGCACCCAGGGGAATGTTCTGAGTATATGGTCACATTTCCTGTTTCAGAAATGAGAACACTACGATTGAATAAAGCTCATTTGGGTATTAGAATAAAAAGAAAGCAAACCGTGGCTCCACAAAATCAGTCTTCAGTTCATTGCCTGTGGAGCAGCTCCAGAATTAAGACTTGACTTTCTTGGGTTTCTGGCATCAACAGAGAGTAGCTCATCTTCAGATATCCAAATTTATATCATTAGCACCACGCCAATAAGCTTAGCAGAATTTTGACCATCCAACGGAGAACCGGTTCCTAATTACACAGCAGTTAAACACCTGAGTCACATTAATGCCTTTTGTGCTTCTCCGCGTCTACGCTGTGTTCAGACTTATAAAGAATGAAAACTGTTGTGGTGATGCTGAAAACCTGTCAAGACTCACTGTTTTCACAGAGAAAATTGTTAACTCAATAAGGGAATTTAAAAAAAAAAAAATCGCACTGATAAGCAAAACCAATAATGGCTTTGATATCAATAAACCTTATCACTTCCTAACAGTACAGGTCACATAGATTAGATAAGAGAACATTCTCAAGCAGCTCAGCAGCTCTTGATGGGTAGATGCTGCTAGCTTGGTTTTCAAATCAGCTTTTGTGCAGCACTCACTTGATTTGCTCTGTAAAAAGTGCACATTTTCCGCCATAATCTAGATGGTGCCAAAGCAGAGCATCAAAAGCACATGCTCTTCAGTATCAATAAAGGGTTCTTTATCATATTTTTACAGGCTGAGTGAATGGTCACTGTCACAACTTGTTATGGTTAATAGTGTGCAGAGTACATGTTCATCTTCCAGCTGCCAGCACTTCCTTTTTTTTTTTCATTTTTTCTGCAGTGTTAGATTCACTGAACTGTTTTAAGGTCACAGTTTTTATATTCCATAACCTAAAGAATTCAGAATAGATATCTAATATAATATATATAAAACAAACTTTTCTTGTGGTTTTGTAGTTACATAAGCCAAAAAAGCATGCCTAGCAGCATCACATAACCTGAGTCTGCAAAGTGTTCAAATTCATTCATCATCTTTTTGGTTTTAAATAGATTTATTGCTATGTAGTGATACTGTCATGAAAAAGTATGCCCTGCATATAGTATGTATGGTATAACATGTGAGTATAATAGTATGCATGTTTATCTGAGTTCTGTTTCCTGCAGAGTTGCAAATCTGATAGTCATTCATTCTGTTGCACAACACTTTATTCATCCTTCCGTTTCTGCTGTTGTGTAATGGTGTATGTCATCTGTTGCCTGTGGCACTGTTGGCCAGTCATAGATGACTGGCAGTTGTCAGCATTTGCTTTGGAATCGGGGAAAATCAGACACATTGTCCTTTCCACGTGCATCTCAAATGTCTCTTTTAAATAATACAAAAAAATAAAGTAGGGCTATACGTGCTACCCACAATCACCTTGAATGTGGCTTAACTCGCTGCACCTGTTGTAGTTAACTAAAACATAATCAGATATAATCTATCGCTCGTGCAACAGCCCACTAAGCAGACCAGAAAAGCCACAACATTTGACTTGACTGATAACCGAACAGCATTGCGCATGAAGCAGAGGATGTTTTAGAACTATAGCTCTCCGATGCTGTTTCCATACATGTGATAAAGTATGTGGTTCAGTCAGGAGGTAGATTTCTGTGCTTTGTGCCTTAACAAGATTTATTGCTCTGCCTTAAAAAAACACCCCCCACACATACACACACACACACACACAAAGCCAGTTGTTTTGGGGCTTTTCCTGGTTTGGTTAAGTGCAGTATTGTGGTACTGTACCATATATATTGTGTATATTCAGAGGATTCAGGGGATCCTTATAAAGTCTTAAAAGGCATTGAATTCATTAATCTTAAACTAAGGCCTTGAGTGTTTAGTCTCTCAAAAGACTTAAAAATGCTAATATGTGGAAAATAGGATTTATTTATTTTTATTTTTTAAAAAATTTTTTCTGACATTGCATTGTAAAATCTTAATAATCGGTAACATGTACTTTTTAAAAAATATTTTACTGAATGTGTCTTGCATTAACATCAGGCATATGAGATAGCGTAACCAGCAACACTCATATTTTGTTTCTGACCAGGATGCTCAGGGCAGAGGATCCACTCTTTGCTAGTTGTACCTTGAGCAACATGGAAAGTGCAAATTAATCCAAAACTGCCTGTTTAAGCAAGATTTCGGCAGAGTGAGAAACACAACCTTGCCCTGAAAAATCTCAGCAACAAGAGTCTGGTATTTCCCAGTTCTGTTCTACCCTCAACTCCATCACACCTGGATAGATAAGAAAAAGTCATGTTTTTTGTTTCAAGAAACATTTGGGCAAAATTGTCTCAAAACCTAAGTCATTGCTTTCAGTTCATATTTTTCTCCTTTAGTTTGGCCATTGTAAAAATTGTTTTAAACTTCATTACGACTGGCATCAGAAAAGTCCTAAAAATTCCTCAATCTAACCTGCCTCTATCTGTAAAAACTCTGGTATATGATGATTTGTCCCTTTCCTTCTGTTTGCAGTCACAGGACAGGTGCTGCGTTGTGACGCCATTGTCGATATTATCAGTGAGATCCAGATCGTGTCGACCACCAGAGAGCTTCATCTTGAGGACTCACCACTGGCACTCAAAATTCATGCACTGGACTCTGAAGGTACCATATGCTGCCTCATCACAGGATGAAGTGATTCTCATTGTGTGCTGCTGGTGTTATTATTCAAGACTATTATATTATTATATTAATAATATTTTCTATTGATACTTGTAATATTACTCAATTTTCCTATTGTAACAAGTCCATGCTGCATTGTTTATTCGCTGCTCTAAAGAATTCTCAGAGTAATGACTGAGCTGAGCTCTAGGCAGCATTTTCTTTGCTCTGCGGCTGCTACTGCGAGGTGGCTGTGTTTGTTCTGTTCGACTGGTTCCATTTAAGGCAGACACACTTAGTTTAATGAGCTGTAGCTACAGCCTGATTCTTTCTGATGATGGCTCCAGGGCCTGCTGTTTTGTTTTTGTTTGCTTTGGCCTAGAAGTGCATTTTAGATTCCTCAGATGAAGCAGATTGCAAAAGGACGGCAAGTATCCTGTAATGAAATGCCTATCGGTTTTGTTTTAGCTAATTCGACTGCCAGGAGCTTTCAGACAATCGTGCTCAGCATCCATTATCCATTCAAGTATAGTGTCCTCAGCATTATAAGACAAGTTGAGAGGTTTATGCAAATATGCTCCGTTCCTCACCAAATCTCTCATGTGTTTAGATTTGAAGTTTGGGACTTCACAGCACGTCTGACTCTTTGTTTTTTTTATATTGCAGGAAACACCTTCAGCACTCTAGCAGGTCTGGTGTTTGACTGGACCTTAGTGAAAGATGTAGATGTGAACGGATTCTCTGACTCTTACAATTCATTACGGTAGGCTTCCCTTTGTTAATACTGCACCTGCACTTCACCGAGCAGTCAAACCAAAGTTACCAACCTGGTAACCAAACCATAAATTCTTTGCTACAGTTGTGCTGCTGTTTTATGAAAGGAGTGCGATGTTCCTTTTTTTTTTACTTAGTTGTTCCTCTTCTTCTGAAATTGAATAATGTTTTAGGTCTGATGTAAGGGGCCATGCTGAGTTGAGTCTCTAATATTTGTCTTTTCTCTCCTCAAGGGTACTTAAATTCTCTGAGTCCACATACACACCCCCTGGATATATATCTGACATGGAGCGTGTTGGGAAACAGGGCGATATTATTTTGGTATCGGGGCTGAAAACAGGACATGCTAAATTGAAGGCCAAAATACAAGAGTCATTGTACAAGGTGAGCCGTTAAAGTGGTCCAATAGAAACATTTCTTGGCTGTTGACACCAGCACAAGTTTGAAATAATCCACCTTATTGTTACAGTCATAGAGAGTCTCAGAAGAGTTTGTTCTAGTTAAGTAGTCCCTTCTGTGCGATAGCTTATCTCCTGAGACGCAGACAACTAAAAAGGGCAAAAGAGTGCATGCTAGTAATAAATCCTTTCTGCCTTATGTATGAAGTCACAACAGAAGTGACTTTTCAGCTGAATTTCTGTCTTTTCAAAGATTTCGTAATCTGCATTTGTTGTCATCAAGCTAAACTTTTACCTGATAGATGAGTTATCCATACAAGACATTGTTCATTAGAGAAGAAAGAAAAAGAAATTGTTGAAGAAAAAAAAGAATTAAATGCATTTGTTTGATTTCTATTGTTATTTTCCGAACACTGCAACCAGTTTGTTCTGGTTTGTTAAGGCGGGAAACTGTAGCTGTGTTTTTCTGTAACTATGGTATCTGCGCCACAGGATGTGGGTGCTGCTGAGGTGAGACTGCTGATTTTAGAGAACATCCTGCTGAGTCCTGCACATGACGTCTACTTGCTGGCGGGAACTTCCGTCCGATACAGGGTCCTGAAGATAAGACAAGGCACGATCACAGGTCTGACTCTGCTTTAGTGACTCACAGCTCATAATGCACAAGCATCAATTTCGTTCTAAAAATCTGAATTCAAAAAACGTGGTTTAGTCATTGATGCAGCTTGCTGTGACCAGATGAGTGGAGCAGCTGTGCCTTTTTCCCTAAATCTGTCTAGTAGAGAAATGCCAGCTCTTCAGCTAATTTGTATTTGTGTTGTTTGTCCAGAGCTCTCGATGCCTTGTGATCAGTATGAGCTGCACCTTCAGAACAGTGTGATCAGCACTAATGGAAACCCAGATGTTGCCGTGGCCAGTCTGGATCAAAGCACCTCCACAGTTACAGCAATTCAACTGGGGCACATCAACGTGGTGCTGGATCATAAAAGTATCCTTCTGTCAAGTCGTGCTCTTGCTCTGTAGCAGTTATAATGGTTTAATGTCATGTACTTTGACATCTTCAGCTGATAATTTATAGTCTGGGGATTTGTGTAAACTGCAGCTATTGATGAGTTTTTACGCCAAACCTTGTTTTTTTCTGTGAGCAGAGGGGTAGTATTGGCAAAAATGTTATGTTAAGTTTAGAACTGTGATTTTCAGTGCATGTGCCTGGTTAACTTTCCTTAACAGCATCTTCTCAGGCCTTCGAATGCAAGGAGTGTCTCGCCTACCCAACAGCACTCTGTATGTCGTTGAACCAGGCTACCTAGGTCTGTCAAACATGATAAGAAGTATTTCATAGTCTAATTTTTTTAAAAAGATTTAGCTAACCTCAGTTTTCTCTTTAATTCTTTTAGGTTTTAAAATTCACCCAGGAGACAGCTGGGTGCTCGAAACAGACAGAATATATGATATCGTTATTGAGGTCTTTGATAAATCCGGCAATAAGATTTTCCTGTCTGATGTAAGTATGTTTTGGTAAATTTACTATTAATTTTGTTTGTTTTTTTTAAAGGAATGTATTGTGTATTTGTCTAACTTCTGTATGTATCATAAGTGATGTGATTTTACCAGACTGTTTTAGCTGTTTTGTTATTTGAATTTAATATAATATATATTTGTATTATATATATATACATTTGTGTGTGGGTGTATATATATAGATAGATGGATAGACAGATATATAGATATATAGATAGATAGATAGATAGATAGACAAAGATATATATATAGACAGTAATTTTAAACGTCAGGTAAGAATTAGTAGTTTTGTGGACACAATATTTCACATTTCGTCATTAGCAAATGGCATGAAACAGAACACATTTTCTGCTCTGTTCTCTGTTATTAAGGCAAAACTGTTTTTCTGGGGTTTTTTTTTTTTTTTTTTTTCATTTTTATCAGTGACATAGTTGAAATAACGGACATACATTCCAAAAACTTGAATACGATTTTTCCAGTTCCTGTAAAATGGCAAACTAAAAAAAGATTTGGTCATTTTTAATCAGATGCAGCCTGCAACACATCTGAGAGACATTAGAGAAGAGTGATTTAATGCTCTTTTAGCCTTCCTTAGCTGGCCTTTGAGTTTTATTAGCCAATATTTCAAGCAGTGATGAGAAAACTGTCACTGTTGAAGAATGAACAAATCAAAATCTTGACACAATTTAAAAAAATAACCACAGAGTCTGTAAAAGTTTGAATCCAGGCTTCCATCTTGAGTTATACAGAGACAGTAATTCAAATATCTGCGTGTGGTTGATTTTGATTTTGCAGAATGTCCGTATTGATACTGGTTTCCCTGCGGAGTACTTTGAACTCCTGGAGTCGTCTGTGAATGGATCATATCATCGTGTCAAAGCGCTCAAAGAAGGCCTAACTCTCATTGATGCGACCCTGAGAGCTGTTGTGGATGAAGTGAGTTTAATTGCAACTCTGACCCTTTTCAATCTGTATTTCAGCTGCAGGATCATTATTGCATTTACCTCCTGCGCCTTTCTTCCACTTCAGTAGAGCGAGCTTGATCACTTCCTGTTGCCTCTGTTGTGTTTCAGACTGGAAGGATCCATGCACTCGCCAACCCGGTCCACAATGAGCAGGATGTAGAAATCTATAACCCCATAGTTCTTAGTCCCAGTATCCTGACATTTCCATGGCAGCCAAAGGTTGGAGCTTATCAGTACACAATAAAGGTAATTATTCCTTTCCAGAATACATGGAAAACTTGAATGGGTTTTAATCCGTTGTTGGGCAGAAGTGTCGAGCATGTGACAGCTTATGACCAGAGGTGGAGCGGATTGGTGGCTTCTGGCGCTCCATCCAGCCCTGAATGTTTTCTCAAAAGCCCCAATTCTTAAAAGTTTTTTTTTTAAAGGGCTTTAAATTTGTGTGGTTCAGATAATAATGTATGCCCATGTTTTTGATCCTACCATGCTATTCCTGTTGTCCTAATATTCAATTCAGAGTATTCAAGACCCCGTATACTTGTCATTTTTGGGGATCTGTGATCTGCAATAAGCACCGAGATTTCTGTGGCATGAATTCAAATGAAGCAGATTTTGCAGCAAAACATTTATTCTGTATTTTTTTTTCTTTTTTTTTTGTTTATTTTGTTGTTTGTTTGTTTCTTCAATGATGTACAGATTTTTAGGAATGTAGTGCTGCAGGGATGGCTTTTTGGTTGGTGGATGCAGAAGTTAGTGTTGCTCATGTTCCCCTTATCAAAAGGCCAATGCAATTTTTCCACTATGGTGGAAAAAAAGCTCTGTGGCTAACAAACATTTACAATACTTACAAGTTTTGTTCAGCAAGATAATCTTTCCAAATGGACATCAATATTATGTTTTGAATTGTAAATGAAAGATGAATGAAATTCCTTTTTTTACCACAAAAAAAAGATAACGTTAGGCTATAAACAAACTACACTGTGGTCGCATGATTTCAACATTGTCACCACAACGAGACTGTAAAGCGATGTTCAGCCTGACGACGTAATGTAGTCTCATTTTGTCACTTGTTAACAACTGCTTTTACATTAATAGCTTCAAAATTCATGAGGGGACTATTTACTGACTTATTTTATGCCCTAGAGCATAACTTGAAAGTCTCTAAAGCTTGTGTTAACCACAGACCTCATTTCAGGCATCTAACAAAAAAACCCCATCAAACTCAAGATGGGGAACCGGGAGTGCTTATATGCTCAACTCATTGCTGGGATTTAGAACTTGTTCCTTCACCACTTTATTCCATTATCTCAAATGGCTTGAAAAGTAGTGCACATAGCTGTCGTTAACAGGAAAAAATCTCCCTGATGGAGCGTACCCTCTGTAGATTTGGGCTGAGCCCTGAATGTTTTAACGTCTTGCTCCGCCTGTGCTTATGACATTTTTGTATGTGTTTTGCTATAATTCTAATTTATGCTTTGCTTTGTTTTCTGGTTCTTGTGACAGGCAACAGGTGGGAGTGGAAATTTCAGCTGGTCTTCCTCCAACACAGCTGTGGCAACAGTGACTGTTAAAGGAGTGATGACAACAGTCAGTGACGTCGGCGTCAGTGTAGTTTATGCTCATGACCTACGTAACCCACTGCACTTTGGCCAGATGAGGGTAAGTGCCCTTGGAAAACTGTCACTGTGAAACCACACCTGTTAAATATTAACATGTTATAGCACAAATAATAATCAAATTACTTTGATTACTCACTTTTATCAGTTTTATACTGCATAATGGTTGTATAATTTTCAGGAAATACAATTATTTAATTGCACTTCAGCACCTTAACATACAGTATTTTTCTGTGTCTTTGAGTGAAGTATTTATGTTAAAAAAGCAGCAGGTAATGTCATTCATTCTTTCCTGTTTACACAATTCACTAATAATTCATTAAGATTACACTTGAAGCGTAGACATTCAAACCCTCAAAGTGATTACTACGGAAATAGGTCTGAGGGATTAAAAGAGATTAAGACTTCATTAATTTTTGCGAAAACTATATGCTATTAACTTGCATATTTTGGCAACTTAAGCTTTTATCAGGTGTTATGGATTGTCATTTTAAAACCTATTTTTTACATCAGCTTCTTACTGTAAGCAGTGAGGTGTCACATGAACACACAATTTCCTGCCAAGACACTTTTGGCTATTTCACATGAAATATTTGTCTCTTGTCACTGGGTTGATGCAGACGAGGCTCAGTTGGAAAAAAGATTGTGTCACGTTCTCCTGCACCAATCAGCAACCAGCAACAAAAATTCAATTGAAAATGTGAAAACATTTGTGTGAGACTCATGTTGCATCAAACCAACATTTTTTTCTTCATAACGTTCAACTTCAGTTTTTGCAGAAAATTTGAAACCAAATTTTGAGTTTTTGAAAAGGGTTCGAATGAGGTGCTTGAAGGTGCTTAAATTTGGCATTTATGTACTGGAGTAAACTGAAAATCAGACACTTTTTGACTTGGCTTTGACTTGGTCAAAGTACTTGAATATAAGATTTTTTTTTTATGAAACGCGCAATAAAAATGTTTTAAACTAAAAAGCAAAGAACGGCATGCTTGCAATTATTTTCTAATTCCATATAAGCTCAGAGTGCCAATGGGTTGGTAAAAGCCAGAAAACGGTCGTCGCCAGAATGTTTTCAAGCCTGCAAAACACTTAAACTAGAGCAGCATCAGCGATTAACGCAATTTTTGAGCTGTAATTCGACAATAAATAAGCAGCCGTGTGTGTCTGACTGCGGATGATGACAGAAGTGTTGAATGAATTTGTGGAGTCTTAGTCATAGTTGGGGAGAGGGCCTCCAAAGAGCACTGGGGTAAATATGGACACTCAAAGTGCTCCTCATTATTTTTGCACTCAAAGTAGCTACTTCTGAAGTACTTCAAAGTAAGACTTTGCTCCTGATGCAGATTTTGCACAAAATGTACTGGGTTGGCATCATTGGATTTTAAAGCAAACAATGTTTATATACTTTCTGGGGCTAAAATGATGTAAAAGTTTCAGGAGAGTGTGAACAACTCTCCAGCTTTGCACGTCCATTATATTTCAATTTCTATTGCTCTGCTACTCCCATCGTTAATTTTTATTGAAGACTGTGATTTGTCATATCTAATGGAATTAATCTATAGAAGTCATTCAAGCAAATTGAAAACACAACAGATGACAAATTATTTTCTGACGTACATTATTATTAATCATGAAGACATAAAATTGTGACGTGTAATTATCTAACTTAATTGTTCGGCCATAAAGTACATTCAGTCTTACAGCTTGAATCATCATTCCCGGCCCTCAGTCGAACACTTTCATCCTTCTTTGATCCTGTTGTCCCTCAGGTGTATGTTGTGGAGCCTGTGGCCATGGACTTCGCTCCTTGCCCAGTAGAGGCCAGGGTGGGCTTGGTTCTGGATCTGCCCCTGCGGATTTTCGGCCTCCTAGAGGAGGTGGAAAAGGAGCGGGTCATGTTGAGTGACTGCTCCCACTTTGACCTGCAGGTTGAGGAGGAGAACCATGGCGTCTTCGAACTACTAGATGGTGAGTCCAGGTGATCTGACCGGGTCATACTGTTATTCAACAAATTTAAAAAAGGTCCTTTGTCATCACATATTGTGGGTGAATCCACTCGTGTACTCTCATGGTAGGATAATATTCAGTTCAGGTCACTAACTAAGGCATGCTCATTCATGGGACGCTTTCATTGATCACTCTGTTTAGTGTTAATCAATGTGAGTGATGACTGATCACGACTCTCCAGTGAGTTGCAGATGGAACTAAAGGCAGGCATGAAAGTGTATTGTGGGTATGGTTTATTTAGCAATGCTGGAGTGAAAATGCATTTGTTTTGGACTTATATGAGGAGCTTGACTTAGTTCTTCATTTTGTTTTAATGAAACATCTATTCTACTTACTAAATGCACAGCTGTTTAAGAGCTTTGACTGAACCCAAAAAATCAGGCCCCACCCTACATTAACCTGCAGAGTTTCTGTCCAAGCCCGACCTGAACCTGATCCTCCGCAGCAGTTTGGGGCCCACGTATGATTAAAAAACATGAATCTCTACTGTAAAGAGAAAAAATGTAATAAGGCTGGCCTGCTTCCTCACACCACTTCTCAGTCTTCTCTTCCTTCTGTTATTTAAAAAAATCTGTCATCTTGTGCACGACCGGTTTGTCAGAGCTGGCTGCTCCCGTCGGTGTGTGTCCGTCTTCGAGTTTGAGCGGTGGTCCATGGCGTTGCAGCACGCAGAATATGATCACCGCTCTTCACTGCATGTTACCCACATCTCTCCCCCTGCTTGGGTGGCAGAGGTGAATATGGCAAACCAAGTCGCCTTGCAGCCCCTCTCCCCTTTTGTTTCTCTCATTTTCCGTTCCTCTCTTGTGCGCGCTTTATCTCTCACCTGCAGTTCTCCACTATATTGCTCCGTTGCTCCCTCACTTTCCCTCTTTCTCAGTCGTTGCCCCCTCTTTTTCTTCGTCTCCGACCATATATGCACGAGCACTGCTAGTCTCATTAAAAAAAAGCACTCGGGTAAATGGGTGAGAACCTAACCCTATTCAGGCCCAAGGGAATGTTGGGAAATTACAGCCGGAACCCATCGGGTCAGACCCAGTCGTGCTCGGGCAGAGAGTCAAAGCTGTAAGCTGTGTTCAGTCCAGTGTGTCATGTAGGAGGGCCACCTTTATATTCACTGTGGTTATTGCAGTAATAACTGTAATAAAAAACAGTCTGTACAATTTCCCATGAAAGCAGTGGGGAAGGACACTTTTTAATCAATTCACAACTTCAACTGCAGTTTACAATCATGGAAGGAAGAATTACAGAAATGATGAATACAAACATATGTTCATATTAGTCACCCAAACAAACCCAGACAAACAGTACGGGCACAGTCCTCTCTGAAGCATTTTAAATTTTTTATGGCTTTAAGATTGTCATAGCAACGTTTATCTCTTCGAAAGTTCCTCTGTTAGTAAGATTTACAGTTTTTCATTTTGAAATCTTGTATTATTAATCAGATGACTGGGCTGGGACAAATAACAGGACCTCTCTGTGCTTCAGTGTGGTGTAAGACAGAAAGATAAATGAGTACACCTGAATGAACAATTGTGCTTATTTGTATATTGTCATATTGCATTCTCTCTTACTCTTTGGCTTCCTCCAACCCCCATTGTCCTGATCCAGGGAGACTGGCTCCAGGCCAGCACCACTGCAGTGGGGTTAGAGCCAAGGCCCTGGCTCCTGGATACACCATACTTACTGTGAGCTACACTCATGGCAACGTCCACCTCAGTGCCAAGATCACCATCGCTGCCTATCTTCCTCTCAGAGTGAGTCCAAAGTTTTGTCATCATGAACAGTGAGACGTATCGTTTCGCCCCCCCCCCCAATTTCTCAAGGGCTCCAGAATTCATTTCCTCGTGGGTAGTTTTTAGTTGATTATTTAATAGTTTTCACTTTCTCTTTTTGAATGCTACGAGGCATCTGCAGAGTGTAATTATCTTGAACTTTACCTGAAGTCTTTGTTGTGATTTGCTTTTATTCTTTCAACTCACCTCGTAGCACCAATTAGCTTTTGTCTTCGAAGGAAACACACACACACTCATGCACAAACATGCACATTCACACACACAGTTTCTCCATACAATCAAGGAAGAAATGCAATGATCAGCGAGTGTTAAAATTTTCTCCTCCTGGGTTTTTCTCTGTGCATTTTAATTATGCATGATACACTTGCTACACTGATTTGTTTTCTACGCCTGAGTTCCAGCAAAGAACATGACTTCTACTGTTGTGCTACAGTGCTCAATTTGACAGTTTGACATGTGTTATGATGAGGTGACCACATCTCCCGTCATGAAGTATCTCCTCACTTCTGAACCACAGAAAGCTGTGGTTTTCTTGCATAATACATTCAGGTTATCAGTGCAATAACAGGCTGTTTGATGCACCACTTTTGAGGTCATGTATTTTTCATCGCGGGATTGAGTAGTAATCTTAAAAATATTGCAGGCATTTTTTGTGATGTTTCTTCACTTGTTTTGCCCTGGCAGCTAAAGGTTGACCCAATTTTGTATCTTGGCTGTGAAATACTGTATTTCAGCTGAAAGTTTCCCAAGCTAACCTCCTCTTAACATTAGAATGGCCAAGCTGATATAAATAAATACCTGGTTTTCTTTTTTTAGCTGGGAAAATCATCTCTATAGTTTCCTCTGACGGTGGGTAGGAGGCTGAAATTTGGCATGGAGGTCAGGGGTGTGTGAGTTTGTGTGACCCCTCTCCTTATTGATTGAAAGCAGCCAAGTCCAAAATGGGATGACGGTAATTTGAAACATGCACCTGCAAAGGTAGTGTTGATTAATTTCCCAAACATCTTTCCAAATCGAAAACTTGGCTTCTTAATGGAATTACATAGCATTACCAAACTTTGTAGAAAGACACACATACACACACACATAAAAAAAATGTACACACCCACACACACACACACACACACACACACACACACACTATTTTGCTGCAACCCCTTTCATAACTCATTAAGCAGTTTTCTTAAGGAGGCACCACTGAATTAGTGTAAAGTGTTTGTGAGAATTAGCGCTCATTTAATTGAGATATCTTTGTTTTTCATTATCAAATGTTTCTTGTGGCACTTTACACCCTGAATTTGTTGTTTTTGTGAGAGCATTTCTTTGTGAAAACGTCATAATGTGATGGTTGGAATTTGTCCATTTCATGGTAAAAACAATGTTATTTGGCAGGCGATTGACCCTGTATCTGTGGCCGTGGTGACTCTTGGATCATCTAAAGACATGCTGTTTGAGGGCGGGCCCCGGCCATGGGTTTTAGAGCCCTCAAAGTTCTTCTGCAACTTAACCGCTGAGGATGAGGCCAGTGTGAGCCTAACACTGACCAGTCCCTCATCTCACAGCTACAGCCAGCACTGGGTCAGAGCAACCTGCAGGGCCCTGGGAGAGCAGGTGGGATCCACTGAAGTTATAGTGTTTCTATTTACCATGAAATAGCTATTATATGGTTAGATTTAATAACTTTTTTTTATTGTACCTTGAGAATAATATCTTGGAATCCTAGCTTTATAATCTATCTATAGTTAATCCTTTTTAACCCTCTGTATATGTGAGTGTAGGACAACAATAGTTATAGAAATACAAGCAGCTTCCAACTGAGTGGCCATTATGTTATTCTTCAGGTGCTGGAGGTGACGGTGGGGAACAAGGCCAGTCTGACTAATCCTTATCCTGCTGTGGAGCCGGCAGTGGTCAAGTTTGTATGTGCCCCTCCGTCTCGCCTCACCCTGGTCCCAGTGTACACCAGCCCACAGCTGGACCTGACCTGCCCGCTGCTGCAGCAGAACAAACAAGTGGTGAGTAAGTGGTCGCTTCACAAGAGCCAACAAGGTTTTCCTGGCTGTGTTTAGCAGTGTATATTTACTTTTTTTATACTGGTGCTGGTCCATTGCTGTTAATGCTGAAATCACTGAAGAAATGCCGTTTTGGTGACATGTGCCAGTAGGGCCGTGCATTGTTATTATATTGATATTGTGATATGGGACAAGATATTGCCTTGGACTTTAGATATTAATATACCTCAAGTGTTATCTTTTCCTGTTTTTACAGTAAAGTGATGTAATTTTATGAACTTATCAGACTATTCTAGCTGCTCTATTATTTGCCTTCACCCACTTGCCTTCCTATAAAATTATTAGGAAGCATTTTTATGTCAATGTTGATAAAGACTATTTATATTTTTCCATAATGGGAGCTGAAGTTTAGGAGCTGAATTTATCAACATTATTTTTTTCTAGGTGCCAGTTTCAAATTACCGTAATCCGATTTTGGACTTGGCTGCTTTCGATCAACAAGGGAGGAAGTTTGACAACTTCAGCTCTCTGAGCATGCTGTGGGAGTCGAGCATGGTGTCGCTGGCCAGTATTGAACCCACTATGCCCATGGAGCTGCAGCAGTTTGAGGATGGCAACAAACAGATGAAACTTCACGGTAAGGCACTTTGATTTGCCTCAAACCTTAGCAGCTGGCTTGTGTTTTGTGGTGTTTTTAAGAAAGAGTGGGTTGTCGGCTTAACTTAACTCTTTTGTTTAGACATTTGGAAAGTAATGAGGCAAAAGCAGGAGAGAAAGCTACGGCAGGATTTAATGCTAAGACAGCAGAGGCTGACAGGGAATTATCCATTCACCTATTACTGGGAAGACATTTTTTGTGTGTTTTGCTGTCTGTTTCTATAGATTAGATTTGACAAGTAGTTTGAATTGTTCTTTGTTAAATTGCTGCTGTGTCTTTTGTTTTTTTTCTGTGGCAGGACGACAGACTGTTCTTGTCCATCATCAAACGGGGATCGCTGCCATCACAGTGACAGCTCTGGGTTACCAGGCTTTACATCTCTCAGAAGCCAAAGTTCCCAGTCCAGTAAGTGACGCAACCACCAAGATATGTCAAAAAAAGTTTTCACTTCCTCTAAAAAGCAGAAGCAGGTAACCATTATTCATAACATACCAACCATTATCCATTATATATGAATCAGTTAACGGTTTTTTACTGAATGAAGATCTGACTGTGATGGAAATGTTGTTTATTTTAACACAGATATTAGAGTGTGAAGCTCAGTGTTGTCATTGATGCCGTTTTCCTATAAACCTTCAACCTACATGTGATAATTAAGTTTCTTTTGTTGTTCTTTTGAGCTGTTCCATCTTTAACTTACTTCCTTTTTTCATTTATACACACAGTTTTTCTCTCATAATCAGACATAATCAGCATCTGGATTCTACATGTAAACATTGCATTCATGCTTTTCTCAATTCTTCTCCTGGACAGTATGACCCCTTGACCCCGGTCTCAGCCACTCTGGAGCTCCTGTTGGTTGAAGATGTGAAGGTTTCTCCTGACACAGTTACCATCTACAACCATCCAGATGTGCGGGTAAGAGACAGATTTATCAGTGCTGTGGCGTCACATACATCACAGGGTTATCTCTCTATCTTTGCAAAGGTCAACTGACGGACACATTCCCTTGTCATGGCTTGTATTACTAAAAAGTAACATTGCATTTGATGTCAACTTAAAGTCAGCTTCTTATCTCAAAATCTGCTGAAAATTGTATCTATAGCCCTGTTTTTAAACATGCATATTAACATAAGTCTTGGGTGATTCGATCGCAAGTGAATGCATTTGACCAAATATCTATTGCAAAATAAACGCGAATGCATCCTGATGCATCTTTGACATGTATTGCAACATTAGTGCAGGACATGTTTTTGATGATAGCATGCTAATGCTAACTGTGACTTGCAGATTTTATTAGAAGTTGGAAAAGGTGTGGTCATGCATCATTTTGCCCTATGGAAGGAGACATGTTGAATTCTGCAGACAGCGATATCTCCAGCTGTGCTGACACAACAGCTAATGTGACTACCAGGCAGCTAGTGAGAGTGTCGATGTAATAACTGCATGGGGCTCTTTGACCTCCTGGCATAAATGATGTAGGCAGTAACAGAATGTGAACGCAAGAGACGCATGATAGACACAGGTATGAACAGCAAGTGTCTCAGCTGTCTACTTTCGGAGGTGTTAACACTAGTTATAACCAGGCTTTTTTTGCTCTGATAGATGTTTAGTTTATTAAATTATTTGTGTTTTGGTTTAGTCAAGGGGTTTATTATATTTCTTAATAGAATTTTAGCCTTAACTGGGGCTTCTCTCCTTTTTACCCCATTACCACTCCTATAGGAGGGCAGATTGCCAGAGCTCAGAAAGACCCCAGGGAGGGTGATAACATACAGTTTTTGACTGCACCTAACTGCTGTTTATCATCTTACTGAACTATTTTTTGTTTGTCTGTTTCTAGTTATAGCAAGCTATATCAGGGCAGTTGTGACAAAACACACTTTCCTCTTAAATTCAATGATGTTTATCATTCAAATTATGTCAAATCATTATTACTTTCTTTTGACTCTGCACTGCAAAGCGTGTCTAGCTGCATACATCGTACCTGGAGCCGGAGGCAAGTTTGGTCCATAGGACTGTCCAAACATAGGATGTTATTAAGCCCTCTCAACATGCAGAACAGAAAATAGAAATTAATTGCTTCACACTCGTAACAACTGAATACATTCAAATGTTAATAATCCCTACCGGAGGTTTAGTGGAGTCTTATGTCCCTGCCTCCTCAGTGCGCCTCTCCCTCCTAATCCTATATGATATAGGAGCAGTGTTGGGCAGGTGTTGGGGTTAAATAGCAGCTAGTGACCTGTGTAAGAGGATTTTAGAGAGTAAGTGTGGTCAGAGGTCCTCTTTGGTGTCACGTGCAAACCCAGCTGGCTGTAGGGAAAAAAATGAAAGTGAGCTATTTTTCTGAGTCACCCCACAACATGTAGTCTTTTAGTTGTATAATCACTTTCAACACTGAGACATTAACTGTGTTTTGTTTCGCAGGCGAACTTGGCCCTGCAAGAAGGTTCAGGGCACTTTTTTGTCAACACCAGTGTTAAAGGGATAGCGGATGTGGTATTCCAGGAGGCTCAAGGAACAGCTCAGGTAAGAAGCACTGTGATGGGATTAGTTTAGGGGAATATGCAATTGTGATATTGAACAACATACTGTGGATTTCAGGGGAATCCATAATCCAGGTAATCCATTCTGGATTATGGATTAAAGTACACCAGTGCTCTAAAATTCCCAGTTGAATGCAGATAATTGAGTTTCTGACAGTTAAACTTTTCTTTTCTGTGTGTGTCCAGGTCTCTCCTGTCTACCCAGGCGAGGTGAAGGTGATGGTTCATGACCTTTGTCTGGCATTCCCAGCACCTGCTCAGGCCACAGTGCATGTTTCTGACATCCTGGAGGTTTATGTCAGAGTGGTTGACAAGGTGAGTTTCCAGTCCCATCAGTAAG
Organism: Plectropomus leopardus; assembly: GCF_026936395.1. NCBI lineage: Eukaryota > Metazoa > Chordata > Actinopteri > Perciformes > Serranidae > Plectropomus > Plectropomus leopardus. The sequence goes on along the minus strand of NC_142184.1, from coordinate 13,389,649 downwards.
AGTTGCTAATATTTTGTAGCACTGGCCCCACAGGGTACCAAGTCCCCAAATTTGGTGGCCAAAGTACATTTTTTGTCGGCCTAAATGTAAAATGATTTTAAAAATAATACAGAAAAGGTAATTTAGCACATTTAAGATCAGCCCTCCTTAAGTGTGACACATAAATACATTATTGTTATGTTATTCTGTTTAAATAAAATTGACGGCTTTTTTGAGGACACCGTTTTGTTTATGTTTTCAACTACTACGAACAACCACAGTCGACTGAGTTACCAATTAACACAGTCACTCTTAAAACTGATACATCTGCAATGAATATTGTTTGCTGTTTTTGTAGAATGTTGAATTAAAAGTGAGAATGAGTCTAAGTTTGTAAAGTTGTAAAGATGTGCTGGAGAAGACTTTTGGTATGGAGATTTTTTTTTTTTCAATTTAGACGGGTAATTTCATTTAGAAACATAGTCTCATTCTCGAGAGAAGAGATAAAACTTGGTTTGAGAGGATATTACGTGGCCAGACAGTAGCTTTTTGTGGCTACAGGCCGTCAGGCTCTAGTTAATGTCAAACCCTCTCAAGTCTTCATTTCGGGGGTCAAGACACAGCTTGATAAGATGATCAGCATCACACATTCCTGAAATGCCTCAGTGATGTCCAAGCGCTAAATATGGTCATCTTCTTGCTCTTTCCACCCCAGTTTTCATGAAAGTCAGCCCGTGTTGAATTAGCATCATTAGGTCTGCCCCACCTGGGAATCCCAATGATAATTTCCCCAATAATTGATGTCATTCGTCTGTATTACAGGTGGAGATTGGAAAATCAGTGAGAGCTTATGTCAGAGTCTTGGATGATAATAAGAAGCCCTTCCCAGCCAGCTATTTCCGTTTCATGAATCTAAAACTCAAGGCAGCATCTTCAATCGTCTCTCTGAAGTAAGTAATGTGAATCTTGTTGTTTAGGTTGAGGATGTAGGAACTAAAAAGACTTGTAAAATCCTAATTGTCTTTCTTGTCAGACCATTAGCGGATTCTACAGAATATGATACAGCTGTTTTCCTGGTGAAAGGTGCTTCTATTGGTCAGACCACTCTGTCAGCTGTTGTTGTGGATAAAAATGGGAGAAAAATTGCATCTGCACCTCAGCAAATTGAGGTAAACTTTTGTGTTCATTCCTAAACAAAGTAAGTTCAAATATAGAGTCTTGCATATGTGTTGCACATGTTGTAACCTTTTTTCCCCCACTTTTAGGTATTTCCACCGTTCAAACTCATCCCAAGGAAAATGACTCTGCTAATTGGCGCAATGATGCAGGTATGTGTAATATTGACGCCTGAGCTTTGTCTGGAAACAGCTGGCCTCAGTTTGTCTTGCCAAAAGAGTTCATCTGGTCCTCAGTTTATCTTCCAAAAGATCCCTCTGCCAGGACTCTTCTGGAAGATGACGTTAGCCTAATTGCTCTTGGTTTAAACGTCCAGCTCATCTTTCATTTGCCTCAACTCGTTCTTTAATTAGAAAGAATTTAACATCTATCCCAGAGACCTCCCTAATTGCTGAACATTAAAGTCAGTAATACACATGAACTGCACATTATTTGTGTTGGATATCCTTTTTTTTCTAATCTACTTAATAGACACAGGATAATGTATTTCAGCAAATTATCATCAGGCCTCAGATTGATGAAACTATTGACCAAACTGTCAGTGTTGTCAAGATCACTCATGTTCATTTTTTCTCTCTTTCCTGTGTCGCTCTTCCAAACTCTCCCTCCCTTTTCATTCCTGCTGTCATTCATAGATCACATCTGAGGGAGGCCCTCAGCCGCAGTCCAATATCCTTTTCTCTATTTCCAATGAGGAAATAGCTTCTGTTAATGGCATGGGCCATGTCAGGGGTGCTACCATCGGTAATGTCTCTGTGACAGGACTGGTCCAAGCTGTTGATGCCGAGACTGGGAAGCTAGTTGTTGTGTCTCAGGTAAATTCCAGTGTGGGTATAGATGATGCGGACTAGTAAATCGCTCATTTAGATTTTTACAATGAAAGGCTTCTTCTGTCGTGTCCACAGGATCAAGTTGAAGTTGAAGTTGTGCAGTTAACAGGCATTCGCATCAGAGCACCTATCACAAGAATGAAGACAAAGTCTCAGGTATGATTATGATGATTCTGTTTACTGTAGCAGAATAGCAGAAGCACCAAACGTCAACACCGAGCTGTTAAATTGTCCCAACCTGTGCGTACTGACACCAAAACAATTTGACTCTGTTGTTAAACCTGTAAAGAACTGTTAGGTAATGTTTGTAGTTGGGTGCCCACGGTATCACTGTGTGCGGCAAGGCAGAATCTCACCAACTGTCCCCTGCGCGGAGCTCATATTCACACAGCAGCAGCTACAACCCATGACGTGTGTGGTGTGTCGAAAGCGAGCACAATATATTTGACAGAATTGGCAGTTCAGAATGCCACGGTGCCACCAAGACCTGTAAAAGCATGGCTATATGACACGTCACTCCATTCACATTGCCAGTATTGAATGAAGTTCACCATTGGTATAGGTACCAATACCTAAAGCGTGCAGTGTTGGCACGAGTATCATATTTTCATCATATTTTTTTTATACCAGCCCCCTTTTCCGTGGGCAATGTTGTACTCACTGATCCCCTTTACTCATCTTCTTTCCACTTCTAGATGCCTGTATATGTGATGGGTCTGACAAATACTCAAACTCCCTTCTCCTTTGGCAATGCTATACCCGGCCTCACCTTCACGTGGTCCACCACCAAGAGAGACATTCTGGACGTCCAGCCTAGACACACTGAGGTACCCTGCACTCAGGATTTCTGCTTGTGCATTTGATACCACATGCAGTTTCTGCCACTGAACCATTTCCTATTTTTGGCTCCTGCTGTCCATTCGATCCTTTTATCAGATTGACTTAAGATGTGCTGTCCCTGCATTACAGCGTGATTAAAACTCAAAAGCAGCATCTGTCTTGTCTCTGCTTCCTTGTCAGGCTCTGCCTTGTCCCTGCGTTGCTCATCACTGTTGCCTTTTTATTTAATTTGCTGTTGCTATTTTTTCTCATAATGGTGCCTGTCTCCTTCAGGCTAACATAGAGCTCCAGTCAGAGCACAACTTCGGCATGAGGGTTACGGGGAAAACAAGAGGGCGGACAGGGTTGAAGGTGGTGCTCAGAGTTACTGACCCGCAGGCTGGGCAGCTGGTGGGGAATCTGCAGGAGCTCAAGGATGAGATCCAGATCCAGGTAAAGCACAACTCTCTTTGAGGGGAATACACAATAAAAAAAAAAAACACTGTAAACATTGCATCTGTGTGCACCAGTATTACAAATACTGTATATGCAAATATTTTATAAAGACCCCTTTTATAGACTACTTTGCTTATCATGTCCATGTCCCCCTGCTGCTTCTTCATAATAGAGAAATCTGGCATTAAAGGCAGCAGAGCAGTGAAGTTGCTGAGCTTTGGAATATCTGAAGTTGTTAACTTTGCGAAGTGATAAGACTGCAGATTAGTTTGAGCTGAATGCATCCAGCTTCAAACTGCATTAAACTATGACATGTCACTTGTCCCAAAACATCAAAGAATGATTAAAGCCCTCTAATAATTGGAGTTTCAACGTTTTGCTTTGATCAAGGTCTATGACAAGCTTCACATGCTTAATCCTGAAGTAGAGGCTGGGGAGTTACTGATGGCTCCCAACTCAGCCCTCAAACTCCAAACTAGCAGGTGAGTTACGAGTGCCTGCGGAGGAGTTTCTGTCTTTTCCAAAAGCTTGTGCATAGACAAATGGATTTCTTCAACAACTTTCATTACAAAATTACATAAATGTATATAGAACAGGGACAAAACTGATATGGTTGTGTTTCTCTAATAGGGACGGTGTAGGTGCACTGTCTTACCGGATGCTGGATTGTCCTGACCAGGTTGTTATCGCTCAAGTGGATGATAAGGGCTTTCTCTTCTCTGGCTCTCTTACTGGCATCTCCTCTCTGCTGATCACCTCCCAAGAGACCGTTGGTGTCAATCAAACTCTCATCCTGGCTTTGAAGGTCAGTCTGCCACTGCATGAAAAGTGTTTCACATTTTTGGTTTTAAAAACAGTATCTTCTGGATATTAAAAGAAATCATTTCAGTAACCTCTTCCCTGCAGTCATTATGTAAGATGTGTGTGTCAGCCTGCTGAAATTTTTATATGTTAAATTAGTATGGGTAAAGACACTAAATTATGATACAGCAGTTTGTTATTTTTAAAAAATGGCAATTTGCAAAGATGAGCTAAAAATGTTGCCTCACAAAGAATAGATGTTGGAGAATGTTAGTTCAAGCAACTTGTCTTATTATAGGAAACATTCACATCCAATGTATGTGCAGAATTTTTTAATTTTATTTTGGCTTTATGTAGAAAAAGTATGGCTAACAAGGCTGTACATTTTCTGTTTACGTTTTGCCAAATCGATTAGTGATGGTCCAACCAATTCTTTTCACAGTATCAGTGTAGTATAACCCTAACCATAACCTTTACAATTTAATCCCTTTTGCAAAATATGGTGTCAGTATCTCTGTTACAGTACATACAGCTTTGACGGTTAATGCTGCCCACCCAACAAAACCTCTCTTTAATAAATTGCTCATCATCATGAATTTCATTAAAAAGGATAAAATATTGATTTTAATCCATTGATTAGGAATCCTACTTATATGTAAGCTGTGTAAGTGCATTACGGTGTTACAGAATTGTCACTGTTCAACTATCTTTTGCACTTTGAGTGACAAGTAGCAGATGTCCAAGTTGCCTCGCAGCCTTGTGTTGCATTCATGTGGTTTTGGAATAATCTAAAATGAATTCCAGATCATATTTCAAGGCTCACCTCAGTTTGAAAAGTCTGGCAAAAAGTCAAGGATTCGTGAGCATTCATGAGTCAGGCATTTAATAGACTGACCCAATACATACCAGACACTAAAAAGAGGATATGTTTCTATATTTTTGCAGAAATCACTAAAATATCAATAAAACCAATGGTGCAATGTGATTTTTTTTAACTGAAGAAATGGTTAAATGTGATAGCCCTGTTTTTCCGACTTGTTTGGCCCAAACAGGAAAATAATGAGGGGTATTCTGATGATTCTGATACTCCGATGCTGGTTTTTATGGAGCATCTTCATTAAAAAATGTTGTCATCTGTCTTTGTGAGCCTTGAGCTCCCTGTATTGATACATCTGCTGAGGGCTAATTGTCATTGGGCTGAGTTATATGGCTACTCTGTGATCATTAACAGTACTGACCCTTGAAATGACAGTTGACATTGTCCCTGCAGTTACTGAGTGTGACGCTGGTTCCTACCTTCATTTCTCAGGTGGTGCCTGTGTCCTATGTGCGCTTCAGTACCAGTCCAGTGCTCTACACACACACCAAAGAGGGCCTGAAAGCCTTCCCTCTGGGCATAGTACTCACCTTCACTGTTCATTTTCATGCCAGCACTGGAGAGGCTCTACACAGCTCCAGCTCCCACCTCACGTTTTCCACAAACAGGTCTGTCAACACACAGTCTACGTGTTCTTTAACACCTCTCACTTTGCTGCAATCATTTATTTACATAAACAGTGTGACTCAATGAGTGAAACATGACTTCTAGACAAGCAGAGGAGGATATGTTTTGCAGTTTGCTTAGTGCCTCAAACGCATTGAACAGCTATTATCCTTATGTTCTGGGTTGTGTGTGTGTGTGTGTGTGTGTGTGTGTGTGTGTGTGTGTGTGTGTGTGTGTGTGTGTGTGTGTGTGTGTGTGTGTGTGTGTGTGTATAGAGGGAAAGAGGGAGAGAGAATCAAGGCCTCTCTTTGAGTGTACCATTCGTTCAACATCGCATAGCCTCGTGTGACCTAATATCTCCTTGTACTTCCAATTTTGCTAGACAAGTCACACTACTCACCCTCTACCAGCTGAACAGGAAATGTATTTTTTCTGTAATGTGTTTATCCATCATTCCTCTCTACATTGTTTCAGTGTAAAAATGGAAAACATGGATTCTTGACACAATATTGATTTTTTTTTAATTAGATTTATTTGACACGGTATGTTGTTATGATACTGATACACAAGATATATCCATAACACTAACAATATTTTCGACACTTAGTCAGTGCTGTGATACACCATACCGCGGGTCTTTGTTTCAGACTCAGCTCATTAATATCTATAGACTACAACAAGCAGAGCAGTTGAGGTCATGTCAGGGTGTAGTGGCAGGCTGCGCTACAAGTTCACAACATTAATTTACTGTGCTGTCCCTTCAACCTCATTTCTGATGGAGTTGTTTCCACCTCAGTGAGTGAGCTAAATTAATGGGAGGAGTGTTGGGCTGGGAGGAGCATTGCTACCCTCCCGATGAGGGACTCCCTCATCTGTCTGCACAATAAATTGATTCTATTACCTCGTTCTCCAGGTGCTGACGGACAATTTTAGGGGCAAAGTATAAAAATCAGAGAAGTAAAGGGCGGAAACTCATGGGACTAATGGGGCTGGCCTCTGATAAGATCCTACTCAGTCTCGGAGGAGCCAGTTGGATTTTAGTGGTGTGTGAGGTGGAAGCAGTTTGGCGCCAAGTTTGTTCAGAACAGATCATTTTGAGATGGAGGCAAAAAGCAGAACATTTATTAAGGGGGAAGATATGGATATATTAGGAGGTACAACTACTGTAGCAGTGAGAAGAAAAAAACACACCACTAAACTTTAAAATGGAGTTCTTTCTGGTAGCAGCACTTAGCACATGATTATGATTAGTCATCAGTAGTTAATCCATATTTTAACCCATACCTCTGTTCTGTCCTGCAGAGACGACCTGGTGCAGGTAGGGATCGGGCCTGGTAACCACACTCTGACAGTCAGGACGATCAACGTAGGCCTCACTCTTCTTGCTGTGGTGGACAGTGAAAACGTGGGCGTGGCTGACTACGTTCCTCTGCCTGTTGGACACGCCATCCACCCAGACGAGGCCCACAGACTGGTGGTTGGGGATGTGGTCTGCTTCGCCGCTCAGTTAACCAGCCCTGATGGTAAGACATAAATATGTTGTCTTCTGCAGCAAATGTACTGTGTTGCATCACGTCTAAGTGGTCAGAAGATAATGATTTTAAACAGACGAAACAAAGGAAAAACCTGTTTGTGAAAATCTGAGAATTAGTAAAGCACAAACAGCTGTCTGCTATGTAAAGATATCGTGGGAAAATGCCATTCTGACTAGAGAATAAAACAAAGCTCCCTCTGTGTGTTGCAATGAGAGCTTCTCCGTAGGTTGTTGTAGTATCCGTGACGGCTGCGTGTGCACGTTAGAGCACGTGACTCCCTGTGACAATGTATCCCACTGGCTGACCCATTGCCGCCACTTTGCAGTGCATTCATACGGTTCACAGGATCTGTCATTCCTACACTTGTCTGCAGCTTTGCAGTGCATTCTGGTAGTATGTTGCATTTCAAAAGACATTTGCTCCTATTTTACATAAAGTTGGTTCTAGGCTACTTTATGCAAATGAGGGGCATCCAGCACGATTCGCTGCCTCTGAAAAACTTCCGAAAAACGTTTAAAATAACCGTTGGCAATTTAAAAGGAAGACGTATTAAGCAACTGCATGGCTTTTTTCTCATCTAAAATGTGTTGGGAAATACATTTTGTAATATAAGAGAAAATTTCCACGAGTCACCATGCCAGTCTGGTTTGAAAACTGTGAGCAGACAGCCTACATGCCAAGTGGCACGCACATCAAGTGTCATATGCTGGGAAGTGTCTAAAAAAACGCCCCTGTGGACATGTACTAATACGTGGTTACCACTGTTATTAGGACAGCATCGTCATGGGAGCTTAGCCCCCACCCTTCGGTTTCCCCCCAGGTAACAATGTTAGTTTTGTCAGCTCTGTTGTTGTTGTTAGCGCTGTTATTGTTGTGTATTAAGTTAGCACTGCCAGCTCAGCCACCTTCATGTTAGAAACTGTGTCCAGAATATCCCGCCCCAAATTCTCAGTCATAGATGTGCTCTAAACTTTGCATACAGCCAATGGTTAAGATTTGGCACTCCAGAAATGACAGCCTAGTTATGTGTTATCTGCTTTGTGTTCTTCCACTGGTGTACTGTCTCAAAATTTTATTTCATTTGGTTCTCTGTGACCAAATGGAATAAGAATATTTCTGACACTGCATTTTACTAAATTTCCTTTCAAGATAACGTAGCTATTCATCTTATGACCACTTTCATTTTACTTTTGGCTGAGGAGATCCTCCTTTTTTAACATTATGTAATCTAAGCTGTTTTGTTCTACATGTTTTTAAAAAGCTGGACATTATCCGCTTCTCTGCAGGTGTTCATGGTACTTGGAGCTCCTCAGCTGATGGTGTTCTTCAGGTGGACCCTAAAACCGGTGCAGCAGTGGCCAGAGACTCTGGGACAGTTACTGTGTACTACGAGATACCTGGTGTTTTAAAAACATACAGAGAGGTATGTTATCCGTCTGTATCAACAACCATCTTAGCTGCAATGCTTCACTGACAGACTGTGTTTCACTTTTTGTCGTGACTGTGAGGAACGAGCTTTAAAATGATGCTGTAATTATGCAAACAGCACACCTCTCTGGTTTCTTTATTTTCTCTCAACATCTTCATTCCCCAGAGACTCTTTTCATGTCCACCAGTGCATCATACTGTATCAATCCTTCAGCAATACATCACAAGGAGAATAAAAGTACAACGGATGTATAGTATATCCATCATCACCTTTCAGTAACACATTGTTTCTGCCCAATGTGCGTGCCTGACATTGCCGCTGTTGGTTCTCATACATGATGGAGTGTGGACAGGATTAATTGGCTCTGTCTCAGCGTGTCACCGTACTCCATCCAGTCATGCTCCTCCCTGCTCGTGAGCTGAATGTAACCACACTATTTTATATGAACATTTCCTATCAGCAGAATGAGAATTGATGTGATTTGGCCCCAGGTATTTTATCTTAAACAGAAAGGTGCTCACAAGCATTCTAACACAGTGACTGGAATGAAGTGATGATGAGTTTTTATCAGTGTGAGAGGAGACATTGATAGAGGAAGTGGGAATGTTATATTAAACACTCAGCTGTGTTTTAATTAGTTTTGTTTCACTGTCTGGTCTTATTGATGTAAACAATTAGTCGTGGATGTAAATTATAATGTGATTATTCCAAGCACACACCTGAATCTTCATACGATTTATTGGCCGTTTTCTTTCCCTGTGCGGTTCTGTAGGTTGTAGTGGAAGCTACTACAAGGACAGCTGCTATGACACAGGGCACACCCGTCAGGATCGGCAAGGAAACCAAGGTCCACCTCACTACCAGACAGAGAGGAAGCAACCTGATTGGTATTGAATTGACTTTGTTTTAGTTAAAAAATATTCCAGCACTTTGAAAAATAGACTTAATTGGCTTTCTGGTCAAGAGTTAAATGAGAAGATTGATACCAGTCTTACGTCTTCATGGTAAATATGTAACTCAGCACAAAGACCGGAAAAACATAACCAGCTACCTAGCTCCATCCAACAGTAACAAAATCCTCCCACAAGCCCCTCTAACGTTCAGTATTTATCATATTTTATCTAATTTGTCTGATCTGTTCAAAAAACCAAAATGGAAAATCAACAATTTGCTGATTCAAGTGTTTTAAGTGTCCTCCTGTTGCCTGGCAACTGTATAGAGCCGAGTAATATTCCAGCACATAACTGCCAATAAAACAGCAAGTTTGTTTTTTTTTTCGGTTTGTTGTTGTACAAATTAAGCAAACCAGATAAAAAGTGTTTATTAGTCTGCTGTAGTTGGAGGATTTTGTTACTTTTGGACAGAGCCAGGCATCTGTTTCTACTTGTTACCAGTCTTTGTGCTAAGTCAATCGAACCTTCATGTGTGATGGACAGATATGAGAGGGATGCCAGTATTTTCATCTAACGCTCATACTGTTGAATTTCTTTTGCTTTACAGTGAAAGTTCATCCCCCAATCAAAAATATATATTTTTATCCTTAACCCTGTAGTGCTATTTATCAGTGAGCTGCAGAGTGTTGGAGATATGGCCTGTAGAGATGTTCTCCTGAATGTAATGGAACTAGATGGCACTCAACTTTTGGTGCTCAAAGCACCAAAAAACACATCTGAAAGCCTCAACAGCAACGTCTCTCTCCAGAAATCATGACCAGGTTACTAAAGATATTCCACAGTCCTTGCTGTGGGCAGTTTTATTTAGGAACATTTTTCTTTCCATCAAACTACACCCACCAACCGTATCACGGCACAGAAGGAAACGTGCATCTATTCATGGATGAGAGTCTTGTGCTTTTAACAGTGCGAGATGTAAACATTAATGGCATCCTTCTCAGCTGAGCTGTAGCATCAGCAAAGCTCAGTGTAGTGCTCAGTAAGCTAGCAGTAGATGCTGGCAAGCAGTTGATGCAGACATCTCTACGGCCGGTATCTCCGGCACTCACATCAAAACAATCTCTTGATAAATAGCACTGCAGGTAAGAGGAAAAATACACTGTTTTGATTGTAGGATGAACTCTTTCTTTAAGTCCCTGTTCTTATTCTCCCTGCTGATAAACTAAAAGCTCATAAATAAATCAGTCATTAACATTAATATACATTTTTACATTTGATAACAAGCTATGTTATGATGCACAGGTTTTGTATCTTATGCCAGCGTGCTCTCCCCTGCAGGAACCTGTTCCTCTGCCCAGACTGAAGCAATTTCTCAGCTGCAGCCAGAAACCTCTGTCAGCTGCCATCTGAGCTTTACCAGTGATGCTATTGACTTCCCCACTAATGATGTCTTTAAAACGCACACCAGCTTTGACTCCAGCATTGGTAAGCCTAATCTGAATCCAGACTAAAGATCACATTCATGGTCAAAGAAGCATATATTTGTATATAGACAATTACACAGATTTCCACAGTATTGAATCATTATATTGAGATACAGTACATCAGGCCTCATTAAATCCTGCAGTACTGATATAAGCTTGGTTTAGATGACTAATGTTAGTAGTTTAATTTGGAAGTCATAACAGGATCGGATATTTTTAATTGATTTATAGGGGCTATTCTTCCATTAACACGCAGATCACAAATTGTTTAAAAACCACCTCTTAGCATCTAATTGTCCATACTGAGAGAAATCGTTGAGACATTCACATCTTTTTCTACCTCTTTAGAAGCATTCAGTTTTCCAAAATAAAATTACTTTTAAAGCTAACCTAGACACACTCTTTATGCGTATGCTCTGCACGACTGTCGGGAAAACACTTTTTACAAGGGCATAATCAATATCCATGGAATGAGTTTAGCAGGGACTATAAAAGGTGTCCAGGTGATGTATTGAACTCAGGGGACTCCCTGTTGCTTGGAAGGACTGGTCTAATTGTGTTTGGGGTTTGGGACCTAACCCCAGTTGTTGGCTTATGTCTGAGGGGATCCACAGAGTGTGTACAAGGTTGTAACCACTCAGCTGAATTCCACTGAGGTCCGTACAGAAGCGTGTGATTGCAAAATGACCCTGACAAATCTAGACATTAGAACTGAGTGGATATATATATATATATTGTTTTTATGTATCTTGCACTTTTTGAGACCAGATTGACTCCGCGAGATCCATTTTTTTGTCCCAAATGCACACATCAATAATTTATCTTGAGCCATCATTTTTCCCTCTTGTGAATTCTTGCCCCAGGCCTCTACACATGTTCCATAACCTTGCAGCCAGCAACGGACCAGCAGACCCGTGTGCTCAGCATGTCCATGACCAACCTGCTGGTGAGGGCAGGCCTGGAGGGCAGTGCTTTCTCCGGGGAACAAGTCAGCGCCAGGCTGCCAATAGAGCCAGGCCTCTACTCTGACCAGACTGAGCTGCTGCTCTCAAACCTGCACACATCAGCTGAACTCACCATCTACGGTCCATCCGCTGCCCTGTCCAACATGGAGGTCAGACTAAACTTCTGCAGCACCTTGAATAACATGTGCAACTGTTCATTTTTTGCTTTTATTATGACCTTTTATGGTATAAACTTCCCTTTAAAGCAGGGGTAGGCAGTTTTATTTTTGGCATCATTGGGCTAAAATCCGTTAATAAACTTTGAGCATTTTATAATTCAAGTGATGTCAGAGAAAACTAGACATCTGCACTTCGTCACGGCTCGGTTTTCAGGCTTTGAAAAAATATAGCCCATGACTTTCGCCAATCACAGGTCATTCCCGAGACAGGGCGTTCATATTGGCTGGTTCTACAAATGCAGATGTGCGTGCACATCACTTCAGCGAAAGGCGCAGAATCTTGCAGAGAGGTCTGGCTCTTGGCAACAACTGCTTTCACTGCAAAGCTACCTAAAAAAGGAAAACAGACTAGTCTAAGGATAGTCTGACAAACAAAATAAAGCATCTGTCAATATTGGCAAAGCATTTCAGAGATGGAAAGGAAATGTTGCTAATGTTTTAGCATTCTGCTAACTGGAGCTAAAGGCTCACAGCTGCAGCGTCAAGTTCATGTTTATGTAGCTGTAGTAGGAGGGTTTGATTTCATTTTCTGCCCTTTTTATTCCCTTTTCAGATTTTTGCCTACACCGGCTTTAAGAACAAAGTATATACTGTATGTGTATAACATTTTATTTCACCTGTAGGTGGTGTCAACTTCTCCTAACTTTGCTGTCCAAGAGAGTGATGTACACCATGGCTTCCCCAGTTTTTCAAAGTACACCATCAGCGCTGTGGACCCTCAGGCAGCCGGCTCTGCTTCCATCTCCATAAGCAGCCCCTCCTGCAGCCAGAGTATCGTCATCCCAGTCACTTTGATTCATGTGGCTGATCCCAACGCTGCCAAGCTAGGTCAGATATCCTTTCAGTGCAAAAGACAAAGCGTTGTATCTCAGGCTGCAAGGTCATGTTGTTTTAAATGTATTTTGTTTAAGGTCACAGGAAAGCTAGTAGAGCTGGCACCTTTTTTAAAAAAAACAAAACAAAACAAAGTTTTAATATATTTGATCAAACACGTAATCCCTTCTAATTAATTTCAATGGAATCCATGTAGCCTAATCCTAAAATACTTCGTTGAATTAACAATGGTCCGTTAATTCCCGGTGCCTCTGCCTTGCTGAGTGACAAGTTAACTTTACTGTAAGGCTGCTGCATTTCACAACATCAGCAAAACAGCCTTATAAGACCGTTTAAGCATTCTAGCTTTTTCTCCTATCTCACATTAGCAGAGATAACAACAGTTCATTTCACTGAGGACAATAGGGCATGCACTGGGCCTGTTGGAGTACAACAGCCTGTTGTGTCTATACACAGAACTATAGTGTCAAAAGTAGTCATGGAATATGAAAAAGGGAACCTGTGTATTGTCATTGCTTTAAAACGTAACTGTTTTTCTGTTTTGTTTATTTAACAAATAAAGCTTTGTATTTTTTTATTAATATTCTGTCTGTCATCGACACGAGCACACTGACAAGGCAGATTTTCAGAGACCATAATTTCATTCAGCTTTGAAATTTCACTGCCACTGTTTCGAGGATCATTATCCCTTAGTGCCATAGCTGATATTTGTTAGTGTCGTCATATGTTCTCAGCACTTTGAAGAGGTTTTGACAGCCTGTTATCTCATCCACCGCTCTCTCAGCAGCTGCTCCACCAGTTGTTAACATCGAGGGGGGCCACTCCCTGCACAGCTTCATAAACTGCTACCAGATGATGTTCTTCACCCTGTTCGCTCTACTGGCCGGTACAGCTATCATCATCATCGGTGGGTCACCTCTTGTCTTTAATGAAAGCAGGTTTCCTGTGCAATTTGGAAAAGTATGGAATTTTTATTTTATTTCCAGATCGGGATCAGTATGGAAAAAAGAGTTTAAAAATACGTGTTTCCAGATTATTTCCCCTAATTGATTATACAAGCAGAATATTTTTCAGGGTCTTTGGAGCAGGCAGCCAGTACAGCCAAAATGTTAATACCACTATGGGAGAGTGTGTCGGCCAGATATTGATATTGTAATGTTTTCGAATGCAAAGCAATAAATATAGTGTGTGACTGAGCACCCATTCCTGCACAGAGCTGCCTCTATGCCTGTACTTCACTGCTCTGCCCAAGTGCCTTCAAACTAAACCAAATTCAGACATCAACAACCAAATTAGTGTGAAAGGAAATAGTGTCAACATCTTTGACTTGCTTGTATGTAGAACATCACAAATAATCAAATATTAAGCTTTTTAGAACATTTATAAGTTATACACTGACGCAGTTATCAGAAAAGAAAACAGAATGGGTTTTTTTGCATATAGAAACATTTGTACTCAGTAAATAAACAAGGTGACGCATTTTCAGTTCTGGTTTATAAAAGAGTAAAAAATATGTAGAGAACAATCATTGATTATTTATGCAATATATTGAGAGAATATATATATATTGAGAGAAAATAATCTAAGTGCAGGGAGCACTGGCTAGTTAACTTCATTCTTCAGCATTGAGGAACTTCTCTGGGTTTGTTGGTGATTGATTTGTTTGTGCTACAATCTTCTGGCAGTTATTTGGCAACGCTGGAGAGGATATGATATATTAACGATGAGCGGGGGGAATTATGTGATGCCATCTGGCAATCTTTTATTCAATATTTGGAGAAAACAACAGTGTTATGCCATTTGATGATTTTTGCGATCGACTGAATGTAAGATCCAATGATTTTTTATTGGATGTCTGAGTTGGGTGGGTTGTGGTTTGTTTTTTTTTTTGGTTGCTTTTTTATTAGTTTGTTTGTTTCCCTTTCTTTCTTTTGTCTTATTTTTTTTTATTATTCAAACAATCCTGGAGAAAAGCGGTGTCTGTACTAGTTATGTAAATGCACTAATTATATTTATGCTGTATGTGGATATTTATCAATAATTTCTATGTTGATATATATTTGCTAACAGTTTATGAAAATGTTTGATGCTTCAAACACGGTTATGGCAACATAATAGCATACATAGTTAGACTGCAACATACATGTCAATAATTGGACTTTAAACCATTTATTTAGGTGACAAACATGGAGCTATCTACACTCTAAGACTCTAAGAAG
The DNA here is from genome assembly GCF_026936395.1 of Plectropomus leopardus. Classification (NCBI taxonomy): domain Eukaryota; kingdom Metazoa; phylum Chordata; class Actinopteri; order Perciformes; family Serranidae; genus Plectropomus; species Plectropomus leopardus. Next base: position 13,374,528 of record NC_142184.1, on the reverse strand, counting down.
TCTTTCAGAGTTTAATTTTTTCATGAATTTCAGTCTTTTTGTAATAATGGTAACTGAAACAAATGCAGTATTTGAAAACGAACGCCTCCAACATTGTAAGGCACTGCTGGATCAGCTTATCTTTCATACTGTAATAAAAGAAAAGTAACCTTCAAAAACTGAAGTATTATCACAACATGACAAACGTGTGTTCATCAACAGCGGTCACGATTTGAAGCACCTAAAGTTGTGAAGAAATTGTGTGATTCCCAAGAGGTTTTTTTTAAACTGATCTCTTCAAACACCGTGGTGATGTGTTTTAAAATGTGTTTTTATCCCCCGCAGTCCTCCACACCGTGTTCAGCCCAAGGGAACAAGCTTATCACCCTGCTTTCTTCCAGAGGACACCGCCACCCATCTCAGGTAGGACACCGTCACTGTAACACTTCTCCCTGCAGCTATTAAGCAAATAAAGACAAAAGCATGCATTCAAAGGGGTATCCCACTAAATGTCAGTACTTGAGCTCCGTCTCACTTTGCTCTCAAAGCAAAAAAGAGAAGTTTGTTCAACCCCTCACACAGTGTGACACCATGAGGCTGTAAAGCTCCACTGAGAATTAATTAGAAAAGATAGAAGAGGTGTTTGACAGCATCCAGGACAATTTTCTGGCAGTCAGAATAGATTTTTTGATGAAATGCCAACTCACCCATTGTAAATTAAAGCTCATTTGGATGTAAAACCAAGTAAAAAAAGCATTGTGTCGGTCCCCAAGTCTTCAATTTATTGTGAATGACTCTGCCGCAGGCGCTGTTTGATATCACAATTTATAGCCTGTGCTCTGGCTGCTACAGTGTGTTTGAGAGAGATCTATACATGCTACCACTACAGATTAGGCTGTTTATTTATGATTTTTGTACCAAGAGGTATTTCCTTGTAGATTCTGCCATATTTGTCAAACCTTAAAGGTGTACTATGCAGAAATTGTCGGCTTCTATTTGTGAACAGCATCCCCAGCGAAAGTCAGCGCCAACTTCAGATTTTCATTTCGGAATGAGTTTTGTCAGTTAGGCGTTCTCTCTTGCTTTATTTACATTTTGTTTGTTTTTTTTGCGGGTTTTTTTGGCACCATGTGCATAATTTTCGTAGCTTCCTCTTTGACCTATGCTGCTTACAGTCTATATGGTTTACCTGCATGTTGTGCCAAGGAACGTCCAACCATGGCCCTGCTATGATATCTACTATTGTTAGACAATAAATTGTTCCATAAGTAATTGTGATAAAGAAAATGGTCATTTTGAGACCATTTTATGCCATTGATATAATTTTAATATAATAGAATAATGATGCAAGTACTCCCTTTTAAATAGCAAGTGATTTTTAGATTTTTTTAATTTTCAGACATTAGAATATAAAAAAAAATCTAAAAAAGTAATTAACACCCATTGATATATACAAGAATGTATATACAAAATTATAGTACCTTTTATAGGAATAGTCCAAAAAAACTCAGTGTGAGACTTAATACAAAATTTGGCCAACAAAACCAAACCAAGTGATGCCTGTTGCAACTTATAGACAAGCTTAGTGTAGCTTCAGGAGCATCGCAGTAACCGCCATAATTCATCCAGTGCACTGCCGCATTCCTAGATGGATGGACTGGGAGCTGGGCGGTTTGCTGGTGGACTTAAGAATGGAAGATGAATTTTTTGGAGTGTAAAACCACACATGATGGACTTTTAGCTCATTAATAGGGGCTGGCAAGCTAACAATTATCAGCACTGTGTGTCTTCCACTACAAAAGTGCAGCTGCAGGCTACCAGTAAGCTCCACTGTGTCGTCTTTAAAGCATTGTTTTATTTTTATTTAGATTTGTGCAAGTACTCAGGACAGAGAAAAAGGGAGAACTGCTGTGCCACAATCTTATTATGGTTTGGAAAAACCCTGCAGTTTCTCTGGAGTCCTGTTGGCTAAAATGTTGATGACACTTTTACACAAGCAAACACACATCTCAGGGCCACCTATAGCTCACCTTGAGGGTTTGAGCCCCACATAGGCTGAGTCTGTCTCTGCAGCAGTCGGGGTTGTATTCTTACCTGCAGCCCTTTGCTTCACTTCAGCTGTACTTTCATTAAAAGCAAAAACGGCCAAAAATTACTTAAACATACAAACACTCGTATAGCCTAAACACAAAAATGCAAAAACAAGGTCAGCAAACTGATTTAGTTCACTCCCATATATCAGTCGATAACATTGATGGCTTACCAGCGTGTAGCAAAATAAAAAGGAAATAACAAAATACAGGCAAAAATGGATAAAAGGCCACAACTGATTTGCTCCAATAAACTTCTTGTTTTATTATATTTTCTCTCCACAAAGTGACTGGTCTGTTCTGCAATGATTTGATTTGACTCTTTATCTTTGTGTCACAAAGTTGCCCAAACCTCACGGGTTTACAAGGCACCAAAACACAGTTGTTGATTTATTTTACTTAGTGCTCTGTTTGGCTCTATTTTCAGGTTTAGACTCTCCAGTAGTGAATTCTTTCAACCGCACAATACCGAGGACGGACCCAAACAGCAGCCCCAGGTCGCGTCTCTATTCTCCAGACTACAAGTCCTGATAACGCTCTCTGTCTGGTCTCTATTCTTCAGAAGAAGAACACCACAGGCTATGAATGCATATTGAATGGGCCTCTGTCCCTCAGTGCGAATGATGTGGGATGTGACTGCAAAATTTCAGTTTCACTCAGTTTTATTCACACGTTGGTAGAGATGCTTAAAAAAAACGTAATTTTCCGAATAGTAGATCAGTTAAAAGCTGCAGGATGATAACAGGGCTATTTTTCTTTGTGTGTGGAAACAGATTTATATGTGTGTGACTTTTTTTTGTGGTTTGCCATGGAAATAGCTTCTATACAAAATTCACCCTGTTACTAACTGACATCTTTTGAAAAGTGCATAAAAAAACAAACCACTAGTTTGTGCTTAGATAAGGTTTTTGTTTGTTTGTTTGTTTGTTTGTTTGTTTGTTTGTTTGTTTGTTTGTTTGTTTGTTTGCCCATAACTTGTGTGCTACTTAAGATATTTGACATGTGACAATTTAGCAACTCAGGATAACCATCATTCTTGTATGACAGAAAGCAAACATTAACTTGAATTTTATTTTATTTTTTTTCCTTTTGAACAGCAAACGTCCTTTGTTTTGTTGTAGCAAATACATTATGTGAAAATGCTGTCCACTGAAACCGTGATGAACCCTTCAAATGTGCATAATCCCAACCGGGAAAAGGTTCGTTTATTTCTGTTCTGGGCATTTAACTTTCTCGTATTTCAACACCACTGAGTTTTTTTGAGCCACAGTGCATGCAGCTCCTGTAATTCATTAATGTGAAACAGTTTAGGAATATGAATCATCATTCAGTTTTTATCCCGGTGTTGCTTCAGTGCAGAAGCAATCAAATGTGACCTGGTATCATTTCTGAATATGTAATGTTTCTGTTACACTTTGTTTTTACCTGAACACATTTGCGGGAGGAGAGTAATGTAGCACTGTTTGATTGCAAACATAAGAGAGTGACTTTGTTTTAAATGAGGTATTTTTGTATTTGAAACTATAAAAACAAGGAATCGTATTTATGTTAGCTAGTAATTGAGTTTTACTGTAACGGGATGTGTGTGATGATCAAATGGCTTCAGTGCTATTTTTGTGTTAGTCATGCCTTAAAATTATATCTGAACAGCTTTCAGACACAAGTTTGTTTGCGTGAATATGCTCTTACCTTTTTTCTAATTAAAGTTTGTACTTTTCATGTTCAGCATCTGCCTTGTTAGTATTCATCAAATACATTTATAAGTCTATTTTGCTCTGAAAAGTTTGCAAAGTAATATTTAGCGGATGAAATATAAGCATCTTGCCACAGAGAATCCTGATAGATGAAAACAGACAGCAGCATCTTTTTTTTTTTTAATAACTAGAACTACAGACGTAGATCCAGTCTGAACTAAATACTGTAGCGATTCCTCCACTTGCAACACTGATTCTATCACTCAACCCTCAATTTTCTACTCTAACTTTCCAATGAATTAATTTTCTGCATCAGCGGTGCTTCATTTATCTGGTCTTTTATACACTTTGTTTTCCTCCTTGTTGCCTTTTGTTGACGTTTAATCCATCTTATCCTATTGGTGTTTTCACAGTTTAATTGTTTCATTGTTATTCACTATTTCTTTTTCTGGTTTATTGAGTATATGTGGGGAAAAAACAAGCGGCAACCTGCCGGGCTAAAAAATTTTAGCCAACACCAAAATGCCTAAAACTACAGTTCCACAAATTGCCTCTTAAGGCTGACTCAAGAGGCCAGTTTTCACCTTAAACCCTGTGTTAAAATGCCCCACTTGACAACAGAAATGAACTTGTTTACAACCTGGTACCAAAAAAACAGTTTTGGTATCTAAAGCTAATTTCTTCTTTAATGACACTTTTTTAAAAGATTTTATAAAAGTCAGCCATTTAAATTTCATCAAGGCTTAAAGTTGAGCTTAAAGTGAACTAGAGGCGGCCCCCTCCCACAGTTTACATCCTTGCTGGACAAGATATACAATTAGCCATGCAAGCGAAGTGCTGTCTGATAGTTCCTCTTTAAAACTTGTGATTTCGTTTTTTTCAGCCATGGCTGAATTTCCTTTCATCCCAGAACTTGTGCTCTCACCACAGTCTGACGTGGTCCACACAAACAGAGGGGATTAGGAGGGTGTCTGTCTCTCTCGCTCCCTGAGGACGTGTAAAGGTCTGCGACATCTGATCAAATATCTCCCATCTGTCTGACGCTGCTCTGGACTGCTGTGGTGGCTCCCAGTCACCCGGTTCATTTGTATGCCCTCTGCAGCCGCCGGCATGTCAGCAAACGCTACACAACCTCAGGTGAGCGGACTGGGATGTACACCAGAGTTATTTGTCAAGCAACAGAATGTGGCTGTGGCCCATTTCTAACCATCTAGCTGGCTTTTATGGATTTTGTGTGCACTTTTCTAGTAATTAAAGGGCCTCTTTTATTCTTTTTTTTAAATTATCATTAATGTGAGGCATGTTTTTAAAAAATCAATCAGTTTCAGGGGCCAAAGGTGTAAGCGGACCCCCTAGCCCTCACCTGCAAAATGTCACATAAATTAACAAGTACTGACCAGGAGGGGATTCAAAATGACCACAAAGGGATGCAAAGGAACTGCGAGACACAAAATAATTATGGAAAGAGGCAAAAACAGTAACAGAGACACATAATGACCAGAAAAAGACACAAAATTACCTCAAAAATACACAAAACAACTACAAAGAAACACAAAACAATAAATAGATGCATTAGGACAATGACGAGATGCAAAACGACACAAAAAGAAGCTCAACAACTATAAAGTCTGTGTGCTTCTTTAAAGGAGAGGTGGGGGTTGCATATTTGTGCCCAGGGGCCTGTTGTCTGATCAGGGCCTAAGCTGATGGATTCAAAGTGTTTGTTTTGTCTGACTTAAAAGTTTAAATCTGAAATCATTCAATTCACAACGAAATGTAGCAAGCAAAGGCAGAAAAAAATGCAGATTTAAGAAGCTAAAACTAGACAATATTCAGTATTTTTTGCTTGAAAAATTACAGAGATGCTGCATTAATGATCAAAATAGGTGTTGTAACTCAAGGCTAATCACAGGGATCTGTGGATATTATGGTCACAGACGAATAAAACCCACTAACATGCGCTGCTGCATATGAAAAAGTAATCCTGAGTGAGGCATTGAGCACCAGCTACGGTCTTTGCATTATTTCCCACACGCTCCTTATTTCTCTGCGGGTGGTTTAGACAGACAGAGCCTCAGCTCATGCCTGAGAGGTGTTTATGAGGAAGCTCAGGAAGCCCAGCTGTGTAGCTCAGGCTACGGCCTCAACAGGGGCTCCAGGGTATTCTTAAGATGCTGGTTGGCTCAGGGAGGAGAAAGTATGTTAACTGCTGCGTTGTGTTGTGTGAGGAAACACATCAACTGATTGGCTATCTGCCGCAGCAGCTGCTTTTCGGAGACAGCAGCATCACACTAGTTTTGATTCACTGCCCGCTTCAGTTAAAATGTGATGGAATTCAAAACTAGAAATGACCGTTTTGGAATTACTCCCATCAAATGATGGTGGCATGTGGGTTTTAAACGTGACCGTATAGTATATCTATAGCTCATTAAGGCAGTCATCCATGTTAAGCTAAAATGACACTCAATTTATTCTCTCCATTAAGGCACGCGGGTTGCATAAACCCCACCTGTCAGCCTGTCGGGCCCAGAGCCATCTTGCTGCGTCCTGGGTGAAGTGAAGCCGCCACAGTTCCAGATGGCTTACTGTGCTGTCAGTGGAGGGGATCAATAGGGTGGGCATTGAATGAGACCTGATGAGAATGGCAAGGTTGTTCCCTCAGGATGATCAGGACTGTGTGAGAAGGTCTGCCAGGAAAGCAATTTCTTTGTGAGTGAAGTCAGAGGTTTTTGTTTGGGGCCTAATGAAAGCATTAGTATCAACATTTGGTCATTTGTAACTTAACTGGACTTTGTAGTGATGGTTTTATTTTCTTGTCTGGTGATTTACATGATTAATCTCTATGGGGATTACTCAGACACATTAACAACAAACCAAACATTCGCGCATTTTAACTTTCAATACTTAAACGCCAGCCAAACATAAGCATAAGCCTCCCACAAATAGAGTGCCAGGAGATACCCCACAATGGAAAAACAACCAATATACAAACACAGGCCCCTAAGCACAGGACTCAATACACAAATCCAAACAAGACAAAGTATGAATCCATGAGTGCCAAATTTTTTTTTTCCAGTATTATATCCAGTTTATAGACCAATAGTTTGCATTTCTTATAAAACAGTCTGAGGAAATTGTCTATTTTTCTTTTCCTGTCTCAGTTTTCAGAAAGATATTCAGTAACATGCAAAACGTTGATGATATAAAAAAGGTGTTCAAGCTGGATAAGTAAGACTTGGATCAGCCTGCACGAGTTGTGTGAAAGTTTGTAAACTGATGTTTTGATATAGTTTTGCTGTTGTTAAACCAGATCTCCAATCAATAAATTGGTATTTTTTGTCATTTTCTGTGGAGCCATGCAAGAAAAACAAAGTGTTTTTTCACAAATGCAAGGTAACACAGAATGACTAGTTGATTTACAAAAGATAATTTTGAGGGTATTCCTCTGAGAATTTTTCCTCGGATTGTATGTTTCCTCTTGAAAAACAAAAAAGCCAGTACGATGAGAGAAGGTCTGAAGTTTATTTTTCAGAATTCCTAAAAAAAATGACCCAATTTTCAATGCAAACCCAACCTAAATCTCTATTGTTGCTTGTTGCTGTCCATTTGTTGCAGGAGCACCACTGAGGAAATTCCCCATTTGGTTTTGGTATTAATGACTCTAATTATTATCATATGAATATCAGAAAACTCAGTAAACGACTTTTTGGCCTACAGTACAATGTTCCCACTTGTGTCCCAGTTCAGATCCATCACACAAATGCATGTCTATATGAGGTGATTGTCGGTTGCAGTGGAGAGTATTCGGCATTCTCTGAAAAATAAAAAGTTTCCACTCTGCTGGTTAAATGATTGGGCCCCTTCTTCCATCACAGCTGGCAAATGTTTTTTAAGGCTGAAGTAAGAGAGCTTCCGAGTGGGTTTGCCTCAGTGCAAATATATGAGCCATTTCACAAAATAAATCTCTCTGGTTGGCACCCGCACTGGCACCAGCGTATGACTGGTCAGCCAAAGGAAGAAAGGAAAAAGCCCAAGAGCATAATAATGACAAGCACTTTTTTTTTTGTTGAAGTGGTTAATATCCTGTGGTTGCTGGCATTTCTCATCCACAAGTCATGACTTCCAAAAGAGCTATTGTGGTATGTATGACTGATGGAACTGCATGGTTTGATAGTGTAATTGTGGGCTAGGAAATATGAAAATGGCAGATTTAGGTTTAAAGAATGTGATTTTATCATGTGATTTTTTTTTTTTTTTTTTTTGCGTTACTGTTTTTATCCTCTTCTACTGTTTATATTGTCTTTCAAACACAAGGTCAGTTGGAGCACAGCAGCATCAGAGCTGGAGGGAATTCAATAGCTCACTGAAGGACATTTTAATCGCTCCAATAGGTGCTTAGATGCGTGGATGAGGATGTAGGCCTTCCGGTTGACAAATGAGCTTCTTCCCCTCTAACAATGCTTGTAGAATGTGGTAGTTTTGTTGTGTCAAGGGCAAACAACAAAGACATTTATGTAATAATGGTGTGTGTGGTTTTTGAGGCTTATATACAGCTGAAAACGGTATTTGGCAGTGTTGACGTGCACCCCGTGAGTATTGGCTGTTAATGGCTGTGTACTGTATATCTTTCTGGGTGGCATGTCGAGGCTCTTGCCTCCATCCCTGGCCTCCTGCCATGTGGATTAGGGAGCCACAGAGAAAAAACCCTAATGTACTCCATCTGTACTTCATGTCCTTAAACTGCTTTTCCCACTGCCAGTGTTTGTTGCAACTCTGCGTCTACATTAAAACAAGTTATCTCAGATCGTCCGAGTGCAGCCTTCTGTTAGTAAGCCTGCCATAAAGGTAAAGCCCTCAATTTCATGGACAAAGCACCCACCCTCTGTTTTTGCACTGTAACTGCATCCAGGAATACAAAATATCAACTCAGCTTTGAAAAAAAGATCATCAGAGAAAAAGAGGTCTTATGAGATAAGTGAAAATGAAAATGCTGCGAGTTTTTGACTACTCTAAAGTGTGAGTGTGTGTGTTGCTTTGAAAACAAATCCAGTGATGGGGGAGCGATCACAAGACACTGGGAGCAGAGCGAAAAATACAAACTGCCATAGCTCAGTCTCAGTCACTGATTCACCTCTCAGTTCCTATACAGATGTCTGTGTTATCCTCCAGAGGATACTTTTTCACTGGCAAACAGATATTCTTTCTTCTACACAGCAGTAGTACAGTAGAGGGTATACTCAAGTAGACAGGGTATACCCACCTTTTTTTCTGGCCATTCACACTGTACCCACCTATCCGCCAAAAAGCCATCAGAATATATTAGAGTATATGACTTCCTCCTCAGTAATCCAGTGCACCCACCTCGTCTTCACCAGTGTTACACAGGCTTAAAGGGGACCACCACCTAAATTAAGAATTCCAATATCAAGACAAACTAAAATGGATTAATTAAAACTCTGAAAAAAATTAAAACTGATAACACTGATTTTTTTAGGTGACTCCTTTTCAGTAGCCTAAAAACAAAACAATTCAGGTAGCATTTGCTCTGTCGTTTCATTTAATGTATGTGACGTGGGGTGTTTCTATCCGCAAGTTAATGTTGAATGTTGTGTTATTTTTTATGTTTTTTACCCAAATGAGTTACATCTATAACATCTTTAAATCATTGCCTATAGAGCAGCTCCAGACACTTGATGACATCCCAAATGTGAGTTTTGGCACTCTACTCTGGATTCAATTGAGAGTTGTACATTTTTACTAAGATCTTTTAGACCATAGGAGTAACATTTAGGGAATTCGGCCTGATGGCAACATTTTAGGGGCTCAATTTCAGGGCAGATGGGACTGTGATAGCCACCCATGAAACTTAAGCATCAGCCTCAGAGAGCAGTGCAGCAGTTTGCTCTCTTACACCCATGAGACCACTGCTTGTGCAAATCTGCACACTCCTGTCTCACATACACGTGCTTAAAGTCATTATTTGATTCAAACACTAACACACACTGCTCCTATCTATTGTGATCATTTCACTGGAGGGGATACAGCCTGCTGGTTTAAAATGGCAACACGCAGACAGCATAGTAAACAACTCTGCAGGCAAGACGCAGCACCACCACAGCGTTACACACAGGCGGACTACAACGCCACAAAGTTGTTGTGTAATGTTTTGTTTGCACTGTGAGAGAGGAGCAGCTTGTGTGCACATCTCTGGAGCACGCGCACTAAGTATTATTTTATTTTTTTGTTTTTTTTGAATATATGGAGAAAAAAAGTTACTGATGAACAAATTCACCTCCCCTTCTAGTGCAGCTGCAAAGCCATCGTTGCGCTCAATGCGACCTGCAGATTCATAAAACTTGAAAACCCCGCCTACTTGACAACCAGCGTCTGTTTACGAAAAGTCACGGGAACAGCATGGAGCGCGAGGCACCTCACAGAAAATGTCATACCGCGCTGCCAACAGAGGGAACGAGCACACTTCTCAGAGCCACAACTACGATCCACATGATGTAGTCTGTCACATTTGGTTGATATTTTGACGCTTGCTGACAGACGCAGATTGATACGTGATTGGGAGCTTCTAGTTTTGCGAGCAGCGGGACTTCAAATCGCGCATGCCGCCAAACCGGGAGTATATCTGCCTCTGAATTATCACCCACACCGACTTAAAACAATGGCGAGGCGCAAAAGGCGCAACCTACTGAATTGTTGCGCTTAAAAGCCAGCCTGGACTACACAGGAAACCATCTCCCCCCACCCGGCTTCTTTTCTGCGATACAACAGGGAAGCACAGCGGAGCGACATGGAAAGCCCGACCGAGAACCCAACCAGGGCTGTGGAATATTTGAAGGAGCTTAACAAGATCATCGAGACCCAACAGGAGTTGCTGGAGAGGCAGAGGGGAAGGATAGAGGAGCTGGAGCAGCAAGTGTCCGACTTGTGCACGGAGAACGCCTGTCTGAAGGATCAGTACCAGCGGCACCTGGCAACCTGCAGGCTGCTGCAGGGCAGCAACAGCCTGGTCACACTGGGAGCCATCAAGGAGCATATCACACAGGAAAAGTAAGACATAACACCATCTGATAGTGTTTTCATCAAAGTCAGTAATCTCTGTTTCGCTATATTCCATTCACAAGTGTTTAAAGTTAAAAATGTGCTTGATTTAAGTAATTATTGCTAAATCAGCCCCCAACTAGTTCAGGTCCAACACTGCCACACAGTGATCCGCAGTTGCAACTAGGCTACTTTTGCATCAGATGCTCTCTTTTTACTGATGTTTGCTGATGGAAAATGGGTCCGTGTATTACGCACAACACAATTACAGCTTCTCTGACCAAATGTGGAAATATGCAAGGGAGAATTTGATCATAGCAGCCTGCATCTATGTGAGAGATGATGTGCAAACCCACATGATTTCCAGTTCAGTTATTATTTTGCCTTTTAGCGTGTATAACTGTCAGTGTGCATGAGATACTGAGCAGATCAAGCCTGAGATATGCTGCAAATAACACACAGATACAAGCCTTGTTATGGTACAAAACACTTCTGCAAATACCAAACCATTTTTAAATGACTTTTAAATTGTCTCCTATTAATCTGCTTTGTCATCTTTGTATCAATTCCATACCAGCTTCTGTAACTTCAGCTGACGCTTGTGCCATAGCTCTCTGTGGTCTGAACAGAGGGTTTTCTGTACGTGGACAGGCACATTAATTTGTGAAATATGGAATGCAATTGCTACTGTACAACCCCTGGGAAAAAGGGTACATACTTGCGATGGATCCATTATACAATTGTGTTTTAGGGCTGGCCCTATCTGCAGGCGGTGGGTGAAGCCCCAGGCAGAGCAAAGGAGAGTAGGTAGGGCAAATGTAGAGGAGCATCACATCAGGAGTGCTGGTAAAGACCTTGGTAGTCTGTTAGGATTACCCTCCCTGCACCAGCCTCTGGCTGAAGTTCACACCCTCCAAAACGCCTCAGCATGCAGACATTTAACTCAGCTTGGGGGATCATGTGATCATGCTTGACCTTTGTGTCCAGGGGCATGTTGGTGTCATGAAGATCAGTGGCAGCAAATCAATACTGATGACTCGTGGACTGTATGTCTTTGCTGGCTGATAAAACCAGACTCGGTTTGATGAGGACATACTGTAACACTGACCTTTAGTGCGCCCCCTTTGTAAATCTCTGTCGGGCACTAACAGGGTATTCTGTGTGATTTCCCTGGAAATCCAGTCTGTCACTATCTCTTATTTCGCTCGGTCACAGTGTCTGAACACTATTTCAGTTCGGCTCTGCGAGTCTGGCACAGAGGTTAGTGAGGAGCCTGTGATTACCCTGGTGAACCCGATGAAATATGACAGCTGTTAATAATGTAAAGTGTGGTTTATGAACGATACGGGATTTAAAATGTCATTTAAGTGCGGTGAGCAATTTAAAGAACGTGGTGGGCTTAAGCAAGACTGATTCTAAGATCTGTAAAGGTCATTTTAGCATGGAGAAAATGGGATTTAAATAATGTGTGCTTGGAAATTAAACTGTTTAGCCTTTTATTTTCCCTTCGAGGTCAGGGACACAGTAGCAACAGCCAACCAAAGCAACTCAGATGTCTGTTTGGTAGTTTTTAGCTTGACTTCTCTAGATTCCCAGGAATTCCCAGAATGGGGGTCTTCTCCTAATCTGTCTGTGACTGCATACTTCCAGAGAGTGGTCTGAGCAGCTGCTGCAAGGCTAAAGGCCATTTGTAGTCATCATCTTGATCTCTGGTGACTTGTGGTGGACATTTATTAGCAGAATGGCTCTAGGGATAACGATTATCTATCTGTTGGTTGGCTGGTTGATCCGCCACTTTGGTGCACACATATATATTTCAACAAATGACTCGCTGAACTAATGACATTCCGATCAGCCTCATTTATACTGCGTGTTGCTAATCAGCAAATGTTAGCACACTTACCCGCTAAACAAAGATGGCTGAACATGGTAAACATTACCTGCTCAACAGCAGCATTGCCATTTTGAAAATGTTAGCATGCTGACATTTAGCTCAAAGCACCACTGTGACTAAATACAGCCTCACAGGCACGGATGGATTACTGAACAGGCCTACTGGGCACAGGCCTAGGGGTCCAAAGTGTTAAGAGCCCCCCCCCAGCCTTCATTTGCAAAATGTCACCTAAATTGCAAACTAGGAAGAGACTCAAAATGACCATGAAGAGACACAAAAATACCACAAAGCAGTTTTTTCCCCACAGAATTAGAGTTTATTCGTGGTGGTAAATGATGATAGTGGATGCAGGTTTGAGGGACAATAGCAAACTTTAGTTTTTTGTGTGTCCCCATGTGGGAGCTCCCCATGTGTTCTTTTTTTCCTCAGCAGCAGTTTGTGACTCACAGGGTGGATAATTGATCAGATTGGATTGATGGATGAGAGGACGTTTAGACCCAGCACAATCAACGGTTAAATTTCACTTTTAGTGGACTCCATCAGTGCCTATAGTACACGCTGGAGTGTGGTGCAATGAATAACTGAATGGTAAATATATTTTAATGGTCCAAGTGAATGGCCCTGCTCCAAAAATAGAATATGTTGCAGCAGAAATTTTAATTGGGCAGGCCACCACAAAAAAAAGAATGTGTAGGAAACTCTGCAAAGAGATGTAAATGGACAAAAAATGTTTTTACAAATGGGCCAAATGATCAAAAAGAGACTAAAAAATGACCAAAAAAGACACAAAATTACCCCACAAAAAACCCACAGAAAATGCATAGCCTCAGATGCAAAACAACAACAAAAAAAGAGGCAAAACCACCATAAAGTCAATGTGTCTTGCTCCTGTGTAGGAGAGGTGGTGGGGCCTTGTGCATATCTGTGCCCAAAGGCCCAATTTTTCATAATCCACCCATGCTCACAGGGCCACTACAGTGACACAGCACGTGGCTTTTATGATGTTTGATTAAATTATTCATTAAAAAACAAATTTGTAATGCAGTTGGGAATGAAAATATTACCAATATTTGGCAATTTAATGACCTAAAACCAATCCACAATACAGCAAGTTCGGCAAGCAGCAGTTCATGGACAGTGCAAGGTCCAACTGGATTGCTGATTAAGGGAAGATTCACTGTGACAAAAACAGTGACCAACAAAAACCCAATCACAACAAATATTGGCTGATAAATGGAGACTCATTACCCTCCGTCATCCACAATACTTTTGAAAATAATTCTTCACATCCCTTTATCCACTTCCTCTGTCTTTACCTGATTAGGGCTGTGGCCTTAGACATGTAAATGTTGATGCTCACTTCATAACAAAGCTGCAGAAAAATGCAAATCATTCGACCACAAGCCTGAATATCAACATCATCTGCAAACAGCACATGCTAATGTTGTTTAAACAGACACACTTCAGACGTGGGGTTTGTCTAGATATTCTCTGTAAGGAAGACATTGACGGTGGTGGAGACAAGACACATCCTGTTTCCAGTGACATGAGCTTTTTGACAGAAGGCCAAGAATGTAGACACAACTCTCTTTGTGCTGTCAAGCATGTCCTTTTTTGCTTTTTCCATGGTGGTTGTCATTCTTGCGATGTAATCAGGACCTGACTTGTACTTTCTGTAAGGAAGCAGAAACAAGCAATCGCACAAAAAAATGGCCATTAACTGATTATTGGGATGGAACAGCAATAGCAGCCCATTGCTGGTCTTAAACCATCAATAGTGATATTCTGCTGTAACTTTCTTTTCACCATGAAAAACAAGGAGATAGGTTTAACAAAATCCCTGCAGGCCTCAGTTATCTGTAGGATAAAGTTAAACTTGTACTTCAAAGGAACAGTTCAACATTTGGGAAATATGCTAATTGGTTTATTATTCTGTTCACATACATTAACTGTCCTATTGTGTTCAGGTCACATTTGACTCCACTCGAGTTAAAATATTTCATGTACCCATGTATCCATTACCCTGACCCCTTTCCTTATTTTAATCTGTGTGGCGATTGCAATAGTCAACCACTGATTTCCTAACCGCTAAATTAATAATTATTTTCCTTGTTTTCTCATATTTTGTTTTTCCCTCTTTCTTTGGAGTGGTTAAGTAGTTGACTAATTCTTATTATTTAAAAAAAAGAGAGAAATGACTGATTGCTCTGTATAATCACATGTAGGTCCAAAACTTGTTTTGGGTGCTCATGGACAAAAGGATAAACAGGAAGAAAATCCAGGGACTCCAAAAATGTGAAAAACAAGGAGGAAATACATAAAAAAGCCTTTATTATAGACCTTGTGGCTAAATCAAAGCCAGCATGATTCAGCCACCGCAGGTCTTCATCAGGGCTTTAAAACATTGTTTTTAATGATTAAGCCACTATAATAAACACTTTTGAATGTAATTCCTTCTTGTTTTTCACATGTTTGGAGTGCCTGGATTTCTTATTATTTTAAGGTAGAGCCTGTACCATTAAGTCCGAGTCCAGTGCAATTTCCTGACTCTCAGAGTCATGACTGTTGTCCCCTAACCATAGCCAGTGTCAAATTAAACAACTACAGAGCTGCAGAACACGGGAGCATTGGACCCTGGAAACAAAGGACCTGGGAACAGAGGAATGATGCCCAAAGTCCTTATGCTAAGCTAAGCTAACTGTCCTCAGGCTCCAGACTCATATTTACCGTAGAGAGACATGAGACTGGTATCGATCCTCTCATTTAACTTGAGGCAAGAAAGCGAATAAGCAAATTTCACAAAATGTCAAACTATTCCGTCACACCTTGAGGGAGGATTTGACAGCATGGGTGTTAGGAAAAATAAACACGGCGGGGGTGATGGGGAGAGGATGCAGTGAGGCCAAATTCTGTATGTTTTTTTTCTTGGCATATTATTCACAGCCTCAAGTGACCCTGCTTTATGCAAAGTTCTTCGGCTGTCTTTTGCTTATTTTTTTTCACTAGTTTGTGCACTGTAGTTGAATGCATGCTTGTTCTGTGTGATATGTAGGGAATTTGTAGCCCAAATATATCATTTTACTCTTACTATGGACCTTATACAATCCAGACATCTGTGTCAGTTTAAAGCTTTTATTCCTCTTTGTTTGCCTTTTAGCTTTGTTTGTCAGCTGTATGATGTATATGTGTCTGAGGCATCTTCAACGCAGACTGTATCGTTTGTTTAGACATAATGTATGCAAATAGTTACGAGCTGTGCTGTCAGTTCTCAGTTGCCTTAAGTCATTAAGTGATTTCATAATGGAAAGAAAGAAGGGAAGAAGAAGGAAAGAAAATCTTATATCATATAACAGTCATATTCTGTTCCAAAACACGTGGCAGATAAAGACCGTCTGCTACTGAATGATACATAAGACTGTTTGCTTCTATCTTGGGTTGCCTGTAAATGGAAGGCTTTTCCCTGTATGTTGTTTGTACGTTTTTTACCCTCTGCCCTCTTTTAGAAACAAAATGCACAGAGCAGGGAATATGATGCACCACTTATAGTGGAACCTGTGGTGCCAAGTCAACAGATTTCTCTGTGAATTCTGCAGAACAGGCTTCTGGGTAACATTGTTGATCAGGTTCTCAGGACGGCTGCACACAGGTATCGGAAATCATCTCGCCGTGTGCTGACCCAGATGTGGATCTGTAAAGTCGTCCACTTGGTTAATTGTAAGCCCTCAGGAGCTGGTTGAGACGAGCGGCAGAAGAGTTGTCGCCCACGGTGGATCTTTTTCTGCAAATCCAAAGCTAAATCTCTTTTTGAATAGTTAAGTCACAGCTTCTCGAGTTCAAGTTAAAGGTGGTTGGTGTGGCACTGGGGCAAGAATTAGCAGGAACACACACATATCAGTTTACTTGTGTTTGTGACTCCTGAGTTGCCTGCCTTGTCAGCCTTTTAGTCCACCAGTATTTATGCTGACCCTATGCAGTTTCCCTCCTAATGGTGTTTGTTTGTAACTGTGCTCTACAGTTACTTGTATCCCTTGTGCTCACTCAGGAATTAAATGACAAGTAATATGGGATTGGGTTGCAAGTTTTTGCTGCACACCTTAGTGATAAATGACTTTTTAGGAGCAGTAAAGTCTGACTGACTTAAAGACTTTAGCAGATTCCAAGCACACACACACACAGACACACACATACCTGTCTGTCTGGTAAGTGAATATGATATGTTGTTAAGGGAAACAAAGAGTGGAGCGTGTGGCTGTGATAAATGTTTTTCTCGTGCACGATGCAGGAGAGGCTGGTGGTTTAATCAGAGTGAATCCACTGTGATCTGAAGCTGTCCTCTGGGGTTTGGGGTGGAATAGTGTCTGCGAGTGCCTTCACTTCTTATCTCGGTGCTGGTGGATGCATCTGCCAGCCCACATTTAGCATTCAAACTTTGTCCCAGGCCCGGCTAGTCAACCAAGTGTAAACAATATTTGGGACGCTGACGTGATCGCTGGAGAGATAACTTCTTCAGCTGCAGATGACAAAGAGCTGATGTGTCATTTTCTGCACAGCTTTGTTGACAAAGGTCTAGTGTGTAGAATTTAGGGGTATATATTGGCAGAAATGAAATATAATGTGATAAGAATATTTTCTGCAGTGTACAATCACCAGAAAATAAGAATCTTGTGTTTTCATTACCTTAGAGTGACATGTTTATATTAACATAGGATGCAGGTCCTCGTCCTCGGAGTCTGCTGTGTGTTGCACCGCCACGTTTCTACAGTATCTCAGAACAGATAAACCAAACATTAGAGTTAGAATAGGCATTTCGTGTTTTTGCATCGGCCGTTGAAGTTAGTAGCCCTTCCATAACTAGCTGATCAATGTCTAAAAAAGTCAGATTTTTAGAGCGAAACTGCTTTCAGTCAGTGCTTTAACTGGTTTAAATCCCCAAATCGGTTCGTTGTGGAGAAAAGGAGACCTTTGTGGATAATTTGGCTCCCAGGAAAAGGACCTCTAAATGTCTGGAACTTAACTTAATGAGGAAAAAAAGGTGAGCACACATTTGCAGGTGCTGGACTAGTGGCCCGTCTGCAACAAAATCGCACTGGAAAAACATTGATTTGTAACACGAAAAGACCTCTGTGGATAATTCGGCTCCCAGTTAAAAACCTCCTGACATGAACACTGAAGGTCAGGGGAGAAGTTTCAGCTGGTTGCACTCTGCAATCCTCACCACTAGATGGCACTTAATCCTAAACTCCGCTCCTTAAAGTTTTTCTAAATTGTCTAAAATGGCATTCAAACTCCATATATTGTTTGCTGAAACAATGCAGCTATTACCACTGGAAAATGTTTTCAGGGGAAGTGTTAGGCTGTATCTCAAACAAGTACTGTTGTTAGATTTGAGTATAATGGCAGCGGCACCAGTGTTTGTGGAGGTAGATTTTTTTTTCTCAGGCAGTCATTTAAATTCAGTACGAATCACAGCCAGAGAAGA
This sequence comes from Plectropomus leopardus, assembly GCF_026936395.1. Lineage (NCBI taxonomy): Eukaryota > Metazoa > Chordata > Actinopteri > Perciformes > Serranidae > Plectropomus > Plectropomus leopardus. Next base: position 13,356,339 of record NC_142184.1, on the reverse strand, counting down.
AGCATAAGTCATTTTCAGTGATCAAATATTGATGAATAACGTGACAAATCATGCTAACTACAACTCCCTCTTAATTCCCTAATATGAATGTTTCTATGCTGATGAATGAGCAGCAAAGCTCTCGATTTGTTGATTCGGTGCCAGATCTCAAGCAGGGTGTGTGCCAGAAGGTGAGACAAACAAACAAGAGAAATAAACAAATAAACATGTAAAGATAACCTGGAGGCAATGCATACAGTGTATCCATATTCTGTGAAGTGAAGTTTACATTCATTGCACATATTCAGCTGCGACTGGAGTATAATTGCTTTGATGCTCAACCTGCTCAACCCACAGTTAAATGTGTTTGACAGGTTAAAGCAGCTGCAGGATTATGCAGAAAGGAGTTTTTGATGGAAGATGATTGTTCAAAAACATGTGTTTGGTATTCAGAGCAGTCATTCGATTAAGTATATTAGTGTAATATATGCCTGTTTCACAGCTGTTTCTGGGGTTTGTTTTTACTTATAAATTGGATGGATACTTATTTTGTTTTAAAGTCAGTTAAGTCTCATGGGTTTAATGCATCCTGAATAAATGTTGAATATCACTCAGTATGTTTACATGATGTTAGAAAAAGTTGAGTTATTGTGTTAGTCAGACTAAAACTATACTTAAAATAAATGTAAACCTGTTAGTCTGACTGAAATCATAATAATAATAATAATAATAATAATAATAATACATTTTATTTATTGGCACCTTGTAAAACAACATACAGTTAAAAGCCAAAAAAAAAGTTCAAGTTTAATAACAATGGTCACGTGGAATAAGCAAGTCTACAAAGGTTTGTCTCTGGCAGGATTAAATTAAATTGGACTAGGTGTTCGGCAAGTTCTCCTTGTCGGCCTCCCTTGATGGTAAGGGATGAGGACTGTTTGTTACTTGTTATGTTACAAGAAATTTAGGGATGTCATCTTTGTCTAGGGAAAATTAATGGACTTTTTTTGATATTTAGTAGACCAAAAAAATCTTCAGATTAATCAATAATTGTTAATTGCACTTAACAGTTTTGAAATACTGATGAAATTTGATGTAATCATATGGAGAAACTCCAAAAACAAACAAACGTGAGTTTGAAATCTAAAAAAAAATATATATATATACAGACCTACAATATTTAAATTGGTGACAGCATGTAGACACCTGCAGAATTACAAATTAATATTACGTGGTGTTTTTTGGAATGATTTCAATTTTCTGTACTTGTGTCAAAATGGTATTTCAGTAGATTTAATTTGTTTCGTTACAACATGGATGTGGTCTGTTGCACAGTGCACATATGATGAGTTTGGAATCACGCCAGAGGAGTTAATAGTCATAGGAGCTGATCAATAGATATTGAAGTTTTTGATAAAGGTTCTTTAAGGTTGGTGGTTTTATATCGCCTTCTGTTGTGGTTGCAGTGACGGTGTTTTGGCTTCTTTACTGTAATATGCTGCCAAAGAAAACCTCATCTGCCCTCACTAAGTCCCCTGAATGGAGCCTGTACACTGGAGATTGGCAAGTTCATAAATAGTTCATCCCTAGCCAGCGTAATGCCTTAAGCATGTGTTTTGGGACCCCTCAGCAGAATATAATAGCATGGTGGAGAAAGCTGTTTCTTGTGGCTGCCGGCGTCTACTCATTTACCCTGCGATCTGCTGAACAATCAGTGTGCCAAACCAAATTTACGAGCACATGAGCTCCCTCTCTCCAGCAAAGCCCCCTCTAATGAAATACCCTGCTAGATTAATGTCCACGCAGGGATGATTTGCATTCAGGCCCACCTATAAATCTCAAGCAATGGCCAAAGACAACTTGCAACTTGCACTCAAAATCAAAAGCAGGCTGCCTTCATCTGTAATGGACTGTCCCTCCTTGTATCTCAGTGTGGCAGCAGTCGTGCTGGAGGAAAGCCAGGCACCGCTGACCTCTGGCTCCCTTAATCAGGCCCATTAAGACAGAGTTTAGTTTGGTTTGTGTCCTTTTGATGTAGCTGGTTGTCCCACGAGGAAAGATAATGATGACTTTAACGAGCTCTGTTACCTCCTGATGGTAGAGGCCACACGGGCGGTCGGATGGGACAGCTTCGTGAGAGTCAGGCCACCATGTTATTTTAAATCACCAAACTCAACTCTGCACCACTGCCTCAGTTTGATTTAACTTTTAACAAGCAAGGAAGTTAGACAAAAAAGTCCTGCTAATAATCCCTGCGACACATCATGTTGACAAACTCTACTGTGGTTGTGCACGTGCAGAATAATAAAGCTTTATTTCAGATGTCTTTTTTTAAAAAAAACGAACCTTTAAGATTGCGATTGCTCTCTGATTCCTGATTCTTAGCTCAGAAGGTCAGCATGGTGTGAAAGCATAGCCTTGTGCCTCATTTGCATTTTGCCTGTACGATCTGCAAATAGGAACTTGAGGGATAAACAACCACATACTTGTGTAACTAAGATGTGTTGATAGACGGCTTTAACTAAAGCTCCAGTCTGTGATCACTGTGACGCAATTGTGGATTCAGTTGAATCTACATGGTTTTCATTTTGGTGTCAACCAGTTTAGTTGAGTCTAGAGTTTAGAGATGTTCCTCAGGACTAATGTTCCTGAGATTTCAATAGAAGTTAAAACTTAGACCTGCTGATGTAAAAGTAAGAAAACAATCAAAACAAAGAACAAGTCAATCTAAGTGGTTAAACATTTCTGAAAAAATATTGTGTTTAAGAGACTTTGACATCATTAATCAAATGTTTCAAGAGCCATTTTGTGTTTTAAATGCCACCTAAATGAGTGCCAACCTGCATTATGAACATTGCACAAAAGATGACAAAAACTCTTTGCAGGTTCGGGGAGTAAACGTCGTATCGGTATGCCAGTTTACTCTGACAGTCTCCAAATGTTATCGGACCAAATGAATCGAATTCTGATAGTAAATGACTCATTTTGTGCAGGTTGTGATGCTCAAAAAATATTTTCACTGATTTACAGACATCTCTTGCACAATATAAGTCTATGGAAAAAGGTCTTTTTGGGCCACATGGTCTCACATGATGGACTCAGAGGTTATAATTCCACTGTTTGGCTTCTGTGTCAGATTGACTTCACAGTCAGGCACACTTCCTGGGGGCCTGGCAAAGGCAAGAAAGAAGAAGATTGCTAACAAAGATAGAAACGATGTGCGCACAGCACATTTGGGTGAGTAACACTTTATGTTAACAGAATTAAAATAACAGCATAGTATGTTATAGAAAGCTATGTTCTTTGTTACGTTGCTTTAATGTTTCCAAATGCTACAATTTCCTCATGAAATACAAGGAACACATTGCCTTTAAAAGTATTTACTCAGTTTATTTACATAGTTGGGGTTTTTTCTTAAAAAGAAAGCAAACACAACTGTCTGTGATACACATAACACTTCCTAAAATGTTCTCAGATTTCCCTTTTTTTGGCAGTTTGTGAGAACAATCCAAAAGAGTCTAGCTCTTAAATGTATTCAGAGAAATTTAATGCACACTTTGTTTACTTCACACCCTTTTTACTTCAAGATAACCAGCACTTTAAATCTCTTCCCACCCTCTTTTATCATTACAAACTGTGATCAACACTAAAGCGGCACACTTGGATTGGCCACGAGGCCAAAGTACAGTCGCTTGTTCATTCTTTATTTCTTCACAGTTGAACCAATTATCCGCCTTGCAGCTGTCAAAACCAGCTGATGCAGCAGCTGAATCGAAGGCAATTTGTAGCATAGTACCTGTGGAGAGCTGTTTGAAAGGCTGCCACTAGTTTTCTGCCAAGTGGGAGCGCGGGTGTGTGTGTATGTGTGGATCGCGGACGAGGTGGAGGCTGAGTCAACAGCTAAACACAGATGAGGAGCTGCTGCTCACACATCTTCTTAGTCATCATGGGTAGATGTCAGACACGGACTCCCTCACAGCTGGCTGGGCCTTTGACAGCTAATATTTGTGCTGAAAATTCTGCACAAAGAAGCTTGGAGACAGTTTTCGCTGATTCTTGTGTCTCGTTTGTGTGGTTTCTAACACAGCTGACATGTCTGCCTTCAGCTGGCTGAGTGAGTGACTTGCAGGATTCAAAGTTTCTGTTGCTTCCACTCTTACAGTAGGTGTTGCACTACAACCTGCGTGTTTGCACTCTGGCTGCTGGTGTGTGCACTGCTGTTTGTGTTTTGTGAAACCCTGGAGATTTCGAGGGCTGATCTAAATCCAAGCAATATGTTCAGGAATGCAGCCAGAGTGAAAGTTTTCTGGTATCCAGCTCTCTGTGTAAGGTCAGGTGCTTGCTTGAGTCAAAGCTGGAGGGAAGTACAGTTTTCACAATGAACAAGTGTGTCAAGGATCTGAGATTCAGCTCCTGTTGAAATTGTATTTGCATTTGAAGTACTGAGAATGAATAGAGCTTAGTAAGGCATCGCCACTGGGCTTTTTGGCCTGAAATAACAGAAGATTACATTCACCTTGGCATGCAGAATCTAAATGCAGCTAAGGCAGATGAAATGTCTTCCAAAGGCTCATCAATAAAGGCACCGCTCCCGGCCTGACAACAATACTGATGAGTGACAGAGTCAGTATATCAACTCTAAAAGGTCCAGTTCCTCTGTCGGTGCATTTCATGCTCCCTGGCATTTGTCTAAATAATATATTGACTATTAGGACAACGTCAGATGAATACACAGTGAAAAATGACAGTGGGCAGAGGAAGCAGGTGGAGTGTTTTGTGTTTTGGTGGAGTTTTCAGTAAGGCTGGAATCAACCGAAGAAAATCTTGGTCAACTGAAGTTCTACCTACTCAACCAATCAGTTGGTATTTGGGGAAAAAAAATCTGTACGTTATCTTTAGATTAAATAATTTACCACAGTGCACTGAGTGCATTCTACCTGGTAATGTTGTGTGTCTACCAAAGCATTTTTCCCTGTCACAGAGCTTGACATTATGACTTGCTCAAGGCAAGCAGACTCTGTGTTCAGGCAAGTGGAATTCCCCGACTGAAAAATAAATGCCATCTCCAATGTGATATTATCCAAAAATGAACTGCGCACTGTAACGCTTTTCCACCTGAGCTGCGTGCATGAGTCCTTCACACCACTAAGCACTGAGCAGGACTGACGAGAAAAATGTGAGATATTTGGACACTGTAGAGGTTGACTCTGAGGCTGATGATGTTTGAAACAGTTACTAACGGTAACTATCTCTAACGCTCCATGAGAGAAAGAGACTTAACCTTTTGAAACCTGGCGCGTCATCACTTTTCTTGTGCTGCTTTCAGATATCACAAATATTAAAGTCTTTCAACCCTGAGCAAACTGTGATTTCTTTCAAAAACATGAGAAAAGGACACTGGACGTCTTCTGTGAGTAACAAATTGGAAAATTAGTAGATTAAGACAATTATTTATGAAGAGAAAAGCTATGGTAAAATGTGTAAGAAAAAAGCTAGGGACAAACTACATTTAAAATGATCATAATTACATAGAATTCTTTTTAAAACTTAATTTATCTTTTTTTGTTTGTTTTGTTTTGTCATTTTTAATAATATATTTACATTTTTAAATTATTTTTTCTTACTAATTTCTTGCCGATTTTTGGGTCACTCCTTCTTTCCTTGCTCAGTGCCTTCCTCATATGTTTTGAAAGAAATAATGCTTTTTTTCTTTTTAAGATTATTTTTGGGCTTTCATGCCCTTAATTGATAAGGAAAGCTTAAGCGTGAAAGAGGAGAGAGAGAGAGAGAGAGAGAGAGAGAGGGAAAGAAGGAGAGATGCAGCAAAGGGCCGAGGCTAGAATCAAACCCGTGGCCGCTACGGGAAGGACACAACCTCTGTACAAGGGGCGTCTGCTCTATCCACTGAGCCACTGAGCACCCCAAAATAATGCTAATTTTCTCAGGTTTCCAAATGTTAACCCAGAAGCCAAAATCAGCCATAGTGCCACTCCAGCAAGGGCTCTGGGGTGATCGCGTCCCTTTAGAGGCTTTGTAATCCAGCCTTGAACTGCAGTCTTTTGAGGACTTAGTGAAATAAATCCATAGGGATAAATCTGACACTGGACGTCTTCGGTGTTTATTTATCCAATTTTCCAATTAAAAATGAGAGCTGAAAAATGCTTAGCTTTGGGTAAAATGCTGCACTCATCGCTGTCACCAGCCGTCCAATCACAGTGGAGAAGGGGCGGGAGAAACACAGTAAAGTCTTACCATCGCGTAGGACAAATGCAAGTGCAGAACAACAGCTGTTGTTTTTCAGCAGGGAAAAGAAAGCTTTGGTGGACACATGGCTTCACTGAAGTAACAGCAGCGATCAGCACCAGTGAGAATATGGTCTGTAAGGAGCATAACAACCAATCAACCAGAAGTCTGCAGCCCTAGTTTCCAGCAATATGTAGAAATCTATATGTGTGTGAAAGTGTGTGTGTGTTAAGGACTGCTGGGGCAGACAGCCAGTGGGGTCAAGCACCAGTAGCTCCTTAGAGATACATAATTTGACAGCACCATGTGAAGCAAAGCAGTACAAAGGACTGGACTGACTCATTAGATCTGCTTAGCCAGACATATTTCTGCCTGTAATTAGCTGCAGATTAATACAGTTATATGAATGCTGCATGTATTTGGTGAGCTGAGGAGTCTAACACATGATGAATGTCCTTCATTTATGCACTGGACTGGGAAAAAAGTCCAAGTGAAGCAGACATAATGGCACACACGCGTGCCCTCATCAGACAAGCAAGAGCAAAATTTAAGCGCTTAAACAACGTTTATCTCGACTGCAGCGTTCTTTTGTGATACAAATGAAACTTATCAGGTACTGACAATTACTATGAAATACTACTCAAGAACACCAAGCCTCACAGTGTTCCTCTGTGGAACCTGTCAGTGTGAATGAGCTGTTATAGCAGACCGCAGGTTCAAGTCATTGATCACTCAGTGACATGGTTGTGAATTGAGGCCAGAGCCACAAAATTGCAAGAAGTGCTGTTGTGTTTTTCAGTAGAAAGTTTTGTAAATTCAGCGTTACTTCAGATGTGATTTATTCCTTTTCATGACAGCTCGGAGGGGGTTTGTTCACCAAAGCTCGAAGCGTTTCGCGGCTGTCACGGTTGCCGCCGAATGACACAGTATATTCAGTAAACCCAATAACAGTTTGGGTACGTTTGGAAATAACTCTGGTCTAAGCAGTTCAGTTAAGGACTTCATAAGTTTATAGTGGAATTCCTGCTGTTAGCTTCTTCCAGCAGAGTTAAAGAAGAAGTTCGGGGGGTGGGCAGCGTGTCCTGATGTGAAAATTGAACGATGCAAAATATTTAGCAAAAGGAATGTAAAATAAGAGAAACCTGTAATACAACAATGTTTTGCATGCAGTTGGATCTCGAGTACACACTTAAAAACCCTCCTCACTTGGAAAACATGTCATTAATCACACACCTTGGACAAACCTGTAATTACCTCTGATTTTCTCCTGAATTCAGGAAAGGAAATAGCCACACATTTATTTCCTTTATTGCCTTAGCACTCTGCTTACTTCTTACTGCCATAATAAGGGCGGTAATGTGATGAAGTGCTAGAAGCCATTTCTTCAAGGCTTAACCCTATTCAATATTTTACAGCGAAAAACAAATAATGGGTTTATAATTACATTGGAGCTGGTCTTTTCTGAAAGAGGCGAGGAAAGTAAAACAGCTTAGGGGGAAGTAACCAAGCTTTTCTGACACCTTACTTTGAAAGTACTGAAATGTTTAAACTGAAAATAGGTGACAAACAAAACAGTGACTCATGGGCCGTGAGATGTTGATGTGTGAATTATTGCATCTATGTGGTGTACAGTGTATGATGTTCCGGCTCATTTGAAGCCGGGCAGTGGAGCTATGATTAAAAGAGCAGACTAGTGCGTTTTTTGCAGTCGTGTCCAGTTGCACTTACTCTTGCAGAAAGGCAGATTGATAAACTCTGAGTCAGCATTTTTTTGCACTGGGTGTGCCCTCTGTCCGTTTCCTCCTTCACAACAGGAAACAGACTGTCCTCATTGCAACACAGCCACAGGAAAAAAAGGACACAAATGTACCATGCAAGCGACACACACATGGTTAAACACAGTTAGGGAAAGGGCAGGTTCGAGACACTGACAAGACAGGACATACAACAGTGTAAGATTTGGTTTAAGGAAGCAAACTAGGTTGAAGTCTTAATTCTGCCGCTGGAGATTTGGCTCCTCTTTGGGCCACCGTGGGAGAAACCAATCTCACAGCTTGTGGAGGCCTTCCTGTGGAATGATACCACCAATGGGATTTGGCATTTCATGCATTATTTAAAAGTCTTTGTGGATGCACCTGAAAGAACCTCAGTAGCCAGTGTTTCTGTGCAGTGCAGAGGGAAACGGTTTAACTTGCGTTCTCGCCTCCATTCACTTTTCCATCCTCATCAAGGTGATAGATTCTGCTTAGATAAAGCACTAAAATGTAGAGGTCATTAATTTCATGACTAGACAAATGAGCTTTGTCTACACTGAAAGCAAAATTAATGAATACTTCATCAATATGCCTGTCTCATATGATCATTCATTCTGAATGAGCTGTTTCATTTTGTATCAACCCACCATGTTCCAAGGTTGAACCAAAAGTGTAGCAATTTACCTCAAGTCCTCTGTATTAAACTAGTTCTGAAGGGAGGCAACAGAAAACGACTGATGACAAATATCAACTCTGTCAAATAGAGTTATGATGTCTGTCATAAAAAAAAAGACTCCATAATTTAGCCTGTAATAACAATGTTACATAAGGCTACTGTTTCAAAATCAAATGATACATTTATTAAGCAGGACACTCGCAACTAGGGATGTGAATCTTTCAGTATCTCACAATTCGATTCGATTTCGATTCTTGGGGTCACGGTTCGACTCAGAATTGATTCCCCATTCAAAATATAGGAGGTGCAATTTCAGGATCTACTCCAGTCTGTTTTGCCAGTGGCATATTATGTTATGAAAGCAAAGTGTGTATGAAATTATGGAGGTTTTATTATGCATGAGCTTTTTTGTTATACAAAACCTTTCTCCCAAGTGTTGGGAATCAGAAAGTGAAAAAATGAGCATTGTGATTATTATAGTAAAAAAAAATGGACACACCTTTCAAAAAAAGTCCCATTGTTTTTTTGTAGTTGTTTGTGTATCCCATTATCTGTGCCGTTCTGCAAAGCAGCTCCTGTCTGTGATGATGTAGAGGGCCAGATCACACTCCTGACACTTCAGAGAGGGCCCTGATCCTCCAGCCCGCTCTGCCTGCAGTCAACACAGAGCTTACATCCATGTGAGGCCCTGCTGCTTGTTACACTGTCTCCTGATTTACCCCTGTCTCATTACTATTATTATAGGGGCTACCAGAGTTTATTCTAATGCACGAGGCGCGACCAATAACACAGAGCGATAGATACAGTAGGATTAGACCAATCACAGTGCAGTTTGAGCCAGATGACGTATGTCATACGTTAGTGCACTAGCCCTTTAAATTTGCGTATGTACGCGTTAGCGGATACGAAGCATCGGATCGTCCTCCGATTGGTGGACAAGACCAAAACAAACCTCTGACCTCTCTCTAAAGGAATCATGGGAAACCAATATGGCGTTTAGCATCGATACTAATGTACTTTTATCATCGGAATATGGGTAATATAAGGGCGGAAGACACCCAATATCCGATCTGTCATTGTGGATTTATTGAACAAGGTCCCGTAAAAACACCCGAACTCCCGGGCTGGATACCGAGGCTTCTAAAAGCTGCGATACATCGGAGACCCTCTGAACGGCACAACCGGCAGCTTTCACTGGCGAAAAAAGTAAGACGATCCGACAAACGGTCTCAGGATTATTAAGACTTTTTTAAATGATACATTTTTTTAGAGGGTTAAGAATAGACTATACGCAGTAAATACAGTCTGTTATCGATGTTTAGGATTTTCGAATCGATTCTGAATCATTAAAAACGAGAATCGATTTTTCTCCCACTCCTACTTGCAACACAATTTAGCGAACTTTAGAGCACTTTTCCTTTCCGTTTAAACAAATGATTATCTGTCAAAATCAGGAGAAGGAGAGTAGAGACAGCTACGTCGCCATGTGGAGTAAACATACGCAGAAAGAATATATTTACTGCAACCAGAGAGATATGATAAGTGTTTTCATGGTTACTGTGCAATTTGTAGTCATTTTTTATAGTGCAAGAAATCTGCATAGGTCACTTTCATTTTGGTTGTTGTGTGTTTTGTGTAAACTTTGGCATTGTACGCTGCATATTGTTTCCATAAGTAACCTGGCAGATGTGTTAATGTTGTGTGTTGTGCTGTTGCGTGTGTCTACTGTACTTTGTTGTGTGAGGCATCTGCTCTTCTTGTGTTCTGTATTGTGGAACTACAGATGGAAATTAGCATCTTGCTAAATCTGGTGCAACCATGTTTTAATTTCTTGGAAATGATCATGTCGACGCACATAGTCCTTTAAATAAATTGAATACACTAAACTGAATTCAGTGCTAATATTTTCTTATTGAAAAGGTGTACATAATCAGTTATGATCCGACTGAGATTTCTCTGAGTCAGGCCAGATCGGACCAGTCCATTCTGGTTAATGTGGTTGTATGCAACATTTTTATTGTGATTATTAGTGGAATATTTGGTTCCATGTGGGTCTGTGGTGTCTATTGTCTGAACACTGTGACAATCTTGCAGAATATGCTAACAATCCAGGCATGACCCAGATAAGGATTTGTGTAGATTAGCAGTGGTGGCCTCTCTGCAGGACAGAGGAGCTGTCCAGGGTTCTGACCACTTCTTCATTGCTCTGGTTCGCACTGAGGAAGTACGGTTTCATGGCTGTGTACAAGCGTCGTAAAAGATAGACACATCATTCAGCAAAACATCTTTGAAAAATGGTTTTGGTCTGATCTTTTTTTTTTCAGTGATGCATTGTATACACAGCCAATCAATAGCTTCAGTAATTGCCATTGGATCTGAACTGCAGCATGTGTGTCAATGAATCTCATCCTACCACTGCATTATATTGACCCAGCTCTAGTTTTCACCTCAACCTAATTCCACAGTTGTAATGTGGTTTGCTCTAATGAAAACACCAGCACAGTGTCAAGTTTGTTCAGTGCTTTATGGAACAATTAGAAGATGCTTGGACAATAAAAAGCACATGTTTAAGTAATGCAAGAGATTCTGGAGTGAAGAGAACGGTGCACAGCAAACGCAAAAGAAAAACAGACAAGTAACTGAGAGTGATGAGATGGGAGAAAAAGATCACTCAGCCCAACAGAGAATTAGACGCAGCATTATACAACAGAGAGGATCATTATTTCTTCAAGCCAACCTAACAAAAAGCTGAAAAGTACAGCCCTTCAAAGAAGAACCTTTGCAGCTTCAGTACCTAATGGTATAGCTGGTTACCGTAGTGCCTTTCACTATGAATAGCTCATTGTTTTCTTCATGTGAAAAGTGAAAAAAAGCGACAAGAGTGCTCATAAATTAGCCCTGATGCAGTCGTGCGGGAGCTTTATTGCCCCTTAGTGCTGTGGTTCACAGAATGGGCTGCATTTTATTTCTCTGGTGTAAAGAGTACTTTCCTTGCTGTTTGAATGCCGTTTACTGCAGTCTGTTTCCAATAGTGCCTTTGAAATTTCATGATAGAAATGGAAAACAAAGAATGTATGACATGATAACACATGTGGGACCAAACATGCATCAGACTGATGGTTTGAAGGCTGTTTTATGAGGTCCTTTAACTTTTTTAAATTCTCAGAGCAACTCTGAGCAAGGAGGGGGCATAAACTTTTACCCTAGTCAGTAGGTATGGTTGAGCCCCAGATATGTGGCATTATTTTAAAAAACAATTTGTTAATTAAATTAAAAAAAGAAATCCAGCGGAAGCTAGATAAACTGCATCACATATGAGACTGTGAAATCTCTTAAATTGTTGGTATGATCACTCTACTGATGGAAGGTTGAGACAAACCCAAGTCATTGCTGCTGGACTGTTGCAGTTTTTCCAGTTGCTAAACATCTTAGCATTGTGATTACTGTCTGACATTATAACGTTGTGTTTGGTGGGCGATGTGAGCGCATGTGTAATGAGATCGACCACAAACATTATCCCTGCATGATCTAATGTGTAGCATTTCATTCACTCATTTATCAATGAATGTTTGAAGAATATTTCTTCTACCTCTTTGTCTTTCCACTATTTTCACATTTGCTTGCTCCTCTGCTTGCATGTAAACCTCTTAAATGTCCTTCTCCCTACTCCTAACAGTTTTCCACCTTAGGAGCTCGCTTAAGGGCTAAAATGTCATGTGAATATCCTGAAAATTGCATCACTCGGAGCCACACTTTGTACCTGAAAACTATGTTCCTTGATATCTCAGCTGATTTGGCTGTTATCAGGTCATTAAGGGCCGTTATCAGTGGTGATAAGCGCCATAGATATGGGTAAGTAGGGGCCTGCCACATTAGGTTGAGGCTTATCAGGCCATGAAATGAACATTTCTGCCAGAAAGGACTTTCAGCCAGCCCCGGGTGCAAGAGAGTCTGCATGTAGGGTTATAGGAGGGAGAGTAGAGTCAAACACAGGACTTCTACCCTGAAGACTGGGGTAAGAGCAAGATTTGAAACCAATATTTATGCCTAACCATGATCTTTTTCTAAACATAATCACATTGTTTTTGCACCTAAACCTAAGGAAGGTGAAACCTAGAAAACTGGTTACGACCATTGTGTGGGCTGACATCGGTCTTCTGAACCTACCTGTAAGTGTAGCAGACCCCTATTGGCCCATGTCTATGAGGCTTACAACCACAAAACCACATTACAGCCATTTATAAGGCTGATAACATCCGGATCAGTGGATCTTGTTTACAAGACTAATAAATATACCCAAAATGTCCAAGTCTCTATCTAAGCACTGTTAACTAACAATACAAGCTACAACAATGGGCCAGTCTGCACAACAGAGTTGCAAAGTGTTTTTTAAATGATATTCCTATATTCCACAGAAACACAGGAGTTTCCTGGATAATGTAACACTCCTACACGCTCATGTTATAACTGCAAATCTTATCTACTGATATATACTATTATAGAATCAAAAAGAATTTAAAAAAAGAATCAAATAGCTCCACCCACTTATAAACTCTATACCAGGACCCTGAAACTGAAGCAGCTAAATGGAACTCAGCCATCATTAACTTTGTTATTTACAGCTTTAATTTTCTCTCAAGCTTGACATGAAAAGGCCTATTCAGTAGCAGCAGCAGTGTTTGAGATCACCCTTTTTCCACCCTTATTTTCTTACATTAAGGGGCACAATGATAGAAACTCCACTCAATTCAATACCATACAGCCACTATTTATGTCTCCAGAATGGTGATAGAGTTTAATCAGCACCAAAGCACAAAAAGAAAGCTTTTTGTATCTGCAAAGGCAAAATGCTGCATTTATAATAACCACTGCATTGCCACAGGAGACAGTTACACACCCAGTAGAATATCAATGTATAATTTCCTAAATGTCACTGGGTTATAGCTGGAATTAGAAGTGTGACCATTTCTTAGGATGCCACATTGATCTGCTCAAAATTGTCACACTCCTCAGTCCCAGATAGCTAAACCTGACTGCTGTTATGAAGTTGCTGAATCAAGTGATGGTGGTCAGTGAGGCGTTTCGTTACTGTACATGTCTTTAGCTGCATTACTGACATACTGCAGCGTTCTTCATTCCACCTGCTCAACAAAATCAATGACCCAGTGTTTTTCTGTCTTCCAGGTCTGAATGTGACTCCTCAAGAATGGTCAGGTATGTTAATGGTGCTTATATTCACCTGCTCTGGATTCAACGTCTGCCTGCATTTTTTGTAGATACTCTCTCTTAAAACACAATCTCTCAATCCTGTGCCTCTTGGTTAAAAAAAGGCTTTGGTGAAGACGCGGTGTTATGTAAGTCTTTCGATTTGAGTGTGCAAAGCTGAATATCCTGGCATCATGGTGCGAGCCAGAGTGAGAGGTTTTCCTCAGTCTGAAAGATTGAGGCGGGCCTGATGTGGTGTTATTGGTGTTTGTGGATATTACAGTGTGGAGGAAATGATGAGATTTCATGTCAAGTGCAGTCCAAGGTCGCATTCCTCTGTTGTTAGCTTGTACACTGTTTGAGCCTCAGTGGCTGGAAATTTGTAGGGGTGTCTCTGCTGAGTTAAGATGTGGGCTGATTTAAAACTGTAACGTGAATCCATCATCGCTGTGAACGCGGCTAAGAAATATTGCTTGCGTGTCGAGAGTAGATGGGCTTCTCTCGGTGGTAAACACACTCCTTATCTGCAGCTTCTCTCTTTAGGGATGCCTCTCAGTGGGATCCAAACAGCCTCTGTAGCTGTGTATTAGGAGCCGCCAGTGTCTAGACAAGTTGAACGAAGTGTAGTGGAGCCTGTCCCGTGTTTTAGTGAAAATTTTTCAGGCCATGTCTGTTCTTTCCTTAGGTTCTCGACTGTCTGCGCTCCCCAGGCCACTTTTATTCTGCTCTAAATGTACTATAACAAATCTGAAGCGATTCCACTGGGCCACAGCCTGTAGATGTGTGCCAGTCTTTGTCTTTGTACCATCACAGTAAATGTGTGTGTGTGTGTGTGTCAAATAGAGATGTGCATGTGAAGTTTGTCTGCCACTCAGAAGCATGCCCACCAACAGCAGTGTACAAAAGGAAAGAAAAAAATCCTTGCAGAAAATAGGTTATATGAAATTCTAATATAAATAGTTCGGTTGAAATTCTTGTATCAATATTTAATAGTTTTCTTTGGTTTTAGGGTTAAAGGTAGGTTGGGTTATATTAATCACACTCAAAACACTCTGTAAGCTGTAATGATTTTAAGATTCAGAAGTTAGGAGAGTGTTTTTACTTACAAAACTTTGCCTCAGGTGAAATTGCTTGAGGACAAAAGAGGGATTTTTCTGAAATAACAAACAAGCCAGTGTTTTCAATTATGTAAGTCATGAAGTGTTGTTTCACAATAGACAATTATCAGTCAGCCTTACTACCACATACAGTATTGATAATTCCAAATTGGCAACAAATGTTTAATGAAAATCATTCAAAAAAAGTTTTTGTTTACACTTTATTTTTTCACCTTTGAAATTTGGCATCATGATCTTAGTCTGACATTGCCAGACCAAATTGTAAATGTAAAGTGATCTAGAATCTCCCAGTTCATATTCAGTTTCCAATAGGCATTATCAACGGGTTATTCACGTTAAAGTAGCAGCAAGTATCTATTTGCTATGTGGAGTAATGCTGTCCTGATCAGAGAGTGGAGCCACGCTCCTTCTGCGTGTGTTGTAATAGCTTCTCGGTTGTTGTGGTAGATGGTCCGGTCACATGTACGTGCATTTGAGTCCCTGTGTGTGTAACCCACTGGCTGAGTCATCGATGCCACCCTGCACTGTGCTTTTATGGTGGTCACTGCTGACAAGTCTGTCCTGACCCACAGTGCTGTTGTAAAAGCTCAGCATCCGCACTCTTGTTCACACCTTTAGCTCTGTCAGCTCTGCTGCAGTTGTTTGCAGTGCTAGCACCGTGAGCTGCTAGCTCCAGCTCAGCCACCTCCATGTAAAGATTTGTGCGCAGACAATCTGAATTAGACTCTGAATCATAGATAAGCTATAAATGTTGTATATAGCTCTTTTAAACTTTTGCCAAATCATGTCGAAATACGGCAATCACATAAAATCAAGAAAAGCTTCAATTGCTGTTGATTTTTCTTCTTTTAGCAAAAATTTCATTAAATACTAACTTGATGGCTTCAACAGAAAGTTCCACAGAGGGTCTGGCAATATAAAGATTCTATATCGCATCAAGATATAGATTATATATCATCTTAGATATTGGATTTTGTTATATCGTGATATGGAATGGTTTTGAGATATATTGAGGTGTTTATTGTGCATCGAGATATAGCCCTAAATTATCGCAACATCATTTTCAGCCCATATCACCCAGCCCTAGTTCCACATCAGCTGCAGCCATCTTCGTTGCTTCGTGCTTTCGAAAATGCCTCAGTGATGCTCCTTTATATGATCATTTAAAACGCATCCCATATTGGATAACCTGTTGTGATTGGCCGGCATGTCTCAGGCCACTTTCCATAGTAGATGGGGACCAGGCGCATCTGCAAATGAAACATTAGCTCACAAATGAGTCTGTGGCAATCATGATGTGGCTGACACCAGTGCAGTGTGCTGTATTGTACGGTAATGTACAGTATTTTGATATAATGCTCTCTGTTATCACCCAGTCCACTGTAATGAAAACTGACTGAAAAAATCATTTTCCATACCTAAGCAGGGGTTATAATATTTATATTGACACCAAAGAAAGTTCTCTTTGTTTACATGAAATGTATTTTTTGCAGGTTCTCACGGGTGCTGCTGCTGCTGCTGCTGCTGATGGTAGAATCTAAATCTAAAAGCACAGCAGTAGAAATGGAGCACAAGGCTGCAGAGGCAAACAATCCCATCTCACCAAACTGATGCTTTGATGTGGTTGGAAACCCTCCAAATGGCAGCAGCCCTCTGCATATCGTTCTTGGTTGTGAATTTGGCCATGGTTCCTAGAATCTTCCCCTCATTAATATCAAGCGTGGCGTGCCAAGACAGTCATTGTGCTACTGCATAAGCCGAGGTTCGATCCCCACGTGCGCATCTCTCCACCGGTACATTTTGCATCATGTGACTTGTTTGGCAGCTGCATACATGAGTTGGATGCACAAACCATGATATTTCTGAATTAAAGTGATTGCTGACTTCTGCTCAGCTTTGAGAAAAGACATGATGGCACGGATCCTGCAAATTAGTGAAAAGCCTCAAGAGCAGCTCATCTTCTACCATGTCAGGTGCAGCTGGTGATGCTGCAGTAATGTGAGTCTGCTCAACATTTGACTCATCTCTATCAAGACAGCAAGGCTGAACAACGATGTACACCATGTTTTATGCAAGACAGATTGTAAAACAGTTTATTAAATTGTGTGTAAGTGGACGATAAAGAGGGACAAGACTTTACAAGTGGATGAATGAATCCATCAATAAACAGCAGTTAATAAAAAGATATTACATAATTAGACAATACAAAGAGTGTTGAATTAAAAGATTTTATAAATACATCAGTGCAATAATAATACATTTAAAGGGACATCTACAACAAACAATAAAAAATCAGGTAATACTGAAATAAATAGTGGATTTTAATAATTATCTCACACAAATGTAACACTACAGCCTTTACATGTGAAAATAAATGGTTATTTTTTTATTCTAAACCAGCATTTTAATTAAAAGGTTGTCTCCCCATTTACCTTTTTTTTTAAATTTGCCAAATGATTATTTACATGGCAATCTGGGGCTTTGCCGATTTGCCTGTGATGCAAACAACAGCTCTCAGAGAGCTGCTGTTGTTACGTCTCAATGTAGATCAACAAAGCGGTTCCCCTACAAAGCTGCATTCATTTACAACATGCTATAGAAAACAGGCTCATTAGCATTCAAGAAATACTACATTAATACCCAGATAAGTGCTGTGTGTCCTATATAGATGAATGAGTTTTTCTCTTCCTCCAACGCTGTGTTATGTAGTTAATTATGGAAGCAAAAACAGGTCGCAAGGATTTAAATCTTACGAGTAACTCGACTGAATGCCTGAATGAATGTGAAATGTAATCAAGACTTAGTTCTTAAATCTGGGGTAGGCAGAAATCTGGAAAAGCAAAAAAAGGTCAAATTGATATGCTTGTGCTTCATACAGTAATACCATGTTTCCCATACATTGATTTACTTAATAGTATTTCATTGTAAAGTTCCTTGTGACTAATCCACTCAGCCCATATTTACGCAGCTCTCTCAATGCAACAAGTGCCTGTTGCATAGAGAGAGCAGCTGTGCCTTGTTCCCCGCAGCTCCGGATCTTAATGTGTAACAGCAGCAACAGAAAGCTTGCAGATCTGGTGAGTCGAGGCTGTCTTAGGTTTCCGCTGGCTGGATTCAGGTTGCTGCAGCTGCTGACTGAGGGTGTCTCCGCAGCTGATGCCTGCTCTCCCCCTCGGTGAGGTGGTCTGTAGTTGCAAGGAAGGAGGCACAGGAGACACTGTGATTCCAGGCTCTCGCTAACGTCAAACCTTTGGCAACGGCTAGTAAAAAGCCAAAGTATTTTCAGCATTTACGCTTTGCTGATAATGATACATGTTTTATTGCATTTAATGTCAGAATCTCTTTTAAAGTCTCTTTTTGATGAGTGTGTCTTGCATTTTTGGGTTGCTTTGCAGTGTAGGGAGTTGCCTTTACAGAACAGTCAATAGGAGTTTTTTCTCTCTGAAATGATCAGTGATTGGCCAAAATATCTCGTCAATGGCTAGTTTCTCTAAACCCTGAAAGCAGAGCCAAGAGGAGGTGTAGAAGTCTATTGTTCTGTCAGACTACTTTAATTACAATGCCCAAAGTTTATTATGGGATTTTTGACCAGTGATGCCACAACTAAACTACCTACCCCAGCTTTAGGTTGAAAATGAAACTGAATTTACAGCAGTGAGATACTTGACTTAATTTATGTGGTTTGAATCCCTCTCCTTAAAATCCCAACTAGTTTCAAGTTGTGCAATTTTAAAGATTTATATATTTTTTTTGCCTCCATGATCCTGATGGAGCTCCACTACTTTTCTCCCTACAGACAATGGAGCAGTTAGCCTCAGTGAATTTTCTGTATACCATTGCCTCCCATGCATTCCCCATGAATACAGTATACATATCTCAGTGTAATTATTCAGCAGCATGACTTTAAAATGAAGCAGCAGCCAGTTCCAAATCGCTGTGACCATTGCTGGGAATCTCTATCAGTCACATGATTTATCTTGGTTCCGAGTTCCCTTTTGTATTAGAGCTCAAAGCTGTTTAAAAATCACTACAACTGCCAACACAGCACTCTGTTGACAACACACAGCAGACTTACAGTCACTTACATCTCTCACCCTGTTAATATGCCACACCATGTCACAAGTGAGCCCGGCTGTTTAAAATTTTGTGTGTTACATGGCTTGGTAGGTTTCATTATCATTAATAATGGAAAAGCCACTGAACTTGGCACAGGCGCTATAAATAAATAAGCCCCGCTCCCGAAGGATTGCTTTGCACTGGTTTGATAGAAGTTTGAGTGTGTGTGTGTGTGGAGAGAGATTGGCCCTGTCGGTGATGAGGGGATTATTCTCATACACACTCCGTGGCTAATGAGAGAGGAATAACAACATGGCGGTGTTTAATTGGTCTGCTGTTCTGTAATCAGAATAGATGGCTTCATTCAGATGTGATTAGAACCTGGGTGAGATAGGCAGGCAGGCGCTCAACAGCCTCGGTGACCTGCTTTTATTGGATTGTTCCTCAGTGAACGTCTGATGATAAGATGTTCTCCCGCTCCCTGATGCACTCTTGTGCTGCACTCATTCATAAACACAGACTAGCGCACGACGAAAGCCTACAGCAGCAGAGTGGTCCGACACTTTGTCGCACCATTTGCAATGAGAGTGCAGGATGAAAGTGCTCTTGTCTGCCGGTGAGCAGTTTTTGAAAGTCCATTTGTGCTCTTGTTATTTATACCTGCTTACTTGTGCTTGCTGAGCTCTTACATTGTGATGGATGGCAGCTGTTTAATTGGGAGCCTCTGAGAACAGAGAGGCAAACTGAAATTTGAAATTTTATTGCTTGGAATGATGTATCCATGAATTTGGTACTTCTGAGCATTGCACTCTCTGTTCTCATTGAGCTTGTTTGTTCAGTCTGGATGGGCTATATATCGAATATACTCAATGTATCACGGCTTGTTCCATGTTGGATATATACAACAATAGTATGCAAACATCAAGTATAAATTGCCACATCATTTTTTAAACCACTGGCATGAGATGTTTTGGCTCACACACACTCACACACTCACACACTCACACACTCACACACACACACACACACACACACACACACACACACACACACAAAGCGGGGTATTTGCAGGGCTCAGTCCAGACCGCAACTATTCAGTTGCATTTTGCGACCATAGAGGACCACTGCAATTTGCAAATACTATTAATATATGAATTGGAGAGCTGTTAGTCTTTTCCAGCTCACAGTGAATAATTCATCATGCTTAACAGCGCCCCTGTAATGCCGGGGCCACGCTGCATGTGTGAGCAGCACGTGACAAAAACCTCACCGAACTGTTGTGGCTGCCATGCTTGTGGTGTTCACACTGGCAGTGCTGTCGTGGCGCTGCTGCAGAGTTGCCTGCTGTTATAACTACTGTTAGGCACATTTTTCACTCTTTTATGAAGGCGTGCAAGCTACTGCATTGTCAACAACATGGTCATGCAAATATTTCACAGTAAAATGATTTAGTCAACAACCGAAGGGATTCTTTTAACCGAAATGTTGGTTCTTTATTTTGAAAGAGAAACAGGAAAGGTAGAGTAAAACAGATACATATGATTGATTTTGTCATGTCTGTGACAGATGAAAACATTGACATTGTAGTGAAAAGTGGTATAATGTCAATATAATTATCAAAAGACCATTTTTACTGTCTATTTTTTGCTGAAAAGTGTATGCATCACGCAGAAAAATCGATGAGACTCCTTTTCTTTAGATGTGCCGCTGAGCCCTACCTGGACCACGCTGCTCATGCAAGCAACCCTTCAAGGTACGGCGGTAACAGTTAAACTTTCTGCTAACTGCTAACATTTAATTGTTAATTGGAAGCTTAAAATTCAGGTAAAAAACATCAACACTTCCAGCCTAACACAAGCTGGGTCCTTCATAATAAAAGCATGGGTTCTGCTTTGATTTATGTAATAATAACAGTATTTTATTTATCTTAATATATGGCAGTAGCTACTTTACTTTATTGTAGCTGTTATTCATTTAATAATTTTGCATTTTAGTTTTCTAGTAGTTTAGAGATTTAAAAAATATTGAGATATATATATATATGTTGTGCATTGTGATAAAGGCTTAAAATATTGCAATATTATTTTAAAGCCATATTGCTAAGCCCTAGTTGAGACGTATACGACGGCCAGAGCAGCTTGCAGGAGACCTGCAGAAGAGTGAGTGACTGGAGATATTGTGGAGGAAAGCCTCAGCAGGGTCTGTGGCTTTTATTCCCTGTAATTCTCCACAGAGAGTTGAGGAAACAGAGAGGCAGGGATTATAAAGCCCCCCCATCCCTCCCCATTATTGTAGAGACGACAATGAGCTGAATAAAGCTTTGCTGGGCTGTTGTTGTGGAGGTCAAAAACCTCTCAAAGTGTGTCTCAAAACAACACCGGTAAGCAAAGTGTTTCCAATCAATTCAAACATTAATTCAGGCCGTCTTGTTGTTGTATTTGATGTAGAAGTATTGTGGGATCATTTACAAAGCAGAATGAAATGCCAAAGAAATTAGCATAAATGGGAGCAAGGAGACTGCACTCTGGCAACTTCCCCCGCTTCTAACAGATGAGGCATTCGCCGGAATAACGATAGAGCTGCAGTTTTCTATCTACAGGCAGGACATTACTACAAAACAGAACAATGTGGGGACTGGAGTGTGCTTAATTCACAGTGAAATCTAACCTAAAAAGAGCTGGCTGGTCCTCAGATGCACTGACAGCACGTGTCAGGGCAGCTGAACTGATATTAGTCTGCAGGGAGGAGAGGTGACGGTGCTGTGTTTCAGGGCCGATCTAGTGCAGTCTCTTCACCCTCAGCCAGCGCTCTCCACAGGGATCACACAAACCTATCGTCTTCTCTCGTCTCCTTTGCCATCTCTTGTTGCCATGGAGAGAGATGCTCAACTTCTGCGGGTATAGGACACCGAGCCTGCTTGTCTTTGTCCTTTTGCGAGTCCCCTTTGACTGAGCAAACTGGATTTCAGGCCTTAATCAGGCATTGTTCCGAAAACATTTCCCTCCACAGGAATTAAACAAAACACAGCGTGTGTGTGCAGTGTATGGTGAAAGAAAGCAAAGACAATGAAGGACATGGTTTTTAAGTCGGAGAACATCTCTCCCACGGTGCAAAGAACTGCCAATTTTTTTATGAATTGTGGGTGTTTGTGCATCAGTCATTGCACTGACAGGTCTGAAATGAGGAGTGAGTGTTTGACTCTGCAGCACTGTAACAAATGGAAGACAAGAAGAAAATTCAGACTAATCCAAGGTTCACAGCTCCCAACTCCGCCAGAGCAGAGACATTAGCATTTCTTAAATTAATTATTCATTATGCCGAAACAGCAGCAAATGGCAGCACCCAAGACACAATTAGCCATTGATATTACTCAGGCCCTCAGTGCAGGGTTTTTCATACAGAGCCTGACTACAAGCTGTGTTTGGGAATGAAGCATGCTTCTATATTTGAATGCCTTTACAAAATACATTTTTGTGAATTAAAAAAGTATCAAGTCTCATGGAAAATTATGACGAATATGGTTTTATTTGACTGGAAAATTAGCAATTATTCTTTCAACATATGTACATGCAGCTCTCATAAATCAAACCTGCTATGGCTATCATTACTTATAATGATGGCCTATAGTGATGGGTTTCTGTACCGAGCCAGATGCGGCTTTTGATGAAGACCTCATCCCCCGAGAGCGATGGGTTGGTTTTTTGACTGCAAATTGAATGCCTGAGAAGACGTGCCTGGCCTGTCTGAGACAAGCAGCCCAGCTCAGAGAAAAAAACTTAACAAACAATAGATGAGAGAGAAACGCCTCAGTGGAAATGGTATCCAGTGGAAGGAGATGAGAAATGTCTGAGCAATGATCAGTAGAGGACAAAACCGCTTTAACTGCAGTACACTGAGCACAAACTATAAAGCCTCACAGACACTACAAAGAAACCATTCCCCTTTTATTTTCTTTGATCAACCCTGTTTTGTTTCTTTTCTCCCTAAAATTGTGACATAGTCGCATTTTATGAGCTTATTTTAAAACTGGCCAAATATAGAAATGTTTAAAAAAAGACCAGAGTCAAAAATAGATAAACAGGTATTTTTGGGAACAAAATCTGACAAATTAAAGTGTATGGTACTTAATTACATGTACATGAATAGTTTTCCAAAAGACATGTGGCAAGTTAATTTAAGTATTCACAATGTGTATGGTAAAAATGTCTGTTGTTACTGCAAAAAAATGTGCTCAAGTACAACCTAATCGCACTGCCAGATGCACTGAAATGAAGTCAAGAATACACTATGTTGTACAGATACAATAAGTTGTACTAATTGTGTATTGTAAATACATTAAATTCAATGTTGGTACATCCGCCAACTAGCAGGCTTTGAGTCTATTAATCATGAGCACAAATGGAAATATACTTAGATAACTAAAGTTAAGTTATTGTACTTTTGTACAAGGATTTGTGAATGAGGTCACACAAACCGGATAGCTTCATAGAATAGCTTTATATGTGAATTCATATTTAAAAAAACAATGAAAATATGTCAGGTTAAAGGGATATTTTGCTGATTTTTAACCAGCTTTGTATCATAACAGTGGGGGTAGTATGTGTAAATGAAGTGTGGTAAATCTCCCTGCTCATCTCGGTTTAAATTTTCTGTTTACATTAATGCATTTTTTATAGGCCATGCAATAATTATTGATCAGATGTTTGTTGTTGAATGTAATAAGTCGCCAGTCACCGATCTGATCAGAGGGATTGGTATTTTCCCTGACCAACGCATTTTTTAATAGATTGGGATCAGTTATTTTGCACAAGCACCCTGCCCAATCATTTGTATACGTCCACTGTTACAAAAGTGTCAAGTAGAAAAAGTAGAAACTCTTTTTTCTTTGTATAACTTAGGCAGTTGCACCA
Organism: Plectropomus leopardus; assembly: GCF_026936395.1. NCBI lineage: Eukaryota > Metazoa > Chordata > Actinopteri > Perciformes > Serranidae > Plectropomus > Plectropomus leopardus. Next base: position 13,332,398 of record NC_142184.1, on the reverse strand, counting down.
CTTGAAGTGGAATTGATTTTTTCTTTTTCATTTTTAGTAAACTAGTTTTACTATAAGACTGTAGCAAGCAGAATTGAAACCCAATTTTTATTTGTTGTGACTGGAAATGTTAAAGTTTAGCTATTACTCTACTTTGAAGTGGAATTGTGATAATATTACTAATTTAAAGTGTTCTGTACTTTTGTTACAATGCTGCACATTTGAAGACACATTTTTCATTGTTTAATTTGTTACTTTGTTAAAAAAAAAAAAGCAAATCCTGCACTCCGATGAATTGTGATAGGAGCCATTTAAAATATTTTTAGTTTGTTTAAAAACCCTTAAGGAACTGTTTGGATGCAGCCTTTTTTCTGTTAAACTCTCAGTAATATTCACTGCATTGATTTTAATAACTTTAAAGTACTTGAAGCGCACATTGTGAAGCAGTCAGACTGGACTGAAATATGTAGAAACAAGCAGGGGCCTGTGGGGCAGGAAATGCATATTTGGAGACATTAAAAACTAACAAATAATATATAGTACTGTTTCAAAAGTAGTCATCATTTATATAAACTGTACATTACATGAGCAACAGTCATTAGGCCAAAGCACGCAAACGCTAATCTAGTCTTTAAAGTGTAATTTGTAAGCACTTTACAAGCTCATCTCAGCGTTGCTTTTATGTGACATTAGTGATGTTGTGTGTTATGGTGTGTGCTCAGGTTATACTGTGTAGTTAGTGGTTTGAAACCTCATGTTTCAGACCTTTTGATGTGATTTTTCCTGTAAAGACTCCACTGTTACCTTGAGGGAAGTACAATACAGGATTTCATATTACCAGGTTTGCTACACGACAGAAATATGATGCAGTTCTCTTCACTTCATGTAAAATGAAGTACACAAGTGGTAAAAACATGAAAGTCACACCACCCCTGTGAGAATGTTTTTTAAGGCAAAAATGGTTGATTTAAATGCAGAGAGGTCATATAACCTCAAAAGGTCTTTATCATCTGCCCTTCTGTGTCAGCTGTCTGAGTTGTGTCCTGTTTATTCCTCTGTAGGAGACATGCCTCCCTTCCTGTCGAAGTCACAGAGAACCCTGTGAGGTTGGTGTCTGCAGGCTGCAGAAGAGTCGACCCCTGCCGCAAATGGAAGTCAGCTTCCTTTGGGTACAGTAAGATGTTATTTTTACGACTATGTGCTTAATATTTGTCCCATGACAGCATTTTCAGCACCATGGCACTAAAGTCCTTTTCTTGTCTTACTCTTGCCTTTATAATGTCTAAAAGTCATCGCAGTTCATATTGAATGGCTGATAATTAGCCTTTCTGTGGCAGATATATCGGTTGTGACAGGTTGACGGTCGCAGACTTTGCAGCGTCCTAATGTTTGAGTCTTTGCAGCTGTTCTCCAGTCATCAGCTTTTATGACACAGCAGTTTCAGTGCTGCAATGTTGTTTTCCTGATGTGCACAATGAACTTCAGTGGCCAAATGCGCTGTAGGAGATCATTAGGCTTAGCCCTTAATGAAATATGATCCCTGCGTATAAGAGCCTCCTGCTCACCCATTAGCCTGTGCTGAGCTCGGAGCTACAGAGAGCTGCTCACAAAACAAGGAGAGATGAGTGCAGACAGCCGCATCGGTGGGACAGACTTAGGGGGCTTCAAAAGGCTGGAGAGAGTTTCAAAGACACCTCCTAGTGCTGTGTGCTTCATCATCAAAAAGCAATGTGCGCCTAATCCATAGCCCACTTTTGGCTCATGTGCAGCCCAAAAATAAATCCCAGTGCATAGTGGGAACGTGTTCTATTTTTAAAGAGCAGTGTTCAGAAGTTTCTGATGAGTCGGAACATCTGTGAGTTGTTTTTAGACTTGGGTAACGTTGCAGAAATGAGGAATTTGCTATTTCTTGCTGATTAACACCTCACTCATTTTGTGTTCTCTCTGATTGTCCCCGTGTGATTGTTGCGCTGTAAGTAATTTTCAAGCTCAGCTGAAAGCTAATAGGTTAAATGGATCATGACTGTAAACAAGATGATGGCTGTGATCGGCGGTTGATTGTTTTCCTCTCCAGCTCAGCAGCATTGTTTGCTTCTGTTTAGACTCAAACAGACTCACTATAATCAACCACTAATTACCAGCAATGACAGCCAAATACTTGATCATTTTCATGTGTTTTAGATGGTTTCTTTATTATTGTTCCATTGGCGTAATCATGAAAATGTCAGAGATAGTCTCTGTTGTAATCCAATTGACAGAAAAATGTTGGCATTGTACTTTTCTGCAAACCTCAGATATGTTGCATTTGTATTCTACCTGACTTAGAATTATGCCGGTTGAATCGGATTTGGCTGTTCAACATCAATATTCAGCCATGGAAGTCATGGAATCAGGAAAAATCCTTGAAAAATCACAGGGTTTTGTTGTGTGCCATGACATTTTTAGAGTAATTTTCCATGAATAATCATCCACACGATGTAACATATCAGCAAATGTATTTTCTGTGATGTCAATGCAACCTAGTCCTGATATGCATTGATATGTGACGTTTTTTTTAACATTACATACGTTCTTAATTTTCTCCCTGCTTTCCGTTTTGTATGCCAGCTTGCTGAAATTATGTGTGAGGAGAGTCTGAATCGGAGATGTTTGAAAAACGCTGTGCAAGTGCGGCATGAAAATAGATAGTGTATGATTGGTTTTTGAAAAGTCATGTAAAAGTTTTGAAATTTAGTCCATGACAGTGTGTGGGTACCCTGAAATACACACCCACTCACACTCACAGGAAACGTTAAATGACAGGACTGAGTAAAAGTTGCAGCATCAATCAAACAGAACGCAACATTTATCGCAAAGTCCTTGCACTGTCATGTTTGTTTTTACGCATTATTTCCTTTAGAAAGACAGGAAAATCACTCTACATGAAGTGACAAAGGTCGCTGGCCAGATCCGAATCCAGGATGTAGCAATTCTGTGGTATTTGCTGCAGGGCTGTGAGTCACAACCCCCCCCCCAACATTTTTCACATCATATCTGAAAAGAAATGTGAAAAAAATGTGGGGTAATCATTCTCCATTGAAGCAGGGGAGCTGTGTGAGGCTCTCAGTGAGTGATTGATCATTGTGTATTTTCTGACTGTGTTTATGTGGCATTAGAAGGAAGGGAGGAAGTGAAATATTAATTATTGTGCCATTTGTGAGCTGCTGTGTGCCGTGCCCTCCAGTATGCTGAATCATTCCACTTGTTTTAGATGTTTTCAGAGAGCATATTGGAAAAATTTAAAGGAAACTTTAATTATAGGAAGTGTTTGTAGTTGCAGCATTACGCAGCAGAGTAATGTTGCAAAAAAAGGATGATTTGCCTTTAATTATTTCAGCCCAATTAATTTGACTTTTTTTCTGTTTGATGCTGTCGTTGTCTAAAAGTTTCAGTAATTCCTACAGACTTTAGAAACGGACGTAAAGAAGCTAAGAGGAATTAATGGGGCAACTTTGGTGTTGAAGCAGTGTTCACAGAGGCTGGCTCACACAACATGCTTTATGCCAGTGTTGGTGTGATCTCAGGGGACGACCAATCACATTCAGCGCCGGCAGAGCAGGTTGCTATAGACTATAATAGCAGAACCATACACCAGGGATTCATTTGAATTGTTTCTTCTGCTGTATGCTCTCTTTCCTTGTTTGCACTCCTCTCATATTACCCTGTATCTGTTCTTTCGTACTGTTTACCTCGTTTTTCCTGCCTCCCGCCCCAGCAACAAAGCAATCACATGCAGAAGTAGCATTTGATCAGCTTTATATACGCTGGTAATGTAATAGCTTAAAGTGTGATGGCTTATTTCCAGTACCTGCATGTGCATATTCGAGTCAGTGTAGTTATTATGTAGCAGTTGAACCACTAGGTCTGATGATTCTGCTACGAAGTCTGCTAAGATGATCAGCTAAAGGAGCGTCAAGTGAATTACCTCAGAACTACAACAATCAACCCACAAACTGTTCAAATTGATTGTGTTCACTTCTCTATACGGTGTAATAACCAGCTCTTCCGAATGCTTAGAGCACAGTGCAGAACGTGTATCACCGAGTTTTGTGATTGCAGGATTTGTTCAGTCTAATATCAGCACAAACCACACGTGGTTTCTCTCTCACACAAGCAGTCATTTCAGAAAAAGTGATAGTAAAACATATATTTTTTTATCAAGCAGGCTTTTTACACAGACTACGGATAAGTTTCATGTTCCATTTTAGTGTTTTATCCAACATGCACTTATTTAAAGCAGCTCTTAGTGATTGCAAAAGAAAAATAAGCTTCATGTGGAGCTGCAAGTCATGATTATTTTCATTATCACTTAATCTGTCAATAATTTCTTTCCATTTATCAACTATCCTATGCAAAATTTCAAGAAAATTTATGAAATTGAATGAATGAATTGCATTGAAATTGCATTAAAACAAAATTGGAATGCTGCCAGCTTGTTTTCCCATGTCTGTTTATTCAATTTACACCCGGTATCTCTTCACAGCTGCAGACAGGGCAAGACTAACTCTCCGGGGCTTCAAAAACTGGAGGCTATACAGCAGAAAGTAGATACGTAGCGTTATATGCAGGACGGCCTATTGGGAGTGAGACTTATTTTGGCACAGGCCCAAAGAATGCGCCCGCTGCCATGGATCAACTTCCAGTAAGCCAGTTTAGTAGCCGGGGTTTCATTGCGGTTGATGGTGTTAGTCGTGATGATGCAAAATAGCTGTGATAAAATTAGCTCCAATGCTAAAAACAAGGCGGGCTAGCAGCAAATCCACTTGATTCAGGCCAGCAGAAATCTAACAGCAACATACATTTCATTCATTCGCTACAGCAGGTTGATTTATTAAAAAGAAGATTTACTTAATTAAGTGACTGACTTTAGGAATCAAAATAAGGATTTCTATTTTTTTTAGGGTGATGACATCATAAAATATCACATCATACATTCAAAACTGCATTCAAAAACCTCAAAACACAAAACATTTCATACAGCCCCAGAAAAAAATGCCCATATCAAGTTGTTAGAGCCAAACTTGATGTCTTTAAATGTCGTTTTGTGCAGCCAGCAGTCCAAATCCCAAAGACAGGCATATATATTTTAGAATACACAGAAAAGCAACAAATCTTCATATCAGAGATGTTTAATTGAGAAAATATCATGAAAAAGCTTGATTAGACAATTAACAATTATCAATTATAAAAATTGTTGCTGATAAATTGGTTTCTTTAAAGAACATACTGTGTGTGAGTTTTCCCTACCCTGGTCCAGTTGATACTGGGAAAAAAATAGGAAAAAAATATTGGCCTTGGACAGGGAAATGTTTCTGGTAAAGTGAATCTAAGTATACACATCACCCAGTTAAAATACTAGGATGTAGAAGGTGTGATAAACAGAATATCTGAACCTGAACAGAGGTGGTAGATTATCTCTGCATCAGAATAGCCCAACTCAAATAAGCAAACATGTTCTTCAAGGTGTTTAATGTCTTTCCATTCTGGACTTGCCTGCAGTTCTCGCTGGCACAGTCCATCAAAAGCTGGCAATAAAACCTGGGCCTGTACTCACCAGATCGCAGGGGGAGGGGTTATTGCGTAACGAAATGCAGAGCATAAAAGCGAAATGTTGAAACAGTGGAAAGTGAATTAATCAAATGAAGGAAGGTGATTTTCTTTAAGTGATGAATTATAAATTGGATACTTCCAAGTTTCCATCAGCTGCAAAAATGGCTTAACTGCCAATATAAGTAAAAGAGGTGGAAATGGCTTCTTGATCTGCTACGCTTTATTAAACCTAATTTAAACTTGGCAACTGAAGTACAGCAGCAAAGAACAGCGAGCATAGTTTATGATGATAAATAGGTCAAAAGAAATCAGCCAGACCAAAACATTTAAGTTCACTTACATAGTTTCAGATACATTTTTGACAAGGGAAAGACATAAATCATCTCGTCAGCTCATCATATAAACCACCAGGACAAATTTCGTTCAATACCAATTTGACTGATATGTCAGCCAAAATTAGATTATTGGACGTTCCTAGAAGTAAATACAGTGGGAGGTTGCCCCTAAACTCTAGAACAACTTACCAAATCCAATAAAACTGCTCCGACTACTGAAACCTTTAAGTCACCGTGGAAGACCCGCCTCTTCTTGTTGGCGCATGATTGATTTGAGCTTTTACACCTTCATTGACTTTATCTTTTGTTGTGTCTCATTCTCAGTTGTGCTGTGATTTGTTCTCTATTATGTGTGTTGTTCTCTTCTGTTCTTACTGATGTTTGCCTCTGTGTCCATCTGTTTTGGTATTTAATGCCTGTTTAGCACTTTGGTCAGCTGTGGTTGTTTTCAAATGTGCTCTGCAAATAAAATTTGACTTGACTTGACTGGACGTTTGCAAATATATCAGCATGACTGTATTTTTCGGCCAATACGTAACAAGAAATTGCAGTACAGAAAAAGGGTTACAATGTAACCATTACATAGTTTATTCACCAGTGGGCACTGATACATGTACATTGATTTTTCAACTTTTAAGAACAATTATTGGCAGATCTAAATATCGATATTAGTATCAGCCACAAAATTCTAATTTTGCTCAGGCTATATCATCCCAGTCGCCAAAATAAAATGCTGACATGTCATGTTTTTGCAGACCATAGATATGTTACATTTGTAAATTTCATGTATATGTATCATATCGAAGTTTCTAACGTGGCGTATGAGCTGATTTTGCCATCAGTAAGTGGAGGGGATGGTGGACGGCATAGGATCTTGGTGAGACGACTGTAAAGCAGCTGACCACTGTTGGAGGCCACCAAAAATAAAGCCAGCTGATTTATAGGGGTTGTAGCACCAAGTTGTTTTTGTGTCTTAAGATAACCAAAGTTAACTACGGCCTTCTTCTTCTTCTTCAATGCAAAGAAATGTAAAGTTTACAAATATCTGCTACAAAATAATACAAATATTACATATTCAGGGTGTACCAAAACGTACAATGCCAATATTTATTTTGGCGGTTGGATACCAACCAATCAGGGGAGCAGTAGAGTGTGCCCCCTGTCATGTCGATGGTGAGTTTACTGCTTCTTTATATCCCAACACAGTCCTGGAGAAGATTACTGTTAGTCTCTAACATGTTTTCTATTTCCCCTGGGGCAACCGGATGATGTTAGTCTTGAGCCTTGCTTTTTAGCTTGGGCAAAATTTTTGTGACACAATGGGAAACATTGGCCACTGCAATCAAGGTATGTCATTATGTGCCGAAGGCCGATGGCATTCAACAAGGTGAATATCCGCTGATAGTAATGTTCAGTTGATAAATTGGTATATCCCAACTTACAGTATTTTTATATGTACTGTTATCAGAGCGTCCTTGTAAAAGAGCTGTTCTCAATGGCCTCTCCTATTAGGATATAAATAATGATGATGATAATAATTAGGATAATGATAATAATATTAATAATGAATAATATTGATTAATGGTTTGAATTTAAAAAATCTTTCTATAAAAATCTAAAATTACCAAAATCTTACAACAGAATAGTAAAAACTAAAGTCCACAAAAAGGGGCAGGATGATATTCCTGAACCTGCAGAGGCTCTGGATGGGTTTTGCTTTGAGCTTTAGAGCAACCCTTGTCTTTTTGGGGCCGTATGTCCCACATACCAAAAATAACGTCAACAGTACAATTGATTATGAAGGCTGTGAAGTTCCTTTTGTATTCCGCCCTTTCGGTCTCCATTATTCCCCCATGTCCTCCTCTGTAATGATCTCTCCCACCTATACTCCCCACATATATTCTCCTATACTGCTGCATATAGAGTCCATTATAAATAAATATCTCCTTTTGTGCCCAACATAATGTACTCTCCTGCTCGTATTGTCTTCCCATGACCCCTGTGTGTCGAGTCTGCAGCAGCGAGGTGAAAGAAAGATGTGTGTTTATGTCAGGTTGAGAAAGTTAAAGTGGAGCAGTGAGCCTGGCCAATGGGGATCCAGGATTGCGGCTTATTGTGAGACAGGATAATTGGTCTGAACGGTTTACTGAGAGAGAAGAATCTGAATTCATCTGAATTCATGTGGCTGCAACATGAAAGGAAATGGCACAAAAGCAGCCTGTTGTGTATTATCTGACCAGATCTGACGTAGGAATATAGATTACCTCATGAATTACCATGACGAAAAAGTGTGTTTCAACTCATCGGGGTATTGCCCGTGTGAAGAAGCTGCTGTGTTCATTGCCTGCAGCTGCCCTCTAGTTCAGTCCTGTCCAGAGTTAAGACCTTTCTGCACCCATGAAACCCAGTTTAGGGCTGAATGATCTCCTCTAAATACCCAAGATGCTCCCCTTTTCCTTTCTCCTCACTTCACACCTCTCTTTTGCTTTTTTTCTTTTCAGCTCAATCAAAAGACATCTGCTTCTCCGTATTCTTTCAATGAACAGATGAATAATTTTATTTTGGTTACATGCATCATGAGAAACAAATTTTCTCAGTCAATAACCAAAAAAGGAATCGATTGAAGCCCGTTTTTTTTTTTTTTAATTCAATAGATAGCAACACAATTTCAAATTAGAGTCCATTCCATAACTTGACTTCCAAAACTCAAATATTTTACATTCGTTCTCAATTTGCATGTTTCAAAAATAAACCTCCTAAAATATAATTTCCTTCTATCAATTAAAAAAAATTCATTGTAGAAGACTTTTTTTTTAACAATTTGAACTTTTTTCCAATGTTTTTAAATTAACAATGACTACAAATTTAAGGGTGTAGGATAAAAAGATAGATAGACAGATAGTCGATTCATGATTGTCAGCTTTGTGTTTTTACCTAAGAGCTATTTCCTGAGTTTAAATTTAGGGTCTACATTTGTTTTATATGCATTTCCCCAAATTTCAGCATCATAAGACATTTATGGCATTACAGTTTTTACAGACTTTTCTTACTAAACAGCGCCCTTGATTTATAAAACCAAATAGCGATAGCGATTTATATAATATAATTTAAAATATTTTATGTGCAGCTTCCAACAAAGTTTATGATCTATAATCACTCCCAAAAATTGTGTTCCACATACTCTTTCTTTCATTCTCATTGAGTAGTTGTCAGCCTGAGCCTTTCTCTTTCTGTCTCCTTAATTAAGGAAACACATCTGACTTGATGAAGAGATACATGTAAAGGCTTCACAGGGGTAAATGTAAAGCTGGGGTGATCATCAAGTGTAAATCTCTCCGCGAGCTTTTATATCCCTCTCTTAAAGCTTCCAGGGTACGACCAAAAGGTCGTAAAGCCGCTAATACTGCACTGCTCCGTTTATTTGTGGACGGTGTTCTGATTTGGCGTCTGACCATTAGCACAGATCTGAACCAGGAACTCCATTTCGTGTATAAATAATTCAGATGCTTTATGATATTCATTATGGCGACTGACTATTTCAGAGCAGAACCTGTGATTATCTCCGGGCCCTCTAATAATACCACTGCAGAGCCTATTGATTCCTGGGAACTGCCTTCATGAGATCACAGACCCCCGGCCTGCCCGCTGCAAACAGCCAGCGTGCTATTTGCTGGCGGTTGGAGGCAGAAAGGCAGCTCACGAGGCTGTGATCTAGCCGCAGGGGTGAGTATGGTGGACAAGTAATACATGCGGTAGAAATGGAGAAGTATTGCCATATGTGCTGTAGGTTCATGAACCCTGCATTGTTTCTGCTATAGCGTGTATCCAACTGCTTCAGTCAAGGCTTTGAAAATATCAGAGGTCATTTAAAAAAGAGCTTAACGACACAGTAAACATTTATTGTATGTGGCAGCAAACAGTCCTTGGGAAATGGAGGAGCAGTTGCCGTGTGAGTTAGTGTCGGTTTTTAAAAAAAGCAGCAATGAAAGTGTCTTCCGCCTGCCGTAAAATTCAGCCAGTTGTATGAATTCTTTTCTTTATTGGCTCTATTTTATTTACTGCTATTAGTATTGTAAAGTTTTGATTTCACCAGATGGGAAATCACAACTGCACAATGATTTAATGGGCCTATGAAACAGAGAGCCCCTTCCATAATGTGTTTGAACTCTTGGGAAAACTCACAGTTTGTCTTTGAAGTTCTTGGCTTCTGTTTCCTCATCACATTCTCCAAGAGTTAATTACAGGCTCCGTGCTGCGCTATGAAGCTGGATCACTGGAAACACACAGTTTTGATTCTGGAGTGTATGCGGCCATGTGACTTATGATAAGTTGCTTTGACTCCTAAGTAACAGAGGAGAATTTTGGGCTCTTTGTGCCGTGTGCCTTTCATTTCACTCAGTTCTGTTGTTGATCCTTTTGGAGAAATGCATGAATGTGTGTATTTGCATAAGTGTGTGTATTTGCATGAGTGTGTGTGTGTGTGTGTGTGTGTGTGTGTGTGTGTGTGTGTGTGTGTGTGTGTGTGTGTGCGCGCCTTCACTGTTTTGCATTCAGACAGCCACACCACACACAAACAGTTATGATGGATCATGACACAATTCAAAAAAACACTGGCCAGAAATCTGTTTTGAGAGTGTTTTGAGTCCCTGTGCTTCAGAGCGCTGCAGGAATGAGTCTTAAAACATGGAAATGAGAGAGCATTTTTTCACTTCAGGTTCTCTTTTCTCAGAGTTGGTGGGTTTTTTGGGTTTTGGTTAGATTTCTGAAATAAGGTCTGTGGTTTAGACAAGCCTAAAGGGGACCTATCATGCTTTTTGGGTTTTTTCTTTATTGTTTTGTTTAGCATTTTTGTGTTTGTAAAAGGTGTCCTTAGTAATAAAGCTCAAAGTCCAAACCAAAGATAGCTCTCTGTCCTTCAGAGGACACTGCTCCTAAGCTGCCTGAAACAGCTCGTTTGAGTTTCAGTGTTTACTTCCGTTTATATCCTCAGTGATATCACAACGTAACAAATAGAATAGAATGTGCACTGGAGCCAGCTGACCAATCAGAGCAGACTGGGCTTCTTGGGAGGCGGGACATAAGCCAGACTGTTTCAGGCTTAGTCTACATGTATACGGGTATTTTCACTGGTGGTATTCAAAATAGAATCTCCGTCCACAACAAAACACAAATGTGGGCTGTCAAGCGATGTCAAGCTCATGCCAAAGCAACAGGTGGTGATATAACGTTTACCATAAGGCCACGTTGGCCAATCAGAAGCCTGAAGTCATTACTGGAAAACAACAATAATAATGGCGCATCACAGGGGAGGCTGAAGTGAAGTTACACACATTCTGTGTGTGTGAACAGCTTAGTCCAATGTGCATTTCAAATATTATTCTAGCTTTTAAACAAAATTGATTAATTGAAACAAATGAATTAATAATGGAAATAATTATCTGTTGCAAGCCTTCACACAAAAGTCCAGTCAGTTTCATATTGCCAAGTATCACAAATCCCAAATTTGCCTCATTAAACTTGAGTACACATTAGCTTTGTAAAAGAGACTATACTATACACTGCATTTCATCATTTCATACACCTCTGTGGGGAAAACACACAATAAATTCTGTTCTCATTGTTCAAGGTCTGCTTGTGTGGCGACTTGCGAAGACGTCACCAAACACATTGTTTTCTCTAGATAATGTTCTCTAAAGCACAGTTTGTTCTGTGCTTTTTCGAAGACGAGAGCCACGAATCAATGTGGAAACACAAGATTACCTTGACTCGGCATTAAGCCATAATAACCAAGATGTTCTTTGACACACTATTATCATTGCAGCCAACACACAGCCTGCTGGTGGCTGCGACCTTAAGCCCCCTGAATCATGTTTCAGCCAGCAGACCCTCACAGTAATTGGCCATGACATTATCCGTGATATGGTCATGACTGGAGACATAGTGCACTTGTGAAATATTAATTACTATTTCTTTCAACAGATGGAGAAAAGGCCCTCTTTCAATCTGCAATCTGTATGCATGAAAAAGCATCTTAATTGTAACACACTGTGTATTTTTGTTATAATTCAGAAAGGCAGGTGTTTGTGTTTCAGTCAAGGTTGAATAAGCGCCGTGTGCCTGGAGAAAATGCATCTCTTCAGCAGTAATGAAAAGACACCCGCCTGTCTAGCGACAGAGCACAGGTGGTACATCTCAAGACAAAATCATGTGTGACATCAGTGTGATTTTGAAAGCCTCTAGGTGTTACAAGCGCAACCGATGCACCTCGAGTCCAGTGAAAACATGTCGGAGCATCCTTTTTTCACAGCCAGTGCTTTGCTCTCACTGTATTACCCATTTCCACTGTCCCTGGAAAATTAGATGTAGTGAGAGATTAGTGATACAGTGAGAATCTCGCACATAGCTTATCCTTTCATCAGTTCCACGCCACAGTAATATCAGCCAAAAGGGGTATACGTGTGCTTCAGATCTATCTCGCAGTCTGATAGGAGGCATTTGCAATTCCATAGCTCTGAATCACCGCTCGGATCGAGCAGAGGGAGGGCTCACAGGGAGAAGGTGAGGGAGCAAGGAGTAGCACACTTTTCCCCAGGAAATAAGACTAGAGAACCTGATCACTTGTTCTCAGCTGCTTTTTCAGCTCTGCTACTCAAAGACGAGGGATTTGTCTGTGTATGTGCAACGAGACATTAACAAGATGCTGCCGCTGCTGAATTGTGTGTCGGGTGAAATCTCCTGCAAGTGGGGAGCAGAAAGTGCAGATGGTGACAGAGGGATTAGATTGTGAGAATAGATTTTCTGTTTTCCTTTCATGAGCCACAATAAAACATAAATGAGACATGCAAGAGCAGCATAACCTGATCAAGGAGCTCTGGAATATTTTTTCATTGTGCCTTTGTATGTGTGATATTGAATATTGATGGCATAATAAATACTAAATCTCCTTCTCATAGGCCTTTGACTTAAGATTCACATGCAATATATTGGAAAATACACATTTATCTTTTCTCTCCTTCTTTGTGCTGTATCAGTCAAGACGGACCAATGAGAGAATTGAGATTACATATTATTTTTTTCATTTCATGGCATTTTTTATGCATAATCAGTGCTATTGCTTCATGTCCCAAATGGCCATTTGTGTTTGCACTCTCCAGTGAATGAAGAATCCAAAAACTGAGAAGATTATTGATGACGATGAGTCGTAGGCACATTTATGGCAGCAAAACTATATCAAAACATCCATTTACGAACACAGCTCGGACAGTATAATCCAGTTGTATGCTCGGTGCTTCCCAAATATACAGCCCTTTCCGACGGGGAACTCAATTAAAAGTGAAACTTATCCATTGTCTGCTCCTCTAACAAACACAGTAATTTTACTTCAATAATCACGGACGCTGCTGGTCTACCTGCCTCTATCAGTAGTTAGTGTTATTGTGTGACTCTGGTGTTTTAAATGGATAGTTCCGATTCACACGGTCACACAATAACACAAACAGACTATCCGATTGGGGCAGTGGTAGACCAGCAAGTCCTGTTTTCAACAAGGTGAAACTACTGTTTTTATCAATGGAGTCTGGCTTTAAAGAGAGCATAGATAAGTTTCGCTCTTAGTTCAGATCCTCGTTGGAAAGGGCTGGCTGTTTGGGAAATAGTGATCATACAACTGGATGAATGAAAGATAGATTATACTGCAAGTTATGTGAAAGTTTGTAAATGGATGTTTTGGTATAGTTCGCTGTTGTTAAATGTGGCCCCCTATGACTTCTTGTAAAACTTCATACAAGAATTTTCTTACAAGAATATTTGGATTCTTTGTTCACCTTAGGCATGAAAAACCTTTTCTTCACAAATTCAGTATAACATGGGGTGAATAATTGATATAATCAATTGGTATATGACGTACTCCTCAAATATTGGAGGCTGTGGCGGAGGAGATAGATTGGGTCGTCCTCTAATCGGCTGGTGGTTGATCCCTTCGGTCCACGTGTCATATTATCCTTGGGCAATACACTGAACCCCAAATTGCTCACGGTGGCTGTGCCATCGGTATGTGATTGTATATGAATGTATAAAAACTGATTAGCAGGCAACGCCTTGCACCATCATATATTCATACAAGTGTATAAATGTAACAAGTAGTGTGAGAGCCCTTGGAGTGGTCAGAGAGAAGTGTTATAAAAGTTCAAGCACATTTTGCTGGTGATACCTCTGTGCAGAACTTTTACTTGTAATAGAGTTTTTAGGTTGTAGTATTGATGTCTTTAATTAAGTAAAGGATCATAGTACCTCTTCCATCACTGGAAATATCCGCTGCATGAGGAGAGCTAGTGCTGCCACAGCTCAACATCAGTATTACTGACAACAGCTTATCGGGAAGCATATACTCGTACGGTGGCAGCGAAGAGCCTCAGCAGCGGCCTGAGGGGTCAAGAAACGGCTCTGTCTGTACTTCACAGTTAGAGGCAGAGAGACAGCTCTTTGTTTGGGCTGCTATGAAAAGCTCGTCTGTCTTCTGCCTCTGATGTTCTCAGGCTTGAGGCCAAGTCAGTGACAGAAGGAGCCTTTGCACAGTGCTGTGCCCTCTGCCAGAGAGCCACAGAGAGGCTGAGCTGCGGTGTGACATGGAAAAAAAAACAGCAGGGAAACTGAACCGCTCACCTCTTATCTCCAGTGCAGGGTGGTAGGGGTCACTATCTCTGGGGAGGCCAGTTTTTCCAGCTGATGTCACTAATTGGGGTGGTTAGGGAAATGTTTTTGTGGAACGAAAAGTTCAGGTTTGTATTTTAGTTACTCAAAAAATAAACATGCTGGAATAACAGTGGGTATCATGGGCTCTAATGTTTTTCAGGCATGTCTTTTCTGTCACTTTCTTCTTACTTAAAAACAATTTGAATCTGTGTATGTTTACTTGATGTTGCTAAATGTAGCATACAACACGTGCTTTTCTGTACATGCTCTGTCACATGCGGCCTAACAATATCCCTCCTGAGGGAAATGTTTTCCCAACATCAGTCCTGGCATCGATCTTATCAGGCTGTGGTTGTTCCTGCAGAGGAGGGGATGCACTGCCATCTTGTGGTGTGCTTCTCATAGTGCTCTGCTGATTGTCACTTATCTCCCACTCGTCTTTCTCTGTCACTCCCTCTCCCTCTCTGATGTGTCTGAAGTGGGCTGAAGTCTCTTGAGAGGAGACGAGACCCCTGCAGAGCTGCTCAGCCGGGGACAATGTAATGCTTCCCACTGTTAGGCACAGACAGTTCCACCACTACTGTTGTTACTACATATTGTGCAGACGCACACAAAACGCAGCATGAACATACAGTTTGTCTTGTTAAAGATTTATAAGATCCAAGGAAGCTAGCCACCCGAAAAAGAGTTAAAAAAAAAAAAAAACACAGTATGCACTTTGATGGGAACAAAGTGCTGCATCAGTTTTGAGAAGTTCAAGTGTACAGAACTTGCTGTTTTGTGACCTCCAGCAGTTGTATGTCTCTGTTATCTGTCTTTATATCGGCTAAGGCAACTCAGCACAGACTGACAGCCAATTCAGCGAGAAACGGGCGATGTCAGGAAATTCTGTGATTTTCAATTCCAGCAGAGCAAGTTTTTGTTGTTGTCTCCTCTAGATTTTACAAAGACAAATGTGTGTTACAGCTAAACTAGGTAATCAATACAAAATGTAAGCTAGTGTTGCATCTAATGACCAGTTTCATTATTGATCAATCTAAAAATTCATCATTCTGTGTACTTTTCTGTTACCTTGTCTATAAAATGCCCATCAAAATTATCCAGAGTGTAAGGGTGTCAATCTTTAAATGTTAGTTTTTGCTAGACCAACAATTTAAAACCTAAAGATCATCAACTTGCCCTCATAGAAGACTTAACGGCCAATATTCACTATTAAGAAACTAGAAGTAATGAATTACCAACCTTTTTGCTGAGAAAATGCTTAAACGATTAATCTATTATCACAATCATTGCTTGTTAATCTGTTGTCAGTCGACTAATTGCTTCAGGCCCGCTGTAAGAACATGAGTCAATCTCCAGCTCTTTTCTTTTTTCTTCAACTGTTAAAAACCGAAAAGAAGAGCCCACTCATCCTCTAACAGTGATGTTGGCATCCTCCAGTTTCACAACCCAGAATGACTTTTTAAGATGGTCTTAGATCTTTAATTTAAACCTGTGAAAACTTGGAGTGAGACCAAAAGTGTTGCGTTTAGATTTTTATTCAGTGTATTTGTGGACTGGCATCAGGTTACCGCTCATTCTCTTCTACCTCCCGACCCCTCAGATCTGGTGACCAATCACTGCTCTCCATTCCCCTCACTCAGTTTATGATCAAAAGAGATCAGATGTTTTCAGTTGTTGGCCCTAAACTGTGGAATAATCTGCCACTAATAATTAGATCTCCCTCCTATATTGGTACCTTTAAAACTGTCTTAAGACCTGTCTCTTTTCTTTTAGCCTCTTTATTACCACCATAATGACAAGCCGACCATAACCATGCTCTGTTTTTTATTTGCTTGTATCTTATTTAGTTTTTTTGTGCCATAATGTTTTTGTGTTATTTAACTGCGATGAATCGTGCTTTTATTAATCTACTCATCTCTTATTTATGACTGTTTTTATTGGATCATTTCTCGTTTGTTCTCTTCGTAAAGCACTTTGGTCTATTCTTACTTGACCAACATTTAGCAAATGTCAGCTCACTATTTAGGTTCTCCAGTTGGCTCCTTCAAAAGAGGAGACATGAGGCAATTAGGTTTGAAATCAACAACATGCACTTCCTGTGACACTAAAAGCTTTCCATGGCGTGCATTCACATGCGCCTTTTTGTGCGTACAATGTATGTGTACGTGTAGCTTTGTGTGTGTGTGTTCTGTGTGCTGCCAGGCTGGAAAGCCTTCTGCACACAGTCCTGCACACAATCCTGCAGCTATAGCCCAACAGCCCGCATCACACACTCAGGCCAGCTGGATTAAAAGGGGCCATATGGTGACAGAGGAGAGAGGGGAGGTTGGCACAAGAAGGCCAACGTATGCAATATTTGTACATCTTAAAGGCCTCATATCAACATCTCTTGACGTGTGCAGGGCCAGAAAATAAAAATGGCATTTTAAACATCAACTTCAGCCCTTGTAATTGTATGTGTGTGCTTGTGCTTGTGTTTGTACATGGATGTGTGTGTGCGTGTGGAGGCATTTACGCTTGTGATTTTGTGTTGAAAAGTGAATCGCTGAAACCATGAATTTAAGGTTATTTGTCAGTTTGAAAGAGCATCTCGCTCAGCGCTCTGCTCCTCCTGTGTGTGTGTGTGTGTGTTTGTGTGTGTGCCTGGACTACCAACAGTCTGCTTGCGGACTTGCACATATACACTTGCTGTAAGAGCACCTCCACAACCTTTTGCCATGTGCACACACACACACACACACACACACACACACACACACACACACACACACACACACACACACACACACAGAGTGAACAGCAGAGCACACAAATTGGTCAGCTGTCAACCTGGAGGTTAAATTACACGTCAAGCTTTGGTAGAATTGTGCTTGAGCTGAGTTTTACAGGAACACCTTGCTGATTAACTGTCTCTGTGCTCTATGGGTGACATTACGAGTGCTACCCAGAAGTAGTGAGGAGGTAACTGATCTTAAAGTCTAAAGGCCGCTAATTAGAGGCTGCAATCTTCAACTCAGACTGTTGAACAGAAATGTCAACTGTGTTAACCTCAGAGCCTTGTCTGAACGGGCTGAGAACCTCAAGTTTGTCCTTAGAAAGTAGAGGAGACGACAACGAACATGAACAGGCTCAGTAGATTAAATGGTAATCTCCATGTTATGTGATAGATTGTGTTTAAAGTGAATATCATGACCTATGTTTACATGCACACTAACATTCCACTACAATTTAAATGTGAAAATACCCCAAATGCGTGATGGGATATTCAAACAGCATCTGTTTGAATATTTCAAATTAGGCCTTATACGGTATGTAGCATTTTCTGATGAAGACATGTTGAATATGCCAATATTATTCAGAATTTAGGAGCTTTCTTTGGTAATGTACACAGCACATTTGAAAAATTTATCGCAGTTAGGATTTTTAACAACAGTTTTTCAACACAGCCTTGTGCCTGTTTACGGTCAGCTCGGTGTGTTGTCAAGGTTGCATTGTACACACACCACCTGGCCAACAGTTAGCAGGGCTGGGGGTAGAGATGCACTAGAGAAGCCCACATTTATGGTTGGAAGAAGAAACATTTTTTTTAAACATTATCAAAGACTTGGATATCAACATGTTTTTGGATATGTGCAAATATTACAACGCCGACCTTCTCCAGAATGTGATTGAAGGATTGAAAGAGGAAAGCTATGTTGGCACAGCCGAATAAGTCCGCCAGCGGTGGAAAACTGTGGAAAAAGTCCTATCATGATGCAAAGAAGCAAATTGGCACAAACAGATCCAGCAGTTCCACTTTTCCATATTTTGTCGTGATAAACAACATGAGAGGGCGCATTAGATCGTTTATGCACGGCTGCACGTAAACAGGAGGATTTGTGGAATGTATGTTTTCCTTAGCAATGTTCAACTACTTCCTACTGTGTTTTTGTTAACTTGTTCCACTATGTGGAATATTGTCTTTTTTGTCTTTTTCAGAATATGTGCAAAAAAATGTTCGAAAAGGGTTTGTCCTTACCTTAATACTGAGGAACCTGAGCAAACAGTAAATTTAATGGCAGGTTAGACAATAAATGTTGAAAAATCTTGAAGAGTTGAACAATTTTGGAGGCAAAAAAATTATTTGCACTCTGCACTCACGGGTATACACAAACACACAAACAATCGGCACAAACAAGCACACACACAAATGGCTCAGTGACAGCGGCATGGCAGAGCTTGAGGGAGCCGCACTTGTGCTTGATAATTAGAACTAACAAAGCCAGTGTAATTGCAGTGAGATGACGCACATATACAATTAGCCACTACACAAGTTCATTAAGGAAAAGACAAAGGTCTGACAGCACCAGTCACCTTGGAGTTAACACTTGATACATCGACAGAGATATCTGCCTTTGAGTCTGCCCGGGGTGAAACGCATCCTCCCCTGGAGACTGCTAGCCCACTCTGTGTGTGTGTGTGTGTGTGTGTGTGCGCATTCGTGTGTGTGTGTGTGTGTGTGTGTGTGTGTGTGTGTGTGTGTGTGTGTGTGTGTGTGTGTGCGCATTCGTGTGTGTGCATGTGTGTGTGTGTGTGTGTGTGTGTGTCTCCTGATGAGAGTTTGTCTCCATAGACACTCTTCTGCCTTCCATCTGTCGTGCTATGGATGCTGTTACCTGGTGAAAGAGTCAACACCAGGACCATCTATTTCCTAGTAGGAGCACACTGTAGTACAGTGTTCAGTACCTTGTGTACTGCATTAAAAGTTGGTGCTTATTTTGACTCATTTTGCCGACAATTCAATTTTTACCGCTGTATTAAGATCGAATCTTCAGTGATGTAGCCTTCTGCTTAATATTTCACACTTCTGTTCTGGTTTTGGCATCGCTTCTACATGATGCAATATCTGTGCAAGCCACATAGCTTCGATTTCACTAACTTCTGGCAATACAAAGTCCAGAACTGTAGAAATACCTTTGGTAACTCTTTGACAAAATGAATTGTTATCCTGATTATGTCTAAATTTTTAATTTGCTTCAATTCTGTCTTAGTTCTGTAGTGTTTCTATTTTCTGCAGTCACTATTAAGTATGCTGCATCTTTACCTGTTTGCACCACTCCTCACTGGACCTGAAAGGCTCATCAGTTCTGAAAGACTCTACAGATAAAAGTGCATTGATTTCTGAAGAGCGAACGATGGAGAGGAAGGAGGGGTGAGTATGTGAGAAGAAGAGAAATAGGAAGAGAGCGAGCGAAGGAGAAGAGAGAGGGAGTGAAAACAAAATGGGAGGGAGGGGAGAGAAGGCATGATAATGAGCCCTACCTCTGACACATCCTCCTGTTTCTATGGAGACCAAGGAGCCAATCGTGTGGCCTTGCTGAGGACTGTACTACTGAGAACTGATAAGAGGGTGGAGAGAGGCGTACGCAGATGCGTCTCTGTGTTTATGAGAGAAAGTATAATCTCCCAGTAGTCCTGCAGGTTGGCTTCTCCTGTTTATTATTTAGGAGTGGCAGCCTCCCCAGATACCAGTAAAGAATTACCCATCATCCATCATGCTTCAAAACAGCGGTTTCTCATCAGTGCTCAACAGACAGCTCCTTTAGCTTCTTGGCTTCACGACAGCCCCACCCCCCCTCCTCCTCCTCCTCCTCCTCCTCCTCCTCCACCATCACCATAACCAGCCACCCCCCACCAGCCGCCAGCCTCTTGGACGCTCCTCGTTACATCACACACACCGCTCTGAGGCAGCCTGTGTTTGTGACTGGGAGGGAGAGGGAGAGTGAATGTGAGTGAGCCCGTGTGCGCACGCCGTCTCAGTCACGCAGTCCCATTGACCAGCATACAGGATGGACAAACCAAGTGTGTGGCGTGCCGTTGTGAGCAGCACGGACCCCAGGCGAACGCGAGACCCCGGCTCCCACTCGAGCAGACCGGGCTCCGCCATGGGCTACCGGCTATACGACATGTGAGTAGCATGTTCTGTGTGAATGCTGTCGGCTGAGGACGACAGGCAGGCGAGCCTGCATGGGCGGCACTAGTGTAGTTCCCATTCATGGAGACAGCAGTGGAGTGGGTGGTGGTGGAGGAAAACACGGTGTCTACCTCTCCAGTGTTGATGCTGAGTCACCTATGGCATCCAGACCTTGCTCTGTCCTCTCATGTTCCCTTCCTGTGCGCTTAGTAAACAACGTCTCTCCCCAAGGGAGGGGCGGCAAGGTGGAACATACGTTTGTGTGTGTGAATGAGACGCAAAAAAAAATTCACCAGTATGAATTAATACCATGTGTGCTTCATACACAGTGATGAGCATTGTTTTGTGTATGCCCACCATTATCACAACAGAGTCATGTGAGGGAGCCTCGGGTGGAAAAATGACTCATATCTGGATGATGCTGTGACAGCTCTTGCTGGGCACACGAGTTTCTTGCAGCTTCTGCCGTATATTTGTGGGTGTGAGTGTGTTCTCTTGTGTGATTGGTACAATGTGTATGTGTGTGTGGCATCACCAGTGTGTGTGTGTAAGATGCGGATGGGTCTAAGCTGTTATTTTTATAGTGATGAGTCCTAGAATCAGTGTGGAAAGCTTGTGTCTCTGCTTCAGTACATCATGTGTCAGATCTGCTAGGATGAGAGGAGAACAAAAATAGGTTGTGTTGGTTTTTTTGAGTTATATTAGAGTATGTA
The DNA here is from genome assembly GCF_026936395.1 of Plectropomus leopardus. NCBI lineage: Eukaryota > Metazoa > Chordata > Actinopteri > Perciformes > Serranidae > Plectropomus > Plectropomus leopardus. The sequence goes on along the minus strand of NC_142184.1, from coordinate 13,311,135 downwards.
TTTTTGGTTTGGTGCTGCACAAGAATTTTCTGCACACAATCTACTGCCCAGTGCCTTCGGTATTTAGCTGAATAAGCGTTCTGCTACCTTGTTTCTCTGCAGAGGCACATTCAAGTTCCTCTCTTGTAGTGTATGCATCACTTTAGATCATCTGATTCCTTTACAACCATGTCTGTGAACACTTGAATTTTTCTCACATGTACTTACCAGCTGGTGCATAACGTCTAGCTGAATTACCCTGTCATGTCATGATCTAATACCATACACAGGGATCAGTCACCTTAATGAGTATGAGTCCTTCACAGGCAGTCTTCCCCTGCCATTTGCTGCCTTAAATCTCTTTCTTGTTTCCACAGCGCACATGAACACATGAATACATTCCTCAGATCCTCAAGTTCCTTTAGTGTATCAGTAATTCTAATTTTATTACATGCTTCTTTCTGCTTTTGGTGTTGCATAACAGGCAATTGAGCATCTTGATCTGTCTGTGGTTCTAAGCGAGAGGCTGATTTCTTTCCTCCCTATTTCCTTCTAGCGGAAGTCCAAAGACAGCTTTAACCACAGAGAGTCACATGACCGGGCCGAGAGGCAGAGCTCAGGAGGTTAAAGATGGTAGCAAATCAATGACTTTGTGAAACATTCATTGTTGTTGTTGTTGTGAGGGGACAGAGGACATGTGCTGCAGATTGACACTAATGTGTTGGTTTGACTGTCTGTCAGACTGAGGCTCACAGCGCCTGGCCGATACTCCTTTAATGAGGAGCTGGAGCGGGATGAGTCTGTTCTGTTGTAAATGTCATTTCATCATCGCTGGCAGGCCTCAGTCCCTCTGGAATGCTAATGCTGTGCCTACAACGCTGGAAGGCTGAGAGGGGGATAACCTGCAGTTGGATGAAGGCTCTCTTGGCCTTTAACGATACTACACTTCACTACTCTGGCCTGAAGGGATTCAGAGGTTGCCTTGGGTAGAATATGACAAGATGTGTGAAATGTAGTTTGTTCAGTTAAGCACAGTGGAACAAAATGCCTGCTCTGTGTGCAAAGCAAGCTGAAGAAAGATCAACTGAGGCATTTTTCATAAGTAATCAAAGCAGGTATTAATGTGCTGTCATGTGTTAATCCATCTGACGCAAGGCTTCAGGTAGTCGGTTCTTTTCCTATGACGTCACACAATGGTGCGCTCTCCAGATGGAGGGCAGGCAACTGGAAACTACCAGTTCTGCACAAATGCCTATGATTTGTGTTCTACAGCTGTTTCAATTGATGAAATTGGGGGAAAATAAAGTAAATTAAATGAAAAATGGTTACATACATGAAAACAAGCTATTGGTTTTCATTTAGTTAATTCGTGCAGAATACATAGCTGGATCACTCAGTAGGAAGAGATGCTGTGTGTTCACACTGCACATGTTGTGAAAAAGTACATATAATCAAACTGATGGCTTGGTTAAAGGGGTCGTGACATGGATACTCTGCGCCAGTGTTGCTGCCCAGTTTCATGTGCACAAAAAAAGGAATAATCACCTTTCTAATAATATGCTAATATGTGTAATTCCAGATCATAAGAGATATGCATTAGAGCTGAGATGTTCACGTCTCTTTTCCAAAACCAAATGCTTAGTAATCCTATTGTCCGTGACATTGCCATCCAGGATGTTTGATCTTTGTGCATGGATTATTTTGTGAGATTCATAGTCACTTCCCTGTACTCAGCAAACTGAATATACACCACTGCACGGACAAGGTGGCCAATAAACATCAATGGGCTTTACCCTTCATTGAGATAATGTCATGCATTCTCAGAGGGCTTTCATGCTGTAAAGCCGTTACAGCAGGATTGCCTATTTCCCATTATTGGCTGAGAGATCCTTAATGCGATGCCCCTGTTCAAGTGACGCCAGCGCTGATGAAAAAGAGAGTGCGTCACCAGAGCTGTAAGGCACTGACAGCACATTCCTTCACTGTGAGCCCGAGCCTTTGACAGGACTGTGTGCTGGGTCTGCAGACTTAGAGAGCGCACAAAGACAGCTGCCAGCAGAGCTCTGAATATGCCTCAACTGGAGACAGTAACTGTAGGATGCATGCCGCTATTGCATGAGACAACATCTGCAATACAATGCATCACATTGCCAGCACATGGGCTGGCACAGAGCATGCTGTCAGTTCATGTAGCATCAGTGGATGGGGGCATAATGTTTCAGAGCTGGAAGTGAGTCACTAGTAAAAGCAGGAATACATGCTGTATGTATGTGCAGGCCTGTCTGCATAATAACCCTTTGATTTTCCACTTGTCCGATAGCTACAGTGACTGTCCGCTGCCATAAATGACGACAGTCATTCTGTAGAACATGATTATAGCTGTTAGAGCACAGTCATTACTATCACTTCAGGCATTAAACCAAGAGCTGTATAGCTTATTTATTGATCCTCTGTTTGATCTCTTCTAAATTATTTGACTGATAGCAGTGCAAGATTTCTTCTCCTGCTCCATTAATAATCCTCTGCCAGAGCAAGCTAGAATATAAGAGAATATAGTCTGACATAGTAGAGAATAATGGATCATCAATAGATGAGAATGGATTATAGAAGGGTCAAAAATCATCTCAGTGAGGTGTTTTGAGCTAAAGAGAGCTCCAACACTACATCAGTCTGCCAAGTCAAGCAGCCCACTGTACCATTTTTCCCACTGATGCTACAGTTGCATTTTGGCTTTTGCCAAAATAGCACAAACTTGGCTCCGGCCGAGCTCGGTCAGCTCAAAGGCTGTCATTTGCACACTAAAAACCTCAGCAGCTGGACATCTGTAGGCTGGCGCTGAGTTTTCAGTGGCTGACTTTACAGCTGGAGCTGTGTCAGCCATGTGTAAGGATTATCAAACCAACAGGAGCTGCTGGGCTCTCAGGGGCACATCTCAGCGAGTTAAAGTTTCCTCAGGGGAGTAGCTACAGTAGTGTCTGATGCATCCGTGGTTTGAAGCAGCCCATAATAAGCTCCTGCCTTTGCCAATAGCACCGTCAGAAGCGACAGCACAGAGGAGAGTTGGGTGCATCAGAAAAAAGGATGCATCTCCAGAACATTTTGTTCCTCTGGCAAAAATCAGAATAGATATGAGGATATGTTTATCAGCAACAATGTTGCGTAATAACAACCATACCAAGATATCACTGAGCATGTTTTCTCGCACATTGATTCTTATTTCCATGGTTTTCTGTTTACTGTTTCATAATTGGAAAATGGCTTAAAGCTCTTTTCACAGAGTGCTTACCAGCTGACTCACGCTTGTATTATTTCTATATGTGTTTTTTTCGATTTCATGACTCTGATTTTTCCATGCGTGCTGTATTTTCTTACTTAATGCTATCCAGAATAATCCTATCAGGGATTTTAAACAGTGAGTCATAGTCATGTGTTAACATTGGCTCAGTTATAACACTGTGCACATCATTCAACAAACCATAGCATTTATAGGACTATTAAAGGTGTCACAACCATCTCTTCACTTTAGTAGTTGTGGTTGAGGGGTTTGACAAATGCATCCTTCTGAGTTCGGACATGTGCGCTGAGCTGGTGGTCCTGGGTCTAAGTGTACCCTCTCTGACAAGGTAGACAGCGCTCCTCATCAGTTCTGTTACCTGCCTCGGGTTATGAAAGGCCTTGAAGCGAGCTGGCAGAAGCTGAAGACAGTGGGATCCACCTCCAAGCAGCCACAGAGGATTTTCTCCCTTTTTTTGTTCTGTTTTTCGAGCCGTCTGCCTCTTCTTTCTGCTTTAATACAAAGCCAAAGCTGGAGGATTGCAGTTATTATGGATCTCTCCCCTCCTCCATGTGTCTTTCTCTCCTTCATGCTGCTTTTGTCTCCACACCCTCCTTCTTTTCTCTTCTTCCTTTTTTCACCTCTTCTATCTATCTTCTGTGTGGCTGCTTTCTGGCTGGCGGCTAAACAGCTGTACTGTACAATCTGTGGGACGCAAGCACTTGTGCTCATGCAAACTGCACTGCAACTTTCATGTAAGATTTTTCTCCCCGGAGCACCCCCGAAGCATAACATTAAATTATGTTATCTGCCCTGTAGTGTAAACTAACATGCAAGTCAGATGCTTCTTGTGCCTCCCTCTTTGCCTGTAATGGTATCTCCCCGCTGACTGCAGCAAATGTGTCTTTATCCCAAACAGAAAAGGAAGCACAACTGTGTGACATTTCATCCTCATGTTCAGTATTAAACTGCATTCGCCATGCAGCTGACATGAACTGTGTTTAATGGTGTAAAAATATTTGTGTGTCGAGATGTGATTCCTCCTGATCTGAGGTTTATTGAATGCTTCTCCAGCGCGGTATGAATAAGAAATAAATGAATTTCTATGATGTTTTGTGTTGATGTGCTCTCTGAGTGAATCAGCATGCCTGTCAGACTCCTCGTTCCCCCGATCACATCAGCTCATTGAAAGCATGGAAACTACTCCAATCTGCCACCAGGGGGTGAACTTTTCTAACACATCCTGGCAGACAGGCTGTCCTTCACACCCGACATTTTTAGGAGCTCCTGTTCTCCTGTGCACTTTAATTCATAGTTATAATGATCTCTTTATAATAGATTTCCAGTACAACTTTGCCAGATCTTATTTTGTAATCTATGATGGTTAAAATATCTTATCCTGCCTCCATCTGTCTTCTTTGTGTCCTGTTTGAATGGATCAGTTTGCAGGAAGTCCTTACAATGCAGACAAATGGCCAGAGTTAGGGTTAAGGCTTGTGTGCAGTCAGATTCTCTGTGTGCAGGACAGCCACCATGAAAACAGTTTCATTTTACTCATAGCTGTCCTCTGTTTGGATCTTTATGTAATCTTTTACATCCTTTGTCCAGGTTCTCATCTATACATTATTTCTCATTCAGCTCCCTGCTGTTCCCGTTTTCACATACTGTTGACCAGAGGATTTTCCGCAGCAGGCCTTTTTCCTTTGAAGTGCTTATTGACTGCGCAGCTCCCGCTCAGAGCAGGTCATGGTGAAATCATTAGCTGCAGCTTATCAGTGATTGACTGGGTCAGTCGCAGGGAGAAGCGCACTCCCTGCTCTGTAATACTCGATATCAGCCCGCATCAGTGTACAATATAATGCACCAGCAGCAACGTGGAGACAATAAAAGCTTGTCACATGAAGTCATTTATTCAGATTGATAACGGAGCAGATATGATTGTCTCTTTTATGGCCTTTTGATCTCTGAGGCAGTGGACATTCATATTGATCCAACTGCAGTGCAATGGGGATTTTAGTCAGGAAGGGAGAAAAAAACTGTCATATTTTCACATCCTCAGCATATTAACTCACAAACGTGCTTTTGGTTACTTTATGTGACCTGTTTCATGATTGACCTTGACTCTGACCTCTGTAGAAATGTACTGACATTGGTTTTCAAGGCCTAAACTGACATCACAAAGGTGAAAACGATCACGTAGCTGTAAGGTCCCAAGTTTGAATTCTCCCAAATTTTCAGTTGTTTTGAAGAGGTGAAAAAAATCCTTTGAATAATGAGTTACTTGATACGCCGCGCCCCTGTCAACACTGAAAAATGCTGACGGCCTGCAGATGCTATCTCACAGCTAGCAAAACTTTTGTGTAGGTGGAGGCGAGCATTGTGATACGTGGAAAGAATTCATTTTACACTGCCCTTTAAAAGACACACATCCCAGTTCACCACATTTATGGACATGCCAGTGCATGCCATTTGAGCGTTTTCTTCATCTACTTATGAAATCATGTCCCGTTATGCTTGTTTACACAGAAAAACAAATAATAGCCCATCACATGTGCTTGAATGGGAGCCACCTGTGTTTTGTGCCAGTTAGTGCTGCAATAATTGCTCTTCTTTGCCTTTGACAGACTCCAGTATGTTCTGCTCACTGAAACAGTGGGGTTTCAAACCCACACTCACCACTGAAGGCAACCAGACATGAATTAGAAAAGGGGAACTAAAAGGGTTCTCCATCTGGCATGAACCACATGAGTAAATCATCACGATGAACAACAGACATAATGAGCTTTCGGAAATAGTGAGGAAAATAGTTTTGAGTGCAGTCACTTACCTTTTAACTGTGGCCTTTATTGCATTTAGTGGAATTTTATCTGCAGCATTAGCCTCTATCACTAAATATTATCTGCTAATCTGTTCTAAATGCGTCTTTACTTGTGTAACCTCTGAAAAAGTGCAGACGTTTAAACAGGGAAGATAATCACAATTGTTATGTTGGGAGAATGTGAAATGTTAACTGTCTGAGAGCTATTTTTCCATCAATGACGATGGAGATGAAGAGCACTGATAGAAGAAAACTGTCAGTGTGGTCATTTTCTGTGAAATGTGTGTAAAACGGGAAGCCTGAATTGTGACAAAAGGCTGATGAGTGTAGATTAATGAATTCCTTAGTGTCCCTTCTGCTCACACAGCCTCTCAGTATAGCCTTTGTGCTGCTTCTATATGGCGACTGGCTCGGGAAAACAGAGGAAGCCCATATTGTGCCAGGAGGTGTGTGAAAGGAGTCATGCGGAGATCACTTGTCAAACGAAACAGATCTTAATATCCCAATTAGTGTGTTAGCTTGCAAATATGCACACGCGTTAATGCATGTTTGTTTATTTGTTTGTGCATCGCGCCTCTGCTTGTGTGTGTAAATATGCAGTATTTTTCAGTATTTGTGTGTCTGGACTCTGACAGTGACTGAATATTGATGAGAGGCCCTTCCACACCCCTTTCCCATGACTGCTGGGACTGGGTGGCACTGCAGCGTGGCACTGCACTCTCAGGCAGAGAAAGAACAGCAGTGTGCTTGTGTTCAAGTGTAAAACCCCCTTTAGCGAGAAAAGAGAGCAACGTTGTATGTGTCTGAATGGACTTATAGCTTTACTGAAGCACTGCAGCACATTTGGACCTGCATCTAATGAAAACACTCTTTGACCCAGGTTTAGCATACACTTTTACACAGATTTCACCACATTCTTTCAGCACACCTCCACACTGTTCACATCTTACAGTTTAACTCCATTCATGAATCACTCTATTGACCATAAGTGAGCATTTGCTCAAGCAGTCCATGTGCAATTGTGCTTTCTGTAATGCCTCTGTGACCTTGATAAGTTCCTTCATTTTCCTAGACACTGACAAAACATGAGAGCACTTGAGGCTCATGTTTATTTGAACAAAGCTTGTGTATAAACTCATGTGGTCATACAACATTGCAGCAGCCCCTCCCCACTGCAAAGCCGACCAATTGCGGGCCACTCTGCTAGGCTTCCATTTGAAGCTTCAGTAGTACGGTAGTGTTGCCCAGCAACCAGAATCGGCACATTTCTGGGAGGTCCTGTGTGGATGGCAGCAGCTGTAAGAGGGAGAGGGAGGCAGGGAGAGCAAGAGGCAGAGGATCAGGAGAAGGGGACACAGATAGGAGGTTCAGGGTTGTTGTGGAGGAAGGAGAAAAGGAGGAGAAGAATGGCGTTAAGCTGAAGGAAGAGCCAGAGTGAGAGAAAAGCCTCATTAGAAAGTTTGTTGTTGCAGCAGAGGAGGAGCCAGAGAAGGAGGCCATTGGTGATCCCTGTTGAGTCTGTGCCTGTTCAAACAGGGATGAGCGATTTTTGGAGGATTCCTCATGTCTGCGCTCCCACACATTCCAGTACCTTTGCCTGCTGGAGTAGCGCAGAGCTTCGGTTGTAGCCATGATGTCTCAGAGGATCCTGGGCTGACGCACTGTGTTTAGGGACTGGCACAGAGGACACGCTTACTGACCTGGATTGGAGCTATAATAGAGACGAAGCAGCCAAAATAGAGCTTATTTAAGGAGGTGGATCCTGAGCACTAATACTGGGTCCAAATCAGTCCTGTAGAGGGTTCCTGAAAGGCTTCCTGGTCTGTGATGACTGAGACAGGTCCAGGAGTGATGTGGTTGTTCTGGGCGGGTTAAAACCACTCAGGCTGTCGTCCAGTGGCAGCAGGGAGGCTGTAGCTCCAGAAGAGGACAGATCTGACCGATGCCAGGGATTCACCGGCTGAAGAAACAAGCAGTGTCCTGCACTTATGGTGCCATGTTGCTTTTTGCTGGATCCCACTGCTATTCTGCCCTGTTGATTGACTGAGCTGAGGATGTGGAAGTTTAAGGCGTTTTGCCTGGATTACTGGCATGTGCTGTGTTTGCACCCACACAACAACTTTTATAAGAGGTATGTTTTAAAATGGCTGCGGTCATGTTCGGCTCAGATCATTTCTTGTACTTCTACATGTTTTGGACAACTGGTAATAATCCCAGAGCTGCCAGCGTGTTGATGTTTCTGCCTGTTTTGTAGCTCTCCCAGTGTTCAGCAAAGTAAAATGGTTTTAAACAGACTCATGAATGCATGGCTGATGGATAGAGAAACTGTTGTGGTGCTCCGCTCTGCACGCTGACATACTGGCTGACTGAGAGAGACATTACTCAGGAGTGTGCGAGCTGGATGAGCCATTATCGATTTCATCAGAGAACCAGGTTACGTCTGTTACTTTATAGAAGCGCTTGGTTAAGTAACTTGGCATGTAGAATGATCTTACTTGTGTCAGATCTCCGAAAATGTTTGCACTGCTGAAAAGCTCAAAATGAGCTGAATTCATTCCTCTCTGTGTCCCACTGGGACCTCTCCTCTGTCACCTTTCACCTACTGCATTACCCGCACCTGATTACTGACTCGAGCTTTGCAGCTCACATCAAGGTTGGCAAAGAAATCGTTTTTTTATGAATATATAACGTGTATACTCTTCTCTCACTACAACTGCCAATCATGTCGTCAAATTTGATTTAATGGTGACACTTCAGACTGTAAATCAGCAGTGAATCAGAGGCTGCAAGATGCACAACAGCTTCAGCATCACGTTGTCTTTTTCTTTGAATGTAATCGAGGTTTTACCACTGGCGTATGTTTTTCGCAGGTATGTAAAAAAGGTGCTCTCTCCTCTCTAACACTCTGTGTAAATTACTCACCCCCATCCCCCTGCTGTCGTGTTGACACCATTAAAAAAAATCTCCCCTGTGCTTTACTGCCTATCACGACACAGATATCTGAAGCTCAACACTCCATGCATTCACTCCACCTCCTCAAACTGAGATGCACATTGAAGCGTTTTGCAAAAACAACCACTATCTGTAGAAGATGTAAAAAAAAAAAAAAAAAGACAGGCATGAATGAATTTCCCTCGATGACAAAGATGCTTAAATGTTTGGGTGGTCTTCACTTTCAGCTCATTCTAGATGCTCTGTAATCTCACATGTGTATTTGAAGCTGCAATTTCAGCTTCAAAAGACTGTAGTTTCCTCAGAATTGTTACCTCATTCTTTTTCTACATAATTTAGATCCCTGGTTTTGCAGTTGTACAGACAAAAGCTACAATATGTGGGTCTATTTTGCTCCAGCTACAGCAATAGGATAACTGGGTATATTTGTAGAGATTCCCTTCATGCACGTCCCGTCGTGAAGATGTTTGATGTCTGAATCAGAAGCCAGCTGCGGTGTGTGAAGCCACTGATCCAGTACCTGTGAAATTCGGCAGCACATGCCTGCTGTCACATCTCTATATGCTAATGTGTTCACACATATACATATAAACACACAGTTTGTCATAAGCATTAGTATTCTGAAGGTGAGGATACAGTATGTCCGTGATTCATTAATAATGCATCACCGATTTAGCTGGCAACTCTTCTTTGAACGTAGGCTTCAGGGAACCCCCCCAGCTGTTGGTGCTACCTCAGTGCCGAATGCCTGTGGTATTATCGTCATCTTTTTAGTCAGATTTTTGATTTTGTGCTGTTGTGTGCAGCAGTGAAACATGTTCTCACTCCTAACCCTTCAAACATGGCAGCTTAATCAGTGGCTCTACGCTTCAGACTGTAGGTATCACACCTCCAGCATCAGCTTCCACTCGTTACACGCTATAGTCTATTTTGTAGAAAAGGCAGATTTTGTCACCAAAACTACTTTGGAGTTAGGCAGCAGGGTTTGGTTTTGATTTGGTTAACTATGTTTGGTATAACTTAAAGGTTCAGTGTTTATGATAGGGGGATTGAGTGGTGCACATCCATGTGTTAATGTGCCTTGTGCATCTGCATCAGAAGCCAAAAGCCACTGACCAGGCTACCATGTTTGACATCCTGAGAACGGGTTCGAGTTTCAAATCAAACTTCAGAAAGTGTAGTCTACTCAGTTAATGATCATTTACAAAACCTTTACTAACCGCTGCTAATGGCTGCCCTCAGTCTGTGACTCTTTGGAATGATTTAGGAAGGTTTTTGTTCCACACACTGTGAACAACTCATAATGTGTCTAATCCCGCAGAGTTACTGGAATATCCTGGTCATTGGGCGTAACTCATTACATTTCTCTGGCTCCAGTGAAACATATTCAGATTGCATCCTAGGACTGAGACCATGTGTTGTTGAAGCAAGGTCAGTGTAGTAACTCAAAACAGCCTCTCCCAGCTGCTGAACTGGGGTTCACCCTCCCTCCTGCGTGGCCTTCCCATTGAGAGCAGTGTAATTGTTGGACATGTGCCCAAGTATTACCATACACGCAGGGACCGAAAGCTCGCTCATGCTCGCTCATGCTCTTTCTATCTCGCCATCTATCTCTCTCTCTCTCTCACTTCCACATAAACACAAGCGCACATCAAACACACAACTCAGGCCCTGCCCATCACCATTGGGGAGCAGCAGATGAGAGAAAGATTGGACGACACAAAAAGGAACAAAAAGGAAGGGCTGTCTGCAGAGAGCAGAAAGAGGACTGGTGTGTGGTTCGTTGTGGGTGGAGAGCTTTTGTTAAGAAGAGGGATGATTTTCTTCTGCTATACGTACGAGGCCTTTACCTTACTTGGTCATCAGGCAGCTTGCTAGAGCAGCAACTCTGAGCCCAGCATAAACCGGGGCAGGGAGAACTTTGAAAAAGGCACAGACAGAGTAACTTTAGCAGCGAAAGAATGAATTTCTTTGTGGGTTTTTCTATGGAAAGTGAAGGATGTGGGGTGTAATTTGTGGTCGAGTAGGGAGTGAGTACAGACTGTACTTTTGGTGGCTCTTTTAAGGGGAGTTGCTGCAGTTTTGTGTTTTTGAAACTTTTTTTTTTTTAACTTCCCTTCAGTGCCATGCGCACTTTTTTCGGGCATGTCTGATGCCTCCGGTGATGTCACTGCCATGTGGAATGCGATGTGGAAGTACTGCATAACCAGCCGAACTATAAGGTAGGAGACCATCTGGCACGGACCAGCGTGGATTGCAGTGGCCTGCAGTATAAGTGGTGGTTGTCTTTTAGACTGACCGCAGCAGTCTGTGCAGATATTTCTGACGTTCCACTGATCAAATAACATTCCTGTCTATATGCTCAAGCTCTATGGTTTCCTTTCCAGAACCACGGAAATATATTATCACTGGCACACAGCGGAAAGAGGCAGTTAACAGGAAAGACATTTCCAAGGTCTTTCAGGGAAGTCTACTTTATCAAGGACGTGTCTGCGATAATGAAGACTTAAGAATAATCTGGCCATTCTTTTTCATCTCCTTTAAGCTTTATTTTCACTTGACTTTGTCTTAGCATAGAAGCAGAAATGTCCTCTGATATGCAGGATTCAAATCTCTCTCTCTGAGTGAACACAGAAACCAGAACAAAGATTACTTTTATTCTGTATTACATAGAAGAGATTTCCTCCTTTTATTATTCAGAGTCCACAGTGATGGGATTATGCGATTGATTAACCACTTTTATATCTTTCATTGTACATTTCTCCTACATTCAACCTGTGATTTTAATCATGGAGCCTGCAGAGAAACTCAGAAGTACCCATCTGTTTTCCAGTACTTCTCTAACTCAAACAATATTGACCTCTCTAAACATACAGGCCTGTCATATAATCTGTCTCCTATTTTTTCCTTAAACCATAAACTGCTGTTTTATTGTAGTAACTGCTTGTTTTTCTTGGATCCGATTTTTATGTCTCCTTTCTGTTGGGTAAAGCAAATATACAATGCAGGGAGGTTCTCAGTCATCCATCCAAACATGCAATATATATAACATTAGAAACATGTATGAGGCCAACACCAAAATAGATATTTAAAGACCCAGTCTGTGGGATTTAGAGGACAATACTTGCAGAAATGGAATATAATATTATATGTATGTTTTCTTTACTGTATATATATTTAGTGTATGTTTAAATCTGGGCCCCTGTATGAGATCACCATGTAGCACCGCCATGTTTATTTAGTAGCCCAGAATGAACAAACCAAACACTGGCTCTAGACAGGACCATACGCATCTTGGCTACCATTGTTATTAGTTCCTTTAAGAGGACAGTGTTAAAACAACACTTTTTATTATTATTTTTTTACATGAAAGTGCTTTATGTAGTGTTTTTACTGGTTCATATCACCAGATCCATTTGTTTTGGAGATGAAGTCTCCAAGAGCTTTTAAAATTTCTTCAAATTAATTTGATAAATATTAGGCCATAAAAGTAATTAAACAGTGTTATTTTTAACCCATTGGGACGTGGATCAACATTAGTTTCCTTGTGCTGCATCAACATGCTTTCCATGAGCATTGAAACCTCTGTAACCTGAGAAAATTGGTTTATTTCTTTCAAAAACACAAGAAAAAAATATTTACAATGAGCAGCTTGGCAAGAAGAGCCTGCAAACTGCAAAAAAAAAAAAAAAAAAAATACAAAAAATGTACAAAAGAAAATATGAATTTATAATTCTCTTAATTACATATATAAAATTGTGTTATGTTTTTTTATTTGTTTTTGCATTTTTTCAGGTCTTTTTCCTCGAGTATTAATCTTGTAATCTTGAATAAGAAAAAAAATGATTGTCCAAACATCTGTCTTAAATATGGCTAAACAATGTCTTAAAAAAGCATTAAATTCAAGAGTCTGACACCTGTAGACAACTTGAAATTGTCCATAACCAAATGTCATCTGAGTTTATGGCGACAAAGTTGAAACTTTTTTTTTTTTTTAATTCCAATAATAGGTCATAGCTCTGTGATGAAAGACAGAAAAGGTTTAAATCTGTCCATTGAAAACCTTGAAGGTTTAAGGCATCATTATCTGAAAGACTTTAATTTTGTTTTATGACTTCTATTGTAAATTGCTCTTTGTTGTAACTATGGTTTTGGGTGTACCTTATAGTGATAAAACACAAGGCTGACCTAAAAAGACCTAAAACACCCTTTCCTAAATTAAATTTTTAAATTTGGATACTTTTATGACAGTTGGGCAGGTTTTGGGCTCTGAATGGCTACTTTTTGTTAGTAGGATTAACAACTCAAAATGAACTTCTCCTTCCTGTTCTCTTTATATCCCCCTCCCTGCCCACATTCCTGGATGGCACATTGGGGAAAGAAAACAAAATGAAAAAAAACAATATTTTTGATCCAACAGAGATAAACATCCAGAGTGCATTTTATGCTAACCCATAAATGTCTGAAAGATTAAAGTAATGAGGCGATTCGTGCCTGAGACAGGTATCCAGTAGCAGTGACACAGTAGACGCCAGGGTACATCTGATATGACTCTGGTTGTGTGTCAGAGAGTACGCCGAAAGCATTACTTATTTAATGTGTGCAGATCTGGAGCTTTTCACTCGTGCCTCCTTGTCCCACAGTGGACATCCATGGGACAGAGGAAGCACTGTGGAGTCTCATCTGAGTGAACTGGGATGTTAAACACCTCCTGACAGAACTCCACCGCTTCATAATAGGTAATGGCTCAACTGGAACATTAGCACAGAATCGGTGTTGGCCTGAAGTGGACCTGTAGTGTCAGAGAGCAGGAACGGATCCTTTTGTTGGTCCCCTGCTTTGGTACGCTGGCTTTATGACAAGTGAAGTCTTTTTTTGAGGGGGGGGTTGAGAGGAACTGCTTGTAATGGAAAAATTGCAACCTGCCAAAGCGAGCTTGCAGTTCCACTGTGGTGAGTGAAAAAATACTCTCCCGGGTGGAAAAGCTTAGACGTGTCTAGGATGGAAGCTGTATTCTGGTCAGAGATGTCAGGATGATGGAGATCTCAAGTTGTAGTTCAGAAAAAGTGGACTGGGTTTCCTGCTTTGCAGTTTGGCGCTGAAAAGATTAGATTCATAGTAATGTTCCTTTTGAAATTATAGTGTTCATTTGCAGAGGTAGACCACAGTCACACAGGCTGGTGCCAAGCCCAAATGTTGGTGTGCAAAGTTGATTCAGCATATTTATCCTCACCTGTTTGTAGATTTTTATGCTTGTTTAAATGTGTATCCAGTGGAAAATAAGTTTACACTGCAACTATCTGTGTCCCCAGGCGATTGCCATGGGCTGGCTTCCACAGTGGGGTGCATCATTATGGATGTTTTTTTTGTATCAGTGGCCATAACCAGAAAAAGAGCTTGCTGTGTTTTTGTGCTTTGGTTTACAGTATCTGAGGTTCACATGACAACTAAAGCACTTTATATGCACAGGCTTTTTTTTCTGATCTATGGCTAGGTTGCAGTTGGTGTCCACACCACTGAATAATTTACACTTGTGTCTCTCCCAGAGGGACCTCAGCATTGTGTGGGAAGATCTATTCTTTATGTTACTGTTACCTTTTAAGAACAATACGTTTATGTTATAGCCTGGCTTCCTTGTTTGCTGGAAGGACATGTGATCATAACAGTAATAAATTCGCTAATGTGTTGTGGCCATAAGGGAAAGGCTTGAGAATAGTCTCACTGTCTCTTCACCTCCTATTGCTGCAGGGTTGCAACATTATGGGAGAGTATATTTGGGAACATTGCCTGTGCTGCAGTATCTACACCGCTCATGTTAAGCTGTACAGCTTTTGAAATGCTAATCATCTGAGGAAGCCAGTTTGTTTACTCTAATGCTGAAGAATGCCACCCTCTAGAGAAAGCGCTTTTCATGTTCAGGGTGTTTACTGAGGTGTCTGATGAGGAAAATGCATATGGTACAAATAAAGATGCATATGTTCGTAATAATTGCCATGTTTCTGTAAAGTCTCACAGTCTTGTACATGTTATAAGTATGATTAAAGCATGGCTGAAATATGTGTTGCTCTGCTTCGCTCTACTCTTTGTGATGGCTGAAAGCTCAGGGGGAAAAACAGGCACTGTCTCTTTCTGTGGCTTTTTTTTCAATGTTACTCTACTTTTGATGACATATTCCTTTGCATCTCTTCACAGCGCCTGCCCGGAGAATAATGAGGGTGTGTGCTGCATTAACTTATGTAATGGCGAGCGCGAGGAGGGGTAGGATGGGGGGGCAGTGAGGGAGGAGGGGGGAGAAGAGAAGAGTGATGAGCTCATGCTGCTGCACTGCAGCTCTTATATACACATTCTGCACCTTGTGGTCGTAGTGCCATGTGCACTCTCTTGCACATGCACAAATGCATTTGTACAGTTTGTGTGCAATACTCAGTTTATTGATTGATTTCCATACTAATGTGTGTGCACATGCAGACAGACTTAAAAAAGACTCATGCAAACTCATTATTACAGAATTAGAACCCAATTTGTGCTGCAGAATCTGACGTTTGTATTCGCCGTCTTCACATCTTTAATCTCTCTCAGTGGTTTGCTATGAATGGGAATCAGTGTGTGTGTGTGTGTGTGTGCTGTCCTGTACCTGCACCACTGTAGGGACAGCGATGCTCAGCTGCAAACAAGCTGAGCCTCCAGAGCTCAGGCTGGTAATTGTTGCTAATCCACCAACTCTTTTCGGTGACAAAGCAGACCCTCATTATCCAGAGTGTGTTTTGATTTATGTCAGAAATGAGC
This sequence comes from Plectropomus leopardus, assembly GCF_026936395.1. Taxonomy (NCBI): domain Eukaryota; kingdom Metazoa; phylum Chordata; class Actinopteri; order Perciformes; family Serranidae; genus Plectropomus; species Plectropomus leopardus. The sequence continues at coordinate 13,295,326 of NC_142184.1, read as the reverse complement.
GAGGTGGGGTAGGGTCAGAGGGAGTTGATAATAGCACGACAGCGCATTTTCTCTATAAAACAGAGTGGTCCCTTTGGGGGCTTTCAGCTCTGTCTCAGCCTGCAATGAATAGGTGAATAAATGGATAAAATATTGCTCTTGGCAGAAGTCTAAACATTAGAAGATCATTGTCCAAGACTCTCAGTGCTGAGATCATGGATAATTTGAAGCACAGCTAGGAGAGGGGGCATGCATTGTGTATACACTCTGTGGCTCTATTATAAGCAGAATTTTACTTTTTTTTTCACCAATAAATATTTGATCACAAGCTTTTTTCTGCATGCATTGCATGGGCCCATGACTTGTGAAATTAGCACACGTCCCTGCACGAGAGTGAAATAACCGTGCTGTCAGGGAGGCTGGGGCCGCGGCTGGTAAACAGTCATTAAAGTTAAATGTTTATCCTGATTGGACTAATTGCTCTGAGCTGTGTGTAAATGCAGGCCTGTGTTTTTGCACGTACACAGACGTCTATATATCCTAACGAGATGGACAGTGCAGTTTTTTTTTCTGTCAGCCTTAGCTGTTGCCTTGACAACTGGCCTCAGAGATCTGTGCACGTGCATGCAATTGTGATAAATCTTCCTTTCAATCTATGAGGCAGCGTCCACAGAGACACGTCTAATATGTGTATCACTCAGGTTCCCATAGTCACAGGTTTTTTTCTCAGTGACATCATTCACTGGGGTTCATTCATACCGTACAGATATCGTCTGTCTGTATTGATTTCATTTCTTTGGACTGCAGTTAATCTGACCACAGATAATGAATCACCGGTGCACAGGAGGTTAATTGTTGATAATTATCAGTATCATTATTATTACTAGTAATAGAATCACAGTGAGAAAGAAAGCGTGTTTTTAACTCACTGTAGGTCTCCGGGCTTTTTACCCAGACTGGAGACATTTCCTTTCAAAATAAGGGCCACTCAAGGCTGGAATTGAAGAGTCAGCTCTGACAAATGAGACAAAGAGATAAAACCTGTCTCCTCATACAGAGCCGAACATGTCCGCCTACAGCTCAAATGAGCTCCCTCGGGAACCACAGCATGAAGTTCCTCTCCCTCACTATCTGCAGCCATTGCTCTGACTCCTTTTTCCCTGCACATTTTCTCCCGTTTTTAAAACCCTCCCACTGCTGCTCTACTTTACATTAACTTGTTCCTTGCCCCCTCTTGATAAAGACTAGGGGGAGTCTTTTGATCAGTCATATATCCCTAAACCTCAAGTCAGGCACGGCGTTGACTGTGCACTAGCACCATCTGTTGGTAGAGACACTTCAGGACAGTCGCCTAATATGTGACTCTCCCTCTGAGTGTGTTGTTGCTTTGACAGCATTTTTCATGAAGAAGCACACAGAGTTGCCTGCCTGTTAATGGCCACACAGTCAATTGATTAGGGTGTGCTGCTGTGAGTTAGTCAAGGGCATGAGAGCTAAGCTATTAAACAATGGGAGATTTTTTAAGTCAAATAAACAAGCGGTCCTGAATTCCTCTGTGCGCTATCGTGAGTGGAGAGGAGACAAATTAAGGCAGATGGGAGATCTTGCCTCGTCTGGAGTCCCACAGAGGCTGCTGCAGCCTTGTAGCCTGTTTCTCTGGCTTTTCTCCCAGATAGATGCTATTGAGATTGACTGCCAAGGTTTACTAAATAACAGTTCTGATATAATTATGCTTTTACAGGGGAGTAAAAGTATTTCTTAAGTAGAATTACTCAGAAACCGTGTGATTTCTGTCCTGAGTTATTCTTGCAAAACGTGTAAAGCAACAAAGCCACACTGCCAAATGTGTGTTCATCTCTGAGAATCTGTGCTGTTTTTGTCTTATGAGTACTGACATGTTTTCGACTGGTCAGAACTGGCCTGAACAGGATACAAGAGCAGAGGAAAGACAGTGTTACTTTTAGATAGAGTGTCTGCTCTCTCACAACAGCTGTGTCTCCTAGAAGTTAGGTTCATATACAACTATTTTACATTTTGAAGGAAACATAATACAGAGCAATTATAATTTGTATTATCACGAGGAAATGTTGCTAATTAACTTATCTGATAAGTTGCAAAAATGTTGAGACTGAACGTATCAGAAAATTGTTCAGTTGTTCTCCGCCAAAATAGGCGATTCTGCGTCACAGTATCCAGTCGTAGATACTTCAGCATTATTTTTTAGTACATTTAATTAAGATTCAAGTGAAATCACAATCTTTCCCTAACCCTAACCAAAGTGCATTGTTGCCAAAAACTGGGAGTCTGGATGTAAACCTACAGCTCTGGTGTCAAGGTCCTGCACTGAGTTGATGTTTCGAGCGTCACACTCTTCATCAAACCAAATATAATGCAGACGCACCTTCAAATACCTAGGCCAGGTCACCTATAGGTCACCTGGTCCCTGCCATTAATACATAATATATGCATCTTAGACAGAAACATATGAAACAACTTTACACATAGTGTGGAAAAAAACAGTGACCCAATTATGATAATAATGTACTAAGCAAAACACACACACACAAAGTTTTTTTGTCTCATGCGTCTCATGCCAGCACCTAGTTTATTGTCAGGATGTGCACCTGTGCAGTACAAATATGTAGTTTTGTGTTATCTGAAAGAACGTCCCTGAAAATAAATCCAGGTAGCGCTTACGTTGCCAAAACAATGTAACTAAGCCGCTTAAAAACATACAGACATAATTTCTAGGAGACCAGGGTTGCTTAAATGCCTATCCTACACTTTTTCCTAAATAAGAAGGATATATAGTTACTGGAAATGTTTGCTCACCTGTTTCTGATTCTCAAACTCAAACCTTTATGTTTGGTAATCTAAATTATTTTCTGATTTTTCCTCAGACAATAAGAGGTTGTTAAATGACCTGTTATCTAACTACATTTTGACTGTGCTCGGGCTGTCTGAGGATGTGTTCTGGTTGAGAGCTCAGATTTCCCCTTTGGCAACACCATGTGTCCTGAAGAGGGAGGGGAGAAAAAAAGAAAAAACAATCGGTGACCTTGCAGAGCTGCAACACACAGGGTCTGGACGTGTCCCCACTGAACCGTAGACATCGACACAGCAGCTGAATAAATGACCACAGACCAGCAGAGAGGCATGCTGGGGGTGAGAATGAGAGGATAGCTGATGTTGGAAAAACAGAGAGATAGACTAATGAAAGAAAGAGAGAAATTCAAAGAAAGAGTGAGGCTGTGAGGGACACAGCTGATGAGCGAGGCAGGGGGAGGGTGCTCTGTGTGTGTGCTCGTGTGTGTCCGTGTGTGTGTGTGTGTGTGTGTGTGTGAGGAGAACCTCCTCTTTTCATTGACGTTTAGGGGAATGTGCTGATTAGTGGAGAGTAAATCAGTCAGATGGAGGTTCCTAGTCTCCTGTGCCTGACAGAGACAGCCTAGCTTCCCAGAAAGCACGGTCACCTTACCTTTCAGTAGCAATTTGTCACCAGAGCCCCGGATTTTGTTTCATACCGTACGGGCCAACCCGGAGACAGATGTGTGCAGGTAGGTGGGCTCAACTCTGGAGGGGTGTGTGTGATCCGTCTGGCTGTGAAGAGCAGGTTCATATAGGATCTGTAACGGAGACAGCAGCTGTTTACATTGTCAGACACTGCAGGCGGTGAGCTGGTGTGTGTGCATGAGTGTAGGACTGGGCCAATATCGTGATATGAGGCTAGAGATTGTGTTTTATTTTCAATATTGTAATATTGAGACTTTTCCTGTTTTTAAAGGGTGCATTACAGTGATGTATTTGTCTGAAATTAGACTGCTATAGCAGTTCTTTTATTCACCTTTACTCACTCAGTCATTATGTCCACATAACTGATGATTATTTGTCAAAAATCTCACTCTGTAAATATTTTGTGAAACAGTCAACCCTAAATGCTGTTGTAAAATCGGTATTGGGGTATTTGGTAACAATGATAGTGATGTTTGATTTTCTCTGCATATTGGGCAGGAAATGAATAGCCAACAATTTTGATAATTGTTTACATCATTTATCAACAAAAATACATTCAACAACAAAAAAAAACATTCTTTTGTTTCCAGCCTCTCAAGTGTTTCTCTGTTTTAGATCATTGTAAATCGAATACCCTTTTGCTTTTAAGCATTTGGACAGATATAGCAAGTTATGTCATCAGACTTAACAAATTCTCAGTTCATCTGAAAAACAATCAACAGATTTGTCAAGCAAAAAACAATTAGCTGCAGCCCTATGTGAGAGATTTACAATTTTTACTGTACATTTTTCTATTCTATGATTAAGTTCTTGAGTGTTGCAGTCCTTTACCTTAATTTTATTTTTCTTAATCTGCTTATTGTATGTTATGAATGAAAACCTACTTGCCAATAATAATTTTGCAATTCTGATCCTGAAATGAGAATAAAAGGATAGATTTGTATGTAAAGTATGTAACACACAGCCACCAGTGGTCGTACACTGGGGTGCCAACGCCGCTGCTCTCTAGTCTGATGTCACACTCACACTGATGCGCAGTGCCAGGAGGGAGGGCGAGTTGTTTGTGTTTATTTGTGCCTCTTATTTATAGTCAAAGTACATCTTTATCAAGCTGCACTTAAGCAAATATGTGCAAACCTTTTTACACTGTAGCTCTCAGCTCCTCTCTCATTTAAGTGCCTCTGAACTGCCCAGCATCTCTCTGACTCACAGCACATTCCTGCTGATTGTCCTGCTCATGTCAAGCATCCTGTTGACATCTTTTCAATAAAACCTATAGCAGGAACTCTGGTGATCTGTTTTCCCCAATTGTTCATGGAGAGCTTGTGTGCACCGACCTGCTCTCATTAGACATGTTAACAGAATGGCTCTGAGAGGCCATCATTAAAGCCTATTAGATGCACAGAGCGTGAGACGGCTTCCCCTTCATCATTCATGCTGAATGTGAGAATGAGGATGTGAGAATACAGAGCTGCACTGTACTCAATGCATGCTTGCTGGTTTCTCTTTGCTCTCTGCATCGTGTGTAACTCACCCCTTCCCCTCCGTCCTTCCCTCAGTCCACCTCTAACACCTCCCCCGTCTCCTCTTTCTCTGTTCACGCTCCATCATGTCACATGCGTTGTCACCTGGTTGTCCTGGTTGTCCTGGTGCAGGACGTTGCTGAGTTATGTTTTGTGGTACAACAAATAAAAGAAAGATTTCCCCTCTGGGATTATGAGGCACAGTGCAGCAGCTATGGATTTCAAAAAGCTTTTTATTACACAGAATTCCTCTGTGTTTCATCATTAATGCAAAGTAATCGCAAAAAAAGCGTCGAACTGGCTATTCCTGTTATGCTGCTCATTATTCTGTATCGTGTCCACCTCTGCAACAGCTAAAATAAGGTCTCAAAGCTGCTTATACAGGATGCTGAGGGGCAAGCTTCTTAACCTTATGCTGAGCAGATGTTTAGGTGCTCAAACAGGAGTGCAAGCAGACAATAAGGTAAACCTGTCACACTCACACCGGCCCTCCTGTGAACAACTCAAAGCAGTGAGGATGTCTGAGCTTTTAGTGCTCAGATCCAAACATGGACAGATTATACAAGGAAAAGGAGCTCATCCTGTTATCAGGGTTGGTTTCAAAATGTTACTGTGTTGCTGACTCACCACGTCCCTGCTTCTCCTTCCAGCTTTCACTGCAGCGTCTTTGTAGGGTGCTTTACAATTTGCTGGTTAAAGGTTTAAGTGAGGCAATTGACCTTATACACAGTGGAGTACTTTAACAGCTGGGGCAGAAGTGTAACTGGAACGCTGATGTAGGGACAGGGAGGTCCCTGACGAATAGCTACCAGGTAGCATAAGGGTTTTTCATATCGTTTTACAGAATCTTGAACCAATACGCTTATCAAATCTATTTAGGTAATATAGTTGTCGATTCTGTAAGCAATGAAAGACATAAATAACTTCAAGATGCCATAATCGATAATCTTATATTAAAGCTACAGTTGATAACTTATGAAAATAACTTTTTGTTATATTTGCTGCAACTGTCCAGTATTTTGAAAGAAGCGTGAGACAGATAGTCTGTGAAAATATCATGTCCTCCCCTCTGTTGGTGCTACCTCTAATGGCATTTGCTAAAATCAACCACAGCGCACTGAAGACAGCCAATCAGAGCCAAGGAGGCTTAAATGTAGCTCTTAGTCACGTGAATCACCACTCGTGAACTGCAGGCAAAATAGGCAGGTCTGATCAATACACTAAAAAGTGTTTCTGAAAACTTTTCAGGCAAGAAATTGGCAATGCAGTAACAGAATCTGGATTAATATTTGATCAGGCTGAGTAGTCTGACAGTTCATGAGCACTGAGTGACATGATTGACAGCTGCATTAGAGACTCCTCAGCTCTGACTGACAGTTTTCATCCACATGTGGTAAGGTCATTAGAAGTGCTACAAGGCAAAAGAATATATAGAGAAATCTGATTTTTAAAAATTATTTTCCATCTCTTTTTACATTTTTTTTTAAATAAAAGTCACCAACTAAAGCTTTAACAGTGGATCAGATAACTACGACAGTGTGAAAGGAGTCACTTGAAGTGATGAATCCACAGATAATTATCACCAGTTCCCCCCAGCTCTACAGAGCTTTTCAGCATCTTTTAGCTCATGCATTTATGGCCTTTTCTCTCATCAGCACCGTTTCCAGCTGCAGGCAGCAGCTTTTCTCAGTGAAAAAAACTCCCAAAAAACCCATAGCATGCCGTCTCCCCATCATTTAACAACAGACATACAAAGCTGATGACTAACTGATAAACACAGTGGAAAAGATTAAAGATTGGCAAATACCCAGTTAATTGTAAGATAAATGACGTGTTGTGTATGCTATTGAGTCGAATGGCTGAATATTTTGTGACCTGTTTGCTAATTTGAATAAGAGAAACAATTTCACCCGTTGTAATTGGCCTCAAAATAGTACCAGCTATCAGCATCAAGGCCTACCTTACATCCTTGTCTTTCACATAGCTAGTTAGATGCAAGCTTCGGGCAGATTTTGCCATTGATTAATATCCGATAATATCAATATCCTTATAGTGGTATGAGCTTAACCCTTTTCATATATCAGATCACCCTGAGTAAAATGTGAGCTCAAACTCGCAGATGTGGGATGAAGATCAGCAACTCACAATCTGAGGAAGACCAGACTGGTCTTTCTCATAGACGAAATACTCCTTTTTCCACAAAAGATATTCGGCCAAGCCAGTGTATGAAAATGAAAAAATCCGAAGACCAAGCAATTCATATTGTAGCTTTACTGTAAGAGCAGCTTCAGGAAATGGACTCCACCAAAAGAGAAAACATTCTCATATGGCCTGTGTTGATTTTTACGTCAGTCATAGATTACGATGTGGGTGTGAGAATGACTCTCTGGTGATACAGCCTCCTGCTTTCGATTGACACCCGAAGCTGTTAGGAAGATCAGTTGATTAAAAGAAAGTCCTTATTTAACCTGAAGAGCCCCAAACTAATAAGTTAAAATACATCAACCTCCTGGCCACGCCCTTGATTTCTCAGACAAATTTGTGAGATCCCAGAAAATGGGAGGTAGAGAAACATCCTCTCTGCCCTCTGAAATTTCCACATCCGTGTCCAAACCCGTTTATTTTGGAAGTGTGTCTCATGGAAAACCAAGAATAAGTCATGCTTCAGTGGAAAAGTACCAGTGTTTAAAGCTTTGCTTCTTAATCACTTCTGTTAAAACTAACATATCTCCATATGACTACAGTTTGTATCAATGCACAGCTGCAGCAAGGACCAGTTTGTTATCCTGTGGGCTCCGACAGCCGGGACGGGGGCCTCTAATAAGTAATTGAGGGGCTACAGATCGATGTGCCCTGCAGCCTGCAGAGACCTGGACTGTGCTTCCAGTCAATAAAACAGTAAGCTTTATGGAGCGTTCATCAAACCTCCAAGGATAAAGCCAAGGCAACAGATTTACCTTCCGTTTCAGATATTCCTCTGTAATGACATAAATTTGTCCTTTTTTAAAAAAATTCAGACTCGCTTTGTGCTAATGTTGATGTACGTATGATACTGGCTCATCTCTAGCTCGCCCATTGTGTCGTTATTGAGTTCCAATGTGCTTTAGACACCGACCGTCCAATAAGCTTTGCTTGTGTGATATAAGTGGAAGCCAAACGACATTAGCGGCTGTCAGGTAGTTTGTCACAGAGATGGTGGATTAATCCATATGCCTCTGTGTAACCCTTGCTTCTTGTAAATGCCTTGGCACTGTCACAAGCGGGGGTTATGGGAGGCATTGAGAGAAATGAAACAATAAACATGGCGCGGTGTAACCCTTCCTCAAGGGGTTGTTATCATGAATTTCAGTCTGCTTGTTATTCTCCGAATGTCTTTATCGCTCTGCAGAGCCAGTCTTCATGTCCTACCCAACGCGCCTGAATGTTGAAATGTAAGATCTGCTGACTTGCACCCACCAGGTCTTGTGGAAACTTGGTATGAATGGAACTTGCACACTCAGGATATCTTGTTCCACTGGAATATGTCAACATGAATCCATTTCTCAGCAGTCTCGTGACCTGTACAAAAGGTTTCCTCAGCTTCCTTTTTTACATTCCTGAGAAAAGGCAGCGTGGATCTAGGATGACTGTGTTATCTCAGTGCCATTGTTTGCTGATTGATTGCTTCGCGGTTGTCTGTGCAACTCTGAAAAACTGACCATAATGTAATTCTTTTTTTTTTTTTAATTTTGAAACACAGCTTTTGGCTCATTTTCAATCTTGCAGTACTTTGACGTGCATGTCGGGTGAAGACTTCAGCAAGTGAGATGAGACTCATTAATTATTTCTTTTTTAATTCTGCTTTCATTGTTGGGGTGCCTTCAGCTGTGGCTTTCAATTAATATTTAAATACAAATGATCGAGTTTTCAGTGCGGCTCGGGGAAGTTCTCATCACATGTAAACTGATGCAGATTTTTCTCATGTTCGTTCTTTGATGACTTGGTTTGAAGAGGAGGTTGTTTTCTGCTTGGATGTGCAGAGTTTTGAAGGGAAAAAAGGTTCAGGATTTCCTCTGACAAATCCTGATGCAGCAGTTTCATTATTGGTCAGAGCTCTTGTCTCTTAGGGACTAAAAAAATAATGGAAAAAAACGTTCTTACTTGAAACAGCAAATCTTAACAAGATGTGCTTGTTGATGCTGCAAGAAATATTTCAAGTTGTTTAAAGTGACAGTTCGCCCTATATCCCAAAATACATATTTTTCCTCTTGCCTGTAGTTCCATTTATCAATCTAGATTGCTTTAGGTGTGAGTTGATAAGTGTTGGTACTATCAGTTGTAGAGATGTCTGCCTTTCTTCCTTCTCTCCAGTATAATGGAAGTAGATGGCCCTGGGCTTGTAGTGCCCAACACGCCAAAAGAAAAAAGAAAAAACCCTTTGAAAAACTCATCAGTAATGTCTTTTTCCAGAAATCATGACCAGGTTACTCAAGATAATCCACAAACCTTGCTGCGAGCAGGAGGACCTTTTTTCTATTTGCCAAACTTCACTCACCAACCGAATCACTGTGCAGAAGAAAGTGTACATCTACTGCGAGCTCACCTCGCAATACTGAACCAACTAACATTACAGCTCAGCCGAGGAGGACGCCCTTAATGTCTTTATCTCGCCCTCATGAGTCTCTCGTCCATGAGTTGATGCACGCTTTCCTCTGCACTGTGATACGATCGGTGGGTGTAGTCTGGCAGAAAGAAAATAGTTCCTACATGAAACTGCTCACAACAAGGTCTGTGGATAATCTTGACTAACTGGGTCATGATTCATGGAAAGAGACGTTGTTGTTGAGTTTTGGTATTTTTTTGGCGCATTGAGCACCACAAGCCAAATGCCATTTAGTTTCATTATATTGGAGAAAAGTCAGATATCTCTGCGGGTCATATCTCAAACACTCGGCAACTCGCACCAAAACAATCCAAACTGATAAAAAAGCTTTACAAGTAAGAGGAAAAATATGTAATTTTGGTGTTGGGTAAATGTTTCCCTTAAACCTTTGTAGTCTTATTTCTTTTATTTTAACTTTCATGTTTCAGCTGATTACATGACTTGAATCACAGCAGCTTGAAATGAGCTTTATTTTAATAGCTCCTCTGTGGCACCACTTGCATTTCCTTGTTGAAATTTATGATGTGAACATTATATCTTCAGGTGACTTAGCAGTGTTTAATACTCATAAGTGCTTTCACTTCCCCACATCAGTATTCAGTCCTCCAGTTTTGGGGACCTTTCTCCTAAAATAACATTATGTTTCCTTAATGATTCTATCACTGTCAGCCTAATGAGGACCATAAAAATGAAATATCTTTTATACTCTTTCTTCCAAGTGGAGCAGAATCTGAAAGTGTGAAATTCTTTATGAGGCTCTGAATTATTACCAAACAAAAAAAGAGCAAATGCTATTTGTCAGAGTCTGACATGTTGACACGTGTTGTGGCCATCACTACAGGGTAGCCCCTGTGGTTTAGTGACTGTGTTTTCCCTAATCAAAGCCTGGAAAGGCGTGATGGAACAGACATGAGAAAGGCTGCCTTTATACAAAGTGCCAACACAAACAATGGCCAGTGCCAGTGCAAACAGCCGAGCCGGGAGGTGCTCCTCGGGGCTCAATAGCCGTAGTGTTTCTGCCGTGGGCTTCGGATGCCACGGAGGCACAGTTGGCTTTGCCAGGGAAGGGCGGCAGAGCACAGCGGCAAGTGACTGGAGTCCTGGGCTGAAGGAAAACAGAACGAGGCAAACTGTGCTAAAGTGATTAGACAGCTGTGTGAGGAGAGGTGAGTGGTGGAGGAATGTAAGCCATCGCAGTCTGAGTATTGTAGGAATGTAGATGTTGTTGAATCTGTGTTTCCTCCCTTCATCTGTTTTTCTTCCATGTTAATCCCTTATTGGCGTCAGCATATTCTGTAGCAGGATGTGGTGTTATTGTATAGACGTGTGTGCATCCATATAGTTGATGTTGAATCACTAATTTAAGACATCAGTTCAAAACTTTCTGTGCAATTAACATGTCTGTTTGCCTACTCGAAACATATTTATACTACAATCAGCTCTAAACCATAACACCATTTCACGCTTGACTGTTAATGAAATCTTGTGAGTGATTTGAGTGATTGAGCAACACAACATCTTCAGGATCATCAGCTATTTATCTGATCACTGATGCGGGCGGCAATGAATGGAATCAGATTGAAACAGCAATTATTATCGTTGTAAGCCCTCCAGTCAATTTACCCTGTTCAATGATGTCATTTAGCTCACGGCTTCAAATTGATTGCTTTCCCAGGCGCATAAACAGATGCACACGCATGCACGTGCAAACACACACACTCACATGGATAATTATTTTGGGAACACGTCTGGTTTCTATCGAGGGATAGATGTGTTTTTTAATTCTCCAGGATTATTCTGATGGATGGTCCCTGGAAATCAGTTCTGGATTCAGGACAGCAGAGAGACGTGATTTTAAGAGTGTTTGGCTGATGTTTTACAAATCATGAGTCTATCCGATGATTGATTGGCCACCGTGGTGCTGTAAGGCTGTGAGGCAGATACTTTATGACAGTTGTGGTGCTCTAAAACATATGAAAATTAAGGGAGACATCTGATTTTTTTTTTCTATAGTAGATTTCTAGTCTAAAATTTGCGCATTTATTTCATATATTCAATGATTATACAAAAAAGGTTTGCACAAAGTGCACACGTTAATGTACCACTGCTTAAACTGCTAATGTTAGTATTATTAAGTAAAACTAATCTCAAAATGAAAATATTATAATAACACTAAAACTAACAGCTGTTGTGTTTTGTTCGCTTAGAATGAGTTGCTGATATTTCTTTATGTACAGAGCAGGTCCTCCTCAACAGAGTCTACCATGTTGTTTCTACAGTAGCCCAGAAGGTACAAATCGAACAATGGCTCTAGATAGGGGCATTCATGTTTTTGTGGGGTTTTTTAGATTTTGACATTGGCTACCAAAAGGGAAGCTTTTCAGTTGGTTGCAAAGTGTAACCCCTACAGCTAGATGCCACTAGATCCTACAAACAAGATGTTTATCTGAAATAAAAATAAAAGCTAGACTTTAAAAAGGCAAACTAACTGAAAGGATATTGTGTATTTACACAACTGAAATGAAATAAAAATGTCTTCACTTTTAAGCTTTGTCTATTTCCGTCAAATTTGTCAACACAATAAGCATTAGGAGGCCTTAGTGCATATGTTTATTGAGACATGGACATCCACATGACTGTGACTCAATTTCCCCTACAAGGTGTTGTGTTTGCATCATAATACCTTTGAAATTCATTATTAATAATTCTGAACTTATTAAATCTTGCGCCTGACAAATATCCCCCATGGAACTAAATTGAAAACAAAAATTAAAAACAAAATGGCAATAAAAACGAATGAAAAACATAAAATAACTCTGCAGAGCAAGCTACATCTGGATTCTTACTGTACAATATGATATGTATTTCCATTTAAAGTACATACAAGGGATTGCCTTTAATGAAAATTATACAGTATTAGTATAAAAAAGTTTTTTCTGTAGTTTCTAGGTAATTTTTTACAATTTTGAATGATGTAGACATGATGACGATCATCTTTGCTGTGCCACACATAGTGCGTGTTAAATCACGGGACTTTCTGTGTGACTTGAGACAGGTGTGAGTCTGCCGCTGCTTCAAATAGATTATTGCACCTCCCACCTACATATCCCCGCCAACATCTCAACCAGTTAAAGCTGGTCTCTTTACGTCCTGGTGCCTTTGAATAACGCAGCCACCCTCCTGACTTGCAACCATGACAAGCACGTCTGACCTCCAAAATGACATCACAGCCACATTTCTGGCCCCATGCATGGATAAATATGTCTTCAAGGGATCATGTAGTATCATTTTTAACCAGCGGGTGGCACTGTCACTCTGAGAGCCCACAGTGGAATAGGTCTCATCATGTCAGGCCTGTGCTGTCGGTCTTGACTGCGGTATCACGCTCCTGTATCCATCATGACCACCTTGGGTATTTTTACACGCTGCGGCTTTTGTCACATTTACAGTCAGGGCTGCTCTGAGCACTAACCACTGGAGACACCAGTCTAAGTCTTGTTCTGTTTTCCATCTGACCTCAAAATTTCAATGTCATTGAGAAGCGCTGCACATCGATCTGCCACAAAGGAACAGATAATGAGATGAAATCAGGCGGTCATGCTCGTGTTAATGTGTATTTTCCTCTCGTTCTTCGCAGCATTGTTCGTCTCCCTCACAGAGTGTTTACCAGAGTGTGTCACCTCACATGGGTCTATTTTTAGCAGGGGAGAATAGTGCTGTAGTGTGTTTCTGTGCTGGGGTGGGGCTATAGAGGAGAGCGCCAGAGAAATATGGAATCTGGTAATGGAGTGAACTGAAAGGAAAAATATTGTAAATGGACAAACGGGGCCCGCTTCTAATAATGGCCACAGTACACAATGCACAACCTCTATCTGCCATTTATAGAGAGCCAGAGAGAAAGAGAGAGAGAGAGATAGCATATGCATGCAATCAAGAGAAGTATAGCTTTCAGAGTCCTGTATTTGCCATAGCGCCCTGAAATGTATTTATTTATTTTTCTACAGAAACGAGTACACAAAAATGTGGTTGAGTTGTTAAGTAAAGGTTTGCTGGGTTCCCATCGTAAGGGTGTCATTTTATTCACCCACTCAGTCATTTTGAGGATGGCAGAGAAATGCCCAGGACAAGTCCCTGGATGCCCACATTCATATTTTTGGGCAATTTTGAGTCTCCACCCCACCTGACTTGCATATGTCTTTGGTATGTGAGAGGAAACCAGAAGAAACCCACGCAAACACTGAGGGAACAAGCAAAAGCTCCACCCAGAATAAACTGAGGAGAAAACCCTTCTTTCTGTGTGTGAGCTGCCCAGGGGCCATTTTAACACGGCTGTTTGTAGAGCTGGGCATTGTTTACAATATTTAGTTACTAGTGCATTGCCTGTGTTACCCAGGTTTTAACATAGTAACAAAACTGATGTTTTTCAAGAATAAAATCATATTTCTCATGTCGAAGCCCTGTTTTGGACATTGACCTCTTGGCCAGTTCTCCCTGCAAACTGTTCAAAACTGGCGCTTGGTCAGTGGCCCCAAAACTTGTATGATTGTCAATTTATGCTTATAACATGCATTGTGCCTTTGTGCCATGTTTAGGCAGCATAATTAGGTTTGAGAAAATAACCCCTCTGAAAAAGTAAGTAAACATGTAAACTGATGTAAAATCATACGTGACTAGCAAAGTATGCTGAACATAGCCTTACTAGCACAGTAACATTTTCTTAAAATTCACAAGAGACACAAACAGCGGTCTCCTGGTGAAAGTCCGGTGATTGTTTGAACCATCCACCTCCACTTCCACCCACTCAATGCAGATTTTCTCGCTCTTAATACTACGGCAATTGTACAATGCATCTCTTTGCACTGCTAAAGGGTTCCTCGGTGTGTTTCTGAAGTCGCGGGCAACTGACCAAGGGAAGGTATTTGACAAGCTGAAAGTGAGACCAGAAATCCAAATTTTTATTCCAACCTGAGCTAACCATCTCCTGACTGTTGCCTTGTATGTTTTTCTCTACTTTATTTTTCAAAATTGAAAACAGTGACACGCCACGGTTGTACATTGTTAAGTCATTAATAAATAAAGAATAGATCCCTCCCCCTTGTCCCCTCAGGAAAAATCCTTAAACAAGACAAGAAAAAATAAAGGAGCCTTTTTTTTAGAGTACAAATGTGAGACTGATATGTTCTCATCTAATTCTCAGGGAGGAAGCAAATAAGGGTATTTCCCAAAAAATCAAACTATTCCTTTAAAGACCGAGTTCACAAGGCTTCAATCCTGACCTGAGGTTCACCACACAGTCCCAGTTGTGGGGAAAAGATACACAGAGCTGTACGCACTTGTGTAAAGACACATTTTGTTGCCTCGAAATAATGTTTTGATGCCGCAAAACAAATCCCAGAAGTCGTCTCCTGCAGTTCAGCATTGTCTGGACAAACAGAAACAGAAACATGATGTATGAAGAGGAGAAAAGAGAAAAGCCTCTCAGACATCACTTGCCACTGATGATCTTTGATCATTCCCACAGGATCCCACGGGCAACACATCTGCTCCAGCTTTGCTGCCAGGATGTGATGAGTACAGGCAGCATATCCTTTAATTACTCTCGTTTCAGCTCTATTTATACATCTGCTGCCAGATCCGTCTAATACACAAAAATTCTTTGTTCCTGAGAAATCATAGGGAAAATGTGTTTCTATTTTCCTGCAATACAAAGTGCTCTGTGTTCACAAATCTATCCCGAGCCACTACATCTCATTTAGTATGCTGTTGTATCAAACTATGACATCAGCCTGTTCTAATTGTTTCCAGACCAGGCGAGGGCTGAGTTTTCATTTTTATTTTCCGTTTCTCAGCGCAGGTCTCCGTCGCTCAGCATCCAGCAAAAGCAGATAATAAGAAACGGTACATGATGTCATGTAGATGGAGCACGCAGCGCCAAAAGTCTTGTGACCAAGTTTCCAGGAAGCTATCACTTTCCCCTGCCGTTTCCTTTGCTGTCTTTTCCCTCTGCTCTGTCTTTTTTCAGCCTCTTTGCAATAGGAACATTTTTTTTATCCTCCTGATAGTATTCAGGTGCTCCATCTGTGGGAATGCACCTGATAAACAGCGTTTGACCCGCTGGTGCCTCTTTGGCCTCATCCCAAGTGTAATGTATCTAACTTTCCTTACACTGAAACAAGAAGGAAGAGGAAAAGAAGGGAGGGCAGTGGAGCTGAACGGGGGTTGGATGATAGAGTAGGAGCTGAAACGCAGAGAGACCATATGTACTGAGTTGAAGAAATGCCGTTTTATGAGCAGAGAGTGGGCCTCTGCTTGGAATTCTCAATGACATCATGCTGGAGCAGAGCCGTGCAGCCGGGACTCTGGAGATGGAGTGGGCCTTCACCAGACAGGCCGGCTAGACTGCAGCGAAACACTAGAGGAGGAGGAGGAGAGAGACGCAGAGACAGGCAGACAGAGAGAATCACACAGGCTTACCAAGTGTCCCAAAGTTGGTGCAAACTTTTACAGCTTAGCTTTACCTGGAATTTGTCTAATTAGATCATTTCAGCCGAGCTCTCCTGAATGCTTAAACTGATGCTGCCCTTGAGCCTCATGCTGAAACAATCATGACAGGCTTGGGGCTTATAACCATCACATGCCTGGCCGAAATGAGACTGTGATATTACTCCATATCTCATTACCAAACAAATAAACTCTAGTTAGCCTCTCCCTGTGGTCTGCCAGCAAAACAAAGCCTGCACTGGTGCTGATATCTAATATCATGCACGTATTTCAAAATCTAAATGTCTGCCTCCGTCTGCGCCTCTTGGGTGATAACAAAATTATGGAGTAATGAGGGTGCCAGTTTTATTAAAAGGGACGTTCCTAAATGGGTTTTGCTCCTGTGTCTTATTTGTTTTGTTTACCGGCACTCGGGAATAAATCGATTTTTGGAATGAGCGGTGAGATTGCGTGATGGGTGAGATCTGTAAGTTGAGTCAAGTATCTGCAGCTCCTCGAGGCATTAGCAGCTGTAGTCACCAGAGTACAAGGCCAAGGTCTCAAACTGAAATAGATCGGCTGGCCCGTAACTGTCTGTCTGCCTTTCTGCACATAATCATTCTGCCTGAGTCACACATAGCAAGTAAGTCTGCGCATAAATCCCAGCTGTGATCCGTAACACATTTTAAGATGTGCCTACTTTTTCCTTTTTAGCTTTGCTTTGTCTCTCGTTGGGCATCTTTCGTTTGATGTCTCGGATGAAAACAGTCCAGAGAAGGTGATCATTTTCAGGGTGCAGGCTGTAATTAGAGGACATCAACATCTCCCTCCTGAGACTTGTGTGTGTGTGTGTGTGTGTGTGTGTGTGTGTGTGTGTGTATGTAAATGATTGGTGTCCCTGTAAACTGGCTCCATGTGGGAGCCATTCTCCTCTGTTTCCTGTGCCTGCTGTCATTAAGGAAGAAAATACCTTTGACTTGGGGGCAGTTTACCCCAACCCCCTTCTCTCAGAGGGGTGATAAGTCACTGGTCTGTCTCAACAACACTGTGAAGTCCAGAGACGAGACACTGTCAGTTCGGGGTCTGCTGCGAGTGTGAAGCTGGGCGGAAGTCCTGGCCTGATTTGCGACAACATCTGCAGTTACAGAGACAATACTTCTTCAGTTTGATTGAATTAATTCTGATTAGAGAGATTCCAACGTTACTGTTGGATGTGTACGTGTTTACATGCCTGAAAGCATTTAAATATGTTTCGCCGATTTTCAACCAGCTTTGTATCAAAATAATGTGTGTAGCAGATATTCTCTGGTCATGTAGCACCAATTTCAACAGTATTTGCGTCTTTCTATTGCACAGACGGCCATGTTTATGTGAGAGCCTTCTTTATATTGGTGAAATACTTTTTAAATCAGGATATAACTTTTTTGTCTTGTGCAAAGTAGTTCTGCCTGCTGTGAAGCTTGAAATATAAGTTTTTTGTTTGTTTTTTACAACCTTATTGAGAAAATTCTGTTTATTCAATACATAAAGTATAGGAAGGGAAGTGGTTTTGCAATACAATTCATTAGAAAGTGACGTAAATGTAACCCAAGTTAATTTCTGTAGCTACAAATTACAGATGTCCCTTAAATACCTGCAGAATATAACTACGTTACAGTTTACCAATGTTCCCTCAATGTCTCATGTGGGCCATTTGTAATGTTAGCAATAAACAACTGTTATGATCAGTGACTCCAAAATCCAGACTATAGCATCAGCGTTACATAAGGTTTTGTTTAAAAATCAAAGGGTCATTTTATTAGTAAATGGACCTGCATTTATATTGTTCCTTGCTAGTCTTCCGATCACTCAAAGGGCTTTCACACTACATGTCACATTCAACATTCATTCTTTTCCCAGGATACTTCGACCTGAATACTGCAGTAGGCGGGGATCTTACTGTCAATCTTCTGATTAGTAGATGACCTGCTCTACCTCCTGAGCCACAGCAGCTCTCAGAGCAACCTTTAGTCAGAGCATTGACATTAGAACATGTATAAATATTGTGAATTTATGAACAATTCTCTGTCAAAAGCAGCAGAGGGAGGTAAATAGACACAGCTGCTGTGGCTTGTCATGTGTGACACACTATGTCACCTAATGTTGCTCAAACATGGGGCAAACATGCATAGAAAGAATATATTTATTCCAAACTGAGAGAAATAATCAGATTTAGAGTTTACTGCAGGCATGCCTGAAGTCAGGCCTGGGGGCCAAACGTCGCCCGCGGACCAATTTTAAACAGCCCTCGACTTGACTTTCAAAATATACTCTGTGGCCCTCCGCACAATATTGGTTTATCAAGCAAGGTCCCTTTGCACTTTTTCCCTTCACCTCATAATAGCTGCACTATCACATAGTTTATAGACATGCATCGAGTTGGAACTACGCAGGCAGAACTAATGTGTTTTCATGAACAGACGGCAAACAAACAAACAAACTAACAAACAGTTACCTAACAGTAGACATTTCCTGCAAGGTAGCAGACATAGACACAGCAAAGAAGTCGACGATGATGGCTGTTGCTTTCAAGAGTGGTTGAAAGTTTCAGTACATTTTCACTGAAACAATTTGCATTTTTGATTTTTTTTATTTTAATAACCCATTTGATGCAAGAAGCAGCTGGCCTCAGGTATTTTCACATTATCCAATCTGACCCTCATTCAGAAAACTTTGGACACCCCTGGTTTATGCGCCGCTAATATTTTCCAATTGAATGATTTAGTTTTGAACCACCCCTTTTAACCTCAATGGAAAATTCCTTCCGATCAGACCGGTCTCCTCTCTGGTGCAGTGGTTAAGACATGAGAATTTTTTTGGGGATATTGATATCTGGGTCCATATAAATGCACCTTATGGTGCAATATGGGTGGCATTTCAGGAGTTTGACTTATCCGTATTATACAACAGTGCTGATTTAAAGTATGTTGAAAATAGAAAGACTAGAGGTGGACAACTTCTAGTCTACGTTATTTTCTGCAGCGGAAAGACCAAATCCTCCTCGGCTCTTTTCTTAGTGCACATCATAACAGTCACTTCTCCACCCTGAAAGGCTCTATTAATAGAGGTGCTCTTGTATTTGCCATCTCAGCCCACAAAGTCCTCTTCATTCCCTGAAATAAAAGCTAACAAAAGGTACCTGTGACATTCAAACACTCGCAAACCCTCCAACGCTTATCTCCTGTCTTTATGCCACCGTCTCCTCATACTTTGTCCCTTTACCTGTTTTTCCATTCCATCCTGTTGCTACTTATCTACTATTGTGCACCTCACTGCATCAAGCTGTCACTCATTTTCCTCTTCTTACTCTTTCTGCTTTTAGCGCCTTGCTTTATCTCTCATTCCCAACCCTCACTGTCTCTTTTAATATGTTTTCATATTCCCTGATAACATGCCTGGCAAACATGAATTTTCATTCCACGTCTCTTGCTCCAGGGTCATTTGTGTGCCCCTTCAAATATGTGATTAGTGTTGTGCAGGAGGTATTTCATCCCCGTCTCTTTCTTTCTAGCCAGCTACAGAGCTACCACACTCACACACACCCCTTTCCCCTGCACCCCACCCCCTTCCATACTGCTCAGGGCCTGGCAAAAAAAAAAAAAAAAAACCTCCCCTGTCTCCCAGCCTCCGCCCCCCTTATACTCCTACCAGCCCGGCGCACCGAGGACAGAGAGGAAGAAAGAGAAAAAGAAAGAGCTCCGTTTGTCTGTCAGAGATTACAGACTGGCACTTAGCACTGACCATGTACGCCTACCATCCATAGGGAGCTGCTTTCACATGGCAGAGAAATGGGAGCGAGAAGTAGGCAGCTACAAGCTATAGCAGATGGCAGTTCTGAGATGTGTCTGTCTGTGGAGAAACCTTTGAGGCAGTAATGGGGGACTGTTAATGTTTGGATTAAATCGTCTTGTGAGTGCCGGCCAGCATGTGGTGTTTGCAGTGTAATTCAGAGAAGACCCAGTCGCTGCTGGAACTGGAGCTGAATGGCTGGTAAGAGTAATAGGAGAGTGCAAAATGTGTGTTTGTTTTAGTGTGTGTGGGTGGGTGGGGGGGTGTGCATGTGTGTGTGTGTGTGTGTGTGTGTTTTGTCATTGGATGAGGTTACACCAAGCTGCAAGAACCTAAAAGAGCTTTGGTTAATAAACAGCGTGTGAATACAGTGCGTGTGCATTTGTTTAAAAAGAGCTGGGATCACATGCTGAATTTAACCTGCTTCTTTTGTGCTCTCACACAATCCACGCCTGGAGATGACAGGAGTAATGTGAAGCTTCAAGCTCAGTCACGAAGATCATGAATTTTAAAGTGGGGTCTGCCATTTCAATTTTGACTCCCTCACAGTGGAAAACAGATCATGTCCCCTCTCTGAGTCACCTAAGCTATTGTGGAGTGTTTAGTCTTACTGTACAGAATACGTCTGTGAGTCGGATTGAGCCCCCTCCTCCTCCTCTGCTCCTCTGCTCCTCTGCTCCTCTGCTCCTCGGCTGAAGGGCATTCCTGTGGTGTGTCGTGGCCCTTCCGTTCGCTGGCCATGACTGTGTGCTTTCTCATAGCTGGTTCTTCAAGGGCAGGTGCTGAGTGTAGTGTGTGTGGAAGTTTAATTATTCATTACTGAAAGATAATGACAGCAGCTCTGTTGTTGTGTTTGAGTCTTGACAGGAGGGAGGAGGAGGGACGCCTTCATTCAGACAGAATGAAGCCCAGCAGCTAACGGGGGAATAGTATTGATTTCTGATTACTTTAACTGACAAGTACGTTGACGGCATCAACAAATCACCAAGCTGCTCAACACTCTTGCAGTGGAGTGTGTTTTAATTTGCTGCTTCTGTGCTGTGATAATGAAGCTTTTATTTTAGGGCATCTTGAAAAATCACACAATTGAATAATCAGCAAGCTTTATTTTATTAAAATCTGGTGTCCTTCACTTATTGATCAAAATGCAACTGCTAATCATCCTCAATAGACTGTGATCAGAGTTCTCAAGGAAAACTGTTCATTAAAAAGGTGTGCATATTACACTCAACCAGCACCGGGGAATGCAGACTGCAATACATGCAGAGAAAGTGTCAGCATGGGAGGAACTTTTACTTTCAGGGAGCTATTTTTATTAATTTATTTTTTATTTAGATTTTCACTTTACTTAATAAAAAAGTTGCAGGGAACTTCCTGTATTTGATGTTGAAATGTTCAGTTTTGATAAAACATTTGCTAAAGACCTATAAACAAAGTTTTGTGTTGGAGTTTCCTATATACCAAATTCTAAATTTTGACAGAAATATTTTAATTTTAATATGGATAATTATTAGACATGGCTAAAATCACTACATAAAATGATGAACACAAAACAATTTCATATATTTTTCTTCATTCATTGTGAACAATGCAACATTACCACTGCAGTGTGGTGATATTTTGTTTTACGGTCCTGCCGTTCTGTCAGACTGTTTGTTTTTCCCATGCTGTCATAAAGCTCTGTTTTGTCTGCCTGAATCCATATGAAAGCTGCATAATGAAGACATCCGTTTTTTATTTGCTCCTGTATTGAGAGAGATTGCTGCAGCCACTGTGGCAAAACAGGGGGAGTGTAATCCATATAATCCCCACGAGCAATTGTGCTCCTTCAATTTATGTCCACTCAAAGTGCTTGTCTTTGCCACTGACAGGCTCAAAGTGTTACTATAAGTGTCTGACAGTGTTACCAAAAAAGATCCCGACTGAGAAACTAAACATTTTTCTTTACCTTTGGTGATTCAGTCTGTTTGTGAGAGTGTGTAACCTGAGTTTCGCTCAATTAGAAATCTCCTTCTGAAATCTTGCAGATCTTTCCAAATTGTTGTAATCAACTATATATTCACCCATGACATTGAAAATCTTTTAATTAACACTAAGATATGCTTTCTGTACTCCAACAATACAAACTCACTTTTTCCTCCAACTCTCACTAACATTTCCACTGTTGTTTTCCCGGTAACAATTCACTTCTCACGAGACTTCAGAACGAGACTTCTCCTTGAGCGAGACTTGGTCAGAATAACAAACAGAATAATGAAAGAGAAGGAAAAAATGTTTAATTTCTCTGTCAGGTCTTTTTCATAATCTTGTCAGACATTTTTGATAACAATCTGAGCCCGTCAGTGGCAAAAAAACAACAACTTTAAATTGACCTAAATTGATGATGTACTATTGCTATTAGTGGTTACATTGCAGCCTGTTTTACTCGCTAGGCTGCTGCAGTCTCTCTCAATACTGAACCAATTTCAAAAATTGTTGTCTCCATTAGTCACTTGAACACAAAAACATGGGAAAACACTTTTAAAAATACCAAAGTTCCCATGAAATACCTCAGTGCTCACTCATTACTTTCCTATTTAAAGTGTTACATGTTAATAATTAGGGAAAAGCTAGTAAGTTTTTCATGCAGATGGAAGCCGATGAAAGAAGATTAGACGCCAGATGACAGTTTTTTATTTGCAGAGACGCCCAGATCTTAAAACTGTCAAACTGAAGTACACAGCTTACAGTAGCTATGAGCCACGAGTCTTATGAGGCTCCAGTCGACTTTATACCGTCTGCTGCAAACTCTCAAGAGTGATACCGTCAGTCTGCTGGCCAGTGCTGCTCTGCTGTTTGCAGCTGTATCAAACGACAAATCCCTAACCTGCTCCTCATTGTCTAGTTATAGCCGACAAAATCATCCATATTGATGCTGAAATTACTGATATACCTCAATGTTTACTGGCAGGTTTACCTTTTAATGCCGATCTTCATTAACTTGTCACTGTGTGGTCTCCTAAACTTTTACCTGCAGAATCTATTCCCTCACATCTGTGTTGTGAAGGCTGCTGTGTGCATCTGTATTTATGAGCTCTCTGAGCTGCTATGAAAAGAGAGAAGGAAAACATCTGCTTTTGTCGTGTTCAGAGCGCATGTTGTCAGAGCATGTGGAGGACAGAAGTTTGATATGTCATTTGATTGAAAGGCATCAGTTCTCTGACTATGTTTATATTCACACACATAGAAAGAGAATTGTCACTTAAAGGCAGGAGAGACATTTACGTGTTTCTCAAGTGTTATTACACATATTTTATCTTAAGCCCCCTGTGAAGGAATCCGATTTCCATCACCATCTGCCGTTTGTGCATTACCAACAAAAATAAGCCTCAGCAAGCAGATTACACTTCCTTAGCAACCATGTTGGTATTGCAATTGAATACTGCCAATATAAGATGGTGTAATGTGTTCATGCGGCAGCATTGCTTTCTAACATACTCAAGGTAACTTAAAGGGACGGTTTACCTGAAATCAAAAATACCCTTTACCTGTGCTGTTTTTTTTATCAATTTAGGTTGTGGTGCTCAAAGTGCCAAAAAAACATGAAACTGCTCACAACAAGGCCTGTTGATTATCTTGAGTAACCGGGTCATGATTTCTGAAAAGAGACATTGCTGTTGAGTTTTTTAATTTTTAAATTTTTCAGTATTTCGATATTTCAATTTCAATAATTTAAATTTTTGGCACTCTCAGCACCATAAGCTAAGTGCCATCTAGTTCCATTATACTGGAGAGAAGGCAGACATCTCTACAGCTGATATCCCAATCATTTGGCAACTCACACCAAAACAATCAAAACAAAAGAGGAAAAAATGCAAATTTTTCATTCTGTCCCTCTAACCAACTTGAGGTTTTTTCGCCACATGCAAATCCTATTATTGGTATGTGTATAGAGAATCTGTTGTACTTGTTTTTTGGCAAAAAAATGCTGCTGTTTCAACTGTTACTCTTGATCCTTTAACTGGATTTTCACATCAATGTTCCTGAAATTAGAGGTGAGGACTAAGTTTATTCATATAGCACATTTCAAGAGCAGAACTTCATAAGAGCTGCATGATAAAAGTAAAGCCAAAGACATAAAATACAGACTTAAGAAGACTAAAAACACCTTAAAGTAGAATTGATTTTTATTTTTAATAGACAAAAGAAAGTCTAAACAGGTTTATGAGGAGTAGTCAGATTACTGTTGTGCCTGAACACATTGCATGTGGAAAGATTTTTCTATAAATATTTAGTATAATGCTCATTCCTATGACTTTTAAGTCCCATATTTGATGGGGAATTCAATTACGCATTCCTATACAGAAAAGAGCATCTCAAAGCACAAATTAGGAGTTGATTGGAAAAACATGTGAGCGCTGAGCAGTTTGTAGACTTCCCTTTGACTTGGTTTGGGAGTTATGTTAGTTCCACGCTGCAGCTCTCTTCCTTCGTAGCTCCAGCCTGCACTTCATTAGCCATCTTCTATTCCCAGAACTCCTGTAGATGTGACTCCTCTTTTCCGGGATGGAGGAATGTTTCTCCCTCAGGTCCGACTGATGGAGCGGGTTGAGGCCTGGGCAGGGGCCCGGGCCTGTTTGTTCAGGATGTGTTGAGAGGGAAGGAGGGGAGGAAGAGAGATGGTCGACCCCCACCCCCGCCCCTCCCGCCAAGATCCCCCCCCCCCAAATCCCTAAATCCCATGCTTGAAAATCACTGCCAGCTGAGCTGACATGCTTATCCATGCCGACATCAGAACTAACTGGGGCTCCGGGTGGATAAAGAGCCAGACTGAGCGACAGACACTGTTAAGCAGTCGTTGGCTAATGTCGTGAGATCATATTTCAAGAAGGGTACAGTCACTGTCAGGAAGTGGTCCTCTGAGAACCCGCATTGGTTCATCCTTCACCTCTTAACTCTTCTACAATCCCCCTACAACACGTTGTATAAACATGACTCTCAGAGTTCTGTCTGAACCCTGTGAAGTCACTTCTGTCTCTTCTCTGGAATAACATCATGCGACTTCCTGCTCTGCTGTAGGTCACTCCTTTTTTTTCCCCCCTTCAACAGCCATTACAGCTTAAAACATCAGCTCTTAAAACGCTGCTCTTTCTCTTTTCCTTTTTCGCCCCTTTTTCCCGCCATCATGAACAACTGACCTCACTCGGTGGAGTATTCAATGACCTCAGAGCAAAAAGTACTGCAGCACTTATTCCCGCTCTCTTTTTCTCTGCACACCCTCATTCTCACGCACTCTGAATTCTTGGTTGGTTAAAAGAAAGTGAAGCAGAAAGAACAAAATGGAAGGAAAGATGCAGGGTCCCATTGGGGAAGACAAAGCCAGTATTACAGCTTAAGTTTGACTGTTTATGGAGGTGACGGAGTGGGAGAGCAAACCCCAGATGAGCACTGTAGTGGCTATTAAAAGCAGCTTGCAGTTTATTGCATTTTCAGTTGTTCAGAGTCGATTCAATTCTCATTCCCACAGTTGTATTGTCATTTTACATAAATTTAAATTTATTTTGGTGCATTCATAATTACACAATTAGGCAAAACAAGAGAAAGGCAATTGCTCTCAACAAAAATAGTAAAATGGAAAATAATTCAACAAAACTAGATAACATAATGAATCTAAGAGTTTACAGCCGCTCATTGAGGCTGCAGCCAAATGTATCTTTCCTAGGATGGTGAAGGCATGACCCGCCCTACTCTGCCGTACTCTGCCTCTGATTGGCTCCCCAAGATAATCAGTCTTACTCCTCTTGCATAAACCGAACCACCCTAACCAGTGAGGGCAACAAGTATTTAGGCAGTCAGTTTGAGAGTAGAGCAGGTCAAGCCTTCACTATCCCAGACAAAGAAAATGTGTGAGGCCGTGTTTAATCAAAGGCTGACAGCAGCATACTAACGTGCACACAGTGACAATGCTAACATGCTGATGTTAAGCAGGTGTAATGTTTATCATGATCACAATCTTAGTTTACAGGGTTCCCACAGATCCTTAAAAAGCCTTAAAATGTATTAATTTTTTAATCTAGAAACTAAGTCTTAATTGGTATAAAAATGTCTTATGTCAGTCCTTTAAAAGTGTTAAAAATGCTAAGACATTCAGAAGTTTTTTTTCTGATGCCGCATTGTGAAGTTTCACAATAATTGGTAACTTTTTGAAAAAATGACTCTTACTTAATGTCACCAAAAAAGCCTGCTTTGTGTGTCAATAAATATTTGGGCAAAATTCTCCCTCACCCAAAGTAAGTGATGACAGTTTAGTTAAGTCTGTTTTTTTTATTGTTTTATTGGTTATTGTAAACTTTTGAATCTCATTTGCCTTACGTTGTAGGAATCTGTCATTTGCTGGTCACACAGACACAAAGAGGAGCTGAAGCTGATGGGAACTCTATTAGTTTGCAGCTATCATAAACAAAACAACTTGTGCTGCACATTTGCATTTACAATTTACAACTAGTCTCTCATTTCCATAAATTTCCCCTTGAAGCTGAAAAACAATATTTTTTTACATGTCTCCCTCTTCAGCCATATAGACTTTCTTTATATCAATATGAACATACTGCTGCACCCAAAAGTTTCCTTTCATCAACATTTTATCCAGGTCAGTAATCAGACTTCTAATGAAGAAATAATGAAATTGAAAATCACCACCGGCTGTACTCTGGTGCTGTGACAGCTCAAAAGGTGTGACTTTTAACTCCAGGGATGGCGGCGTCACAGTTTGCCACGACAGATGGTTGGGGAGATTTGTCCCAATGCTATTATGCAACAAAGTATGATTTTCACTGCGCTGTGCGAGGTTTTTATGACGGTCCAACAGAATACAGGAGTCCTCTGTTGGCCCTGTTGCTGTGTGCTGGGCCACACTTTAACACCATGTGTATCTGCCCCGAGGGGGTCACTTAGTATTTACGTACCATGAAGTTCTCCACGGTGTCACAGTGGCCTTGGCTGAACCTGAATGGGTCAGAAGGGAATTGATGCACACGAGTTGACTCTGCTGCAGCATTTGGTGGAATTGAACACCTGTGATACTTAAGACATACTGTGCAGGATTTTCCTTTAAAAAATGTATAGACTCATACTGAAGTAATCCCTCTCAGTCGCTGATGACCCACTAGAAATGGGTGGCGGTGTGACGTTCTGCAGAGACTTTGTCCTCTGCCTGTATTTTCTTATTTTCACTTGAGTGAAGTTGGGGCTGTATAAAAAGGTAGCGACCAGGTGCCCTACCCAAAGCAGCAGGCATCCAAGAGACACAGCTCTGAAAAACACAAATATTGCGAGGCAAAACACCACACATGAGTGAATCTGGGGTTGGCTTTTATGTTCACTTTCTCCGGCTGTGTGTTTACAAACATTTATTTTAAATTATAGATAATTCATAGGTGGATGGCTGGTGGTGCAGTGTGGGTTTTTTTCCCGAGTTCCTCCCATAGTCCAACAACATGCAAATTAAGTTAATTGGTGACTTTAAATTGGTCGTAGGTGTGAATGTGAGCGTGAATGGTTTCAATTTCTATGTGTAAGTGGTTACAGTTAATGAATGAATATTTACAGTTAATTTCTGGATTGTGCCTAACAAAAATTGGAGTTAGTTTAGAAGCCAGAGCAGGACAACATTTTTTACCGTGTTAAATGATTGGTTTAAAAGCTAAAGTGCCTCTTTTGGAAAAGAGGTTATTTTCAAAAGCATTTCTATTGGTTTAAAAAATTTAAGTGGCAGTTGTAGAGAAGCAAAGTGGCTCGGTTGTGTGAGTTGTCATCAGGTCCAGTAATCTTCGGATTTATGTTAATTTGCACTTTTTTATGTTGAACAAGATTTAGCAGACAGAAAGGGATAAATTGTAGGTTGTGAATTACAATTTAAGTACAAAGCTGAGACATGCAACATGCCTAAACCTGAAATTTCTACATAGTTTGAAGTAATCGTAGGCTACAATGAACCATTAATGCCCATCTTTTGCAAACACTTTTTGACATGTTGTGCTCAGTTGGGCTACAAATCAGTAAATCTGTATTCAGTTTGGATGAAAACATTACCAATGTAGTCACAAACAGTGTTTATAAATACATCTGCTGTCTGAACTTTTGACCATTTTCAGTTCCACTTCCCTCTCTGCTGTGGTTGCTTTTGTTGCTGAATGTTGATCTGAGGCTGTCTAATAAAGGAAGTGGATTGTGTACACTGTATGGGTGTGCCGAGTCACAGTTCAAACACATTAGGCTGCCAGCGAGCTGTGAACACACTGTGCCATGGAGGAGAAGAAATGTCAGTTAGTGTAATGTTAGCTATTGAGCAGGTGGGCACCACATGCACCCACATCTCGGTGTTTTCTAAGGGACCTCTGGAGCTGTATTTGCTCTGTCACTCCACTCTGAACTGGACTTTGTAACGTGCATTGGAACAGTGTGTCGTCGCTCCGGCAAACATGATGTAACTCCCGTCGGTCACTGATTGGCCCTCGAAGTGGCATAAACTTTAGTTTCCTGGAGAAGCCTGTGTACTCTGGACTTCACTTGACTGAAAGAATGGTGGACAAGATATGGAGGAAGAGTTGGCAGTTTATAGAGAATAGACGGTCTTTTCGTAATAAGCAGTCCCCTTGTAAGACGGCAGAATGTAAGAGTGAGTGAGTAACCTTGTTTGTTTTCTCATTATTCATGTGTGAGGTAATCTCTCAAGGACAGATGTGTTTAATGTCTGGAGAGTGTTTACGTGGCATTTGTTTTTTGAATGTGGCACAGCAAAATCTATGCAGTGTCATATTTTCAAAAGTAATTCTTTCACAAATACATCCCAGCATTAAGCAGGCTAGACAGTTGAATAAATGTGGATTTTTTGCTGGATATATCATAGACTGGTAGAATCAGCACGTCCCAGAAATGGCTGCAGTTCACTTCACTAATGCCATATGTGTTTGTATATTCCATAACAGAGACCAGACTACTGACTATTTTAAGACTTTCTCATATAAAAAGCCATAAATCCCTAAAGTTAAGCCAGTTTCTCTCTGACATTTCATAAGATGGATCAAAAATACAGCTATTAACCTAATAATAATATCACAATCTGCCTCAGTAATGTAATTCTCATTGTCTGATCTTTGTAGTAATAAGATTAAATCTCTAAAGATCCCTTTGCTCTCTCATTGCAGTGTGGAGGGGGATGGACGGCCCAATGAGAGTGGCTCTTCCCTGGATGGTGGAGCTGGCTATGGCCAGGGCCCGGTGACTCACGGCTCAGCCATCAGCCCAGACCGATTCGACAGCCCGCTGTACAGCCACGGGGTCCAACCCGGGCCTCAGAGACCCCGTCGGCCGAAGCTGCAGCACTCGCAGTCCATTCTCCGTAAGCAGGCAGAGGAGGAGGCCATCAAGCGGTCCCGCTCGCTCTCTGAGAGCTATGAGCTCTCCGCTGACCTCCAGGACAAGCAGGTATTCCAGAGTAACCATGTTGAATAGTTTGCTTTGGAGTCAGAGTTTATTCACAATAGAGATTAAAAGTGCCATGTGCAGTTTCTCTTCAAAAATAATGACTTGAGTGAGGGTGACTTATCAAAAACCCAGCTGTGTCAGGAAGGAAAAGCTGTCGTTAGATTGTGACAGAGTCACTGACAATGGGAGTCAAAATATCCGTGATGTCCTGGAGGTTACCTTTATAAACCACATATATCTAAGAAAATTAAATTAAAGGACAGTTTCAGTATTTTCCAACCTGGACCCCTTTTGACATGTTTTTTTGTCTAAATGACCAACGAGTACAACAGTGTTATAAAATAAGTCCATTACTCAGTGAGACCGCTGGAAAATGCAGCAGCGAAATGTAATGTAACCAATTTGGGGCTGTTTCTGGTTAAACAATAAGCATCTTACTCTTTAACATAAAAGTATATCTCTGTAGGTATCGTTTCCATAAGTTGTTAAGACACTTAAGATAACAATCTAAGCCTTTCAGTGGCAAAAACAAACACTTTTAGTGGATGTAAACTGACAGTGAATAATTGCCCCTAGTGGTTACATTGCAAGCTGTTTTCACCATCACACTCTATCTCAATACTGGACCAATTTCAAAATTTTTCTTCCCTTTACCCACAAAAACACGGGAAAACAGCACTTTTTGTGGACATAAATTGACTTTGCAAACACTTCACGAGTGGAGGCAGCCTGTTTTGCCACTGCTAGCTACAGCGGTCTCACTCAATACTGGACTTCCGTCAAAAATTAGTTTGCCTTTAAAAAACATCCAAAATTAATCTCTGAGAAATACGTCACTTAGCCTTAAATAGTCCATGTGTCACAGACATTCACTGCTAATTTACTCCGTCTTTCCTCCAGGTGGAGATGCTGGAGCGTAAATATGGTGGACGATTCATAACCCGGCATGCAGCCCGCACCATCCAGACAGCCTTCCGCCAGTATCAGATGAACAAGAACTTTGAACGTCTCAGGAGCTCCATGTCTGAGAACCGCATGTCCAGACGCATCGTTCTCTCCAACATGAGGATGCAGCTCTCGTTTGAGGGCCCTGAGAAAGTGCACAGCTCCTACTTTGAAGGGAGGCAAGTGTCCATGACGGAGGATGGCACCCCGCTGTCCATGGTGCAGTCTGAATGTGGAGATATAGAGGTCCACCAACAGGCTAACATGGCATCTCACCCACCCCAGCAGGGTGACCTGACAGACGCAATCACGGAGCTGGAGGACGCCTTTTCCAGGCAGGTCAAATCTCTGGCTGAGTCGATAGACGATGCACTGAACTGTCGCAGCCTTCAGGGAGATGAGGGTCCTGAACCAGAGGCTATGGGCTGCTCTAAGGTGGAGAGGGAGGTGCCCTATCAGGTGAAGGCTCATCGCAGGGCAGCTGGACGAATGCACGATGAAACATTGGCGTCCTATAGTGATGTTACTCTGTTCATCGATGAGGAGGACATGTCTCCCTCTATGGCTCTGTCGAGGTCAGGGGACCAGCCCTCCAGCACAGAATCAGACTTGCGGTTGCGGTCAGTCAACTCCTCCCAGGACTACTGGCCTATTGACCCCAAAGATGAGGGTCGTGACACAGACACGAGCTGCCGCAGCACTCCTTCTCTAGAGTGCCAAGAGCAGCGTCTTAGAATGGACCATCTTCCTTTGTTGACCATAGAACCTCCTAGTGACAGCTCTGCGGAGCTCAGCGACCGCTCTGAACGTAGCTCTGTTAAACGGCCGCCTGTGTATGAACCGCACGGCCACATCGTAACATCATCCCAGGCGAGTCCTAAACACATCTCCCACGGACCCCCACCACGAGCTTCCTCCCGTGACGATGATGCACCTCTGCGTCACCGTCACCGCCAGCTGGAAAGCCACTTAGCTATCAACGGCTCAGCCAACAGACAGAGTAAGTCCGAATCCGACTTCTCCGACGGGGACAACGACAGCATCAATAGCACATCCAACTCTAACGACACCATCAACTGCAGCTCCGAGTCGTCGTCGAGAGACAGCTTACGAGAGCAGACGCTCAGCAAGCAGACTTACCACAAAGAGACTCGCAACAGCTGGGACTCGCCCATCTTCAGTAACGATGTTATACGCAAGAGACACTACCGCATCGGCCTGAATCTCTTCAACAAGTAGGTACTCAGCTGCGGTGGAGCAGGTGCTCGACCAGTGTTTGCAGTGATTAAGAGCCTAACAAATGGGGGTTATGTTAGAGAAGCCTCTTTAAGCATCATTCACTCTGTGTGTTGTACTATAAACTGTAATCAGCTGTAATAATACCATACAAAGCTATTTAGAAAGATTTTTGCACAGAAGAAGAAATTAAGAGGACATTTCAGTATTTTATAGTATCTGACTACAGTGTAGCAACATTTCTTTATGAATCTATCATTTAACAACAGCAAAACTATATCAAAACATCAGTTTACAGACACTCACATAGCCAGTGCAGTATAATCCAAGTCACGTTTATCCAGTCTTATGCTGAGTACTACCCAAACATGCATTTTTGCCAAAACTGTAATATTTGAAACATACAAGTAGTGGACCTGGCTAGTGTGTACATTCAAACTCTGATCGTGCATTTTATGAGTTCAAATACACGTGCTTGCCTAGGTATATTTGTTCGCGCATGAGACTGTTTATGCGGAAATGTTTTACATAATTTTTGGATCTTTAATTTTCTGTGGAGGCAAGTTTTCTTTATAAATTCAACAAAAAGCAGGATTAGTAATTTGAACAATCGCTTTAGGGGTGAAGAATTTCTTTAACACAAATTCTAGAGAACATGTTAAGAAGTTTCCTGTTTGTGTTTTCAAGCTTAAAAAGTAGCATAATCTGTCTCTCCAGTTTTTAAATTTACCTGCATACAAATGTTGGATTTATCAGGAAGCCAGAAAAGGGCATCCAGTACCTGACTGAGAGGGGATTCATCCCTGACACACCTGTTGGTGTGGCTCACTTCCTGCTGCAGAGGAAGGGTCTGAGCAGGCAGATGATTGGAGAATTTCTCGGCAATCGACAGAAACAGTTCAACAGAGACGTCTTGGAGTAAGTATGATTCTTCCTTAACCTCATAATGAGATGAAAGTGATCAAAGAAGAGATCAGGGCTGTTGCTATAAATAAAAAAAATAATGAATAAAAGGTGATAAGAATTACTTCTAGCACAAATACAAACAAAAAATCCCTTTAAACAACCACTTTTATTAACATCTCCATGATATGATCCAGGCCAATATAGCCCTGTTAGATATAAAGGAATTGGTGATGATCACAAAAAACGTTTTGTGTTTTATTTTTTATTCATTTTTTTTCTCTATCTGTCATCTGCTCTCTCCCAGCTGTGTGGTAGATGAAATGGATTTCCAGGGCATGGAGCTGGATGAGGCTCTCAGGAAATTTCAGAACCACATCCGCGTTCAGGGTGAGGCCCAGAAGGTGGAGCGACTCATCGAAGCCTTCAGGTTAGATCAAACACTGACACGTAGCATTCAAACATAGCAAAGACAGATCAATAGTTGCACAGCAGAAACACTAAAAACATACTCACACATGCCTAAAAAATACAACATGCAAAACGCAGCACACTTTGTGATTGTAACACTAGAAACATTTAATGCAGACTTTAGTGATTTTTGGAAAGTCACTGCTGCTGCGTTTCCTAACAGCTGTGTTGTTGAGATAATGATTGGTACATAAAGAGAACCAGTTCTTCTGTAACTTCTGTTTTCTTCTTGTGGTGTTGAAAGTATTTCCTCACTATGAGAATGGATTTTGTGTGTGCTTTGTAATCTGAGTTCGGTGGTAAGTTGAGATGGGTGATATTGTTCTCCTGTGTCATGTTTCCAGCCAGCGCTACTGCATCTGTAACCCCACAGTGGTGCGGCAGTTCAGGAACCCTGACACCATCTTCATCCTGGCGTTCGCCATCATCCTCCTCAACACTGACATGTACAGTCCCAACGTCAAACCCGAGAGGAAGATGAAGCTTGAGGACTTTATCAAGAATTTAAGGGGTAACCAATGACTGATACAGTTATGCATGGCTGCAATATTTGTGAGCAAATTACATATTTACTGACACCTTAGGCGAGGCTTATTTGTACAACAGATTTTGGCAACAAGGCAATTCAGAGTGCTTATAAAACATTAAAAGCATTGAGACAAAGTGCAGAAGAAAAATGTCATAAAGGACATTTAAATACCGTTAAATGTGCTGCATGCACGTTTCACCCTTCAACATTCAGTATTTTTGGTATGTAGAAGGACCATGTCATTGTTTTGCAGTCTCAAGTAAGTCTAGTGAACTTAAGTCCCATATTGAGATCGACAAGTCCCAAGTCCTACACTTGGACTTGTAGACAAGTCATAAGTCATGCACTCTTCACAAAATGTAATGCCATTATAACAATAAATAAATAATGATATATTACATTCTAAAAAGAATTATGCATGCTTTTTAAAATGTATATTTATTTGTTAAAACAAGTACAAGTAAACTTAATCATAAAAGTAAGTCGTGCTGATATACACTTTCGTAACATAAGGCACTATTTACAAGTAACGTAACAGTAAGTTTGCATGCTTCTGTCCAGTCGTGTTTTTTTACCACTATTTAGTTATACATGCAAACAGAAGTATTTTTGGTATGAGTTTTTTCCAACTGTCCCTCAATAGCCTTGTTAAAAGTCTATGTAACCTAGAAATGCAACTGCTTTATTTGACCAGGTTCTTCCTGGTTAAATATAGGCTGAATTTTTTTTTTTTTTTTTTTTTTTTTAAATAAGAAAAAAAGTTGCCTCGGAAATGAAGGGTGATGAATTGATTTGTGGAACACTTTTTAAAGATTTTTAAGAACTTTAAAATCTTTGGAGAAAAATTCAACTGTGTTCAAGTCCATGTGAAGTCATGAGTCACTTAATTTTGGCAAGTCTAAAGTAATCTATTTCTGATTCGTGTCTGACTCGAGTCTAAGTTTCGAGTCCACACCCCTGGTATATGTTATGTTTGTGCAACATGAATAGATGAATGATTAGTTTTATTTATTTCTCCTCTTCCTCATCATCTCAAATAAAATTATTTATTTCCGTTTTCTGTATATTGTGTAGTAACTGTGCTCTGTGTGCCAGGTGTGGATGACGGGGAGGACATCCCTCGGGAGACTCTCGTCGGCATCTATGAGAGGATCCGTAAGCGAGAGCTCAAGACCAATGAAGACCATGTCTCACAGGTGCAGAAGGTTGAGAAGCTCATTGTGGGAAAGAAACCAGTAAGTTTTGTTTATTATCTCATCTACAAAGTTCAATAAAAGCTGTTATATTTTTTAAGGCTTGACATCAATCTCTGAGGCAACTTTGGCCTATAAGATGTAGACATTGCTGATTATTCTTTAATCAGAGTTCAGGTCAAAGAGGGAACAGGAAGATTTAGAGATTCTTTTGTACCTTTTGGTACAGTTGTGTGAGGGGACACATGCCTGGGTTTAGACCTTCACGCTGGTGATTTTAACACCAGAGGCCCTCGAGGGATGTCACCCAGTGCTGCAGTCTCATGAAAAATGGGCTCTTTCTGCCACTGAAGCATATTATAGTTCTAGAGGGAGAAGCGGTTGAATCCAGCGATTAATTTGGCGGCATAAGTTACAATAGTCCCTTGATTCACTGATCATTAGTCAGTTTATTTCGGTGTAAGAACACTGAACCAGAGCTATTATCAGATTTAGTTATGAATCTGCTCCAACCCCTCAGGAGCAGCGGGAGCAGCATTTCTGCATTATTCTGCAGGCAATGACGTCTTTCATGTGTGAAGGTTAAAAGTGTGATTAACCTATGCAGCCTCGGGGAGATGCTTGTCTTGCATGGAGGACTTTGTTTCAGTCGCTTTCCGGTGGGATTAAATTCTCTTCTGCTTTGCCAGTAATAATTGCATGTATTGAAAAATGTTCCCTCGTCACCATTTAGTTGCAGAATTAAAAGCTCAGGAGGACACTCTGCAAAACACTTTAACATTGGAATTCCTCTCCATAATAATCAGGTCCACTAGTGCTGCACAGCGGGCTTCTAGGGAAGATCTGTTTTCATTCAGCATCATTACAGAGTCCCTCTAGTCCAGCAGCGGAGAAAGATCACCACTCTGCATATAGAACCCAAGAGGTGCATCTTCATTACCACTTTAATAGGTCAAAGGTGCACTCTGCAAGGGCAAATCCTTATGTTGGCTCATTATTTAGCAGAGGAGATTCCTTTCTCGTGTTATCAGAGGCAATAGTGTTTATAATCCGAACATAACAGCTGCATATAACATCTTCTTTGACCTCTCTTTTCAGATTGGATCACTCCACCACGGCCTGGGATGTGTAAGTAGACCAAATATCCATAAATCATACTATATTCAGTCATTTTTCATTCATTATTTTACTGTGTGCACAGCTTCCTGTCTCTGTCCCTGGGCGTTGCAGTTAACACACATCAAACAGGTAGTTTTAGAGTCAGATTACCCAAAGAGGCAGGAACTTTTTCCCCCCCTGAAGCATCTCGTGTGTCACTGCTGCCCCAGAGACAGAATCGACAGACATAAATTGCTGGGTGGCATTGAGCTGCAGTGTTTACAGATTCTGTGCTCATTAGGGTGCACACCACTGCAGGGTGCATGCTGCGCACATGACTCTCAGTTACAGAATATACTGTGGATCCTCCATTTTTATGGAGATTATAAATTATAGTCTTTATGGGATGAATACATACATGAATACATTAGTGTATTTTGTAACACATTAATGCTGATTTATGCAGTGTCACTGCCAAGGTAAATACTTGTTTTGGACATGTTTTCTCATATGTAAAGACTCCTCAAAGTTCAGGTTAACAGATTAAAATAATACATCAGTGAAAAAGGAAACCTGTTTCAAAATGAAGGTGACCATGGCAACACTACCAATGCTTCACGCCATGTTACCAGTTAATTTCACTGCTGAAACAACATGATATGTGTTAAAATAACAACAGACAAAACATCAACATTGTTATTTTTTGTTTGGCGCTCCATTAGCTGTTACTTTTGCTGCAGCTACTTTTCCTTTGCTTCATTGTAGGATATAGGACAGAGATGGGCAATATGGAGACACTCAAATATCACAATATTTCTGACAAAAGACCTTGATATTGATATTGCGACAATATTATAGGGTTGACACTTGTTGCTTTCACAAATATAAACACTGAATTTTTGATAAATAATCTTTAGTAATGTGGATATAATGACTTAATGGGTTAAGGTAAATAACAGAATAGCTAGAACACTTTACGGTGAATGCAGCCTTTAAAACCAGGAAAAGACAACACAATTACATTATCCTAAATGTAATAAGATATCTAGTCACATATCATGACCTCTATATATTAGATATATGCACAGCCCTTATATACAACATACAGGATAATGACATTAAAAAATATTAATTCTGTTTCTGCAGTAAGTCATCATGATTTTAGTGTGGTTGTACATGTCCAGGTTTTGTCTCATTAAAGAAAAGAAAGTAAATTCATTTGTGGAAACTCCATTCTGCTTTATTGATTGTTTTCATATTTTAGGACACCTAATAATAATAATAATGTGTTCTTTCTTACATAATACATAATATGCAGCAACACATTAGCCCACATGTAGAATTAATCCTGTGTTTTATTAAGCTCTTGCTCTTTATATTGTACTGATTTTTTAGTATAGATGTTCTTAGTCTCAGGATTTGTGTGTTGTGGTTATAAACAGTGTGAACTCTGTAAGGCTAGCAATATTCTTTAAGTTTGTTATTGTCAAGAAATCCCATGAGACTACCACAGGTGACAGTGTTAGTCTGTGTATCAATACCCTTTAACTGTTCACCCTATTGATGGTTCTCACCCAAGCCAGCCCATTTCAACTGTAAACGTATATCATACATTTTCAGTAAATATTACGTAATCAATAAACTGTGTGTATTCAGCTACAGAGTTGGTGCGTTTACAAGTTTGTACAGTAGGATCAAAATGGGATCAAAATAAATTATAGTGTGCATAATTCATAGCTTTCATAGAGTTGTGTCTTTGGGTATTGGCCTTTTTTCTAATTAAAAAAAGCTATTTAAAGACTTGAAGATAGCAGGAATTTTTGTTTTTCTATTTTTTGATATTTTACAAATCAAACAAGGTCAATCATTAAAAATAATAGAGAGATGCAACCCTTAATAAAAGTATCCGAAATCTAATCCCGTACATCAGAGTGAATGCTGTGAAGAATGCGAAACACGTAGCTGGAGTAGATCAGTCACCCTTTGCTTGCAGCCTCTTTAAATTCTGCTCAGAGGAAGAGGTGACTTCTGTTCCTTATTACCTTTTGGACTGAGGCCACAATGACCTCTGAAATGTTTGTATCTGTGCTCTTTTTTTCTGCCCCGTAGGTGCTGTCGCTGCCCCATCGCCGGCTGGTGTGCTACTGCCGTCTGTTTGAAGTGCCAGATCCCAACAAGCTCCAGAAGCTGGGCCTGCATCAGCGGGAGATCTTCCTGTTCAATGACCTCCTAGTGGTAAAAGCCCTCTGCTGTCCTCTCCTTTTTCTCCTCTTCTCTCCTCTTTTCTCTCCTCTCCAGAGGCAGAGCAGGTTGGTGGCTTTCAGGGCTCCAGCCCCAAATGTTTTGTAAAAAGGCTTAAATATTTTTGGCTTTGAAAACAACTTAAAATGTGTGTCATTCAGATAAAAACATCTTACTATGCTATTCCGTTAAGAAATGTCATGTAATTGATTCAATGTGACCACATTTAGTTTGCATTGTTGAAGATCTTGATTAACAGATAGAGGAGCTCAAATATTATGCCATAGATTAGATGTAACAGATTTATCAGCTTAATATTCATGTTGTGAACTCTACTCCAGCAGAGACAAACAAACAAAAAAAAATTGATTCAAAATAAGTAATGCTGTTTATGCCAAATTCCTACCATAGCTATTTTATGTAACTTGAAAATAGTAACATCACACACTTTTTGCCTCTCTTTAGGAGAGTCATCCTCAACATTTGTTGTGTTTGATATCAGAGTGATGAAGACGTGGAGAATAATTAGATACAAAATAGGATATAGGCTCTCCAGGATGATTTTATCCTGGGCTGCTATCAAAATGATGCATTCAAAAAAAGGGCATACAGCCACTGTGAATGGGGAAGAATATCTGCCTGAGGGAGCAGGCCTCTGACTCCGCTCTCCTCTTTTCTCTCCTCTCCTCCTTTCTCTTTTCTCCTCCTTTATCTCCTCTCTTCTTTACTCTCTGCGCCTCCGCTCCTCTCCCGTCTCCTCTTTTTTCTTTCCTCACCTCTCTTCTTTTCTCTCTTCTCCTCTTTTCTGTCCTCTCCTTCATGCTCTCTTCTCCCTGCTCCTCTTTTCTTTTTTCTCCTCTCCTCTTTGCTCTCCTCTCCTGTGCTCTCCTCTCCTCTCTCCTCAGACCAACCCTTACAATAATCTCTCTGCATGCTTTCAGGTAACTAAGATCTTCCAGAAAAAGAAGAACTCGGTGACGTACAGCTTCAGACAGTCCTTCTCTCTGTACGGGATGCAAGTCATGCTGTTTGAAAATCAGTGTGAGTGGCGTTTCCTTTTATCTCGCCTTCATCCCTGTGGTGTATTAGCCAACAGTGTTTACATCCAGGGTTTAAATCAGCACAGTAACACATCCAACAGAAATGGGAGGTCAAACCAATGGGCTGTGACATTGTTTATTCTCTCCAAACTTCAGACAGAATCACCCAATGTGTTTTAACTTAGTTTTGATCGATGGCCCTTGTGTAAATGCCTCTCCCTCTCTTTGCCGCTGCCCCAGATTACCCAAATGGAATCAGACTTACATCAGCGATACCAGGTGCGGACATCAAAGTCCTCATCAACTTTAATGCGCCCAACCCCCAGGACCGCAAGAAGTTCACAGACGACCTGCGAGAGTCCATTGCCGAGGTCCAGGAAATGGAGAAATACAGAATAGAGTGTGAGTTGCCTTTTTTTTTCACCTCCCATCCCCCCTTCTTACTCTGACTACCTCAGGCTGTGTAAAGTAGAAACGGGGCATGGTCCTCATTACTCAAATGTGGCACTTTATGAGGGAGAATGTTTACAGAGTTCACAGGATGGCTAACAGAAGGGAGACTGGTGTTTTTGCCTGACATTCAAAAAAGCAATTCCGTCATCACATACAAAAACAGGATGTTGGAAATAATGTAGAGCGATAGTTTGTGAGTTTCAGACAGAGAAGGTGGCTGAAAACATTACAGAGAAGTTATAAAGTCACTCCTTGGCCTGGAGTAAAACCGCTGCCACTTACCTCAGTCTTTCCTTGGCTCCTTTCCGCAGCTGAGCTGGAGAAGCAGAAGGGGGTGGTGAGGCCCAGCATGTCCCAGAGCTCCGGTCTGAAGAAGGAAGCTGGCAACGGGAACATGAACCGCGCCAGTCTGGATGACACCTACGCCATGGGCGAGGGCCTGAAGAGAAGCGCCCTCAGCAGCTCCCTGCGAGACCTCTCCGAAGCAGGTACAGCCAAAACGCCTTTGTTTTTTTACCAGCCGGTTCTTTAATGGAAAAGTACTCTCCTTTTGTCATCCACCTCTCTGTGATGATATCAAGGGGATAAAAAAATAGCAAAATGTTGTTTCACTGCACCATACATTGATTTTACAGTTGTCCCGTTCAAAGGGCAACTCCAGTGCTTTTCAACCTGGACCCTATCTCTCTGTGCTTTTGTGTCTGAGTGACGCGTGCAAACATTTTTTAAATTGGTCCGGTACTGAGAGAGTGTGTAGCTGGTAGCTAGGAAACAGGCTGCAATGTAATCACTGGGGTATGTGCACACTGTCAATTTGTGTCCATTAAAAGTGCTTGTTTTTGCGACTGATAGGCTCAGATTATTATTGTTGTGAGTCTCTGACAACGTCGAGGAAAGGATCCCTACAGAGAAATTAAACTTTGTTCTTACTTTTCACTTGTTACGATCTGTTTTATGTCCACGTCTTGCTAACAAGAGGTCTAGTTTTAGTTTTTTAAAAAATCAGCAGAGGTGGTTTGCTGCAGATAAAACAATGGTGAAAGGCTAGAGAGCTGCTTTTTTTCACCCAACACTTTTGGTATGGTACCCATGGAACCATACGAAACCTGTTCGAACATGTAACTAAATCGTAGATACAGTTTGTTTCCGATTTCCACTACAGACAGTGCTCTTAATGTAAGCGGGATGTTACCAGATGCCCCATCCAGCTTTTGCAGCATTTCCTTTTCACAAAAAATGCAGAGGAACATCTGCTCCTTGCTGAACATCCACAGAACCGGGTTGCACGACATTGTCAACACAAAAAAGGATAAGCTGGAGTGTTTAGAGCAGAGCACGGATGTAGAGCTACCAAAGGTCCCACAACAGAGGAGTGATGAAAAGACGGTATGTCTAGTAACGGTTCTATTGGTTCCACCCAAAGCTTTTCACATTGAAAACGCCACAGTATTCGTTCTAAATGTAATGAACTGAACTGAACCAGGCTGCTTGGTGGAAATGGAGTTTTAAAAAGAGGAATAGTTTATCATACAGCGAGCGACCTCCTACAAGTCACCTTTTGTAAGATTTTAAAACAAGACTTGGACACAAAACCCAAAAGAACAGGCAAAATGGGAAAAAAAAAGTTCAGTTTCATTGTAGGATCCTCTCTGTTTTCAGACACTCATAATAACAATCTTAGCCTGTAAGTGGCAAAAACAAGCACTTTTGATGGGTGTAAATTACTGGTACGCACATGCCCTGAGTGGTTACAATGTAGCTTGTTTCACAGCTGCTGTCTGTAGCGCTGTCTCTCAATACTGGATATTTTTAAAAAATGTTGTTTCCAGTAGTCACATAGACACAAAAACATAAGAGAATAGGGTCCAGGCTGAAAAATATCAGAGTTGCCCTTTAAATCCACTATATAAATCACTCATGATTGGATAGTTTGGTCTGAGCGGTGTGTCCTTCAAAGTTTAACTTTGTTTTAGAGAGGTGGGCTCCACCTTCTTACTACTCAAAGACTGAATACAGACCTATTTGTGAGGAGGTTCATTGATTAGAAATGCAGTTTTTCTAGATTTGTCTTCTCAGTGATGAATGAAATTGACAGGCAGTTCTCACCCCTGATCATCTGGATGATTTCTGAACATTTCCATTCATGTTTTTAATCGTCACTTCTTCTTTTTGTTAACTAGCACTTTTGCACTCTCAAGTTTGTTTTATCCAAAGACATTTCATGATAATCTTCTGTTCTATTCAAACATCATTTGCCATTTCCTCTCACGTATATTTGTGAAGCGGACAAATCAGTGCTGATGTGTACCATTCTCTAACGAGATCAAGATTTAGCTCCAGTCTTGGCGTTAACAGTCATTTCACATCCATGAATATCAGTGTTTAGCACAGCCGCTCTGATTCCCTCAAGAATACATTTCATTCATTACAGATAACAGCTTATGGGAAGTTATCGGGTGATTAACTTGATAACAAAATGAAATCCAGTCAGGGGTCTGCCTCACTGTTGGTAACACGATATGCTTTGTTCTTATGATCACTACCACAATGGAAAATGATAGGTCAGTCAGCAAAGAAGTTTCTAGAAGTCCCTCCTGTCTCCTGTGTCCTTCGATGCAGGACGTGGCATGTTAGTGGGGTCATTTTTGTTAAGTGTTTTCTTTTTCCTTTCCTACCATACTCCCATTTCATGTGTATTTACTGTGTTATTTCCATACACATCAGGTATTCTCCTGTTTATGTGTGATTATTGGTCATGTATCATTGGCTGAGTGTGCCTAACAACGGCAAAAAGTGCTCTGTTCGCCCTCAGACCTGTATATGCCTGTACATCCCATGTGCAACAACCACTGTATTGCTTTTGATGTGTCTCCTCCTCCGTGACTGTCACTGAGACTGGCTTTTTGCCAACCTTGACCCTTTTGAAAATCTACATCTTGTGACAACGTTAATAACAAGTTGTCATTTAAAAAAAAAATTTAACAAAAAAAATCTGGG
This sequence comes from Plectropomus leopardus, assembly GCF_026936395.1. Classification (NCBI taxonomy): domain Eukaryota; kingdom Metazoa; phylum Chordata; class Actinopteri; order Perciformes; family Serranidae; genus Plectropomus; species Plectropomus leopardus. Next base: position 13,252,790 of record NC_142184.1, on the reverse strand, counting down.
AAGAATTTCGGCATCAACCAATGTTTTTGGAAATAGCCTGCAATCTTTTGGTAAAACTTTTTTGAGAAAAGCAGTTAAAAATTTTAAGCAGTTTAAAGTGCGTTTTTAAAAGTGATATTTAAATGCAGCTTTCAGTGAAGATGTGACTTCACTACACAGTTTAGACACAGTACCACCTGTCACCCACCACCCTGAACGCGCTCTCCCCTTCCCGCCTATATTTGGACCTTACTCACAGTCACAATCCACTGCACTGCCCCCCTTTCGGGACTGGTGGGCGGCCTAAACGTCTGTAGTCGATCCAGGAGTGCTGTCGATCTCTAATCTGTGGTATTGCATGTCTCGGGCAGGCAAGCGGGGGCGTCGCAGCAGTGCAGGATCACTAGACAGCAATATGGAAGTAAGTTGGAAGCAGCTGGTATCCAAGCTACTCTCTATGTGATGATGTGCACTGTGAAAACACACCATTTATTTTTGGTCTTACACCTTCTTTGCTTCATAGACTCCAGTCCATTTGTTTGGATCATTTATTTTTCTTCCTGGGATGCCTTATAACCTGCTTGCCTCAGTTAGTGTGCATGCATGGGTTGCCTGCCTTCTGATCTTGCCCCCACCCCCTTATTTTTGGAAGCCAGAGATCTCCCTTGTTTTGGTCATGTTATATGACCAATATACACCTTAACTTCAAACAAGCATGACTCTACTAATCTCTCCCGATCCCCCACCCCCTTGTCGCCTGTCTCTGTCTTTCATTCAATCACATCCAAGCGATTTTTCATTTTCTTCTCTGTGGCAGGGTGGTAGCTCTGTGAGACAGCCCCTCTCCCTGTCCGGGTCTTTCTTTCTCCCCCTCTTATCCACAACTTCTCTTAAATGCTGTAAGGTTCAGGGAGGAACGTAGCCTTCATAGTCAGAGGACGGCCTTCACACGGACTTCTAAAGATGTGGATTTCATTCATTCATCTTTCCCTCATTTCACGTGTCCATGAGTTCATGTGTTGGGTTGAAGTCTGGGAAAATGTCATTCTGCTTTTCAAAGACGTCACACGGTCTTTCTCCAGTCGTAGATGAAGCATGTGCACAAGGTTTGTTTTGCTTTTTTAGAAAAGAAGAACTCATACCTGGATAGTGAGCAGTGTTGGACCCAGAAAAGGGAGGGAAAGTGTCCAGGCCTGTTGTGAAGTCTGCACACGAGAGCTTAGTTCCTCCTGCCTTCTGACTTGTAGTTGAATGTGTGGATGCTGCCTGTCACATCCTCTGCATGTGGAAACTATTATAACAAGTTGCATGTGTGACTCTTAGAGGGTTTGGCACACTGACTGCGATGAAGATGAAATGTTTTTTCGACCCGTGTTAATGTCATTATTTATGCTCCTGATGGTGTTATTGTAATTACTCATGTTACAGATTTACAGTTTCAAGCCAGTTAGCTCCTTTGAAAACAGGCTCCCTTCATCTTGCAGCTGAAATATTCCTCGTGTTGCTGCTGCCTACCATGACAACATTTTTAGTTTCTCATTTGCATGCCCTATAACATTTTGCTACTTGTTTATCTGAAGTAAGAAAACTGTGAATCCATCCTGCTGGTGCCTTGTAGCTGTAGCGGTTGTGCACAGTGTCTCACGGACATGCTGTTACCTTTCTGCCTGCAGGGGTCCATCATTAGCAGTCCGCACACACGCCGGAGAGCCACCACGCCACGTGAGGGCGCATCCCGCGGCCACCCCTCCATCCCTAACTCAGCATCGACTTCCATTCTTGGGTCGCTCTTTGGCAGTAAGCGAGGCAAACCGTCATCCCAAAGCCACGCCCCTTTTCCCCCGCCCGGCCAGCCCACCCTCATATCCCACAAGCCCCACCCGACCAACCTGCACCACACAGCACAGGTGGGGCACACAGCGCAACACCACAGCCACCATTCCCAGTACTGCCAAGTCCCGCAGAACCCGCCACCTTACCACCACCACCACCACTACCACCCGCCGCCTCACACGCAGTACCACCAGCACCCGGGCTACACCTCACACGCACACCAACACCCGCATTCGCAGCACAGCCATTACAGCCAGCATTCCCATCATGCCTCACACTCCCAGCATGCCCCTCACCACCACAGTCAGCAAGCGGGTTCGGCGCCTGGCGGACCCAAACCTAAACACAGTGGCATCAGCACCGTAGTGTGATGCTAGCGAGGAGGAACGGGGAGCGAACTTAATGAAGGAGGGACAATTGCTTACACCAAAGGGACTGACAGCATAACTCTATGGCCTGTCCACTGTGTTTTACTGCTGCTGTGATGGAAACAAGTCACATGCAGTTTTTCACCTCCAGGTCCAACTAATATGCAGGATGGAAATCGGACTCAAATCTTCCACCAGGGGCCTTTACTAGTTTGCCTGATCATGGGCTTGGCCCAGTCAGGGTTTTTGTGGGTTGGGTTCTGTACAGGAAGATGCTCTGTGTTTTCCACACACTCAACGCCGGCCGTGATGGCTGCAGAGAAAATCTTTTCTCAGCGAGCCGCTCCCCAACTGCTTCATCCCCTCAATAAGCCTGTCTTACCTTCACATAATCAGGAGGAAAGACGACCCTGAGATGAGAACATGGCTGACTGTTTTCTCTGTCACAACGATGGCGTAATTCCTTGTGCACAGCCTTTTCGGAAGTTGACTTTCAACTCTTTGGTTTTGCAGCTCCTACCATCATATGAATGCAATTTGTCGTCGCCTCCCGTAGAGCTCATATGTAGTGGAGAAACCTTAGATATAATCATTTCACACTAAATCAAAGGACAGGTAAACAAACTGAGTCGACCATCTCAGTCATTGTAGTTCTAGTGCTGTATTTACTGTAGATGACAGCTATATGTGTTGTCTCCTAGCTCTCATAAATAAATGTGCCAATTATTAATGCATAATCTATTTAGTCAAGACTTCATGTACAGTATATTGTGCGTAAAGTAATTTGTAAGATTATACTTACAATTATTATTATCAGCAAAAATGAATTTTATCAGTATTATACTGACTCTGTGGTAACAGGATGTAGATCTGAAAGGAGTGAACTCCCATTCAGTGCGGCCTATAATCTATTCTGGATATTTTTTTTGCCTTTCGAACGGATCAAATGAAGCCTCTGGATGGCAGCTGTTGCATATGGGCCTCAATATTGAAGCCTCAAAGCAGACTTTTCCTGTAGACAAATGAAAACTGGGTCGGTTGTTTTAATCTCAGTTTACTTCTCAGACTGTGGCTGCTTACACTAAAAGTAATAAATGAAAAGACATTTTTAAATGGCTCGGTTCAAATGTTACAAATGGATCCACAGAGCGTGTCGAACATGTAAAGTCTGTTGCCTTTAAGATATATGCAACAGCTGCTCTCTGAAATCTGAAAATCAATTTTGAAATCTTCTTTTGCCTTGTTTAGTATATTTTTTTCATTCACCAACAAGGTGAGTGACTAAAATCAGTTCCCTACATAGTGAAGTATTTTTTTCATCTTTTTTTTCTATCATATGTGCAATATCTTTGTACTGATTTTGTACATTACGAACAAGCATGGTGTCCCTCCAATTTGTGTTTTTTTTTCTTTCATGTTGCGTCATTATTTATTTATTTTGGACCCCTGTCAGAGTCTTTCTCGGTAAATTAATGTGTGGCTGTCCTCGTGCTCTTATGATGAGAGGTACAGACTTGGAGTTCAGTGGAATGTCTAGTGAGTGATTTTTTGCATGTAATGTTATTAATGTGAGGCTATCCTCTGCACATTGTATAACAAAAATCAGTGTTACCATAGCAAGTTTAAGTGCAATCATGTTCAGAAAACGCAGACTTGTACTGAGAGTGGAAGTCTGTTATCTTGTTGTCCAGGATGAGATTCAGGTGAAAAAAAATCTTTTTTTTTCATTGAAGAATATATAAATACTTACTTACACAGTTCACAGTGGAAAGAGGAATGTGTGTATATATTTTAATAAAAGGAATATGCTTCTCTTTGGGCTGAACAGAAATATTTTGCTGGATAAGCACATATGAAAGAAACACTTTCATTTTTTCAGGAAATGCAGTTATACAAAATGCAAACTGAACAAAGGAACTGGGTATATGTAAAGAATAACTTTCTACATTCTACAAATAAGAGTCTATTCTAGTGTGTAAATTAGTGACAGTAAACTGTTTGTCCCGATATTCAGGTTGTAAATGTATTTTAACATTCACAGAGAAAAGCATTGCCATAAGTCAAGCTTATTATTTCCACACATTTCTCCTCATGTGAAGTAACAAGGAAAAGTTCAAATGACAGACATATCACGTTATGGGACGTTAATGATCAGCTGAATGTGTCTTTCCATTGATTTCGTAATTTTTTTGCGATAATTCTGAAATCTTGGGATAATGTAAAACTGAGGGATCTGTTGATTTCGGTGTGTGTTGTAGTGCTTCAAATGTCTGTTTGTGAGAAAGTACCCCAACGATGCACTGCATGGATCATCATGTGTCCTATTCACTGTGAGCTGATTGGGAAAAAAAATCAGCCTATAAATTTTTATTAATTTGGAATTTCCTGATGTGTTCTTGTTGCTCCATGTTATTGAAGCTCAGCATGCATTTCATTAACAAAGCCATTGTGTAAATTACAAACATGAAGAACATTGCACTTCTGTTGCTGAGGGCTTTCATCGTGTAAATACGGGATTTTTTGGTGTGCAAGCTCGGAAGGAGGGAGTTTATCTTTATGAAACTGTAAAGGGACCAAGACGGGGGTTATTGCAGTTGTACATAATGTGTATAGGATCAGTACTCTATTCTGATATCTGCAGCTAAGATCAGGATGTATATTCATCACCTCACAGATGGATTCAAGGGGGGGGTATATGAACATATCGACTGTCTCTGCCTCTAGCTGTCGTGAAGTGACATTTGCTGTAGAAATCAAAAACAGACTGTTAAGAAAGTTCGCTGCCATTTACATCCAGCTCTCTTTTCATACATGCACCCCCCCCCCGAACACACCCACACAAACAGACAACATACACACATCCTGCAGCAAGCTGTTCAGTCTGGCGTGAGACACATTTGAAAGAAAAAAAAACAATATGAAAAGACAAGAATGGCCTCATTTATATGTGCATTCTGTTTGTACAGTGAGTAGTGAGACCCCAGTTATTGTAAAACTTCAACTGTGACAATGTTGAGAACGCAAAATAAACGAATATATGACTTATGGTACGCATGTGTAGTTCTTGTTCTGCACTGTATGGAGCGCCAAGTCAGCTGTCAGTGTGAATCAAAGGAAATTTAATTATTTCACCCCCCTTTCCTTTTATATAATGCGTTTCACATTAGTGTCTTATCTTAAGGCTCCCATATCGTCCACTTCCAGGCTTCAGCTTTACTTTACTTTACTTAGTGTTGCAGCATTTCCACTAGAGGGCATGCATTAAAGTGCTATAAAATAAAAATGAATATCTGTGCCATTACACCACCTATGGGTGGAAAGTGTTCCTGCTACACAGTTCCTCAGCCAGTGAAAATGGTTGCATACTCCTAACTCTCAGTCTGTGGAGCTGTGTGACTTCCAGGGTGTCTAAACTTGGCCTTATATTCATTAAATAGTCTCAAATTTGTTTTGTATTTTGTGGCCTGCATTTTAAAGCATTTTTATCAAGAGTGGAGTAAATATGCACAAATCATTAGCAAATATATAGAAATGAATGGTAAATGCACAAATGTATATTAAGCCAACTAGAGCATTTACAAAATTATTACAGACATAATTCTCTTTAAGATGTATAGAAAATAACAAGGGACAAAAAGAAACGAAAAGAAAAATACAACAAACAAAACCCATTCCCTCCCACCCATAGACGGACTTTAGGCGAAACAGGTATTTGCCTAGAGCCCCGGGCCCCATAAAATGCCCTTTGGGGCACCATAAAATACCCTTTTTGCTCATTAATAATGTTTTTCAACAAATCTCTTCGCAAAAATGGCATCGGAAAGGCTAATTCATCAATAACTCATGCCGTAGCAGAGTTTGTCTGGGCTCTCCCCCCTTTAGTCGGCGCTACATGGACTATTCCATTATGCGCATCACCGTACTGCGCAACGTTTATGCGGAAATGATTCCAGCGCTGAGAATCAACTCATGTAAACACAACATGGACAGAGAGACAAGAGAGATAAACCATGAAGCGAAGTTACGAGCGCGGTTCGCACAAAAAGAAGAAGAGAGGGAGGAAAAAATAGGATTTCTTAACAAACCTGCCAAAGGTATCTACCTTTTTCGAAGCAGTGCCGGCGGGGCCGCCTGTCTACAGACAAGAGTCTACACAATAACGTTAGAAAAATGAAAGATGTAATAGCAAGATTTACTGAAGCCAAGGCTCGCAAAGTTTTAGATGTCAAAACGGAGAGAGAGAGAGGTAGGAGATATGAAAAGAAACACAGAGGAGAGATGAAGACAAAAGCAGAGAGGCTATGAAAACAAGCACAGAGGAGAGATAAGGACAGAGAGTTTGAGACATGAAGACAATACGGAGAGAAAGGAGAGATTGAGACAAAACAGAGAGAAAGAGAGGAGAGATTGAGACAAAACAGAGAAAGAGAGGAGAGATTGAGACAAAACACATACAGAGAGAGATCAGTCAGTCAGTACATAACATGTCTCCATAATTGTCTCTAATTGTCTTGTGTCTCTCACTTTGTAGTTAACACAAGATACAGTAGGAGACATGACCACGATCAACCTCCTGCCACCCTTTGGAAAACCAAGGTAAATGATGACATGTTTAACAGTGCACTAGACTGATGGATGTGGGGGACTCCCAAATTGACTGCTCGCCTGGACCCCCAAATGGTTAAGTTCGCCACTGCTCCCACCAAATAATTCAGAGCACCAAACAGTCTACACACCCATAACAAAATCAAATGATCCAACATCAAATTGGTAACACATATCTGCAAATGGTATTACACTGACATGTGAATTGTCTTAATTGCCAAACAGTTTTAATTTTGGACATTGCTTTATGTCCCCTTTAATTCTCACCCCACTCACAGATATGCAAAAGGTCTTGTGGGTCGTGCGAATATGACGCATTGCAAAGTTAATATTATTCCTGAGGTTGTAAGCTCCAGCCCGACCACTGAAAAGTTTTCTGGTAAAAGATTATTTCTGGCTTTAAACATTATTTGGGCTGTAGCATACTCTACAATGTCAGTATATTTCAATAATTTTGACTGCAAGAATAATGAATTTGTGTATTATCACAGCTCTTTTTCATTTTGGATTTTAGGACTATTGTGCGTGTTACTGAATAGTACAACCAATTTCCCAATTTAAAAAAGGTAGCCCTAAAATAAAAAAGAACAGAACATTTAAGCCACATTACCTTTTTTTTAACAGATTTTAATATTTGATATTAATAATATTTGTGCTGAATTTTATGCTAGGGAAAAGTGATATAACTGACTGAGACCACTGATAATAACTCTGTGCACAGCATTCGACAGCGCGTCTATACAGCGAGTAGCAGACCTCGCAGACAGGGACCCTGTTTCACAGAGGCAATGGTACCATCCATTGACTTGCTGTTTAGTATTATATTCTTTACACGTAGCGACAGCGTCAGTGCAGATAAGACACACCGGCTTTCCATTCATGAATCCAGGTAGGATGACGCATACTTGTCTCTCCAATCTTCAATTAATGTCCCATTTTGGCTGTCAACTTTCCTTTTTAGACTTTTGGAGAGTGACATTTACAGGTTTAATGTTTAGCTAATTTCACTCTGCACACAAACTAATATTGTACCTTCTGCACACAAACAATTTTTAAAAATTGCTACACTGTATGTGAGGAGTGGAGTCACCAATACCAAGAAATAATTCTGGAGTTAAAGTATATTAAATAATTATTAGAAAAAGTTAGGCTCTGCTACATGATCAGTCGTTTTGTTTTGTGTGTAAAAAAAAAAAAAAAGGAGCAGTCACTTTCAAAATTAAAATCATAGGCTACGTTTTTATTAATCAAATTATCAAAAGGGGAAATAAAACCAAGCTCATTAAGAGCATTTCATGACTCAATTCTGTATATGAAATTTCTGATTTAATTTCATAATGGGTCTATCCATGTCCTCTGTTATTTCTTGAGTTATTTTTATCCACTCTCTGCATATCCCACACACGCGTGTCCTGTAAGGCAGTCTGTTGCAGATTTCAGTTGTTTTTTTATCAATTAATTTATTAAATTAGCCTTTGATTATGTTCTGGCCCGCCATCTAATTGCTGAGAAGAAAATTGGCCCGAGGGCAAACTTACTTGCAGACCCCTGCTGTACATGCTCACAGCTGTTTTCTGTAGTGCAGTGCCCCCTGTGCCCTCGGCGCTGCAGTGGGTGTTAATAGTAAACAGTGTAGGAGAGCTTCAGATAGCCTCCGCCACTGTTTTTACGAGATAAACTCTTATCTCCTTTAAGCAGATGGATTTCCTTCGTGTCAAATGCGACCGTGCAGTGTTATTGGTGCGTTTCTCACACTGACGCTGCTCTGCACTGGGTGTGCGATTACACCTCAGTTACAAAACGGAAGAACTTCTGAAATGCTTTGAAGCTCAAATGCAACATTGGAACTAAAGCAGTGAATATTTAACGAGATTTAAAGGATGATCGGCACCACAAGAGGAAACTCTGAAGCTGGTCTGACACTAAAAGGTTTGTATCCCTTTTTAATTAAAAAAAAAAAAAGGTAGATTTTGAATTCACTCTCTTGTTTGGCTGTATCTCTTACAGTTCAAAGATGTACCGGGATATTTAATAATTCTCACCTCATGATTTACTTTTGGCTTTATCAATTAAATCAGTATTTTGAAGAGTTAATTTTTCTGTTTGTTGCTTAAGGGTCCAGTGTGTAGGACTTGTGCTGCATTCACACGCCATCAGGGAGACAACAGACGGCAAACTGCATATTATTTTAGTGGATGAGAGCAGGAAAAAAACTAAGGTGAGGCTGAAAGAGAATAATGGCAACAATAGATGGTTCTGCTTTTCAAAGTTGAAGTATTTTAACTTTTTGCCTTTCTTGGCCATTAATAACCAGAGGTTATGTAGCTTCTTTACACAATGAGACAACACGGGCGATCTGGGGACTATCTAGACATTTTTTAAATAATTACATGAAATAATAAACAAGAAATTATTGCTATTATATTAAGACATCACCCTGGTAAAATACGATCATGCATGTTCCTGTTTTACTGTCCTGCCATACTGTTGGATTGTTGTTATCTACCGCCTGATTCCATGTGAATGCAGCATTGGGCAGATATATTGGTGGAAATTGGTTATATATTATATATTCATAGCTATATGTACAGTCACCTGAACTTAATAATAATTGTTTTTTGTTGCCCTACTATGTGCTGTTTGTGTCTGAATATGAAGTGGTTCCTCTTCCATGGAGTCTGCTATGTTGTTTCTACAGTAGCCCAGAACAGACAAATCAAACACTGACTCTAAAATGGTCCGTTTGCATTTTTACGTCAGCCACTGCACTTATACCACATGCTGAGCACATGAGAGGAGTTTTAGTTGGTTGCAATCTGCTGCCTCACCACTAGATGCCACTAGACCCTACACACTGTTCCTGTAATCTTGTCCTAATACACAGCTTTAAAGACACTGGTTTTAGAGTACTCCACTTTAACAACTTGCTGAATGTTAAACTGTAAGCACCATGTTCCCATTATTATCCAAACTGGAAATAACCCTGCAAATCGTGAATAACCTTTTTTTCCTGATCCTGCAGGATGCTCTCCGGTTTAAAGGTTGCTGTCTTCCTCATCTGGGCCACATCAAGCACACAAACTACTGCTCAGCCCTGCCTATGTTCAGCCCTCCAACCTGCTGGTCTGCAGGTCAACTGCAGCTCTTTAGAGCTGGTGCAGCTGCCTCATCTGCCCTCAGACACCACAGAGCTCCACGTGCAGAACAACCGGCTCACCTCGGTGCCCCCAGGCCTGTTTGACAAGCTGGTTGGTCTGAAAAAGGTCTCACTATCTAGGAACCCCTTCCACTGTGACTGTAATATCCAGTACCTGAGGAACTGGTTGCTGACGACGAGGACTGTTGTCTCCGAGGAGCCCACCTGTGCCAGCCCGAGCTCTGTTGCTCAGAGAGCCATCACTGAACTCAGCGATGACTACTTTTCTTCCTGTGCGCTCGCTACCTGTACTGATGGAACGTTTGACACCGTAATGGGAGTGATGCTGTGCTGTCTCATTGTTCTGCTTTTGTGGAGCTTGAGGCTTGCCAAAACATCCACTTTTATTCTGTACATCGATGAGAGACATTCGGGATTCCAGGCCGACTCTTTGCGCTCACTGAAGCCCAAGCACAGGAGGAGGCTACACACTGCACAGCCCGATTCTCTCACTTTCGAGGGGGATGAAGAGAAGCCTCCTTTCAACATGGAGTTACTGCCACAAGTACTGGATGTGTTGCAAAAGAAGCACAATATAAAAATAAAGGCTACCTGAGGGACCTACTACAGTGGAATTACAAAAACACTGAAAAAAAACAAAGTGGCAAATAGTGTAGTAGCGCTGCAAAGGATTTCTTGTTTTTTGAAATAAAGTTATTTTTAAGGCTAAACCACAACAGCCATGTCTCCTGAGACTTCTTCTGGCTAACTGGTACTTAAAAAAAAAAAAAAAATCACACTGCAGAAAATGAAAAAAAAAAAACCAGTCACAGAAAATTTTTCCATAAAGATTCATAGTTTAGTATCTCATTTAAAAAATGTAATAATATAGCATGTCAATATATCCTAGCACAGGATGCTATGAAAAATGTCAAAACGTTATAGCATACTGTTGGAAGTATAGTATGCCAAAAAATGTTACAGTCTAGTATGACAAAAAAGTCAAATGCACACTCAAGATAGCAACATTTTTTTGCTGGCACATTTAACCTTTTTATTTAGGTTTTAGTTTTTAAAATTAACCAACAATGAAAAGGATGAACCGCTTCAGAACAGAACAGATCTATGACATTTGTATGATATTTTAGACGACATGCTTAACAATGACGGTTTTTAAAAAATTTTGAACATCATACTTTACTTAACGTTTTTATGATTTTTTTGGACATCATAATGTACGATGACATTTATACGAGTTTTGGGACAACACACTATGACATCTCTATTATATGGTCCCGAAACAGGCGTATTTTGGCTTTTATTTCAACTTTGTATACTATGATGCGTCTCTACAAGCTATAATACGTGTTTTTTAGCCATTTTTTAAAACGTGTTAAAATTTGACATTTTCGACATACTATACTATGGCGTTTTTTGCCATTTTTTCAACATGCTAAATTCTGACGTTTTTGGCCTTTTTTGGGCTTTTATTTCTGCATTGAATACTATGACATGTCTCTAGAAGCTATAACAGGTGGTTTTTAGCCATTTTTATGACATGTCAAAATTTGACATTTTCGACATACTATACTATGGCGTTTTTTGCCATTTTTTCAGCATGCTAAATCATGACGTTTTTGGCCTTTTTTGGGCTTTTATTTCTGCATTGAATACTATGACGTGTCTCTAGAAGCTATAACAGGTGGTTTTTAGCCATTTTTTTGACATGTCAAAATTTGACATTTTCGACATACTATACTATGGTGTCTTTTGCCATTTTTTCACCATGCTAAATTATGACTTTTTTGGCATTTTTTGGCTTTTATTTCAACTTTGTATACTATGATGCATCTCTACAAGCTATAATACGTGTTTTTTAGCCATTTTTAAAACGTGTTAAAATTTGACATTTTCGACATACTATACTATGGCGTTTTTTGCCATTTTTTCAACATGCTAAATTATGACGTTTTTGGCCTTTTTTGGGCTTTTATTTCTGCATTGAATACTATGACGTGTCCCTAGAAGCTATAACAGGTGGTTTTTAGCCATTTTTATGACATGTCAAAATTTGACATTTTCGACATACTATACTATGGCGTTTTTTGCCATTTTTTCAGCATACAAAATTATGACGTTTCTGGCCTTTTGGGCTTTTATTTCTGCATTGAATACTATGACGTGTCTGTAGAAGCTATAATAGGTTGCTTTTAGCCATTTTTTTGACATGTCAAAATTTGACATTTTTGACATACTATACTATGGCGTTTTTTGCCATTTTTTCACCATGCTAAATTATGACTTTTTTGGCGTTTTTTGGCTTTTATTTCAACTTTGTATACTATGATGCGTCTCTACAAGCTATAATACGTGTTTTTTAGCCATTTTTAAAACGTGTTAAAATTTGACATTTTCGACATACTATACTATGGTGTCTTTTGCCATTTTTTCACCATGCTAAATTATGACTTTTTTTGGCTTTTATTTCAACTTTGTATACTATGATGCGTCTCTACAAGCTATAATACGTGTTTTTTAGCCATTTTTTAAAACGTGTTAAAATTTGACATTTTCGACATACTATACTATGGCGTTTTTTGACATTTTTTCAACATGCTAAATTATGAAGTTTTTGGCCTTTTTTGGGCTTTTATTTCTGCATTGAATACTATGACATGTCTCTAGAAGCTATAACAGGTGGTTTTTAGCCATTTTTATGACATGTCAAAATTTGACATTTTCGACATACTATACTATGGCGTTTTCTGCCATTTTTTCACCATGCTAAATTATGACTTTTTTGGCGTTTTTGGCTTTTATTTCAACTTTGTATACTATGATGCGTCTCTACAAGCTATAATACGTGTTTTTTAGCCATTTTTAAAACGTGTTAAAATTTGACATTTTCGACATACTATACTATGGTGTCTTTTGCCATTTTTTCACCATGCTAAATTATGACTTTTTTTGGCGTTTTTTGGCTTTTATTTCAACTTTGTATACTATGATGCGTCTCTACAAGCTATAATACGTGTTTTTTACTATTTTTTAAAACGTGTTAAAATTTGACATTTTCGACATACTATACTATGGCGTTTTTTGACATTTTTTCAACATGCTAAATTATGAAGTTTTTGGCCTTTTTTGGGCTTTTATTTCTGCATTGAATACTATGACGTGTCTCTAGAAGCTATAACAGGTGGTTTTTAGCCATTTTTATGACATGTCAAAATTTGACATTTTCGACATACTATACTATGGTGTCTTTTGCCATTTTTTCACCATGCTAAATTATGACTTTTTTTTGGTGTTTTTGGCTTTTATTTCAACTTTGTATACTATGATGCGTCTCTACAAGCTATAATACATGTTTTTTAGCCATTTTTATGACATGTCAAAATTTGACATTTTCGACATACTATACTATGGCGTTTTTTGCCATTTTTTCAGCATACAAAATTATGACGTTTTGGGCCTTTTTTGGGCTTTTATTTCTGCATTGAATACTATGACGTGTCTCTAGAAGCTATAATAGGTGGCTTTTAGCCATTTTTATGACATGTCAAAATTTGACATTTTCGACATACTATACTATGGCGTTTTTTGCCATTTTTTCACCATGCTAAATTATGACTTTTTTGGCCTCTTTTGGCTTTGATTTCAACTTTGTGTACTATGACGCATCTCTAGAAGCTATAATAGGTGGCTTTTAGCCATTTTTAAAACGTGTTAAAATTTGACATTTTCGACATACTATACTATGGCGTTTTTTGCCATTTTTTCAACATGCTAAATTATGACGTTTTTGGCCTTTTTTGGGCTTTTATTTCTGCATTGAATACTATGACATGTCTCTAGAAGCTATAACAGGTGGTTTTTAGCCATTTTTATGACATGTCAAAATTTGACATTTTCGACATACTATACTATGGCGTTTTCTGCCATTTTTTCACCATGCTAAATTATGACTTTTTTGGCGTTTTTTGGCTTTTATTTCAACTTTGTATACTATGATGCGTCTCTACAAGCTATAATACGTGTTTTTTAGCCATCTTTTTAAACTTGTTAAAATTTGACATTTTCGACATACTATACTATGGTGTCTTTTGCCATTTTTTCACCATGCTAAATTATGACTTTTTTGGCATTTTTTGGCTTTTATTTCAACTTTGTATACTATGATGCGTCTCTACAAGCTATAATACGTGTTTTTTAGCCATTTTTAAAACGTGTTAAAATTTGACATTTTCGACATACTATACTATGGCGTTTTTTGCCATTTTTTCAACATGCTAAATTATGAAGTTTTTGGCCTTTTTTGGGCTTTTATTTCTGCATTGAATACTATGACGTGTCTCTAGAAGCTATAACAGGTGGTTTTTAGCCATTTTTATGACATGTCAAAATTTGACATTTTCGACATACTATACTATGGTGTCTTTTGCCATTTTTTCACCATGCTAAATTATGACGTTTTTGGCCTTTTTGGCTTTTATTTCAACTTTGTATACTATGATGCGTCTCTACAAGCTATAATACATGTTTTTTAGCCATTTTTATGACATGTCAAAATTTGACATTTTCGACATACTATACTATGGCGTTTTTTGCCATTTTTTCAGCATACAAAATTATGACGTTTTTGGCCTTTTTTGGGCTTTTATTTCTGCATTGAATACTATGACGTGTCTCTGGAAGCTATAATAGGTGGCTTTTAGCCATTTTTATGACATGTCAAAATTTCACTTTTTCGACATACTATACTATGGTGTCTTTTGCCATTTTTTCACCATGCTAAATTATGACGTTTTTGGCCTTTTTTGGGCTTTTATTTCAACTTTGTATACTATGATGCGTCTCTACAAGCTATAATACGTGTTTTTTAGCCATTTTTTAAAACGTGTTAAAATTTGACATTTTCGACATACTATACTATGGCGTTTTTTGCCATTTTTTCAACATGCTAAATTATGACGTTTTTGGCCTTTTTTGGGCTTTTATTTCTGCATTGAATACTATGACATGTCTCTAGAAGCTATAACAGGTGGTTTTTAGCCATTTTTATGACATGTCAAAATTTGACATTTTCGACATACTATACTATGGCGTTTTCTGCCATTTTTTCACCATGCTAAATTATGACTTTTTTGGCGTTTTTTGGCTTTTATTTCACCTTTGTATACTATGATGCGTCTCTAGAAGCTATAATACGTGTTTTTTAGCCATTTTTAAAACGTGTTAAAATTTGACATTTTCGACATACTATACTATGGCGTTTTTTGCCATTTTTGCACCATGCTAAATTATGACATTTTTGGCCTTTTTTGGGCTTTTATTTCTGCATTGAATACTATGACGTGTCTCTAGAAGCTATAACAGGTGGTTTTTAGCCATTTTTATGGCATGTCAAAATTTGACATTTTCGACATACTATACTATGGCGTTTTCTGCCATTTTTTCACCATGCTAAATTATGACTTTTTTGGCGTTTTTTGGCTTTTATTTCAACTTTGTATACTATGATGCGTCTCTAGAAGCTATAATACGTGTTTTTTAGCCATTTTTAAAACGTGTTAAAATTTGACATTTTCGACATACTATACTATGGTGTCTTTTGCCATTTTTTCACCATGCTAAATTATGACTTTTTTTGGCGTTTTTTGGCTTTTATTTCAACTTTGTATACTATGATGCATCTCTACAAGCTCTAATACGTGTTTTTTAGCCATTTTTAAAACGTGTTAAAATTTGACATTTTCGACATACTATACTATGGCGTTTTTTGCCATTTTTTCAGCATACAAAATTATGACGTTTTGGGCCTTTTTTGGGCTTTTATTTCTGCATTGAATACTATGACGTGTCTCTAGAAGCTATAATAGGTGTCTTTTAGCCATTTTTTATGACATGTCAAAATTTGACATTTTCGACATACTATACTATGGCGTTTTTGCCATTTTTCACCATGCTAAATTATGACTTTTTTGGCTTTTTTGGCTTTTATTTCAACTTTGTATACTATGATGCGTCTCTACAAGCAATAATACGTGTTTTTTAGCCATTTTTTAAAACGTGTTAAAATTTGACATTTTCGACATACTATACTATGGCGTTTTCTGCCATTTTTTCACCATGCTAAATTATGACTTTTTTGGCGTTTTTTGGCTTTTATTTCAACTTTGTATACTATGATGCGTCTCTACAAGCTATAATACGTGTTTTTTAGCCATTTTTAAAACGTGTTAAAATTTGACATTTTCGACATACTATACTATGGTGTCTTTTGCCATTTTTTCAACATGCTAAATTATGACTTTTTTTGGCGTTTTTTGGCTTTTATTTCAACTTTGTATACTATGATGCGTCTCTACAAGCTATAATACGTGTTTTTTACTATTTTTTAAAACGTGTTAAAATTTGACATTTTCGACATACTATACTATGGCGTTTTTTGCCATTTTTTCAACATGCTAAATTATGAAGTTTTTGGCCTTTTTTGGGCTTTTATTTCTGCATTGAATACTATGACGTGTCTCTAGAAGCTATAACTGTTTGTTTTTAGCCATTTTTATGACATGTCAAAATTTGACATTTTCGACATACTATACTATGGCGTTTTTGCCATTTTTCAGCATGCTAAATTATGACGCTTTTTTGGCCTTTTTTGGGCTTTTATTTCTGCATTGAATACTATGACGTGTCTCTAGAAGCTATAACAGGTGGTTTTTAGCCATTTTTATGACATGTCAAAATTTGACATTTTCGACATACTATACTATGGTGTCTTTTGCCATTTTTTCACCATGCTAAATTATGACTTTTTTGGCGTTTTTTGGCTTTTATTTCAACTTTGTATACTATGATGCGTCTCTACAAGCTATAATACATGTTTTTTAGCCATTTTTATGACATGTCAAAATTTGACATTTTCGACATACTATACTATGGCGTTTTTTGCCATTTTTTCAGCATACAAAATTATGACGTTTTGGGCCTTTTTTGGGCTTTTATTTCTGCATTGAATACTATGACGTGTCTCTAGAAGCTATAATAGGTGGCTTTTAGCCATTTTTATGACATGTCAAAATTTGACATTTTCGACATACTATACTATGGCGTTTTTTGCCATTTTTCACCATGCTAAATTATGACTTTTTGGCGTTTTTGGCTTTTATTTCAACTTTGTATACTATGATGCATCTCTACAAGCTATAATACGTGTTTTTTAGCCATTTTTAAAACGTGTTAAAATTTGACATTTTCGACATACTATACTATGGTGTCTTTTGCCATTTTTTCACCATGCTAAATTCTGACGTTTTTGGCCTTTTTTGGGCTTTTATTTCTGCATTGAATACTATGACGTGTCCCTAGAAGCTATAATAGGTGGCTTTTAGCCATTTTTATGACATGTCAAAATTTGACATTTTCGACATACTATACTATGGCGTTTTTTGCCATTTTTTCAACATGCTAAATTATGACGTTTTTGGCCTTTTTTGGGCTTTTATTTCTGCATTGAATACTATGACGTGTCTCTAGAAGCTATAATAGGTGGCTTTTAGCCATTTTTATGACATGTCAAAATTTGACATTTTCGACATACTATACTATGGCGTTTTTTGCCATTTTTTCAACATGCTAAATTATGACTTTTTTTTGGTGTTTTTGGCTTTTATTTCAACTTTGTATACTATGATGCATCTCTACAAGCTATAATAGGTGGCTTTTAGCCATTTTTATGACATGTCAAAATTTGACATCTTCGACATACTATACTATGGCGTTTTTTGCCATTTTTTCAACATGCTAAATTCTGACGTTTTTGGCCTTTTTTGGGCTTTTATTTCTGCATTGAATACTATGACGTGTCCCTAGAAGCTATAACAGGTGGTTTTTAGCCATTTTTATGACATGTCAAAATTTGACATTTTCGACATACTATACTATGGCGTTTTTTGCCATTTTTTCAGCATACAAAATTATGACGTTTCTGGCCTTTTTTGGGCTTTTATTTCTGCATTGAATACTATGACGTGTCTCTAGAAGCTATAATAGGTGGCTTTTAGCCATTTTTTTTACATGTCAAAATTTGACATTTTCGACATACTATACTATGGCGTTTTTGCCATTTTTCACCATGCTAAATTATGACTTTTTTGGCGTTTTTTGGCTTTTATTTCAACTTTGTATACTATGATGCGTCTCTACAAGCTATAATACGTGTTTTTTAGCCATTTTTAAAACGTGTTAAAATTTGACATTTTCGACATACTATACTATGGCGTTTTTTGCCATTTTTTCAACATGCTAAATTATGACGTTTTTGGCCTTTTTTGGGCTTTTATTTCTGCATTGAATACTATGACGTGTCTCTAGAAGCTATAACAGGTGGTTTTTAGCCATTTTTATGACATGTCAAAATTTGACATTTTCGACATACTATACTATGGCGTTTTTTGCCATTTTTTCAACATGCTAAATTATGACGTTTTTGGCCTTTTTTGGGCTTTTATTTCTGCATTGAATACTATGACGTGTCTCTAGAAGCTATAACAGGTGGCTTTTAGCCATTTTTTTGACATGTCAAAATTTGACATTTTCGACATACTATACTATGGCGTTTTTTGCCATTTTTTCACCATGCTAAATTATGACTTTTTTGCTGTTTTTGGCCTTTATTTCAACTTTGTATACTATGATGCATCTCTACAAACTATAAAATGTTTTTTAGCCATTTTTTAAAACGTGTTAAAATTTGACATTTTCGACATACTATACTATGGCGTTTTTTGCCATTTTTTCAACATGCTAAATTCTGACGTTTTTGGCCTTTTTTGGGCTTTTATTTCTGCATTGAATACTATGACGTGTCCCTAGAAGCTATAACAGGTGGTTTTTAGCCATTTTTATGACATGTCAAAATTTGACATTTTCGACATACTATACTATGGCGTTTTTTGCCATTTTTTCAGCATACAAAATTATGACGTTTTTGGCCTTTTTTGGGCTTTTATTTCTGCATTGAATACTATGACGTGTCTCTAGAAGCTATAATAGGTGGCTTTTAGCCATTTTTTTGACATGTCAAAATTTGACATTTTCGACATACTATACTATGGCGTTTTTTGCCATTTTTTCACCATGCTAAATTATGACTTTTTTGGCGTTTTTTGGCTTTTATTTCAACTTTGTATACTATGATGCGTCTCTACAAGCTATAATACGTGTTTTTTAGCCATTTTTTAAAACGTGTTAAAATTTGACATTTTCGACATACTATACTATGGCGTTTTTTGCCATTTTTTCAACATGCTAAATTATGACGTTTTTGGCCTTTTTTGGGCTTTTATTTCTGCATTGAATACTATGACGTGTCTCTAGAAGCTATAACAGGTGGTTTTTAGCCATTTTTATGACATGTCAAAATTTGACATTTTCGACATACTATACTATGGCGTTTTTTGCCATTTTTTCACCATGCTAAATTATGACTTTTTTGGCGTTTTTTGGCTTTTATTTCAACTTTGTATACTATGATGCGTCTCTACAAGCTATAATACGTGTTTTTTAGCCATTTTTAAAACGTGTTAAAATTTGACATTTTCGACATACTATACTATGGCGTTTTTTGCCATTTTTTCACCATGCTAAATTATGACTTTTTTGGCGTTTTTTGGCTTTTATTTCAACTTTGTATACTATGATGCGTCTCTACAAGCTATAATACGTGTTTTTTAGCCATTTTTTAAAACGTGTTAAAATTTGACATTTTCGACATACTATACTATGGCGTTTTTTGCCATTTTTTCAACATGCTAAATTATGAAGTTTTTGGCCTTTTTTGGGCTTTTATTTCTGCATTGAATACTATGACGTGTCTCTAGAAGCTATAACAGGTGGTTTTTAGCCATTTTTATGACATGTCAAAATTTGACATTTTTGACATACTATACTATGGCGTTTTTTGCCATTTTTTCAGCATGCTAAATTATGACGTTTTTGGCCTTTTTTGGGCTTTTATTTCTGCATTGAATACTATGACGTGTCTCTAGAAGCTATAATAGGTGGCTTTTAGCCATTTTTATGACATGTCAAAATTTGACATTTTCGACATACTATACTATGGCGTTTTTTGCCATTTTTTCACCATGCTAAATTATGACTTTTTTGGCGTTTTTTGGCTTTTATTTCAACTTTGTATACTATGATGCGTCTCTACAAGCTATAATACGTGTTTTTTAGCCATTTTTTAAAACGTGTTAAAATTTGACATTTTCGACATACTATACTATGGTGTCTTTTGCCATTTTTTCACCATGCTAAATTATGACGTTTTTGGCCTTTTTTGGGCTTTTATTTCTGCATTGAATACTATGACGTGTCTCTAGAAGCTATAATAGGTGGCTTTTAGCCATTTTTATGACATGTCAAAATTTGACATTTTCGACATACTATACTATGGCGTTTTTTGCCATTTTTTCAGCATGCTAAATTATGACGTTTTTGGCCTTTTTTGGGCTTTTATTTCTGCATTGAATACTATGACGTGTCTCTAGAAGCTATAATAGGTGGCTTTTAGCCATTTTTATGACATGTCAAAATTTGACATTTTCGACATACTATACTATGGCGTTTTTTGCCATTTTTTCACCATGCTAAATTATGACTTTTTTGGCGTTTTTTGGCTTTTATTTCAACTTTGTATACTATGATGCGTCTCTACAAGCTATAATACGTGTTTTTTAGCCATTTTTTAAAACGTGTTAAAATTTGACATTTTCGACATACTATACTATGGCGTTTTTTGCCATTTTTTCAACATGCTAAATTATGGCGTTCTTGGCCTTTTTTGGCTTTTATTTCTGCATTGAATACTATGACGTGTCTCTAGAAGCTATAATAGGTGGCTTTTAGCCATTTTTTTGACATGTCAAAATTTGACATTTTCGACATACTATACTATGGCGTTTTTTGCCATTTTTTCAACATGCTAAATTCTGACGTTTTTGGCCTTTTTTGGGCTTTTATTTCTGCATTGAATACTATGACGTGTCTCTAGAAGCTATAATAGGTGGCTTTTAGCCATTTTTTTGACATGTCAAAATTTGACATTTTCGACATACTATACTATGGCGTTTTTTGCCATTTTTTCACCATGCTAAATTATGACTTTTTTGGCGTTTTTTGGCTTTTATTTCAACTTTGTATACTATGATGCATCTCTACAAGCTATAATATGTGTTTTTTAGCCATTTTTAAAACGTGTTAAAATTTGACATTTTCGACATACTATACTATGGCGTTTTTTGCCATTTTTTCAACATGCTAAATTATGACGTTTTTGGCCTTTTTTGGGCTTTTATTTCTGCATTGAATACTATGACGTGTCCCTAGAAGCTATAACAGGTGGTTTTTAGCCATTTTTATGACATGTCAAAATTTGACATTTTCGACATACTATACTATGGCGTTTTTTGCCATTTTTCAGCATACAAAATTATGACGTTTTGGCCTTTTTGGGCTTTTATTTCTGCATTGAATACTATGACGTGTCTCTAGAAGCTATAATAGGTGGCTTTTAGCCATTTTTTTGACATGTCAAAATTTGACATTTTCGACATACTATACTATGGCGTTTTTTGCCATTTTTCACCATGCTAAATTATGACTTTTTGGCGTTTTTTTGGCTTTTATTTCAACTTTGTATACTATGATGCGTCTCTACAAGCTATAATACGTGTTTTTAGCCATTTTAAAAGCGTGTTAAAATTTGACATTTTTGACATACTATACTATGGCGTTTTTTGCCATTTTTTCAACATGCTAAATTATGACGTTTTTGGCCTTTTTTGGGCTTTTATTTCTGCATTGAATACTATGACATGTCTCTAGAAGCTATAACAGGTGGTTTTTAGCCATTTTTATGACATGTCAAAATTTGACATTTTCGACATACTATACTATGGCGTTTTTTGCCATTTTTTCAACATGCTAAATTATGACGTTTTTGGCCTTTTTTTGGGCTTTTATTTCTGCATTGAATACAATGACGTGTCTCTAGAAGCTATAATAGGTGGCTTTTAGCCATTTTTTTTGACATGTCAAAATTTGACATTTTCGACATACTATACTATGGCGTTTTTGCCATTTTTCACCATGCTAAATTATGACTTTTTGGCGTTTTTTGGCTTTTATTTCAACTTTGTATACTATGATGCATCTCTACAAGCTATAATATGTGTTTTTAGCCATTTTAAAACATGTTAAAATTTGACATTTTCGACATACTATACTATGGCGTTTTGCCATTTTTTCAACATGCTAAATTCTGACGTTTTTGGCCTTTTTTGGGCTTTTATTTCTGCATTGAATACTATGACGTGTCCCTAGAAGCTATAACAGGTGGTTTTTAGCCATTTTTATGACATGTCAAAATTTGACATTTTCGACATACTATACTATGGCGTTTTTTGCCATTTTTTCAGCATACAAAATTATGACGTTTTTGGCCTTTTTTGGGCTTTTATTTCTGCATTGAATACTATGACGTGTCTCTAGAAGCTATAATAGGTGGCTTTTAGCCATTTTTATGGCATGTCAAAATTTGACATTTTCGACATACTATACTATGGCGTTTTTTGCCATTTTTTCACCATGCTAAATTATGACTTTTTGGAGTTTTTGGCTTTTATTTCAACTTTGTATACTATGATGCGTCTCTACAAGCTATAATACGTGTTTTTAGCCATTTTTAAACATGTCAAAATTTGACATTTTTGACATACTATACTATGGCGTTTTTTGCCATTTTTTCACCATGCTAAATCATGACTTTTTTAGCGTTTTTTGGCTTTTATTTCAACTTTGTATACTATGATGCGTCTCTACAAGCTATAATACGTGTTTTTTAGCCATTTTTTAAAACGTGTTAAAATTTGACATTTTCGACATACTATACTATGGCGTTTTTTGCCATTTTTTCAACATGCTAAATTATGACGTTTTTGGCCTTTTTTGGGCTTTTATTTCTGCATTGAATACTATGACGTGTCTCTAGAAGCTATAACAGGTGGTTTTTAGCCATTTTTATGACATGTCAAAATTTGACATTTTCGACATACTATACTATGGCGTTTTTTGCCATTTTTTCAACATGCTAAATTATGACGTTTTTGGCCTTTTTTGGGCTTTTATTTCTGCATTGAATACTATGACGTGTCTCTAGAAGCTATAACAGGTGGTTTTTAGCCATTTTTATGACATGTCAAAATTTGACATTTTCGACATACTATACTATGGCGTTTTTTGCCATTTTTTCACCATGCTAAATTATGACTTTTTTGGCGTTTTTTGGCTTTTATTTCAACTTTGTATACTATGATGCGTCTCTACAAGCTATAACAGGTGGTTTTTAGCCATTTTTATGGCATGTCAAAATTTGACATTTTCGACATACTATACTATGGTGTCTTTTGCCATTTTTTCACCATGCTAAATTATGACTTTTTTTGGCGTTTTTTGGCTTTTATTTCAACTTTGTATACTATGATGCGTCTCTACAAGCTATAATACGTGTTTTTTAGCCATTTTTTAAAACGTGTTAAAATTTGACATTTTCGACATACTTTACTTTTATCAGTTAAGTTTTTGTCAGACGCCATGGCTGATACTGAGGTAAAGGAAACGTCAAAAACATGCGAACTGCAGGAGGTTTAGGTGTGTACATCAGGTGGTCAGTGTACATAAGGTTGTTGGGTCATGTCTTATCTGGATCAGATGACTTTTGACTTTCATGGCATTTATAAATAATAATAAACGGGAGCAATAAGCAATGGAGATCAGCTGGATAAGAGATACGCGATGTGTTTTCGTATCTATAAAGAATTCCGTCTAATGTCTGAATTTTGAATCGCTAATCCAATCAACGTGCTTTAAAAAGTCACTAAAGTGGAGAATCTCAGTTTTTCACTGGTTGGCCACGTTTAGACGTCGAGAAGCTCAGTAGTGAACGTGGTTACGTCATCATTTTTTGCGTATTGATTCACCAAGGAAACCAAAGTTGTTCAGCCCTCTGAGCCAAACAGCAAGGGTTGAGAAGGCTTTGTCCCGCCTCCTGTGTCCCGATTGGATGAAAATTTCAATGTCCGTGTGTGGTTGGCCATTTGCTCCAGCAATCAACATTGGTTTCTGGTCTGTTTGTTTTCGGAAATTTGAACACGCACGGAGGGATAACGAGACGAAGCGCGTGTATTTGTTTACATGGAGACGTACCAAAAATAAGAGAGCAGCAAGACAGAGCTCAGCAAAAAGCAAGACCAAGATCGCCTTTTTGAACGAGCGGCCTCGCGACGCTGCAGCTGATCCTCGTCACACACAGCTGGTGCAGCAGGAGGAGGACAGGCAGAAGCCAGGAGCTCTCTGAACTATGTGCTGTTGTTCAGGAGAGACGGGAAGCAACACACCACTAAAGGCTGCGTATTGGGACAGACCGACTGCATACGAGCGCGGAGCAGCAAAGATATGTTGCTTTTTTAGTTCTTTTGTTTTTCTAAAATAAAGCTTTACTATTATTAATATGTTTCTGGCAAATGTGACTTTCTTCTCATCTGATATTGTGACAGGTGTAGTCTTCAGTAACCGTATCATTATGATAATAACAGTAACAGTAGGAGTAATAATAATAAATATTATTATTATTGTTTCGTAATTTGTTATTGTTAATTCGTTCTGCAATATCACACTCAGTGTGTAAACTGTGAATCTCCAGCCAAATGATATTTTGTGGCATAAAAGAAATCCCTAAGTGGGTATCGATCTCGCGACCTTTAGATCGACAGTCATATGACTTACCGACTGAGCTAAACGGGGGAATGCACCAAGTGGTGCAAGCACATGTAATTATAGCTACGTCTCAATGCTTGATCAAAATTTTTACAGGGCAAAAATATCGGCAGCGACGTCTGTCGGAAAACGACCGATAAATGAGTCCGGCCGATATTTCCGGACAATTTCACCTCGTTTAACAGCCAAAATCATACCTTATTAATCTTTATTTGTCTGTGATATCACAATCAGTGTTTAAACTGTATAAATCTATCTAAATAAAATATATTAAGATAAAATATTTTCAAGGGGACACAGACACTGACTGTGTTATTGCAGACAAATTAAGGCACGTAAAAGAAGAAACTAAAAAATTTAAAATGAGAATTAAATGTAATTTCTCCTATTCATGCATTGGCCAGATGTAGCTATAATTACATGTGCTTGCACCTAATGATACATTCCCCCGTTTAGCTCAGTTGGCATGTCATATGACTGTCGATCTAAAGGTCGTGAGATCGATACCCACTTAGGGTGTTTAATTTCTTTTATGCCACAAAATATCATTTGGCTGGAGATTCACAGTTTACACACTGAGTGTGATATTGCAGAACGAATTAACAATAACAAATTACGAAACAATAATAATAATATTTATTATTATTACTCCTACTGTTACTGTTATTATCATAATGATACGGTTACTGAAGACTACACCTGTCACAATATCAGATGAGAAGAAAGTCACATTTGCCAGAAACATATTAATAATAGTAAAGCTTTATTTTAGAAAAACAAAAGAACGAAAAAAACAACATATCTTTGCTGCTCCGCGCTCGTATGCAGTCGCTGCCGGTCTGTTGTACAGACACATCATAGTACACAATGTTAAAAAAAAGACCAAAACCATCATAATTAAGTATGTCAGAAAAAAATGGCAGAAAACTCCATAGTATATTACATCGAAAAACGTTTAATTTTGATATGACAAAAAATGGTTGAAAATTACATATTATAGCTTCTACAGACACGTCATAGTATACAATGTTGAGAAAAAGACCAAGATCATCATAATTTAGTATGTCAGAAAAATAGCTTGCTACATCTTTGGAGTTGAAGGATAAGTTGATTAAAATCACAAGCTACTATGAAGATTCCATCAGGTTGCTTGGTGGAGTTGCTGCTGATGGTATCATTGCATTCCTGCAGTGCAATTATTTGAGTTTGCATCAGAGCCTTTTGTCCTTATGAGTCCCAACAAGGACTGCCCATCCAGTGCAACAGCTTTTTCTGGGATGTTTGAGATGTGCACAGAGCAGTCCAAGATTTCCCACTGCTGAGTGATCCTCAATCACATCTCATCCACTCCTGCGACCAGACATTAGACAGAAAAACGCGTGGTAGAAGTATAGCATGACGATAGAAGTCACAGAATACAATGTCGGAAAAACAACCAATAATGTAATAATATAGCATGTCAAAAAAAGGCTTAAAAACACTATATTATAGCTTGTAGTGACACATCATAGTATACCATGTCGGAAAAAAGCCCAAAACATCATAATTTAGCATGTCAAACAAATGGCCGAAAACATCATAGTATAGTATGTCAAAAATCGTCAAATTTTGACATGTGAAAAAACTGGCTGAAAACGACATATTATAGCTTGTAGAGACACGTCATAGTATGCACTGTCAAAAAAATGGCAGAAAACACCATAGTATAGTATGTTGAAAAATGTCACATTTTGACATGTCAAAAAAACAGTGGAAAATGACATATTATAGCTTGTAGAGATTCGTCATAGTATACGAAGTAGAAATAAAGGCTAAAAACAGCCAAAAAGTCATAATTTAGCATGTTGAAAAAATGGCAAAAAACGCCATAGTATAGTATGTCGAAAATGTCACATTTTGACATGTCAAAAAAATGGCTAAAAGTCACGTATTATAGCTTCTAGAGACACGTCATAGTATTCAATGCAGAAATAAAAGCCCAAAAAAGGCCAAAAACGTCAGAATTTAGCATGTTGAAGAAATGGCAAAAAACGCCATAGTATAGTATGTCGAAAATGTCAAATTTTAACACGTTTTAAAAAATGGCTAAAAAACATGTATTATAGCTTGTAGAGACGCATCATAGTATACAAAGTTGAAATAAAAGCCAAAAAACGCCAAAAAAAGTCATAATTTAGCATGGTGAAAAAATGGCAAAAAACGCCATAGTATAGTATGTCGAAAATGTCAAATTTTGACATGTCATAAAAATGGCTAAAAGCCACCTATTATAGCTTCTAGGGACACGTCATAGTATTCAATGCAGAAATAAAAGCCCAAAAAAGGCCAAAAACGTCAGAATTTAGCATGTTGAAAAAATGGCAAAAAACGCCATAGTATAGTATGTCGAAAATGTCAAATTTTGACTTGTCAAAAAAATGGCTAAAAGCCACCTATTATAGCTTCTAGAGACACGTCATTGTATTCAATGCAGAAATAAAAGCCCAAAAAAAGCCAAAAACGTCATAATTTAGCATGGTGAAAAAATGGCAAAAAACGCCATAGTATAGTATGTCGAAAATGTCAAATTTTGACATGTCATAAAAATGGCTAAAAACCACCTGTTATAGCTTCTAGAGACACAGCATAGTATTCAATGCAGAAATAAAAGCCCAAAAAGGCCAAAAAAGTCATAATTTAGCATGGTGAAAAAATGGCAAAAAACGCCATAGTATAGTATGTCGAAAATGTCAAATTTTGACATGTCATAAAAATGGCTAAAAGCCACCTATTATAGCTTCTAGAGACACGTCATAGTATTCAATGCAGAAATAAAAGCCCAAAAAAGGCCAAAAACGTCAGAATTTAGCATGTTGAAAAAATGGCAAAAAACGCCATAGTATAGTATGTCGAAAATGTCAAATTTTGACATGTCAAAAAAATGGCTAAAAGCCACCTATTATAGCTTCTAGAGACACGTCATAGTATTCAATGCAGAAATAAAAGCCCAAAAAGGCCAAAAACGTCATAATTTAGCATGGTGAAAAAATGGCAAAAAACGCCATAGTATAGTATGTCGAAAAGGTCAAATTTTGACATGTCATAAAAATGGCTAAAATCCACCTATTATAGCTTCTAGAGACACATCATAGTATTCAATGCAGAAATAAAAGCCCAAAAAGGCCAAAAAAGTCATAATTTAGCATGGTGAAAAAATGGCAAAAAACGCCATAGTATAGTATGTCGAAAATGTCAAATTTTGACATGTCAAAAAAATGGCTAAAAGCCACCTATTATAGCTTCTAGAGACACGTCATAGTATTCAATGCAGAAATAAAAGCCCAAAAAAGGCCAAAAACGTCAGAATTTAGCATGTTGAAAAAATGGCAAAAAACGCCATAGTATAGTATGTCGAAAATGTCAAATTTTAACACGTTTTAAAAAATGGCTAAAAAACACGTATTATAGCTTGTAGAGATGCATCATAGTATACAAAGTTGAAATAAAAGCCAAAAAACGCCAAAAACGTCAGAATTTAGTATGGTGAAAAAATGGCAAAAAACGCCATAGTATAGTATGTCGAAAATGTCAAATTTTGACATGTCATAAAAATCGCTAAAATCCACCTATTATAGTTTCTAGAGACACGTCATAGTATTCAATGCAGAAATTAAAGCCCAAAAAAGGCCAAAAACGTCAGAATTTAGCATGTTGAAAAAATGGCAAAAAACGCCATAGTATAGTATGTCGAAAATGTCAAATTTTGACATGTCATAAAAATGGCTAAAAGCCACCTATTATAGCTTCTAGGGACACGTCATAGTATTCAATGCAGAAATAAAAGCCCAAAAAAGGCCAAAATGTCAGAATTTAGCATGTTGAAAAAATGGCAAAAAACGCCATAGTATAGTATGTCGAAAATGTCAAATTTTGACATGTCAAAAAAATGGCTAAAAGCCACCTATTATAGCTTCTAGAGACACGTCATAGTATTCAATGCAGAAATAAAAGCCCAAAAAAGGCCAAAAACGTCAGAATTTAGCATGTTGAAAAAATGGCAAAAAACGCCATAGTATAGTATGTCGAAAATGTCAAATTTTGACATGTCATAAAAATGGCTAAAATCCACCTATTATAGCTTCTAGAGACACGTCATAGTATTCAATGCAGAAATAAAAGCCCAAAAAGGCAAAAAACGTCATAATTTAGCATGTTGAAAAAATGGCAAAAAAACGCCATAGTATAGTATGTCGAAAATGTCAAATTTTGACATGTCAAAAAAATGGCTAAAAGCCACCTATTATAGCTTCTAGTGACACGTCATAGTATTCAATGCAGAAATAAAAGCCCAAAAAAGGCCAAAAACGTCAGAATTTAGCATGTTGAAAAAATGGCAAAAAACGCCATAGTATAGTATGTCGAAAATGTCAAATTTTGACATGTCATAAAAATGGCTAAAAACCACCTGTTATAGCTTCTAGAGACACATCATAGTATTCAATGCAGAAATAAAAGCCCAAAAAGGCCAAAAACGTCATAATTTAGCATGGTGAAAAAATGGCAAAAAACGCCATAGTATAGCATGTCGAAAATGTCAAATTTTGACATATCATAGAAATGGCTAAAAACCACCTGTTATAGCTTCTAGAGACACGTCATAGTATTCAATGCAGAAATAAAAGCCCAAAAAAGGCCAAAAACGTCAGAATTTAGCATGTTGAAAAAATGGCAAAAAACGCCATAGTATAGTATGTCGAAAATGTCAAATTTTAACATGTTTTAAAAATGGCTAAAAAACACGTATTATAGCTTGTAGAGATGCATCATAGTATACAAAGTTGAAATAAAAGCCAAAAAAAGTCATGATTTAGCATGGTGAAAAAATGGCAAAAAACGCCATAGTATAGTATGTCGAAAAAGTGAAATTTTGACATGTCATAAAAATGGCTAAAAGCCACCTATTATAGCTTCTAGAGACACGTCATAGTATTCAATGCAGAAATAAAAGCCCAAAAAGGCCAAAACGTCAGAATTTAGCATGTTGAAAAATGGCAAAAACGCCATAGTATAGTATGTCAAAATGTCAAATTTTGACATGTTTTAAAAAATGGCTAAAAACCACCTATTATAGCTTCTAGAGACGCATCATAGTATACAAATCAGAAATTAAAGCCAAAAAAGACCAAAAAGTCATAATTTTGTATATTGAAAAAATGGCAAAAAACACCATAGTATTGTATGTTGAAAATGTCAAATTTTGACGTCAAAAAAATGGCTAAAAACCACCTACTATAGCTTCTAGAGACATGTCATAGTATTCAATGCAGAAATAAAAGCCCAAAAAAGGCCAAAAACGTCATAATTTAGCATGTTGAAAAAATGGCAAAAAACGCCATAGTATAGTATGTCGAAAATGTCAAATTTTAACACGTTTTAAAAATGGCTAAAAAACACGTATTATAGCTTGTAGAGACGCATCATAGTATACAAAGTTGAAATAAAAGCCAAAAAACGCCAAAAAAGTCATAATTTAGCATGTTGAAATAATGGCAAAAAACGCCATAGTATAGTATGTCGAAAATGTCAAATTTTGACATGTCATAAAAATGGCTAAAAGCCACCTATTATAGCTTGTAGAGATGCATCATAGTATACAAAGTTGAAATAAAAGCCAAAAAGGCCAAAACGCGTCATAATTTAGCATGGTGAAAAATGGCAAAAAACGCCATAGTATAGTATGTCGAAAAATGTCAAATTTTGACATGTCATAAAATGGCTAAAAGCCACCTATTATAGCTTCTACAGACACGTAATAGTATTCAATGCAGAAATAAAAGCCAAAAAAGGCCAAAACGTTATAATTTAGCATGTTGAAAAATGGCAAAAACGCCATAGTATAGTATGTCGAAAATGTCAAATTTTGACATGTCATAAAAATGGCTAAAAGCCACCTATTATAGCTTCTAGGGACACGTCATAGTATTCAATGCAGAAATAAAAGCCCAAAAAAGGCCAAAAACGTCAGAATTTAGCATGTTGAAAAAATGGCAAAAAACGCCATAGTATAGTATGGCGAAAATGTCAAATTTTGACATGTCAAAAAAATGGCTAAAAGCCACCTATTATGGCTTCTAGAGACACGTCATGGTATTCAATGCAGAAATAAAAGCCAAAAAAAGGCCAAAAACGTCAGAATTTAGCATGTTGAAAAAATGGCAAAAAACGCCATAGTATAGTATGTCGAAAATGTCAAATTTTGACATGTTTTAAAAAAATGGCTAAAAAACACCTATTATAGCTTCTAGAGACGCATCATTGTATTCAAAGTTGAAATAAAAGCCAAAAAACGCTAAAAAAGTCATGATTTAGCATGGTGAAAAAATGGCAAAAAACGCCATAGTATAGTATGTCAAAAATGTCAAATTTTGACATGTCAAAAAAATGGCTAAAAGCCACCTATTATAGCTTGTAGAGACACGTCATAGTATTCAATGCAGAAATAAAAGCCCAAAAAAGGCCAAAAACGTCAGAATTTAGCATGGTGAAAAAATGGCAAAAAACGCCATAGTATAGTATGTCGAAAATGTCAAATTTTGACATGTCATAAAAATGGCTAAAAACCACCTGTTATAGCTTCTAGAGACACATCATAGTATTCAATGCAGAAATAAAAGCCCAAAAAGGCCAAAAAAGTCATAATTTAGCATGGTGAAAAAATGGCAAAAAACGCCATAGTATAGTATGTCAAAAATGTCAAATTTTGACATGTCATAAAAATGGCTAAAAGCCACCTATTATAGCTTCTAGAGACACGTCATAGTTTTCAATGCAGAAATAAAAGCCCAAAAAAGGCCAAAAACGTCAGAATTTAGCATGTTGAAAAATGGCAAAACGCCATAGTATAGTATGTCGAAAATGTCAAATTTTGACATGTCAAAAAATGGCTAAAAGCCACCTGTTATAGCTTCTAGGGACACGTCATAGTATTCAATGCAGAAATAAAAGCCCAAAAAAGGCCAAAAACGTCATAATTTAGCATGTTGAAAAAATGGCAAAAAACGCCATAGTATAGTATGTCGAAAATGTCAAATTTTAACACGTTTTAAAAAATGGCTAAAAAACACGTATTATAGCTTGTAGAGATGCATCATAGTATACAAAGTTGAAATAAAAGCCAAAAAACGCCAAAAACGTCATAATTTAGTATGGTGAAAAAATGGCAAAAAACGCCATAGTATAGTATGTCGAAAATGTCAAATTTTGACATGTCATAAAAATCGCTAAAATCCACCTATTATAGTTTCTAGAGACACGTCATAGTATTCAATGCAGAAATTAAAGCCCAAAAAAGGCCAAAAACGTCAGAATTTAGCATGTTGAAAAAATGGCAAAAAACGCCATAGTATAGTATGTCGAAAAGGTCAAATTTTGACATGTCAAAAAAATGGCTAAAAGCCACCTATTATAGCTTCTAGAGACACGTCATAGTATTCAATGCAGAAATAAAAGGCCAAAAAAGGCCAAAAACGTCAGAATTTAGCATGTTGAAAAATGGCAAAAGACACCATAGTATAGTATGTCGAAAATGTCAAATTTTGACATGTCATAAAAATGGCTAAAACCACCTATTATAGCTTCTAGAGACACATCATAGTATTCAATCCAGAAATAAAAGCCCAAAAAGGCCAAAACGTTATAATTTAGCATGGTGAAAAATGGCAAAAACGCCATAGTATAGTATGTCGAAAATGTCAAATTTTGACATGTCATAAAAATGGCTAAAAGCCACCTATTATAGCTTCTAGAGACACGTCATAGTATTCAATGCAGAAATAAAAGCCTAAAAAAGGCCAAAAACGTCATAATTAAGCATGTTGAAAAAATGGCAAAAAACGCCATAGTATAGTATGTCAAAAATGTCAAATTTTTACACGTTTTAAAAAATGGCTAAAAAACACATATTTTAGCTTGTAGAGACGCATCATAGTATACAAAGTTGAAATAAAAGTCAAAAAACACCAAAAAAAGTCATAATTTAGCATGTTGAAAAAATGGCAAAAAACGCCATAGTATAGTATGTCGAAAATGTCAAATTTTGACATGTCAAAAAAATGGCTAAAAGCCACCTATTATAGCTTCTAGAGATGCGTCATAGTACACAAAGTTGAAATCAAAGCCAAAAAAGCCAAAGGTCATAATTTAGCATGGTGAAAAAATGGCAAAAGACACCATAGTATAGTATGTCGAAAATGTCAAATTTTGACATGCCATAAAAATGGCTAAAAACCACCTGTTATAGCTTCTAGAGACACGTCATAGTATTCAATGCAGAAATAAAAGCCCAAAAAAGGCCAAAAACGTCAGAATTTAGCATGTTGAAAAAATGGCAAAAAACGCCATAGTATAGTATGTCGAAAATGTCAAATTTTGACATATCATAAAAATGGCTAAAAACCACCTGTTACAGCTTCTAGAGACACATCATAGTATTCAATGCAGAAATAAAAGCCCAAAAAAGGCCAAAACCTTCATAATTTAGCATGTTGAAAAAATGGCAAAAAACGCCATAGTATAGTATGTCGAAAATGTCAAATTTTAACACATTTTAAAAAATGGCTAAAAAACACGTATTATAGCTTGTAGAGACGCATCATAGTATACAAAGTTGAAATAAAAGCCAAAAAATGCCAAAAAAGTCAGAATTTAGCATGGTGAAAAAATGGCAAAAAACGCCATAGTATAGTATGTCGAAAATGTCAAATTTTGACATGCCATAAAAATGGCTAAAAGCCACCTATTATAGCTTCTAGAGACACGTCATAGTATTCAATGCAGAAATAAAAGCCCAAAAAAGGCCAAAAACGTCATAATTTAGCATGGTGAAAAAATGAAAAAAAACGCAATAGTAAAGCATGTCGAAAAATGCCAAACAAGAGAAAAATACTTAAAATGTATTAAAATATAAAAAGTTCAATAAAAATATGAGTTCATAAACGGAATTTTAGACGCAATATTCATTATCAAAACCCTTAAAAAACTGACTCTCCCCAAACCAGGATCGTTTGACGCCAACCTGTCAAATGCCATCAACTGTCAATCAATCACTTGCCGCCGCCAAAACATAAACAATGGGGTCATGATTGAAGCATAGCAGCAATGCGGCTCAAAACACAGTGACAAGTGACAAAGAAGACAAAACCAGAACTGATGAAATACCGTCAGTATGCAGACACTTCATAGTATACCATGCTGAAAAAAAGGCCAAAAACGTCATTACATAGCATGTTGAAAAAATGGCTGTAAACAACATAGTATATCTTGAAAAATGTCAAATTTTGACATGTCAAAAAAAAAAAAAAAAAACGGCTGAAAACGACATAACTTGCAGAGACACGTCATAGTATACCATGTCAAAAATAAGGCCAAAAACATGTCATAATACATACTTTTCTCTACGACACTTTATACAATGACCTACTTTTTTTGTTTGTCGTTTTTGATGACATACTGTTACATTTTTTGATCATTTTTGACCACATACTATACTATGACATTTTTTGGTCATTTTGTGTCATTTTTAACAACATAGTATACTATGACATTTTTGTGTCATTTCTGACAACATATATACATTAGACATATGTACAGTATGTCTTCCCAAAAATCACAAAATCTTTTTGTGAGGTTTTTGTGACTTTTCAGACATCAATATTATACTATGACGTTTTTAATTATTTTTTAGACGACATTGTATACTATGACATTTTTATCAATTCTTGGAAGACAACCTATACAATGGCAATAGTATGATTTTTCTGACAACACACTATGATGGCTTTATCATTTTATAGACAACAAATGTTACTAAAATGTACATACAGACAACCTGAAAACATAATCGCTATAGCCAGTGGCAAACTTAAGCATTTGGGGGTCCAGGCGAGCAGTCAATTTGGGAGTCCCCCACATCCATCAGTCTAGTGCACTGTTAAACATGTCATCATTTACCTTGGTTTTCCAAAGGGTGGCAGGAGGTTGATCGTGGTCATGTCTCCTACTGTATCTTGTGTTAACTACAAAGTGAGAGACACAAGACAATTAGAGACAATTATGGAGACATGTTATGTACTGACTGACTGATCTCTTCTCTCTCTGTATGTGTTTTGTCTCAATCTCTCCTCTCTTTCTCTGTTTTGTCTCAATCTCTCCTCTCTTTCTCTGTTTTGTCTCAATCTCTCTCTGTCTTCATCTCTCCTCTGTGCTTGTTTTCATATCCTCTCTGCTTCTTCTTCTTCTTCTCTCTCTCCGTTTTGACATCTAAAACTTTGCGAGCCTTGGCTTCAGTAAATCTTGCTATTACATCTTTCATTTTTCTAACGTTATTGTGTAGACTCTTGTCTGTAGACAGGCGGCCCCGCCGGCACTGCTTCGAAAAAGGTAGATACCTTTGGCAGGTTTGTTAAAAAATCCTGTTTTTGTTGTTTTTGTTGTGTTTACATGAGTTGATTCTCAGCGCGCTGGAATCATTTCCGCATAAACACTGCGCAGTACGGTGATGCGCATAATGGAATAGTCCATGTGGCGCCGACTAAAGGGGGGAGAGCCCAGACAGACTCTGCTAAGGCATGAGTGAAAATAAAGGGAGAGCATTTTATGGGGCCCCAAAGGGTATTGTATGGGCCCCGGGGCTCCACATGAATGCCTGTTTCGCCTAATGGTAAAGGTGTGCTATTACACAAAATCAGGATAGTAGATTTGTAATTAGTAATAGTAAGTAAAAGTTTAAATCTAAATAGACAAATATCTTATTAATGAGGTCCGAAAAATAACGTAGTTGTCCGCTGCACTGCATTCTACACATTTTTTAACTTACGCATTAAGTAACTCTACTATCTTTTTTAATTTTTTTCTCAGTTTGATTAAAATGTCCATATTTCCCTTTTATAAACATTTCCATAAGAAGCTGATGCTCTCTTGTTATAAACTCTGCTGCATGCATTTTCTCTGCATCTTCATCACGATGATCTGTGATCTACAAATGTGGTCTACTCATGACAGCTGGAACGCACATTTATCCAGAATACTTACACCTGGTTTGACATAGTTGCATCTTCTCATCCTGGTTTAATAAACGTGCAACAGATTGAGCCAGGAGTCACTGATGAGACTGAGATATTTAAGTAGGCCTATTTATGTTTAAAATCATAGAGACGGTGTATACAGAAACTGTTGGTTAAAGATGTCCAGTTAAAGTTATCAGTACCGTGGCTATGTGTCTTTGTTGATCATTTTGATAGAAAAAGCACACACAAACCATTTGCAAAACATGTACCTATTCCTTATATTTTTTTTTACAGTAAGGTATTTACAATGAGAAGAATACAACAAATAATAAACTGTGGAGCAGTAAAAGTTTTTGATCGGCATTATACTCACATCTAAACCAAGGTCTTAATAGCTTTTGCTTCTTGAATTGAAATAGTTAAGCTTAAAAATGAATGTCCACATTGTAATAAACAGGTTATGGCAGGAAGATATGGTAACATTTAACAAAGGTGAAAGTCTGATCTGTGCAAATACTGGTCAAGGCTCACAGCTAGACAAAAGGCAGACAGACAGTTCTATTAGAGGACAATACTGCACATCCAACAGTGTTTTTTTTTTTTTACAGTACAAGTATTACTCTCATATTCATGCATAGATTTTCAAGGATAAATGGGTAAACAAATCACTAAAAATGTAATAATAAAAATTCACCTTGAGAATAAAGGTCCACCGTTATCTGAATATGCTTCTTAAAAACACTGCTAAAATCTTGTAATAAATATAGGATGATTTCAGGATATGCAATTATCTAAAACATTACTATAATCTAAAAAAATACTTAGTAGGGTCAAATAAGGCAGTTCCTTAAAATTTTCCTTAATGAAATCAGGTAATTGAAGACTATCACAAAACAATATAAAAGAGCGGTTGACAGTACGTTACGTGATTATGTTTCGCTAAAGTTTGTCTCAAAGATGACCCATATTTTGTCAATGCCCTATCAGGTGGTTAACAATGCCCACAGTGTTAGGCTCCTACAGGTTTATGCATTAAGTGGTTTAACGCTCCACCTCTCCTCGACTAGGACCTCCACACAAACCTGTTGGCTCAAACTCTACTTAGGCACAAACTTCTCCTGCTCAAAGATGCGGTCAACAGCTTCGGCCACATCCTGCACAATGAAGTCTGGCTCCACCAGCGCAGGGTCAAACCTGAAGTCCCGGTGGCCGTGGAACACAGTCTCTTTGATGCAGTGGCTGGCATCAGACGGCACCTCCACGTTGGGGTTATAGACCCCTGTGCAGACGAGGACAGACTTACAGGAAGTGGCAGAAGGCAGCGCCAGCTCGCTCTCCCACAGATTGTCGCTCTCCTCCTCCTGGGGCACTGCAGTGGTGGACCCTGTGGCGGAGACCATTTTGGCGACGGCTTTGGGGTTCTTTCTAGCAACTCTCTCCTCCAGGTAGCGGTTGTATAGGTTG
This sequence comes from Plectropomus leopardus, assembly GCF_026936395.1. Classification (NCBI taxonomy): domain Eukaryota; kingdom Metazoa; phylum Chordata; class Actinopteri; order Perciformes; family Serranidae; genus Plectropomus; species Plectropomus leopardus. The sequence goes on along the minus strand of NC_142184.1, from coordinate 13,215,519 downwards.
GCGCCGTAGATGTCAGTCATAAGGTTATCCCTAAGAGAAGAGGGAAGATTACTCAGTGCTGCAGGCAGTATGCATTCAATATAGTTATGTGTCTTCCTCAAGCAAAAAATGAAAACAGCTACGCTTTCCATTCCAGTTCGATTTTTAAATTTTGTTTTACAAATTACCAATAAATCTACCTTCTACCTTCTGGAAGAACTTGTTCTTATTGTCTATACCAAAGGTTCATACAGTGTTTGGCAAACAGTTATAAGACTTTTGTATGTTATCTTTACATAGCAATGACAGGGTGTATCTTAGCTGGTCTTTTTATTTTTCTCGTTTTTATGGCTAACTTATAGCACACATTAACATATTTTTTAGTCTTTCTTTCTGTAGTAACTTCATTTTGTGTTTCATATTGTTTGTTTTAGAGTTTTATATTTTTATTTTATTTTTTGTTTTTATTTCTATTTTTTCTTGAAAACGAGATTTTTGATCTAAAGAGTTTTTTTTCTGGTTAAATAAAACCGGAATAAATTGTAAAAAAAAAAAAATAGTCTAGATACTAATATGTGTAACAATCAGAGGTGGGACCATGTCATTGTTTTGAATGTCTCAAGTCTTTTGCACTCAAGTCTCAAGTCCACTCAAGTTTGACTTTTTTGATTCCTGAATAACATTCTCTTCACCAAATATTATGTCATTGTAACACCAGTGTAATAATATAGCAAATTTAAAAAATAATTATATTTATATTCATTTGTTAAAACAAGTGTGACTGATCATAACAAAGTAGTGCTGACATTACACTTTTTATTTAGCATATATATCTATTAACCAGTGTCACAGCTTAATAAATCTTGTATGTTACTGTGCTATGTTTCTTTTGTGTGTTCTCCTGTGACTTGATTGGATGTTGTCAGATTATTTCAAACAACATGGATCTGAGGAATTATAGCAGAGGTGGCGACAAAGACTTGACTCGAATCAGAATTACGTTTTATGTCATTTAAGTACTTGGAACTTGCTTGACTGGTCATAAGGCTCAAGTTCAAGTGAAGTCACAAGTCAGTGATGTTAAAGTCCAAGTCAAGTTCCGAGCATTTTTATATTTTGTCAAGTCGAGTCTAAACTCACCAAATTTGTGACTCAAATCTGACTCGAGTCCGAGTCATGTGACTTGAGTTCTCAACTCTGGCACAAACCATGATGAAAAGTTGAAGTGAAACATGCAAGTTCTGACAGGAATGTGTGTTTACTGTCACGCTTGCGGGCAGTTGAAAGAGAGGAGTTGTGTATTTTTACATGAGGTTTCCCACCAGATTATTGAGCTACGCCCGAGCCTTTCAGTTTGTTAAAAAGCAAACCTAATTTAAAACTTGAGCGTATGCACTTTTATAACTTGTAACTAAAAGTTGGGTGAGCTTAACTTGATTACGTTTTAGTTTTCACACTGTTGGTGAGTAACTAAGTGTGTTTCCTTATCCGCTGTGAGTGTCCACGGACAGAGGGATGTCATATGCTGTGAAGCCCTCTGAGGCAAATTGTGATTTGTAAAATTTGGCTCTATAAATAAAACTGAATTGAAATTGACTTGAAGGTAACAGTGTTGCGTAATTAAATACAAAAATATAGCACTGTGATCCATTATAGTTACTGAGAAAAAAAAGATGTAAATAAATTGCAGTTACTAATCAAAAACGTTAGTGATTACAGACGGGTTACAACCAAATATATAATTTTGGATAAAAAGCTAATATCTAGAATAAAGAAACATTCATTCGCAGTGCAGGAATGCCATCTTCTGACATATTTTCAGACAACTCACCAAAGCTGTTGAAACAAATTTGAGTGTAACATCATCATGGGTAGGATGGCTTACATCCAGACAGGCTTCATTCATTTGGCAGTATGCGCTCAAATTTTGAGCGCTGCTTTTAATTGATTCTCTATTGTTTAAACTTGCAGCGCCTGTCATGCCTGTGACCACCAAACCACACCTCGGCAGGTAGCCATGTCGTCAGACAAGAACACTTTCACTGCTACTGGAAATTCAACATTTTCCTTCTGACATCAGAAAAGGGCTCTAACGTCACTTTACAGTGTAAAGCTTGTTTACCAGAGATAAAAATGCTGTCAACATTGAATTCTCAAAGCCAAACCTAAAGAAACAGCTACAGGTAAGTTAATGTAACCTCAATCAGTCACATAAAATAATGCCTTCCACCCCACCGTGTTATTTACATGTGCTCAAGAGGTAATTTAGTTTGTTATTTTTGTGTGGTGCCTGTCTAGCAGGCTACATATTTATGTTTAATACCCGTTTTATAGAAAAGTATTCAAAAAGTAATAGAATGTAATAAGTAACATAACTTGAATGAAGTAATTAAAATAGGTACATTACTTCTAACACTTTAACCAGGGTAACTGGTAATCTGTAAGCTATTATGTTTCAAAAGTAACCTTCCCAACACTGAGTTTGCAGAACTAGTTCCTCCTCTCTACCTCTTTTCTTTACCTGCATGTATATCGTCATCCGACTGCATCAAAAGTGAATTCTGATCAGGGTGGTCTCAATCGCTTCCTCAGTTTATTTCATATATTACATGTGCAATACAGAGAAAAAACTTGGTGTCTTACCCTATAGCATAAAGGGAAGTGATGGGTAGTTTCCATTGCCTCTGCATGCCCTGGCTTCTGATGAGGTACTCTGCAAAGTGGTAGGTCAGCTCACTGGGTTTTCCCATGAGCGCCTCGTACTTCAGGTCTTTACCTGTGATCTTCTTATAGATGTTCTCTAGGCACACAAGAAATGTCCCATGGCCAAACCTGAGCAGAATGAGATCATGGAAGAGACAAGGATATATTTACATTTGGCAGCTTCCAAGCTGGTGCGTTAGGCATACTTTGCAAGATTTTTCAGAAAAACAATGTATTGACTCATACAGAAGTAATCGCTCTCAATCACCGGCCCAGTGACGAATAAGGTTTTCAAGTTGACCAAAAATCAAAACAGGTTAAAACTGCAAATGAAAGGAAATTTTCCGCCTTGATCAGGATGCCATTTACTTACTTGAAAAACTACATTTTCAAATAATGTGTTTTAAGTGTTTTAATTGGAAAAAAAATGTCATACTGGATTACATCAATAAATTCTCAAAATATTACAATATTAAAACTTTAAAAATCAATAATACTAATAAACATATAAAGCGAGACAGTAACTTAAATCAGGGATTCAGAAAATAATACCATCAACAGCAGGTATCCAAGAGACAGTGTGAAACAAAAAATAAATATAGAGAGACAAAACACCAAGTGTTAATCTTGTGCTAACTTTTACTCTCACTTTTGCTGGTGAGCATGTTAACCAACATCAGTCGACTATCCTGTATGGTATAGCTTTAAAGATTTTTACAATGCTCTGTGACGGTGGTGGTTACCGTGGAGAATGTGCCTCAGCCATCCACATGAGGTCCATGTTGCAGGCCAGCAGGGGGAGGTGAGGCGTCTTTTGGGTTTGGTGAACACGGCTGAGGTTACCGTTGGTCAACAAAATGTCAATTATCAGCTGCAGGTTGGTCTCCCATCGAATGGGCTCCCCGAACAGAATCACGGCTGTGTGTGGAAATAAAAGACTGACATTAAATCTCTGCAATATCAGTAATATCAAAAAGCTAAGATGCCAGTGAATAACTAACAGCAGATAAGAGGTGCATGTTCTTACCTTCAATTTTAGGGAGGTTGCCAACAGGATTGGACTGTAATGAAAGGAGAAAAGCTAAACATGTGCTATTGTATATGACTAAATACAGGCTTCACACACATTTTAATGGTCAAAATTTGAACACTTTTCCATGACTTTTCAATGACAAATAATAAAATTTCCAAAGCAAAGGCTTCACTTTGTATGCAGCACTTGCTGGTCTGGTTACAGTACTTTTCTACACTCAAAACACAGGAGCCTCGTTTCCAATGACAGTTGCCACCACATTATGTCAAATATACACATAACCTGTCTTAAAGTGGAAGGCTCTGTATTGGAAAACAGGACTGTGTAAGTTTTCCATAAAATTTGCTGTACTTGACATTGTACCTTTTTTGATGCAACTATTGCACATTGCAGTGTTGTTGCTGAAACGCAGGCTGTTCTCAAAACTGTTTTTACGTTTTCCTACAAAAAGTAACGCACCCAAATTCGTACATATCCCATGTATTTTGAAAGGCTGCTATCATGTGATCAATGCCCAGACAGTAGTATCTCGCAAGGAGGTCGGTTAGGTCACAAAAATCCAGACTTTCCCCTTGAACTTTCCCCCTGAAGACACATGTTCAGAACAGCAAACTGTTGTTTGTGCATTTTCATAAGATATTACACGACTCAATCGATGAGAATAGCTTGAGAAACAATGCATTTTGCAGCCCTAAGTCGACACACATTAAAGCTACATTATGTTAATGGTTAATTTACAGAAAATAGATTTGCCTTCATGTTACATTACGTGAGAGGTTATCTTCGGAGGATTACTTTAACAATGAATTTTATTATACACAGAAATTCCATGGCTTTCCCAAAACTTTCAATGATTTTTACTAATCCCATGACTTTTCCATGTTTGTCATGACCATTGAAATATTGACAACCAATCTCTGCACCAGATTTCAATATCTCACCGGCAGTTTGGGTCTCCTGTTGTGATCCACCATGTCCAGCAATGGGAATGATTCCCTCAGCATATCAACACTGACAACATTCTTAAAGCCCACGCTGAAGACAGTGTGTTAAGGACAAATAAAGAGGAGTATGCAAACCAAATTTACATGGATCGCAAACACAAAACAAAACAAAACAAAGCAAGATTCCAGGATACTTTTTTGCGATTTCCAAGACTGGTCCCTGTCCTGACACCAGCACACACTTGTCGTGAAACTTCTTAAACATTCTCAGGGGACTATGGGACATGATGACTTGATCTTGTGTAATCTGGAAATAGAATAAGTGTTCGGAGAGGTTAATAGCAGAGATGACAGGGGACACCAGACTAATCAAAAAAAAAGAAGTGCACGTTATGCATCTGTTATATTTAATCTACACAGAACAGTCATAAAGGCGCTCAGCAGCGCAATGACTCACAGGTACTCCCAAGATGTGAGAGAGCTGGTCGGCTTTTGTTTGTCTGAGGCAATTCCCTGCATTTGTGACAAAAACAACTGGTACCACAAACTGTCCCTGAGAGTCGACCAACTTCTCAAACGCCCTTTTTGCTGCAGGGATTGGCATCCTTCCCCGGACAAGCACGCCATCAATGTCAAACAACAGTCCAAAGCTTGGCTGTGGCTGCAGGAGGGAAGGACAAATACAGGTCAACCAGCCAAACTGCAGCATCTTTTTTTCTTTTACATGTAGAAAAATAAACAACTCAGTGCAGATAAAGTAGGGAGAATGAAAGGTGACATGCTTGGTTAGTGTGATCAAAACTGGGTTGAGAAGGTGAATAATTAAAGGCTCCAGTATGTACGTTTTGGGGGTATCTTATGGATTAAATAATATATATTATTCATATCTATATTTTTATTAATTTATAATCTCCTTAAACTAAGATAATATATAAGATATAAGGTTTGTTCAGCCGCATTCTCAGCTGATGCCATTCAGGGGCATATCACATGGATGCGAAAGGTGGCTTTTGACATTGGGATTGTACGCTAAAAGCACTGTCAAAGAGGTCTGAGGAAGCAACCCATTCTCATTCCGAAGTCATCAAGACTTCAGAATGAGAATGGGTTGCTTCCTCAGACTCTGCCATGTTTTTCTTCAATAGCCTAGAATTGACAAGTCAAACACTAGCTTGAGACAGGGAAATACATCTACACGTCAGCCACAGTAGTTCAGTCCCTCCTGGGTGTTGCTATGTTGCAAGCACAACTCTGTGGATTCTGCACAACCTTGCAATTTTGTCAAATAACACAACTTTACTGCAAATTTGACTACTGTATTTAAATTTGAACATTTATTTAACCTCCACATCCGAGTCAGCATGTGGCCCCTTAATTTCAGTGCAAGATGGCCCCAAAAAAACTGCAGCATGCATCTTAATTAAAAAAAAAAAGTGCCATGAAATCAGCCTGCAAAATCTTGGACAGATAGTTCTGCAGAAGTTTCAGTTTTACCTAGATACCTTTAAATATGTAATACTTTAATGTGGCTGACACTGAAAAATCAACAAACAGGATCATTTTGCAACTCGAGGATTGCTGTTGTCTTGTTTTCTTGAGTAAATGCAATGTTAAATGACTAAGCTAAATTTTAAAATGAACTACTTATTTGCAGTATGAAGAATGTTTGGGAATATTGTTTCCACACATAGGCCTGTGGGGAATACATCATAGTGTATTTCTAAAAACATATAAAGGACGGGGCTGCCTCTAGAGCAGTCTATGACATGATTTAGGGCCTTTATTATTTTGGCAATAATCGGGGCAGCTACAGATAATCTATGGTGGGAATTTTATGGTGACACACAGATACACAGGGGTATTAGGTTACACTATTAGCATATCACATATGATATAAAAACCTATCCAAACATATATGTAAACGGTTCTTTTTCTCATTGTTTTTGCTATTGGGGTTGAAAAAAAACTGGGAACACAGTGTATCCGCGCTTGTTTTTCTCATGAGGGAAAACACAGTAAGCTACATCTGTTATCCCTGATGTCACATCCCCTGTTGTCTCATCCAGCGGGTCCACATCTGAGAAAAGTTGCATGCAACATTGTATGCAACGTCGATTTGACACACTGCAAAAAACCTGCAAACAACTACAAAGTATCGCCTCGTCAACAACGTATTGTTTGCCTGAGCCGAGGCAGCAGCAACAGCTCGAACCGTACCTTGCTGTTAGACTGAGTTCCGCAAAACCCGCACCGAGAACCGACAATCCCAGTTTTGCGTCTGGCTTGACGGTTACTCAGGGTGCACAGGCCCCGGTAAAACGACAGGAGTCCCCTCATCTCCTTTGTTTATCACCGGGTTAAGAGAAAACAAAAATAAAATCAAAATGACCCGGCATAAAGCTTGAGCCGGCTCGGTCCGGCCGCGCTGGCTGATCCAACTTGAGCTTTTTTTTTTCCTCAGATGTTTCTTCGGCGATAATCTGACTGGGCGAGACCCGCTGACGTCAGATGAGGAGTAGGAGGGTCTCGTGCTGCATCTCGGCCGGAAAGAGACGTAGAGCTGCATCTGCATTGCTGCAACCCCCGCTGCCATTTTAGACACTGAGGTGGAGCTTTCCATTTCTTGCACGCACGAGCGGCTCGGTGCATAACGAGACAGCGGGGCTGCAGAATTACACGCGCTTATTGATCGCCGTTATTTACCCTGATTTATATTTATACACATGCGTTTATATTATGTTGATTTGCAGTGTGGGGTATAATAGGGACACTGGTGAACCCTAAGATCTCCATTTTACTCCTCGACTTTATCTTCAGAGCCGCATGCATGATGTCACGCGCAGCAGCCTGTCCTCATATTCACCATGTGCCTCAGGGCGGCTAAATTTACTGCAGAGAATCAGAAGGAATTTGACAGAGAAATCTGATCCACAGTTAGAGGACACTTTTACGTTTTTACCAAATATACTCAGCAAATGAAGTCTCTTTTTTATATTTACAAAAACAGTGGTTGCACAAATGTAATGGACAAATGTGATGTAGTGATCTGATGCTGCAGATACACTGCCAGAGTACTAGTGCTGCAAAAAGTAAGCACTTTTCTTGATCAAACATCAATTAATTGATTTGAGAAAAATACAGAAAAACGTTATTTCAAACAATACCACATCTTGCATATTTTTTGACAGCACTACATAGCCTATGAATTAATCGACCAAGTTAGATTATATTCATTCCTAAGTAAAGTTAAAAAAAAATACAAGAGGACAAAATGTTTGTGGATGGTTTGTGTACCATAATGTGTGTTTTTTTAGCAGCTCATCTTGCATCTAAGCCTGTTTGAAGATGCAGATGATTGTTTTTACACTGACCCGTACGACAAAAACCTGTAAAGGACAAAAGACGTCAGACTGCAGGTCCTCCCCGTGCGCCTCCAACTTTATTGATAGTTTAAAATTACATTTCTATTTTCTAGGACTTCAGTTGCACTTTCCTTCCGACTTAAAAACTGAGTACAAGCAAATGGTATTTATACAGTAGTCTAAGTGATATTGTACAAAAATAACATTTTGATTTCTGTGAAAACTTTTTTCATTCCCAAATAACTCCTAATTCTGCTGTTCTGACAACTGTTCTTGATGTTAAATTTCGCCAAGGTAATAAAAAAAAAGAAAACAAAATCCAAAGCCATTTTGAAAGAAAAGTCTACCTTGGACTACCAAGTGATATTTAAATTGTAAACAGATTTCTATAAAAGAACATGTTTCTTTTAATACCTCCAAAAATTTTTATGTCAGCAATATAACATGTAGTTTGTTATCGCCCACTTTAGCTGCTTGTAGGGCTGAAATGCATCATGTTATGAACTGTTTCCATGTCATACTCTCTTGGCCAACTCATATCCCACTAAAACAAACCAAAATAACCATACATGGAAGTTCGGTTTCCATTTACTCCCTTCTTCTATCTCATTTTACTGAGGCTCACTTCCACAAGTTCAGAGGTCCTATAGTTTCCCATATGTTCAGTCCCATTTATTCATCTCTGATCACCAGTGGCTTGGAAAGGGGGGTTCTTTAACATAGCATTATACATAACACCGCTACCAAACTAAAACATTTTTGTATTGAATGCAGAAAGATATTTTTTTCACCCCTTTCATTGTATTACATGTCGAGAGGCTCACTGGCCTGGGACTAGCCTCTGTTAGCCAACCTTTGGCCAGTGAAGAGGATTCAGAGAAAATAATACAACCAACCATCAATCTGAAAAAAAGGAGGGGCAACAGAGGGCACTGATTATGCGCTGCCTTCAACGGTGCAATCTTTCGCCAAATGGCCTGCCTTTCCACAGTTGTAGCAGTTAGTATCGCTGGCTTTACTGCACTGCACAGCAACGTGACCAATTTCGCCACACCTAGGGGAGACAAAAGTTTCTCAAGTGAGAGACAATGCAGGTAAACTAACATTAAAGTGAACACAAGAACAGAAACAAGCCTGCTGCGGTGTTACAAGATTTAAATTCACATCTAGGTCAGCACTCACCTGTAACATTTCACCTTATCGCACAGTTTCTGGATGTGACCGAACCCACCGCAAGAGTAGCACTTCTGCTCGTTGGCATGGTCGCAGTCACGGGCCATGTGGCCAGCTTTGCCGCAGGTGTAGCACAGCTGCTCCCTCTCCTTTTTGGGCTCCTTGCAGTCCCGGGAAATGTGGCCACTCCTGTGGCAGTTGTAGCACGCTGAACAAGGAAAAAAAAAAAAAACAAAACACTTATTAAAATACAAGGTATGAAAGTATTACCGTTAAAAGATGGACATCAAGGTTTTGTAAATAACTCTGTAACTGTAATAAAAAGTAACACTTAACACCAGCTAACTAGAGTTGAAATAAGGGTTTGACAGAAAAGGCAAAATATAAAGAGCTAGAATACCGGTGTATCAATACTGAGGAAAATATTACAACCGTCCCACATACTCGGTATCCATATGTATCCATTAATTTGATGTTTTTGACACAGTAAGTACAGTATATAGGATAAGACTGGGCGAAATACTGATATTATACCAAACTGTTGCAGCACTTCCATGATTTGCTTTCTTTTTTCATTATACCCACATTATTGATGGTTGTTTATCAAAAATCTCATTGTGTAAATATTTAGTGAAAACACCAATACAACCAGACAATATCAATAATGAGGTATGTGGTCAAAAAATATTGTGGTATCACATTTTCTCCAAATCTCCCAGCCCTAATGTAAATAGAAAAAGTAGAGAATCGCAACGCATACCATCCTCAGTTTGGTCACAGTCCCTGGCCATGTGTCCTTGGTCTCCACACCGATAACAAAACAGCTCTGTAATGACAGCCATATTAGTATGCAAAGATGAAAGGAAGACAAGGTTGTAATTTATGGTTTAGACTTCCCAAATATTTCTCCGGAGACCCATCTGTAACTCAACACAACCGCTTCAAGTGAACACCACACAGTATGTAAAGTTTAATGATAAAGAATAACGTGTTAGCCAAGTTATTGGAATAATTATCCTATATTGGGTGCGGCCTGGATAATAGATAGTACCCTTGCCTCGTCCCCGACCCCTCCCGCGGCCGCGTGAACCGCTGGCAGGGCAATTCTTGATCCAATGCCCCGAGCGGCCACATCCAAAGCACTCATTGTTGCTGCAACCATCCATTACCTAAACAAAAACATGACACATATGAGTTAAAATCAGCTCAAAATCAAATATTAACAAACACTATTCAGCCTGCACACTGTCTACACCGGACACATTTTTAACTGTGTTTTTCAGCCATCCATCTAATCAAGCTTTCACACCAAACACACAACTGTTTTCAGTGGGGGATGAGATTATTTTCTTGACATGCACCATCTTGACTTTCCCCTAAAAAATGTTTAGCCTGTCACAGGCAATAATCAACATTTGATTTTCTACATTCTAGCTCAAATGCAGTTCAGAAAGTGGCCTCTCATTCTCAAATTAAGCTGCTTAGTGTGCCGGTAAAACCTAAAAGCATTAACATGGCACATTACTCTTATTGCTGGAGGTTAAATCTGTTTAGAGTATTTACAAACACACTTACTGAAACAATGCGCTTTAGCTCTACAAAACACACATTGTGCCATTTTTCAAAGGTGGTCTGAAAGCTTGGTTGTCATTCAATCTTACATTTTCACTAATGAAGCGGTTAACAAAGGCTCTGAGCAGTACATGGACAGCTGTTGCTGATGATGGGATGTTTTTGCAGTGCAGCCGGTGCACACAAGGTCACATGAGGACATGTCATCAAGAATGATCTGATCATGATCATAACTAAGCAACCATGCTTGTGCAGGCTTGTCAGAAATCAATGCCAACACTGAAAAACCATTTCAGAAAACTCTGTTTCATGATTTAAACTTTGAGTCAGAAAACAGTACACAACTCACAGACCGGTACTGCAGAAGTCAGTCTAACATAATGACTACCAGGGGGATCTAGTCTACGATCAAACAAAGGGGTGCATTTTTATGATGCTATTATTATTGGCCATCAGACTACAACTAACTACTACGCTAACTTACACGCTTTCATCAATGGGATCATGTTGTGAAGGCCAAACTTCTTTTTGTTGACGGTGCTAAAGACATCAAGTCAGGAAGAACGTGAGTTAATAAGTAATCAATCTCTTCGCCATAAGCACCCAAAAGACGACAAAACGGGGCAACTAGGTTTAAATCACCTCGGTTTAAGATTGCAAATGCTAACTTGTTGCTCCCAATTCTTGTAGCGGCCATCAAAATGTACACTGGGCCTTGAAAATTGGGCTTATATAATACTGTTTGGCAAAATAGCTGCATAAATGTTGTTTCTCAAGTAGCCACAAAAAAGCGAAACTCTCCTGGAGTACAGTTTAGTTGATATCGTCAACAATATAGCCCAACATGGTGCTACACGCCACCGACTGACGTTACTACAGAAATGGCCATGAAAGCATGCCGTGGGTTGTATGCTAAGTTAGACAGCTAGCTCCAGAGGGCAGTCCCACCACATCGTGATGTGATGAATATCTGCCACAACAGCGAGCCCGCCGTCTAACAAAGATTAAAGATAACTCGACTGCGTTTTTAAAAAAAGAACCTACATATCATATTTTCCACGTAAATAAACCACACAACGTGATTCCGGGCTAAAACGGAATCAAATGCCAAAGGTTGGAGCTACGCTAACGTTGGCCTAGTCACGTTGATTTTTCTGCGTACTCGCGAGACACTGCTGCTGCTAGCTAGCACATGTTAGCACACCACCTCACGATCACGACCAAGAAGCACGGTTCAGTCGACGATCGACCCTCTTTCACCAGTAAGAAAGTGCTTTACAGACACTCATGGTGATATATGTTTACCGTAAATTATTTCTGACGGGTATTCGGGTGAATATACCATAAAAACAAAATTTCCCGCGCAGGGCGCACACACTAAAGTCGTTGTGACGAGCTACCATTAGCAGGCCGGACTCTGAACCCGATGCTCCGTTACACCAAACCAACAACAGCGTTGTAATTTCAGGAAACAGACCGAACGTCCGATTTTCCGCTATTATAATTTACACACGGTAGAGTTTCAAAGTTTATACATACACAGTTTGTACTGATTAAATCGATTTTAGTGTTGTTTTATTGCTTACCTCGCTGGCTACCGTTACTTAGCTCTATCAGTGTTTACGCCTCCTTCTTTGCGCTACATGCGGTGTGAACAGGAGTTCCTGAATTGTCATTCACAGTATCCAGTAAAAACCTGCACAGTCATTGGCCACATACTCTACAAGCAGCCAGTCAATCACAGGGATCTCTGGACACCGCCTTTATGATTCAGCCAATCAGAGATACAGAATGGCCCCTTTTCCCTAAATCGACTGCTCTTATTTTTCCCCACATCTTAAAATGAACATCATCAGGGAATGTTGTTGCCATATGGTTATAGCTTTAATAATGGCAATATGGGCTACGTAAACTGCAAATGCCACGAAAAACCCCCTTACCACAGCCACAAATAATAACGATAATAATAATTGCAGCAATAATTATAATTATTTTAAAATGTAATTGATTAACCTTTTGAAACCTGAGCAAATGGGCTTGATTTCTTTCAAAAAACATGGTAAGAAGGCAACAAAGGAAGAAATGACGCCCCCCACCCCCCAAACAACAACAACAATGACCTGAAAATTAGAAAAATAACAAAAATAATAATAATAAATACATATGATGATAACAATGGTGATGATGATGACAATTATTATTATTATTACTACATAAAATAAACCCTAAAGGGGTCAAAGAAACTAAAAAATAAAATAGTAAATAAACAAGGAAATGACTTGGAAATTGTGATGGAATTATGATGATGAATATTGATGAATATTGAAAATAAAAAATAAATAAATAAAATTAAAATATTTTTTGGAACATCTTACAAAGTGGCTTATAACCCTTTCCCCCATATGTTTTTTAAAGACATCGCACCAACTTGTTTTGGGCTCCAAGATTGAAATACTTTTGAAAGGCATCTGAAAGCAGCATAAGAAAAGTGATTTCACTCCAGGTTTCAAACAGTGAAAGATTAGACCAGTTGCCCTGTTAAAAGTAATAAGTAATATAACCATTTTATTATGTCATAAAAGTAATGTGACCTATTACATTTGTTTGCCTTTTTATTACTTGGAATAGGCCACACAAAGACACATTTTTGCATGGCAAAAAGATGCAAAGCAACAGAATTAATTTTATATTCTACAAATAAACTCTTTTTTTTTAACCGAAAAGAGTATTTTTGGGTTTAATGACCACTATTTTGATTAGGGACTCAACTTTATTTATCAAAGTTAGAGGGTGTCTGGGGTGTGACTTTGCACTGTTGTTGTTTTTTGATATTATGACCTGTGTTTATCGCCGAGGTTTTTACACAATGGGTTTTATGATAAAACAATTGTTTGCATTAAAATATATGAAGGAAGAGCTGTAGTTTATATTTTTCTTTTTTTAGCTAGGCTACAACATGTGTTGTGGATGCTTGTCACATTTTCCTTGTAGGTAGGTTGTCACAGGTATCGTCCTGATTTTGTTGCATGCATTCTCTTGATGCATGAACTGGTTAGGTTGTTTCATGTAAATAAAGAAGTTAAATGAAATTTAAAATTTAACTTTTTACAGTCATTTTTAAGATTAATTTTTTAAATTCCCTTTTACAATAACACATGGGGATGGTTGTCACAAATGCACAAAAGTTATTTGACAGTCCATTTCTCTTGGACAGAATAACGTAAAGAGAGTAAGGTCACTCTGTTTCTACCTGATATTGTAGGCTTCTGTTACACATTTAAATGGAATCTATTAAGGATACAGTTTAAGGGTTCAGATGAAGGTAAAAACTGTAACAACCAACCCAATTCTCCCCTACATCAAAAATCTTTGACTCTAAGTAATCAAGCAAAAGCCTTTAAATATATATAAATATATGTATATATTAGGTTGCTATTGTTATGACAGTCTTCTGATACATAAATTATTTAGAGGCATATTTGAAACTAAAACTGAAGTAATTTTTTTTTTTTTTTTCAAGAAATCCATGAAATTACTATTTATAGGCAACTTAGTTTGTTGTATTTTTAACTTTAAGGCATTCACAAAGAATCTGGAGCTTGAATGAGAGTGTAAATGGACCTAAACAATACATAATCACAATAATCTAACAATAGTGTGTATGTGTTTCAGAATGTTATTGTATAATGTGGACCCTTTATGTTTAAGGAGTCTTGACTGCATCACATTTTGAAGACAAGTGGACTGATAGAGACAACAATCCATGGGAGCTGCAAGCATCTCAGCTAACTGGCCTGAGTGCTCAGTCAGATCAATAAGTGGGAAAGATGCATTCATCTCAGTCTTAAGGTGGCTTTGCTCACAGAGCTCTTAGGGAGCAATTATTTTATCCTGTTGTCTTTTTTTATATAATTCCCAACATTTAATACAAAGCAGGGAAAATATCAAAACCTATAATGCATCATTTTGAATGGATTAAAAGATGTTTCACTGTATTATCCCACACTGACTGAAATACAGTGATGGTGCTGCATGTGGGGTGGAGCACCTTAAAACGCTCCTCAATGACAAAGCCCTGCCCTCATCCTCACAGAAACAGTATTTGGCATTTCTGTTATTTGCTAGGTGGAATATCTGTCAGAAAATGAGTGTAAAGTTGAACAGGTAGAATGAAAGTAAAATTGAAATATATTGTGACTTTGAGGTTTAGATTTTTAACTAAAACTGTCTGCTGCTGCTGCTGCTGCTGCTTTATGGAAACAATGTATGCTGAACCCATGAAGACATATTGCCTGGGATGTTGATGAAGCTGTTTTTATTCTCAGATGGTGTCAACTCCAGCTTGCTGAAAGGACCTATGAGCCATCTGTAATTGGGGGACCTCAGGGGACCCAGACCGGGATGCTACAGAGATGGTGAACACATGGTGAGTGTAAGAGGGTACAGTTTCACAATTGTACTGTTTCAGAGCCAGTTTGGAGAGGAACATGCTGTGTTTTTGGCTAACAACAGTTCAAATTCAAGTCTGTTTGATCCCATTTCAAATTCATATAAACTAAAGAATAAAGCATCTGTCAGTTAAAAAAAAAATTTACCCCTGATATATGTGGATTTTTTTTACTAGTGTATATGTCATACCACAGGTTGGCTATTATCTTTGTGGCCAGAAATACAAAATGTAACATGACTTTGACGAAAATCAGAAAAATAATTTGCAATTTTGCAATGCTGCACTGTCCCCAAATATCCAGCTGGTGGCGCACGTGGAGTTTATAATGGTTTACACCTTTACTCCAAACCGGTTGTGAGTGGGCTTTTTTGTTGCTTTTCAAAAGATACTGTTGCAACTAATATTTTAACAAATGTTCATAAAATTATATTATTGCTTCATTTGCGGAAAAAAGTAATAACTGTGAGCTCATTTGCAACGTGGCGATTGCAGAATACGACTTTAAATAAAGTATATATGTAAATTATGGTCATACATTGAGAATCCAACTTTTTTTAAAGGTGCATTTCATTTTTAATGAGCAAAAACAACGGTTTTCCCAAAGTGGGAGGGATTAATGTGTGCTATAGTTGCGCAGTGTGAGTGATGCTTGCAACTCTTGTTATGACTGCAAGGTCCTGTTTCAATCACTGGCGTCAGACGGACGCAAGACACCAACTCAAACCGATTCACCTTCTCCTCAACAACGTAAATATTGATTGAAAAAGCGAGTCAGCACCGAGCAACTTCTGGGAGTTTTAATTTGAAAGTGCTTCACGGGATTTAAAGAATATCCCTCGTCGTGTCACTTTGAGGGTCCGACGGATTTTTTCGTTTTTACCACGACTGGGAGATAAAACTTTTCCTCTTATTATATTTGGGTGGCTCGTAAAATAGACCCGCCTATGACCTTCGCGTCTTAAATTATTACTACATTTACCGGATACATATTTGTTACAACTTCAGGGTCTTTACCAACTTCGACTTTTTCCTTTTTCTTTGAATGCGTTGCAAATATGATGATGTCACCGACGCCACTTTTTCCTGAAGTTATGGCGGAGCACAACTTTTCTAACTTCTCTTGGTAAGCACACACAGGCTACTGGCTCTTAGCATCGCTACTCTTTAAAATAATGTTTGAAATGCTAACGACAGCGAAACGGCTTCTCGGTAAAGCACATAACCAAGACATGCATTGTTTGAAATAGTGGAATTTGAATGGAGGGTGACTAGAGAGAGCTGTGCAGTGAAGTTTGACGGTAGTTCGCCTCTGAGGGCCTACAGGCAAATTCACAGCAATAACTGGATCTACCAGGCCTTATAAAAACACACGTAGGCTACGAATAGCTTCTGTAGTTGTGTAAATGGTGCACGCATATCAGCAGCAGGCTCATTTTATGAGTCTGTTTAGCAGAAGTTGGATTTCATTGGAGCTCCGTTGAAGGCGTTCAAAAGTCAGTTTTGTGTGCGTAACTCTCACAAAATCTGCTGACATTGATCTCACCTACATTTATGACTTTGAACACTTCAGTCAAGTCACAGAAACTCCTCTGTGGATGCAGCAGTCATCGTGGCTTTTGTGAAGTTGGCTGTCTTATGTAGACTGACCTGTTATGTAGCACAGATACAAGCAGACGGGAGTAAAGTCTAATTATTCTGGACTGCACTTTTTTTCCTCTGTTGTTACCCCTTTTCTGGATGGATCACAGCACTTGTTTTGAACAATATGCCTGCAGCATGGTGGGAAAGGTTCAAGACCCACAATCTAACAGGTTTCTGCATTTCTGTGCTATTGACACAGCGGTATGTGTGCTGTGACAGCTAACTACTCACCAACTGCAGTAAATCATCTCCTCAGTGCTAACAGGTCTTTGTAAAGGACACACCAGAGATAATTAGGAGTTCTGCAGAGTGAAAATATACACACTGAAAAGAAAGGACCAAGAATTGGTGAAACTGCAGACTAGGCTACATCGCTTATGTAAATATTTGTGTGTGTGTGTGTGTGTGTGTGGTTTAGAAAGTAAATGTATTTTATTCTGTTTTTTATATTGATGTTTTATTGTTTTTTTCCTTTATTGTTTTTGTTCATATTGTTATTTATTTATTGAAGTTTTGTGTCTTGCATTTTGCATTTTCTTTGAAACAACAGGCTATTTTCAGCTTTGAATTTAACTTCATTTTTTAGATTATTGTAATTGTATAAAAATAATATTTATTATTATTGTTATCGTAAGGCTGCACAATATGCAAAAAATAACATTATTTTAAATGATATTGTAATTGCAATATGAGCCACGAATTTAGTGACGATGCAAATTTTTGTATTTCCATTTCACTGGGAAAAAAAGTATCTAAATGATAATGATAGTGATTTTTGCTGTGGTCTGGACCAAACAAGCATGTT